>NC_142842.1:32482500-33723750 GCF_061612785.1 Hesperophylax consimilis
GGGCTTGCTAATTCTAGTATTTTTTATAAATCTCTCATTGCCTGTTGGTGGGAGAGCCGGCTTTTTCGTTCAACCAATGAGCGTTTGCTTCGCGAGAGCAAAATAGTTGCTTGCGTTAAGGCGAGACAACTGCTCTTCCAATTGTTGTGATAAAATTTACCGTTAAACGGCAAGACAGGTTTTTAAACATGAGTTACCTATATGTAGGGCAGGTTTATCAACATTAGTTTTATGGAAGGTTTTTACATAGTTTTCGACAGTGGTAAATATGATGGCATTTTGTTGTGTTGGTTATAATTGATGTACATTTTATATTGATGATGCTGATGACGTTCGATACAAAGACAATATAAGCGATTTCTAAACGAAAATCTGAAAAAGAAATATCAGAAAAGGATACGGGATATCTGTATCCTTTTCTGATTTTTCTGTTTCATATTTTCGTTTAGAAATCGCTAACATTGTCTTCAATAATTACATAATCAATAGTTTAAAAAAATTTCTACTAGTTAAAAATTAGAAAAATAATGTAAACATAATTTTTTCCCACAAAAATAATGTTTCTTGATGATCGGATGATGATGATCACAAGAAAGGGACATCGGGATATTATTTCTTATCATATAAATAATATTTTTCCAATTTGGGAGGCGGGTATGGTTACCACCGCCCCGAAATCATATATTGGATAACCTACACCCCTGCTATCGGTCATCCCATGTGATTCGTTACGTTTGGTGACTTAGCAGGGGTGCCCGGGTTCATGGGGTGAAGTTTGTCTATATCTTGGCGGCGGATGCTATTGCCCACCTACTACGTAGCGGGCCGAATTGGGAGAGACTGGTTGAGTGTACTTTTTGATCACTCCAGCCAAACCAAAATCTCTCGACCCGTCTCCTTGCACCGCAGTGGGAGGGATGGACTCCTGGATACTTCAACCCCCAGATTTCTACCCACCCCTCATACCTTTTTCTTTCCAAGAACTTTCTCTGGATCTTTTAGATAAAAAAGACCCTCCACACAGCATCCCCAAAGATGACATATGGCCCTGAGGGATTTTTTTTAAATCAAGGCCTCCTGCGTGGGCTAATATAAAAAAATCCGATTTCAAGTACTCCTTCACTAAATCTTTAGGCACTTCTGAAATCTACCATTCATTTCTTCAGCATTTAGTGACGCTATTCGACACCAGACATCTGGCATTTAAATGACTATTAAGCTATGATTAATCGAATCGAAGCTCCTTGCCATTAGCCTCTCATTAGCGCTAAATGGCTTCAAGTTTGACTTTGACATCCGGAAAAGACGGATTTTTAAAACTAAATACGGGGATATTTATTGAATTTGGTAGTTACGAACGTTGATAGGCATTATATTTAGGCCTGATGGATGATCGAGATTTCAAGAAAATTGATTGAACGCTTTGCATAAATTAAAGGGTATTTTTGAAGATTTTGATTTTGACGCTACATCAAGTAATATGCCCAATTGAATTAAAATCGAATCAACAAAAAAAAATTCAAATGACCATATAATGTTTGAAGAGAGGATTTCATTGAATATTTTATAACGTGAAGGTAAAACATTACATTTCTTTTGCTGAAACAAATTAAAAACTGAGATTAAAATAATGGGGGCATCTTTTACATAGAATTGACACGAAATTAAATTTTAATTTTCAAAAAATTTCGTAAATTCGGTCACAGTTTGATTCGAATGAAAAATGGTTTTGAAAAATCGAACCTTAGATATTTTTTTGTGATGCGTTTCAAAAATGTGTTAGTAATTACAATTATTATAATAGGAAAATAAACATTTTTGATACTTTGCTGGCGAGGCTGACCCGTAATAACATTAACTATCATTATCCTCTAAATGAATTTACAAGCGTCATTTATATTTCGTGACATAAAATAGATGTTTAGAGTTTAGACTTTACTGTCAATTCAATTCAAGTAGGGTATCTAGTTAATTCACTAAATGACGTCCACTGCGATACAGGGATATACCTAGCTTGGTGGACACAAATAATCAATTATTGTTCGCCAATCTGTTGTTGACGGTCTCCGTGGTCGAGGAGTAAGGCTCTAGACTACAAACCCAAACCCGTCTCACAGGCGTGCGCAAGTAAATTTTATTTAGTTAAATTTTGTTGTTTTACAATTAAAATTTATGCTACTTTATAGTATATTTGCGGCTCGTGGAAGATACTCTCAGTATCGTCCTGGTGAAACACAACCATTTCGAATTGAAACGTTGCTTGAAATGGCATTACCCAATTGGTGACCAGATCTGAATATCCAAGTACCAGGCCTTAAATCTTAACCCGATTGGGGATTCCTTAGTACAGATGGTTGGGACACTTGTGTGGTATTCACATTATAAAAAAATATGATTAAAGTTTCAATTTTTTAAATTTACTACTAGTATCATCACAAAAATTTAACAATGGGTATTTCTGCAATTATGTTGAGCTACAATGCTCTGTTAAATAAAATGAATATGCTCAAATTGTCAGACAGAAGAATTTTCACTGATTTGGTATTTCTATTAATTCTAAATGATTTAGTGAATATTCCGATATTGCTAGAATTTATAAGCTTTCGAATTTCACAACGTAATACTAGAAGTCAGGATTTATTCTAAGACTAACTACCATATGTATTCCTCTTTAATGGAGGTAAACAATTATACCAGTCATATACAAGTCAGTAGACATCTACAATTTATCTTTAAACAAATATAAAATGTTGTTAATTAAGCAATTCAGTTATGTACACTTGATAATGTATATTTCTTAATATTTTTTCGTAAAACCGCGAAAAAGAGTGTTAATTAATAAATAAATAAAACGTTCCACATATAAAACAAAAACCAAAGAAAGTGATTATTATTTAAGGAAGACTGTTCAAGACGCCTTTGTGCTCTTTTGTGGGTGAAAGGATATTCGATAATACGAGTATTTGTTGGAATAGTTACTTATGTCCGGAAAACAGAGCAGCAAGTTGTTGAGTTATGATTAAGGGTGTTAGGGTATTGTTGAGAAGAAGGGTTTTAGGGTAAATCTGAGCATTGCGGACAAATCGGTTTACCGAAAATTTATCGCTCCTGATAATTGCCGATACTTGCGCAACAATACCAAACAAATATCATCGCAAACTCAATGTTCCGACATTGTTAAAGCGATTTCAGAGAGAAATATACCCTCAATCTATTCATCTATTCATCAATTGGATAGGAAATTACAAACGGTTGTGCTTATATTTATGCTCTCTGATGGCAGGATACTGATTTAATTTTATTAAAAAAAAAAAAAAAATGGAAATTTTACGGCCTCCATTGCCGAGGGGTAAGGCTCTTGAGTAGGAAGCTGGTGGTCGCAGGTTCAAGTAAATTTAATTTAATTACTTTCAAAAAATTCCTATTTAATTTAATATATAGTATTATTTGAGGCATGTTCCAAAGTGGAAAATCAGTATCGCCCTGGTGTAAGATCACCATTCATAATTGAAACGTTTGAAATGGCTTTTATCGTATTTGGTGACTAGATCTGAATAGCAAAGTCCTTTCACCCCACCTTCCTCTTTCCCATATCCTTACTCCATAATTGGGGATGCCATAGTCTAACTGATTCCAGACGGTTGGGAGCAGTTAGGACTTTTGTGCGGTTTCAAATTAAAAAAATATAAATACACATATTTTGCTAATCTCCCCAGATATAAATGCTTTCTATTAGGTTTAAGGCACAAATACCCATTTTTAAACATATTAAGAATGGAGAACAAATACTCATACACAACGAAAACGTAAATTCAATTAGTTTCTATAAGAGTAGTACCTACTAATGAAATAATTTTATTAGAGCACAGCGTAGGTATGTAATTAAATATCAGTATTTTACTTGTTACATAATATACATACATCAGAGAGTTTGAGAAACAATGTTTCCTTAAATATAATTTATCAGATCAATTCGTTATAGGCTGCCTAATTATTAAAGCAGTTTACAATCAAATTTGATCAACGAAACATTATAGCGTGGCGTATCAATAACTTTATTAAATTAATTAATAACTGAACAATAAAGGTGCTTAAATGCAATTGAAACAGTAATCTCATTTTCAGGGAAACAGTAGACAATTTTACAGTTAACAGAACATTTTCAGAAAGTTGTTTAATTATTTTTCATATTTACTAGAATAAAGGCTGTTGTAATTCTTTATCCTGGGCGTCTGCAGAATTTACTTATTCTGGAGATAGAAGTTTCATTAATTTCTCAGGGTGTTCTATTAAATTTCATTTCAATTAATGCTTCAAAAACTCGGAAGGCTTGGGTTTACTTGAAGGAGTTAGATGGTCGGACTCCTAAGAGAAAATGTTGGAAAAGTTGGGAACTTAATTATATTCAGTCAACGGGATAAATCTTACAAGATTGTACTTGATATTACAACAAATGCTCTTCCGCGAAGGTATTGGTATTACTGCATTGATCTAAAATCAATCTCTGCCACGGTCTGTCGAACTTTTATTTTTTTTTTGATTATTTGGAAGTAATAGGAATTTTAGCATATTTGACTGGTATCACAGTAGTGGGTTAGTAGGTGTACAATATGTGGGTTAGTACCCACATATTGTTTTAAGCCTGTTTTAACCCAACCTTTTGGCATTCATCTGTCTGTAAATTTGTTTGTTACGTTGCGGTTTCGGTTCAAGATGGGGGCCATGATGGATACCACCTTTTTTATCTCTTTTTTATCCGATGTGAAAATTCGTAATAAATTACGAATTTTTAAATCGGAATAATCAACATTATGGCTCCTACCGGTCTGAAGAATGTTTGAAAAATGAATTGTCTTTGAGATGGTAACATTTCTTTAGACAAATTGTGTAATTCCTTATTAGAAATAATAAAAAAAATATGTAAAATATTTTTGGATTATAATCAGCAGGTGGGTGTTTAAATATTATCTTACGATGATTTCAGAGGATGTAAAGGTTTTAATTTATTAAGTAATAGATCTAGTATGGGAGGTCTTCTACTGTTCACAGAACAACTAGGGTGAGTTTTTTTTTTGTTTGGCATGAAAAAACCTTTTAAAGTTGGAAAATAATGTTGTAGGGTACAGTCAAATATATTATAGCCGGTCTGTGGGCGGGAGACGTTTCATCTCAATGGACCAAAAATTGGCGACCTAGCAACACCACACTATTTAGCTATTCATTAAAGCGTCTATGGATAATAATTAAAATTTTAAGGTAATAAAAAAATTTAAAACGATAAATAAAACTAACTCATTTTTATAAAAAACTTTAAAAACGATAATCACAGGAAAACAATCTATTGATTCTTGCAAAATACTATTCCGTGCAAATTTGGTGTCAACAAATCTCATTTTTGCTCATAACCCGCGTGTGGTATTCATTTCGTTTTAGGGCAGTAATACTTTATTTATTTTATTTATTTATTTATTATAAGAACTTTTTGAACATTTATACATATTTTTGATAATTCATCCGCCATGCTAGGGATGTCCCTGTGTTATGGCGGGTGATATTTACAGATTGGATTTATAAAATAAGTTAATTATAAGTTATAAAGTTATGCAATTTAGATTAAAATATAAGTTAATTAGATTATACAATTAAATAATAAGTAAGTAATAAAACTATACAAATTAAATTAAATTAAAAGTTATTAAATTATACAAATTTAATTGCATTACAAATATTAAAATCATGGTATCTAAATGTATTTATAGTAATAAAAATAGTATTAAATATTAATAATAATTGATAATTAGTTGATAAAATTATAATATAATTTAATTTATGTACCAATTTTTATATATTGTGGTCTCCAAGTGAACTTATCCATTTTGATATTAGTTTTTTAAATTTATGGGGTTGGGTTTCGGTTTTTAAGTTTTCAGGGAGAAGGTTAAATATTTTGGGAGCTAGGTACATGAAATGTCTTCGAGCTGACGTGGTATGTAGTGTAGGTACGTTGTAGTGTCGGTTTGTTATTGTTCTGGTGGTGTAATTGTGGTGTACGAGGGTTTTTTTCTTATATTTGTACAAAAAATGAATTAGAGTAAATTTTATGTGGAGTTGCCGTATGTTTAAGACATTGTATTCAGTGAAGAGTCGAGTGGAGGAGTATCTTGTCGGTCGGTCGGTCGTTTGAACCGTGATGTTTAGTAGGTTATCGATAGGGTTATTTGGGTCCATTATAAGCGTCTGTGTATGGTAGGGGCTCGAATTCATCAGTAACATTGTGAGTTAAGTGGATGTATAAAGATAAAGGAAAAGGAAAACCATAGAAATTGATAATTAAGATGTGTTTTTGCAGATGTTTAGTTACTCTAGTGCTTAGTAGAATTATATGAATTAACGGAATTAGAACAATAGGAAGAGTGTTAAAACAGATATATATATATAAATAAAAATGGAACAATTTAAGTTCATCGAAAAGTAAAAGACACTGAGATAATCAAAATAGTTAAAACAGGTATTTATAAAAATAAAAATGGCACAATTTAAATTCATCCAAAAAAAATATGAGGCATTGAGATAATCAAAATGGTTAAAACAGATGTATATAAAAATAAAAATGGAACAATTAAAATTCATCGAAAAATAAAAGACAATGAGATAATGAAAATAGTTAAAACAGATATTTATAAAGATAAAAATGGAACAATTTAAATTCATTGTAAAGTAAGAGACAAATAGATAATCTAAATTGTTAAAACAGATATTTGTAAAAATAAAAATGGGACAATTTAAATTCATCAAAAAATATGAGACATTGAGATAATCAAAATAGTTAAAAGAGATGTATATACAAATTAAGATGGAATAATTTAAGTTCATCGACAAATAAGAGACATTGAGATAATCGAAAAAATTAAAACAGATATTTATAAAAATAGAAATAGAACAATTTAAATTCAACGAAAAATAAGAGACATTGAGATAATTGAAAAAATTAAAACAGGTATATATAAAAATAAAATTGGTATAATTTAAATTCATCTAAAAATAAGAGACATTGAGATAAACAAAATAATTAAAACAGATGTGTATAAAAATAAAAATGAAACAATTTAAATTCATCGAAAAATAAGAAAAATAAGTGACACAATAATCAAAATAGTTAAAACAGATATCACGATTTAAAATAATAATGCATAGGAAATGGTTGTAACAATTGTTATAATTATAGTTCATGCGACAGTTAAGAGAATTATAGAAGACTTTAGTTATTTGGAGAAGTAGAGTTTTTAAAATTAATAGTATAATAATTACCAAGGGATGTAAAAAATTAATAAATATACCACATTTAAGAGAATTAGCAAATACTGGTTGGTGGATTCTTACCACGGATTTTGTTTAAAGTTTGTTAGAATTATAAGGCTTATGTTTAGCTGCTTTCCAAATGGAGTATAATTTGCATCCAAAAAAATACATTTTCAACTCGAAATAAGTAAATTTTCACCAAAAATTGACACCCTATTTGATACTTATATTTGACGCAAAAAATAATATTTTTTTCTCACAAGTAGTCAAAGTTTATCAAAATATGAAATTATTTCTGTAATTTTATCTATATATGACACTTTTGTTGCTCTAATAAAATTTATTTATATTACAAGCACCCGCTAAATTTCCAAAGCAGTTTGTCAGCAGGTCAATTTAACAAAATAAATTATAACACTAAAGCATACATATGTATAACGAGAAGTTACAATATAGAAAATAGATCAATAATAATAACATTTCAAGTGACTACAATACAAAGGCATAACACACTCAATATGCTCATAGGCATTTCCACACTCAAAGGCACACAATTGGCAAAGGCTTACTATCAGAATATCAGAGGCTGCCGCACAAAACTTAATGAGCTAAGATCATCGATTCCAATCCATCCCTTTCATATATATTTCCTGACTGAAACTTGGTTGGATCCGTCCTTTAACACAGAAGAACTAGGCTTCATTTCACACAACACCTACCGCTTAGATAGAAGTACCGCCACCAGCACCAAATCAAGAGGAGGAGGTGTATTAATATCAGTCACCAAATCTATAACTTCATCCAGGCTAAAATGCAAACACAAAAATATAGAACAAATTTTCCTACTAATCAAGACGAACCTAGGAAAAATCATTCTTGGATGTGTTTATATTCCTCCCGGATCAATTACACAAATTTACGTAAACCACATTGAAGATGTAGAGGCCCTCAAGCTCAAATATCCGGAAGCTAGAATGCTGCTAATCGGCGACTACAATACTCCCAATACAGACTGGATTACCCATAGCGATAACTCAACAACTCATTTTAATACATCTGCTAATGCTCGTGAAATTATAAATATGTCAAATTTCCTAGGTCTTAAACAAATTAATAACGTATACAACTCTAATCACCATTTACTAGATCTTGCATTTAGTAGCGATCCTTCAGTAAAATTATGTAAATCCATAGACCCCCTTCTTCCCGAAGATTCCCACCATCCTCCCTTAAACATCACCATTACTAACAACTTCCTAAACATTTACTCTAATAGTGTTCCTAAATATTCATACAATTTTGCAAGGGCAGATTATCCACTCATAACAAAATACTTAGAAAGTACAGACTAGTCCTTTTTAGACAAAAACACAAATGTTAACCAAAATCTTGAATCTTTTTACTCCATCATCAACACGGCTATTGAAAAATATGTTCCCTTAATTCAATTCAAACCATCAAAGTTCCCCAAATGGTTTAATAATGACTTAAAACACTTAATAATTAACAAAAAAATCTGGCACAAAAATTTCAAAGAGAGCAACTCTATCTCAGACTACAAAATATTTCATAAATATAGAACTGACTGTAAAAAGCTCTCCAAAAAATTATATCAAACATACATACTCAACACAGAAAAGTCTATTCCTTCAAATACCAAAAACTTTTTTACACATGTAAACTCACTAAGAAAAAACAAACCTAGCCTACCAACATACATGTATTTCGAAGGGAAAAGTAGTAGTGATACTAATGACATCGTTAATTTGTTTGCCGACTTCTTCAAAAATGTTTACGATAATGATATCCCAAATGTTCAACTTCCACCCTTTCATCCAAAGGAATCGGTCCACATTCCCGCTTTACATATAAATGTTCCTGATGTTATACGCAAAATAAAAACACTCGACTTAAAGAAAAAAGCGGGTCCTGACAAAATTAGTCCTGCCTTTCTAATTAACTGTGCATCAATAATAGCCAATCCACTATGTCATATATTTAACCAATCATTAAATTCTGGATGCTTCCCCGACCTATGGAAAAATTGCTATCTAACACCTGTATTTAAAAAAGGCGATATTCATGATGTCACTAATTACCGACCCATCTGCATGCTCTCAACTATCCCCAAACTGTTTGAAAAACTTATCCTCGATAAAATCTCCATACATATTAACAACATCATTGTAACTAATCAACATGGATTTATGCCAGGCAGATCCACACTAACAAATCTCTCCTTATATGAAAATTTTATAGCATGTTCACTCGAAAACAAAACCCAAGTCGACTCAATATATACAGACTTTGTAAAAGCGTTTGACAAAGTTAACCATAAAATTCTTCTTAATAAACTTAGTCAAATCGGAATTGAGGGTAAACTATTGGAATGGATAAAAAGCTACTTAACAAATAGAAATCTACAAGTAAAAAATAATTCTAACCTTTCACACAAATTCATAGCTACTAGCGGTGTACCCCAAGGGTCACATTTAGGCCCAATACTGTTTCTCCTTTTCATAAACGATATTGTTACTGTATTTGATAAAAATGTTGAAGTGCTACTTTTTGCCGATGACCTTAAACTATTTAAAATTATAAAAAAAATAAATGACTGTATTCAAATTCAATTAAATTTAAATAAACTTCAAGATTGGTGCAAAACTAACAAACTTTATCTCAATATTAGTAAATGCCACATTATAAGATTTTTTAGAACAACACAACCCCTTAACTATCAATACAAAATTAATAATATTTCTCTCGCCTCTGTAAGTGAAATTAACGATCTCGGCATTATTTTCGATTCAAAATTTAACTTTCTTTCACATGTAGAAACAGTCACCAACAAAGGACTAAAAATGCTCGGCTTCATTCTCCGAAATGGCAGAGACTTTAAAAATATTTCAACACTAAAAATCTTATATTCCTCACTTGTTCGAAGTCAAATCGAATATAATTCTCCTATTTGGTGTCCTTACTTTAAAATCCACTCCGACTCTATTGAAAAAATTCAGCATAAATTCTTAAGATACATTAATTATAAACTCGGTCTACCTATAGAATCAATAAATTACAATCACTTGATGAAAGAATTAAACTTACTTAAACTCTCAGATAGAAGACTTATTTCCGATTTGACTTTTATTTTTAAAATTGTCAATGGTATTATAGACAGCCCTGATATATTAAGCCTAATTACCTTCCATATACCCACTAGAACCACTCGATCCAAAATTCTTTTTAATTTCAATAACAATATCAGGACTGACTCATTTAGAAACTCGCTTATACCTAGATTGCATGCAGTTGGCAATGCTTTCTCAGAAGTAGTAGATGTGTTCAACTGCACGGAATATAGTTATAAGAAGGCTATAATAACATACCTCTGTCGTAATTATCAAAGTTATTAGGCATAATACCATTCTATTCATAAGTTATCACAGAACCTAAACTATGCACTTACATCAGATATCAGACAGAAGAGTGTTATCTAATAATTTTATATACTTAATCAAAACTATAATTTTTCCCAAAATTGTTATGAGATGTCTTACTGACAGCCCTGTTTCAATAGAGCTAACTCTTAGTTCTCAGCAAATTCAACCAAATCCAATATTGAAGGTAACAATAACCTCAATACTAAACTACTGTACGGATTGAAAATAAAAATGCTATTGTACCTATGTATACCAGATGTTATTCTTGTTTAATTTTCAACATAATTTCTCAGTAATTATTCTGTTTAACATAATACTGTTTCGCTCCTGTGAACCACTGTAAACATAACTCATGTATATTGTAAAAGCCTTTTACGGCGTCTAAATAAATCAATAAAATAAAATATATTTATTGAAAAAGAAGATAATACGCAAATCTAAATTAAACGTGGAATGGAATAAGGTATTGAAAAATAAAAAGGTTATGTAAAAATAAATAAAAATTGGATAGGTTTATCCGAGACACTCTCTATGTTACAAATAAATTGTTTAAAACTTTGAAATCATTCCAAAAGATAGCAACCAAAAATGTGGGTAAAATTAGTTGTTGATAATATTGTTAATTTTGAATTTGAAATATGAGATCGAAGATGCATTTTCCAGGTAAGACAGAGATCCTGGGTTCGATTCTATTGAGACCATTACCTTTTTATTTTATTTCTACGTTTTGTTCTGTTCTTCAATGATATTTTGCATCAAAATGTTATGTTTCGTTTTTAATATAATTCTGTTATCTCAATTCAATAGGGAAATCTTTAATTCGTTGTATTTTTTGGTATAATGTAGGAATTGAAAAAAACTAATATTCCACTGATGATTTCCCAGGGATTAATAAATAAAACTGCAGCTGAATATTGTCACGTAACGAATCGGACACGTTCAAAACTCCCGCGAATTCAAATTAGTCAGCGGTGAGTTGTTACCATTGTCGCTGTGCGCGCGCGCCTGCCTTGTGCACGGCCAAGTTGGTAAAACTGCTCTACGCTCGACGCCGGCCATTCAAATCACCAACCGCCCACACTCACAATCTAGCCTTGGCCCTGTCAACATGTCTGTTTTGCTATCAACCAGGACGCCATGATTGCGCGCCTAAATTAACGGCCGCTTTGTACAAGTATTTTCGAAGCCTGTGCCTAATTGCTGTGCCTACTCACCATGGAGAAATGTACGCGTAATAACGCGTACAGTACGGAAGATAACCCTCCTTTTGTGGTTCAACATGTACGCGAAACCTACTACAAATTCATGTAAGCAGATTAACTATCTTTACCTTTTATGTGCCTTTTGTGACTTGAATTATGCCTACACACACGCTTGCCAGCCAGAACCTAAATTATCAAGAGAGATTGTTCCTAACGAAACGCTAGGAATATTTAGGATGTAAATGACCCATCTCATTTGTGTATCTGTTTGTAATTGTGCTTTGTGAATATACTATCATACCCCATTAATGCGTTTCCTTTGACGAATTCGAAGTGGTTTGTTTGGCAATCAGTTCCCCGTGTAAAAGCCGTAGCTGACCTGACGCCTGATGATCATGATCTCAACCTCTACCACCTGAGCTAACGCCGATATGTACTAAGGCACCCTTTTTGCAATGGACCTCTCACAGGGAAATTGCGCCCTTTACAATATGAAAAAAAAAAAAAAAAAAAAAAAATGAAGACAATTTTAGTGGTTCTTATTCGAAGTATGATACAGTTAAAAGTGACCGAGGGGAATAGGGTCCCATTAGCTCAGTCGGTAGAGCACTATCCCGGAAAGACAAGGGTCCTGGGTTCGAGTCCCAGATGTGACCGTTTCCTTTTCTGATTTTTCTGTTTCAGATTTTCGTTTAGAAATCACTAATATTGTCTTCAATATTTAAATATTACAATTTGAGGTTTTACTCAATAAAGTTATTCCGAAAAATAAATGAATATGACAATGTAATGCAATTAACCGCCACATTAAACAGTCTTTTTCTGAAGGCAGCATTTTAAACATCACGTTTTCCAGTAAATATGTGTACTAACGGTGGAAGATCAAATAACTATTTTGGTACATAACATGAACGCAAAAGGCCCCATGATGACATTGAAGATTTTCTAAAAGTTTTGCTGTTTAATTTAACAATTTTAAGTTTATTTAATACCTGCTGAAGGCAGTGAGTGTCCATTTATTATCATCTAGTGAAGTCTATATCATATTTATTTATTGTTTTGGTGTTTAATTCGTAGAACTCCGTTTAATTTTTTTAAATAAATTTAAAATAAATCAAATTTAATAATGTTATAATAATTATTAAGTTCTGCAAGTATTTCTGTTATTTTTACAGTTTTTAATGTGACAGCTGTTTCGGTCTTTGAGGCCATTATCAAACTGTGGATATGTCCACACGGCGACGACTTATTTATATGATTTTATTTATCCCTACCCATTTAAATTCTTATCCACAGTTTATGTTGACATATCCACAGTTTGATAATGGCCTCAAAAGCCGAAACAGCTGTCACATTAAAAACTGTAAAAATAACAGAAATACTTGCAGAACTTAATAATTATTATAACATTATTAAATTTGATTTATTTTAAATTTATTTAAAAAAAAAATAGTCTATATCAGTGCTTTAAGACTTAGCGGGATTTGACTGTCATCACTTTGCCAGAGTTACGCTATGCCTTACACAATAATCAATTTGTACATTTGTAGTTTGATTTGAACGCTTAATTTCTATCGCACAAAAGGCAGCTAGCTGATCTTGTATTAATTTCAATATTGATTGCCTACTTTTAATGTTTTTATATTCTGCGATATCATAAAATACGCTCATGACACATGGTGCGCTTACTCAGAAACATATATCTAAATAACTAACAATCACGCTGTGTCTCACAGGTGGTTCCATCAAATGCCCTATAATATTAATAATACCTCAAGCTTCTGACATCTCCCATACATTTTGATAGCAACATGCTGCACGAGCGACTCCTAATGGGGTGAATGGCGTGCCTTGGTTTTCTTTCGTATATTTTTATTATAGATTGTATGTGTAAATTCTTAATTTTACGTTAATTAATGAGAGAAATCGAAAAAAATTAGGTAACCTACGCACGATTTCACCTTTTTTGGTCATACATAAAAAAATATTAAATACTCATTAAAACAATGTAGAGCTATTAACTGTGCGGTGGCTTATAAATGTAATAAAATATTTATATATTTGTAAGATTTAAAAAAAATGATGTTTGTGGATATGACTTTTTTATGTTATCAATAACATTTTATTTGCTAGGATTTAACGAACTCGTATTATATTTCACCAACTAACCTGTTAACGTGGCATCCTGAAAACAACTTGGAAGTATTTTTGTTGTTTGTTACTATTACACCCACAAACGGCCCATACAACAACCTACCTTTTGGGAAATTTTTGTGTAATTTTTATAAAAAAATATCAAAATTCAAATTATAAATTGCAAAATACCGCCACCGAGTACTAAATACATTCAATTTTCACTGGTGGGGAGCGTTGCTGATATTGCTACTATATATATATATATTTTTTTTTTATAGGATATTTGGTTCCAACCATTGTTTCATTCACATTCCCACATCGCATCGTCTCAAACATACTTTTCCGTTTCTCCCTAGTTGAAATACTTCGAAAAAAATATCTAAAAAATTGCATTACCACTAGAAGTCCACAGAATCTCAATGTCCCAATAAAGAACCATTGTCACTATTCACTGTCGATCCATAAGAAATATAAAAAATATAGTATCAAGCTAATAAAAAAGTATTTAAAAAAAAGTTAATCTTTTTAAAAAGGCACCTTACACCTATTTTTCTTCTCCCGGGTTATCTACATCCACCTCCCAGAAGTTATGAAAACACGTGCCAATACAAATTATTAACATTAGATTTTTAAGTAAAATGTAAAGATACTGCCCACACTGCATCTTAATATTAAAAATTCTAATATTTAAAAATATTAAATATTCTCCGGAATACATTATTTATATTTTTGGAAAACATATAAAATAATTTCAAGTTTCTGTTTTTATCATCGTATTGTTGTTGAACCGTTGGTAAATCGCATTGCTAACTTCTCTGCCATGTTGAATACCAACATGCCCATCTGACTCAGATAGCTGAGATGCGGTACCTGACCACACGATTTGTGGAACCACACCGGGAGTGCCGCAAGATTTCAGTAAGGAATCAACCCCCGTAAACACACGTGCCTGAATTAGCAATCAACCGCAAGATCGAACGCTACTTAACCAAGTAGTATTGGAACCATTCAAGGACTCTCTCAACTTGTGTGTTGTGTATTTGCTAGTAACCTGAAAATGCTTCTTGATTTTCACAACAAATTGAAGGCTTAGGATGGGTTGTTTCATAGAATTTGAATAATTCATCAAATTTCAACCCTCATTCTCGGTGTTTAGTATTGAGACAGTTTTGGATAATACCTACTATCATTTCCCATCCATTTACTATCATATTTACTTTCTATTTCCTTCCTTAAAACAGCCTTACCCACATTAGAAAGAGGAAGATGATTTGTTGCGTTGTAAATTGTCGCAAGTACAGGATTCGTATTCGTGTCGTGTAGCAAGAAGGTGTATCGTGTTCTCGTCGTATATTCACATGCTTTGTGCTTTGTTTTAAAATATCAAAATCATATTAAAGATTTTCTCATTTTGGGGGAAATTTCACCCTGTGAACAGTGCAAGTTCGTCGAGAGCCCTATTGCCGGGATTCATGGGAATTCAAGGTAGGCTGTTTCCTTCATTCCACATTTCTCGTGATTTTCAAACCCAATTAAATGAGCTTTATAGTGTCGTTTTCTTGTGGATTTATAGTTCATTTCCGTGTAATAGAACACAGAACACTCGGATTCCGTGAAAGTAATATTCAATTTATGTTATTTTATCATTAAAGGCCAGTTATTTGACAGAACTAAAATAATAACAAAACCTGAAAAGAACTTTCACAAAACTTGAAAATTAGCTTTATGATTTGAAGAATTGTTCAAATTCTCTGAAATAACCCATCCTTAGTTTTGTGTCTGTCGTCTATGCTCCTTGTACAAACGTTTTCCTTTCTGTTCCGGAACAAAGAAAATATACCTATTCATAAGAAAACCACATTAGTTTGAATTTGTAACATCAAAAGATAAGATTTTGAATAAAAATATTACTCTGGCGTCCTGAGAACGGCACAGTCATCGATATCTATTCAAGTGATATAGACCACCATTACTATGTTTCCGCGATGTTATTTTTATTTGTGATTATCAAGTGAGACACGTTGATCAAAAATGGGAAAAGGCGATAAGCATACATTTTTAGAATTGTTTATAAAGATAATTAAATAAATCTATAGGTATATGCCATATCGTTACTATTAATAAAACCATATTATATCGACTTTTATTCGACTCGGTATCTCAATCCAGTGCAGAGATAATGCAAAGTCTTCCTCGGGCGTCCCCGACTTCTCCTACCATTAAAATCACTCTCTAAATACTCCTTGCAATAATAAGAATAAACTGAAATTTTCAGTGAAATCGGTTCAGTAGTTTTGAGTCTATAGGGCAAACATTCATTTATATACCTATATATAAGTTTTTGTACATAGTTTTTTATATGCTTTTCGACTATAACGCTTGGTACATGCCCGTTTTATGGTAGTCGAAATTCGTCTTTATTTGCGTATATTTATTACCCGTTAATTGTTAAATAAACTGTTTTATTAAATACAATGTATTAGTATAATGAAAAAATCTAAAATAAGTTTATCTGTTAAATAAATAGCACGTGTATAAACCTACCTTATAGTACAGCGTTAGTTTTTCTTAATTAAAGTAAATGCATAAATAAATAACTTAATCTGTTTAAATAATGGATATGGTTTAGAAAAAGAAGATTTTTAGAATTTGAAATAGGTAAAAAATGAATAATTAAGCAACCTAACTTATTTATATTAATTTATCGATAGAAATTACATATTTCTGGTGTGATGATTAACGTTTGTGATTTTTTGTTGTGTTTTTTCATCTTAATATTAACATCACATGTCAAGTTTTTGCACAGTCGAATAGAGTAACGTGTAAGGTTTTGGCGTTTATCAATAAAAAAATAGTTTATTTCAGCACATTCGAAAATGTAAACCATAAAATAAGTGATCGTTTTTGCACGTGAGTTCGATCCCGCAGAGGGCTAGGATTTTCAATGAAATGCTGTTAATATTGTAATCTTGTTTGTGCTGCGTATAAAAACGCTCAGGCGTGATATTATCCAGTATCACGCGCTTTCTTTACCTTATGCCAGCATGGTTGTAAAAATGTACATTCTAAACAATGGTAAACAAGCAACCCTTGTATTTCAGTTTTTCCAGCATCCATACCACATGTCATATATTTTGTATACGTGCAATCGAAACTGACAAACCTTCCTAAAGTTTCTACCTACATTAATTTGCTAAATCAAATTTGCGTCAAAACGATATTATGGTGGTACAGAAAGCGTTTGTGTCATCACGTTGGTCAAAGTTGGTAGGGTGACAGCTGTTTTGGTAGCCGGTGACGTTATCTGCATCTGCATCAATTATGAAAAATAAAAATTTACACATTAAAAACAAAACTTTAAGTCCTTCGAACGCCGTCCCCTGACATAAGCCCATTATATTCATTGTTTATTTTTTCAGAAGTTATTATTGGATACTAATAAAATATTTTTCATTATTTTGACAAAATTTTCACGTACTTTTTTGCGTTCTCCCTTTTATCCTTCGATTCCACTCATTACATTATTTCCACACCACTTTGATGTACCCTTGAACAAATGAATTCCTTTCATTTCTCTGTCCCATTTCCCTTATAAAACGTGAGCTAGAGTTGGTCAATAGGATTGGTTGGTAGGATATTTGACTGACAGAAGGATAGAGTAAAAAACCCTTTGAAGAACTATTATGCTCTCTGCAAAGTTCTGTACAATGAATCCGTTTTGAAAATTGCTTATATTTTATATAAGTCATCCCACCAGCTATAATACAACGTGCAATAAGTCTAGTCGAAATTATAAAATATATCCTAATATTATATACGTAGATACGTATTATTATATCGTTAAATATAGTTACGCTCCTATAGGAGAAAAAGTTACAAAATAGCGAATGTGATTTTGACATATTTATAAAAATGTATCTACCTGTTGTAAATATTCTAATGCAGTTGGACATTGTTTCTTTTACGTATATTACAAAGATGAACATTAAGTGCCCACACGAAAGTAACAGGATTACATTCATGACAACTAACTAAATTACTAACATTATTTATTTATTTTAACTTTGAAAAAATGTAATACCTTTATTTGTTATTCGAGAATCAAAAAGAGAAAGTTAGCAAAAGATCACATTTAGAATGTGTTATTTTTATTAAATCATATTTTTATCTTCATACATCTCTCACATTCCTTATCCAATTATAGTAATTAATTTAAGGTAAAAAAATTTAATAATTACGTCTAATTGTATATTTTAATAACCATTATTATACGCATATTTATAAAATGTAAATTTCACCCGCCATAACACAGGGGCATCTCTAGCATGGCGGATGAAATAATTCTTAAATTGTATCAAATGTACAGTTTTTGTTTGAATGAAATAAAAAAATTGCAACATTGCTTAAAATGGCAGTACCCGAGTTTATTGACTAGATCTCTAAAGCCAGGTAGGTACTTTTGAACCTCCCCCCCCCACTCTCCTTAAGATGATAATTGGAGATACTATGACATAAATGGAATTATGAATTTGCTAAATTTGAATTCATCATTGCTCAAACAAATAACTATGATGTATCTACATTCGCACTACAACCATTTGACAGATTTGGTCGCTTTTATTAGACATATTCAATAATCCAATCCTAATTTTTCCCTTTACTTCCTTATTTATGTACTTTAAAACATGCTGTGGAGGTCTATAAGGATTATAAAAATGTTAAGATTTCTCAATACTTACTCCATTAATCTTTAAGATTTTTACAAAGCAGCTTTTCAAGAGATCGGCCATCTCCTAACCTAGTTACGTATCTCCCAGTTTTGGTTTTCCACTTTTATGAAATTTGTTTTTGCCTTTTCGAAATGGCGGTTCTATAGCACGTGGCAGTATCTTGTCCGCCAAATATTATTTTCTTGTAAGGATTCTGCTAAAGTTGTCGCTTTTAGAAATATTTAATACCCTTTCGCTCTTCTTGTAAAGTAAATATTTATAAATATCACCCCACAAGAGTTTTCAACTTTCAGCAGGTTTTCAGAAAACAAAAAAGGGAAATGTTAACCAGAACATTTCGAAGTGTGGTTTAAATATTTCTTAGACAAATGTATAAAAAAATAAAACCTCATGGATTACATTAAACTTCTAAATCTAAAAAAATCACAACTTCTAAAAAACACCGTAAAACGAAACCCAACGTATTATTTTTAGATGGAACTTACACTTAATTCCCTTCAGTGAGATATTTATTTTTTTAGTTTTTGGTATTTTTAAATCTGCAATGACAAAGTAGGTATTCTCAGGAGTAAGGATGGATTATATTTAAAATCACTATATTTGCTTTCTGATCGTTTTATTTTTATATGAAAGTAAGAAAACTTTAACATATGTACCCACATCCTTTTTTTATTAGCACCTTACAGGAGGCCCTGTAATTATGTATTTTGGGACCTCTTTGGGATCATCTTCGAAATTTTCCGATTAGGCAAAGAAGTGTTAAAATGGACAAATTTTCCGATATTTTGCACATTGGAATTATCTGACCGGAAAAAGACTTATTCAAATGGACAAATTTAAAGAAATTTTTTCCATTGGAATTGTTCTATTGGTCAGAAAATTGACCAAATGGACAAATTTAAACACATTTTTTTCCATTGAAATTGCTCTGTTGGTCACAGAATTTACCAAATGGACAAATCTAATGATCTCATGCGTATTAGAATTGAAAGGCTTAAATTATTTTTTTTATTTGGAATCAATATAATAATTTACAAACATTAGTAATTGCTGAACAAACTTTTCCCATCCTTTTTATTTATGTTGGAAATGTTATTTATTTTTTTCCATTTGCAATTTAATCCAGTACACCTCAGACGCCTTTAGTAATATAAAACAAGACTCCTTTTCACTCTTAAGTTATTTTTAGGGCGTTTAAAATATGGTCAGCTAACTATTCCCAAAACTTTCTCATCCTCTTGTCGTTTTTCTCATTCGTCATATTATTTTTTTCAGCCTCACAGCATTCCCCGAATTTGGAAATCACAATTTTACTGGCTTCGGATTAGTTAACTATTTTATATGGCAAAAAAATTGTGCAAGTTAGTATAAATCTACAACTGCTGTTGTAATTAAAATTCACCGCGGTTACAACTACAACAATGGATAAAAAAAGGTTTGAAAAAGTGATAAAAAATTCATGTAGTGTAAGATTCACAATTCTAAAGTAGAATCTGGTTCAAAAATCAACATCAAGCTCCGTATGCAGTGCCAACACAGCCGGCATAAAGCGTAAAGCACAGTGCTC
The DNA here is from genome assembly GCF_061612785.1 of Hesperophylax consimilis. NCBI lineage: Eukaryota > Metazoa > Arthropoda > Insecta > Trichoptera > Limnephilidae > Hesperophylax > Hesperophylax consimilis. The sequence continues at coordinate 32,502,875 of NC_142842.1, forward strand.
CGTACTCTGCCTTTGTTTGCTCCAATCGTATTCTGTCACGTTGATCCCACTAACTGATAATATTTAACAGTCGGATACGTTATAATATTGGGTACAGAACAACAGAACTTCCCCGAAATTTAGGGGCAAATATTTTTTTTCGTTTTGATTTATAATGATTTAGCATATTTTAAGGCACGTGAAGCGGAACTTTAACAAATATTCCTTATATTTTGTAACAAATATACCTTATACTTTCTCAAAAATATATCGTATTCTTCGTCAAAGATATACCTTATAATTTGTCACAAACAAACATTATACTTCTTCACGATATACTTTATAATTCGTCACAAGCATACCATGTACTTTGAAATAAAATTTTCCTTATACTTCGTCATAAATATGCCTTATACTAAATCACAAACATATTTTATTTTTTGTCACAAACATACTCCGTACTTTGTCACACATTATGCATTATAATTGTCACAAACATACCGTATACTTCATCACAAACATGGTTAAAAACACTTGGTTAAAAATACACCTTATATTTCATGATGATGTTGCAGATCTAATTGATAAATCTCACACAGAAGAGATTAAACAGCATATTTGAGTCAGTTACTAATCAGTCAAATAAAAAACGGTTAAAAATTATCACAATTTTCTTATATGCAGACGGAAACCATACTTAAAAGTTTAAAAATCAATCAGTAAAAAAAAATTTATTTTACTTCTATGCATTTGTATAAGTATGTATTTTTTTTAGGTTTGACCAAGGATTGAATCTTTCTCCTCAAGAACTGGAGTTATCCGCGCTAACAACTGAGCTAAATCCCACTTGGGTGGGACTGACATTTATTTCGTATACAAACTTATCTAATGTTATTTCAGAGAAATGCGAATATTATGTCCTCGTGTGTATTCGTGATTGCCACCAGTTAACAGAATTTATTATCATTGACAACAGGCCCATCTGCCGAGCTTGTTCGATCGTATGTTGGGAAGTGGGTTAATTTCTACTTCCAGTGTTTGTATTTCATGAAAAAAAAACAAATTTAATTAGATGCAAGTATTTTAAAATAACAATGCTTTTTACTTTTATCATTGATAAATAATTACTATATGTAATACACCATTTTTAAATGTAATTTGAAAATTGAAGTTATTTTTGGTCTAGTTTAGAATCGAACCTTCCTTCCCAGGGATCGAAGTCATTTTTGAATTTCTTAATGTATTTGCCTACATATCTTGTTATAAGGCAGGTACCTAAATGGAGATATTTTATATATGTAATTTTAATTATCTTATATTACTATGTGATCTCTTTTTATTTTTTGTTATTTGTTTTTGGGGTGTTATGCCGTGTTGCGCTAACTCCTTCTTTAGCCAACGTTTTGGACAGCATTGCAGTGTCCATCATCAGGGCAAATGTGTTATTTATTTGTCAAAATAACACATCTGCCCTTATGATGGACACTGCAATGCTGTCCGAAACGTTGGCTAAAGAAGGAGTTAGCGCAACACGGCATAACACCCCAAAAACAAATAACAAAAATACTTTTGGCCGTGAAAATCTTAAATTATACTATGTGATCTGTTCTTTTTTTTTTTTTTTTTTTTACAGTAATACTGCACAAGAGTCCCAACTGCTCCCGTCTGGAGCCAGTGAGACTATGGCATCCCCAATTGGGGTATGTTGTGAGGCTGAGGGTATTGGGGAGGGGAGGGAGATGGGGAAGAGGAAGGTGGGGAAGTACCTGGCTATTCAGATCTGGTCACCAAACACGGCTAAAGCCATTTCAAGCAACGTTTCAATTCTGAATGGTGGTCTTACACCAGGGCGATACTGAGAGTATCTTCCACTCTGGAACGTGCCGCAAATATACTATATATTATTTTAAATTAATTAATTGTGAAATAAACTTAATACAGTAAATAAAAAACTCAAGAACTTGTGCCGTATAAATAATCCAGATATTAATATTAGTAACCCGGAGTCGGTCCATACATTTTTTGACCGTGTACAGAACCTGTCTTCTGTACATTTTCTTCCTGAGGAGATATCCCTATTGGCAAAGGGATTAAAATATAACCTTAAATACTCGAATAATAATTTTAATGCGGCAATAGAAGAGGTAGCAGTGGATATAGACACAGCTCTATGTGGTAAACCGAAAAAATTCTGTTACAAAAGTGCTGAAACTTTACAAAAAATAATACCTAAATTTAAACCTAACCCAAATCCTGAGTTGAATATAGTGAAGAATATTCGTGCCAAACTAACAGATGAAGATTTGATCCTCACGAAAGCGGACAAGGGGAATACAGTGATCATACTCCCTCGAAATGAATATAATTCTAAAGTGGCGGACTTCATTGACAGTGACAATTTCGCAATACTTGCGAAAGACCCAACCAATAAGTTCCAAGAAAATGTGAAACAAACACTTCAAGCATGTAAAACTAAAATATTCAAAGATGAATCATATCACAAAGTTAAATTTTTAACTAAAAATCCCAAAACTCCTAAATTATATGGGTTCCTTAAAATACACAAGAATAATTGCCCCGGCAGGCCAGTAGTTTCATGTTGTAACGCCCCAAATTTTAAAATATCATCCGTTATTACTAATGTGTTTCAAAATACCAATGTTTTTTCACCTAAACATACCCTTAAAAATTCTTTTTCATTAGTAGAAGAATTGAAAGATATGATTCTCCCTAGTAATTCTATACTAATTTCTTTTGACGTTGTAAATTTGTTCCCCAATGTTCCCATAGAAGAGAGTAAATGTTTAATTTCTGATTTATTAAATAGTTCTGATCTCTCTATAGATTTTATAAAAGATTTAACTTCCTTGTTTAATATATGCCTGAATCAAAATTATTTTCAATTTAATAATGTTATATATCAGCAACGTGACGGCCTAGCTATGGGGAGCCCTACCAGTCCTCTGATTGCTGATATATTCATGGATAACTTAGAAAATAAAATTTTATCTAGTACCTCACATCTTATTAAAAATGTATTGTACTGGAAAAGATACGTTGATGATGTTTTGTGTATATGGACAGGGACTAAGCGTCAACTGAATTCCTTCCTCAAACTTATAAACTCTTTTCATAATAAGATTAAATTCACATTAGAAATAGGCATAAATTCAACCTTAAACTTTTTAGACCTTACTTTATCGATCGTTAATAACAGAATTAATTTTAACATTTTTCGTAAACCCTCCTATACTGACGTTGTCATACACAGCACCTCCAATCACCCTATTTCACATAAGCACTCCGCATTCCATTCAATGGTCCATCGTTTAGTCACAATTCCAATGTCCGATAGTAATTTTGATAGTGAACTAAAACTAATTAAAAACATAGCAGTAAATAATGGCTATGAATCAGATTTTATAGATTTAATCTTAAATAAAAAGCTAAAACAAATAGCCATTAATCGCTTCCTCTTTGCTAGTCCTTGTCCTCAAATCAATGATAATAATATTAATTATCAATGGCGGCGAATTTTATTTATTAATCACTTTTCTACCTTAAGTGTAAAAAACCTTCCTTCTGAAGTCAAACCGGCCTTTTATACTAATAACAATATAGGTAAATTTCTAATTAATTCTAAAGATAAGGAAGATAAATTCAGTCATTCGGGGATTTATAAATTAAATTGCAATAATTGTTCGGCTTTCTATATCGGTAAGACATCACGTAATGTTAATATTAGGATAAAGGAGCATCTTCGTTGCCTCAATAATAACGGATTTTCCGAATTCGCAAATCATTTGATCGATAAAGATCATACATTCTGTCATAGCACCGGTGCTAACATCTTACATAAAAACGGGCATGGTAACAGACTAAACAACTTAGAGGCACTAGAAATTAAAAAAGCTGTAAAAACCAAAAGTCAGATACTTAATAATCAATTAGACATATCAAGTAGTCCAATATTAGGTCTGTTTCCAATAAACCCATAAAAAAATCCCAGTTCTCCTTCCCTCCTTACCACCATGCCAGTTGATGCTTTGTTTCTCCCGATTTATTGATATAACCCATTAGTCTACATAATTATCTAGCGGTTTTTCCATTACTTGTGCACTTATGTTAATGTATTTTATGACCGTCTTTGTGTTGCTTATATTTGTATCATGTTGTCTCCCTCTATATTTTGTTATATATATACACACATTATGTACTTCTTGTTTAGTATTAATTTGTACCCTGATGATGCTTAAGTAAAGCGAAACCGGTCGGTTCTTAAATTAATAAATATCGTGGTTTTAAAACAAAAAAGTATTTTATTTTATACAAATTAATCAAATAAAATTTATTTGCGCACGCCGGGTTCGAACCCGCGACCTTCGGATCTGTAGTCAAAAGCGTATACCACTAGACCACGCCGGCCGTTCTAATGTATACTTAAAACTATAAATGTATTTATCTACAAATATTTTCGTATACCTCATATTAAAAATGTTTAATTGGTAGATCTACAGACAAGCTGCCATTTGACTCTGTTGGACTACCCTAAATTTGTACAAAATGTTTTATTTACTAAATAAATAAATAAAAAAAATTCAAAACGCGTCCCTGACCTTGCCAGATGACTGATATTTATTTCGTGTATTTACTGCTGTAATTTTGTCATATTTAAGAGAAGTGCGAATATGTCCGCGTGTATTTACGTGATCATAAGTTAATTCATTTTAAAGTAGACTAAAAACAAAGATTTTTCCATTGTTTGAATAGTTCATGTAATCAAATTTTAATGTTGGAAAGCCATAATCTTCAATTGACTTTCCTGAAAATTTTATATATTCAGCGTAGTTAAATCCAGACTAGTCGAAAGGTCAACAAAACCAACGATGCCAAGCATCATAAACTGAAATAATTTGTAAACTAATCAGTACGTTTGGGTATTTGCTGAATATTGATGGTTTTCCTTAGCCATGACTTATTTGGGTAATAAAACACATAAGCGAGTTGGTGAGGGTGGCGATTGCTATTATTTTTTACCAATTATTTTACACTCCGATCTTGTTTATAACCCATTTCCACTTACTTTAATATTTCATATACTATTATAATGGAATTCCGCAACAATTTGTCAGTATCAAAATAAAAAATATTATAATCTAAGCAAATGCATATATTTTGTAAGCCCAAGTAATATCTTCAAATCGACCAACCATTTAGTTTTTAGTTAAAATGTTCTTGAATCAAAGCATACCTATCTACTCATGGAATGGAAATCTGCTACCTACTCATGGAACTCGTTTATTAAACACAAGAAGAGTTTTATGGTAATTGAAAATAACGATTCATTGATTGTAAATATTCCTAGTCTAGGGATTATGGGAAGGGGGTCGGATACTAAGAATCTGAACAATTCATCAAATTTCAACGTTCATTTTCGGGTTCTGCAAAAGACTTATTCAAGTTCTGTTTTTATATCATTGTAGGCTAGTTGCTTGACAAAACTGAAATAAAAACAGAACTTGAAAAAATCTTTCACAGAACTTGAAAATGAACGTTGAAATTTGATGAATTGTTCAGATTCTCCGAAACAACCCGTCCTAAATAATGGCTAAGAACACAGAAAATGTAAGCGATGCCAATTCAAAAAATCAGCTCGTAATAAAAACAAATATTTTTAACTTAAACACATATTTTTTTTAATTTTTCGAGTCATCTCTTGGCCGGCTAGTAGCCAATTACAGAGAAATGCGTATAAATGCGCTGGTGCCACCAAAAGTCGATAAAATTCATTATCATAGACAACGAGTCTATCTGCTGAGTTTTAGCTCGATCGGTTGTAGCACAGTGAGTTGATGTCTCCTTCCCAGGATCCCACCTGTTCATTCACGAACACTTTATTTTTAGTGTGTTTTTTAACGTGAAGTTTAAAATCTTATTATTTATATTTCGGATAGTATTTGGTAATGAATTAAAAAAATTTACTCCAAAGTATTTAAAGTTGAATTGTTTTTTTTAATTTTGGAGAAGGGAGTGGTGACGTTTGTCTGAGTAATCTATTGTGTTTGAAAGACTAATTTTTATTTAGAATATTATCTTTGTAAATTTGTAATGTTAAATGATAGAAGTATAATGTACTGACTATAAATTCTAATAGTTCTGATGAATATGTACATGGTTTAAATAGATATATAATAACCAAATTAAACCAATTATCATTACATTAATACTATTCCTTAAAATAATAATATGGAAACATTTGAAACTCTGTACTTCGGTTTATAGCCAATGAATCCACCTGGTTTCACAGTTTTCCATATTTTTAGGTTCTATAAATTAGGCTCATTGTATAAAACGATCGCTTAAAATATTTTTGCAAGTTTGGCATAGTATGCCAAATTGCTCGAGTAGTTAAAACATCCGAATTGTGTGTTTTATTATTCTGAATAAATCTAACCTTATTTTAACCTTCGGCAATTACCACTCAAATTTTATAACTTTAAAATGAGTGATGGAAATAGAACGAACAGTACCTACGTATGTACTAAAAAACCTGCCGATCAAACTAAACCCTTTTGTTCGTTTACTTTGTGGAGGATTTTATTTATATTTATCATCAGGAATAGATAACCTTAACAGGATAACCTTATTTATTTAGCAAAAAAATAAGAGTTGAAATTCCCGTAATGTAATTTAATATAAATATCTGAATTTTTTCCGTGAATCCTTTTTAATTTCGCGTTCTGTATATATTTTGTGGCTTCTCACAATTTATGTGTGTTTTAGTATAGATTTTTTTATTGTGAACATGATCTGCTGAACAACTGCTAGGTATAAAATGAAGAAAAAAAATAAAACCAATATTTTCTTCTTTTTTTCACCCTTGATATACTTATAAACCGTGATAATTTTAATGTAAAATCCTTGCTGTTTTTGAATAGATATTGAATTGATGCAATGCTGCATTGTTATCGCTTGGCTTCCGACGCGAGGGTTCATTCAGCAGATTTTCGATTACACGCCTGAAGAAAACTTTTATATTTTCGAACTGTAAAAGTAGTCAATCCAGTTTTGAAGATCATTATCAAGGGATATTATTTTGAGATTATTGAATTAGTTTAGTAAAAATGTGTAAATATAATACAACCAAAAGAGTATTTAAACATACTGCCAATTAAACTTCTAAATAGCAACTTTTGCAATGTTCGCAGAACTGTGGCGTTTTCCGTGTAAACAAAAACAGCAACGGAATTTCAACCGTCAATATCTCTGTTTATGCTTATCTTACAAAATGATATTTTTATAAATTTTTCGTTTTTTTGCTCGAAGCCCGTATAACAAACTTGTAACAGTTTTCAATAACATAGTACAATGCTATTCAAATTACATTGACACGATGTGAAGTAATAATGATGTTTTGCATCAATTTTTTATTTTATTTACTTATTATAGCCATATTCAGGCAGATTTCTATTGTTAATATTCCATTAAAATCTCATGTCACCCAAAATACATTTATATTAGCATTAGACGCCTGCTTGACTACTTTAATTAGGTGAAAATCATTCAATTATGGTATTCCCTAAACAAATAGTGAATCTTTCTCTAAAACCTAGGTAAAAAGGCCTACTGATAATAGCCAAATAATTGGAAATTAAATAAATAATGAAACACCACATAGCAACAATGGTGGAAAACTCCATATAAATATAATAAAATCATTGAAAACCATTCCTGTCAATCCCCACTCCTTCCCATATACGTTATGTATGTAATCCATAAAGCTGAAACCGGTCACGGTAAAAAAAATAAAAGAACATATTTTTAAAATTTGTTTCAATATATCGTTGTTGTGGAATTCCACCACGAATTTTCAGTATAAAAATAAAAATGATAATCTTTCTGTGAAACCACAAATGGTACCAAGTTTCACAAAAACCCATTAAATTAAAGCGTTTCTCGAGAATTCATTCTATAGTAACTAGATTTATTTTGGAATCACATTTATTCGGAGCTTATTTCTAAGAAACAAGCATTATAAATTAAATGGTATCGTTTTCAACCGCAGAGTTTTCGAGTGAACCCAAATAACCACAAAGTACCCATGGACTTTTAAGTTCACTCTAATTGTTGTAAACATTATTTTCTGCTTTGATGGGGCATGTACGCCTGCGGACAATTCCGAACTTAACTCAAAAATCTAACTCTCAGTACAATTTTTAAAAATATAAAATTCTATCACATAGTAAGTACTTAAAAATACCGCCATTCCCTTTTTAGCGAAATTTTAGTCGTGATATATAAATGTATTTATTTTTTTATTTCATTCAAAGTTGAAATGTGTTAGTAGGCAACTTAAAAAAAAATTATCCTACAAGTGGTAATTTCGTTAAAATATTTATGTGGTAGAATTTTTTTTTAAATTTACAGATCATATAATTCTGCTAACATTTATAATATTATCACCAGATATGGAAGGCGGCAATAGGCACCGCCGCCCCGGGAGTCATTCCTTGGATAAACAACTACACCTCTGCCACAGTTCACACCAATTGTATTGCTATGTTTGGTGACTTAGGTATAGTGAGGTTGGTATAGGTGAGGTTTGTCTAGGTCAGAGGTTCCTAAACTTTTTTGCAGCGTAAACATCTCGCCAATTTTTTTTTTCCGTAGACCCCCTGCCTGCCAAATATTGATTTTTTCTAAAATTATTAACGTCCCATGTGATAATCAATTCTCATTTTCGTAAGAAGATTTCCTTCCGTTGTCTGTCCACCAACCGGGTGGCGGTATAGTTCCTCTGTCTTTGCATTGTGCAGATAAGGGCACCCTTGTGAGGTATTACACCAAATGAAAATGAAGCAGCAACGGGAATTTCTTTCTGTAGCTGGCCCTACAGAACTGCCCCTTAAGTTCTTTGTCGATGCTTATTCCGGTCAGTTGTTCTTGTCACATGATATCCAATTATTCAACGTTCCATTTCAATAATCAAAATGTCCTCAAACTTAGTTTTGAAGTCTGTATGAGGTGTATTTAAACGTTGAACGTCGTTATTACCCTGGACGTTTTTCAAAAACAAGTTGAGGAACTAGGAAAATTCGCGGCTTCTAATGTGCAATGTTTTACTTAAATATATTAATTCTGAAGAAAAAAGAACCTAGACTCTATTTATAAACCTCAATTAACAACTTTACGAAATATAAAAATACAAATATTACTAAGTAATTTCTTAGTCTATTATATTTATGTTAGGTCTATTGTGTAATTTACGGAACTCCTAAATGTTGACTTGAGGTGATTGGGGGTCCGCTCGTATGTACCCCCATTTGAATCTCGTGGACCCCCAAATTTTTTTTTCGTTGGCATAGACCCCTAGCAAGCCGATATCAACCCCTGGGGGTCCATATAGACCACTTTGGGAACCTCTGGTCTGCTCATCTGACCAACTTTTAAGGGAGACCTTTGGACTTTTTAACAATAATTGAAATTATTTTCTTCATTCGTGTATATGAATGTGATATTTTTTGGTAAAAATTAAAACAATACTATATTTGAAAATATAATAAGTTGATAAAAATTTCGTCGCTTATTTTTACATTGGTTGTGTTTCCGAATCTTTTCGCCTGTATACAATTATCAAAAAATAGAACTATTTTTAATTTAGCTAGTTTTAGGTCTTTAGCCAATAAACCCCAAATTTTGTTTCAAGATCAACGTTCAAATTTGAAAAGCTTGCACGGTAGAGTCCGAAAAAGTTTTTACATACATATCTTTCTAACTTTTTTTAGTCAACCAAATGCAACATGACCCATGGTATAAAGGAATGAAATACATACTGCAAAAATAGCTTTACGGCTCTCCTAATTAAAATCAGCACGTGAAAAGTGGTTCAATGACAGTTATCGACGCACTCCAATTCTGATTGGAACGGATGGCAACAAAGCCATCACCTGTACGGTCAATCGTTGTTTTTTTGAATTGTTCGAAAATAGACTATCCCCTTGTCATTTAACGCCATTCATGGCTGAAAGTGGTAAAGGATTTGTTACCAAAAATTTGTAATTTTGGAAGCGAAGTTGGCGGATCTCGTTTTCGTCTAGTGGACACGTCTATAAAGACTGTAGTATTAAATTTTATTCTTAATTTTAAACTAACGCTTACAACATGGCAAAGTAATGGTGTCAGTGTTCAGATTTTTGCACTAAAGGGTAAACAAACTCATGCAACTTCAAGGGGTGACAAAAATTAAAAATTAAAATTAAAATTAAAATTAAAATTAAAATTAAAATTAAAATTAAAATTAAAATTAAAATTAAAATTAAAATTAAAATTAAAATTAAAATTAAAATTAAAATTAAAATTAAAATTAAAATTAAAATTAAAATTAAAATTAAAATTAAAATTAAAATTAAAATTAAAATTAAAATTAAAATTAAAATTAAAATTAAAATTAAAATTAAAATTAAAATTAAAATTAAAATTAAAATTAAAATTAAAATTAAAATTAACATTAAAATTAAAATTAAAATTATTTGTCACATTCTGATAGACTAGGATAGACGAAATAGAAGAAGTATTCAGTGTTACAAAAATACCTACTTTAAAAAACATATGTTTCAAGTAAAAAATCTGAAATATGTACACGTACACCTTCAACAAGAAATTTGCAATATGCACGCCACACGCTTTTGTATTTGATAATATCCTTACGTTTTTTGAAATTTACCCCCTTGGGCAATTTTCGGAAACATTCTTTACCTTGCTTTACGATTTCATTCAAAATTTTCCCATTAGCGCTTCCAAAAATTTTGAAATAATTCTTTGAAATCTAAATGTAGCTTTTGAAAAATATTTGACAAGGTTTGCAAACTAAAAAAAAAAATTTGTACTAAACGAAAAAGGTGAAGTGACCATAACTTTTATAATAACTAAATGTGTTGTTTAGTTTTATGTAAGATAGTTACCACAATTTACAAAATAAAAACCACCGGTTAGCAACTTAAAAAAAATTATCTTTGTTTGCGTTAATTTTTACTTTCAATTGCATACAATTTATATGGGGCTATTTTCGTTAAAACTCACCTCAAGGGAGCCGTGTCGTAATAATACAAAAATCTGAAAGCGTCTCTCATCTATTTTCAAGAACTGTATATTATTTTGAAATACGTTCAGATACAGTGAATTTATCTGGATTCAAATGTAATTCGAAAATATTTTCTGCGGAATCTGTATTCTGACAGTTCTCCTAAAAGCAGTATATTACAAAATGTCAGAGGTTTTAGGGGTTAGTAATATATGTGTGTGTATATTGTCGTATGTGGATGCCGCAGCTATTTTTTTGCAGTAGTCACAGTTGTATATAATTAAGTGACATTTTTTATTATTCATTTTAGCCCATTTAAATACTATAATTGTTTTATTGTTGAAATTATTTCATTTTTGCATTCTGTTTTTGAAAGAAAAATAGTTATCCTTCTGTACCTATCGTGTTTTGAATCAAACTCTAAGGAAAATCTCCTTTTTCTGACTACGATAATATCGTCATTATTTGTTCCTGACCATTTATTCTAATAGTATATTTACCTACAGTAATAGTACGTAAGAATTCTTCTTAGAAATTCAAAACAATTTAATAATTCTATTTAAAATGTTAATGTCCGGACAGGCGGTAATAAATAAATTACGTAGTTTAGTACGCGTAGGAAGGAACATGATACGATACTAGATTTCTGTCGCAGTTGGAGAAGGGTCTTTGTAATAAACACCAGACAAAATAGTAAATACCAACGACACATTAGGCAAAGTAAATAACTTTCCCCTAAGGGACGTAAAAATGAACTATTATTTTGCTGTACACAGCCAGAAAGTCACAGCAATATAATACCCATAAGTCTTCATTGTGGGAATATTAATCCCGCGGCGGAGTTCTGCGGTGAATGTGCCCAGAAACACAGGTATTATAATATTTACCTCACTCTATTGCTTAGTGGGATTTATCCTACAGATTATCTTTGGTTTCTACTTTCCTTACACGAATTGTATAAACGTCTCCGAAAATAATTAATAATAATACATAACGAATTGTTACACGAAAAAAATTTCATAAATTATTTACTTAGAAGTCTAAAGTACACGAAAACGTATAGCCTTATGAAAAAAAAAAACATAATATAGTTTGCAAGGAAATTATGTTGATAAAGTTGAAAGATGTTTTGAAGTTTCAAGAGATATTTTTTATATAATTATTTAAAATACATAAAGCCAGCAAGTACACATTGTGGTGTAGTCAATTAATGAAAAGTAATATTTTTGATTTTGTGCCCCGAATTGGCGTACGATTATATTACATTTCTTCAAAAAAGGAAAATTCGCTTTGTGATATAATTTTTAATATAAAATAAATAAAATTATAAGCAAAAAGTTTATTATAAAGTAAAACACAAACACTTTGTATTTAACCACGAATTTATTATTTCATATATCGACCGGTTTCACTTCGACCAAGCTTCTTCAGGATATAATAATAACTAAATGCTAAGAGAGAGTTATGGCTTATATATAAGAGTGACAGAGGGAGAAAGAACAAAATTAGAGGGAGACAAAATATTTGGCATAGATAAAATGGATAATCAATTAGTGGGAGGGAGACAACAATACAATAATCAATTACTGGGGGGGAAACATCAATACACATCATAATCCCAAGTAAATGAACAAACAACAGTTAACTGTAATCTATGAGATATTAAAAAAAGAATTTTTTGTTGTATTTTACATTGACTAACCACAAAGTAATTGCTTCCTATGAAAAAAAAGTTTATTTCTAAGATTCTGAGAAATTATTCCGGAGATTCTCTGTAGTTACCAATTTTTTATAAATGCGGTTAGTATTACGGAAGGGTTGCAATAAATGCCCGAAACTTAAATAGAAACGGGGTGAAACTATTGAATTGCCATTTAGGCTATATTTCTAGAACCGGAGGTGTATAAGGATAATAAAAGAATTATGGTTAGGCTATTCACTCGAATCACTAAAATTAGCTGAGAATTTTCGTATTCTGAATTCCGTTTTCCAGGATCGATTAAAAAAGTGTATTCAATATTGTGAAATATATTTAATATTTATTTAAATTAATTTCGGTAGGTGATAGTGTTAAAATGAATAAAATACATCTCTGATTCCAGTTACCATTTCCATTGTCGTTCTACAAAATCGATCTTCAAAAGTGCATGAAAATGCCTCCAGGTATTACATAAGTATTATATATAGTGTGCGCGGCGCTTTGTAGTGAGTTTTTTTAAGATGTGGGTTTCATTTATCTTTGATGTCTTTTTATCACGATAACTTTACATTATTATGGCATTGTAATAATGCAATGCTGTATTCTTATAACTGATAATTTAAATTTTTTGTTATGTGATTACCAAACAACATTCTCAAATGCTACCAGCAAATGGCATCTCCAATTAGTGTATGTTCTGAGGCTGAAAGAAGGGAGGGAAAATAATGGGAAATGTAGGTGAGGAAGTATCTGGCTATTCAAATCTGGTCACCAAACATGGCCTTAGCTATTTAAAATAATGTTTCATTATTTATTTACATATACTGGGTTTTTACAGATAATTTCACTGACGTTAGAACAATTCAGTTAATATACAAATAGGTACAACAATTACAAAAATCTACTTAGACGTAGGATATGTTCATTTCCATATATCTAAATAAAGTTTAATATTTAAAACAAATAAAAATACAAATAGTACAGAAAAGTAAGAGACACAAATACAGACCAAGCAATAGATACATAATATAATCAGTGCAACATTTTTTTTAGCAATACCAGAAAATTTTTTCTAAATCCATATAAATTATCGAAAAAAATGTCTACTTCAGCACAATCTATCTTATTATATAGTCGACACATTTGGGTCAGAAGGCTAAAATAGGTGATATTATTTTGTAATGTATTCAGGTGAAAAATGCTACGGCGTCCTAAACAATGGGAATTGGGACCATTTTTTTCAATATTGCTAAGACATAATGCAGTATCAAGATGGTTGTGAAATATTTTGTGTAAACGTATTAGATCAGTCAGTTGCCTTCTAACATATAATTCTAATTATACCAGGGTGATACTGAGAGTATTATCCATTCTGGATAAAATAATATAATCACAAATTCTATAAAAAGGATTTCAAGACATCATCCTGGTTACCAAAGGAAACTATTGATATACATTTTGCTTTTATTTGCAAACAATGTCTACAGAGATACTCCTGTACTGATTTTGAAGGCCCATCGTCGTAATCCGATAGATTTAAGCCTTCTGATACCGTTAGATATTTTGAGTAAATCTGACAGACTGAGCATCAGCGCCATAACTATCATAATTCCGGATCATTTCTGCATGATTTGGGATTAAATCTGCGTACGGCCTTTCCCCGACTACCCTATTTTAGAGTTTATCCCGTCCTAAGCTAGATTCAATTCTATGCTTGCTCTAGTCTATGGGCTGGTCCATGCTAGGGTAGGTTGGGCTAGAATATAGAAGATTAAGGTAGGAACCTATTTACCTAGGTATAATAAATCTGACATTTACTTCGCGCGGTTTCGCAGTTCACAACCAGATTCTGGTGATATTTCATTTCAACCAAATGCCTCGAGCTTCGTGCCATGTGACGTCACCGGTAATTGTCACCCTAATTTTTATCAGAATAAGCATATCGATGTTTGAAAGAAGTAGTGCAAATGTTGTCGATGCACATAAATGTTTTGATTTTTATGATACCTTTGATAAAGGGGTTGTTTAGAGGCAAAAAAATTGAGGTAAAGGAAGGCAATAAGAAGGTGGAGTGTATTTGGGTGTTACAATTCGTTTAAACATTGGCAAAACCAATATAAATAATTTTTCTTCTTATCAATAGTGGTTGAAAATAGTCCGCCCAAAGTCCCTTCTTACCTCGTAGAAGTCCTACGATTCATTAGACTAATACACACGCAAGAATCTCTTTAAAATTATTATGCTAATGTTTTGATTTTTAACTTCTGTAGACTTGTGCATATTCATCTCATAGTAAATAAAAAAATAATGTAGTTAGGTACTTCCTAAAATGCTGTTATGAAATGAACTTTCTTAAAATTTAAAACATTCAACCCCGTAATATTTTCTTAAATTAAATTTTCTTATTTTTAAATATTTTCATATGGTAACCCCTTGGGGGCATTGACCATTATCGAGAGAGGCGGGACGAGGGCCAGTCCTTAGCTCCAAACGAAGGGTAGACGCTCTTTTTGATTTTAGCTCTGGTAGCGAGAGGGTGTTACGTGCTCCGCTTTGAATTCGAGACTTGCTTTGCTAAACAGTGTTTGTCAATTAATTACTAGTATATTTCAATTCATTCTTTCTACAGTGTTTGTCAATTGATTTCTAGTATATTTCGATTCATTTTTTCTACTGCCTGCTCCCTGGACGTCTACAAAACTACCTGCGGTATCGTCTCATGCTTTATTTTATTGATTTCTGTCTCTGCTTTCTTCCCATTAATTTGACATCATTTTTTCATTCTTTTAACCGTCCACAAAAGCTTTTCCTACGCGTAAATTCCAGTGCTGTAATATATGTCTTCTTGAAGGCATTTAAAAGCACCACAATAATAGTGTTTTATTTCCGAGAAATCCCTTTGTTCTGTCCACTCCTAGAAGGCGTCTGATCTCTCTTCTTAAACGAACTAAAAACACGGTACCTGTTTGAGCTAGCCAGGTATTCTTGAATATATATTACATTTATATACGCGGTTTGATTCCGTGGAAACCCTTTATATAACAATGCTTTGATATCAATATTTAGTGTTGACCTATTTTTTAATAAAATAAAACCGACGTGGGTAAATGCATTTTGGTTGGTAAGACATGTCCAAAAAATGTATAGTATGCCTAAAAAGAGTGAATTTTTCAATAATAATACTACGTACGTACTCATTCTGGCTGCGGCGAGTCGAAGGCTTAAAAATACGACATTAATGATGTTGTTCTAACTGAAAAATATGTCTTAAATAGGATTCTGACAGTTTGGGCAAGTCCCAAAGTTTCATCCTGAAAATCTAAAAACAAAAAAACTGAAATTAAGAAAAATAAATATTTTTAGCAACACAACATTATTAATGTTGAATTTTTCAATCTTATCACTGTAGCTCCCAGAAACTTCTCTCACTGCCACAAAACGGATCTACCTACTAGGTAGATACTTTTTTAAACAATGCCCTGATGAATTCACCAGATAGTACGTTACTTTACATTCAAAGTTATTGCAATTTTTTTATTCAATAATGTAAAGTGCCCACATTCATGCAATAATAATCACGATAGGAAAAAAAGTGTAAGTCATATAAATGAAATTTTAGATTTTTTTACATTAACTTTACACAGGAGGCCCAAAGGAAAATAATTTCTCTCAGAACGTATGTCATATCTGAGGATGTTGTGTGGTTTATTTGAGGAGAGGAAGGATAGAAGGGACCCATGTTGTAAGGGGGGGGATTTCCTATGTATTTACATAGGCCGGCAAATCGTTCCATGGCCGAGCTGTTGAACTCAAGAACGAGTCTTTCATGCAACCCGATCTCATGTGAAAAATTTCAACAACGTACATATGTTAATTTCATTTTTTTCATTCTATGGGACAATACTTTCACGTGGAATCAAAATAATAAAAAAATCAGAAAATAATTTCATTTAAGTTTGTTACTTAATCACCCAATAGAAGTAATCACAGTTTATACATTTCAAATCGCTCTCTTGTAATGTTATTTAATTTGTTTTATACTCTTTATTCAGAAAATATCAGAAAAATATAAAAAATCAGAAAATAATTCCATTTAAGTTTGTTACTTAATCACCCAATAGAAGTAATCACAGTTTATACATTTCAAATCGCTCTCTTGTAATGTTATTTGATTTGTTTTATACTCTTTATTCTGATAGAATTTTTTCATGATAGAATTTTTAAATAGCGATTCATTCAGATTTACCATGTTATGAGGTTGCTGTTATGAAATTAATATCAGTTCCGGATCTCACAACTTTTCCAATATCACGGAGGTTTTTTCTTGGCAGATGAACTTGTCCGCGTAGAGATATTATTTCTTTCGAGCTCTCAGTTTCACGCCCTAATCTAATTTAATAGACGAGTTGCCATTACGCTGACGTCATGAAAACTGCTGCAGTGTTATTCCATTACAAATAAAGAAATATGAAAAAGTTCAACTTACCAGATAATACTAATGTGTTTCAAATGAATATTAAATGATTATATGAATATTAAATGATAATATTTATACCGCCACCCCGGGAGCCATTCATTGGATAATAAACACTTCTGGTAGGTCACCCCAAGTGGTTCGCTACGTTTGGTGACTGAGCAGGGGCGCCCGGGTTCATTGGGTGAGTATTGGACTCTCTCGATCCATCGCCTTGCACCGTAGTGGAAGGGATGAATTCAAACGTCCGTCACTCCTGGACACACTGACCCCCATATTCCTACCCACCCCTCATACCTTTATTTGTTCCAGATATTCCTCCCCTTAAAAAAAAAGAATTCTGCTCAAGGAAAACGATAGGCAAAGTTTCAATTTATCTAAAACATATATTTTGGTATACATAATGTTAACTAATTCGTTATAAAGATTAATCGAAAATAGTGATTTAGTATTAAGCTTTGCCTTAACTTTTGATCCGTAACCCGATATACGCTTTACTAGTCAGAATAGTTGGACTAACCAGCATGTCATGAAGGATGAGTGTCTAATCAACATTAAGCGTTGGAGTGGAAATAAACTGACACAAAATAAGTTATAGGAAGGGTTAGCAAAGGAAAGATAGCGGTTGAACTGTGATAGTTAACTTGTCCTAGCGAAAGCTCGTACATACGTCATCGATGATCGTCCTCTTCCTTCTTAAACATTTTGCATGAAAACGAACAAGACAGTAGATACTAAAACGATGACTGCCTCTTAACTAATAGTATGTAGTCTTGCAATATCAGTTTATTAGCTAATTAGTAACATTACAATATAATTATGATAAAAGTTTCATAGGTTATGTAGTTCGAAAGTAATTTTTGAAGCGGTATGGGTACCGCCCCCCCGGGCAATATTCATTGAAAAACCAAGACCCCTGCTATAGATCACTCTAAGTGATTTGCTACGTTTGGTGACCTAGCAGGGGTGCTTAGATTCATGGGATGATGTTGATCTTGATCTTGGCAGCGAATGCGTAGGAAGGATGGATTTATACTTTCTGTCACTCCTGGACATACAAACATACAAATTCCTACCCATACCTTTTTTTCTAAGAACTTCCTCTTTTTACTTTCCTTAACACAGCATTCCCAAAAATGATATAGGCCCTGAGGGATGTTATTTTCTTCAAGGCCTCCTGTGTGGGATTAGTGTAAAAAAATATAATTCAACGTATTTTATAAATAATTTCATACGCAGTTAAAACATAAGGCGATTATGCAAACAACTGAAAAAAAATTATCAGGAAATTCATATTTTTTTGTATTTATCAAAAATCTTTATTGGAAATGATCACCCTTGATAAATATTTTCCAAAAGTAATGGAAATTTCCCCGGGGAGCAGAAATGGTGACATTTTAGGAATCCATCTTCATTTCTTATCGTTTTCGTCGCCCGGAAGAAAAATTACCAACCATACTGTAATAAGGAAACTTAAAGTGTCACAAAGAAATACTTTGAATTACGAAAAAAACTTTTCTCTTAAGCCATACCCAAACAAAAATCGAAGAAGGTAAAATACAATTTAAAATCTTATCTACACAGCAGACAACCTTTTACGTACGCATGTGGAATTTTTGTTTTACTTTATGTTGGTCTTCTGAAATCTATCCTATATACCTTCCATGGATTTTATTTTAATTTAAATCGACCGTTTTATTCAGATGAATGATTAAACTCTAAAAGATTTTGTCAATAAATTAACTCATAATATAACAGCAAACTTACGGTTGGATTAATATAAAAAAGAGCTATTTGTTCTAAAGATAATTAGCTGAATAACCCTTTATGTGATCCGCATAATCTTTTTATCGCATTCAAACACGAATATCTCTTTCATAAGTTTAGACATACGTTCATCACATCCTTTCCCATTTGAATATCAAGACATCAACACAACCATGACAAGAATCGATGTTAAAGTACATTTCATATTTCATTATAATTTATAGTAGCCGTCGAGTTGAGACTTGCTTTTGCTGATCTGTGAGATGTCAGTGATCTCAGTTGTTCCTACCATTAAGTTAGGTAAAGTCTTTGGCTTGGACCTAAAATAAGATATATACCTTAGTTGTCAGCCGACAACGTTGATATCTTAGTCACGAAATATGAACAAAATAATAATAATAATAATAAATTTATTTCACATAAAAATCATACAATAAAACATGCGGAAACTTTGACTAGCCAACTAGGAATGGATCCTGTTTTAGGCCAGTCAAATTGACAAGTTTAGTTCATATTATAATTTAGTACTTAATATAAAACAAAACCGGTAAAGTAAATAACAGCCAGATAGTCGTAATAAAAAAACAGATCACCACAGGAGTTGTAAGGTGAAAAAAATGGAAAGGGTAGTTTATAAGTTTATAATATAGTTGGATGATTAGAAAATAATCGATAGCATTGATAAATAAAGTACAGAATTGACAATTTTATTTATTTTCAATAAAACACATAATTTGGATAATTACTGATTAAAATGTCTTTTCCGTAACCAAATTCTGTCATTTAAATTTACTTATATTAAATAAAGTTTCCTGGACGTTTACTAATTTTTCCTGGTATCCATTTTTCATGTAAAAAGCTATTGATTTCTTGTTACTTCTTTCATTATAAAACTGTTTTAGATTTTTACAGCTTTTAGTTATTTTCATTTTTGTTCCCAAGAAGAGAAGAGAAATATGATTAAAAAAATCATATTTCTCTTATCTCTCCCCTCACGTGAAACAAAATTATTCAAGTTTATTCTTTACAAAAATATGTAAGGGCTATCACGTAAATGATCAAAATGTAAATGGATTCCATGACACCTACTAATTTACCTTTGAACTAATCATTGCCATATAATTAAGAATAAATTTGGCTAGTTGGCGATGGTAAATTTATGCATAAGTGTCCATACAGTGGCACTTCAGGGGTTATCTGCTGAATATTCATATAATCAGAATGTCAATTTCTTAAGGATACTCGCTCCTAGGTTTTATGCGGCCCTAGACATTCCGGTCCGTAAGTTACTCCCAGGTAATCCCGAAACCGCTCATAAAATAACATAAAAACCGACGGGGTATAGTTGGCCCGGGCCAATTTTCTCCCCTGGCACCGTAAAACCCATTTAATTTCCATAAAAAAAACCTTTGAAAATGCTTTCTTAGGCGGCGAGGTCAAAGAAAGCCCGTCAATGATAATATTAATTTAATTATTCATACGGCGCTTTGTACGTTACACCTCAAATATGATTTATATAAGTCGTAATGTAATTTATATAGTCTTTATGAAAATTGAATAAACTTCTCACTTTTAATTTCTATTATAATAATAAACAAATATCTCTTTGATTTTTATTAAACTTCAAGAACAGTGAGGTCTGGCATAATGAAACTTGCTTTTTTAAATTCTTTGCCGTGCATTGTGTAACATTTATTTTTTTCTTGAAATCCCTTGAAAAATTGAATTATCTGAATTCTCGACAAAATTGAAAATGACAATGTAAATTATTTTCCGTTTAAAAACTTTATATCACAGGTAGCTATTTTATCGCTTGTTTGAATTCTCCCGAAAATCAGTGCCAATTTTGAAAATGACACTTAAATTCAAAACTAATTTGAGTTCATTGAACCAGATCTCATCATTTGTTGAAAGTAACCATTTATAAAATATTTGCTTCAGAATCACATTGCCCATCAAAAATACAGATCGCCAATTTTTTTCCAAATACAGTTGTTTATTTTTCTGAAAAAATACAGAGCCGTCAGAAATTTACCTTTCGAATTAATACCGTTTAAAATTTTTTTTAAATCTGCCAAAAAATTAAACTAAATATTTACGGGAATCGAATCCAGTATGTCATTTTAGCCAAAAATATTGGGAAAATTAGTTGAGGATAATATTGGTAAATTTGATTTTAAAATATGAGATCGACAAAAATTACAAAAAAATAATTAGGTCCCAATAGCTGAGTAGTTGGAGGCGTCGTCTCGGTAAGGCACATATCCTGGGTTCGATTCCCAGTTGAGACCGTTACCTTTATATTTTTCTGTGTATTGTTTCGTCATGTCATCTATGTTAGTTTTCTGATTTTAGGTTGGTGTTGGTGTTAAATTTACCAGTTGCCTAAATTCACACAATCATCAGTTCCAATTTTTAAAATTTCAAAGCAGATTTTAGTTTGTTACGCAGAAATATTTCACATCACCGACTACCAAAATTAGTATATGTCGGGAAAAGAGTACTTATGACATTTCCAGCGATGCCACCGGCATTTAATTAAATAAAAATATGTTTGAACACAACGACAAAACTGATATCATTGTTAGAATATTTTATTATAAGAAATTTAATGAAAAAAATGGTTTTTAACACATTTTCACATCTCCCAGAGGAGCGGATAACAAATAAAGGAATCTTGGTCAATAAAATTTGGATGAAAAAAATAATCGATTCGTTCCCAGTGAATCTGACGTTTTATTTTATTTTCCGAATAACAGGAAAACATTTATTTAAAAATTAATATTAAATGTTGCCATGAATAACATCTTTATATTTTAAATGGTAACCAATAATAATTGAAATAAATCCAATAGTTGGATGATTTTAACAATGCTGTTTTGCGAAAAACCACCTCGAGGGTGAATAATTCCAGGTCTCTTTTACTGGTTTTTCAACCAAAGATTTTTCGGTACCAGTGACCAGTCAGCAGACACTTCAAACATGCGCCCGGAAACCGTAAACGATTGACATTTTCGGTATAAAATTGGGAAATTTTCTCAATTCTCTCTCTGTCTCTCATTCAAGTTGCACTATAAATGTCCCATATATTATATGCTGTACGTCTCATCTCACCACATCACCATTTCACGGCCCTAATACAAAATTATCGTATACACAAAATGTAGTAATGTTATGCTAACACACAAACGCCTCACCACCTCACCACGGCCCAATGTCGCCTAAGCGAAATGTATCATCTAATCTCATATCCTCACCATCTCACGACCTCATGGCACTAATTCCAAAATGTTGCATCCACAACATGTAGTGATGAAGTGCCAAAACTACAACCACATTACAACCTCTTTTGAAATAATACATAGATATATAAGTGAGGCAAATATATTTTATGAGGTGGTTGGACAATTTACGTTTTTGTACGTGTGATTTGAATTTAAAATTTGTCTTTTTTTTCAATATTAAAAGTAAATATATATTTTTTTTAACAACGCAATAATAATATTATAAACATTTGAACTTATGTAATCAGAGAAAGAAAACTATGTTTTTTTAATCTATAAAATATTTAGTATTTATCTTTGAATTATACATAATAATTACCTAATTCATCACTGTCATTTTCATTGGCTTTTGTATGAAAATATATTTATTTATATTTTTCACCATTGATTTCAATAACATTTGTGTTAATTTGTAAATCGGGGTAAAGTTAAAATTTAAAGCTGGTATTGTTTAAACTTGGAGATATAAAAGATTTTAGAAATTTTAGGTAAAATAAAAATTACTTATTCGTTAAGATGAGTCATCGCATGAAATCTCTGTGAATGAAATCTTAATAAAAAATATATAAAAATATACAAAGACTTACTGTGTTGAGAAAGGGTATTAAAAACAGTATTGTAGTTGGCGAGAAATTGCTTCGAGGAACAATATTTTATAATTGCAAACGTTTCAGCATTTATTGTGACCTAATTTTCTGTTTTTCTTTTTAAATTCGTTCACTTTTAATGAATAAATTGTGTGCGCTATTCCCATTAATCATATTGCCTTTGAGTTAAAAGTAAATGATACATTTCTAACAAGGAAGTTAAATTAATAATTTTGTAAAATAATTATTTACAAATGGTACTACTTTTCAGGTAAACCATGCATGCGTTAGTTGCATATAATGAATCACATTTAAAATGTTATCAGAGTTAAAAATAAACTAATTAGAATAACTAAATAAATTTAAAATGAAATTGATGAAGGCGTGATTGTAAGAAGTTTTTTTAAAGTAATAATACGATTAAATTGTTCCAGAAATGGAGTACATCGATTTCTTTCCTACAAAGGAAAACAGAGACAAAAGCTGAACAAGGCTTTGTCCTTCTGCAAAAATGGATTCAACAAAATTGACGTTTTCTATAACCAGCTGATGATTATGTTCTCAAATTACATAAGAGTTAAGGAAAAAACTTAATGCAAGCTTGCCATTGCTCCACTTTAACACCCTCTAGAAGCATAAAATATTTTGGAAAGATCTCCCACATTAATAGCATTACAAAAAAACTCACAAAGCTATTACTTTACTTAAACTACTTTAGAAACATAAGCTCTATACTAAGTTAAAATGATCTGTATAAAGCAGAGGTTCCCAAACTTTTTTGTGTCGTAGACCCCTTGTCATGTTTTTCTGTTTTTGGTAGACCCCCTACTTACCTGATACTGATTTTTTGTAAATTTCTAACTGTAGTGAAGTATAGTGTTAAAAACTTTAAGTAAAAACACATGTTCAGTTTTATACATTTATTAATTGAATTTAAATTAAAACCACTCAAAATAAAATTTTGTATCTGTTATATAAAATAAACGTAACATAAAATAAACTAAGCAATAAGTAAATGTTTTTAGTGGGAAAGATGAACCTGATGCTTTAATAATAAATTATCAACATTTGGCGTCAATTTTGTAAGGTTTAATCTTAAGTCTCCTCGGCTAATGATGTCCAGTCTGTTTTTTTTTTCGTTAGGAGATTGGTAACAGCGCTGAACCCCCTTTCCACTAGGTATGACGATGGAAAGGAAATTAAAAATTTCCTCGCTATATTCCATAATACGGGATAAGTAACGGGTATGTTTTTTTGCAGCCAGAAGCGCTGGTATCAGCGCTTAAACTGAACCTTAAGTTCTTCGTTTGTACTTATTTCAGTCAGTTCCTCTTGTTTTATGACATTCGTTTCTTCTATGTCACCATATGGGTTAATTATCCACGGTGGTATTACCATAGTCAAAACATCCTCAAACCTGGTTTCAAAATCTGAATAGAGGGCATTTAAATGTTGAACGTAGGTTGAAACGTCGTCTTCCTGGCAGTTTGTCTGTGACAAATTGGGGAACTGGGAAAATTCGCCCCGTCCAATATTTTGCTTCATTAGTTTAACTCTGGCAAGAAACGCTGATAAGATGGACTTTGTTTTAATCAAATTTAGACTCTCGCCTTGTAACTGCAAATTAACCATATTAAATTTTGTAAACAAATCTGTTAAATAGGCGATGTCTGTTTTCCACTTCATTAAATTGTCTTTTAAAATTTTATCTTTAGTATCCAGAAATTCTAAAATAGTCTCAAAAAGTGCAAAAAATCTTGTCAAACATAAGCCTTTCGACAGCCAGCGTACTTCAGCGTGAAGGAGTAATTGATGAAAGTGTTGGTCATTTTCTTCACACAACTGCGCAAATAACCGCGTATTCAACGCGTTGGCGTTGCTTCGGATTCGGTTTACTGCATCAATGACTAATTGAAGAGATTCATGTAATCTAACACTCAAATTTTTAGCAACTAAATGTTATCGATGGATGACACAATGTATTGCTAACACCCCTGGCACATTTTGTTTTAAATAGCTTATAAATCCACGATAACGTCCAACCATGGCAGGTGCTCCATCTGTAGCTACTGACATTATATTTGATAAAGGGATTGCTTTTTCAATGAAGTAATCCTTCAAAACATGAAATATTAATTCACCTTTAGTGTCGGTTAAGTGTAATTAAATAGGTACTATCAGTGTATGTTGAGATCCACTATCGTGGACCCCCATTTTCATTTCATGGACCCCCAATTATTTTTTTTCGCTGACGTAGACCCCTTGCAGGTTGTCATAGACCCCTGGGGGTCGATATAGACCACTTTGGGAATCACTGGTATAAAGTCTACTATGCTCATTGCCAATCCCTTACAGAATATGGAATTATTGGATGAGGATGTGTCTCAAATACCCACATGAAGCAGATCTTTAAAACACAAAACGTATTCATAAAAAAATCAAAATATTTATTTTTATTTTTAATGTTTTCAATATTATAATGCTCTACTCAATTTCAAAGGAAAACAATGAGTACCATTCTGTACAACACATCCACACTTTAAGTACGAAAATCTCAAATTCACTGAACACCTGAAAATTAAATACATCTTTTGTCCAGAAAAACCATAATTACCGTGCTACAAAACTATATAATGCCCGTACAAATGAAATCAAAAAAGACCGTGAGTAAAATAATAATAATAAATTTACTTCACATAAAAATTATACAATAAAACATGCGGAAACTTTGACTAGCCAACTAGGAATGGATCCTGTTTTAGGCCAGTCAAATTGACAAGTTTAGTTCATATTATAATTTAGCACTTAATATAAAACAAAACCGGTAAAGTAAATAACAACCAGAAAATAGTAATAAAAAGACAGATCACCGCAAGAGTTGTAAGGTAGAAAAAAAATGGGAAGGGTAGTGTATAAGTTTATAATATAGTTGGGTCATTAGAAAATAATCGATAGCATTGATAAATAAAGTAAAGATTAATACAGAATAGACAATTGTGTTCAGATGTGATAAATATATGTGGATTATCTATTGATCCACATATCTTTACTTTTTACCCTCCCTAAATCAAGGAGCCAGTCATTGACCAATTTGCGCAAAACATTTGTCCTTTTCGTTTTAAAAACATTAGTAAAGATATTTAATAATTTAGGTCTTAAGTGCGAGAATTGCCGTTGCCCAAGGGACGTCGAGGTTTTTATTGGGACAGTTGGATTATTCCTTGAAAGTCGGGTGTCGTGAATGTGGTCGATGGAAGGGAAGTGCTGACGTTGATTTGTACAAGTAACATAATCTTTCTAATATACAGTTGTCTAACATCGAGTACTTTTATTTCCGTGAATAATGCATCACTGGGGTACATGAATGGTTTTTTGAAGATAACTCTTAGTAGTGATTTCTGTGCTTTAACCAGGGAGTCTAATATTGTTTTGGCACAGCCACCCCAACCTAGCGATGCATATTAGAGTAAAGAATTACACATATAATAGTAAATTGATTTCATATCTTTTACAGATAGAATATTTCTGATGGTCATACAAAGGTGGGTAAGTTTTCTGACTTTTTGAGGCAGTTGAGTTAATGTGTTCTTCCCATCTCAGATATTTGTCAATGGTGATTCTTAAATATTTTAAACTATCCACGGATTCTAGGTTATTGCAAGTACAAGTATTCGGTTCATTACAAATGTGAATAGTAATATTCAGTATTTCCTTGGGTTGTCCCGCTTGTATTGCACTAGAACGTATAAATTTTGTCTTATCCGTGTTGAGAGTAAGAAGATTATTATCTAACCAATGTTTGACATTGTTTATCCCAATTTCGGCTTTTCTATGCCTTTTGTACTAGTTTTTTGCTTCAAATATTAAGACCGTATTGTCAGCAAAAGTGATGATATGATCGGAAAGGTTACTGTTACAAAGGTCATTGATATAGATACTAAACAAAATCTGTTCTAAAGTACTTCCCTGTTTTTCGATATTGGTTGAATTGCTTAGAGTGCCACTAATATTAATTCTTTGGCTTTTATTTTCTACATAGCTTCCTAACCATTTAAGTAACTGCCCCTGAATACCGATTAGCTGAAGTTTTTTCAAATGGATTTTGTGCGAGATGGTATCAAAAGCTTTAGCCAGATCCAGAAAGTGCGCGATGCTTTTAATTCCTCGATCAATGTTATAAGAAATGACTTTAGTCAGATTGCCAATGGCATTTTTGGTACCTAAACCCGGTCGGATGCCATATTGTCTCTCAGAAAGAATGTTGTTATCTTCAAGGTAAAAGCCAAGACGGTTTTTGACAATTTTCTAGATAATTTTTGAGACCGAATTGACCAGAGATATCGGCCGGTAATTTTGAATTGCAAAATTATTATCCATTTTTGTCCAGTAATACAAAAATTGAATGTTTAAGATGGTTAGCGAATATTCCTGATTTGAGACTTAGATTTGAAATGAAAGCTATCGGAGCTGCTATGAATGACTTAATTACTTTTAGCAGATTTGTCGAAACTTTGTCTGGTCCACAAGCGTTAGATGGCTTCAGGTCGTCAATTATTTCCAAGACTTCGTTCTTTGATGTTTGTATATTATCTATTTATGGTTGATGCTAGAGGTGACCAACTTGGCAAAATCGGTTTTAGTTTTGATGAAATTCTAAGCAAAGAATATTTCACTACTATACGATTTTGATCCATTTCCAGAAACAGTATAACATACATAATATAATAGTATTTATGAAAACAAACATGCACAAACAAACAAAGTTACTTCTTTACTTTGTATATTCAAAATTTAAAAAAATCAATGGAAAAAAAATAAAAACGTCATATTCTACGTTCGTTGAAGAGATTTTTTTTGCAATAACTCCGTTCTCACCTGTTTTCGAAAGTGTAAAAATAATGCATTCTATAGAAATTGGCAATATATTCTAAACAGATACAACATGTTCGGTATCAGCCAGTATTCTGTACTTTTGGCATTCAAATTTTCCCCATACATAATGTATTGTAGGGAAAGGGGCAGTTTTCGTATTGGATTTCCATAAAGGAATATATTTACGTAGACTGCAAACCATTCAGGATGTATTGAATTTTGTTATTAACATTATGACCGCCGACCCAAGCTTTCCTTTGTGGCCGAAAACTAATAGATATATTATTCTCAAAACCATGGGTTGTTGATGTCAATTTGCGAAGATAAGAACAGTTCCTTAAAGTTTGAGGATATGTATACTTAAGATAATGTAACGAAATACCTAATTAACTTACCATCACGCCGTTTCTTTGCCGGGAAGGCAGATACCGCTGAAAATTTGATATTCTTTTTTTCTTCCACTTCTTTTACCATTCACGGTTGCATAATATATTCTTCTTTCACTATATTTCTTTGCTCATCCATTCTACTTGTCCAAACCATTTTAGCTTTCCTAATTTTTTCTACTACTGTGGTACGAAAACACGCAATGGTGGGCGGAAAAATATTTTCTGCGATTTTTCTTAACATCAGTTTGTTTCAATAAAACATAAACACAAATGGTACCATCTGCTATTGCTAACGTTTACTGGTAGGTACCATATTAAGGGTCTAATTTCCCTTAATCTGTATTGGTATTCCACTACCTACCACTTCTGACAGATTACAGACTCTCACATATTCACTCTCCGGGACTGACTGTCCGAGACTGACAATCACTTTTAAATTAAAAATACAAAGAAACACATTAAAAAAGGTTAACCTCACTACGGTTATTTTCTTCCACGCCTTGGTTGGCGTGTGGATAACAATTTTCTTAGATTAACAATAATTTAAAAGGGATGTGACATGAACAATTGAAATATGTTTACCGGTAATCCCAGGAATGCATTTAAAATTTGAAATATTTTTTTTATTATTTATTGTGGATCTACAACATAAGCGTTGCTTTCGTTAAAGGCGTCCTTGCAATTATAACACCCTTGTGGGAAAAAAAGTCGACCCTTCTTTCAAACTGAGTGCAATAAAATTTGAGAGATTTAAAACTAAATAAACAATATTCAAGGGCTTTGGAAGTAGGTATTTAAGAGTATTGGCCAATACACACGAACTGACACTTAAACATACATTTCACAGTGAGAAACAATTTTAACCCTAGAATTCATGACATTCTTGAAAGACATTGTGATTATAAAATCCCAAGCTGTTAGATAAATTATTTTATTTGGGATTTCACATTGCAGATATGAAAAAAAATACGTTGTGATAATGGTGGTAACATTATTATCCGTACAAAAGTTTCGGGTTGTTTCACAGAGTTCAACAAATTTCAAAGTTGATTTTCAAGTTCTGTGAAGGTTCTATTTAAGTTCTGTCACTTCAAGTTCTGTCATTATTTGTTTTTGGGGTGTTATGCCGTGTTTCGCTAATTTCTTCTTTAGACAACGTTTCGGACAACGTTACAGTGTCTATCATGTGATGAAAGGCTTAAATCACTGTGGAAAACAGACAAACCATAGCTTCCCACTTCGCGGATTAAAAATATACAAATTATTTATGGAAACCGTCACTCTAGCGACATCTGTTGAGTTCAAATTGATCCAGTTTGTTTGCAGTAGGCACCTGTAATAGTTGGAATTATATCGAGGTTCTAAGACGAAAGCAGAGAGGTCGTAAAATCGTCTAGGACGACTAGGATTCCCCTTGTCTAGGCTTAAAAATAAACATCGAATTTTGTCAACCAATGGATCTGAACAAAAAGCTATAAAATTTTGAGTAACCAATCAGTGAACGAAAAGGCGTGTGTCTACGGAAGACAAAGAAATGAACTTTGGACCCGGCGATAAAAAAGATAAATAATGGCTTGTGATGGTTTGAATAATCACGAAAATAAATAAACGATAAATAATAACGAACGTGCTCAAAAAAATTTTTTGTTTAGACAACGACGGAAGATTTATTGACAGACAGGCCTGGAGTAAACACATTCACACGGGACAGGGCGCAGGTACAGGCAGTCGAGTCTTGAATTCGGATACGTTGACAGCCCCGAGAAATGAATACAAACCAGAAGTGATGTGTGAGATTTCAATTAATTAGTGAATTCAGATGATGTTAGAAAGCTTTGTTGGTTTCTGAATTAAAGTGAAATATTATTGAACCGGTTTTTGTGTGAAGTGAAAGTGGTTGGACTCAGTGAGAAAACAATTAATAATAATGACAATAATAATAATTGGATAATTTGAAGAGCGCCGTTTTGTAAAAACCCACCTCAGGGGCGCCAGGTGTTGTGCAATCGCGATTGTGTTATAAAGTTGTGTTGATTTAAACGTGATTTCGTATACAGTTCGAAATAAATTGCTTGTCTTAAAAACATGAAAATAATAAAAATAATGATTGCGTTTTTAAAACAGAGTGAATGTACTTAAAGGCGGGAAGTGTTTAATCGGGCTAGGTTATTGATTTGGCGAGATGGCATTTATCCACGGAGACCGAAAACCAGAGAAACAAATATATCATTAACTGTGGGTTCGAATCCTAACAGATTAGGGAGGTACAATTTTATTTACAGGAATATTTAATTACCCTTTTAAAGTCTTAGGGAGGGGACCAAAAGTGAACAAATTGCCAGGATTTCACTAAAAGAAAGAAGGAATGCCGGTAGGGGGTAGACCGAAAAATTAAACTGATTTAGCTATATAGTGTGTAACCAGGTAAGCTTCACACTAGGATTTGGAGGTGACTAACAGGGTGAGTTTTTTTTATATTATTTATTAAACAACAGAAGTCCCTTTTAAAGGACGGATACAGCATCCAAGTTTACAACCCCTGTCGTCCAAATAATGTTTCGAAAGGGAATGTGTCAATCAGACTATCTACCAGCTGAAAAAGGGAGACGGGCCGATGACCTTTTCATATATAGGCCGAAGCGCGGTGTACAGTCAGTCAAAGGGGGAGTTTTGCTAGCGTATGACCGCCCAAATAGAAAGCGATCGGATGCAACCAGATAGAACAAAATGAATATCTTTCGTCTGTTATTTGACTTTTCTAATTTAATACTTTTCACCTGTTGTTTGACTTTCTAAGTTACGAATTGGGATGCACAAAAACAAATCTAAAGTCGAAAGAGGGAGATGGTAATCTCCGAAATAAAACTACCAACCGAACAACTTTTCTCAACAGGTACCTTTCGAGAGGTAGGCAGCCTCTTTAAATTAAATGCAAAAATCAAACCAATTATCCGGTTATACCTACCTGAGAGGATAGGTATTCAGTAGGAGTTACCCATACCTAATACACGAGGATGCTAGTAACCTCATAAAATAATTACTAGAACCGAATATTAAAATACAGACAGTCCTCATCCTAAATTTGGCATTTCGAGTAGACCTTACATATATCTCACATGATAATTGGCTGAATGGGTAGGCACACAACCTATCGTTAAAAAACAGGCTAAATGTCGACAAGATCGTCGTGTGTTATCTATGTATTTTCTATGACCCGGCCGGTTGTGATATCCAGACACGCAGATATCGATCGCCTTGCTCAAATTATCATCCATCAGTTTTGTTTGGTAAGAGGAGGAGTCAATCTTAGCTTGAAAAAAAATTCATTCCCTTTCCTCTCCTTCCCCTCCCAAAATATATACATGGATGGCGCCGACAACTAACACCATAAATTTATCGTATGTATATCACATATATAAAATCTAACACTTTATTATACTCACATAATCCTATGACAGGTAGACTCACGTAGCTAGTTTGAAGAGCAGGCGACTAGTTTGAAAAATCAGGTTTATGAGATGGCTTTAAAACACAGCGGTAATGAATTCAACTCACTCTATCTCAAAAGAACCAAGGGATACCACACATACATAGATAACTAGGTTTCTAAACCGAGAAACAAAAAACCAACACAACGTTCGGTGAAGCCTTTTTATACTGAACCGTCACGTGAAATGAGTACGTTCAAGGTCGTACGTCACGTGGACAAACTAGGATGTACACACTTGAAGGGGTGTGTAATAAAGAGAGGAGCAAAGGCTTGTAGAGACGGCAGGGGAGGACTTTTCCATCCCTGCCAACACATATGCAAAGCCTTATGGAAAAGTTACCTATGGGACTTTAAAGAAATTTATCGTAGAAAGAAGAGAAGGAAAAGTTTGAAGTAGAAAGGGCGGATCATTACAGGCTTCTTCATTCCCACAAAAATTAGAGGTAAACGCACTATAGTGTAAACATCGACGTTCAAGGGAACAAGTCCTGGGAATGTTTAGAAAAACCGATACATTTATGAGATAGCAAACCATAGAAATCGAGTGCTTTGAAGATTTTACAAGTTGAAAAACACACACTCGAAAATGCAATGGAAAAATTATAAACGTGATAGTATAAAAGAAGGGTGGTAAAACGAAGGAATGTTGCTGGCAGAATTTTCAACTGAAGTGCAATTATTTATGATGGAAGTAGGGTGTCAAGTTCGATAAAAATCGTACTAAAGAGAGGTGAGAGTGTTGGAAACAATGGAAACTAATCGTTATCAATTTAAGATGAAGCGGACATATTGGTAAATCAATTTTGAATGAAAATCTCGCTAAAAAATAGACATTTTAGAAAAGTGCAGCGACTGAACGGAGGGATAATACAGATATTTTGAGCTGCTAAAAAGGTCCTAAGAACATGATAATTGGGTACCATAGGAAGGCAATAAAGCTAAACATATAGCGATAGATTAAATTCAGGAAACGTAGGCATTTTACATGATTTTCAGGGTAGATAGATATTAGAGTAACACAAGACTGCAGAAGAAGTGACATGAGATAAAAGGTTGACAGTCTCATGTGAATTTTAGAGGATAAACAATCCAAATTCGAACATGATTTTTGTTTACGTTAAGGTGACAATCCATTAGAAAAGCGATTAAGTTTAACGTAAGGCTTATGATATGTTTATATAAAACAAAAGATAATAAAATTAATAGGTTTGAAATTAAATGAAATTTACGAGCGTAGTTCCAAAATTTGAGACGTAAACAAGTGTCAATGCGTATGTTTTATGTGAAATCTTGTATGAGAGAGATAGAAAATTGGGCGGAGATTGAATAAAACAATAAAAATGACAGATATCCCAGGGTCAAATTAGGTATATCTCCCATAGAAGTGTGGAAAATTATATATTAATTAATAATAAATGAAGTATGAAATTTTCCTGGAGACTACACACATCGGGAAAAGTGAAGAAAAGATAAAGGAAAGGGTAGAGAACGGGGATAAGGAATGATCCAAGTGGAGAAAAGCGATACAATTCTAAGTTATCCGTAAAATTAATAAATACGGCTTGGAATATAATTAGTTATGGAGTTATGAGAAGTGACATAAGAATAAAGAAGAAATTTGTGTAGAAAAACGTCTGAATAAAGAAAATTCAAGAAGAAAAAGAGAAAACTCAAGTCTGCGACATAAAGAGAGAAAGTACTGGTGAAAATGGAAAAGCTCACATAAGTGACAATAAAATTAAGTAGAATTTAGACAAATTGAAATTCAAAACTGCATAGTAAAGATTTCGACATGGATTTAAGCATTTTTCGCACGAGATGCATAAAATTGAGATCTATATATATGTTACTGAGAACGGACCTATTGCGAATTGAGAAAAAAAAAGGAACGCAAAATCATGATATTTTAACTACATTTTGTATGAACCATGGAACAAAGGAAGCTTGGGCAATGAATGCAGGCTTACCCGATTCGGACCCTATCGAGTTAGAGACGTGAGATAAAAACTAACCGCCGCCCAGAGCCGGAAAACAGAAGATCGTATGTAGACACAATCGAAATTAGTGGCAGGGATGTTCAAATTTACGAGTTGATAGGAGATAGAATTAAGCATCAAAAGAAATTCAGATACGTCTTTTGGAACCTGAGAGGGGTATAAAATACGGTGCACACCAGTTTTGGGACAGTCGTGCCGTGGATTTTGAAAAGTTGTTACGTGGCAGTACTACGTTCTTGGAAAAAATTAACAAGTGAAATATCTATAAGTGTTAAATTTTGAACAAGTCTAAGTGTTAAATTTTAAATAAGTCCCTGGACTTTCGAATTTCGGGAAAAGTACAAGTACTAAAATCAGTGAAATTTTAATAAGTCAGTTTAATTTAATCAAACAGTGTTAATAAATAGATAGAGTTTAAATTCAGTGCTTAAAAGTGTAAAGTGAAAAGTGCAACAAAGTTACTAGTGAATTATTTAAATTTTAAAATAATTATTTCATTCAAAGCGGAAAAAAAATTCAAATTCAATTGAGAGTTTTATCGTTAATCTAGAGTGAATGTGTACGCGAATTAATATTTAAAAATAGATTATAATTTAGTATCAATTTTGTTTAAAAATATTAATAGTAAATACTTACATCTTAGTTTAAAAGAAACACAAAAACAAAAAAGGATTCAATAATAATAAACGCTCAAACCTTTGTTCAAAAAGAAACAGTTTGAAAAAAAAAAATTATTGTGGATAGGTTAAAAATATTGGTGAAACCAGTGCAATTTAGAAGAAAGTTTTAACAGAT
The DNA here is from genome assembly GCF_061612785.1 of Hesperophylax consimilis. Classification (NCBI taxonomy): domain Eukaryota; kingdom Metazoa; phylum Arthropoda; class Insecta; order Trichoptera; family Limnephilidae; genus Hesperophylax; species Hesperophylax consimilis. The sequence goes on from NC_142842.1 coordinate 32,537,288, forward strand.
ATTTAATTTATTCAGAATCGAAATAATTAAAAGTTTGCGCAATTCGGAATGAATTTTCTTATAAATTTATATAAAAAATTAAAAAGGAGTGAAAATAACAAAAATAGTTCGACCTAAATAATTTATAATTTTCCGGCACATCTATATCACAAAATATTAAATATCAGCTAATTTATATGAATCAGGCAATAATACAATATTAAATAGGAATAGATAGTCGAAAAGATTTATTTTGAAATTAGTTGGAAAATACAGTTAATTAGGTAGGATTTCTTCGACAAGATTTGTTGTGTAGATCCCAACCGGAAAAATCTTGAAGGGGGTGAGTTTTCCTTTTATAAATAATTTTCAGGCCCAAGGAGTGAGGAGGTACAGCTGATTATGGTATATCAATTAAAATATTAAAACAACAAAACAAAGAACTACACATAAATATATTTATATTATGTATTTATCTATAAAATTATAAAATAATATATTGTATATAAAGAATACATATATGAGTAATGTATTTATATATATGTATTTTATTTATTAATCGAAGCATCGAAATGGTAGTGATTTTTAATACCTACTAGGACATATCTATATTATTGAAAAATAAAATATGTATTAATTAATGTTCAAGACTATGTAGAATCATATATTTTATATTTATTTATTAATATATATACTCTTATTTATAAATAAATAAATATAAAAACTCTTTTTTAACATATTTTGACAATCGAGATATGTGTACTTATATATATATTTATATCTATTCTTCACTAAACCTCTAGTAAATTTACTAAATTCGGAAAATGAAATAAATAGTTTAACTTCAAAAAGGGAATTAAAAATATTTTAATTAACTATGCACAATAAAAGGTAACATAACTGAATTATAGGGAGAGGTAGAAATATTTCTTAAATAAACAATCTCGCATCTAGGTTAGTGTGTCAAAGAAGGTGTTTACATTATTCGATTTGTTTATAAATAAAGCGTACACTGGAGAATTGGGTCAGTTACATGATTTGAAAACGACCTTGGCCGCAATCAGACAATTATCAGGATGTCATTGTACAGTGTGCAGCGATTTTGCGTATTCACAAATACCTATCATTCACAAACGACAATTGGAAATCACGGGTTAGCAAGATTTATATCGAAATATTACCTGAAACATTTGAATACCATTGATTAGATAGTCGCATAGATTTTTATTAGTTACCTGAAACAGCTGGAAGCTGCGTGCTTACAAATACCTACCATTCACAATCGACAATTGAAAAATCACGGGTTAGTAAGACTTATATCGAAATTTTATACGAAACATTTGAATATTATTATTTTTTTTTTTTAAAGAAAGACAAACATTCCCAGGTTACGAATAACCCAACAATGTTTGAAAATCTCCTACTACCACCACAGAAAGCCGAAAATATTGCTTGTGTTGTGATGGAGGACTTAGCCAGCCGAGGAATCGAACACGCAACGCTCGGGTGAGACCCAAGCGCTATGCCCACTCAACCACTGACCGGTCCATTATTGATGGAGTGTTCGCATAGATCCCATCAGTTGCCTGAGACAGTTGAGAGGCGTGTACCCTCTTATGTGGCAATCAATTACATGAAACAGTTGAAAAATCACGGGATAGGATGAACTTAATTTAATGTTGAACCCTGGAGGAAAAATTTAAAATAAATACAGTTCATCCGATAGGAGGCAGTGGTCGCTCCTATAACAAGACCATTAACCAAACAATAGAGATGGCAATTCTCTTAAATAAAAACGTCAAAACCAAACAAAACAAAAGCCTGGAGTTCGATAGCTCTCCAAAACAAAATATCAATAAGATCTTATTATATCGTATTTATTCGTATCACCTTATTCTTGCGTATCTATTCGGTTACCAAACCTAGAGCTTCGCAGAGTTTTTGGCACGAGATCCGAGCTTGGGATGCGAGACAAATAGCTCTGTATTGCAAGTTATAAACCTTTCCCAAAACGTATGTATACATATATTTATTCGTATGTACTGTTTACTGGAGAATGCGGACCTGCATACAGCTTGCATTTTAGGTATTCTGGACCACTCTCGCATTTTCTTTTAGACGTGGAATGAGGATTCACGACCCGTTAGTCTACACCAACCGTGAGTATATGATTGTATATAGGACGAAACCGGTTCGCCCTAAGTAAATTGTAGTCCAAGGAGGGGTCGGAATTTGGGGGTTTCGGGACTCGAGAAGAGACTTGAAGGCAGTGCATGATGACGATGGAAGGTTCTTTGGGACGCGTTAACTTAGGTACCAATCAATGAACCGTGTCAAAAGATTGTGCGAATTTCTCGTTGATTCTCGATCATCTCGTTTACTTGCAGGAGGATTGGAGCCAAATTATGCCAGCAAAGGGCTATTCCGAGTTCGTCACATATGCAATTAACTAATTACATTAACCTACTAAATCAATCTTTACATGTACCTTATAGCAGCAGAATCATAAAGGAGTGGCGACAAACAGACACAAGAGTTTACCAAAATCAAATTTACTAACAATTAACCATTTGAGTTATATTTAATTACCTGTTCAAATAAACATGTATAATATCTTTTACCAGCGATTATCTTAGACTTCGTTAGGGTGCAGGGAACCAGAATAGTTACAATAGGAAAGCTGGCTCATTCAGAGAAATCATTTAAGTCTAGGTTTGCAATGGAAAGATCAATTCAATTTTGAAACTCAACGCCTTGATCAGAACCAAGAGGGTTACCACAAAATGAAAGTAATTAAAATCCTATATCATAAATCCAAAAATTAAACAACGTTTGATGGAATTTAATTACAATATAAATACGAAAATATTTGCGTTCAAGTTCGTAAATAACGTATTAATTAGTTAAGTACATATGTCTTTAAAGATGCATAGTACAAGAGAGCTTTAAGTAGCTTTCTGTAGATATCAAAGAAATTAAGGGTCCAATTTCCATGGGGGCTTATGTGTTGTAGGGGAAGAATTTTCCTTCCCTGCGAACACATATGCAAAGCCTTAGAGAAAAAAAATATTAAATATCGGTCATAGCCAAGAGAGAAGAAAATTTTATATTGTTTTAAACAAATAAGAGAAGAATGGCGAAAAGATGGAAAATATTACAATCATCAGGGCAGATGTGTCCGATGATGCATACTGTTACATTACTACGGGTATATAACGTAACTTAGATAGTTATAAGTGGGTAAAGGCCCCAAGTGGCGGCGCCAGTGTTACATTAGCGTTTAAGCCATATAATATACTACAGGTGAGTTACACCAATAGCCATCGCCGCACAAGGCAGGCAGCAGAGCTTGATACTCCAATCTTTCAGGGTGTGGATTATAGTCAGTCTCCCAATGAAACATGTGTCTGCGATACAATATGTTTATTGTACAGGTAATACAGGTTATCAAACAGATCTACAAAAGGTACATAGCTTTTTAAGGCCTAACTTGTTACTAAGCAATCTATTGACTCTAAGGGCTCTGATTGACAAAGGTATATTTTAAGCTCACGTGTAATTTACGGCGGATGCGGTGAGACGGTCGGCAGGTGCCATGGCAGGGCGCAGGACGGATGCAGAAGGGCGGCCACGAGGGCACACTACGCTGGACGACAAAGGGGGCGCCAGGGCGGCGGCTGGAGACGCAGAGATGATGGAGCAGGGCGGGGCACTGGTTGGAGGGCCAAAGGGCTCCACACAAACAGGCTGGAGTGGCAGACGCCCAGGACTGAGGCAGGGGTCTACGAGTTCACTGGTCTCAGCCTGGCGTGGACGGTAGGAAGGGCGGCCGGCATCAACAGGGGTAGGCGGCTGGCTGCAAGGGCGGATACGGCGAGGAAGAGCTGGAGCACGGGTCGGTTCGCCAAGGGGTTCTTCACGACCCGGCTGTGGTGAGCAGAGGTGTCTAGGCCGTAGACAGCATGTGGCCCGGACGGAGGAGACATGACCCAACTGTATAACGTAATGGGGCTGGTGGACCTCAGGCAGATGGAGACATGACTCAACTGTATAACGTAATGGGGCTGGTGTACCTCAGGCAGATGGAGACATGACCCAACTGTATATCGTAATGGGGCTGGTGGACCTCAGGCAGATGGAGACATGACCCAACTGTATAATATAATGGCCCTGGTGGTTCTGGGGATCCCTTTGAAGTGGAGAACTTGTACTGGAGAGGCGGCACGCAAGGTGAAATAACTCCGCCGGTCCATAATTACGGCGACACTGATTTGGCGGCAAATGTTAACTCCGACTCTTACAGCATGTTGCATTCTACGCGTCTCCCAGGGAACTGGCGCGTGGGCAGCTAGCCGCAAGTACTTGACCTGCTTCGGGCGCAAGCGGAAGGGATAATCTACGATATCGGATTGGTTGATAGCTCGCGTGACCCGTGTCATGCAGAGACGTCGCGGATGTACGTGTATGTATTAGTGTCTTGACATGTACTCAGTGCGTGATCGATTTCCGGCAACGCGTGAGAATATACATAACTGTGCAGTTAGCTTGATTTTATGGGCGATCCATAACAATACACACATAATGTAGAGTGAAATATTAAAACAAAAGTACTAAAAAACTACTAAGGTACTATGTAAGTAGTAACAGAACAATATGTAATAACTTGATATCAGTAAAATTAACATGAAAAGTTTGTTATGTATGGCATTTTTGTATTTAACATTACTACGCCAGATTGGGCAAATGCATTTAATGAACTAAAAGTAATAAGTTTTCCATTTTAAAATAAATTTTATCCACTGCTAATATCAATGCAATGTATAATGAAGTATGAAGGTTTAAATTATCCATTTTACTGAAACAAATAAGACTTTTTTTGCCAATTTTGCCAAACAAATCGGGCTCAGCTGTAACTTTAATATAATAGACGTATTTTACAGATAAATATCGGTTAATAAGTTTCATTAAACACCCCGTAGAAAATTATTTCTGCTCAGTAATCGACGCTCATCAATTAACACAGTGATAAATAAAATAAAAAATTAAGCATTAAATATTTTGCGGAGTGTTTTTGGGAAATAAGTTACAATTAGCCATAATTACAATTTCTCGGATGTTAGGAGAAGAGTAAGCAAAAATTATTGATGTTGTTGACAAAGAGATATTTCAGAAACACTCCTGACTACCTACACAGGGTGTCCAGGGGTGCATTTCTAACTTCGGGGGGTGACTCCACATGATTACACAAGTGAAAAATCCGAATTTTTTTTTGAAAATCCAGTGTTTTAAGGTAGTTTTAGGTTAAAAAAGTTGAATTGTTTGCATGGTAACATAAATATTCTTCTGTGGAAAGGAATTTTCTAAAAAAGTTATTAATCTTTTTTTACCTCTACCATCGTGTAAAATCAACTTCCGAAGTGAGCGTTTTTTACCCCCGGTCACCCTGTAGTCTTGATGGGATAAACAAAAATGAATATAACTGTTTGATTTATTTATTAAATGGAGTTCTCAAAACCATTATTAATGAACTAATATGGGAGTTGGGTTGTGTTGACATCTTAATGTCTATTTTAAAATAACGTATTTTGTTGTGTTGACATCTTTGTCTATTGTAAAATAACGTATTTTGTTGTGTTGACATCTTAATGTCTATTGTAAAATAACGTATTTTGTTGAGTTATTATCTATTTGTTAAAAAAAACAAATTCTGGTGTGTAATTATTATTAACTAACTCAGATTGGTAATTTTGTCCAAATAAGTCTGAGTAGGCAAAAAAGCTGTGATGCCTTGTAACTATTATTATATAGCAGAACTAAAAAGTTTATAAATATACTGTTTTCAATAAATCAAATGAAAATATAATTTAAACATTTTTTTAAAAGGAAAGCTTAAAATTATAATGGATTATAATAATAAATTCATTGTTATCAACTTTATTTTGTTTAGAAGTTTTAGGTTTATTTGTTGACAAGTTCTCCCGAGTTTTTATTCTTTATGGATATTTCGATTTTTTTTTAAATTTTTTATTTTTTTTTTTAAAAAGAAAGACGAAAATTCCCGGGTTATGAATAACCTGACAATATTTGAAAATCTCCTACTACCACCACAGTAAGCTGAAAATGTTGCTTGTGTTGTGATGGAGGACTTAGACAGCGGAGGAATTGAACACACTATGTCTGGGTGGGACCCAAGTGAGATGTCAACTCGACCACCGACCGGATTAAATAAAAAAGGGAATGTAACTTATTGTCTTACAGCCTTACTAAAAAATGTCGTGAAAATTTTATTAAATGGATAAACGTCAGTGTATAAAATCGTTTATCCGTTGTATAAAATGAAATTTCTCGTCGAATTTCGAAATTTTCTCAATTTTTAATGTGATATATATAGTTTATGTTTGAAGAATACGAAAAAAGAATAACCATTTAAGAAACTAAATATCACGACCTTTGAAATTATTAAAATGCAGTATTTTAATTTCAAACGTGAAAAAGTTGAAAAAAAACAAATATTTTTACTCCGAACGTCGAAATTGTAGAGAAAACAAAATTTCAAAAACGGATTCATATTACTGGTATAAGGGAATGTAAGAAAATATTCACCTCATTTTTAATCTCTTTAAATACAGTCGCAATTTATTATAGTGATTTCCAGAGAATAATAACAACAAAAAGTGAGATTTTGAATGAATTGTCAGCGCAATACAAACGTGGATATATACGATTTATATTTAACTACACATAACAAACAACATTTATATTGTTCGAAAAATATCGTTTTCACAGAATTTTTATTAAATTCATGCGGTAACAGACAATTACTCAATAATATGTCTAAAATAACCTAAGCCGAGGATTTCTGGTGTCAGTCTGCTGAAATGCGAGATTGCCAGTTCTTTCGAAGCCCGGTTAAAGATATTTTTAATAGTACTAACACGAATCTAAACTTTTTTATTATACAATGTGTGACAAAAACACTGTTTATCGGTTGTGAAGTGATTTTTTTAGTAATGCTGTCAGAATGTTATTTTGAGTGATCTTCTCCTGAAGTTTTCATTGAAAACGAAAGAGTTTCGTTTCCAATACCTGCCATTTCAAACAATTATAGCAAGGATATTATTTACGTATAGGATAAATCAATAAATACATTGTATTCTTCAATAATAGCAAATCACGTTGTTATTTGATTTAAAAAACTAACCATCACGCTCGCAGGGAGGACGGACCGCCAAACAACTCAGTATTGGCGCACACTCCTTGCCTCATTCGCATTCATACATCGTCTCATACATAATCTTCTATTATTCTGACACTTGACATGGCTAGACTCAAGTATCTGATTCACTATACAGTGCCGTGTCTTTTTCGGGCATCCCTGACTTTTGCAACCATATTTCAATTTGCTGACCATCTTTTGATGCTGTGTTACTTGAAACAAAATGGAGACGAAGACGAGAACGAATGCTTTCAAAAATAAAAATATCACACGCTTAAATATATTATTAAAACTTAAATTGCTATGCAGTTACCTTCTCGAATGTGTAATTAAATTTAATTATCTGCCCATTTCCGCAGTTTAATTTAAGCTTCATGATTTATTTCATTTTTCAAAATACCAGAGTAATTGATAATTACTGTTTTTTTTTAAATTAGCTATAAGGAACATCACTCCAATCATATTATTATGATATATTATTAATAATATATTACTGATATTATTATTCAACGTATCCGAATACCTATGTTTTTTTACACAGTTCTTCTCGTTGTTATTATAAAGATATATATTAGTCAGCCTTCAATTCACCGTTTGAAACCAATGTATTGACTATCCATAATTGTTTTGCAATAACAAAAGTTACGGATTCAATCATAAACCCAATTTCACACACGCCACCAACTGTAAAAATACAATGAAAAATGAGACGTAAAAAAACAGCGACAAATGTTATATTTCTGTGAAACCTCCACCGAATCTGTAAACATGTAATATATTTATCTTTGAAATCATTTAGAGATTACGATATTTAGCTTTTTATACAAAATTGGAAAGAATGAAGGCTTAATGGTTAAAATTAATATTAAGAGCGGATGAAAGAAGAATGAAGTCTAAGGAGAATATATATAAGGTGGATATTAATAGTAAAACTATTCGGGGACTCCCGAGAAATACATTTATCAAAATATTCAACTACTAGAGTCGCGTTATGTCAAGAATAACCGAAGAATATTTATGAGACGATATATGAATGTGAATTAAGCAAGGAATGGTGTTTTATCCTATCTGCCCACCTTACCAGCATAATTCTTAGTTTTAGCAGCCTCCGTAGTAGAGGGGTAAGGCTCTCGACTAGCAATCTGAAGGTCACGAGTTCAAATCCCGTCATGCGCAAGTAAATTTTATTTGATTAAGTTTTATTGTTTCACAATTCATTAATTTAAAATAACAAAAAGTATATTTGCGGCACATTCTAGAGGGTAAAATACTCTCAGTTTCTCCTGGTGTAAGACTACTGACAGAAATGAAAGGTTCCTTAAAATGGCTTTAGTCGTGTTTAGAGAATGAATAGCCCGATACTTTCAGCCTCACAGCATACATCAATCGGCTCTCTTGTTTTAGATGGTTGTGAGCAGTTGAGATTTTTGTGCGGTATTCACCTAAAAAGTGGATAAGTTGCTTAAGCTTTTTACACCTCATTTGATTACATAAAATACAAAAAATTAAAAAACCTTTTAGTAAGTTACATAATTATATTAAAACAGTTGGTAAGCTCCTATCACCACCCTTTTATTAGCGATTTCTCCACCTTCCCAACATAATCCCTTGCCAACATAATCTCTTGCCAATAAATGTACAATATTAATAGAAGTTAACTGTTAACCTTTCGTGTTAAATGAAACTTTGAAATTGGTTCTACTCATTAAAGTTCTCGTGTAAATAAACTTCGCAGGCCAGTTTTAGGCTCTTAGCAAACGTAAATGTTTAATAATTGGAAGGCAAGAAACTCAAATATAATTAATTATTTATTTCGCTATCTTACTTAATGATTCAGGTGGGCTTTAGTGTATCGGGTACGTACATATTCGTTTATGAAAGATTTATGCAAAACAGTTGTAATTTGTAAAAGAGAATAATTAACAGTATATCTTAATCAAAGCCAAAATTTTGTCTGTATCTCTCAACGTTAGGAACAATTATTAAAAATGCAAATTGTTACTTTACATTGGGGTGAAATTGTTAGAAATATCCTTTGAAACATGTTTTAATTTTTTTTATTAATTGCCTTATCGCACGATAAGCAAGCCCTTTTTCCAAGAAAGATAACATAACTAGGATACAATTGATATTTAATATATGTTTAAATTATCACTCTTTCTTTTTATAATAAAAAAACTCTATCCATTTTAGAGCAGTAGTTAAGAGTTTTACAAATCAGTTTACTTAATTATTCCCATCTAATCCCCTCGTAACAAAAATAATTCAGAAAAACATTTAAATTTTATAACCATTGCGTAACGATGAAATTCCTGAACGATCTAACGTTTTCAAAAACAATAAAAGAGATGAAATTGATTTGGCGAAATCAAAGCGAAGATTATTTTTTAACAATATTAGCGAACACACAAAATACCTGAATCAACGGAACAAATAAATACAGCCACTATAACTTGTACCTAATGAAGCGTTCTGAAATCAGCGCAGTTAGGGGTCGGGATGATATCGGTTAGGGAATGGGGGTGGGAGGTGGAGATATATTAGATAGGGGTTCCTAGCCGGTCGAATATCCGGGGGCAGTTTATTTCGCACAAAGGGTTGCTCGCCATGTCGAAAAGAGGTTATGAATGGGACTTGACAATACATGCACGCAATTAAATAAGAACCTGGGTGGAACTTTGTCGGGAACAGCGGATTTGCAGGAATCGAAACTCTTCACCTTATACATAGGTACCTAACATCTTTTTTATTGTTGTAGTGTAATAAGATATACCTACCTATCAGGTAGTCTAGCACAGTGCAAACTACCACTTTACAATATCGGATGGATAGGCGTAACTACCTATGAATTTATACCGATTTCCGAGTACGGTCGCGCTGTTGATAGACAGACGAGACAAGGCTAGAACAGCATCAATTGATCGCGTCTTGGGTGAATTAATTAAGTATATGGATCGTGTTACGATTTTTTTCAATTTAAAGAGCTTTGTTAGATGTCTATATCGACGGCTCATTTAACACATTCGAGAACGCGCTAAAATGAACGATTTTTTCTACCAACTGTCGGAATCATTTTCTGACCGTACTCGCAAATATCGCTAACTAACTATAGATGACGGATTTCATCAATAAAGTATGATATAGGGTTTTATCTATCGATACCAAGGGTCTGTTGCAAAATAGAACATATGATATTGGTGTCTTCAAAAATTTTAACACAATTCTTTAAGTTTCTTATAAATTTTGGGATAGTTTAGAATCGAATAATATAACACATTGTATAACTATAGTACTAATGGTACAACGTTAATGTAACTAATGGTTTTATGTAGCATTTTTTTTTTTGCGATTTGAATTATTTCGAAAAAAAAGTATGTTCTTTGTCATAGAATCATCAAAAATAGTTATAAGGTAGTCTAATAAATTATTATAAGCAATAATTAGTCGCCTGGAATATCAATACAAATTGACAATATCTTCCTAGTAAAAATAAATGCCGCCGACGGGAATTGAACCCGCGCCTTCTGATGTCCGGTCAGACGCTCTGGACCACTGAGCCACTTCGGCTTATATCCAACACGCCAAATAATTCAATATATATATATTTTTTATAAAAACCTTGTCTTATAAACATAAGTTTATGATAATTAGTTAGTATATTATATGGTAATATATAATTAGTTAGTCTGTTTATTAAAAAAAATTGCTGAGAGCTTATGAGCCTTCATTATTGAAAAGCAATTTAATCGATAGTCGGGGACTTTGTTTGAACCTCTAATGAGATATTTTTTTGAGACAAATTAAGACATCGTCTAGACATTTCAAATAATGCACATGAGCATTTCAAAAATAGAAAATGAACAATTGAGCAATCAAAGGATAATATTCGGACTTTCCTTTCAATTTATTAACATACTTGTTAGTTGGGAGAGGCTTACGTGCGCTGTGTGAATTATCTAGATGAAAGGTATAAATATTAATGAAAAAAAAAATTTTTTCATAAAAAGCTCTAAAATGAATTCAACGACTACATGTTCATTGTATGTACGAAAATTGAAAGCTACAAAACTTATATTGCGACCATTTACTATTTACTATTTTGCTTCACAAGTTTCTATGAAAATTCAGATGCTTATACATTTTCGTGAATTTTCACATTGAGCCAAATTCTTTTTCATGATAAAATATTTTCAGTCCATCAGAGATTGTTTTTTGAAAATTGAATCAAATAGAATCAGTACAATTCCACTTTCCACTTGATGCAACACTCTCCGAGCTTAAGAGCAATAACTAGAAACCAATTTTATTTTCCAATAAGCTTTTCAAATATATCGAGATCTCCGAGCAAAATGATTGTATAACGTTTCAATGGCCAGTCTATGATTTCTCTGGGACTGTAAATGTATAAATCAATGGGAATGTTTCGGCCTAAAATAATAGAAGCTATCGCATGGATAGTTTGATTACTCGAAGCCCAGAGCAATAAAGAGGATCGTCTGGAAAACTCGAACATGGTTTCAATTATTTTTATTTTTATTAAAAATGTTAAAAAGAACTTTATTTGATTTGCGCAACGTTTAATGGTGCCATTTATGATTTTATTTATTATTTTTTATTTATTTTTTAAAGTCAAATTTTTCAATTTGAAAGGTATGAACTATTTATTGGATAACCAACACCCCTACCACAGGTGACCTCAAGTGGTTTGCTTCGTGTGATAACTTAGCAGGGTGCCCAGGTTTGTGAGGTGAGGTTTTTCTAGGTTTTGATAGCGGAGGCGTTTGCCCACCTACTAAGGGGTGGGTCAGGAAAGACTGGTTGAGGCAGACCTTTTGAACTCTCCAGCCGGACTCATACACTCATATAAGGATTCATAGGTCCATCCAACTCTCCTTAACACATTGACTCCCAGATTCCTACTCACTCCTCATTCCTTTTTCCTTCCCAGAATTTCCTCTCCTTTATTTTCCTTTTCCTCCAAACACCATCCCCAAAAATGACAAAGGCTTTGAATTACCATTTACCGTCTGCGGGGCATGATTTTTCTATAAACAAAAATATCCCTGAAACATCTCATACAGCAACCCCAAAGATTACATAGACCCTGAGGGATCTTTTTTCTTCAGGGCCTCTTGTAGGGAGCTAATGTAAAAAAAAACATTTCTTGGTTACGGATAATCAAGAAATATTAAAAAATATATTCTTCTTCCATAACACTAAGCGGATATGTTACTTCTGTCGTGACGCAGGACATAGCCAGCCTAAGAATCTAACTATTGACAGCGACACAATGCCAACTCAGCCATTGACCGGTCAAATCACAAATATTAGTAAACGCTATGAAAAAATGCTATCACGTGTTTCTTTTACAGTTGTTTGTTCTTATCATTTAATTTCTCTCTGATTATTTATAAAATTTTCATTAAATTATTGTTGTTAAATACAAGTTCTAAGAAAATGGGCGACATACCTGCACAATGTAATCTTATTGATGATTTTATTAGTTAACATTAAAATATGTTGAGTTAAATGTAATAGTTTTTCTTTTTAAAATGCTTAACGGCCATAGATGTTCAGAATTTGTGCGAATACTTAACCCTAGAAGCCTAATCTATTTTTTAGGTACAAAAAGCCTTAACATACGTCTCAGAGGCGTGCACATGTAAATGACAGCCTGTAGCCCAAAATATACCTACTTGAGCCCTATTCTTCGAAGGAAAGTTAAGGTTGGTATATAAACTAATAATAAAACACAGTTTTATCAATGAAAACTACTATCACATGTATTTAATACAACGAATCAAATCATTATGCTTATATTCAAACAAAAAAATCATCTTCTTAAAAATCAACTTAAACCTATGTTTTTTTTAAATAAAATTATATTTTTTAACATTAATTTCTTATTCATAGGACAAACATTAAAATTATCATGCTTTTAATTACTAGCTTTAATTTTGGAGCAATCTACATAGACATCAACTTTGTGCTCAGAAAATACAGACTTTTTGCACTTACAGCACACTAATTTCGACATTCTATTTTTTTAGCAGCAAAAAGCTCAGTATTTATGTTTGTTTGGGCTCTGGTTCTCGTGCCTGAAGTTTATTATCTGAATCAGTAGGTTTTGCGAGAATTTGGCTTATATTTTGTCTTTTTGTCTATATAAGTCGGAATTTCAAGTCTCATCTCCATCCAAGGCTTAACCGAATCTGTGCTGAGTTGTTTAATGAATTCTCTTTTGTTTGATGGTTTATTTGATCATTTTGTGGCCATAAATAACAGCGAAATTGACAAAAGCCATGTTCGAGATGCCATAGAATACAGTCATTGACCATATATTAGTTTTGCGGCTGCACCACATTGAGGAGCACATTTTATCAAATTTATCTACTCCTCCTTTTTTTTGTTCTAGAAATGAATCATGACTGGTTTGCCACTTGAATTATTAATTATTGCACTTTTATCACAAGATAAAAGGTAAACCATATTTGCAGGTGGTTTGTACGATAGAAGTGTCAGAGGGCTATCAAAACAAAACTTAGAATTGCCAACAGGTCGAGATCTCGAGTTCTTCAATTGTTCGTGAATTTCCCACTTATTTGATCGAATATTGCCCAGTAGATTTAATTTGTAATTTGAGCTGGTCCTCGAGAGGTGCGGACTTCATTCATAGCTGAAGTTCTGTGAGATGATTGACCCCTATTTGTTGACCAAGCATCCCGCGTCCATTCTTACCGCGAAGAGTATTTTCAGGAACACGATAATTTCGCCCTGAGTTGGCAGATTGCAAAGCATGAGCAGCATCAAATGCTAGGTCAGCTTTTGAAATTTTGAGTCGGCTTCTTCAGTGGGTGCAGATTCTTGTAAAGGGAAAGCCTCTTCAGTTACATAGTTATTCTCATCTTCGCTTTGAATGTCGTCCAAACTGGCTGTCCTCGTCTTCAGGAGCTGATTCTCCCAAAGAAAGACTATCTTCTTAGTCTAAGATTTTCAAAATATCGTTAATGTTTAATATATTAGACCACGACATATTGGTATCTGAAACAATGCCAAAATAAACATAAAATGAATGAAAAATTAACGAAAGTAAAAACATATAATCTTAGTTAAAAGTTACACAAAGCCTAAACATACGTCTCGCAGGCGTACTATACCTGAAAAACTCAAAAATGGCTGGACTTACCTTAGTGATGCAGGTACCATCGGCGAGCTCCTGTCGGCCACTAAGTTGGTTAAAGAGCACGAGGCGCTAACTTCAACCGTTAGAAAGAGAAATAGAATTTAAGATTGTGTGTACGCCTCGCAGGCGTAGATAAGGCTTCTAGGGTTAATAAACATCAATACAAAAATAATCACTCTACAAGCATAAAAATTTAAATTAGACCTCGAAAGAAGTCGAAATCACAGATTCCATTACTGTATAGCCCTATGGGCGTTTAAATAAAATAAAAATTATAATTTTATTCAAAGTTCTGTTTGCCAAAAAGCTTTGGTTTCATCTTAAGTACTTGTTTAATTTTACGTTCAAGGAACGATAGATACGTATTTTTCGAAACTTGTTTCAAAATATTAAAGTAAAAAGCTTACATAATTAAAAAAAAATAAAACTCTTAAAAAATATAAAGTATTACCAGCTGGGAAATTTAGAAATTTGGTCAACATATTGGTCTTTAAAATACGGTACCCAGTTGTAATACTAATAGCATTCGCCGTTTCTACTCACAAATGCAAATGATTCTTTATTTTGAATTCTTTGAATGGAGAATACGGAAACCCCGATTAATTTTACTGCTTCTGTAGAATTGTGTCATCATTTTGAAGGTTATAGCATATGCAAATTTATAACATTAGGTTTTGAATACAAACTGCATGTTGGGGTGGATTTTGCATGAATGTGCTTATTATGTCACGCAATTCATTTTCTTCTAAAACTTTCAACTATTTGTTAAGCTTGTTTTGTATAGCGTGACGATTAATGTCATTAATCCAGTTCATTTCATTTAAGTCACTCACTTAGACAGATGCTATTATAAACTTTTCGATAGATCTAAATAACCAAATAAAATGTATTTTGAGATGTAAATATTTTAGTTGTAAGTTTCTAACCTTATGCCACGGTTGTAAATATGAATGTCATTTAAGTCAGTAGTTACAAATCTTAGTTGTAAGTCATTAGTATTTATAATTATAAATGTTATTTGTAATCCAGTTAAATTAATTTTATTACATATTTATTTGTACAGCTCCCTTGAATCAGTCAAATATAATTATTACAAAGAAATTAAACTTTATAAATTACGATTCTGGCATTTTTCAATTTATCTAGTGCCTTTTAAACTTATTATCGAAAGGATAGTAATGTTTTTAATGCAAGGTAAGGCGTTTGATGAAACAAGCAAAAATCAAAAGCAAAATCATTAGGTACAAATTTACTACAATACCATCCAAATTTTTATATTTTTTTAAAGGAAATACCTATTTTTAATGAAATATTTATATTGTTATTCTAATGTGATACCATACTCATTGTTAAAACCAGTGTGGTTACTTTTTTGATCGATTCAACAACTTTAAATACATTTTTGACAGCAATACCATTTAAGTCTCTCTGTAATTTTTTCAACCACATTGATACTGCTAAAAGATCACAAAAAGAGCGAAACACTAGATTGGGTTGTTCTTTAATGTATTATCCGGTAAATACCAGAACATTCTTTGGACAAAAGAGTTTTTCTTATAGAGTTACATTGCTTTATAATATGCTCTTTGAAAATATAAAAAAACTATAGGTTCGTTGAATCTATCTAATAAAATGGTAAACAAATCCATTCTGGCCGAGAGTGGTGATTTTGGATTGCCCATGTCGTGGTTTCTGTCACGAATTACCTTAGGAGCCCCATATTGTATGTGATCCATCTGTGTATGTATTATTTGATTTACTTCATTTAATATAATTGTAAAGCTGCTAAGAGAACTGGTTCAATAAAAATCTTTTTTCCTTAAATAATTAAAAAACGATGTTATCCCATTCACTACAAATAAATTTAAAAATATATATGTTATGCAACAAAGGAAATGTAGCAGAACTAATTGCAATTTTTCTATTTTTTTGCTAATTCCAACCCCACACAGGAGGCTCTAAGGAAAATAATTTCCCTCGGCCTATTTCATCTTTAGGGATGCAGGGTCTTTTTTAAGCAAAAAAAGGAGAAGAACCTCTGGGAAGGTAAAAGGTATGAGAGTTGGGTAGGAATCTAGGGATCAGTGCAAGAGTGACGAATGTAAATATAATAACGAAAGGCGATGGATCAAAACACCAATCTGACACGCCACGCAGCTGGTGGGAAGGCGCATCCCGAACACACCTTACCCGCTGAACCCAGGCACCCCTGCTAAATCACTAAACCTAGCGAACCACTTGGGGTGACCTATGGCAGAGGTGGTTGGTTGGTTCCCTGGGCGGCCGTACTCAAACCCGCTTCCCAAATTCTACATCTAGTATGTTCTATACTGTGTTCTATATCCATCTCAAAAATTTAATTAGTAGGTTTAAATAGATATAACGATCAACATTTTAAATGGAAAACACATATTTGTGAACTTATTCAAGAATTAGGAAATGTATTTATGTATTCATAAGACTTAAAAATACTATAGAAAACCTAAAAAGAGTGTTTTATGCAATTGTTTAATCTATATTAAAATATGGTTTTATTGGCTGGGGAGAAACATCTGCTAAATCCATTTAAACTACTTCATAGATTGATAATTAAGGTAATCTTAAAACAAACCATTTAATTTTTTTACCAACAAATCTTGCGTTTTAATGAATGTATTTAAAAAAAAAATCTATTTTACTTACCTACATAACTGCATACAAACGAGCTAGAATGGCCTCACAAAAAAACAAGACCCTTGTTTATTTATGGTGAGGAAAGGCTATTTTATTTCTTTTATAACAAGGTATGACATTTATAAATTGCATATCTATTGTAAAAAATACAAAAAATAAAATAAAAAGTACTATGAATACATTTTTAGGATCTTTAGATTTTTTAAAAAATGTTCAGATTATTTTAATGTTTTATTATCATTGGCGTTTTTGTCAAGTAAACGGGGTGCCTGTCACATAATCTTACTACTTGATAGTGGTGGGCAAAATTACCTATTGAATTAATATTTTTTCAATTTTTTAGTACTATTTTCTTATAATCTAACATCTAAAAATACCACCCAATGACGAAACAACTGTCACACTAAAACATATTTTAAACATATGTCGACATTTACAAAAATGTGACTTTTAAATAAATGCAACCATTAATTATTTTTAGATCCACATTCCTTTCATCTGCAAAATATTGCGAAGAAAACTCAGTGAAGTAAAGTCCTTAAAGATGAAATGAAATTTTCAGAAAATTCACCAGATACGATTTTCCCCCGGACGCGCATTCCACTGGCATAAAAGAAATTCAATTGAAGTTATTGAATTCCATTGATTTGCGGAGTTCATTGACAACTAATGACATATTATTATTCTCATTCCGCCATACAAAGACACGGAAAGATTTAAGCCAGCCGAGCACTGACGTGGATAAACCTGGAAGAATCATGTTTCTTTTTTGTTGCAATCACTTTTTCAAATGCAATGAAGATTGCATTGAAACAGCGATGAGTATAATGAATATATCACGTGATTCTAAACATTTAAGAAACCGTTCAAATATAAAATATTATAGAAGACAGAATGTAAATTTCGCCATTGGTGTTTTCATTAAGTCTGAAGCATATGAATATGAATACATTAAATGTAATTTAGCTGCTTTCTATGTACAGTCCTACATAATATTGAGTAAAAATTGGGGTAATTATAAAAAACAAATATTTTTTCTCTTCCTCTTGTATTCGTCGAAAAAAAAATGAGATGGAGACAGACTACGAAACGTTGTTTCAATTTCATACATTTTTCTTCCTGGTATTTCTTGTTCTCCCACCTCACATCATGGCAAGCCCAACGTCTAATTCAGGAATGTTGTGAGACTGAAAAAAGTGGGGAAGGTTAGAAAACTCCTGGATATTTTTATCTGGTCACCAAATACGCCTAAGCCTTTTTAAGTAACTAAAAAAATCACTTCAAAACCGTTAAACAGTGTTTTTTACACATTTTTTGAAGACTGTAAAAGTTAAGAATCCATTTGGAACCAATTTAAAATATCTTAATTGGATTCCAGAAAAAACTGACAACGTGGCATTTCAGCATATTGAAAATACGTGAAATTCCCATCATAAAAAGTGAGATTATTTCAGACTCATTACCGAGTGCTTTTAATAAGAATTCTTCAAAAGTGATATTTTTTTATAATAAACAGGTTTTATAATAAAAGTTATATGTTTTTAGAATTTTGCATTCCCTACAATTTTCGTCGTTTTTGGAAAAAATGTGTGTTTTTTTGCTTATTATTATTAGAAATTATTTTATTACTAATATTAAATTGTATAAACATTAAATAACACATAAATAACACATCTCTACTGATGATGGACACTGCAATGCTGTCCGAAACGTTGGCTAAGGAAAGAGTTAGCGCAACACGGCATAACACCCCAAAAACAAATAACAAAAATACTTTTGGCCGTGAAAATTTAAATCATATTTGATTAAAGTAGTGTATTTGAAATTTAAAAATCTTAACTTGTAATCTAGTTTATTTGAATGTAATTATTTTAACGACATTTCCAAAAAGAAAAAATAAATAATTCATATAAAATACCTCGGACATTTCCGAAATTGGATAATGAAAAATTGCAAGTGTATACAACGGATAAACAACCCTCTTCCGGCTGTGTAGACAATGTATATATCTTTCCATGAACTATTTTATGTTATTTTCTATGTCAGTAATGTTTTCACATACAAGGTGGTTTATCAATTGAATAAAATTTTCACCGCTTTTTTAGTAAAACTGTTAGTATCTACCGCTGTACGACGGGAACTCGTAAAAAGAAATAATTAAATATCGTTCGCATTCAGAAAAAAAGAACCCAGCCATGTATCCTATTTCATAGTAGAATACGAACTTTAAAACTAATTTGAAAGACGATGCTTCCGAATAGTTCAAAAGGATAAAGTAATAACTACCGTAATCCAATCATTCCTACCCGGTCCGATAGAAAACTTAATTTGCTTTCGTTTCGGGGAAAGATAGTATTTCCTTTACGTTTATAAAAAGTGAATTTACCACAAATTCTCGAGTTTTTCAAAGGTAAATATGTAAAAAATCAAGAGCCACTTGAGCCATCCTTCATTACTTTTAACACATTTGTTCAGTATGTAATGTTTTCTGTGTATTTCAAATGTGCTATAATATTTTTTTTTCGATTATCCTTTAAAAATTTCTGTTTTAGAAACTAGATAAAAGTACATTTACGGTGCATGCATTTAAAATAAAAATTACTTTTTCTAAATAATAAAATTTTAATATCAGGCGTGAAAAATTTGCTAAAAATATTTTTACTAATTATTTTACTCTTCCTCTTACTACGAAAACACATTCATTTTGTTTGGGGAATTAGTAAGAAAACTGTAACATCATTTTTATTTCGTACCTACATATAATAAAAAAATAAAAAAAAATTTATAGTTCCCCCGATTGTTACGATAGCGTCGCGAAATATGAGCTATTCACTTTTTAAGATTGTATTAGTGGCATCCAGTATAAATACTTGAAGTTTACTAAAAAGCATTATAATTTCTCTTTCTAACATAAAAATAACGTTTTTTTATATATTTAAGCCTAAAACGCTGTTGGGGTTAAACTTACTTACAAAAAAGTTTTCTATTGTAATTCCTTAAAATACAATTTTTTTTACCATAATAGATCTACGTGTTTTTATATAATCCTGAAAAACGTTCAGGGAGAACCGAAGTCTGTTGATTTTATATATTAAAAATATCTACAGTAAAGTGGTATTCCAAAGAAATTTATTTAATTATAATAGATCTATTTTAAAATGTCTTTAAATTTTTTTTAAATAATGGTTTAAGCGATGATTGAACTTTTCTACTCAGGAATTTGAGTCGAAAACTCTACAATTTTAATTTTTTCTAGACAACTACTTAACAATTCTTATTTACTTTCTAATTCTAAATACCGATCGGCTGTAATGTCATCTGATTCCAGATAAATGCGTATATGTCCGAGTATGAGTACGTGATTGCCACCAAAAGATGATAAATTGCATTGTCATTGAAAACGAGTCTTTTTACCGAGTTTCAACTCACTTGCATTGGATCGGAAAAGGAAGGTGAAAAAAAATGCACATAGCAATATCGTAACGAGTAAAAATAAAGGTTTCATGAAAACTAAGATCAGTAATTTTACAATTAAACAGCCAGGATAATAAATGCTATAAACCTTTATTAACGTCAAAAAGAATTCACGAAATATTGAGGTTGAACAAAGAAAAAGCGTTCGTCCGAGAATTCTTAAGAGTCACTTACACTTTCACAGATTAACTTTTATAGGCGAATCATATTATCTTAAAAAGAAAGAGAAATTAAAGTTTTTAATTCTGAGAGATTTCGTTAAAAAAAATTAGTTTGCGTAATTTGCTGAGTCAATTAAAGACAGTGGGTAGGTATTAATATTGTGGATGTCTGAAAAAGGTTATCCAGAAAGCCGCCAGCCACAAAAACCTCAAACTGAGATCTGCAATCAACGGTCAGACTCAAAGATATGTCATACTCTTACTATGTGAAATATGCATTGTGAATAAAACAGCTAGTGCTACTAAAAACTTTAAATAAATGAAAATACAAGAGCTGTGTTACAGAGGTGGCCGAAGTTGGGGAAATTAACTTTCTTATGTAAAAACATAACCTTTTACTAAAAGTATTTGAGATCGAAGAACTGATAATTATGCGCTCATAAATAAGATGGTTTGTCAAAATTATTCGACATATTTAATTTGGGGGAGATTGCGGTCATGTTGTAATTAAAGTACAGTGGCGGTACAGTTTACATGAATTTTTATTTATACAATTGAACATAGTTATATAGAAAAAACTGACAAAAATGAGATATTGTTGTCATCAGACGAAGTAAGGCTAATTTAATATTTTTCAAAAAATCATTCTAATCAGCTTCCAAAATATTTAACACATTACAAAATACGCAGACAGTCCACACGGCATGTGTTAATAGTAAAACCGTTTGATACAATCTTTTTGAAATGATTAACATCATTAATGCACGTTTATGGGTCAGCGAATTCGAGAAAAACGTTTTAATTTATGTTGCACATATTTTAGTAACTTGGTCATTAACATTAAACACTGAAATTGTGTTAAATATTGGTTTATTAGTGTTAATGGTCCTACTAATGTCATACCCAAATTTATATTAAATATATTTTGGAACAGTTCATGAATAATTACCACTGCAAGTGATGGACACAAAGTTATTTAGTAATTTAATAATTATTCAGATTGATTCCAATCAATTGATTATTTATTTATTGAAGAACCTTTCAATGTTTTCGACAAAAAATAAACATCTTTCCATGGTTTTGCTTTTTCTTTTCCCTAATCTAATCCCGCCTTTAAAAAAAATCAAATAAAATTTGAAGATAATTTGAAAACTTTTATATTATGATGTATATCTACATATTTTTATTTTTTCTAAATATCAGTAAATTGATGTACATATAAGTTATAATAATAATTTTTATTCCAGTATGTGCGGAGGTTAGTGCAATCCCACACGTCCCATATATTTATACATATTTTTTGTACAGTAGGTATGTGAAATTGAAAAAATATATGACGATATGCAGGGCGTGGTCTTGAGTGAGCTTGGGCCTAGCGCTCACTCAGTAGAGGCGTTTAGTGCTGGTAGGCTGCAGTTACCAACGTGTTGGCGGAGGCCATTAGCCGCATCTTGGCTCCAGTGACCCGGTGTCTCATCAGGTCGGCAAATCCGTTTAGTCCTAATTCTGTGAACATTGTCGATTCGCTGCAGTATCTTCGGTATCCAAATATGATTCTACAGGCGTCATTATATTGAATTCGGAGTCGTTCCATCGAGCAAGTTTGGTAGTGACACCATGTCTCACACGTATACAGGCCAGTACAGAAGGCGTTGAAAAGTATTTTTTAACGGTATTGCTCCATTTGCAAAATCTGCCGGCAATCACATTAGACACTATGCTTAGGCTTCTCCTTTGTCGTTCGATATCGCCATCGTCCGATAGGTCTTGATTAATAATGTGCCCCAAGTATTTAACATTCGAACATGTATTTATTCTTGCCTCGTTAAGGTATATGGGGAGCATCTTACTTGTATCTGGATTTTTTCCGTGGTGGAACGCAATCGATTCCGTCTTCTTCGGGTTATAAATCATATTATGCTGTTTTCCAAATTTTTCACAAATGTTTAGAAGTAATCTTAATAATAATATAATCTTTGTAAGTTTGCCTTGTAAGTATCCTGATAAGATTTTCTGATTTTAACTTG
This sequence comes from Hesperophylax consimilis, assembly GCF_061612785.1. Taxonomy (NCBI): domain Eukaryota; kingdom Metazoa; phylum Arthropoda; class Insecta; order Trichoptera; family Limnephilidae; genus Hesperophylax; species Hesperophylax consimilis. The sequence goes on from NC_142842.1 coordinate 32,560,001, forward strand.
CAACGTCATTTTCGTAAAGAGCTACGAACTTGTCCATTTTCTTGAAAGATAAATGTTACAAAGTAGATTTTTTTTTTTTAATAGTTCTATAAGAAAGTCTCAGCATAGCTTATTTTACTATAAAAATCTGCATTAGATAAATACAAAAGAAAATACACATTTTAATAATACAAATTGATTTTAATTTATTTATTTTCGGGAAATCGACAGTTATCAAATTACAAATTACTTTGTAAATATATAGTATAGACTTTATAAAAGCAATTATGGATTTCCTCCCTTTGACTGTACATCTAATAAGACAACAAAATTATAATAAAAAATATTGATATTAACAATATCTTTCAATAAAAATAAACTATTACTCTTTGTTATAAATTTATGTAATTTTTTTCTTTTTAAAAAATATGTGTATGACCTATGGTATTAATTTTTTTAATGGGTTATTTAAAAAATCATAAAAAAATATAATAACTGGTAAATCACATAACATTACAACTACCATGCAAGGCAAATGCCGGTGTTGTGGTGGTGGATCACATATAAATTACATTAGAGAAATATATATAAAATATGGAAGAATTTAAAGTAAATATTTAAAAGAAATGTAGATTTTGTTTTGTTAGAGTATTCGAAAATAATCTTAACAGAACAAAATACGAACACAGCAAAGAAATATATTGTAGGTATTTCAGGAATATTATTTTCAAGTAAGAAACTTCAGCACTTCACGCCAGACTTGTCGTAAAAACATTGTCTCGCCAGCCATCTTTAAATTCTCTCGCAGAAAGTTATCCCCAAGTTGACGACATTCAGGTTGATTTATGTACCTAGGGTCATTCCTATTGTTTTGTACTCAGTGCTCGCAGCAAAAAGGAATCCGCTGTATTCTCATAAAAAAATACATCTGTTTCAAGGAGCGTAACTTATTACTTAGTTTTCTTCAAAGTTTTTGGATAAAATATATATTTTTAAGTGTACCTTGTTTCAACTCGTCCATCGAAATAGAATTCTAAAGATTCGCCTTTTAACTAATATATCTTTCTTATACGAATACTTACTAACTTACGTAGGCAGAGATGATGGACCGCCAAAGAACTCTTGGCTCAAGTCTTGGCTCATACTTCTTTCCTCATTCACACTCAAACATCGTCTCACGTGTGCTCTTTTATCATTCTAACTCTTGACATAGCCCGGCTCAAGTGTCTGATTCACTCGATCGTGCCATTCACACTTGCGACAATCATTCTCCTTACACTCCTTTCTTCGTTCATTCGCTGTACTTGCACAAACCATCTGTCCTTTTCTTAATTTTACTCATTACGCTTATATTAGAATTTCTACACATCCCACACAACTATACATTGTTTTACCACATATACGCCTCACGGATCTCATATCTACAGCAATCAGTCTACTTTTATACTTCTTCTGCAAGTTCCATGCCTCACTTCCATACATCTAGGTAGGTACCAGCACTCCATTGTGGACTGCTAGCTTTGCTTCTCTGGACAATTTTTTTATTGGCGCCAATCGCGTTCAGTCCTCCATTAATGGAGTTACCTGCATTTACTCTTTTTTCAATATCTCTGTCAGGCTTCCCATCTCTCGTAAACATAATTCCCAAAAAAACACAACATCAAAATACAACTCATAAACCTGCTCCAACTGTTCATCATTCACAACTATTTTGCACCCTAATTTCGTATTCTCTTTTCCAAACACCATGACTTTACACCTGGTACTTACATTTACCATTAACTCATTCTTTATACACACATCGTTAATCTAACACATAATAGGCCGTAGATCTTTCATACTGTTAGCAATCAGTACAACATCATCTGCATACAATAACCTGCATGCACCTATTGTATAATAAGTGAAATACTTTCAGATTACTCAAATTCACGCCCAATCCCACCTCTTTCAATTTTCGAATGCAATTACCCATGTATACAACGAATAACCATGGTGACATCATGAAGCCTTGCTTAACTCTTCAGCACTTCCATAACTTTTATTCAGTTTGTAATGTTTTCTGTGTATTTCAAATGCGCTATATTCATGGTATTTTTAATTTTCCGCAAAAAAATACTGTTTTAGAAATTAAATAAAATTATCTTTGGGTGTACGCATTTAAAATAAAAGTTAGTATTTCTAAGTAATAACATTTTAAAAACAAAGGTAAAAAGGTTATCAAAAACGCCAACCACATTTTTGCTTAATTTTTGACTAAAATATATATATATATACATAGAAAAAAAAATTGTGAACTCGATATTTCGAAACACGATGGTTTTGTTTCGGAAATTCGTAAGAAAATTGTACAGTCACTTCAATTTCGTTCATATAATAAAAAAATAAGAATTAATTTTTAAAGTTATACCCATTGTCACGATAGTGGCGTGAAGTATAAAAATGGTTCAATTTGGCTATTCTTAGAATTTTATTAATGGATTCCAGTATAAATATATAATAGTAGACAAACTGGAAAGAATTATTATTCCTCTGCATAACGTTAATAAAACTAGTTTAGTATTTCCGCATGATGGAAAAAAAAAACACTTTTATAAAATATGAACTTAAAACGGTAGAGGGGTTAACACCTTTTGTGATGTCAAACCAACCCGTAAAACCATCGTTCACCCTAATAAATGCAACGTTTCCCTCATACAGAGACGCAATTTACTCGCTCCATATATAGACAACACCTTCATGTTTGAATACGTAATATCAAATATTTATTTAAATAAACTAAAAAGTTATTTCTATCTTAACGCGAACAGTAAATTCACTTTATAAATATTATTTTACTGGTATGAACAGATATTGGGGCAAACCTAATCCGAGGGATATTTTTAAGCTCAATAAATCAAGAGGAATGGATGAAAAAATGATACAAGCGATTTTTTTAAACGCTATGCAGCTTTGCACTTTGCCTCACACTTTTATCATAGTGGGCGTTGTATATTGCTCGCTAGGGTTTTCCAATAAGAGGTGTTACTTTGAATAGCCCGCTATTTCGGTAAATGTTACTTTTGAAGCTGTCATTTGACAAGTAAGAACTACGTCATTAATAAAAATGGAACAATACACGCTTCAACAACGCATTAAAATTATTAAAATTCACTTGAGTGAATCAAATGCAAATCATCTTGAGTGATGAGGCCCATTTCCACCTCGTTGGCTTCGTCAAAAAGCAAAATTGTTGCATCTAGGGATCGGAAAACTCAAGAGTTATTGTTAAAAAGCCTCTCTATCCTCAACGTGTGCCTGTTTGGTGCGGTTTATGGTCCGGCGGAGTCATTGGACCTTACTTTTTTTTAAATGAGGCTGAAGCAACAGTTACGGTGAATGGATTGCGTAATCGAGAGATGATTACTATTTTTTTATGGCCGGTATTGGATGGTTTTGATCTCGACAACGTTTAATTTCAACAAAACAGTGCTACGTGCCACACAAGCAACGAAACCATTGATTTTTTACGATTGAATATCAAAATTACATCTCTTATTGGAAAACCCTGTACATAATATTTTCGATGCCATTTTTACAAGTAATATTTTTAGTTGTTTTTTCACGATCTTAATTAATTCTTAAACTGATTCCGTTAATTTTACTGCAATAAACAAGGAAGAAAAAAATCGTATCACGTTACATTTTTAGTTTGTACAAAAAGATCTTAATAAACTTGTCGAAAATATGTAAGTATATTTTCGAAGATGATTAATCAGGGCACGAAAGCATTTGAGGGAGAAAAAATCCCGATTATAGATGAGCTTTTATTATTTTCGATGACACAACAATATTATGTGTTGACACAAATCATCCATAATCTGTGGAAATATTTTATTTTCGCATTAGCTTGGATGACATAGTAAATAACGGACAAAATTTACTATAAACATATCAATAACATAACGTTCAAGGTAATTTCACTCTGTTGAGGAAATTCAGAGCATAATTTTCCCTTTCAAAATTATTTAAAAAATTAAAAAATATTTATAAAATTAGATATTTACTATTATTCGAAAGAAATTCAAAAGAAAAACTTTTTCAATCTCTGAGGTTTGAACACTGGAACCCCTCGCTAACAGAAGAACAGCTTTGAGCTCAGGAGATCTACCACAGACAATTGATAAAGCTTTATCAATACAATATTGCAGAAATCCGTCATCTATGTTCAGATAATATTTGCGAGCACGGTAAGAATGATTCCGATAGTCGGTAGACAAAAGTCGTTAATTTTCGCGCGGCCGACATGGTGTCGGATAAGCTATCAACATGTATAATTTTTTTGGATAATATCGTTCTTTATGTAAAATTTGAGGTGAACTAACTAAGCTCTTAGAACAGAAAGAAATCGTATACGCGATCCATAGACATAATTAATTAATCTAAGACGCGATCAATTGATTCCGTTCCAGCATTAAGAAACAAAAGCTGTTATTTATGAGTCATGACTAATGATCTCATGAACTATTTTTTTTTTTTTTTAATTTAGTTACTTTTTTAAATAATTAGGTACATTTTTGTATGGCACATGAAAAAAAAAATTAAAATTAAAACAGATCATTGTAGTCCTCCTCACAAGGAGATCCTGTGCTGAGGGGGACTATATATGTTAGTATACGTTTTCAGCGACTAAGATGATGTTTTTAATATATTAGCTAGTTCTTCTTCCGATATTCCTTAAGCCAAGATTTGATGTCCTTAATGTAGTTATTTTTCCTTTGTTTGATGTTGAGAGGGAGTTTATTATATAATTTTATTGCTAAAAATTCAGAGTTTCTTTGTCCAAAGGTAGAATTACATTTAGAAATATTTAGCATGTCTGTTTGCTTGACTCTGGTTTTATCATCGTGAGAGGGGTTAATTAACTCCCTTTTTTAGTCAAAAATACAAGTGGTCTGCCAATGTATATTAAAGTTAATATTTAAATTTGACATTGTAAATTTATTAGTATTTTTAACTTTTACGTAGCCGTCCGAAGTTTAGGAATGTCAATTCTTGAGGAAAAGAGATTCTCCAGTGCTGCCAGGGTATATTGAATTCTGATTCATTGTGTTACCGAGATCGTTTTAGGTATCAATAGCTGCTTAGGGAATTGATATAAAATCATCAATAGTTATGCCTATCGATCCGATATTGTAAAGTTATCGATTTTATTGTGCTACCGCCGAACCACTGGAGTATTGACGCAACCAACAAACCACGGGCGGGCCAATATTCACTAGTTTGCTAATTTCTAAAGTTAAATTGTAAACAGATAGAAATGCTGGCTAACTTTGTCGAATACTACATAAACTAAATATTTACTACTATCTGTTGGTTATTTCAAAATGATTATGATATGCAAATCTTTAATATGATATGGTATTTTAGATTTTGGAATATAATGTAGGTGTTATGACAAAGAATACGTGTGTATGGATGAAATAGACACAGAACCGGCCGGTGTTTGCGCATTTAAAAGTTGCGTTGATTTAGTATACCTAAATCACGAGCGCACAAGACGATCGTGCGGTAACACGACTACACTAAAACGAATACGAATACTATTTGAGATGACCTACTGCCAATAGGCTGTTCTTCATATACTTGTGTACTATGCATCATTAGAAACTTGTTTATAAGATAAATCTTCACTACATTTACATTTTTACGCCTAAAACAGGATCCATTCCTAGTTGGCTAGTCACAGTTTCCGCATGTTATATTGTATGATTTTTATGTGAAATAAATTTATTATTATTATTTGAAAGCGTGCGTAAGTATTCAACACTCCCGAATGGTAAGTTCTGGCGTCATGAACTTTTAATTGATTTTTTAAACTTGAATATTAATTTTAAAGAAACTTGTTTCTTTTTGTTTAATGTGAATACTAACTGCTTCCAACCGTCTTAGGACAGTGGGGCTATGGCATCCCCAATCGGGGTGTGATGTGAGGTTGAAGGTAGTAGAGAAGGGAAGGAGATTGGTAAGATGAAGGGAAGTAGCTAGCTTTGCAGATCTAGTGACCAAACAGACATTTTAAGCAACGTTTTAATTCTGAATAGTGGCCTTACACCAGGACGATACTAAGAGTGTCTTCCACTCTTGAACAAATATACCATAATATTATTTTAAATGAGTAAATTGCAAATTAATACAATTTAATAAAATAAAATTTACCTGTGCAACCAGGAATTCGAACCCGTGACCTCCGAAGACCGTCGAACATAAACAAAATATAGGTAACATAAAATAAAAAAAGATTATTTTCCAATATTCTCCAAATCAACAACTTTTTAAGTAAAACAAATAAAGCAGATGTTCACAATAGTTTATAAACTAGTTAGAAATAGTTACAAAAATAGCACATGAGTCGTTTTCAAATTATTATCAAATACATCCATATCGTTTAAAACTTTGTTACCAAGAATAGGTAAACGTTGTTTGGGGGAATGTTTATACAAAATGTGAAAATGAATGTTGATTTGGAAGGAAAGAGAGGGGGGGGGAGGAATGTACCTGGCTATTCAGATGTAGTCACCAAACACGACTAAAGTAATTTCAAAAAACGCGTTTCAATTCTAAATGGTGGTATTTCATCAGGGTGATACTGATAGTACCTTCTAATCTCAACTAAAACAAAGAATAATAATATTTTTTAATGCAAGAAAAAAAAGTTTTGAGCCTCGCGCGAAGCTCGTTATCAACTTCTTGAAATCATTATATATGCCACTCAAAACGAACCGATTCAACAAAACTAAAAACTCTCGCAAACAGTAATTATCATTCCATTTAATAGTAGTATTAGATAATTTTATGGACGTACTATTATACCTTCCAATACCCACTAACCCCCATACGAAGGACCCGCAGCATAAGTGGTGCCATGTGACGCTATGGAAGTGATTAATGGCCCGAACGCAGAAGGCAGTTGAAGTGATACTGTCCCAGGGAAATCTGATACCCCTAAGCCAGGAGGCTTAGAACCGAGAGCGGGAATATTTGAGATTGCTGAAAATCTGCGAATTGTTAAATTACATTTTGGTAGGGGTGACAACGTGAAATATTGTTTGTCAAATTATAAACATTTCTTTTAAATGCATTTTTAATTAGAATACTTGATATTTTAGAAAATACAGGTGTTGTGTCTCCGGGGGTTTCTCAAAAACTCAATAAAACTATTAACTAAATAAAACTCCGGTTTTAAGAAAACACTTGGATTTTTAATGTGAATGATTTACAATGGCGTTGATGTCTTAATTAGCAGGCGGTTGGAATAATATGGACTACGACCTTGAAGTTCCCACCTTTTTGAAGTGAAACTTCTTTACGCGCGTTATGCATTTTCGAGGACCGGAGTAAAACCGACTCATGACCGTCAAGAAAAACGGGGATCATTTTGCTATAGGAGCCTAGCAAATATTATATACCTAGTTAAGGTCACTCTCCAAACTCAGCTTCGCGGTCTAGAGGCAGAGCGCCCGATTGTGAAAAACCGAGGTTCGATCCCCGCTTTAACTTATTTTTTTTTTCTTTTTGTGATTTTTTTAATACGAGGAAAAGTGATAAAATGCTCTCGTGCTGCGACTTTGTCAGGCATACATATAAAAAAAATATCTACAATTTTTTAAAATATTTAAAAAAAAAATTACATAAATTTGTTAATTTTAACCGATAGTCTCCCGAAATGTCTAAATCCATTTAGTGAGACTTTAGACCGGCAGGTGTTCACTTGAGTAATTGGCTAGAATTAACGGTCGGTACCTATATGATATTTTTATCGAAATATAGCTCACAAATCGAGCCGGTAGAGTCGCTCGGTATTTTGATTAATTATTTTATTTTGAATCATTAAAATTTCTATTCAAGGCTGATAACGCGACTAATTATTCTCGCAGACGTGCGTGACAAGTTTTTTTTAGTAAAAAACACACCCATTATTAATTAATATACGGACAAATATACGGAAATATTTTTAAAAACGACAGATATGACTTCACACTGCCGATATATCTTCTATTCGACCCTATATAAAGCGTTAACGAGACGTTATGTGATATTATTCATTTGCCCTGTTTGAAAACGAAAATTTACACGTCAAAAGTCAATTGAGGAGTACACGTTATACGCGGTTCTCGTCGCGCAAGATACCTCTCCTCGTGTTCTAGAGGCAGAACGTTTGACACTCGTTATGCAGGACCCGGGTTTTTATTTCCTACAACTACCGGTGAACTTATACACTTATATAAAGGAAATCACAATAGGGATGTAAGCGACTTCATTCAATGTATCCTTTAATTTAATAATATGATGTTTTTATGAAGATTAACGGTCAGTAGATTTACGTTTATGGTAATAAGCATTTCTTTGCAGCCTACAACTCATTGAGACAACGTTTTGAATAGCTTTGCAGAGATGATCATCGTTGTCCGTAGTGTGCGAAGACTATTTAGAAAAAGTAATTGAAGAAGAAGTTTTGTAGTCGTCGATCATAAGTTCCGTCCACGCGAAGCCTGCACAACGTGCTGAGCCCCCTCTCAAGTAGCAAAGGGGCAAAATAAAGTGTACGAGTCTTCTCATCTGTATTTAACTATTAATTAAATTACTTGTTATTTGGAAGCGGCTCAGCGAATTGAGCAAGCGTCGTGTGGACCGATTTTTTCAAATGTGAATACTGCACAAGAGTCCGTCTGAAGCCAGTGAGACGATGGCAATCGGGGTATGTCGTGAGGCTAAAGGTAGTGGATAGGGGAAGGAGGTCACGAAGAATAAGATATGGAGGTACCTATTCAGATCACCAAACACGGCTAAAGCCATTTCAAGCAACGTTTTAATTCTGAATGGTAGTCTTTCACTAAGGCAGACTATCTTGCACTTTGGAACATGCCGCAAATATACTATATTTCTTTTTTTATTTCTAAGAAAATTTATATTTGGTGATACATTTTGAATGTTATTTCAACCGCCATGCTAAGGATGCACATTTATTATATTATTTTTAATAGATACATTGTGAAATAACACAAAATAAAAACACAAAATTTACTTGCGCACGCCGGGATTTTAACCCGCGATCTCCGGATCGCTAGTTGATAGCCTTACCTTTTGACCAAGGAGGCCATCAGATGTATTTATTGTTTTTTACAATCTTAGTTAACATTTTTTTCACGCATGATTTTGAACCCGTGACCCATGGATCACTGGGATGGGACTTTTTGCTTCGTCATTTACAAAAATAAATTGCTTTGCCTTACAGTTTCTGAAAAAATTGCGTTTGGTTTTTTCAAATATATTTAAAAAAATGCGATTATTTCTCCTCTTCAAAATCTCCGGCGTGTTCATAATTTAATTTGGGAATAAATTCTTGAATAAAAACTTGATCAAGTAAATGTATACCCATGAAAAGGTAGATAAACGCTTTGGTTTAACAATTCCGATACGTGCCTTGAATTAATAGTTCACTCGTAAAGAGTAATAGGATTTGTGCCATGTCCCGAACAAGCTCCGAACTTTCTGCGTCTTCCACAAATTAAGACAAGCCCTTGCATATTCGCTTTGTTAAGACCGTTGTACAAAATGTACGCTAGCCGAAAGGTATTCCGAGGTCCTAGAAGTTAGCTTGACTTGTAAGAAGCGACACTTCAAAGATAATATATTAAAAGATGCGCGCTGCGGTTCTTACTTGATTTACTTTAGAACTTTCGAAGTAAAACTAAACAAGGGAAAGTAATTCACACAATATTAATCATAAAAATGTACGCATAAACTAATCACAAATTGATTCTTGCTGAAACTGAGATTCAAAATCTGGAACTTATAGAATTAACCCACTGCTCATATAATTAAATCTTTTAATTATTCTAAGATTTACCAATAAAGTGTTTTAAATTTTATACAATTGATGAACAACCATTAATGTATCGTTATTGGTTGTTTATCAGTTATGTAAAATTGAAAAAATGTTTATTAGTAATGGGTTTTGGGTTTTTTAAACTGTGAAATAATATTTTTTCATATTATATGTTCATTTATACTAAATGCCGACCGGGTTTCGTAACCGTAGCTTCTTCAGGGCAGTATATATAATACTCTTCTGAAATTTTAAATTTACAAGTAAAATGTGTAATCAATATATTAAGCTTTCATATATTCTGGAGCTCAGTCCATTTTTTCGCAACCCTGTGTGAAAGCTTAATATATTGATAACATGTTAATCGTAAATTTTAGATAGTATAACAGTATTATACTGCCCTGGAGTAGCGAAACCCGGTCGGCAATAAGTATAATAAATAAAAGTGCTTTTTACGTTTAATAAGTTAATTTTTTCTTTGCATAATAATATCTAAACCGCATTGCTGTACTGTATTTATAATAATTAGATATCACTCAAATATATTTCTAAAATACGTTTTTATACCGTGACAGTAAACTGTATTTTTTAAATGTATTTCAACTAATCACGAAACTGTTATTTTAAGCTCATCTCTGAACTCATCACGAAAGAGTGATTTTATGTTTTATTTCTTAACTTATCACGAAACTGTCTGCACCTTATATAAATACTTTTTCTTCTTCGAAACTGAAAAAAACAATCATTCATATTTAAATAAAATTTACAATTTGAAACCAAAATAATCAAAGAAATTTACAAAACCGCTCAGTCTCGTACACTTAAATCAAAATTCTGTTTCAGCTTTTGGAGCAGGGAGCATAATTGTTTTGCGTCCGATCAACATCTAATATTTAAACTGAGTGCTTGTTTACGCAAAGTTAGGATAGTTCGTAGAGTTTGCGTGACTTTGAGTCAACATCCAATACGGCCTTTGAAAACATATTTTATATTTTCATTTAATTTTCTCTGCAAAGATTGATCTTATTCATTTCACGAAGTATTATTTTGAAATCTCCCATCTTGTTGTTATTAGTTAATTAATTTCTGACGCAAGCAAGGCTTGATCAAATATAAATAGCCATGGGCGGTGCTTTATATCAAAAGGTAGGTTATAGATGATAAAAACACTTATTTTTGTTAATCGATAAAGTTGTTTGTGCTTAGGGAAGGCGAATTATTATAATGGGACAATTTTGAAAGTTAGCTTGACATTCCTTGTTGATTGATTTAGGACTTAATTAAAATTAACAAAAAACTACAAATAAATTATGCTAAGTTTGTTAATTTTGTTAACTAAAGGTGCAAACTATAGGAAAGCTTTAAAGGTGTTAAAGGGAACTATGTCGTCACTCGGTTAGGCAGGTTAAGGTAAAAGCTGTAGAAAGAGATGTATCAATGTGGGTCTTGAAGAGTGCACCAGGGATCAATTCTTCTAGCTCCTTAGAGCAGGCTACACTAAAATAACTGTTGAACAGACTCAACACTACTAAATTTATTCGACAGACCTTTAGTCAAGCAACCTATTAGCTGTTCTATCGACCACGTCTGTTGAAATTTTCTACAGATTCTAAACAAAATTTATAAAATGTTTTATCAATGCGATTTTTTAATGACGTTACGTTGTTTATCCATAGTTTATTGAGAGGTACTTTGTTAAATACTTCTTTGTAAATACAACACTTCTGCAGCCTCGCAGGGTCAATCTCTTGTGATGTTGGCTGTCCTTAACATTGGCGCATGAAGGAGGCGACAATACAACATGACTTTAATTTACAAAAATCAAGCAAACATGAAATCAGTCATTTTGGCGTTCGCGCTTGAGAAGTTTGTAATTTAATTTACCTCACATTTAATTTCAGCCCTCGTTGTTCAAATATGAATCAAAATTAATTTATCGTTTACCGTTTTCAGAAATCACAAATGGAGCAGCCCAGCTGTTCAAATATCACCTTCGTCAAACAAAAACCTTATTATGGTGTTTATCATCCATTCCAGGATAATTGCCAAATTATACTCACTCCTTTGTACTTTTCAAAAATAAAGAAGGATAATTTGTAAAGCATTTTTGTGTACGTGGAAAATTTTGTATTTACTAAACCATTTCATTAAACAGAACTTTAAGAAGCGTATGAAATTATTTCATTTTTCAAATGAAAAACCTATTTGCGCTTGCTACGAGTTTTAGGATCATGAAATGTTCATTAATGATTCTGTTCGGAATTTTTTGAGAGGATGCTATTGCTTACAACTCTATTTCCGTATGAATTTTTCCAATTTTTTCTGTTGGAGCTCGGGCGAGGTTTGGTGGTAATTGCTTTTACTTTTTCTGGTGTACTCTCCTATTTATAATGGAGGTTGGATATCATCACAATGAATAATAATAATAATAATAATCAGCATGCCTGGTACAACTCAGCGAGATATTGTTTTGTAGTAAATAATAAGAGTCAACCATTATCCAATGGAGAGATTTTTCAAATATTATGCCAAGTTTGCGAAACGTTTTGGGCGATCACTTTGCCATAATATGCCAAATTAATAACGGTAAAATTTGGTGCATTCATTGGCTTTTTATACCTATGTCGATTGAACAACCATTTATACCTATGTCGATTGAACAACATTTTTTGGCTTATTATTCTTCGTAGCGCTTCTCCTTTTTTATCCAACGTTCGGTCAGTTATGGTACTCACCATCAGGACAAATGTGTAGCGATGTATGTGATTTTTTTTTTTTTTTAGTATCTTATGTAGAGTGGTGTGTTATTTAAATTTACTCAATTTAAATTAATTGTTTTGTGTAAAAATAGAACGGCGTCATATGCCACTTACAATTTTGACTTCTTAAGGGTTTTTAAAATGTTACCTGGCTATTATAGACTTAGATGTCTTATATTTTATTGACAGGGAAATTTTTTTTATCTGAGAACCCTACTAAAATTGCATGTTTTCTGTGGCATCATCGGCCCGAGCACCAGCAGTTAACCGCGGCTATATATATGTATGTGCGTATATGTTTGTGTTGTGTTGGGAGTCGGTGGGAGCTGGCTATGGCCTATTTTTGGGAATTCCTCTGCGTTGGAAACTGAAAAATGGAAACCATAGATAACCTTAATTAAGAGTCATGAAGTGTGTGTTTATGTGTATAGAGGTCATACCGTGAAGTGTGTGTTTATGTGTATAGAAGTCACACCGTGATTCGCGCGTTAATCTTTACAATTCCGGTATCTCAGTATAAGAATTAGTTAAATAAATGTGGTTTTCGGCGTTTAGTTTTGTCTTTTTTTTCCATGCGGCTAAAAGATGAAGACATAAATACCACCATACTTTAGGAACATCGCAAGCTGTATCGCACGGAGAAAAAATAGGAATGCTGATTATTAGTCATCCTGTTAAAAACGGGATTGTCAGTCTCTTCCTGATGGAGTATTAAAAATTTGTAATAATATTGGAATACGTTTTCATCTACCTGCGTTGGTCTTAATAATATATTAAGAAAAAACAAATCACAAATCGTGAGGACTTTTATGAACACGTTTTCGGATATCGTGAAAAAACATTGATATTTTACTTGTTTTTTTAGGATAACTATCAATTCATTCGTCAATGACCTACAATCCCGTTTTTAACAGGAATACGAATAATTTGAAGAGATGATTTAGGAAATTGTCACCGTGTGAGTCTTTAGACATTTTCATTGAAAAAAATCTGGTACTAGCGACAACGGACTGCTCATGGCCATTGCTATTAATTTTTCTATTTGCATTAATTGAAATAAAATTGTTTTTGTTCCTACGAAAAAATATTTATTTTACTCTCTTTATATAATGTAAATCACTGCCCATTATGAATAAAAGTAATTATTGCGCTGCATAAATAGACCGTTCATAGCCGCAGAAATAATAACTTCTGACCATGGGGATAGAAAGGGGAGAGCAAATGGGTTTATCTCACTTCAAACAAAGACCTTACCCGGAGTTAATTTCGGATTAAGAGTCAAGAAGACGTTAATGATTGAGTATTAAACGAAATCTACATTAAATAATTGTTAAAGTTTTACCCATTCAAAAACTTTCTAATAGTAGATGATATTGTAGTTTTCAACGTTTTCAATCTTTCCGAGGCTGCTTTCAAAGCGTGGAGATTTCCTAGAATTTTCGTTTAGTGAGCGGTGCTGGGATGAACTTAAAAGAGAATATTAAAATATTCTTATGTGCATTACAAGAACTCTCTGCAAACGGAAGCAATACGAGATTAACATTTTGCAAAATATTTATTTTTTAATAATGTTAGTTATATCAGCAAGGGAGTGGAGTGCAGCCAGTGGAGAATATTTGCGAAAGAGACCAAATCCCACCCTGCTCTGGTATGTGGCACTCTGAAGATAATGATGATGAACAGTAGTTTTTGATTAATCCTTATAATAGGGAGTTCTCTTCACACCAAAAAATCACTTATTATTAATTATTCACATGTAGAAACACTTCAGACACAAGAATACAGTTTTTATAATTTTCAAAAATCATTTATTAAAGTTATAATGACTTTAAAAACAGGCGCGAACGAAATATTTCAATGCAGCAAATGCTAAAAACGCCCGGTGATTGATCAAGCGTTCAAGGGCGAACGATGACGTCACTGTTGACCGGCCTGAGTAGATCCTGCAAACCGATGGCGGCGGCGGCAGCAAAGGTGTGACGTAGGGGTCAAAATGGCGCATGACCGTTTTCAGAGCCGAAATAGCACGAAATTTTTAAAACAACTACAAAAAATTGAAAATGCATTTAAAAAAAAAAATAAAAAAAGAGGCACATAATAAAATAATTATCTTTATTGAAATAAATTATTTACAAAATGCACGAGAATTCCCTATTGCACTTTGCTCCGTACCTAGAAAGTGTAACTTATTTTACGTGACACCACTCTAAATTTCCGCGAATTAATCCACCAGGAATATACATTTCCTAGCAACTAGTAATACATGAATAGCTGAGTGTCTGATGTTGGAGTGCTGACTGCATAGTGGGCAGAGCGATAAATAATATTTCCGTTGTCCGCTAGCGTCCACCAAAGATTAACGATCCTCTTTCTTCAAATGAGTCAATGGTATTTATTTATTCTGGAGATATATGCCTATGTTCCTATGTGTTTTTAAGACGACACAATACCCCAAATTAAAGTCAAAATCTTCACGACGCAGGTGCCATGCACAAAAACATGC
Source organism: Hesperophylax consimilis (assembly GCF_061612785.1). Classification (NCBI taxonomy): domain Eukaryota; kingdom Metazoa; phylum Arthropoda; class Insecta; order Trichoptera; family Limnephilidae; genus Hesperophylax; species Hesperophylax consimilis. The sequence goes on from NC_142842.1 coordinate 32,575,110, forward strand.
GACTTGTGGGCCTGGTGTATTGGAAAGACCCACAGTTGATTTGCCATGGTAAATTCTAAAATAAAATGGAAATCTCAATGACGTAAGTGAAGATGACATACACAAAAATGGGTGGACCTACGGTTGAATTTTCCATAACAGTCCTAGAAAATTGACCTTTCTGTGGGGTTTATTTTCATTATTTCCGATGAACCTACTATCTCAAATGTTTCTAGAGGAATACCTCAGGAAATTACTAACTAATTAAAATATTATCCTTGAGAAATTCCCTGTTATTGGAGTCTTGTGCCTTAAACCTACCTCTGGTGAAACTCAAGCAATATACGCATACGATGTGTGGTCTACGAGTGAAATGAGATTTTATTAAAAATGCAATTGTTAAAAAAGAGCTTTGCCCGGACTGGTTTACTATATTTTTTTATATAAAATCCTTCTACTTTTTGCATAGTTATTATGATGTAGTATAACATAATTTAAGATAGACACTTTTTTGGTAGATAAGGCGTTAGTTTTAATTAGGTTTAATAAATCAAAACTAAAAAAGTAATATTGCTACATTTAAATAGGGGCATTAAATTTATAAAATTTAGGTGTTAAAGAGATAGAGCATTCAACTAACAATTGTTGACGTGGCATGTTCCAAAGTGGAAGATACTCTGATAAAAGACCACCATTCGGAATCGGAATTGAAGCGTTGCTTGAAATGGTTTAAGCCAAGTTTGGTGACCGGGACTGAATGGCCATCTTCTTGCCTTACCCACTATATTCAGCTTCACAACATGCCCCAATTGGTGATTACATATTCTCACAGGCTACAGATGATTGGGAGCAGTTGGGACTCGTAATTATGTTAAGATGAGAAATTATTCACATGTTCCTGTTTGCACGGATAAACCATAGGAAGTAAAATTTGTACAGCGCCCATCAGGTGATTTTTTTGTAAAACGGCGCTGTAAAATTTAACCAATAATTATTATTCTAAACCCGCAAATCAGACTTTTCCTTACTTTATACTGTACGTATAAAAAAGTATTCTTACCAATAAAATTGTCAAACTAAAACGTTAAACGGATAAAAAATATTCACGAAATTCTATAAAAATATAAGAACGAATTTTTGGGAATCAATTTTCTAAGTAATTACAAGCTAAGAGAAGTTGGCTTGACTGAAAACTCTAATTAGAAGTTAAAAAGGTCTAGGCCGTGAGCACTGAACAAGAGGTGAAGTGTTAACACAACAAGAGACTTGATGCTCTTTGATTAAATCTGCGGTGAAAGGAAGTCGGAATAATTTAGGAAAATCCCTGGCAAAGTGTTGTAAGTGATTTAAAAGTAAGGGAGAACGGACAAAAATGGATTAGCTAGATAAAACGGAGTGCGCGTAGATTTTGCTTACGTCAAGTCAATATAAATTTTTGCTGGGCAATAGAACGGATTTCGTTATTTTTATAGGCAAAAGCACTAAAAATATTTCTGTTAAACCCACAAAATGTGAATAACTCAATTAATTTAACAAATGAAAACCAAAAAACATACTAAAACCATCTTAAAAGTAATACTTAAAAAACAAATAATGACTGACACAGACCAATAATTGAACAAGTTTAACGTACTATAGGCCAACTATACATAAAAATATTACTCAACTGCATTTTTGACCAAAAAAAATATTTAAACAAACCATCAATCATAGAGCAGTTAGAAAAGCGTACAATTTTTTTTAAATCTGACGGTAAACACAAGTTTTTTTACCACAAATACAAGGCAATAAAAGCAGTCAACAATATTTTTCTCGGAATAAAAAACATTTCAGACACTAATTCAAAACAAAAACACGCAATATTACAAAAAAATTAAAGTTAACAAACACATAGGTTCATACGTAACATACAATTAACACTTCATAATATTTTCCGTTTTTTTTCGTACCGCCTTTCGTTTTTTGTATTTTATTTTATTTATTCTAAGATTTTTTAATAGAAAAACAATGAGTGCGTGTTGTATTTAATATTACACCTTTAATTACACAAGTTTGTACAGGCTTTGAGTGCCAAAACCGCTGTCGCAATTAAGATAAAACAAAGCAGCAGAAAGAAATGAAAATATTTTTTTAATTTTCTTCGTTTTAAATATTTACAAAATACCAAAAAAATAACATAATACATGAAAGAAAATAATACTTTTCTGAATTAACTCTCGCGAATCCTTCGACCCTTCATAATATAGGCAAAATATATGTTTGCAGTACGAATAAATAGCCCAAAAAACACTTAACCGGTTAATTAACGGTTTGAAGCAATTATTTCCTATTGGGAATAATTGCTTCACTCACCTATCAAGTTCAGCAAATAATGCTCTTGTGACTTTTTCAATCGCTGTAATAAATTTATTAATTATAAGTATTTTTTTTCAAAATATTGCAACTTAAAACTATATTAATTTTATGAATCTCACAATATGAATGCAATGGTGCTTAATTTAAGTTATTATTTTTTTCTAATTTAAAACTAACATTTATCTCACTTAGGAATAGAAATAAAATAAAAATATTTTCGTTGACATACAAAAAAAAACGATATATACAGATTTTCCAATAAGAGGTGTTTTTTTGATATTCAATCGTAAAAGATCAATGGTTTCATTGCTTGTGTGGCACGTAGTGCCGTCTTGTTGAATTTAAACGTTGTCTAGATCAATACCATCCAATTTTGGTCATAAAAAATCATTAATCATCTCTCGATAGCGATCCATTTTACAATAACTGTTGATCCAGCTTCATTTTCAAAAAAAGTAAGGTCCAATGACTATGCCGGACCATAAACCGCACCAAACAGTCACACGTTGAGAATAGAGAGGCTTTTCAACAATAACTCTTGAGTTTTACGAGCCCCAGATGCGACTATTTTGCTTGTTGACTAAGCCACCGAGGTGGAAATAGGCCTCATCACTCAAGATGATTTGCATTTGATTCACTCAAGTGAATTTTAATAATTTCAATGCGTTGTTGAAGCGTGTATTGTTCCATTTTTATTAATAACGTAGTTTTCACTTGTCAAATGTCAAAAAATGACAGCTTCAAAAGTAACATCTACCGAAATATTGGGCTATTCAAAATAACACCTCTTATTGGAAAACCCTGTATTTAATAGTTATTGCGAGAATATGAAAGTATGAGAGGCGTACATTGTCTTCATTGGATGTTTAAATAAGATTAATTTAACAAAATGAGATGAAAATCATTCATTTCCAAATGTGTATGATTTTTGAATTAAAAAGTTCTGATGGTTTAATATGCTTCATTTGAAATATTTACCAAATACCAAAAAAGTAACATAATACATGAAAGAAAATAATACTTTTCTGAATTGACTCTCGCGAATCCTTCGACCCTTCATAAAATAGGCAAAATATAAGTTTGCAGTACGTTCTTGTCACAAGAATTTTCTCTGATGAACACGTCTCCATTTGTATTTTTGGTAAATTCACCAAAAAACTATTCGTGCTTCCATTTTGATTTCATATCTTCCAACCTTGTATATTGTTCAACAGAGGAGATAAAATTTCTCCACAAAGACAAGGGTTCCTTTAACAATGGAATATTAATTGAATTATATAGTTATCAGTAGGGGTTTATGCAGAGAAGTTGGTAAAATTTGCTTTCATAATTTTAGTGCCGAAGCATATTTGACCATCTAGCTAAAATAAAGGCGATAAATCTTTTTTGTTCTTCTTGACTTTCCATTTTTTATCATCACATAAATAATATGATGCATTAGAAACCTATTAATTGTTGCTGCTGATATATTAACCAAGAAAAGGGATGTAGGTACCAAAACGACCCAATTTCATTCGCTTTGCAAAACTAGTTCACATTGATTTAATTTACGTATTGATAAAATGTGTGGCCGTTTTTCTGACACTGTAATATAGGTACTCTCATTGTCGCCATCGTGAAAGACGACCATTGCGAATCAAAACGCTGCCTGAAATGGCTTTAAACCAGGTTTGGTGACCAGATCTTAATAATCAGGTGCTTCTCAAACTTCTTCTAGAGAAAGAAATGAACCGTTTCTCTTCCCCACCCTCTTCACTTACACACCATTCCCCGATTGAGAATGCATGGTTCCACTGACTCCAGTCAGCTAAGACCATTTTAAAACAAGAATTCTCATAAAATAGAAAATAATTTAATATTTTAGACCTCGCGTCATGCATAAAAAAACTTGAATCCAACATCACAACATCTAGACATTTGGCGCTTTCACATAAATTGTAATAAAAACATTTTTTTGACTGTGGCGAAATTTGCAGCTACCCGCATGCGTATATCATAACGCTTCGGTTGCCGCGCGTAAATCATCATAAACTTTATAGTCAAGATTTCATCGTGAAAATTTCTTTCGAAGTAATTATTTTTGACGTCGTAGTAAACATTTTATAATGTTGCAGTAGGACAGTGATAAGACGGAAGGCAATAAATAGTCCCCAGTTTTTGGGAAAATGCTTGTACTGCTTTATGAGAAAACATATTCTGGAAAAGCCTTTTAATGATACAAGTATTAATTAACACCCTGGTTTAAAATTACAGTCTATTAGAAGGTGTGAATGTTATAAATCGATAACTTATAGTTAAATTACGGAATTTCCACTTTTGGTACAAAATAAGTTAATTACTGAAACGTAATTAAGATGGCCTATATTTTATGGGTTAAAATATTGCATCGCCTGAACCTACCGTTCCAAATACATAATTATATAAATATATTGTAAATGTTCCAGGCAAAGTTTTTGGGAACACATATATTGTATCTCTTTAATAAAAATATGTATCTTTACGCTAAACGAGAGTCCGTGTCAAAATATTGTATTAACTTAGAGTTCAGATACTATAATTTAGAACTTTAAACATATTTTTATATCACAATATCAAAAATTTCGGGACCTACAAACTCAATTTTCATAATATTACGTTTTATTTACGTTTATACATCTAAATGGTGTCTTTAAGCCACGAATTAGGGTAACTCAACGTTAAAAGTTATCCGAAAATCCCTTCTTTATTGCAAAGTCGAAGTTAGGAAACAAGTGCTTTGTATAAAAGTCTATGTAAGATGAATTATTATGTGTAATTTATACATTTAATACATTTGTCAGACAAGGGCGGAGCGCTCATTCTCTGTTGATCTCGGTAGCATGAGAACAAGTCCAAGAAATTACTATTTGTATCACTTAATATGAAATAACTCGGTAAAATCGTATTTGAAAATCAAAGTTAAAATATGCGGCACTTCCAAATACCACTTCAGTGTCAGTGCCATTTAAATCTGTAAAACCCATTGATGTATCCTCAATGCCCTATATCACGTGACGCATTAACAAATAATAATTTTTTTTTTCTATTCTTTTTTTTTGTATTAATTATCGTATTAACAATTAATAATAATACAATGTTTTTTTTGCCTAGTATTTGTAATGTATTTATGTTATTATTTGTACTCTTGTCTTACTGGTCTATTAAAGATAGTTTGCGTAAGTTAAAAAAAATTTTTTTGCCAAAAATTTATTTTAGTAGTGGTTTTTGTATATATACTAGTAAGCGAAATTTAAATGAACACTATTACTCCAGTCGCCCCGAAAAATCAAACATTGAGAAAAGATATAATCTATACGTTTTGTTCTTTTAGCTTTGAAATATATATCATACGTTTTTGAATGTTAAAATTAAATATTATTTTGGGACCAATCAATTTTAGTACCCAGTCAGAACGTTAATACTTTTTCTCATTTCATTTAAATGAAATGTTATCCAACCATTCGCGGAGAAATGTTTTGTTTTTTCTGTTGCCGAATGAATTCAATGCATTCCTCGTGAAAGCGTTCAATCAAAATATATATGGGGGTTCGTGACTTAACTCGGAGGAAAATTTCAATATATTGGACTTTTAAAATTTTCAAAAAATGCATTATATTCCACGAAAATCTTGGCTCTTTTCTAAATAACACTCTGTTGTTGTTTTTTTCTAGAATAGTACGCCCGGGAAACGTTTGATAATTAAATTATTGAATCGACGGGATACTTTTTTTTAAATATTGCTCTTTATAATTTATAAATTAACAACACACCTTTAAGCCAATTCAAATACGTTTTTTTATATCAACTGACTTTACATTTGAAATGCTTATTCTTCATAGACTTATAAATATTAGTAGACCTGCCCTAATTGATGAAAAGCGTATTATTCCCCACTCCTCATACCGGTTCCATTGGAGCCGGCTGGGCTCGCGTATGGCCTCCCTTGAATCTTGAGAATGTGACGTCATCATTCTTGTGCGAACTAGCGTCAAGCTATGGTCGAGTTCATTTTACGAAATAACACGGCAAAATGGTGGCTTGCGCTATGAAAACTTGTAAAAATAGAAGTGAAAAAGAGAATAAACCCAACTGTCGTATTACATTCCATAGGTAAGCATTATTTTACTTTGTTTTAACCTTATTCACATCGTATAATATGGATCAGTTTTAGAAACATATACTATCACGCGATGGACGCGAAACACAAAGCCGTGCACAAGAATCGGGGATGTGCCTTCGCCTTTTGCGCTTTGATAAAATACATTATAGTATCATTTGGAACTCCGTCGTATTAATAAAGGATAATAAACCAATAATTTTTAAATTTATTCCACTTTAATGGCGTTATTACTAAACGAATTTTGAACTTTACACAACTCATAAACAACACTTAATATAGGATAAATGGTTGGTTATCAATTGTGAAAAATTGGTATGTTTGGAAGTAAAATGTAGATACAGTGAGCATGTTTGGAATGAAAAATGTATGTGTCATTTTGCTGTCCGATGACATTTTTTTATCTATTAAAATTTTAAATATTATATTTTTCTATCGCACGTCGCCACCGATCACATATTATCTTTTATACTATCACACATCGCAACGGACCACGTGTTAGGTACGCGCTTGTTTCGTATTTACGGTACTGCTGGAACGAGAAGGAGTGCATATCACGTAATGCGCTAGGTTATATCGAGTGGCGATGTCTGATAGAAAATCATGTTTTTTGTTTTTAATTGAAAAAGTGTCATCGGAAGGCAAAATGATGTCCAAATTTTTACTCCAAATACTTCTAAGAATCGCTGGTAAAAGCTGTGTGTATATAATTTCATTTGTTTTTTTAGTTGTTTTACTTTTCTATTATCTTCTTAAAAGTGAAATGTTATATATTTGTTATATAAGATTTCAATATTTTATTATTAATAGGTACAGAGCGGTTGTGACAACCCTCCAACATTGGTCGAATGTAGCAATTCTCAAGTGTGCGCATCGTTGTTACTGGGAAGTAAATTATGAACATTTATAAAAGTGTCTTAACTAAATACGTAAACTTAATATTCGACTCTGAAAATAGAAGAATTTTTTTTTGCCGAATTTGGACTTCGCAAATTTGTTCATAACGTGGCGAGTAATTTGCGCTCCCATGTAAAAATGTCTATTCATTCAAAAGCAGATTTTACTTTTAAGAACTAAATGGTGATATTATAAGGCGAGATGCCTATATACTATCAGATTGATTTATTGACGAATCACAGTCAGCTTTACCCTCTTCGTTCTTCAACAGTTGATTTTACCCCTCACCCTTTTGTTCTAGTCTATTAATATTCATGTGTCTGTGTTATTCTTATTTGTTTGGCTATGATTCAAGTGATTCTGTTCCTGTTCAACTCCGGTTCAATGAACTCAAGAACTTGAATTGAAGTGTCATTTTCAAAATTGGACTAAAATTAATAAGTAACATAGTTTTTGATGATGACTGAGGGAACAATTCAGACAAGCGATAAAGTAGGTACTATAATTATTTTATTAAATAAATTAGCTGTACACCGCTATGCGTTGCTGTGGCTCAGTATTTCTATGCAGATAGGGAAACAATAGCGCGTGTTGTTTTTATTTCCAACAGATTTTCCAACGATAGTTACAAAAATGAATTTTCCTGTCACAGGTGACATCTATATAATATGGTAAACGAAAACTCACGCATATTCGAAAGCAACGTTGTGTCAAAATTTCAAAGCAAGGTGAAAAACTTTCGGAAAGTTAAGATTTTTAACTAATGAACATTTACATTTATATTTATATAGATAGATAGATAGATAGAAACAGATTATTCTGAATTTGAAAGGCGTTTTTCTTTTTTTTTAATTTTTGACATCAATATGTCCTAATTTTTTAAGGTAAATCGTTGTGTTCATTCGTAGATACATTTCTGAAAGTCATTAAAAATTACTTTATTTTATATTGTTTCTTTACACTGCATTATTTATTCATTTGAATTTATAATCACACTATGAAAAGCATGTGTTAAGCTCAATCATTTTATACAATAATAAAAATAACACAAAATAGTTTATTGAGAGAACAATATTGTTACAGTTAATGTTTCTACAAATAAACGGTACTTACATGGCACCTACTACGCTAAAGGAACCCAATTTCAGCCAATTCATTACAATATAATGTATTAAACATGTAGATAACGTGTTAATATTTGATCGGATTATTAACTATTAATTTAAAGACCCCGACAAAAATAATAAGTAACATAAATTTAAAAAAACAAACATTGTAATATATTAATATATGTTACAATGTTTGTTTAATAGAGCATTTCCATAGAGTTTCGAATTTTGAACCTAATAAATTCAATGTTTAGTTTCAAACTCAGCTTCCTCCCATAAAAAACCGCTTTTGAAAGTTTGTATTATAAGCAAAATAGCAATATCCGCGTTTTTTCAAACAAACCCAGCAATCTTCATTATCATCAATTACTTTCAAAGACGCTATGTACTAAACAAGCAGTTAAGTCTGATTTTTCTGTGTGTTTTTAGACTTTTTTAAGTATGTTCACAAATATTATCAAAAACGTAAAAAACCTAGTCTGTTCAAAATGTGTTCTAAAACCAGGTGATAATTCTGGAAAAGGAATGTTACAAAAAATCAAATTTTCAACCAGAGGTTATTATAAGAGGTTATTGAATTTCTTGAAGCCAACCAACATAAAACAAAAATGGCGGTTTTTTTTAAGTTTTGTAGCACACACAGTAAACTGTATTAAAATATTGTATGAAGCAAAGAAGCAATCTACAACACTTTGTAGTAAAAGTAGCAAAAAGAACTATTTTCCTGAATTTCTTCCGAAAAACCATTAAATATTTTTTGCATTTTTCTCAAAAACACAAAAGTGTGAGATTGCTGCTTTTGCTTTTATGCCCCTCAATTATAATATCCCGTTATTTTCACGTATCTGCGCTAGTGTTAAATGAAAGATGTGTTACAAAATTACAATTTCCTAAAGATGAAAGTTGAAACGTGCAGAAATTTTCAATTTAAAAATGTGTTGGAACAATATTGGCATATTTATGTAAACATCCGTGTTTGTATTTCATGAAAACAGTTTTTCATAAAAAATGTAAATGTCTTTTGAAAAAATAAGATAAATAATAAAACATCATCTTTAAAAATATGAGCTTAATAAATATGATTAGATTCATACTGTTTTTTTTTAGGAAAACCGATGACTTTCTCCTAAATGTTTTTTAAAGAACATACCTAAATGTAGCGCATGTTCAATAAGTTTCGGAATTTTAATGAATATTCTAGTTTTAATAACAATAACAACGACACTTGTTGGTAGATATGTTATTTAAGGGGTTTGTTTTTTTTTTTTTAATTTATTACAGTTAATATATTTTATTACATCATTTGACAAGTGGGCCTCACTGGGTGCTTTAACTTTGCGTTAATTCGTGAATCAAAACAAATAAATAATACATTCAATTATTTCACCTTGGGTGAAACTACAATTTAGTACCTATATAAGTTTTGTTTTTGAAATCAACTCTAAACAGCTTAACGCTAGAAGTAGGCATAATTAACGATTACTTAGAAAAGATAAGAATTTAATAAGGAAAAATAATACAATGGAGAAAAAAATAAGCACGGAGGTTCTCAAAACGTTTATGCAACTTTTATTATTACATAAAAATTTGATTGACAGTATATCTATCTTTCCATTTTCAGGAATGGGATTATGACATTTATTTTTAGGTAAGGTTGTGAGATTAAAAGTAGGTGGAAAAGGGAAGGGAAAACGCCAAGTTATTGGCGTTTAGTCTCTTGACAAGTTAGTTTCTCATGTAATGTTTTGGTTCTAAGTCTATCATCCGAGAAATCGCGATGAACGGATAAGTATAAACGTTTTTAAATTCCATACCCCAAAAAAGTCGCTCTGCCTCAAAGTTCGTTATAGATTTTATCGAACTCCTTTTTTTTTATTCCTACCATCTCTGCTACAGCTACAATCAACATAATATAAAATTTACGTTTGCGTTCCGTTTGAGGTAAGAATATTTTTTGTTATTACGTCATACGTGAATAAATATTCCGATTTGTTTTAAAATAGTTTTTTCCTATTATATATTCATACGTGTAGGTACTAACATATGCATATAATAATTTAATAGTTACACAAAAATCATCTGGTTTATGCTCAATTATGTATTTTTTTTAGTGTTCTTATTTTAAGTTTGCTCTTGTGCTTTGCAATCAAAACGGATCAGAAATTTTGAGGGGATGAATGTTGTTTCTTGGAAGTTTTGCATTGTGTTAATTAAACGTGTTGGTATATTCTGATCAAAATTAAATTCATTTAAATTGTTATGTAGGTGAGAAAGAATTGAGTGGATATGGAAAACGGAGGTTGATTGTGAATGATTTAACTATTAGAAATAAGTTTTTAATTGAGGAAAAAGGCTAATCATTGTAAATTATTTTTCGCCATCATCATTCATCAACTCTCCAAGCGTACGAAGAATCATGGTATTTTACTAGAAATGGCTGCTTGGCCTTTTTCTTACTTAACTTGGATTTGAGAACAAAATACTTATTTCAACTTAAATATCTAATGTTTACAAATATTTCACAAAAAACTTATCACAACCTGGATCAAAAAAAGATATTCACTTTATACAAAACATTATAACACCGAACAAAACATAATCAAACTATAAATAAGACCTATTAAGTAAACAAGTTTTTCATGGAATTGCCTACTGTCCACACTCGTACATTGTATATATGTGTTTGTGTAGGTGTATATAAGATTATGTGTATGGGTTTATGGATAAATGTGTATGTGTGTATGTATATATACATCCATTTATTCAATATTATGATACCTACCCGCCTGAAGAAAGTTTGACAAAGGAATTTTCGTTAAGGTAGTGACGTTTATTAGGACAAATTGTATAATATCTTACATGAAATACAAAAAAAACAGTATGTGGTTTGTGATTAAGGAGGAAGATATCTAGGTATCTACTTACAAATCTTATGATTTCAGAGGAAATTTTGGTTATGGTTTAAAATAAGAGAAAATGAGAAACACACTTTTTTGGACGCAAGGTCTACTGTTCAAAAAATTACTACTAAGTATTTATTATCATAAAAGCAGGCATGTTGGTAATCAGACTGCCACGTGTTTACAAGTGTAAAATTTATGCGTTCACATGAAGGTTAAGCGAACATTAATATTAGCCTGTAACTTTCACATCAAAGGCTCGGTCAGCTGTTTGAGGGAGATAAATACATCCCTTAGAAATAAACCTTGTCTTCTTGAACCCTTATCGCACCTTTCTGGCATAAATTATGCACGGAGAATGAACACTAGACACCTTCATAATGCGATTTGGAGTTGAATAAGGCTTTGGACGTAAACGTGATCATCCTAGCGCTGTACGGTCAGTTTTATTAAAGGAAGCCAATAACCCTAAAAGGCAGTGAAATTCGAAAGAGTTCCTTGATAAAGTTTCTCGCTTAGGAAAATTTTCATGGTGCTTTTGTATTACTTCCAAGAAAGTACACAATATTATATTGGAAGTAAAGATATTTTATGGGTAATACCGAACTTCATAATTACTAAACTCCTGAATTACAGAATAGAATAATAAATAGATTTATACACTAACCGGTTCGGTTATAACTCATCCCAAATCAGACTAGAATTGTTAACAACCTGTTTTTCTTTTGAATAATTTTACTTACTTTCCTAAATTTCTTTGTAGTGTGATTGTTTTCTGGCTATTTTGTAATGATTTTTTCTATTTATATGACAGTTGAGTATCGATGTACGAGTTACATCTTTCCACGAATGGGACCAATGTAATGTACTTACTTACATTCTTTACTGTTGATAACTAAATTATGTTAATCATCAATGTAATGCGTATATTTTGTCATGATGCCTGACAAATGAATCAATTTAAAATGATTTTTTAATTTATTAGAATGTGATTTTATTATTTTAAAATCAAGATGAAAGGCAATGCAAAAGTATTCTTAATAAACTTGTCGAATTCCGTTGCACGCTTAATACACAAAAAAAAATTATAAATAGCACATGGTTTCAACTTAATTACCACAAGAAATAACTATTTTTCTGGTAGGAGATAATAAAAGATGCAATAAAATTCCATTTTTTCTCAATCAAAGTTCAGTATGAAGGTTAAGAAATACACACAATTTATTAAAACTACCCAAACTAAGCACTATAAACCTAATTTGTACATGTGCGACTTAATCCCCCGACTTACATTTTTTATTTTATTTATTTCGATTTATACATTACAGTGTTTACCAAATTATTTAAATTTGTATGTAATATATATATTTAAAACTGTGTTTGTTGTTAATATGGTGTTTGTTTTATGCTGCGTGTAAGGTAGGTTTGGGTAGGTGACACTGTGGTGTGTAATATTATATGGTTCATTAACACCTCACTAGTAGAACCTGTGTTTACGTGGTTATGATTAAGTGGTAGAAGTATTTATGTGTATTGGCTTAATTTTCTTATATAAATGTAAGTTAGGTTTTTGTTAATGGTTATTGTACATTGATGTTTAAAAATAAGGAATTGATATGTATAATAAGTAATGTATATAATAGGAATAACGATATTCAAAAAAATTTACGATTTCACATTTCAAAAAAGAATCTTTACTGAACCATTAAAATGGTCACCACCTTAACAGAAACAGATCATAGAAAAAAATTACCAAACAAACGGAATGGAAGACCGTGAAAGTCAGTTTAAAATAGGACTTTGCTACTAGGTCAATAAAAAAGAAAAAATCTATAAATTCAGGAGATATCATTTGATCTGTGACTCCACTCTTTACAAAAATTTAGAAGTCCGTTTTCTCTATGTTTGCACTGTACTTTATATAATTTAATTCATTAAATATTTTCACTTAAACACTCCAATAAAAATATAAAATATTTTTAGGGACTATTGTTTCATGTGAATGAATAATCACGCCTTAATATCTTTTTGAAACTTCACTGAATATCTGAAATGTGTCCGTACTATTTGCTGCCTTAGTTTTTATTTTATTTCTATAGTTATGTAGGCATCTGAGGATCGTTTAATTTGTTACAGTGGATTTTTGCGTACTTGTAAAAAACTATTTATAAAAAATACAGGGTTATTAATGGTCAAAGATTCTATTTAAAAAGATCGCAAACTTAACACGTCGTAACAGTTGAGCTTTAGATGATGTTGATATTTTTGAGCGACAGCAAAAAGCTTTGTGTCTCAGAGCAAACATTCTAGCTCAAAGATTTAATAAATTTAATGCTACCAAGAAGTAAAACGACAACTTCATAACACTGTACCAGCTTAAAGTCATAACAACTTTAGACATACTTCAAACGATAAACCTTTTTTAAATAATGCAGGTGCAATTTGGAACTAAAGCTTCATACTGATATTTATTAATTTTAATGTTTTAAACAAGCTGAGAAAATGTGAATTATAGAATGAGGTCATTGACTGACCTACTTACTGCGGAGAACATAGCGTCCAACCAGGGACATTAATAACGGTACATTAGTTCCACAACTGCAATATTAAAAATAGCCAGCGCTGTATAGTGAAAACTGCTGGGTGGTTTTTTTTAACCCTTAAGCCATTATTTTAAAATATATTATGTATTGTAGAAATCTTTGATACAGTGACTTTGATAATTGCAACTGCCGGAACAAATAGAACTATTTCACGAAATTGAAATTTAAATGAGGCTTAAAAAGTAACGGAAAGAAAACCAGTAGGTTTAGGAATCACCTGATTAGTGACTAGATCATTTTAAAAGCTACACAAAAAATCGCTCACCATTGTGATATTGAGAGTGTCTTCTACTCTAAAGCAACGTGGTATAGAAAACGTGTCCCAAATGCTCATAGTCATATCTCCAAACTCGCCACTCGGGTCTCCAAATATTGAAAAATTTTCATCTGAAAGGGGTGCAATAAAACTGCATGTTTGATGATATGATCAAGTAAGTATTCTGTTTGGTTTTTTAAAAGCAAAATGGGTAATAATTCTCTGATATTGGGGTCAGAGCCAATAAACTGACAGCTACGCTACGGACGTAGTAATAATAATGAGTTGCAAAATATTTTACTTGTCATAGCCACTTAAGCACGTGATTATGCCAGAGGAAAATAGGCCGAAGCGAAGACGGATAACCTTAAATTGAATCGGAAATTGAGTTACAACTAACACAAGTGCCCGATCGCTATTCCGAAAGGCAGTCTACCAACTGGAAATTGGAATATTGGAAATCCGGTACAAAGACGCAATGAACGAATATGTAAGTAAAAATTCTTGCGTGATTTTGGAAATATTCAACTAAGCTATAGTCCCGCCGGCTCGGGCTTTATTTATTCTCTCCGATTGAATTTTTTTCAGAGTGGTGAGAAATATTATATATTTTTTTAAAGGTTAGAAAGCTGAGAATTATCTGATCATGTATGTATGCATGTATGTATGTTTAGTAACTAAAAATAGCTTAAAATCGACTTTTACATTCGAAATAGTGATATCTAACATATATCGGGTCTAGATTTATGCGTGTGTTTAACGTATGTGTATATCATTCGAATTGTATTTGATTCGAACCTGAATGGTATATTTTTACTTAGCTCACATTCTTATGTCCGTATTTTTCCATACCTACACGGAGAAAACTTACTGATATAAAATATTGCTAATTTATTAAAAATCTCTTTAACTTATTCGTAAAGACTGCAGGCCTTTAGCGAATGAATTGACATATTTACTAATAATATATCAGTAAAACGAATTCCAATATTTTCGCATTTTATCATCAGCAATAGTCATTTTTAGCCGTTTAGCCATATTCTTCTTTCTCTTTTAAAAATAGGTGGCTTTTTTCGGTCTTAGGTATATGTAGTTTATCCGGAGTCACCATTTTTGCCATGGCCTCCCATATATCTGGAAGAATTTTTTTGTTGTTGTTAGTAATGTATTTTTAAACATATAAAGGAGCCTGGCTTTTTAAAATGTTACGGTATTAGTACATTTGTTTTTTTTTTTTAATTTAATGTTCGAATGCATAAAAATTTTTACTGTACGTTAAACTTAATCGTGCAAATGTAATTGGAACTTTTAAAATGCGCCAATAAAAATACTTTTTAAAAAAATTTTATATTTCCAGTGTTAACTACGTAAAACTTCCTTCGAAGTTTTTGTTTTCATTGATGATAGAATCATTAGGTATATTGAAAGGCAATTATTTACTACTTTTGTCGTGAAATTTGAGAGAAAGTACTTTTTTTGCTATGTGTGTTCCAGACAGTGGCCTTACAGAGTAATACAGTGTCATTAGCAAAACTTTTATTTTTCACGTCTATTTGAAGATGACACAGATCGTTGACATTTATAAGGAATAGGATTGGACCAAGCATGCTGCCTTGGGTCACTCCGTAAGATTATTTTTATACTGGGTGCGATTTCTCATAAATATTTCAATTTCTTTGAGTTCTGTTACCCTGATTACGATATTTTTATGTTAGGTTTTGGTGGTGTATTGTGTCAATGACTTTTGCCAGATTAACGAAAACACCTATGATGCGAACATTATTACAGAATCCTAATTATCCGGAGGCTAACCAAATAATATTTTATTCCTTTTTCGAATCTTGTGACTCTGTAAAATGCCACATAATTCGAAAAGTGCTAAGTATATTCCGATTTATTCAGATACGACAGTTCACAGGCAAAGGCAACTCCCAAAGAAGGCTACTAACTTTGCCTCTATTCGCTTCACAAGTACCAAATTAGGTTATCCCAAAAATGGCTAGGGCCAAGCGGATTGACGAGTATCAAACTTCTTTTCTCGATATACTGAATTTTGCCGAAAAGCTACTTCGTATGAAATATTAGGTACCCGTTACTGACTCAAAGGATCAAGTAGTGAATATATGCTGCGTTGTGCCTCTAAATGTATGTGAAATAAAAACATGCTGCTTAGTGATTTTTAGTATTTTTCATGAATATTTTACTATGCATTTTAATAATTTCACTAAAGGAATGATAACAATGTGCATCTTGAGATCCAGTCCATGATTTTTAAGTGAAGTTAGGTAACGTATAGGTATTGTTATTCTTTACATCGTCGAACATTTTTTGCACAGTAGATGGAAATTTGAAAAATTTTGTTGTTTTCAACCGGCCCATAAAAAATAATTACATACATTTTCATAATCTATACTTTTTTTATGTGACACCTCACAAGAGTGTCCCTGCCTGTGCAGTGTACAGACAGGGAAACTATGTCACCACCCGGTTGGGCGGCGTTGTGAGGCGGAATAAGGTAGGGGCTGTAGGAAGGGATTTGTTAATGCGGGCCTTGAAGAGGCTCGTATTATAGGATGGAGGAAAAACAGATGCCGGTAGATCGTTCCACATACGAGCCGACTTATACAAAAACGGGTCGTAAAAACGGCCCGTTCTCATGAAGCCAACGTCAACGGGTGTTCAGTTCGTGTCCGTCAAGTTTCGCGCACGTGCACCGGTGCATCAGAAATCAATGCTGCTAGCTCCTTGGAGCAGGCTCCATTGAAATACCTGTAGAACAGACACAGCATGCCTACATTGCGTCTATGCATTAGAGAAGGCAATCGGTCTGTTAACAACGGATTGTCAATAAGACGGATCGCTCTCCTTTGCACAGATTCAAGCAGGTTTATTAAGTATTTTGGGGCACCAGCCAAAGGTGGCTCCCAAATTCAATAGTAGGGCGGACTTGAGACTTGTACAGGGTCAGCAGCTGGTCACTGTTGAAGAATCTCCTAGCCCTGTACAAGACGCCCAACTTTTTGGAGGCCTGATTTACTGGGGTTCTATGGATCCCGATACTTGAGCTGGTCTGATATAGTAACTCCAAGCATTTCAATGGAGTCTTTATTGGGGAGAGTGCTCCCATCAAATTGCACCAGACAGTCATTGATCTCCCTCTTTGCCGAAATCAGACACGCTTGGGTTTTTGAGACGTTGAAACTGACCAAGTTGGCCTTACCCCAGGCACGAACCATCTCGAGGTGGTGGTCAATTTTTTGCTTCAAAAGTTCCCGAGCTGTTCGGACATCATAAGTGGAAGGGGGCCTGTCAAAAAGATAACCCTCGTAAACGGTGCTGTCATCAGCGTAGCAGTGAATTGGTGCACATTCAACGAGATCGTTGATGTGCAATAAAAACAGCGTCGGAGACAGCACAGATCCTTGTGGCACCCCCGCATTGATTTGGTGCGGTGAGGAAAAAGAGCCGTCAACCACGGTTTAAATTGTTCTTCCCCTCAGAAAGTCTGCAATCCAACTATGCAGGGTTGGGTGGATCCCATACGATGGTAACTTCCCGATAAGCGCCCGGTGCCAGACTCTGTCAAAGGCTTTGGAGATATCCAACCCAACGGTTTGAGTTTCACCAAAACGTTCCATGTACCACCCCCAAATATGCGTCACATATCCGAGTAGATCGCCACACGATCGGTTTTGACGAAATCCATATTGCCGATCGCTTAGGATATTGTTATTTTCGAGATATGTGAGCAATTTGTTGTTAACCACCCTTTCTAATACCTTCGAGAGTATGGAAATGATGGCTATGGGGCGGTAGTTAGAAGGGTCGGAACGGTCCCCCTTTTTTGGGATTGGGTGGACAATTGCCTTTTTCCAAAGATCTGGCACCTTTTCACTTTTGAGAGAGAGCCTAAATAATTTCGCGAGCACTGGAGTCATTTCTGCAGAACACCTCTTGAGGACCAAAGCAGGTATTCCGTCCGGTCCACTGGCTTTATCGACTTTCAGCTCGTTCGAGACTCAAAGAACCTCTCTGTTCCAGATCTTCGGTTCCTCCATTTGAAAACCGCAGTGCGGAATGGAAGGGGGAGTCTCTCCGTTATCTTGAAGAGTTGAGTTTTCCGCGAAAATTTTGCCTAATAATTCAGCTTTCTCGCGGGCCGAGTTAGCCAGCCGACCATCAGGCTTGGTCAGAGGTGGGAAAGTGGTTCTGCAGAAATTTCTTCCAATCGAGCTAGCGAGTGACCAGAAAGCACGGCTACCTGTGGGGCAGTCAGCCAGCTTTTTCGCAATTCTCTGGTCGTGATCGCTCTTAGCTCTATTAAGAACTCTCTTACAACCCCTTGCCCGTTTTCGGTATTCCGAAAGGTTATTCATGGAGCTAATCTTCCGGAGTGCATTAAAAGCCGTATTTTTGAGTCTGACAGCTTCAGCACAGCGATGGTCAAACCACGGTTTTGTGCCCGCTCCAGAGGATTTGACGGAGAAGGGAATGTAGCAATCCATTGCTGACGTGATTACTTCTCCTACCTCGCGTGCACAAATTGATGGGTCCTCGGAGCTAAAGCATACAGTACTCCAAGGAAAGGCGCCGAAGAAAGACCGCATGCCGTCCCATTTTGCTGCCCTGTAGTGCCATACCTTCCTTTTTACATGTTTGTCGGGTTGACGGTTCATGGAGGATGGGACAGAGGTTGTTATCAGGCAGTGATCAGAGGATCCTAAGGGCGCTGTCACCTCCACTCTGTACCCGAGTGGCTCACTAGTGAGAAACAAATCGAGTAGGTTGGCTCGATGTGATGGGATGTCTGGTATTCTGGTCGGAGATTCTACGAGTTGGCTTAGTCCATGGATAAGAACAAAGGATTCCACTAATCTGCCGGCAGAGTTTGTTGGGCCCGAGAACTTCAGCCATTGTTCATTATGAACATTGAAGTCCCCCAGGATTACAAACTCGGCCGATGGGTAACGAGGCAAGAGAATATCTACAGTGTCACTCAAGTATTTAAACAACTCAACAGTGTCTGATTCGGCAAGGTTTGGTGAGCGATATAGGCACGCATAAATCCTCATCATACCGGTGAGATCCACACGTACCCATAACACTTCGTGTTTTGCGCTCTCGATATTTGCGAGACGAGCGCAGCTGATGTCAGCACGGCTGTAAAGGCAAACACCTCCTTTTGGCCTGAAAAGGCTTTCCAGATGATATCCTGGGCAGTTCAGATAGGAGGTATCTGGAAGCTCGGCAATCTGTGTTTCCGTAAGGAAGAGGAGATGGGGATTTTGTGAGAGAAGGTGGTGGTGGATTGGAGTTAGGTTGGTGTGCAGACCGCGAATGTTAGCGAAATTCACCTTCATTCTTGGTCCACACTGAGGACTCCTACTGTTCGCTGTCGCTGAGTTTATATTGATTGGTTGTGAGTTCATAGTTTTTAAGTTTGTTTTATTTGTTTGTGGGATTAATGATGGGTTGGGAAGGATTAGGTTAAAAAGGTTGGGTGGGGAGTTGGAGAGTGAAGCAACTGGATACACCAAATGTAAGGTATGTTCTTCTGACTGCGGTTCTAGGCAATGGGCAGGAGAGTCCGGCTGTGGAGGTCGCCCAGTGCGCTCCAAACGCTAGATGCTGGGTCCTCACTGGTCACGAACCGGCACAACATCAGCGGCAGGGTTTTTTCGCTGGCTAATAGGGCAGCCTACCCTTGGTCGTGAGCCCAAGGGTCGGGCACCTGTACTATCCAGCGGCCCGGACAGCGATAACCGGTTTACTGGATCTCCCTCAACCGGCCTCTCCCAGCCCGGCCCGCCCCGAAGTAAGTAGGCCGACCCATTCATCAGTGTGATCCAGAACGCACAACCCTCCATGAGCCCGGGCACCCCTGCTAAGTCACCAAACGTAGCGAACCACTTCAGGTGACCTGTGGCAGAGGTGTTGGTAACCCAGAGTATGGTTCCCTTGGCGGCGGTACCCATTGACCACCTCCCAAATTAACTTATACTAACTTATACTTAGCGACTCATCGATTGTCCGTGGAAAATGTTAAAAACTGAGATAGGTATTTAAGGTTTTTCAGTTTCTCCCAAAGGTTACTGTAATGCTTGTTGGGTTTAAGTCTTACAGATTCAGCATCCCCTTTAAAATAAACACAGTACAATTATCTTTCTATGATTTGAAAAGATTCCTAATCCAACCATAATATGAATAGTACCATTAAAACCATTTTAATTTTGGATTTTAACCCAAAAAAAAGTTAAATTCATCAAATTACCGGCAAGATTTTGTTGTTAAAAATTAATATTATGGCCTGACGATTTTTTTTTTGCTGGCTCTAGAAATATCTCCTCTAATATCCTTAAAATTTTCTCTAGTTTAACCGATCATGTTAATATTATAAACTACTCGCCATTCTTACCAAACCGTTTGATTAAGTGCCTCATCCATCCGTGGACAAGTAGAAGATTTGCAGTAGCTAGAAAACTTAAATATCACGTAGTCAGTGAAGTAAGGCTGTAGCGGAAGTAATTCCATGCTTCTTTTTTTCAAGTTGAACCTGATCTGTTACCTGACCTACATTTTCACAATGTGCAGTAGCACAGAGAATATGGAATATTGCCCTCCTGCCTAATAAATGTTGAGCAATATTCACCTTAGGGTTATTTTAAGTACTGTGTTTTGATTGTTTGTAGGATAAGTGACTATGCTATTTGATTCTGCACGGAAGTCACGATTGCTCAAGGCCAGTGAAATTATTACATACGAGAATACCAATTTGTCGTGAAATATTTCACAGCAGACAAAAATGTATACAGAAAAAGAGGAGATAGAGTGTTAGGTTCGGAAGTACCTGACTATTAAAATCTGGTTACCAAAACCATTTTAAGCGAATTTTATATTTTTGCTGTTGTTTTAATCCCTTCTCGAACTCATGTTAGACAAACTATATTCTTAACATCGATTATATTAGATAACTGATCCGAAAATCGTTAACCTAACACTGAATAAGATAGATCTTACATACGCTGTAAGCGTTAGTATTATCCTCAATAAAATAACCTATTTATACGATATCGCCAACCCAAATCAAGGGTTCATAGCTCTGCCATAAAATGTGATAGAAAGGTCCTACCCCGTGAGAAGCCCGGAGTGTAAGGGGATAACTGTGTTACACATTATGGTCCTTTGCTTTAAGGGTTGCAATGAAGGGCTTTCATAGTCACCCTGGGGTTATGAAACCTTATTAAATCTAGAACATAAGTACTTTTAAATCAAATAAACCAGGAAATAAAAGTTATATTAAGTAGGGCGTAAAATTTAAACTGGGTTTAATAGGTTTAAACGGCTCCGACATTACCTTTGTATGACCTTTGGTACTATAAATATCATATTATTTATTGTTTTTGTGTTTAATTCGTAGAAGTCCATTTAATTCTTTTTTAATTTAATTGAAATCAAATTTTAAAATATAATTATTAATTTCTGCAAGTATTTTTTGGTTTTCGTTATTGTTACAGCTGTTTCGGCTTTCAAGGCCATTTTCAAACTGTAATAATTAACTGTTAATAATTATATTATTAAATTTTATTTTTATTAAATTTCTATAAATATCAGTTTGATTAATACTATCCATACTAAGTACGTTGGAACTAATACCTAAGCTTAACAATTTTCAGTACTAATAAAAACGAAATAATTAAACGAAAAAACACTTTGGAAGGCACAACTTTAATTGAATTAATAAATGGTTTCGCTTATTTCAAGCCTCGTCAGGGTTTATATATAAAAACTTATCATATTTTACATACAGACAAATATACATATATAATATAGAAAATAATGTGTTCTTTTATTAATTGTATGTCACACCCCAAGTATTTGCTTCCTTCGTAAAAAGGAATAAGTTCATACTTTTATTTTATTTTATTATTATTGTAAGTGTAAAGCTGAACATCTCGACACATGAATTCCCCTGTGAGATGAGCGGTTTATGATTTCACTGTAAAATACTATTTTCTTGAATAAATAACTAAATAAATAAGTTTTAAGTTTTTAAAAATAATAATAGATAAACACATTGAATGGACAGTACGCATTTTACAAATTATTAAAAGAATACGTTAACGTTATTCCATTTACCTTAAAACTACGAAATATTCTTCAAAAACCTATGCAACCGAAGGTTTTCTATGCATTAGCCCAATCATTTCTATAGTATAGAATGTTAGGCTGGGGAGAAGCTTGCAATAGTCCAAAGAAGATTCATTAATCAAGAATCATTGGATTATTCAACTCGTGAATTGTTCAACGAATCTATAAAAGGCACAACTTAAAATACAAGCTAATAAAAGTGTTTTTGAGCATCAGACGAGAACCACGGGACAAATAATAATCCCTTAACTCAATACAACAACGGCTCAATTCCGTTATACATACTAAGCCATTAAATATTACAAACCCACTAAAGAAGTACAAACTGGAAAAATAACCAAATTTTTAAGAAGATACCTTAAATACACTTTACTAATTTGGTATTGTGGTATAATATTATATGCAATTGAAGAAAAAACAGCAGATTTATATTGTATAAAATATAAATCTCATCTACAAATGTATGCATTTACGTATTTAATTTTTTAACTTATTATCTATTTTTATATGAACATTTTCATGGTAGTATTCCCAAAATTATGTAATGTATACATCTCATGACAGTACTCCCTTTAAGAGTTATTTTCAATTAGGGAGGTATTTAACATCAAGAAACTTGTTTTTAGTATCTACCATAGTACAAAAATATATTTTTATATATATTTTAGAGTATGTTAAGAATGTAATGTACGCATGAATAGGAGGATATAGAGTTTAAAATTTTGTTAAACTAATAATAGTGCTGGCTATATTATTCTAAATCAGTACATAAGCTTTATCGCTAACCACAGTATTGGGTACGGATTCGGAATCACTAACACAAAGTCTATGTAGTATAATGTCATGATTCCCAGAATAACCTCGCTTCTGTAGGTAGATACTGCAATTACTTTAGAATCACGTCCAGTATTGAGAAAATTTTGATGTTATAATTATCAACTCGATTTCTCAGGAAACAAAAACAAAAAACGAAGAACAAAAGAAAAAACTTTTTTGAAAAATGAGTTCACGAAATATTTTCCAATAAGAAAACCGTCGTTGTAACTGACTTTTTCAGTCAGCTCGAAAACGAAAGTCATTTTGTAGACTTCTTTATTATTTTAAAGTCTCTTTCTGCCCCATTTGTAATTCTGTCTGAAAACAACGGTTTTTTTAAATAAGCAGGAAGTTTCTCGATAAATACTTGGCTGTTAAATTGTACAATACATAATTATTGTGCTATTCATCGAATAGTCATATTTATTAGAAACCATTTTTTATTATTTAGAATGTGTCAGATTTTAATAATGCAATTCGACAAAATAAGCGAAAAAAAATTTTTTTTTTTTTTCGCAAACCTAGAAGTATTTAAAGTCGCTTATCCACTAAACACGAAGCTTAAAATTATTTTCAATGCCATAAAGTTTCTATAATTGTTAGTGACTTAACTTTTTTGCGTTTTATATGAAAACGTTTTATTATTATTATTATTATTTTAATGATAAACTAACCGTCGCGCGTCGGCGGAATTTATTTTTACTTGGGAAATATTTTCAATTTGTATAGATATTTCAAGCGACTAATTATTGCTTATAATAATGTTTTTATCATTTATTATTAAATCAGCCAGCTGTAAAAATTTAGCCTACCTGTTTATGCTAGCAAAACTCGAAAAGCAGTCGATCGACATAGCGGAAAATTTTAAATGTTGTTTGTATTAGTACCTTAATTCTTTAGAGAGTAGTTTGAATGTTATAAAAAGTGGGGGTGGCCGCGGAATACTTAACGCAATATCTCTGCACCGGAATAAGACAGAGTAGAATTAAAGTCGATGTAGTTTTTTAATGGTAACATTGTGGTTTAAAGTTGTGAATGGTGGAAGAAGTCAGAGACGTCCGAGAAAGACACTAGTGATAGCGAAACATTGCTAGATCCACTAGTTTAAAAGTGGTTGGGGACGGTTGGGACTCCTGTGCGGATTAACTAAAAAAAAATTTAAAAAAATAGGTAGAATGACTTTAATGAGTCCATGTCAAGCTAGGAAAAATATCTAAGGTTAGGTGGTAAAAATATAGAAATTTTTAAAATTGATTACAGTACAAAATGTGTGGTTATATTATGTAGGTTTTAGTACTTATCTATTAAATAAAATTCTTAAAAATATTTCTGTTTTTCAAAGAATAACCATAAACCACGTTTTATTTAAACCTTTCGGACCCCGTACTAATAATTGAGAGGGAAAGTTCAATATTTAATTTCGAGTAGCGCAAATAACTTTATAGGCTTACATCAAGACTCAATCGATTAGAAGCATGTCTAGCTACTTGAAAAATATTATTTAACTGGGTAAATTATATATTATTCGACTAGAGGGATCTTCAAAGCGGTTTCGCACCAAATGCACAAAATGTGATATCTGCTTGTGTATATCAAAAGATGACACTACATAATCAATGTTTTTTGTTAACTTACCTATGAATATTTTGTTCTAACGATACCTTATTTTGGCACTGTCGAGACTCTTGTTTTTATTTTTCATATTATGGCAGTAAAAATATAAAAATAAATACTGTTTGTCAATAAAGCTCGGGTCTGAAAGAGTTAGTTTAGACGTACATTCTTATTGAAACATACCTAACCTAAGTAATATTATGAGCGGATTTTAAGTGTTCGCTAAATTTGATTGCTTACCATAATGTTTCGAAATTAATTGAAAATAATCGTTAATGCCTCACACGAGTTATCGTTGATTTGCTATATTCAAATGTACACACATGTTGCTTATTGAGTCAGTGCGAAGCTACAATTCCAAACGCCGCTGTCTAGAATTCCAAACAATTACAATGGAAATGTTTTACATGTTTCAAGAAATTACCGTTACTACGGTTCGTATGTCACAAATATTCAATATGTTCGTATTGTGATGACAGTTAATGATTGTCACGACATTAATTAGAATTTAGTGCGGGAACACACAGTGGATAAATAATGGTCTAACCTTCGGTACACCACATTATATCATCAATCAACATAGTTTGTAGAATATATTCAGTGTTTCGTGGTAGTACATAACAGAGCATCATTACTCATTACTTCAACAAAGCGCTTTCATGCATTCAAAGGTCTGGTATCTTGACGTTTCGAGGCCTTAGGAGTTTTATCTGACACCTTGGTTAGAATTGACTTTTTTGCACAAAGTTTCTTAAAATTTTATTTATTTATTTAATATCAACGTTACACATAGAGAGACCATGAACGGCAATTTCAAGTCACAGTAATTACAAGTCAATCATATTTAACAAAATAATAAAGAATAAAACTATTGAGTGTGGCATTAGATCGTATAATAACATCAGAAAGTATAAAATTAATAAATGAAGTACTAGGAGGACATAAAAGACAGAGAAACAAGTAGATACAAAACATATACTCGTAAATAGACTAAGGTTAAGGCGATGCACTACGACGTGTAATATTTCAAATTAAGCCGCTATCAATAACAACCCTTACGTAGATGGCAATAAGGTTTAAATTCCCGCTTAACACAATCCGTTTCTTTTGATTTATGCAAGAAAAAAATGGCCAAAAAGTGCCTTTTATTTTATTTTGTGGATGTTCAGGCATAAATATATAATGTTTTTGCAATCATTTTATAAATAACTTAATTTGCCACATTATATAATAAAATTATAACCGAAAATGGGTTCGTAAGTAGGAGATTTTGAACTTTTTTTTTATTTTTTTTTTTTATTGTTGATACATTTTTTTTACAATATTTCATATTTCAATTTAGTAATGTTGGCCTCACTGGGTTGTTTACCCGTACTGAGGCCCCCATTTTATAATTTAAGAATTTATACATTTAAAAGAAAATAAAAGAAAACAACATTAAAATAAAGATAAATTTAAAATAAAAAATAAAGATTAAAAATTAAAATATAATTATAACACTAAAAGAAAAATATCAAAAGAGAATGTAAATCGGCATTTATAATGATATATGTGTTTGTGCGTGTTGCGTGTTTTATATATTTTTTTTTGTGTTGCGTGTATATGTTTTATTCTTTTATGTTATAGTATTTTGGTAATATTGTCTTTTTGTTCTTTAATCCATTTTTTTATTTTGTGTTTGAATTTATTTTTATTTTCCTCAATTTTTGTTTCAAGTGGAAGACTGTTGAATGCTTTAATAGCGTGGTATTTATGGTGTCTTTGTCCAAAGGTAGTGTTTACCGTCGGAGTTTTTATGTTTTCTTTGTACGCTTGTCTGACCGGTCTATTAGTGATATTTTGTGTTTGTTGGGGTTTGTTTTTTTGGTCGAAAATGTAGTTTAGTAGTGTTTTAACATATAATTGGCGTATATCAAGTACGTCACAGCTTTTAAATATTTGGTCTGTGTCGGTTAGTTTATGTTTTTTGAGTATTACCTTTAATATCGTTTTCTGTGCGATTTCTATTTGAGCGATAGCTGCGTTTGTTGCTCCTCCCCAAGCAATTATTCCATATTCTATTATTGATTGGCATAGTGCATAATATATTGTTTTCAATTGTTTTATTTTATATATGTTTCTTATGTTTAGGAAAATGTGTATTGTTCTGAGGAGTCTATTTGTGATTTGTTTGATGTGATGTGTCCATCTAAGATTATGGTCAATTAGGATTCCTAGATACTTTATTTGTTCTGTTTTTTCTAGAGGGGGGCAATCGCAGATGTTGGTGTTTATGCATTCGTGTATTTTTATGGTGTTTGTATTGTTTTTTGGCTGTCCTGTGTTAGTTATGCTGTACGTTGTGAATTTTGTTTTCGATATGTTTAGTGTGAGTGTATTTGAGTCCAACCATTTTTTCACTTGCGTGATTCCTAGATTCGCTATGTTATAAACCTTATTCCAATCCTTAGATTTAAATAATAAAACTGTGTCGTCTGCGTAACTAATTATTTCTCCATCTATTTCCATGCTGCAAAGTTCATTTATGTAAATTATGAAAAGAACGGGCCCTAGTATGCTTCCTTGTGGAACTCCGCGTGTAATCGGCAGTGGTTTGCTAGTATAGTTATTAATTTTGACTTGTTGTGTTCTGTCGCTCATGTAGCTTATTAATAGTTGTAGTTCTTTGTCTTTGATACCCATATTTTCTAATTTTTTAAAAAGCGTTTTGTGGCATATTGAATCAAAGGCTTTAGCCAAATCTAAATATATCGCTATGCATTTAAACCCTTGATCTAAGTTGCTATGTATATAATCTATTGTACTTGCTAAAGCTTCTTTTGTGCTTCTTTTTTCTCTAAATCCATATTGTTTGTCCGAGATTAATTTGTTTTCTTCCAGGTATTTTATTATTTGGTTTTTTAATAGTCTTTCGAAAATCTTTGATAGAGAGTTTAACAAAGTAATTGGTCTATAGTTAGTTATTTCCATTTTATCTCCGGATTTATACATAGGGATTACCAGTCCTTTTTTAAGAGTATTAGGAAAGCAGGCATGTGTTATGCTAAGGTTGATTAGGTGTGTTATAGGTTTTAATATTTCATTTTTTATTATTTTAATGCAATCCGTTGTTATCTCATCTAATCCAGGAGCAATCTGGTTTTTTAATGTATTTATTATTTTGTTAATTTCCATTTCCGAACTTGTTTTTAATATAAATCTGTGTTGTGTTGGTTGGGTATCGATGTTTGATCTGTTTGTTTGTGTTAGTGTGTTTGTGCTGTGTTTACTTTAAATAAGTTTTCATATGTATTATACATTTTTTTGTATACCTTATACGATTTTGCATTACTACGTATGGCATCGCCTTAAATTAAAGATATGAATAATACTAACTTCATTTAATTTAAGTAGCGAGTGTTGGACATGCTCAGTGCTGGTATTGTTAAATTTAAAGGGGATTTTGGCAATATTGGCTCTCGTTGGTATATGAATTTCAATGAGGTTAATTATATCAGGGCTCTCTATACTGCCATTTACAATTTTAAACATAAATATTTTCTTCTCTCATCCATAGACAGCTGCTTGCACACATTTTGTTTTTAATTTTTTTCAGTTTCACTCTGCATTTTTTGTGCCGTATGTATTGATATTTTGTCTTGTTCTTATTACTTCAAAATATGTAATGTATTGCATTGCACTTTCTTTGCATACATTGTGGAATAAACTCTTATTATTATAATCCTATCTTAAATATTCCAACTTTAATATAAGTTCGGAGGTAATTATGCAATAAAGTTCTATTTAATACCCAATATGTATTTTAGATAACAAGATTCTGTTTGAAAACTTTACGGGCAACTTCTACCTGCCACAACGCTGCCTTAGTGCTTATATGTTCAATATACCACTTAGCAAATTTTACAAGAGACGTATTTTTTGTTTTTACATGCAAATTATAAAAAATTCTCGAATTTGGTCATTTCGTTTTATACATGTGTAACAGAAAATTTTTAAAGATGATTTTTCGAAGATCAAAACTATAAAATGCACACATTATGATTTTAAAGGTGAACGTTGAACATGGCTCGAAAAAGATGAATGATTATTTTGGATATTGAACATATCGTCTGGAGATTGAACAATTCGGATCCCATAAGTTTAAGGTATTTTTTGTTCAATTAACCAATTAGTGGTAAATTGTATATACAGGGTGAATTTAAGATTTCAAAAACTTTACTTTTATCTTAGGTAGTAGTTGACAAGTATTATTTTAAAATATACAAACAGCGTCCTTGAGGTGATTTTTCACAAAAACTGCTCTGTATAAATCATCCAAACATTATGTAAGTTTTAAAACAACGTACAAGTACAAAGGTACCTACCGCTAATATACTACTATCGGTTGTCGGTGCATGCGTGACGTGAAATATTCTTACATCGTACGTATTATGGCCTCCCTTGGTCTAGAAGTACTATTGACTAGAGATTTGGAGGTCGCGGGTTCAAACCCCGGCGTGCGCAAGTAAATTTTATTTGATAAATTTATGTTATTTCTATTTTTAAAATAGCATATAGTTTATTTGTGGCATGTTCCAGAGTGGAAGATATGGTGTAAAGACCACCATCAGAATTGAGATGGCTTTAGCCGCGTTTGGTGACCAGATCTAAATAGATACTCACTTACCTTCTCTCTTCTCCTTCCTCCTCCTTACTTTCTTTCTCCTCTCCATCTCCTTCTCCTCCACACTACCTTCAGCATCACAATATACGAATATACCCCAATTGGGGATTCCATAGTCTCACTGGCTCCAGATGATTGGGAGCAGTTGAGGTTGTTGTGGTACGCAAAATCTTTTGTTCGCAATTGTGCGGAGGGTTGCGGGAAGTGTGATAGATACTTAACAAAACGAATTAAATTTGCTAATATTGTTTAGAAGAGAGGAAAAGAGTGGGAAAGGCCAAAGAATTACTCCTAGGTCTTGTCCTCCGCAGCCACTGGTTCCTTTTACACCGATCAACCGATAAATTAATTAATAAATATATATATTTCCTGTAAACTTATAATTTCCTATTTTTTTTTTTAATTAGTACCTCAAAGATTGTGTTTTATACCTCTGTGTTTTTATAATGTGCACTAATCTGGTAGGTGCTTACCCTAATGCATAACAAATGTCTAAGTCTATTTTGATAAAACACTTAAAAGATAGAACTATTTGTCATCGTGTTTTTCGGTATTATATTGTCTCTTACTTCTGTTGTTTGGAAAATTTGGCATCTTCAAGATTGAATAATTTTCTTCTCACCACCAAGTAACAAATGAATTGACGTACCACCTGATAACATAATAATTTGCTGCCCATATTGCATGGGCCAGACGAAGCCTTACTATTGCAGGGAGGGATATCCAGCAGGTTAGTACAAGTGTTTTGTTTTACGTTTAGGCAATTCTTGACATAATCTTTGAGGTGAGAACGCAGAGTAATAATTTATTATTTTTTTTTATTAAAACACAAATAACATTGTTTACATCACTTTATTTCGATACAAAATCTCAACATGTTTCATGAACCAAGTTCACTTCATCAGGAGCACAAGTATTGTATACTTGTGCTCCTGATGAAGTGAACTTGGTTCATGAAACATGTTGAGATTTTGTATCGAAATAAAGTGATGTAAACAATGTTATTTGTGTTTTAATAAAAAAATAAATAATGCCATCACAAAGTGAAAAGCAGTTAGAAGAAGTTTTCTTCGAAAAATTAATAATTTATTATTTGTTTTATTTTCGCTAATTATTCTGAATCGCTGTATACGGATTATACGAAATATTTAAAAATAAAACGTTTTTATTTACCTTAGTTACTATAAAAGGAAACTGATTCCACTTGGAATTTTTTAAATTTCAGCATTTTTATTTTTAATAAGGTAAAATGAAAATTTGCTTTCATTGTACAATAATCTATAATCACTAAAAATATTTTAATTATATCTTGTATCATATTGTACTGTGTGTAAATCTAAAGGAATAATCTAAATAATCAAATAAATAAATAAATAAATAAAAGAATAAATAAATAAATTGTATGGGGTTACAGCCAGAATAAATGTTGATGACATTGCTTTTGTTGATATTTCTGATATGAATGGCTAGATTTTTTACCATTCTATGCAAATACTGGGTTGGTTATTTTACTAACCATATTTTCTATAGTATAAAGCCCGCCTTTGTTGGGGCTATTTACACGCTTCAACACTATCATTATCAGTTTATCTTTGCAATCTCTATATCAGTTATCCGCTGTTTAATCTGAGGTAACCAACTACCTCCCTTACCAACCAACTGAAACCATTGCAAACCTGCTAATCAGTTAAATTCCGGACATGCTGTAGCTTCATGAAACATACCTATATTGCAATATTACAGAGGGCATTTATTAGATGGTTTGAATATTTATAGCGGATGGACGATGTGTTAGGAAACTATAATATTATAACGAATAAATTAATTAACTATTTTTTAGAACTAAATATAGAATAACACTTGTCTACAACTGGCGAACACCTCACCACACTTTCTCTCAGTGAGGTTAATTAGTTACTTGCACTTATCATGTTTTACCTTTAAACTGTATATGCGAGCGTAGAAATAATTAAATCGATTCGCCCTTGAGGTGATTTTGCACAAAAACGGCGCTATACAAATCATCCAAATATTATTATTATTATTATAATGCATTGAAATTATATTTTTTAAGAAAATATGCAAACTACAATATAAACATAAACAAAATAAATATTGATATTTATATTTTTTTGATCTTTGTTATTCTCGCTGCTTAACAACGACATTTACCGTTGCATAAAATATGTTTCTCGTATTTGTGAATGTCATGAAACTGTTATTTTTAATAAATAAACTTTGATAAATTAATAAAGTATACGAGACTTCGGGTATTGTCCCTTGGTATATCCATCAGTCTTTCTCTCCGGTATTCTGGGTACAATTAGCTTCCCAGATAGAAGGAAAACTGTTTTGCTGATAACAGCACACAATCTTCTGAACAGTCTTGTCTGTACGTATTCCTAATATTGTACAAAAAAAAATACTTTTGTGCTCCCGACAACTTCAGGAGAGCTCGCAGGCACAGAAAATTTGCTGTTCTTGCCACTCAATGCCGCTCGGAAAAATGATTCTGCTTTTAAATAACTTGTCTCCTGATAAGGATATTTGAGAATTGAAAATATAAAATATTGAAATCGCATTATGATTTACTAATTATTCTGTATCTATAGTTGGTTATATTCACTGTAAATTTATATTTAAATACAAAAAAAAAATTATAAGAATGAAAAAACAAGAAAAACTTATTATTAATTTTTAGGACGTGTGATTTATTTAACCAGTTTAAATTTATATGTTTTTATGGTACCCACAGTTGAAGATGTCTACGTCTCGTAGGGTGTAGCGTGTAGAATTCTTCAGGCAAAATATTTTTATTTTATTGAGTGCATTTTGTACATGTAAAATGTAAAATTGTAAAATTTCTACGTCTCGTACGGTGTAGAATGTAGAATTCTTCAGGCAAAATATCTTTATTATATTGAGTGCGTTTTGTACGTGGTTTGAACATTCATGATAGACGATAGACGAATTGTTGCAAATATTATACGACGGATGAATGGAGAGAAATAAGTAATATATTTATGCCATCAAATGAATGAGAAGAGAAATCGGAGATGCTTATTGAAGTCATAGCGTGAAAATGAAATCAAATACTTGTCATGCCAAAAGCCAATATTACAAAATGCTTGAGAGTCCAAGAAGTAAGGAGGGGATCTAGAGAGAGTTGTTTGGCGTTCCATTCGATCTGCCTATTCATGCGTGAAATTTGCAAGAAGCTCGTTAGTTACATAGAGATAACTTACTGACACAAAATATTGCCAATTTATTAGAAATTTACGTAATTGTAAAAAGCATTCACTTTGTGGCTCATCATAATTTATAATAAAAACAAATAAATTTGTTTTTGACCACGATAGTTTTATTTTCACTCTACCGGTTTCGGAAGATCCCTTCCTTAGTCAGGAGAATATTTAAAACTGATCTACTACACAAAATATTGACAGATAAATACAAAAATGTTAAGTGTTTGAGGGAGATGTGGACAAAGTGGAAGGGGTAATTACGGGAATTCCAG
Source organism: Hesperophylax consimilis (assembly GCF_061612785.1). Lineage (NCBI taxonomy): Eukaryota > Metazoa > Arthropoda > Insecta > Trichoptera > Limnephilidae > Hesperophylax > Hesperophylax consimilis. Next base: position 32,608,102 of record NC_142842.1, read on the forward strand.
GAAGAACAGAGCGGTTAACTGGAAATATGTCAAGAATAGGACTATACGACAGATTAATTTGGTTATTTATTATACTGGAGTTATTATTGAGGGATTTTCTGATTTCAAGTGCTTCTAAATTATCTAATTTTTTACCTTTATTACTACGGTGAAGAATTTTAACCCCTGTATCTTTACTAAAAGTATGATCGGTGGAAATGAGATGATTGGCAAACTCCGAAAAATTATTGTTATTTAAACATCTTAAATGTTCCGTGATTCTAATATTTATATTTCTAGTTTTCTTACCTATGTAGAACGATGGACAATCATTGCAACATAGTTGGTAAATGCCTGAGTGGCTAAATTTGTGATCTTTATCTTTAGTATTTTTAAGTAATTTTCCCAAGTTGTTATCAGTATAGAACGCGGGTTTAATGTGGGTAGGCAAATTTTTTGTACTAAGTAAAGAAAAATTGGATATGTATAAGATTTTACGCCATAGAAAGGGATTTATGATTTTATTATTAGTTTCAGGTGTACCAAATAAAAATGTATTCGTCGAAATGAGTTTAAATTTCTTATTCAGGATTTTATCAATTAAGTGTGTCGAGTAACCATTATTTAGAGCATTTTTTTTTATTTTTGACAGTTCAATTTCGAAATTAACAGCTGATAGTGGGATTTTTACTAAGCGGTGTACCATTGAATGATAGGCAGAATGTTTGTGTGATATCGGGTGGTTTGACGTGTTATGTATAGTTATATCCGTGAATGTCGGTTTACGATAGATGTTAAATTCAATTGTATTATTTATTGAAGTTAGTGTTAAATCCAGAAAATTAATCGATGCATTACTGCCTACCTCTACAGTGAATTGAATGTTTTTATGAAATGAATTTATAAGAAGAAGGAATTTAGTTAGTTGCCGCTCTGTTCACGTCCAGATACAAAAAATATCGTCTACATATCATTTCCAAGTGAGAACATTATTTAAGAGTGATGACTTTCAATTAAAAATCTTATTTTCTAAGTTATTCATAAAAATATCTGCCAACAGTGGGCTAGTAGGAGCTCCCATGGGTAGCCCTTGGCTCTGTTGGAAGACGCAGTTGTTATACTGGAAATAATTTTAAGACAAATGTCTTCAACAATTTTAAGTGTTTTCACCCAAATATACCATTAAAAACTCATTTGATTTAATAAAATTCAGTTAAAGACTTGTTCATTCCCAATAATGCTAAGCTTATTTCGTTTGATGTAATTAACTTATTTCCAAATGTTCCAACTACTGATTGCAAACAAATAATTGTAGATATGTTAAAATCCTCTAATTTAGATAAAGATATGATTGATGACCTGTCTCGTTTATTCAATATGTGCCTTAATCAAAATTATTTCCAGTATAACAACTGCGTCTTCCATCAGAGCCAAGGGCTAACCATACTGATAACAACTTGGGAAAATTACTTAAAAATACTAAAGATAAAGATCACAAATTTAGCCACTCAGGCATTTACCAACTATGTTGCAATGATTGTCCATCGTTCTACATAGGTAAGACAACTAGAAATATAAATATTAGAATCACGGAATATTTAAGATGTTTAAATAACAATAATTTTTCGGAGTTTGCCAATCATCTCATTTCCACCGATCATACTTTTAGTAAAGATACAGGGGTTAAAATTCTTCACCGTAGTAATAAAGGTAAAAAAATTAGATAATTTAGAAGCACTTGAAATCAGAAAATCCCTCAATAATAACTCCAGTATAATAAATAACCAAATTAATCTGTCGTATAGTCCTATTCTTGACATATTTCCAGTTAACCGCTCTGTTCTTCCTGGAATTCCCGTAATTACCCCTTCCACTTTGTCCACATCTCCCTCAAACACTTAACATTTTTGTATTTATGTGTCAATATTTTGTGTAGTAGATCAGTTTTAAATATTCTCCTGACGAAGGAAGGGATCTTCCGAAACCGGTAGAGTGAAAATAAAACTATCGTGGTCAAAAACAAATTTATGTGTTTTTATTATATATTAGAAATTTGGTCAAATTATTCAAACTTATGATAAAAACGGGACTGCGGGCCTTTAACGAATGGATTGACAGATTTCCTAACAAACTATCAGTAAAACCGTGTTATGAGCATGTCGAAACACATGTTCACAAAAATATAATATTGTCGCATGTCGTCAATACATTTAACAGGAAAACCGCAGCTGAAGGAACACGTGTTCCGATATATTCTGAATGGACTAATATTTTACTAGGAAATAGCTTGCTATCAAGTATTTAACGGGATTTTAATAAATCATTTTTCTCCATGAAACATTAAATAGGCACAGTGTACTTAATCATGACTATGGATGGACCTGTCGGTTATCAAAACGAATATCATTTCCAGTCGAGAGCCTTAATTAATCTACTTTCTCTGGCTGAATCCACCATCCGACATTGAATTACTATCTGGGGTCAATGTTGATAAACTGATATAACTTCGTTCATAACCATGAAATTTTATTTTTTTAATTTGATATGACTGACTGATTTCGCTTATCATAAATATTTTAAAGGTACAAACATAAATTCATCACAAATTCATGGCGTATGTATATATATATAGAAGGAGACAAACCATAACAAAAAATAGAATAATCTTAAAATCTAACACAGTTACTAACTTGTTAGACTTTGAATGTTGTCAATAGGTACTTTCTGACAAACTTCATAAGTAGGCAGGTTTGAATGAAGAGAAAAAAATCTGCCTCCAAGAATCAGACGAATTTTAAAGTATAACAATAGTTACGAGTACTTAGGTAATATTGTATATAATAAGTAATTATATTCTTATACATTATGTATTTTCTGTTAACATCTGGTTAAGTATCTACCCTTATTGGTATAGCGGGAATCTTAGACATGAGTCTCTCCCTAATGCCAAATGGGTGGGACTGGTTACACAGCAGAATCAATTGTGTACGGAACGGAATTACTCCGCAAATATGTACCAACGTATCTATTGTGTAAATTTAGAGGCGGCCCTAATCTGAAACTATCATCCGCGGTAAATTCATCCACCGTCAAGTGATCGTATCGCTTCTCTCTGATGTATTTTTGAAATTCGCGGAAACAATTTTGTATAATATATTCAAGGATGTCAGGAAATTGCTATTTAAGATATATTACGCTGCCCTTCAATTATTATCTTAGCTGTGGACACAATACACAGCAGCAGAATGATTCAAGTTGAGGGTTCGATACAATAATGGATATAGGTATAGGGTATAGGTAACTCAAGCAACTTCCACATTTCAAATGGGATGGGCAATGTGGCCTGGCCAGGCCATATAAGAGGTCTGGGCTATCAAACTAGTTCTATATGTAGGCAGGTGTACAAATAGTGTGTATGAATGTGTCAATTTGTTGTATATAACGGGACAAGCACCCTGTTTTTGCATACAGTACCAACGATGTCCTTTTTCCACCAGAATTCTGGCTAATACGAGTGACATAAAAACGTTGTCACAGTAAACTGTTCGGCCAGAATAACTGTAAATAAAGATCACTAGATTATTTTATTCGAGAAGATCGGAATATTTTACATTTTGAGATAGTTAAGAAAAATCTGTTTTCATAGCACCAAATTAATTTTTTTTCATATATTTATTATCCTTAAGAATAATAAATATTTTGAGCAGTTCTAAAACAATTCATGCATCATGAAATATATTTTTTAATATCATTTATAAACAAGATTGGACCATGTTGTGAACCCTGTGAGACTCCAATTGTTGCATTATTTTTTTCTACCAGTCAGATACTTACTTGCTTATTATTTGTTCATAAATTGGATCTAGGTATTTCAAAATGATGGATTTGGTACTACAACATTCTCGCGGTCCTGCTGAATTAAAAACTCGTTAACTCATTAAAAGTATTAACTTACCATATCATATTCTACACAGGGTACACAGATGATGAAATATTTCAAAAACTGCACAACCTTGACGATGAATAGAACCTTCACAGAATTTGAAAATCAACTTTCAAATTTGATGAATTGTTCAAATTTCAACGTTTATTTTCGGGTTCTGCGAAATCCTTATTCGAGCTCAGTTATTATATTATAATTATAGGCTAATTGCTTGACAAAACTCAAAAAACTTGAAAAATTCTTTCACAGAACTTGAAAATTAACTTTGAAAATTGAATAATTGTTAAAATTTTCAAAACATTGAAAAAATACTAATTATTTTGTCCACTTGCTATTGTTTTTAAAATAACTTCTTTATAAAAGGCTACCCAGATGAATCCAATATGTAACAGAAATCTATGGTAGGCAATAAATACGAGTTAGTATATCAATTAATTAGTATAATACAAAGTTTAATTATTGTTTCAACAAATTTAATACATTCGAACTTTGACAGTTGAAGAACTCACTTGTCTTTTTTCCGTTCAAATACGAAAAAACCTAATTTTATTGCCTTTTTTCGGTTAAAACTATATTTTTTGTCCTCTTTGAGTGCCTTTATTGCTGACCAAGTCCAGTAAGTGTTATTTTATATTAATATACATTCCTTTTGCCCCAATGGCCTTTGCCATGGGTAAAAAACCACCAGATCCCGTCCCCCCTGATCCTGACCCTGTTAATTTTGATAATGATATTGCTAGCGAGGTTGAAATAATTACTGATTCCTCTACTCCCAAAAAACGAAAAGTTAGCGTCCTTCCGAAAAAGGAATCTTCTCAGGTTACAGTTCCTGTAGAGACTGTCGCTCCTCCACTCGCTTCACTGTACCCAACTTCAGCAAAAGCCCCCTTCATCGTGTATGTGCAAAACAACACACAAGGCCACTCACTGCATCCCCTTGATTTCGGTAAATTTGTTGGAAAAAAACCACTTGGCATTTCCCCAGGTGGTATCAGATCCGAAGGAAGATTCCGCATTTGTGTAGAGTTCACTGCACTCAATGCTAATAAATTTATAAATTCCATTGACTATCTCTCTGCCAAAAAATACAAGGCTTACATCCCTTCATTTAATGTCTCCCGCATGGGTCTAGTGAGAGGTATCCCCACAGACCTATCCGAGGAAGAACTCATCACGGAACTTATTATCCCAGCATCTTCGGGGAAAGTTTTAAAGACTAGGCGGCTGAATTATAAAGATAGAACTTCCGATTCTATAGTTTGGAAACCCTCCCAAACTGTAGTTCTTACATTTGAAGGCCAATCTCTTCCCTCTCATGTGTACCTTTTCCACAACTCTCTCCCAGTGGAAATTTATTCATACCCGACAATTCAGTGCTTTAACTGTTGTCGGTTCGGCCATTCCAAGCAATCATGTCGTTCTTCTCCTCGCTGCTTTAAATGTGCAGAAAGTCATTTAGCAGAGCAATGCCCCTCCCCTTCCAACCCCCCTACTTGCATCAACTGCTCAGGCTCTCACACAGCCATAAATCCATCCTGCCCCAAACTTTCACGCCAAAAAAACATTAAAAGTTATATGGCTTCCAATAGCGTATCATACTTCCAAGCTTCTAAAATAATAGCTCCCTCTAAAAAATCTTTTGCTGAAGTCGCCTCTCAACCCCAGTTAACTCAAAACATTATTCCTCCAAACTCGTCATACAGGAAGACTAATGACAAAATCTGCTTCTCGTCCTCTTAAATCCCCCGGATATGATCATCTTGGCCATAACTCCCAGCTCTTGTTCCCAAATGGTAAAATCAGCTCCCCATTTCCACAAAATACCGTCTCTCCTAACACCAATTCTTTGAACTGCAATTCCTTTATCCCTGATTCAAATCCCAATTCCTCATTATTTCTAATGACAATTCTAATATTATTCAAACTCTCATCATGTTACTTATTTCTATAATTAATAACAATAATTCCCTACCGTCCAACGCTGCCTCTATACTCTCCTCCTTAAATTCTCTTGTTTCCAATGGCTGCCCTGACAGCAGGGATTCTTCAGTGGAATAGTAGAAGCGCCCTCTCCAATAAGGCTGACCTCATCCGCCTTCTACAATTACACACAATTTCTATTGCTGCCATCTCTGAGACTTGGTTTAAACCATCTCAGCTCTTCAAGGTGAGTGGCTACCAATGTCTGCGGGACGACCGCATTGATGGGAAGGGTGGTGCAGCCCTTCTAATCAAAAACTCCCTGTCCTTCACCCCTATTTCCATTAAACCCCCAGATTCATCCTTCCAGTTAGTGGCAGCTACTGTCTCTAATATTACGTTTGTATCCCTCTACATTCCCCCTTCTACCCCATTTGACATTTCATTATGGATCCACATGTTTAGAAAAATATCTTCTCCCCTGGTCATTCTGGGTCACTTCAATGCCCACTCCCCTCTCTGGGGTTCTTCATCAACGGATCCCTCAGGAATCAAAATAATTGACCTTATGGACTCCTTGAACATGTGCCTTCTAAATGACGGATCCCCAACAAGTTTAAGTCTACCTGGGCAGAGCCCTAGTGCGGTGGATATAACTCTTTGTTCCCCAAGTACATATCCAATAATTTCCTGGAGAACTTCATCAGACCCCTGCGGCAGTGACCACTATCCAATTATTATAAATCTGGCTCAAGGGTTAAATACTAACCTCTTTAAAAGAAAGCCAAAATTTATCACAAAAAAAGCCGACTGGTGCCATTTTAGAGAATCTGTCCAGGGTCACACCCTTTCCCTGCCTACCCCTTCTTCAGATAACTGCACCTCCTCTTACAAATCTTGGTCTGATTCCATTCTAAAATCTGCAGACAAGTCTATTCCCAAATCATCCCCTGTAAGCACGAAGGCTCACCCTCCCCCCTGGTGGGATGAAGAATGCCTTCGAGTGCTGAAGGAGAGGAAAGCGGCCAATAAGATATACTGCCAACAGATGACAATGGAAAATTTCTTGAAAGCCAAGAATGCCCAAGCTGTTGCTAAACGTACATTCCGTTTTAAAAAAAAAAACAGCTGGCGTAATTTTTGCACTAATATATCCCCTGCTACTCCGGCGGGGGAGGTTTGGTCCATGATTCGCAGGTTTAGGTCTTCCTTTTCCCTGCCGAAGTCATCTCACAATTCTGGTATTTGGATTTCTGACTTTCTTAACAAAATTGCTCCCCCTTATGTACCTAATCTTGACGAAGTGCCTGTTTTATCTTACTCCCCAAATTCTTCATCTTGGCTAGATGCTCCATTTTCCATAGACGAGTTAAAAAGAGCCACGGAAGACCTAAAAGACTCAGCTCCGGGCAATGACGAAATCTTGAACATATTCATCCGCCACACTGATGACGATTCCCTTTCCTACTTTCTCTCTCTCATCAATATCTTTCTGGACTCTGGTATTATTCCCCCGGACTGGAAAATTCAAAAAATCATTCCCATTTGCAAAAGTACCAAAGATCCAAGTCTAGGCTCAAGTTACAGACCGATTGCTCTCTCTTCAACACTTTGCAAAGTAGCTGAAAGAATGATTAAGAATAGATTAGACTGGTTTGTAGAGAAAAATCATATTCTTCCCCCTTCCCAGTTTGGATTTAGAAAGGATAAAAGTACCCTTGACAACCTTTCCTCTCTTGTTACAGATGTCAAATTAGCATTATCTAAAAACGAATATTGTATTGCAGTATTTTTAGACATCTGTGGAGCATACGACAATGTAAATATACCCATTCTTAAAGAAAAGTTACTGGCGATTGGCATTCCTCCTAAATTGGTTCAATTCATTATCAATTTGCTCTCCGAAAGAACTGTTTTTGTAGATGGATCCGAATCCTCTCCCCTCATAAGACAAATATTCAAAGGACTCCCGCAAGGGTCTGTCTTAAGCCCGATACTGTATAATATTTACACATACGATCTGGAAAAATCCATTAATTTTATGTGCAACATACTCCAATATGCTGACGACTTAACGTTTTACAAAATATCCGCCAATCTTTTCATCGCAGCATCAGCAATTAACAACGCTCTTAGAAAACTCTTGGCTTGGTTAAATAGTAATGGTCTTGAACTTTCCCCTGCCAAAAGCAAAGTTGTCATCTTCACTCGTCGACGAAAGCTTCCGGATATTCAGGTAATATTTGGCGATGAAGTGATCCCTATCTCGAAGGAAGTTAAATTCCTTGGAATGTTTTTGGACTCCAAGCTTACTTGGAACTCTCATATAAATCACGTTGTTACAAAATGTGAAAGCAACATCAATCCCCTCAGATTTCTAGCAGGAGTGTGGTGGGGATCCCACCCAGTTTCATTAAAACTTCTATACAATGCCCTCATCCGAAGCCATCTCGATTACGGATCTTGTCTGTTTGATCCAATGTCCACTTCAAATTCTCATAAATTAGATAAAATCCAGTCAAAATCACTTCGCCTTGTCTTAGGAGCGATGAAATCTTCTCCAATCAACGCAATGCAAGTGGAATGTTGCGAACCTCCCTTACATATAAGAAGGCGATGCCTAGCAGAAAAATATATTTACAAAACATGTTCAATAACATCCCATCCCTTGATTCCTATACTTCAATCCTTAAAGTATGAGGTTAATTCAAATCACTTTTGGAAAAATCATACCCCTCCCCTTTTTTATGATTGCTACAACTCTTTCCTGGATTTATCTACAAACACCTATCTCAATGAATCTCTTCCCTTATACTCATACCCCTATGAAAGCCTTACTTTCTATCCGAAGGTCCATCAATTTATAGGAATAAGTAAAAAAAACATTAAAAACTCAACTCAATTAAATAATGCAGAATTTAACACAATTATTGAAAACAACTGGCCAAATTACATAAAAATTTTCACAGATGGCTCCAAACTCAGTCAGGACTCCCATTGCGGGGCCAGTGTCTATGTTCCTCACAGAAAATTGTGTTTCCCACACAAACTTCCCAAAGAATGTTCCATTTTCTCTGCTGAATGCATAGCTATCATAGAAGCTCTTCAACTCGTCAAATCATTAAATATTAAAAACGCACTCATCCTTTCAGACTCGCTTAGCTCACTACAAAAAATAAGCGCATCCCCACTCAATTCCAGTAGCGACTCTCTAATCTGCTTGATCAGGAACCTACTGCATTCCATGTCACTGGTTCATGCATCAGTGGTCCTAGCCTGGATACCGGGACACCTCGGTATTACTGGGAATGACATGGCTGATCATATTGCTAAGGAAGCCACTGCCCATGGTCCGTTAAGTGATATCCCTATTCCGGTTAGAGACCATTTCCCTATTCTAAAAATTAAGTACCAACTCCAATGGTCTTCTGAATGGAAAAAATCTTCTCTGATAAAAGGTCACCAGTACTCATTAATTCAACCTTCTATTCCTGTTAAGCCCTGGTTTCACAAATACACTAACATGCCTAAAAAATATATTTCTTCCTTAACCCGAATGCGGCTGGGTCACACTTGTTGTCTTAGCCATCTTGCCAGGTTCCACATAGTCAGTTCGCCGTACTGTGATTGTGGGTCAGAGGATACTCTGGACCATAATTTTTTTGAGTGTTCTATCAATGACCAATTTCCAAACTTCATGCATGAATTGGTAAAACTTGATATTAAATTGCCTACCAGTATTCCCTGCCTTCTTAGTTTAAACACTCCTGAAATTTACCATTTGTTGGCAAAATTTATTTATAAAAATGGCCTTAATATCTGACCATAATAATAAATATAAACCAAATTTCTTTCACTTTCATTTGTATTCACTTGTTCAGGTTCCTATTTTCATCTATTTTTACTAATCCCAACTCTGCATATTTTGACTGAGTTAAAACACTATTCTTTATGCATTTGTATATTTTTCTTGATTCTTTTATTGTATTTGTTTATATTCATATCATAGAACTGTTTTAAAAAAAATAATCCTTCTAATTTTGGAAAAATCTGTTCTTTTAAATAACAAAAAATGCCCACTACTATTGTGCACAGGTTCCTATTTTTATAATTTTGTAATTACCCATTATTACCAGCTCTGTATTGTTTTTGTTAAGTTATGTTTATGTTACACCCATGTTATGTTTATGGTAGGTTTATGTTTATGATATGTTATGTTCATGTTATGTGCATGTTATTTATTTATTTATTTATTTATTTATTTATTTAAACGCCCATTGGGCTTTTACATACATTGTTATTAGTGTTATTACATTAACTATATGACACTGAAAAGTTTACGTACATATATAAATAAAATAGTTATTATATCTGTAGTACATAAATGTTTTACAAATAATACAGAATACCATTATGGAGAACAGTTTTTTTTTATTATGTTATGATATGTTTATGTTATGTTCATAGTATGTTTGTGTTATGTTTATCTTTATGTTTTATAATCACATTTGTTTATTCCCATATGCTGTGTTTGTTTATAAGATTGCCAATTTCATAATTCTATTTTTAAAAAACGCTACTAATTTTAGAAAAATCTTTGGTTTAATAACGAAAAGCGCCCACTTATATTGTACACAAGTTCCTATTTTTATAATTTTGTGATAATCTACTGTTACCAGCTCTGTACCGTTTATGTTAAGTATGTTATGTTTATGTTATGTAATGCTTATGTTATGTTTATGTTATGTTATATTTATGTTATGTTTATGTTATGTTTGGTTTATTTATGTAACGTTATGTTATGTTATGTTGTTTTATCAATGTTGTTTTGTCAATCATGTCAATTTTATCCTGTAATTTGTTGTATTTATTAATAAGAAAAATGTTGTAATGTATGGCCAAGATCAATCTTAATGGGTGAAAGCAAAAATAAAGAATAAAAAAAAAAAAAAAAAAAAAAAACAAATTTAATTTGAATTGGCAAACCACAGAATGATTTCATTCCGAAAACAAATTGCTGTTCATATTAGATATTTTACTTAAAATCTTTTATTCGAAAATAATCTGTTGATTTGTGGGCTTTTAATTATAACTACTGGTTAAAATATTATTTTGTGGAAATAAAATAATCGGTAAATGTATTACCTGTGAGAATAAAAAGCTGAAATAAAATTCGCAAAACGGTGCAATATTTACAAAAAGCCATGATATTTCCAGAAATGAAATCGAAATGTTAACATACTAATAGAATACAGAATAAATTCATAAAATACATCTTACAGAACTCGCTTCATGCCTAAAAAAGATAAAGCGTGTTTCGTATTATAATGTAGGTACATTTTCTAACTTAAAATTATTTCACATTCGTTAAAAACATTTGTATATGAATTGATACAGATATGGTACCTTCTAATATATTGATTTGAATAGAAAGTTATTTTAACCCTCAGCTTAGGAAGAACTATTCTTTCATCAGGGGAAAAGTTATTTTAACCCTCTATCAGCGTAGAAAGAACTATTACTTCATCAGGGCAAAAGTTATGCTAACCCTCTACCAGCTTAGGAAGATCCATTCCTTCATCAAAGCAAAAGCTAATGTAAAAGACCCTGTAATCCGCATTGTTTTTTTTTATTTATTTCTTTCTTTTCGGGATCACATAACTGCAATCGTTAATAAATCCTCAAACTACTTGGATTCATCACTAGAATCACTTCGGACTTCAAAAATGTAAATACCCTTAGAACTCTTTACTGCTCCTTGGTTCGCCCCCATCTTGAATATGCTTGTGTTATTTGGTTTTCTTTTTATGGTGTTCGACGCATTGAATCTCTTCAACATCGGTTCTTAAGGTTAAACGCAACGCTCGTTGTATTCTACGTGTTCACAGATGGCGTTAGTTAATTAATTTTGTTTAAATACGCTTTTGCAAGGTATTGCTTTGCAGTATTAAGACAAATTATTTGTTTGCGCCCTCATATACGCAATATGAATATGAATCAATAGTTTTGTTCGTTTAAAGACTTAATTCTTTCGAGAAAGGCACACAAATACAATATTTTACCGATGATTCAATCCAATATTGTATTTGTATGCCTTTCTCGATAGAATTGAGTTTTTATATGGACAAAACTATTTATTCATATTCATATTGCGTATATGAGGGCGCAAACAAATAATTTGTCTTAATACTGTAAAGCAATACCTTGCAAAAGCGTATTTAAACAAAATTAATTAATTAACGCCATTTGTGAACACGTAGAATACAACGAGCGTTGCGTTTAACCTTAAGAGGGATCGCTAGGAGGCTAGGTTTAGAAAAAAGCAAATACTCATATGATGAAATTGAACTAACTCTAAACCTCTCTCCTTTGGAAGTCTGTCGGGAAAGAAATGACCTCATTTGCTTCTTCAAAATTATAAATGGTATTATTGATTCACCTACTCTACTGCAACTCATTCCCTTCAATATCCCCTCGCAAAGACTCAGAAATAATGAACTGCTTTTCCTCAACCATCATTCGTCAAATTATGAATATTATTCACCATTGTCCAGAATGTGTAGACTGGTCAACTCAAGTCAAAACCTTAACTTTTTTGGGATAAGTCTGAATGATTTTTGCCAGTCGCTAAACAAGTGACGGAATATTATAAGTGTCCGGTGGTCCTTACCCACGGCGTATTTTTGACTTGATTTGACTTGTCACTTTATTTTCTTATATTATATCTACCATATGTCCTTGCTTTCATCTACCTTTGTCTACTCCTGTATTTTTTATTTTATTTTATTCGTGTTATTATTTTGTAATTTGGACGATGTCCGTTAATAAATAAATAAATAAATAATTGTTTCTCCCGCACACCTCTTACATGTACCTTCTCCTTGGATTATTTCCCACACGAACACAATTATAATAATGATAAAATTTTTCTGTATTAATTCTTAAGTTAAATTTTGCACTGTTAGCCAATCCTGCCTGCATAGCAAGATTCTTTGGAAACCGTTCGATAGAATAAGGCAAATAGTAGTTGGACAAAGTTTTAGATTCGTTTCGTGAAAATTTTTACCTACTCACTAAAATTTTACTAGCCTGGAGGATGTATGCTTGCTTCAATAAAAATATGTTTTGTTTACTAAGGAACTACATTACTTTAACCAATGTTCAGTTGGTCAAAATAATTGCCATTCATGAAGGGTAAACATTCAATTTATACTATTCCTGTCTTTTCTATTTGAATAGAAAATATTATTCGGATAAACTGATTATAAAGTTTTATTCCACTATCACAAGATTCTGTTTTAAAACATAATTAATATTTATTATCATTATACAGGGAATAATGGTCGCTAACTTTTAGTGGTTAAGTAATTATTACATAAGCTCACAAAGCAAAAATCTCATTCCATTGTCTTTTGGATGTCGGCACATTCAAACTTTAGCCATAGAGAATTATAATAACAGTGGGTTTGTTTTTTTTTTCTTTTGGAAAGTTCTCTTTATGCTGGGGATAGATGACGCTCCTGCCAACTCCAAATGATGGGGGGAACGAGGAGTGCCGCAGGCACTTAGCGACCTCCCACAAAGCGCACGAGTCATAAAATATCCTAACCTAACGTTCATCATCATCACGGTGTTACATCCAAGTGTTGGATATATGACCTCCTTGACAAATATCTACCATTTACCCGCTCTGGCCATTAGTATTTTTTCGAGGGCTCAAAACTCCCGATCCAACTTCATACTTCTCCAAAGCAGTTTTCATCTCGTTATTCCAAGTTCTTTTTACGCATTTGATAATAATTCTTGCTAACTTGTCATTCTTGCCATTTGACAAATGCATCGAAATCTTTAAAAAATACAAAATTTTACGATGGTTCACTAAAATAATGTCGGAAGTTTAACCCTTCAGACCTCTGGGATATGGACCTCTATATTTATTAAAGGTGCTGTCAGAAAATTGGAGAATTTGTTTGTTTTTCCGATAAAATATACAAATTTTACTAGGTATAAAAAATAAACACAAAAATGTTATAAACGCATAAAAAGTTCTTAAATTGGCTGACGATAGCAAAACAAATACATATTTTATTAGATAAATGTATTATATATGTAACTATCAGCTCACTATTTTTTGTTTCGTATAAAAAGAATTACTAATAAGTTTCATCATTTTTTTCTCAAATTGTAGTCGGAACCTTTGGTGTCATAATGGTGTACATTTTAATTGGTGACCGGATAAATTATCACAATGATAATTCACCACATCTGTAATAAGTTATATAAAGTCACGGAAAGTGATTAAACAAAAGCTTTATTAACTGGGTTAAGTAGGTTAGGTTATGTTAAAAAAAAAATTTCATCGTTTCGAATGACTTTATATCACTTTTTAAAATTGTGTTGAATTGTCACTGTGTTGAGTTATCATGGAACCTTTTAATTATTCTATGTTATCATCAATATTTAAATTTAAAGAATTGTTTTTTTCTCTTTCTAACACTGTTTAGTTCATTTTTGTATCTTTGACGGCAAATGAGGCACAAAGATTTCTACGAGACCAAACGAGCTATTCCGAAAAGCGAATAATAGCTGTTTTCAAAACCGAACAAATTAGCCTGAGGAGTTAACGATGTAAGTAAAGAGGGCGTGTACAAAAATTGGCAGCTGGTCGAATTAGCCCCAACAATTCGTCACATTGGTTTGACAAGTTTGTAACAAACATTTTAAGATGACCTTTGAATGGAAAACTGTTTATTCAGCTTATATCTATATCCAAAATAATTTTGAAGTCCTTTTGTTGAGTATTAATGAAGTTAATAATGTGACAAAATTCTAACATCAGAAACTTTTAATTTACTTGCATAAGGGATAAAACTCTGGTATTTATCCGGTCCAGTCAGAGAAAAATAAAAGAGGAGTGCAGTTAAAATAAATGGTTTTATTTTCTTTATTAATTTGGTGTAGTTCAACCAAACAGGTAGCCAACTATTAATTATTAAAACCAACAGTTGAAAACATTTAAATCCGAAGCTTGTTGATTATTATAAATAACATTTGTTTTTAAAACCAAATTATTGTTTCATTTAATATAAGTTACGAATTTAATTTATTGAATTGTTTTGATTGTGAACATGAAAAATAAAGGCTACAATACGTAAATTTGATTTAAATTAGTAAATCAAATTAAATAATAACATTGATAAATTTGATTTACACTATTTTTTATAAAAATTAAATCTAGTTCTACGAATTAAACAAAAAAACAATTAATAAATAATTACGTTTGCTACATAATTTGTTCCGCAGACTTTTCAACAACTTTCAAATAACCTGTCATGAATCATGAACTCTGAGACAGCTTACAGTTTCCAACAAACAACCCTTAATAATATAAATTACAAAAGAAACCACCCCTCGCGAAGCTTGATTACAAGCCCTCTTTCATCTGTTGCTCCCTTACGAGTTGGGCTTAGAAGGGTGTAATTAAAAATACATGTATTATTTTAACTCTGTTCTACGCATATCCTTAAACTACATAGCAATGCGTGTAGAAACATAAGTTTAATGTTATTTCAATGTTTTCCGAACAAAAGTTAAAGAGGTGCTCTCGCTGAAATAATAGTATCTTCTGTACAAAATTATTTATTATAATAACCTTATTCAAATACGCCGCTAACTCACTGATTTCCGCCTTCTGTGAATTAATATAATATGTGCTTAATTTGTTTGTTTAACCTTTTCGTCCCGGAGAGAAAAAAATCACATAAGATCCGAAGGGGGGTCACTAGAGACCCCAATTTGTTTTGCTTATTAAAGGATGTTAATGGCATAATATTGTGTAATTTGTTTTCGTAATAATTAGGGGGGAGTATATTCGAAGTGTTTCAGAAGTCATTATCAAAATATTTTCATAAATAAAGTCGTAGTTAATATTCTAATGAATTTAGATAATAATGCGCCTTTTTCCATACAAAACAGGGAAGGCGGGCCGATAACGAGCATAACTCCTCGATTCTGAATGTCGACTGGCGATTGGCGATTACAGCGTAGCTAGTTTGTTGCACAGGATGGTCCGTAAATGATGGATCTATTTATAAATACATATTTTTAAGTTTTAAAAACCTACCACTACTAAACTAGGTACGGATGTTATTTCGAATATTATGGAATATTTAGATGTTAGTGAAGGTTATAATTCCTAATTTATGATATTATGTAGTATATTTACATTTAGGGTCAAATCGTAGTGTTTGCCTTACCATAAATAATGGGTTCGTTTGTATGTCGAGGGGTTCGAAATACAACGAATTTTTCGAATATAGTGAAAAAAAAGGTATTTTTAGAACTTAAACGTGGAGTAAATTATATTTTACTGTAACCTCAGATATTCCTGTTTTTGATTTTTCTATATAAAACACCACAACAGTCCCAACTGCTCCTATCCAATCCTCTGGAACCAGTGAGACTATGGCATTCCCAAATGGGGTATGTTGGAGTGGCGGCTCGGAACTTTTAGGTGTACTAGAGTTTTTATTTTTTTTTTTTATAGTGAATACCTCACAAGAGTCCCAACTGCTCCCGTCTGGAGCCAGTGAGACTATGGCATCCCCAATTTGGGGATGTTGTGAGGTTGAAGGTAAGTGGGGAAGGGAAAGAGGAAGGTGGGGAAGTACCTGGCTATTCAGATCTAGTCACTAAACACGGCTAAAGCCATTTGGAGCAACGTTTCAATTCTGAATGGTGGTCTTACACCAGGGCGATACTTTTTTTTATTTATTTTTTATAGTGAATACCTCACAAGAGTCCCAACTGCTCCCGTCTGGAGCCAGTGAGACTATGGCATCCCCAATTGGGGGATGTTGTGAGGCTGAAGGTAAGTGGGGAAGGGAAAGAGGAAGGTGAGGAAGTACCTGGCTATTCAGATCTAGTCACTAAACACGGCTAAAGCCATTTGGAGCAACGTTTCAATTCTGAATGGTGGTCTTACACCAGGGCTATACTGATAGTATCTTCCACTCTGAAACGTGCCGCAAATAGACTATATATTATTTTAATTAATTAATTGTGAAATAACACAAATCAATCAAATAAAATTTGAAAGAGTGATAATATTACAATTAATAGTAGACCCAAAAGTCACGAGCCGGTACTGGTATTTTGTAAGGCTAAAGGTAGTGGGGAGGGGAAGAAGATGGAGAAGAGGAAGTTGGGGAAATAGCTGGCTATTCAGTACTGGTCACCAAACAAGGTCAAAGTTATTTCAAGCAACAACCTAAATGAATTCTAGTCAGTAAATTGTGAAATATCACAAAGATTAAAATTTACTTGCGCACACCGGGATTTGAACCCGCGACCTCCGGTTTACTAGTCTAGAGCCTTACCCTTCGACAACGGATGCTGTAATATTTATGAAAGAAAAAAATATATAATATCAAGTTGCAGGGCGGTAGATGCTTTCAGTATCGCCCTAGTGAAAGACCACCATGTAGAATCCAAACGTTGCTTGAAATGACTTAAGCCTATATGGTAACTAGATGTGAATATGCATGTACTTCCACCTTTGTCTTACCCATATCCTCCCCCTCGCCATCCCCACTATCTTCAGCCTCACAAAATACCCCAATTGGGGATGCCATAGTTCCACTGGATAGGACTGTTGGGGCTCTTGTGCAGCTTTCACACAAATTAATTAAAACCATAGAATTTTATGATCTAATTTAAAACATTGGTAAATATGCCGTAAGAAACTGCAATAAATACATGCCGACTGATTACATAAATTCTAATATTAAAAGTACAGAATAAATATTTTACAATCCTGAAATAGATATTAATTTATAAACACCATTTCACAAGTAGGTGTGAATGAACTACTTACCAGTCTGAAGATGCCCATAGCAGGGCGAAACTAGTCCGGTTTTGCAGAGAATTATTTACCACGAAAATTAAGAGAATTAGCAACTATAACCCAATATAAAATTTAACAGACGTTTGCGATAGACTTTTTAACCATATAGTACTCTGTTTTTATTCAAGTTCCTTCAAATTACTTAAAAATGTATACAAAATATGTGTCTCTTTCTGACCGATTTCTTTTCCATGTGAGAAACAGAGACAAATATAATTTTAATGTTGTCTCTAAACATGAAACATTTACCGGATGCAAGCTAGACAGGCCGATCTTTGTCCGGCAAGTGAACATTTTAGCATCGCAAAAGGAAATACCAGTAGTGCAGTGTACGCGACCGGGAGTTAGCCCTTTCCATAAAATGCAACTTTTACGGTCCAGTTCGTAGCTCGCTGGATCGTTCTCGGTGGTGTGCGGATAGTGGGGATGGGGACGGGGGAATTTTAGCCGATGCTACGAAGCTGAGGTGCGGGGCAGGGGACAGGAATTTTGCCGGAATTTTGTACAAATTATTTAATATCTAAGAAACTAGAAATAAAATATATATTTTTTAAATGCAGATCGATAACCAAATAGTTTTTTTAGGATTAACTAAATCACAGAGTATGTGGTGTAAAAAACAACTTAGATATAGCATAAAACTCTCGTTAGTGTAAGTGTGTTACCCCCGTCCGGTACGGGAGTGTTAAAGAAAGCTAGAAATTTAGAAAAAGTTTATTTAAAAAAATTAGGGTAAATCAGACGATTTTAGTATTTGCACACCCTACTTTGATTGTCCCTTTTTTCAATAATATACATGCACAATTATTTCACCGAAATCTTACTAAATCTTTTTATTAGTTCAATGTGAATCTACAAATTGCCATATTGGTATAAATATGTTTTTTCAAGTTTGCACCATAATTGATAGTAAAATAAAATAAATGAATGTGTGCCTTTCTTCTTTCTAAATCTTTGGGTTATTTTACTAATGGTATTTTTATTGAATCATTAAAGTGGGCAAACACTACCATTCTCGTTAGAATCATTATGAGCAAGTGGGCAAACACTGTCATAATTGTAAGAATCACTACGACCTTGTGGGTAAATACTTTAATTATTGTGAGAATCACTATGAGCAAGTGGGCAAAGACTATAATTATTGTGAGAATCACTATGAGCAAGTAAGCAAACACTGTCATTGTTGTGATATTTCTCCTTTAAATAATAAAAAAATATTATTTAGCTGTGGTATAATATAATCCATCAATCGATCTGTTTAATAGGAGATTAATTCAATATTAGGCCACTATTTAGTGTTTTGTAATATGAAGTATTTTCATTCAAAGTCTTAATTTTCTTAAAGGGGGGCAATCATTATCTATTTTATGACTGTCAACTGAGCGTCCCACCTACCAAACAAATATCAACGCATTTAAAAACAATGTGTGGGTACATTTAGACGGCAATAATACAGTAATCGTTTATTTGCAGCATGCCGCGCGCCCAAAAGGCTACTTTATAGGGAAATAACCTCTTAAAAAAGGAAAATATAATATACTGCATTCATCGTCATCTGAATTCATAAATATCCAAACGGAGTTTAAGTATAGGGAAGCAATTTTAGTTACTTTATAGTATCATATAATAGTATATTAAAGTATAAGTGGATAAACAGGTTTTTAAAACACGCGCGATTTTTCGAGCACGACGGCGAAGCCGAGTGCTCGAAATAAAGTAAGTGTTTTAAAGATCAGTTATCCACGAATACTTTACACTATTTTTTTTATTGGTACACTTTGAAAACATAAATTATATTTATATTATTATTAAAAGTTTGGAAATAAGAACTTTTAATGAATTCGTGATGTGACATCACAATATCTTGTTGTCATGGAAATGAAAAACACAAACAATTGTGATGAAAGGCTTAAATCACAGTGGAAAACAGACAAACCATAGTTTCCCACTTCGCGGTTTAAAAATATACAAATTATTTATGAAAACCATCATTCTAGCGACATCTGTTGATTTAAAATTGATTCAGTTTGTTTGCAGTAGGCACCTGTAATAGTTGAAATTATATCGAGGTTCTAGGACGAAAGCAGAGAGGTCGTAAAATCGTCTAGGACGACTAGAATTCCCCTTGTCTAGGCCTAAAAATAAACATTGAATTTTGTCAACCAATAGATCTGAACAAAAAGCTATAAAATTTTGAGTAACCAATCAGTGAACGGAAAGGCGTGTGTCTACGGAAGACAAAGAAATGAACTTTGAACCCGGCGATAAAAAAGATAAGTAATGGCTTCTTCGTTCCCACAAAAATTAGAGGTAAACGCACTATAGTGTAAACATCGACGTTCAAGGGAACAAGTCCTGGGAATGTTTAGAAAAACTGATACATTTATGAGATAGCGAACCATAGAAATCGAGTGCTTTGAAGATTTTACAAGTTGAAAAACACACACGCGAAAATGCAATGGAAAAATTATAAACGTGGTAGTATAAAAGAAGGGCGGTAAAACGAAAACAAGTTGCTGGCAGAATTTTCAACTGTAGTGCAATTATTTATGATAGAGATAGGGTGTCAAGTTCGATAAAAATCGTACTAAAGAGAGGTGAGAGTGTTGGAAACAATGGAAACTAATCGTTATCAATTTAAGATGAAGCGGACATATTGGTAAATCAATTTTAAATGAGAATCTCGCGAAACAATAGACATTTTAGAAAAGTGTAACGACTGAACGGAGGGATAATACAGAGATTTTGAGCTGCTACAAAGGTCCTAGGGACATGAAAATTGAGTATCAGAAGAAGACAGTAAAACTAAACATATAGCAATAGATTAAATTCAGGAAACGTAGGCATTTTACATGATTATCAGGGTAGATAGATATTAGAGTTACACAAGACTGCAGAAGAAATGAGACAAGATAAAAGGTTGACGATCTCATGTGTATTTTAGAGGATAAACAATCGAAATTCGAACATGATTTTTGTTTACGTTAAGGTAATAATCCATTGGAAAAGCGATTAGGTTTAACGTAAGGCTTATGATATGTTTATATAAAGCAAAAGATATTAAAATTAATAGGTTTGAAATTAAATGAAATTTACGAGTGTAGTACCAAAATCTGAGACGTAAACAAGTGTCAATGCGTATGTTTTATGTGAAATCTTGTATGAGAGAGATAGAAAATTGGGCGGAGATTGAATAAAACAATAAAAATGACAGATATCCCAGAGTCTAATTAGGTATATCTCCCATAGAAGTGTGGAAAATTATATATTAATTAATAATAAATGAAGTATGAAATTTTCCTGGAGAGAACACACATCGGGAAAAGTGAGGAAAAGATATAGAAAGGGTAAAGAACGGTGATAAGAAATAATCCAAGTGGAGAAAAGCGATACAATTCTAATTTATCCGTGAAATTAATAAATACGACTTGGAGAATAAGTAATTATAGAATTATGAGAAATGACATAAGGATAAAGAAGAAATTTGTGTAGAAAAACGTCTGAATAAAGAAAATTCAAGAAGAAAAAGGGAAAACTCAAGTCTGCGACATAAAGAGAGAAAGTACTGGTGAAAATGGAAAAGCTCACATAGGTGACAATATAATTAAGTAGAATTTAGACAAATTGAAATTCAAAACTGCATAGTAAAGATTTCGACATGGATTTAAGCATTTTTCGCACGAGATGCAAAAAATTGAGATCTATATATATGTTACTGAGGACGGACCTATCGCGAATTGAAAAAAAAAAGGAACGCAAAATCATGATATTTTAACTACATTTTGTATGAACCATGGAACAAAGGAAGCTTGGGCGAGGAACGCAGGCTTACCCGATTCGGACCCTATCGAGTTAGTGACGTGAGATAAAAACTAACCGCCGCCCAGAGCCGGACAACAGAAGATCGTATGGAGGCAAAATCGAAATTAGGGGAAGGTGTGTTCGGATTTGCGAGTTGATAAAAGATAGAATTGATTATCAAAGGAAATTCAGATACGTCTTTTGGAACCTGAGAGGGGTATAAAATACGGCGCACACCAGTTTTGGGAGGGTCAGTCGAGGTTTTTTGAAAAGGTGAATACGCCGCAGTACTACGTATCTTGGTAAAAATTAACAGTGAAAAATCTCTAAGTGTTAAATTTTAAATAAGTCCCTGGACTTAGAGAATTTTGTGATAAGTACAAGTACCAAAATCAGTGAAATTTTATTAAGTCAGTTTAATTTAATTAAACCGTGAAAATAAATAAGGTTAAACTCAGTGCTTAAAAGTGTTAAGTGAAAAGTGAAAAAAAAGCTATAAGTGAATTATTTAAATTCTAAAATAATTATTTCATTCAAAGTGAAAACATTCAAATTCAATTAAGAGTTTCGGAAATCTAAAGTGAACGTGATCGCGGATTGATATTTAAAAATAGATTATAATTTAGTATCAATTTTGTTTAAAAATATTAATAGTAAATACTTACATCTTAGTTTAAAATAAACACAATTTAGACAGTTCGAAAAGAAATAACAACAAATGTTCAAACCTTTGTTCTAAAAGTAACAGTTAGAGAAAAAAATTAATTTATTAAGAATCGAGTTAGTTAAAAGTTTGCGCAATTCGGAATAAATTTTCTTATAAATTTATATAAAAAGAAATTTAGAATCAGTAAATTGATCAATTAAAATCCACCGTGCGTATAGCGACAGTGTTAAAAGTGTTTGTCGTTTTAACCGGAATTTTAAACATCAGTCTACCATTTCGAAAAAAGAATTTGAAACAGCTATCATTCAAAAGCCTAAACTAGAAAAGTGTTATTAAATCAACGGGTTTTCTGGATTAGGATTTCGTTCGGAAGAAAAATTAAATATCAGCTAATTTATATGGATCAAGCAATAATAAAATATTAAATAGGAATAAATAGTCGAAAAGATTTATTTTGAAATTAGTTGGAAAATACAGTTAATTAGGTAGGATTTTCTTCAGCAAGGTTGTTGTGTAGCTCCCAACCGGAAAGACCTTGGTGGGGTAAGTTTTCCTTTTATAAATAATTTTCAGGCCCAAGGAGTGAGGAGGTACAGCTGATTATGGTATATCAATTAAAATATTAAAACAACAAAACAAAGAACTACACATTAATATATGTATTTATCTATAAAATTATAAAATAATATATTGTATATAAAGAATATATATATGAGTAATGTATTTATATATATATATATATATGTATTTTATTTATTAATCGAAGCATCGAAATGGTAGCGATTTTTAATACCTAACCGAGGACATATCTATATTATTGAAAAAGAAAATATGTATTTATTAATATTCAAGACTATGTAGAATCATATATTTTATATTTATTTATTAATATATGTACTCTTATTTAACATATTTTGACAATCGAGATATGTGTACTTACAAATATAATTATATTTATTCTCCACTTTACCTCTAGTAAATTTACTAAATTCGGAAAATGAAATAAATAGTTTAACTTCAAAAAGGGAATTAAAAATATTTTGATTAACTATGCACAATAAAAAGTAACATAACTGAATTATAAGGAGAAGTAGAGATATTCCTTAAATAAACAATCTCACATCTAGGTTAGTGTGTCAAAGAAGGTGCTTACATTATTCGATTTGTTTATAAATAAAGCGTACACTGGAGAATTGGGTCAGTTACATGGTTTGAAATCGACCTTGGCCGCAACTAGATAATTACCAGGATGTCATTGTACAATGTGCAGCGATTTTGCGTATTCACAAATACCTATCATTCACAAACGACAATTGGAAATCACGGTTTAGCAAGATTTATATCGAAATATTACATGAAGCATTTGAATACCATTGATTAGATAATCGCATAGATTTTTATTAGTTACCTGAAACAGCTGGAAGCTGCGTGTTTACAAATATCTACCATTCACAATCGACAATTGAAAAATCACGGGTTAGCAAGACTTATATCGAAATATTATACGAAACATTTGAATATTATTGATGGAGTGTTCGCATAGATCCCATCAGTTGCCTGAGTCAGTTGAGAGGCGTGTACCCTCTTATGTGGCAATCAATTACATGAAACAGTTGAAAAATCACGGGATAGGATGAACTAAATTTAATGTTGACCCTGGAGGAAAAATTTAAAATAAATACAGTTCATCCGATAGGAGGCAGTGGTCGCTCCTATAACAAGACCATTAACCAAACAATAGAGATGGCGATTTTCTTAAATAAAAACGTCAAAACCAAACAAATCAAAAGCCTGGAGTTCGATAGCTCTCCAAAACAAACTATCAATAAAATCTTATTTTATTAGTATTTATTCGTATCACCTTATTCTTACGTATTTATTCGGTAACCAAACTTAGAGCTTCGCAGAGTTCTTTGTGCGAGATCTGAGCTTGGAATGCGAAGTAGATAGCCTCGTATTGCAAGTTATAAACCTTTCCCAAAACGTATGTATACATATATTTATTCGTATGTACTGTTTACTGGAGAATGCGGACCTGCATACAGCTTGCATTTTAGGTCTCTTGGACCACTCTCGCATTTTCTCTTGACGTGGAATGAGGATTCACGACCCGTAAGTCCACACCAACCGTGAGTATATGATTGTATATAAGACGAAACCGGTTCACCCTAAGTAAATTGTAGTCCAAGAAGGGGTCGGAATTTGGGGGTTTCGGGACTCGAGAAGAGACTTGAAGGCAGTGCATGATGACAATGGAAGGTTCTTTGGGACGCGGTAACTTAGGTACCAATCAATGAACCGTGTCAAAAGATTGTGCGAATTTCTCGTTGATTCTCGATCATCTCGTTTACTTGCAGGAGGATAGGAGCCAAATTATGCCAGCAAAGGGCTATTCCGAGTTCGTCAAATATAAAATTAACTAATTACATTAACCTACTAAATCAATCTTTACATGTACCTTATAGCAGCAGAATCAAAAAGGAGTGGCGCCAAACAGACACAAAAGTTTACCAAAATCAAATTTACTAACAATTAACCATTTGAGTTATATTAAATTACCTGTCCAAATAAACATGTATAATATCTTTTATCAGCGTTTAACTACGACTTTGTTAGGGTGCAGGAAATCAGAATAGTTACGATAGGAAAGCTAGCTCATTCAGAGAAATCATTTAATTCTAGGTTTGCAATGGAAAGACCAATTCAATTTTGAAACTCAACGCCTTGATCAGAACCAAGAGGGTTACCACAAAATGAAAGTAATTAAAATCCTATATCATAAATCAAAAAATTACACAACGTTTGATGGAATTTAATTACAATATGAATACGAAAATATTTGCGTTCAAGTTCGTAAATAACGTATCAATTAGTTAAGTACATATGTCTATAAAGATATATAGTACAAGAGAGCTTTAAGTATCTTTCTGTAGATATCAAAGAAATTAAGGGTTCAATTTTCATGGAGGCTTATGTGTTGTAGGGGAGGAATTTTCCATCCCTGCGAACACATATGCAAAGCCTTAGAGAAAAAAAATTAAATATCGGGCATAGCCAAGAGAGAAGAAAATTTTATATTGTTTTAAACAAATAAAAGAATGGCAAAAAAGATGAGAATATTACACAATTGATCAAATCCAACGACAAGTAGGATGGAAATCGGCAGCTGTGGTAACTGGTTACGTGGAAGAGAGCATTAGCAATAAGAAGAATGTTTCAAACATTATTGGAACTGCCATTAATGGAAGTGCAGCCTCATTGAGTTCCGAGAATACTATTAATTTGAACAGCATTTCCTCCGATTTAAAAAACGGAGGTATTAATATTTCAAATAATAAGAACTGCTCTTTTCACATCCATTTAAATAATTAGAATGTAAACGATGTAAAAAAGAATGTAAACTTTGAATAAAATTTTTGAAACATTTGTAATGTTTTATTTGACGTTTAAAATATTCCTGTCAGATTTATAGTTAAAAGTTGACATTTAGACTTCACATTTTGTTGATTTGTTGATGTTGCCATGGTAACTTTAAAAAACGCGCGTTCCATAAAGTGCGATTTAAACACGCGCGTACTTTAAATGAGTAAAAAAGGGCACCAATAAAAAAAACTATTTTATGTATGTCTCTATAGAAACTTTACAAACGAAATTGAGATCTTTATGGTCAATTTAATTAGTCGCTAGATAATAAATAATGAAAAAGAACTGGATTTATACGGTTTAAGAGCAGAATTAAGTTTTCGTTACAATAATTTACTAAAGTACATTTTTGACCAAAAAACTAACTTTCAACAAAAAATAACATTAGTAGACTGGTCAGACGAGCGTACATACAATACATAAAAAACTCCAGCAGTAAGCACAAGCTTTAGCCAAAGGTACCAAAAATACCAGGCAGTAAAAGTATTCAACAAATCTTAATCTCGACACAAAATTAAAGTATGTACATAATGCACATATTTTACACAATCGGACCATTATTTTTCTTACATATTGCTTAGTTTTATAACTGCCTTAATTATTTATTTTTATTTCTGTTAATTTTTTTAACTTAATTTATTAATATTTCATTTAAACTAACTATGTTTAACCTAATTACAACACAATCCATTTTATTTACTTACATAATTTGTCACACAAAATTGTAAAATAGGGGCCTCAGCATGGGCAAAGTACGCAGTGAGGCTCACATTACCAAATAATATTTTGTAAAAAAAACACTTCTAACGTACCAATTAAAAAAAACAACATGAGAGACACAATAAAATCTTTTATCTGTATCTACGGTTGAATTTGAGCTAACTACAGTTATAAAAAAATGCTTGAATGAAAAACATGTTTGACTGACTAAGGACGGGTTGTTTCGGAGAATTTGAACAATTCATCAAATTTCAACGTTCATTTTCAAGCTCTGTGAAAGATTTTTTCAAGTTCTGTTTTTATTTCAGTTTTGTCAAGCAACTGGCCTGTAATGATATAATAACAGAACTTGAATAGGACTTTCACAAAACCCGAAAATGATCGTTGAAATTTTATGAATTGTTCAAATTCTCCGAAACAACCCGTCCTAAATTAACTAACCGCCTCTCTGATCACACCACATCACGTTTTTCGAATTGGGTTTAAATTCTGGTTACCGTTTTAAATTCCACCTTTATTTGAAGCAAACATTCAGGTTTTTAATAATTTTCAGTTTGACGCTCGTGATTCTATCAACTAAAATTACTTCCTTTTCACAACGCATTCAATTTCCACTCAATTGATGTATCGTATGTTAAAATTGGGACATTCGTCAAGTACGAAAAATTCATACTTTCCTATAATTATTCACGGATAGTCGTCAAACATAATAATTTCGATTGTCCTTGCGTTATTTGTTCCTACGTGAAATCTGGTTCGTTGAATACAAATTTGCTTTGAATTCGATTTTGTAGTTATTTTCAAAATTGGAATTGCTTGCGTGAAGATTCAGACAGGCAATAAAGAAGGCAAGTTGTAAGGTTGAAAGTTGAAGGTTGGTCCAGAGAGAAGGCTCTCGACTAGCAAGCCGAAGGTGGTGGTTTCAAATCCCGGCATGCGCAAGTATATTTTATATTATTAATTTTCTGTTTTTCACAATTTTCTCATTTAAAATAATATATAATATACTTGTGGCACGTTCCAAACGGGAAGATACTCTCAGTATCGCCCTAGCGTAAGACCACCATTCAGAATTAAAACTTTGCTTCAAATGGCTTTAGCCTTATTTTGTGACCAGATCTGAATGACACATACACATCTTTCTTATCTCCTTCCCCTTCCTACTACATTCAGCCTCATAACATACCCCATTTTCAGATGCTATAGTCTCACTGGCTTTATGAGGTTGGGAGCAGTTGGGAATATTGTGCGGTATTCGCATAAATATAAATATATATACTGACAAAAAATTATTCACACTATCCCTTTCCAATACCGCATGATTTTTTGACGGGTCTGCGCTAGTAAATAAATAATATCCGGAATAATGTTTGAGAGACTTAGCCACTTTTATAAAGGTACAATCGAGATTAACGCTCGGCATAAGATGACGTATCTTTATTATTTCTTACACGTCCTCGAAAAAATATTTAAAAACGAAATTTCTTAACGTCGTATAGAGTTTAGAGGGCATATGTCTTTATATCAGATTGGCAAGATAAATGAATTCGCCGTTTAAGATGTTAAGTAAAACGCGAGTTCGCTCTCTGCAACGCAATTGATTAACGCCTCCGATTTAGCAATGTTATTTCCATTTGGAGGCTCAGAAGAAGAATAATGGGCCCGTGCCCGGAGACCATATCCTGACATAGGTGGATTTATCGCTAAGTAAAGCGATATATCTGGAGGTATACTTTACACGTATTAACGTGGTAAATCCAGGACCGCTCTAGCCAGATACGGAAAGATTTTTTTGTGCTGTTCAAGTTTTTTTAAATGTTGTACGCTTGTTGATTTGAAGGTTTGAATATTGTCATAATCATTGTTTTATATAAATACAGTCAACATTTCTTATTTTTTTTTCTCATGCGAGAAGTTGTTAGGGTGTTGTGGCGGCTGTCGATGCCGCCCGAATCCTTCCGATCGCAAACGAACCCAACGAACGGAGTCACCGGTGACTACCCGCCGCGCCACAACCCGTAGCACCCGGCTCAGTGCGTTAACTTAAAATGCTCTTTCAGTTTTTAACATAAAAAGCCAATTTTTACAACTACTGATGATGGTCAAACCCTGTTAACCAATGAAAGATTATACCACCACTTTTTCTATTTTTTTCAGAACAATTTGTGAAATATATAAGCGTACGTGTAGGCATTATACACTTAAACGACCCGTATCTTCGGAGACCCGTACCCGTCGAGCGCTTGTAGAAGATTGAAGCTCGAGTTATCTCAATGATGCCAATTAGCTCAAAGTTGTCGCCCATATTTCGAACGCAGAAGTTTTCACCCATATATAATTCCTCAACGGTAATAACATTTCATTTTCTGTTCTAGCCTGGTGGTATTAAGAGCTACAATAAAATGAAAATCATTTTTCATTAAAATACTCCGTAGTTTTTTTTTCATGACAGGAGAAAATGCAATGTAATTTTAGGGACAACATGAATACGAATTGTCAAATTTTTTCATTTGGTTAGAGAAATTGATAAATGCAATAATTAAATATTATTAGCTTAACACATTTTGGCCTTTGCTTCAGTCTACCACTTTTGATAAATTTATTTATTTTTTGCTACTCACTTTACATAAATCATGTTTTTTCTCATAAAGATCAACCTCACTAGGACTAACTAAGCATATATCGATATTAACAATTTATATTTGAGTGAAACAAACATAAATTAATACTAAATACAAACGCAAAATATTTATAAAAAAAGAGAAAATATGTTACATGAGTGGCCAAATGGGTATTTTTAGTATAATCATAATATTTGAACCATAAATATACATTACTCATTATTCCCAAGAAAAACATTATAATATTTGTACCTAAAACTCACAGAATAAAATAAAAATTATTTTGCCCGATTTCGAATATTGTATGCCAAGGTGGACTGCCATAAGATTTTTTTTTGAAGATGCATCTGTCAAAATATCAAAATGTATATATCTCCCTGCAAAAAGATGTTCACTAGATTTTCAAAAACATTTTCATTTGATACATACGAGTGTCTGTGATTCTTTAGTCTATTTGTCCAATTTGACAAATTTATTGCCACTGAAACCGAGAAGAGTGTCTTTATTTTTTTATTTTACATCAACCCCACACAGGATGCCATGGGGCAATATATATATTAGAAAGTTTAACAATATATATAATTATTTCCCTCAAGTCCTATGTCATATTTTGGAATGCTTATATCTGAATGTGAACTTGATGTCAGTTGTAATTATTAACCATGTCTGTTGGTACCTAGCTTCGTTATGCTTTATTCTTTTCCTTTTTATTTCCTTGATGAATATTATTACTGTCCACCTATTTAATTCCTACTTCCCTATGCCGACTACAAAGTGCTTGTAGTTCAGTTAAAAATCACAAATTATCCTGTCAACACCTAAACTATGTCTGATTACGGAGGCTCCCTGTAAAGCCATCGTGAGCTCGCTAATTGGTGGTGGTAAAAAGTGCATTGCATTTGAACCAGCGCAATTGAGGAAAGCTGAAGAAGAACAGAAACTGTTAGTTGGCATTCTGGATTTCCAATCCTCTTCTATCAGCCGCGCGACGGTACCTAGATTCCATCCACAACAAAAATTAAAAAAAATAATTGTTTATTTATTGGTGCAACAGAAAGGTGGTGTAACATGCTGACAATTTTGGATTTGATGAGCTTTTACTCTTACGAGAGAATCATAGCTAACCGTATTATATATATACAAATATACACTCACATGAGTCAATGAAAAGAAATGAAATAACACTCCCTTCCAGGAAAAGAGCCCAGAGTCAAAAGTCGTTGATTTAAGGAGCAATGAAGATTTTTTTTTTTTTTTTTTAAAAGAAAGACAAACATTCCCGGGTTACGAATAACCCAACAATGTTTGAAAATCTCCTACTACCACCACAGAAAGCCGAAAATGTTGCTTGTGTTGTGATGGAGGACTTAGCCAGCCGAGGAATCGAACACGCGACGCTCGGGTGAGACCCAAGCGCTATGCCCACTCAACCACTGACCGGTCATTTTTACAGATATTTTGCAAATTGCCAGAAAAAATAAAATTGAAGAAAAAAAATATAAAATTTTTAATTTAAATTAAGTAAATATGTGTAAAGATTGTATTAGGACATGGGTAATTATTAAGATACCACAAATAAATATGTTTTGTTTTTATTTGAAAAAAAAAGATTTAATTTAAAATGTTTTTTATTTATCTACATAAATGTTACTACTGAGGGAACTTTTTCATTACCACCTACCTCAAAACCGGTAACTATTTAGAAGTTATGTAAGGTAGAAGGTAGTAAGAAGTTATTGCTCAATGTGCTTATTATATGAAACTGTACAAAATCTTTCGACTAAACGCATATTTTTATGGGCAATGAAACTGAATTGCCCATTTACCGAAAATCTTTCCCACACAAAGGAAAATAAAAATGATCGTTTGTACGTAATAACAAAGGGAAACAAAAAACAGAAGATACCAGTTTTGTAAAGCACTGTCAATGAAAAGGAATTTTAAGAAAATTTAAGAATTAAATATTTTACTATAATGATTTTATATGATTCCATCTCTACAAAATATCAATCGATTTTTCAGTTACAATGAGTGACAGTAGTTACCTAATAAAAGTAACAACAAAAATCAACGGTAAAACATTGCGGAAAGCAAAACCCAGGCGTTGACATCCTGAATCCAACCCTGTCTAAAAGTACCACATTTTCTACATACATATAATGTAATGTAAGAATGCCCGGGTTGCAGGTTGGCGAGAAGATGATAATATGCCCCTAGATCTCTAATCGTGTCGTTTGCCCTAATCTTACCCGAGGGCGTTTTTAAAACAGGCACTGTAACTGTCCTTGGGGATATCAAGTGTCAAATAGCTACTGTCCTTATCTAGGTAAATTTATTTTCATACATTAATCGAAAGGAGTTTATGTTCTTGTGGGCATTATGAGTATTTTTCAATGAAAAAATATTTGAATTCGCTTTGTTTCGAGGTTTTCAATTTCGACAGCGTGCTTTGTTTTTGAAAGTCAAAAATAAATTCTCTCATACCCTTGGCGAAGAAAACTATCAACAATTTTGTTTGCCAATTTAAAACACAGCTTTTGACGATTTATTTACAGTGCGCTAAAGAATATTTAATCTGTTTTTTGTTGGGAATTTTCTTTCAGCAAAAGATTTTTTAATCCATTTTTTGTGGTCTTTGGCTCCAATATTATAAATCAAAAATAGCGAAACGAAATTGTTTTTCTAAGAATCAAATTGTATGATTGCTCAGAAATTTGCCGGAGGTTATCTAGTTTCTATGTTTCAAAAATAATTACAGATTAAATAATTTAAAAAAAGTTTATCAATTTAATCGAACTGATTTTTAAAATATCATTTAATTCAGTTAATTAACTAGTTTATTAATATAACCTTCAGCTAAAGATGAAGTCAATGAATGAATGGAATGAAGTCAGGGGAAAAATGAATTCACTTCGGGACATGACATCCCCAAAACATTTTCCATCGGTTTTCCTTTTCTGTAATAGACTTTTTTGTGCATAACAGGTAATTATGTGCATATTTCATTTTCCCAGATTTGTTCAATCTTTCATCTCTGTTTTTTCTGATTTCTTTAAATCATGTTAAAAACGGGAGAGCCGGTCAATTCCTAGTAAAATAAATTAGTACTTTCCGAATATATCGAATAACTAACTGTTCATAGACCTGCATCCGCTCTTATAAATTATTTTGATTAAATGCAAAAATATTACGATTTTTTTCCGACTTCGCGTTAAAACATTCCTTTTTTACTTATCTAAAACATATCAAATCATTCGTTAAGAGCCTGCAGTCCCATATTTAACAGAATGACAAATAATTCAAAAAGGTTTTAAAGTAACAATAGATATGAAGTGAGATTTTCACGGCCAAACGTATTATAGTGATTCTTTTTTGGGGAATTATGTTTTTTGTTTTTTTAAGATGGACTAACATTCCCGGGCTACAAATAACCTGAAGTGTCAGCTACACTACTCGCTTCGACGCTTCGACGAAGTCCTCGACGAAGTTAGCCGAAGTTCGAAGTGCGTGCCCACACACTCGTGCAACTTCGCGAGTAACGCTTCGAGTCCTTTGACTCGGGCGCATTTACCAACAACAATCGGAAGTCGGGCGAAGCGAAGCGAAGTTGCCCGAACCGAAGTGAAGTTCGTGCCCACACTATCGTATTTGGTCAACTTCGATCAACTTCGTGAGTAGTGTAGCTGGGCTTTAACAATATTTGAAAATCTCCTACTACCACCACAGTAAGCTTAAAATTTTGTTTGTGTTATCATGGAAGACTTAGCCAGCTGAGGAATTAAGCACGCTACGACTGGGTGGGACCCATATGCAATACCAACTCAGCCACTGACCGATCGAGGTGTTGCGCTACCTCTTTTTTTAGTCAACGATTTGGACAGAATTACTGCATCCATAATTGGGGCAAATGTGCAAAGAAACGTTGGCTAAAGAAGGAAGTAGCGCAACACGGCATTATAACACAAAAATAAACCACTGTAAAGGTAGCAATATTTCTGTAAGTTTTATCCATGTAGCCCACAGAGAATTTCCGTTTTTCAGTGGAGATCTTGTTTTCCACAGAATTCACCTCTATCTCTTTAAATTAAATATGAAATTGCCTGCTCTAATCGTAAAACACATGTTCTGGCATTACATGATTCAAATTCACATTTCTAATTGTTTCAGCAAATTAAAAAAATATTTTTAATCAAAACAACCCTTTTTTCTCATACAAACAAACTTGAGTGTTTTTTGTGGAAATAAATATAGCAAATTTTTAGCTGCTGTAAAACTGATTCTTTGAAAAACGAAAAAAAATATTATTTTACAGCGTTTCGATGGCTGTGATATTTTTCAAAGTGAATCCCAAATTCCATCTAGCTCAGTTATAGAATTAATGCAGCTCAATGCAATAGAGAGATATACTTGTATATGCGTTGCCGCTAGTCGCTAACCAAATACCAATAATCCGCTTTGCAACTTTAGATGCTTCGAACTACGAGTATGACAGAATATTTCAGGCAAATCTGAATGAATATCTTATTTTAAAAAGACGTGCTTACACTCTAAGTTTCTCACTTTTGTAATAGTCTTTGTAAAAATCGACTAGTTTCTCTGATTTACAAACAAAATACTTTATAATAACTCTAGTTCATTTCTTTAAAAGTTTTTTATTTTTCATTAGTTTCCTGCCGTTTTTATTATTATTCTTTTAGCTGACGCAATAAAGCCTAATAATCTTTTTTACTATCCGTCAAAATACAAAAGCAGTTTCTCAGCAAGTCAATTTCAAAACATTCATTGTAACACTAAAGTACATATATATCAAGAAACCACAATTTAGAATAGAAAGGGAGAAGAATAAAATGAATAACATTTACCGGTCTGTGGCTGAGTTGACATCATGTTTGGGTCCCACCCAGTCGTTGTGTGTGCAATTCCTCGGCTGGCCTTCACAACACACGTAACATTTTCCGCTTACCGTGGTGGTATTGGAGACTTACAAAAATATTGTCTGGTTATTCGTAACAAAGTTTATTTTAACCGAGCTCTTTGGACCCGATCATGGAATATTAATGGAGACATCAAATTTATTTTATACATTCTTAAAATTATAATATTACTATCGCAATGTAATGTATCTCAAAATTCAGCACAAAATAAATATCCCATAAGTCATTGCTGTATCAACGTCAAAATTCTAAGATAATATTTTTAAGAAAAGTGCGCGCGTGCAGTTATTATACCATGTAAATAAGAATAAACAGTGTTTCCTTGTTCGCGTATTCTTGTATCGTGTAGTTTTCCCTCGGGGCTGGTATGAAAATGGCACTTTTAAGGAGAGGTAGGAGTATATTCCTAGGTGTGTTTTACAGTACCTGCTTTGTAGATTCTTTTATATTTTCCTTAAAAAGAGACAGATGTTACAGGACGGATACACAAGTTAACATCAACCCATTGAGCACATAAATGAGCTCGTGATACTTGGTTGGCAAATATTACTCCTTAACGAATGTTGTTTACGCGTTTGGCATCGAAGATTTCGATAGCTAAGTACAGACTAATCCGCATAAAGACACCGAGTCGCTCCCGCATAGCAAATTAATAAGTGTACAAAATAAAGTGTTTGAATTCAATTATTGTGAAAATAAAAAGTGATTATTCGGGTCTTCCCATCAATTCCCCTTAGATGGTATAACTCATTTTCCTTTAATTATATTATAAATGTAGTTATTATTTCAGTTGGAAATACGCTGGAGAGAGTAGATCACGGCGGGCATCCTTAAAAAGTATACTTAATTTATTCTAAGTAGCTGTAAAAAAAGTCAAATTGTGTGAAATGATTTATGACGGATGATATATTCGTTTTGTTTGATGCATGGAATAATTTTTATTAAACCCATTTACGCTATTCCAAACGGAAATAATTATAATAACTTTAGCAATTTAGGTTACCGAGTGATGTCGTCAAAATAGCTAATCTTTTGATGGTATAGTCACAATATATATATATATATATATATATATATATATATTTAGTACACATTAATTTTCTCTTTTGACTGCATAATTAAATTATTTATTTCCTAGTTTGGAGCAGCTCGGTGCAATGTGCGGGCTAGTCTGGACCAAGCCAATGACGAGCTTGCACTTTGGAGTAGGTACATTTTATTCAAAGAGCCAGTAAAACAAACACAGCATCTTTACCTATATGGGTTACTTTACAGTCCGTCCTTTGATACGCGGGACCTTTCAGATGGTGTGCTCATTTTTTGCTTTGCAGAAAATCATTTTTATCTTTTTTTGGAATAACTGGGGTAATCAGACCATAGTGGCTACAAAACTATTTTTAGAAAAGGTTTGATTAAGTTTTGAATTTTTGTTTTTGTTTTAAAATATTCAATAATAACGCTAAAATAAGTTTATTTTATGAACGATAAATAAAAATATACTGCTTTGAATTTGTATTCCCCATAACTCAGTTATTCAGTTAAATAATAAGTTTTATCGGTGGTTACAAACCATATTTTATATATAACCAGGATAATAGCATTATAACGAGCATTAAAAATAAAAATAAACTTATTTGACGATAACTTTGTTACCAACTTGTCAAGCGTGAAAGCTTTTGTTCACCTTGGTAATTGAATTTTGAAAAGAGGAATTATATTAGAATCAAGCATTTTCTTTTCCAAAAAGTTATCTTTCGTTTTTTTTAAAATAATGTTAAATGCCTACCCTCCTTTTCACCATGATTGACTTAAAAAATATATATTATAGCAAATAAATACAAATATTTTTTAATGGAGATCATTGCAATTTGCAATGTAATGTACAAATTTTGCAAAATAATGCAATTTTACCAACACTCTGAAATAATATTTGCCATTCCAAGATCTCAAATTCTCGTGGGAAAAGAGTCTGATCCGGAGATTAATTTTATTTCGAAATGTTTGAATAACTCAGAAAATCTGTTGGACCACTTTTGTTGTTCTATATACCCTAATTTAAGGGTTGGTACATATATTCCATTTAGTGCATTACGATTAAAGTATTTTTGTGCTTTTTTTCCATTTAGAAATTTGCATTTTTTGCCTTTAATAAATCTTGATAGTTTAATATGGATATTACGATTCATCTATTTGTTTTTTTATAATATCCACTCTACAATCTGTTTTAAAACCTATTAAATCTTAAATTTTTCTGTTAATTTGAAAACTTAATAAACCAGTGTTTCCTCAAAGTTTAAACGGTTTTTTCTCTAAAGAATTACTGATGTATAACTATAATTACAACTGTTTAGCCTTTTGGAGGCACTATCAAACCATAATACAAATCTAGCGGAGCTTGAAACGGATGAACGTTGATGTTTCCCATCGCACAAGCTGGTGTAAAATTAACAAACTGACCCTTAACGTAAATAAAACGCATTACATACTTTTTGGCAACACGAAAAATTGCAGCCTTTTTATCAAAATCGGTGACTAGTATATTTACTAGACTTATGTCTAGTACATTCACATCTATCCTATATCTGACGATCTGGGGCTTTGCCTCAAAGAAACTGATAGCTGACCTGCAGGTGGTCCAAAACCGAGCTCTCAGAAATTTTCTTGGGCTTCCATGGGACACCCATGTCAAGAACATCAATTCGATTTCCGGTGTCCTTCCAATCACAGCCCTTCCCAAACATGAAATCACGACCATCATCCTAAAAATTACCCAACAGTCAACCCACACAATACGTATAAAATAAAGCTACTACAATCAAGACATCCACAACCACAATGCTCGAAATAACAATAAAATCTCTTTACTATATTGTCTACACACTGTATAACTCTCTGACAGGTATGTATAAAAATAATCATCATATACAAAAGATTCAAAGCTAGGTTTTAAAAGGATATTTAAAAAAATATAAAAACCAAAATACGTAATTCCTGTCGTGTTGCATTATGTCTCGTTTCTTTATCTGTCCTTTCCTATCCCCTGTATTTGTAATCGAGTATAATCTGTTTTTACCAATGTATTAGTGGGTAAGTATCCTATTGTATATTGCTACCTTGACTTATGTGTATATCCCTGTCTGTTTTCTTTTTTGTTTCTTCTTGTTTGTTCTACTTAACCACCCATTTTCTATTTTTGTACTGTTTTATACGTGAAACTCATAATTTTGATAATTTTTCTATTTTTGTACTGTTTCGTTTGTGAAACATTTAATTTTTATTTAAAAATACCAATGTAAAAATGTACGTAAACTGTGTGAAATATATTCAATTCCACATATGTGAAATATATTCAAGTATTGTAAGTTCCTCTCACCCTAGAATGAGTTTTGTAACTTATCGGGATTGTTCTAGCAAGAAATAAAAATAAGCGAAAACAAAAAAAAACAAAAAATTATTTTATTGATACATGATTTAGAGAGTACATCTGGTTTTCGTGATATTTAACCCTCATTTTAACAATAATTTATAATTATTAACACCGGAAGTTGTTCGTTAATAAACCGTTTTTTGTTTAATGACAATGGTAATATTTTTGAATATACAAACACTCAATATTTAAATGATATTAATAAAATAGGTTATCATATTCAGGTAGTCGTATAACTCGGAGATATGAAAGATTTTTTTTCTAATTTTTTCGTTTTACGTGTTTATTTCAAATGCCATTTTGGCGAATACATTAAAAAAAACTGTTTTCATGATGGTAAAATATTTATATAAAATATATATATATATATATTTAGTCTCGAAATTCAATGCTTATTTTACCATAAAAACAATTTAATTTTTTTTACCTATAAACTATGTTAAAACTTTGGAATTTCTAAAAAAGTTATTCTTATTTAATACTCAATTTCTTTACAGTATTCTCAATACTTTTACTGCCTTACTTTTAATAATGTAAACATACCAATATATTAAGAAGGATTTCTTCAACACATTCAAAATACTTCCATTGAACTCAATTACATTTTAAATTATTGAATATTGTTCCCGTAATTTGAATGCTTAGCGCGGTAATGGTTTTACTATGGAAAATAAATTCCATTCTAATATTTTAAAAGCTTTGAGCTTGTCTCAGACAACAAAGAGGACTGAATAAGTGCAGAGTTTTATTGACTCAGCTCCATCAGAGATGGGAAAAATTTTTCTCAGAATGCTCTTAGAAAATAAAAATCTCGTTTGCTATATAGACCACTCTTTCTTTAATGGTAAATGCGGGATAAAAGATGTTGCGTTTCTAAAATTTTGGCTAAAAAAACAACCTGTCTTATAAAAGTTTGTTTTTAAAAGCTTTATCTTACCCCACGCTGGTGAAGATTACTTCTTTCAATATACTAAAATTGTTTATAACATCAAACGTGCTACATTTAATTGCATTTGTGTTTTCTAAATAACTTGTCGTGTAAAGAATTGAAGGGTGGGTATTGCCAATTTCACTAAACAACAAGATCGTTAATATTGCCCGACTTTGCTCATGTTTCAATTGAAAATTATTTTATTTTTTTATCTATTTAAATAAATAATATAATATCACGAAGAAAAAATTGGTGCAGTTTTTGGCTGCAAACATCTGTCAAAAGTATACTACCAAGAAAACAAAATGAAAACGTGGTTATTTTTAAAACATGTTGCTTTCAATATCACTTTTTTTGTCTTGAATGAATTTATGAAATAAGTGGAATCTTGGAAGTGGACATTTTTCCACTTCCCGACATCCGATTGAGCTGAAACTCGGTATATAGATACCTTTTAAATGTCAATGCATTCTTTCAACCTTTGGTGACATATCCGCATTTCTCTGAAATTGGATGATTCTACAGCAGTTTATATACGAAATAAATGTCGGCGTGGTTGACTCCAGTCCTTGGGGTTCAAGGTTCAATGCTCAGTCAAACATTAAAAAAAATATATTTTATAAGTTCACAGTCTCTGGGGAGGAAGTTCAATATTCAGTAAAACCAAAAAAATATATACTAATATATAAAAATCACGTGTCATTGTGTTCGTACACACTAATCTCCGAAACCGCCCAACTGATTTTAATGAAATTTTGTAAATGTGTATGGTAATTCCAGCTTGAAATATATGATAATTTTAGTCCCGATAGGTGGAGCTGTTGTTGAACGTAAACAAAAATTAACGATTTTTTTCTTTTGATTTCTCATCCTAAAATACATACAATCACAAATTTTAACTTTCTTACATGGAAAACGGTCTGTGGCAGAACAAACTTTTATATTATAAATGCATTCCTTATGGTTGAATTCAATTAAAACTGGTTTCTAATCTTAATATATAAAAAAATTCAGCCTGAGTATGTTTGTGCTCGCCAAACTCGAAAAGTAGTCTACCGATATCGTTGAAAATTTTGAAGTATGTTGTTATTAGTACCAGGAGTGCTTAGATATATTTAAATGGTAGAAGATATCGGGAACGCTCGAGGAATACTTAATGCAGTATCTCTGCTCTGTATCTCACTAATGAGATACAGAGTCGAATTAATGACGAAGTAATCTAGATTTTTTTTAGGAAGAAGTCGGAGGTGCCCGAGAAAGACATTAGAAAATTTTGAAGTAATTTTATATTTTTAAACAAACTTTTTAATAATAATATAAGCATTATATTTGAAAAAACTCGTTTTTACGGGATGATTTACTATGTTATATTTAATATCTAGTCAAAAAGGAACATATTTGACATCTCAAACACAACTGCGAAATTCTTCTCTTATATCATGTAATGATTTGGGAGAAGAATAACAAACTCTTAAAATATGTTTTCGATAATGACGTCTACGCTAGCAATTCCGTCAAAAAATAATGACGACAAAATCTTTTTCCTATGAACGACCTCGTTTTCTACGAGCAACATTATTAAACTTCGTATAGGTACTGGCTTAATTATTCCAATTACACTATTTCTCTAACTGACTTTCTTTATGGGTCAGATTATAAAATTGGTGAACATTTTTCAAACTAAATTTTTTTTTCTAGTAACATAGTAATTAAAGGAATTTTCCAGAACGAAAAAAAAGTTGCGAAAAAACAAAATGCCGTAAAGCAAGCTGTTCAGCGTTCATTTGAAATTGGGCCTATGTATTTCTTTCCTATTAAGGACCCATATTTACTCCTTCTTCTCCCCGAAATGACCCTCCACACAGCATCCCAAATATGATATAGGACATGGAAGAAATTATTTTACCTGAAGGTCTGGGTGGAGATAATGTAAAAAAATATGAGAAAAACTAAATTACCTCCGTAATAAGCACCTACCTAGTTTATTTTTTAGGAAATATATTTGACATCGTTTTTTCACAACGCCGTGAGATCATTATGGAGCCACGCACGTATCTGTTATGGTATATTTCAGCTTCATTATTATTAATGTGTTTTTAGATGTCCTCTAAAGCGTCCACTGCCAGTAACACACCTGTGTTCCTAGCACATTAAACGTTATGTTCCTTAATTTTGCAATATTCATGCGAAATGTTTCAACCAGTTTTTCATCGCATTATCTTTGACTGACGAACTTAGACTAATGAAATATGATGCTTCTGAACTTTATGCACCATAAGACAAATAAATACATTAAATCAAGCGGGTTATGAAAATATGCCATGTCAAAACAGGGGCGCTTAGCAAAGTTAGATTGAAACTTAAAACTAGAAGTACGTACTTCAAAATTATTTAATAAATATCCATTCTACTATACCAAATATTAAACAGGTTGAACGCCATGTAGGTGACCGGTGACCTCATAACAAAAATCGTCATTTTTCTCCCATAGCG
This sequence comes from Hesperophylax consimilis, assembly GCF_061612785.1. Taxonomy (NCBI): domain Eukaryota; kingdom Metazoa; phylum Arthropoda; class Insecta; order Trichoptera; family Limnephilidae; genus Hesperophylax; species Hesperophylax consimilis. Next base: position 32,648,866 of record NC_142842.1, read on the forward strand.
CCATGACGGTCACCGGTGACCGCAATTGATTTTCTTGATTTTCTTGATTTTCATGGAAACTTTTGGTAAAAAAAAAAGGAATACGTTTTGATGGTCGCCGATGCCATCTGAGTATTTTTTTTTCAAATTTAAAATGGTAATGTTTCTTCATTTCCATAATGGCGTTCAACGTGTTAATGAATCACATGTAATTATTGATATGTACAATGTGAAGAAACAGTAAATAAAAAAATAAAATATCCGCTTTCTGGAGTGACAGCAGATACTTCTCTCTCCTACTGCGTTGTGGACTGGATCGGAAAAGACTGGTTAAGGAAGACCATTTGATCTCAACAGCTTAACTCTCTCGACTCATCGTATTGTATCGCAGTGGAAGGGATGGATTTGTACGACACACTGATCCACAGATTCCTACCCAACCCATTTACCCTTTTCCTTTCCAAGAGTCCTCACACAGCATCTCCAAAGAGGCCCCTAGGGAAATTATTTTCTTCAAAGCCTATTGTTTGGAGCTAATGCTAAAAAAAAATTAATTTGAAAAAACGGGTTGTGAAAAGGTTCAGGCTTTTGTATTACGAACTAGAGTAGGTTAATAAAATAAAATAAGGCAAATCAAATAGAAGAGGAATGATTTGATTTTTACTTTCTGAGACCGTATTTAAAAAATGCTATTTTCAGCTTCACTCAAACTATACCTGTAGGTTATTGTTTTCGTTATATGAGTAATTAATTTAAAATATAATTTGCAGCCATACTATGTTATAATGAAAACAAATAAATCAATGAATTTTTAAAAAATTATTATTAATTGGGTTGTTCAACTTTTATTGATTTTAGAATAAATTTAATTTTTCACTAACTAATCTAATTCAAGGTGAATTTGGAATATAATATTTTAGCAATGTGACAATTGGAAATTTTAACATAACTAGCTCTTCTGCTACTGAAAAATATGCGTAATTAGGTGCTGTAAAAACACCGTCACTTACATAGAAATTCTGGGACTAACTACCATGTGTATTTTTTTTCTTTGCCCAGAATAATAGTGGAGTGAAAAAATTATACCAAGTCTATGGATATCTTTAATTTATCTTTAAACAAATATGTTGTTAGTGAAGAAATTCAGTTATGAACAATAAATAATGTATATTTCTTCATATGTAAAAGCCCCGATAAAGGGTGTTAGTTAATAAATAAATAAATATCTTTCTTGATTATGTATCTATCTTACGTAACAATGTTGGGAGTACGTAGGTACGCACCATCTTACTATACTCGAGACCATGAGTCAAGACAATATAAAATATCAATACTTCTTAAAAAAATTCAATTGACTAAATATGATTTCATTTTGGAAGGTGAACAGAACCACTGACAGCTAGAAAAACGGTCAAATAAAATGTGGGGGCCTTCCCATCAATGTTCATTATTTTAACTTACTTACTGATTCTTTCTGCTTAGCGCGTTGTATGGGCGTCATGTGGACGGAGCCTTTAATGTGATTATGTTTTTTTTTTATTCATAGATTTTATTATGAATAACTTATTGAAGCTTATAAATCTTAAGGTAATCTTTAATCATTTAAGAATATTATATTGAATTAGTAATGACATGATTTTGCATTGTGCTAATAGTTGTAAAAACGGCGTTAAAGCTTGCAAGTGAATTAAGACAAGAGACAAAGAATTGCATTTCACAAAGACATCTGCAAGATAAGTCTCAGTCTTATTTCACTTTTATTTATTGCTTGACTGTTTATTTTAACATTATTATGTCTCTAAGCTCCAGCGATCCAAATAGCGGAGTTACAGATATTCGAAACTTCAATAGCAATAAAAACGAACACAGTAATGTTGATTGGATGGTGCTAACTATGTAATTGCGTATTTGATTACTGGTAAATTGACAAAGTTTGGAAGTGAATTCGAGTGAACATAAAGGATTCGACAAAGGAATCACATCGCAAGATAACTTCCCGTTTATTCACTAATGCTTATATTTTTGGGACATGAGTGCTCCTAATCGCATCGTATCATATCGTTTTTGACTTTAACATGTTTCATTGAGAGTTGATATTATTATTATCTTCTAAATTAAAACAAAAACATCATATTTTCACCTCACACAGTCGGCGGTTTACGCTTTTACCTGTTCTTGAATGATATGAATGTGACATTTTAGTGGAATTAATGTGTTATGCAAAGAAATATTACAACATTCATTTTTTTTGGTCATCAACTTCTTTTTTTTTTTTTTTAAACTTCCGATTTAGTTGTCCGGGTTAAGTCTTCCCCAAAGGAAAAACTTAACCCTTCCACTCACTTTTCCACAAATGATCATCTAGTCAATCAACATTATGTAAGTGCATTATATAAGCAAAATAAATACAAAACAATACAAGAACAACACGTCAAATCACCAGAGATCAAATGGGAAAATAATTCACCGTCTCCAGATATTTTCATATCAGAGGGTTCGGCTCGGTAGAACTTCTAACAGGGCCTATAAATCCTACTGATCCCTCAACATAAATATTTAAAAAATCTTTTGTTATCCTACATGTATTCAAAATGACCGACTTTTGCATCTTTATATATAATTTTTTTGATAGATCTAATACGCCTAAATTTTTAATTAGAGAGCTAGGTATAATGCCAGTAGCCGAAATAACGAATGGTAATATTTTTATAGTCTGAGAATGCCAAATTCTTTTTATTTCATTTCCTAAATCTGTGTATTTTCTTATTTTTTCACTAACAGATTTTTGAATATTACAGGAATTTGGAATAGCGACATCAATGATATAAGTTATTTTTTTAATTTTGTCATGTAAAACTATATCGGGTCTATTATGACTAATCGCTCGGTCTGTTAGTATAGTTTTATCATAATATATTTTATAAAATTCGTTTTCTAAAAATGAATTTGGTTCGTATTCATAATATGGTACTACATAACGGCAGTCAATCAAGTTATGTTTAATTACCAAATTTTGGTGAATTATTTTTAAAACTTGATTGTGCCTAAATGTATACTCGGACGGTGCTAATATAGAACATCCCGATATAATATGTTCTATAGTTTCCGGAAAAGCCAAACATTTTCTACACAAATCATCAATTTGATTTGTATCTTTGATTATATGCTTTCTATAATTTTTAGTATTAATGACTCTATCCTGAATGGCAAGCATAAATCCTTCTATTTCTGCGCTCAACTCTCCAATACTCAACCATTTGTTTGACGAAATTTTGTCAACATACGTTTGGTTGAGATAATTGAAGTGTTTTGCGTGTAAAATTTTATTTGACCAGGAATCTAATAATTCCTGGTTGGGATTTATAAAAATGTTGGCATTCTCATCGTATAAATTTAAAGGTGTAATATTTCTATCTGCCTTGCAAATTATTTTGTGCATTTCTGAGCTATGAGCTTTCCTATGGAAAAAAGTTCTTAGCATTTCTACCTGATTATGTTTCAAAAAATAATATTAATAATTTAACATTACTTTTATTGTAGGTATATCTATCATAGTCTTGATATAGACCACATTAAATACATCGAGATTAAAAATTAAAAATGAAAAAGAAAATCATTGGGGGTCATCACGAAGACGATTGACCCTTTTTTGACTTAAATGTAGAGTTGCCATAGAAAAAATAAATAAATAAACTTTTGACATAAAATCAAGACTCAAAATCTCTAATTCGTCGAAAATATCTCGATGAACAGCTTCCAAATAGTGGTATAATTTCAGAGGAGAAGAAATATATTTCCGTTACAATATTTTTCACTAAAATAGTTTTTTGGTAGTAAACAAATTGAAGTTTCTTTCAGATGCAAAACACTTCGCAATACATAAGTTGAGCGCGCGCGTGTACCTCTATACATGCCAAGTCCTTTTCGCCATAAATCACCGCACCGTATCACACGGCTGGGCGAGCCCGAATGACTTCCGTCTGAGCCTGACTGATACAGACAATATTTCCTTCAGAGCCTTATTTTCCCACATGCATTTTGATTGGCTGATTTTCTCGCAGGTTGACATGACGTCTTCCTTGGGGAATTCTCGACACTCCCTGTCAAAGCCATTTAAGCGTATTTCCCACGTCTAGGCTCAAATTTTCAACTTGAGTAAGGGAAAAGGAATATTTTCATCTTGCTGAATTCCTTGCCAATCTTTATGTGCCTTCTTTCTAGAGTATTTTAAAACATTTTTTTGTCTTCCATATAAATAACACAGTTTATTAAAAAACACAAACATACCAATGTTTGGCGGTAGGAGGGGTAGATTTATGCCAAAGATATTAGAAGAACGAGTGGAATTGTTTTGCCGAGTGTCGCCGGTTTTGTTCACCAATACTATTGCACACCTTCGCTTGCGCTAAGGTATCCGCACTAATTCATAGAACAGATTTCTGTGCGTACACGTCCCGATACCGTTCAAAGTACCCTAATTAGGTAGTACTCCGGCTACGGTCCGGCGGCCAACATAGCATATCTCGTTCTTCTAATATCTTTGATTTATGCTGAGTTAAATTGCCTCTGATAACGATATATGAATATATGAAGTTATATAATTGTTTTTTTTCACATAGTTCTGTTAATTTTGAAAACTGAATACTTTTTTGATTAATTATAACCAATTAAAATGTGGCATAATAATTTTAAATACAACATCCGACCCTTGGGTAAGCAAGCCTTTTCTTGTCACTAATAGGTGACGTGTACCCGGCTTGCTCGGAGTTGTGAATGATTTGTAGTAAAGTTTGAATTCTAGGATAAAACATCGACTTTTCTCTACTCTCAGTAAATATAATCTGGATGTATTGTATACAGGGTGTCCGGGGGTAAAGTAAAAGTAAAAAGTAAAGGTAACTTCGGGGGTGATTCTACATGATTTTAGAAGTAGAAAAGACGCATAACTTTTTTCAAAATCCAACGTTTCGATGTAGTTTTTAGGTAAAAAAGTTGAATTATTTGTATGGTAAAACAAATATTCTTCTTTGAAAAAATATTTTAGTATGGGAAAAAAGTTGGAATTTCGAAAAAGTTATGTACCTTTTTTACTTCTACCATTATCAAGTTAGTGCGCTTTACCCTCGGACACCCTATGTATAAACCTTTTGGAAAATCTGTTGCGTAGTTGAAAAGAACTAAGTGCAGACACAAACAGACGCGGATAGCTCTTTAATTTCATTTTATTTAGATATGCCAACGATTATACAGCCCTGAAGAAGCTACGGTTGTAGCGAAGCCCGGTCGGCATTAATTATAAAAACCAAAGTAGTGTTTACAAAGTTACTGTTTTATTTTTAGTCAAAATGTTCTTATTAATCATTATTTTCAATTTGACGATTTCAGATATATTTTGGTAGAGGCAAATCATTTTAACCTCTTGAGTGTCGCCATATCCAATTGACGTTATAAAAAATGTGCAATTTTGAGGAAACTACTCATGGCAGATTTCATTTTATACTATTATAATTATGATAATAGTACAAATTACAAAAAATCATTATTACAAAAAAGCAAATTAAATATAATCATGGTGGCAGACGGTGAAAATTTTACATCGGCACTAAGAGAGTTAAAAAGGTCACGTTTAAACGTATACACCGAATAAGGTTTTTTGAACTAGTTTGGAATACCCGCTCACGCAGTCCCCTCTTACCCTGAAAATGCCTAAATATTCTGGATGAGTAACAACGATTATAAATTCCGTTAAAGTTTAGACTCGCGATTCATTTCGACATTATATTATTTTTATTTCATTCCTCCGCTTCCAAACAAACAAACAAAAAAATTAGAAACTGACTTATTTTTTGGACCATCCATTACATCACTACACAAGCAAGGGTATCTTAAAATGTTTTTTCTTTAGGCATATTTTGTATTTTGGTACAGTGGTGTTCTTGCAATTACAACATCAATCGACCAAAAAAAAAACAAACCATCTGAACTTCTTAATCTGCACCACGAATACATCTCAGTTTTCATCCGTTAGTTTAGTGGTTGCATATCAGGAAATATGATTATTTCTTAAAGCACAAAAATCTAAAGCACTTTTTAGGTTGTCTGTTGTGAACATCTTCTCTTAAAACATTTCTCTCCCCGGGTCGTTTTCTTAGGGACCTTTTCGTAGCAAAAAGGTTTGGCGTCACTGGACTGGGCAGCTGAATGATTTATTTTGTCTTTTGTAGTTGAAAGAATAAAAAAGACTGATAAATCGTTTTTTGGAACTTTTAAATTGAACCTAACATGATACTACTTGTACCCACTTCAATAAAACACACGACGAGAATTCTGGAAAGAATGGCCTAAAAAGTATTAAATTGATGATGGTTTTTCAACGTGACGCGATGTAAACTTTCATTTGCCAATTTATTTATTTTTCATTTTTCATTGAAAACATATAAACATACTTTTATAAAAATATATACAAAAATACATATTGGGAAAAAAGGCTACACGGAGTTACACACAGTTAAATAAAACAATACATTGTGCTTGAATTAGTTGTTATAATACATGTGGAAAATATGCACATTTCCTGCGATGCAGTTATTTAACCTAGTGAGTCTTCCGGGGGGAATCACAATTTGTAAGTTAGTTGTGCACCTGTGTTAACCTGTGTGGCGGCCTTGCGGGACAATCGTACTTTAGTAAGAATGTCTGGTTTTTATATTAAACCGCTCAGAAGATTTTAAGCCATCAGAATGCGACATACATCAGCAGTAAGTCCGCAGATGCCCAGCATTCCCGAAATAAATGCGGTTACAATTCTGGGGAAACTATTCACGGTAGATTTCATTAAATACTATTATTACAGACTAAAAAAAAAACAAATTCTAGATGTAGAGGTATCGTAAAAATTTCTTTTGTATTTTCTCGACCATTAGTGCCTACATAGACGATGTCGTCAGGACCCCATAATATAGATCCACTTTCGAGAATGCTGCGCTAAGCTAAAGTAAAGCAGCCTTAGCAACCAGCAAGGTTGGTCAACTCCTTTGAATTCATTTGGACAATATTGGTAAGAAAAAAAAATTGTCAATTTATTTATTTAATTCTCGTAAATAGTAAAATATTTTTCATTGAATTTTGCTGGCATAAAACCGACAGATCGGAGTCCGGTGTCAAAGCTGAAATTTTTACGGCTTTTTTTTCTAACATGAAGCTCGGAAGTTGTAGGTGTCAAAAACAATGTTTTTGGAAACAAGTTTTCCTCATTGTGTCCAAAAATTGAAGCTCTAGTAAACAGTATTTCATATGATACGACCATAAATAACATTTTATGCTGTACAGATTTAAACGTTTATTTATACATTATAGTTTTCAAGTATTGTGAGAAGTTAGTATGTTTTAATTCAGATATTAATCATAATATGTTAGGTATCAAAAGGCGTCAAATCGAAAAATTTCCCTTTATTTCAAAATGAAAAAAATGCAGTCTGTGTTTTTATTATAATATTGTTTCGGCACAGTACTTTGCAAACACATTTCTAGAATTCTTAATACATTTAATATAGGCGCTTCTAATATTAATCTAGAACGATCGAATTAGAAGAAGAACTTAGAAGAAATATACAACGCCCTCAATCTATTTTAGGGAAAATATGTCAAAAATTAAAACATTATAAATACATAATAAATATATCTAGGTATCTATCAGTAACGGTTTATGACTTTTCAGTGGGCTGGGAAGCTAGAGTGGCAAAATTGAAAAATACGACATTAATGTTGAAGCTGAATTTTTTTTCTTAATTGAATTTTGCAAAAAACATTTTTCAGATTTACGTATATCAATAATTACGTACATATCAATTTTACAATTCTAGCTCACTGAAAAGTCAGTCACATTCCGCCACTAAATTCGGCCAATCGATTTAATTAATATCATACCTACAAACATTAATACTGAAACACATTAACTGCCTACTGCGGTGTAAAGCCAGTAAATCCACTTAGATTTTACAGTGCAAATGTTAATTTAAGTTTATATGTTATTATAATTAAGAAAAATCTCCTGCCTAAATTTGGGTAGCTATCGCTCAAGTTACTAAGAACTAAAACAAATTTAAAAAAATCAACAAAATTTCTTCAACTTCGAATTTTAGCATAACGTTTCCATGCTAGGTACTACAACATGCTACTACTTTAACTATGAAATGTAAAATAGTGTTCCAAAATATAAAAAAAAATAATTACTTGATTCTTGGAATTGTACAATGTAATATGTAGCATAGTTATAATGGTCGATGCAATTAATTAACGGTGAAGTGATTTGATTGACTTAGGACTGATGAAACTATTTTTTTCTAGTGTGCGTGAAAAAAGGAAACTTTGAGTAAAAATAAAACAAGGTTTTCATTTAATGAATTTCCAAACAAACTATTTGAAGGGAGCTACGAACGTTCGAACGTCGAGTATTTGAGGTGATTAAAATTTCAAGAATTCCTTTTGTAATTTTCTCTGCATGCGAGAAAAAGTTTTTAATTACTATTCTGTAACTGACAAACGTCCGTTTACGCCAACATTCTCGGATGTGCGTTTCGTTGTTAGTAACTTCTTACTGACAGCATAATTGTTGCGAAAATAATGTAATAACGCGAGCTCGCACAAAAAGTTATAATTTTTCGCCTGGCACCGAAGCAGAACAGAACTAGTCAGAAATGAATAAGTACAATTAAACACCAAATATCACATTCGTAATGTGAACATTCAGTTGGTATTTCAAATTACTCGTGTAGTTATTTAATTTTTCGTTTTCAGTTATTGTAGGCCATTTTTTTGATACAGAGTTGTTATGGACTTAATTTTGTAATTGCCCATGCCCATGTCATGGCTTCTGTCATGAATCACCTTAGGAGCCCATTCGATGTGATCCATCTGTGTATGTGTTATGTACTTATTTGATTGAATATAACTGCAAAGATACTCATTTCGACACAATAATTCCATATTGAGATGAGAAGCAAAGTAAAAAAAAATTATAATAAACATGTACAAATAAATACAACATTTTCGGTGATGGAAAGAGCGTTACTTTCTAGATATTCCTTAGTAACTAAATATAGGCTTAAGTTAGCTGGGACTAAACCACATATTTTTATTTGTTTTCTATAAATCTGTTTATTTCTTATCACACCCCTTCAATGTTTTTATATTTTTCTCACACATCAGGCCCTGAGAAAAAATAATTTCCCTCGGGGCCTACGTAATCTTTAGGGATGCTGTGTGGTCTTTTTAAATAAAGGAATGAGAGGAAGTTCTGGGAAGGAAAAAATAATGAGGGGTGGGTAGGAATTTAGGGATCAGTGTATTCAAGAGTGACGTGTAAATATATCCCTCCCACTGCTGCGCAAGACGATGAGTCGAGAGATCAGTTGGAAAGGTCAAAGGTTCTGCCCAAACTAGCCTCACCTGATCTGGAATGCCACGCAGGTGGTGGACAGGCCATTGCCATTACCTTGCCGGAATTGTGTCGCTTTTTGTGGATATAATCCTAAGTATTTAAAAGACGATCATATATGTAACTAAAAACCACCGTCCGAAGTTTCAGTATAAATGCGTAAAAAAAAACCTGAGAAGATTTAACTTTATTTATTTAAATGCCTGGTAATAATATATTGCTATTCAGTGATTTAAGAAAAAAGGTTGAAAAATTTTTGCACAACTCTAAGATTGAAAAAGCAGTTGAAAAGTTACTCAATGATCGAGAGGGTCGAAATGGAATCAATTGTACTGATCCTATTTTGTTTTATGTTACCGCTGATTCTGTTTATTCATTTTATAGTCTCTTCCAAGTTTATCCAGTGACTTGGGACGGCTAACACCCAATATCAGAAAATCTGTTCATTTCTTGTCTCAGTTTGTCCATTTGCAGTAACGATGTATGTATTTTGTGGTTGAGTTTATTAAGTTATTCTGGATTTTAAATAAGAAAAAATCATCGGAGGTTTTAAACATACTCCGCACTGATAAATATATTACTCATAATATGAAGAAGATGTGTGAGAAACAGAAAAGACAGAAAAGGATTCAGTTGAAGTGGATATTACCCAGACTACTAATTTGATTAAAATAATTATTTTTAAATGAAACTAATTTATTTTGAGCTTTAAAAAGACGTCCCTCCTCAATCCACAGTGTTATTATCTTATGGGAAAAAGTCCTACGCTTTTTAAAACGGAGAGTTGTGAAAACTTATTCAGAAACTTTCTCGGAATCGTATAAATATATAACTGAAAAAACTCACTTACAGCTGTGTTTTTTACTAAAAAAACTTGTAACGCACGTCTGCGAGGGTAATTAGTCGCGTTATCGGCCTTGATTAGTAATTTTAATGATTCAAAATAAAAATAATTTGTCAAAATACCGAGCGACTCTACCGGCTCGATTTGTAAGCTATATTTCGACCAAAATATCATATAGTCAAAATATCTAAAAGTCGCAGCACGAGAGCATTTTATCGCTTCTCCTCATATTAAAAAAAACACAAAAATAAAAAATAAAATAGTTTAAGCTTGGATCGAACTTCGGTTCTTCACGACGAGAGTCGGGCGCTCTGCCTCTAGACCGCGAAGCTGAGTTTGGAGAGTGGCCTAAACTAGGTATATAATATAAGCTAGGCTCCTATAGCGAAATGATCACGGTTTTTCGTGACGGTCATGAGTCGGTTTTACTCCGGTCCTCGAAAATGCATAGCGCGCGTAAAAAAGTTTCACTTCAAAAGACTTTATTTCTTTAAAAATTTGTTAACATATTTTTTTAAGAATACTGTTTTCCGTGAATTTGGGAATATTCTTCAATTTGGGAGGTGGGATTGGGCACCGCCGCCCCGGAAACCATTTATTGGATAACACACACCTCTGGCATGGGTTATGTTTGGGGATTTGGCAGGGGTGCCCGGATGCATCGGGTGAGATGTGTTCAGGATGCGCCTGCCCACGAGATCACGAGAGGTTAGCTTGGGGTGACCTTTTAGCCTCTCCAACTGGTCTCTTGACCTATTCAGTGGGAGTAATGCAGCATCTCCAATGATGACATAAGGACTGAGGGATATTATTTTCCTGGGGACCTCCTGTGTGGGGTTAGTGTTAAAAATAAAAAAAAAATAGTTTTACACTGTGCCTATCCTTATTTAAAATACACCATTTAAATATTTGGAACAAATTGGATTAATTAAAAAATATGCTGATTAATTAATTTTCAAATTAACAGTGTTCCTCGCGGGCAAAGAAAATGACGATTCAATTTACGTTTCCTGAAAACTATTAAAGTTTTCGAGGAGAGATTCCGGAAAATAGGGAATAAAAGGTCTGGTGATTGCAGACTAGTCACGCCGTTCCCACGGGAGCCGTTGTCGGTGGCGCCAGTTCATACGAATATAACGCTTCTCTATTGTTGTTTTCTTTTGTACAATAAATAGAACTCGCGCAACGCCATAACGTCAGCGTTTATGTGCAACGGAAATAAAACAATAATATTTCTAGCAAATATTTGTAGAAGATGTTAAAGTTTTTATTGAAAATTTTGAAACAGGTGGAATTTCACTTAAAAAAGCTTTTCGAAATTAAAAACATTTTATAACTATGTACACTCATTTAGACATCCGGAAAATGGTAATTGGATTTTTTTAATATGAAAAAGTCATGATAAATGTAAAACTGTCCAGTGTAATGAACTGTAATTGTCTGTAATGAACATTGTTACTGAATTCTAAAATATTTTAAAATCGATGAATTATTCGTATATAATTATGAACCTACATAAAAATTAAACGGCATCGATTAAAAACGTACTATGTTTTAAACATTTTATGAAACAATTTACCATTTTTTTGTTTTTTTTATTTATTTTTTGTTATTTAATTATTATTGAAGGTTTGCTTGGAACACCAAAGCTCAGCCAAATAAAACTCTCCGTGGACCAACCTCCAAACGCGTTTTCCATTATAGTCGTGTGAGCTCGTGCGATTTTCACAGGTACCTACTCCACAAAATTGAGGTATAGGCACTCCACCAACAATAGCTATGTTATAATTCGTCTTATCTATGGTGGAAGATACTCTCAGTATCTCCCTGGTATAAGTGTTCAAAATTGAAACATTGTTTGAAATGGCTTTGGCCATGTTTGGCGACCAGAAGAGTACAGACCTGACGTACATCTTCCACTTCCTCTTCGCCACCTCCTCCCTACTATCGCCAGCCTCATAATATGCCCTATTGGGGATGCCATAGTCTTACTGGCTTCAGACGGATTGAAGCAATTGGGACTCTAGTTCTATTTCTCATAAAAAAATCTTACTCATAAACTGCGCAACCGCAAAACATGGAGCAACATGCATTACAATGGGACTCTCAGCAGCAGGTTAGTTGGGGTTCCGTCTATTACAATCTGATGTACAATCTGATGAAAAACCCGGTACGTAAGACCGGCGTTACCAAAGATTTTATGTGGCATTTGCCTAGTATGGTGGCTGCAGAAAACAAAAAACCGTAATCATTTAAATTTTTATGAATACAGAAACCAATATATATTTCCGTGCTCATTGAGGCTACCTACACATGTCATGTACATTGTTTATTACACTTCCAACATCAAAGTTAATTAAATTCAATTTTATTGGAAATAGTACATACTTACACTAAAATAAAAGTCATGTATATTTATGAAAAAATAAGCAATCTCAATAAATCTTCAATCAAAAGATGTATAATTGTTTCTGTATGGCTTTTGTAATTTTGAGTGCCGCGTACAAAAGGTATCTGGCAGCTGTCATAAACATAAAGTCTTCCGTAGAAGTAGAAATACTTTGACTTCTGTCACTTTGTGTTGAGTCACGACAAATTTCTCTCATCACTGTCTGTATGTCTGAGCACCTATATTAAAGCTTGTAAGATGTTTGAGCATGAATATTCCATTTTTATAACCGTGAATTTATTTAAAATTATTTTGCTTGTGTTAAATGGTGAAGAAGGTGGTCCTTATAGAAATCTTTATTGATAGATTGCGTTTTTTCTCTTTATATTATAAGCTTTTACATTAGAGTAGGGAGAAGGCGAAAAATAAAACACTTTAAATGACTACATCAACTTTCTGATTTTAAAGCCGTAATTAGAATATTGTAATTTTTTTTTAAATGCTGGCAAGACTTATGAAAGATGAAAGCATTTTTTCAAAGAAAGCAAAACATACATTTTAAAATTCAGTCCCCTTGTTGAGTAAATAATGGTGTGTTAAATGTAGTATCTACACAGAAAAACTTACTTAGTGCTAATGTATTACTAAAAAATTTGTTCAAATTATTCGTTTTCCTGTTAAAAATGGTACTGTAGGCCTTTAACGAACAAATTAACGATTAAGTTCATAATAAATTATTATTACAACACTCATTCAAGCATGATTAGGGCATATGTGAAATCTCATCAGATTACACATCTGTCCTGAAGATGGACACTGCAATGCTGTCCGAAACGTTGGCTAAATATGAAGATAGCGCAAGACGGCATAATACCCCAAAAACAAATCACTTTTGATTAAAATAATTAATTTTTAATCGAACTTATTCAGAAACTTTCTCGGAATCGCATAATTTATATAGGAAAATAAAAATGTTAATATTCGTTTGATCAAAATCATAAATCTCCTAAAGTTCATCATGGATTGCTTTGAAATTTTGACACAACGTTTCATTTGAATACGCGTGTGTTTTATATATATATATATATATAACATATATATATATATATATATATATATATATATATATTTATCCCCTCTCGTACTATGTTGATCTCGCGCGACGGTACGCCAGGTATTTGTTGATCCGTTTGCATTTGTTGATCCACCCCGGATATGTTGATCCATTACCCAAGCTGGCATACATATGTAAATCCCTACAGATCAACTTGTGTCATCGAGATTTAGCTGTAAGCCACGCCCATTTTTCGGTCGCATATACATTTTACACGATTTATTTTGTTGATCTATATATTTCTGACAAACTTGACGGCTTGCATGCGTTGTAACTTAACCGCCAATTTCGCGCGCGTTGTCGTACTTTTTAGATCCTGTTAGTACATCCATATTCTATGAAAATGACTTTATACTTACAGAGGATAGACTGCCTCACGAGTATTTATATTGAAATGGAACTTTCGCAAACGTCAAATCCATGCTAAAAAAATCTTTTGAACTTGATTAAACAAAAATTGTAAATTTAATACATCATTTACTACGTTTCGTGACTTAGCAGGGGTGCTCGGGTTCATAGGGTGAGGTTTGTCTGGGTCATTTTAAAAGAGAAATTTTGAACTTTGATTGAATAAAATTTTATTTTAATGTATCTTTTACCATCTCTCCCGACGTAAGTTTCTTGTAATGATTAAGTTGAAACAAAGCGTAATATCCATAATATGTGCCTATTAAAATTGCGGCGATTAGATTGGTGAGAATTAAATTTTACAAATTTTAAATTATGATTGCTAAAAAATCTATTCTAATTTGTTTATTACTAAACATGGCTAAAGTCATTTCAAGCTACGATTCCAACCAACGATTTTTTAGTATATGTTCGTCAATCAACAAGAGCCATAATGTCTGTACATCAGAGCCCTCGAGAACTATTACAATTATGTGTACCGCCGCCCCGGGAACCATTTATTAGATAACCAACACCCCTACCATAGGTCACCGTCAACGTTTAGCGAGATTGTTGTTTATTTCTTATATTTTTTACAACATATCCACTCAGGAGGCCCTGAGGAAAATCGTAACCCTCAGGGCCTATGTCATCTTTGTGAATGCTGTGTTGGGGGAATTTTGAAGGAAAGGAAGGAGAGTGGGTTCTGGGAAGTAAATAGGTATGATGGGTGGGTAGTAATCTGGGGTTCAGTGTGATTGAGTGATATACATAAGAATCCAACTCTCCTACTGCAAGGCGATGCGTTGAAAGAGGACTAATCGATCCGGCCCACCACGCAGTTATTAGGCAGGCGCATCCGCCGCCAAGCCCCTCACATACCTCACCCCATAAACTCGGGCACACCTGATAAGTCACCAAACATATCCAACAACTTGGGGAGACCTATGGCAGAAGTGTAGGTTATCCAATAAATGGTTCCCGGGGCGGCGGTGCACATACCCTCCTCCCAAATTGTAATAAACGTCTACTTTCAAATGTAAAACATAATTTAAAACGTTCCTAAATGACGGCCTCCGTTATCGAGGGGTAAGGCTATCGACTAGCAATCCGAAGGTCGCGGGCTCAAATAAATTTTACTAAAATTAATTTGTACTATTTTACAATTAGTGTTTGGCAACCAGATCTGAAGAGCCAAGTACTTTCCCAACTTCCTCATCTCCTTCGAGGTTCACAATATCTTCAGTCTCACAACAACCCCAATTGAGGATGCCATAGTCTCACTGGCTCCAGACGGGAGCAGTTGGGACTCTGGTGTGGTATTCAAAACTAAAAATCTACAGCTAATTTCGAGAAGTTGAATAAAGTGTTTTTAGCACGGCAAAATGGCAAAATTTCAATATTATTGTAACAATAGCAGACTAACATGTGACATTAATACATCAATGAATAACACTCATTTTACATGACCACCCAATGAGAAGCTGATTTTTTTCACAGTTTGTCTAGAACCGAACACCTGCATGTTATACTAATACCAGCTAGAGGATAGCGTAAAACACTTCAATATTTTTTTATTTAAATATTGATAATTCTTCGATGCTTCATAATAATGTTTCATAAAAAAATACAAATCAAATCACACCACATCCAGACAAAGAAGCCGATATGTTTTTATACACAAAAAAGGTTTATTTGGATATTCTCTGTATTAAAACTAATTTCGTTAAAAAATAATACTTTATTGTGAATTTGATCAGACCTAAACTTCGTTGTTAAGATAATGCAGCTGCGTGGCCGCCCGCGCCGCGATATATCCATGCCGGCGTTCTTTTGTTATAACGACACCCTGATTAGAATACATTTAATTGTTTTGTCTTTGATTTTATAAATATTTTTAATAAATTAAAAACGGCTATGGAATTCCACGTTTTGCCACCGCGTTTCCGGATACTATTGATTACTTAACACGGCTAAATATTTCAAAACGACTTATTAACGATTCCAGAATGTACTTTATTTATTACTGTTTTAAAAATGTATCTGTTTCTTTAGACAATTTTTTTTTTATAAACTGCCTATAAACTACGTTTTATTACTTATCCACTGGAGCGATCTCTGTCATATTTTAGACCGGTCGGTGGCCGAGTTGACATCGCGTTTGGGTCCCACCCAGGCGCGGCGTAGTGTGTTCAATTCCTGGGCTGGCTAAGTCCTCCATCACAACACAAGCAACATTTTCAGCTGACTGTGGTGGTAGTAGGAGATTTTCAAATATTGCCAGGTTATTCGAAACCCGGGAATGTATGTCTTTCTTTTTAAAAAGTAGTTTATATTGTTTCCGTTTTAATGTTTTCGGGGGATAATTATACCAGTACAACTCAATTACTGTCAAACTTGTTGTAAAATCAGATATGAGCGCATCAGCAGAATGCTGCCTGCTCATTACATAATAATAATAATAATAATTGACCCCGTACTACAAATAAACCCAAGTTTTTTTAAAGTTTCTGTGAGTACAGCTCCCAAGTCTTGCTCAAGTGCATGTCCGTCCGTAACACTTAGTCAATGTAATTATTTGTTCGTTGTCCTCTTTCCTAATGTGAAGTTTATATTTTGATTTTAATTAATATATTTACACGTTGTTTGGGGTAAAGTTTTATCTCATTCATAAAAAAAAACTTTTTCTTCTTCTGTTTTTATCGAGATTAAAGCAAACTATGATATTAACATATATTTGTTTTTCTTTTTTTATTACATCAAGTAGTTACGGTTCGTGATTAAACAGATTTTCTTGAGGATATATAGTGTATTACTTTAAAAAAAAATGAAATTTTGAAGAGTAAGTTTAAACTAATCCTAACTAAATTAAACTAATACTAACCCCGGGGTCGGGGTCATTGCAGCATTTCACTCAATTGGTTTATGAGAATATAGCTTAATTTATATGAGATTGAAAAAAAATCATATACGAATTTGGTGGGCAGTTAAATTGTCTGACGTTGATTATAAGTATTTTTTTCGTAAACTTTATATGCAAGACGTAGAAAATGTTAAAGTCAAATTGGTTCAATTGGCTTTGGTCTCCTCTACCGATGAAGCAAGTGATTTCATTGTATTTCATTAATATTCATTGGGCCTCTGTGAAAAATTCTTCACATAAAATATAATCGAAAAAATTGATTAAATATAATTGCATTTGTAACCACCTTGTGGTGTTTTTTTAGTATATTCCACTGAAAGATGCCGACTTCCGGTCATATTGTTTAAATAATATTAAATGTGAGATAATTCTTTTAAATAAGAAGATTTAATTTTATTTAGAGAACTTTAAAATATAACGATTTCCGGTAAGATGTGACAATAATTTAAACAGAATATTAATATTTAAAAAATAATGTTTATTCGATTTGAATGATTTATGCCAATCATTGGGACTTTCTTTTCAAGAGTTATGTGATTATAAAGTTTACGATTTTTTTTAAATCCTAATAAAAAGTGATACCTAATCGATAAAAATTGTGTGAATTCATTGGTTATAACTTATAATATAGATCATTTTGTTAGTCTCCATATTCAAATTCGGAGGTATGACTTTTTTATGTGACACATCTCACTAGAGCGCCCCTGTCTTTACACGTTAAATACAGAGAAACTATGTCGCCACCCAGTTGGGCAGCGTTATGGGGCGGGTTAAGGTAGGGTCTGTAGGAATGAATTTATTAATGCGGGTCTTAAAGAGGCCCGGATTATATGGAGGAGGAAAAACAGATGCCGATAGCTCGTTCCACATGCGAGCCGACTTACGATAAAACGAGTTGGAGAAACGACCCGTTCATATATAAACAGGCTCTAATAAAATACCCCTAGAATAGACACAGCATACGCACATTTCGTCATACATGATTTTACCGCACATATGCCTCAGGGATCTCATTTCTACAGTATTCAGTCTACTTTCAGCCTTCTTCTGCCAGTTTCATGCTCACTTCCACATATTAGGGTAGGTACCAGCACTCCATTGTGGACTTGCCGGATCGAAAGAGACTGGTTGAGGGATACCTTTTGGCCATAAAAATCTAAAATGGCGGCAAAAGGAATAATGTTATATGGTATATTTTGAACTTCTTACCACCTCTCCTGATTACGCTTCGTGACTTAGTAGGGGTGGCCGGGTTCTTGATTATAATGGGTAATTATTTAAAATGGGTAATCAATGGATGATTGAACGCGGTTGGAGATAGCAAAAAACTGTCCAAAGAAGCTAGCAGTCCACAATGGAGTGCTGGTACCTACCCTAATATATGGAAGTGAGGCATGGCATCATATTCTGTCTACTTTCAGCCTTCTTCTGCCAATTCCATGCCTCATTTCCATATATTAGGGTAGGTACCAGCACTCCATTGTGGACTGCTAGCTTCGCTTCTTTGGACAGTTTTTAGTTAGCTCCAACCGCGTCCAACCATCCATTAATTACCCATTATAACCAAGAACCCGGCCTCCCCTACTAAGTCACGAAGCGTAATCAGGAGAGATGGTAAAAGATACAGGTTCAAAATTTCCTACATAACATTATTCCTTTTGCCGCCATTTTGGATTTTTGTGGTCGAAAGGTATCCCTCAACCAGTTTATTTCGATCCGGCCCGCCACGCAGTAGATGGGAAAACGCATCCGCCGCCAGGACCTAGACAAACCTCACCCTATGAACCCGTGTACCCCTGCTAAGTTATGATTTTTTTATGGATTTGTTTTTGCGAAATTTTCGTTTCGATCTAAATACGCATACATTTCTTATAAACAATTCAAGCAACACACGTCATTTTGATTTGAAACGGTACCATTTCACAGTCATTTCATGCGATATTCGACTCTAGAGACTAATACTTTGAGTTCAATATCACAAAAGATTACGGAATCACATAAAACCTTGTGATGAACAGTCCACCGATTGCCCCTTGATTGGTTCATTTAGTAAAACCATATATAGGGACACAGATCAACTTTGTCTAATAACTTCTTACCTGGATCAACATACTACGGGAATAGATCAATATATATGAGATCAACATAAGTATGCCAATTTGGGTAGATCAACATAAATTATGCATCCGATTTCCATACAAATTTTGAAAATTTTATTAACAGTATATCAAATGGTTTTTCTGGCAAACTGGCAACATTGATAATTATTGTACCACTGTTGTCAATTCATTCAGATGTATTCCATAATAGCCAAGTTATATGGTGTTAAAGGTGGATCAACTTAGTCTAACAACTTCTTACTGGATCAACATAATACGGGAAGAGGACAATATATATATATATATATATATATATATATATATATATATATATATATATATATATATATATATATATATATATATATATTATATAGAAGTCAACTGTGTTTTTATTTTTCACTAAATTTTAAAAACATTGCCATCTGTTGGGCGTAAAAACAACATGAATCATTTTTCTCTATCTGCACATGCAGACTGAGCAACAGCAAAGCGTGGCGGGATACAGCTTGTTATTTGTATTTTAAATGCGTGACAAAGTAAATATTAGGAATTTAAAATTTTGAATCTGCAACTAACAAAGTGCTTGAGACTTCACTGACCCTATATAAAGAAACACATACCTATATACGAGTACATGCGTCATCTTAATAAAAATGGTTCATAAAAAATACTATACGCGAGCAATAATAAAAGATATGACAAGGTACTGATGCTTTATTCTGTTGATTGGGTACTTAAAGTTTGTACCTAGAGACTTACGAAGGATTCTTTTTTACGTCTCGTAAAACATATGTTTTTTATTATACATAAAAGTTATATTCTAGACAGTGAAATTGCTGGAACTAAAAGACAAAATAATGTTTCAACTGCAAATAAAATATGCGGCAAGGTCGATGGACGATGATGTATTGCTATTATTTGGATTACACAAATAGTATTTCAAAATGTTCTTTAGTGATGGGCCCTGCAAGGCTGTCTGAAACCTTGGCTTATGTAAGTTGGAAGAAGTGCAAAACGTTAAAATACCCCAAAAATCAAATACAATTGTTTTTTGGCAGTGGAAATCATAAGTCACAATATAATACCATGTACATAGTCATTTGAAAATATTGTATGCAAATCAATTCGTAGTTTTATTGACGTGTACTGTTATTAATATTTGAAGCAACTTTTGGGGTAGTTTTGATTAACAATTAGAATTGGAAAGGGATTCTGACTTACCCTTGGTCTTTGATATACGTCTTGTTGCAAATCGATATTTTGTTCATGAGGGACACTGCGGGAGATGCAGGTGATGTAGTTTGTGTAATATAATCGAATTAAACGAACTGATGGAACATGTTCACTGCACAGGTTTTCTTACAAGACTTATAATAATTTTTTTCAATTTCACTGATGTAGGTATGTAGGTACTAAATACTGTCAGACAGGCACAGGTAACTGGGTGGGGGAATACAGGAACATCCGTTAAAGGGAGATGCGTACTGTTGCGTCAACAGAAAGCATAACAATTTACTTCAGTTATATTTTCAGTTTTCATACATTCTTACACAACTCAATTCATATTTTCTTAGGAGTATGACAAGAACCTTAATTTATCGATGTTTATAAATATATACCTATGCTAAATACTTTTCCTATTATTGTCTTCGTTGCTTGTGATGTTTCTCACAACATCCCCCAAATGCCACGCAATAGCCACACAAGCTACAGGCAGTTGTAATCGTGGATTTGTATCTCATAAAAGTAGAAAATAAACTTTATCAACTACCGCAAATGAGGATTTGATGAACTTTAATTGCGAATTTAATCCTTGGTCTTTTATGGTAAAACTAATGATTAACATTTAGGAATATATTTCCTTAAGGAAGTGACCCACAATAAATTTTATGGTATGCTCTTATTACGCAAGCCAAAAAACATACTGAGAGAGAATTTTACATGACCCAATTTATATGAAAACTATGCAAATAAATTTACTCGTAAGTAAGAAAGATAAAACTCCCACTTTGCGAAGGTTTGTATTACTTTGTTTCGGATTCCTGAATAAAGTATTAGTGGAGCAGCTGCCTAGTGTAGTGTGGAGGTTAGAGGGTAGTTCTTTCCAAAGGCTTCGAAGGTTACACCTCCCCTGTGAGTAGCCTGTCAAGTTACATTAACAGATGTACTCTTTCCCTGTTACTTTTCCATGAAAGCACATTTGTAATTCTAAACAATAGTTGGAATCGTTCAGCGTGAAAGTTCCCCAATCCCTTCTCCAGGCGTACGACTTTGGAATAAATATAACTCAGCGCGGATTTCGTTCAGTATTCCGCGGCAGATTTCCGGATTTGCGACCTTTCGATAATATTGCTTTCGTTAAAACTTACAATTTCATATGTAGTTACTGCAGGGATCTTCTTTTTTAAATATGTGAACCTAACTCGTTAATCTAACTCATATTCTCAAGAACGCGTAATGCGGCTCAAAGTAATTAGTTTTTCAAAATTAACCCTAACATTCTGAAGAAAAATACATACTCACTTGAATAAAGAGGTAATTGGGTGGTGCCTTTCCGTGCTTTATAAAGAATTTTAAGCTTAAGCATATTACGTATTAATTTAAAAAAAAACACAGTTGTTTGTATGGTTATATATTAGAGTGGGTTTTTTTCACAGAATATGAACAATTTCAAAGTTCTATGCAATACATATCAGTTCGTGGTGTCGATTCTGGCGGTAATTGTTCGGTACGTAATCTTGTTACGGGCTAGAAAGCGTAGCGAAGCTGAGAATTCTGGTGGAGGAGTCCCAAAGTTTTTTTTATGAGAAAACACCCCACATTCCCAGTTATCCTTATCTAGTTAGACTGAAATGGGTTTTTATTTTGGAATGATAAAGAACCGGGAGGATAAAGAAAGCTGAAAAGTTTAAGGATAGCAGAACAGGTAGAGTCACGTGGGGTAACCGTACGCGGAGTGTAAGTGTTCGCAGTGATGTTTCCGACAAGATTGTGCCTGTTAAGCGCCCGTGTGTTCCTTAATTCAGTAGCCTTCTGGATCGCGCCGAAGCAGGACATGTGTACAGTGGATGCTGATTTGTCAATAAAAACTGGTAGGTAAATTACTTTTTTTCGTGCTTTTCTTAAATTTTTCATCTCTGTTACCGATGTGTGCTATTGTGTAACCAGCTGTGTCAGAGCGACGTGGTCTATGATAATTTTTAGTGAAATATCGTTAGTTAGACGGGTGCAAAGTGATAATTCTAATAAAGATAACCACTAATCTGATTTTTAAAGTTTATTGAATTTTGGTGTGATGGGGTAAGTGTGCTGGGGTAAGCGTTCGCAGTTGGACGAGTGCGAACACTTACCCCGATAGATAAAATTGATTTTATAGCATAATATTTCAACTTTCGTTATTTTTAACAGTGAAATATGCCACGTGTGTACGTGAGAAAGCACCCGGAGAGGTCAGTTTGCACTCAAGAGCAAAAAGATACTGCAAAAAGGCTTATGAAAGAGGGGAAGAGTCAGCGGGCTGCTGCAGATATTGTTGGGATCAGTGAAGCCACTCTGCGTAAACGCCTAAAACTAAAATTAATAGAAACTTCAATGGGGAGATATCGTCCGACATTTACACCAGATAAAGAGGAAGATTTTTAGATAAATAGATATTTAATTTATCGTGCAGATATCATTTTTTTGTGAAACTATTGATCTAATAATGAATTATTTATTTTCAGGCCGAAATCGTTGATTATTGTAAAAAAACTGACGAAATGTTCTACCGCCTGACTATGCAAACAATGAGAAAAATTGTTTACGAGTATGCTGAAATCAACAAGATCGAGAACAGATTTTACAACATTACAAAAACGGCTGGCAAGGATTGGGTGTGTGGATTTCTAAAACGTAACCCTGTTTTAGCTTTAAAACAGACTACTCCCACAAGTATTGCGAGAGCTATTGGGTTTGACGTTGTTCAAGTTCGGCGGTTTTACGCAAACTGAAAAATGCTTGCAAGTATGAAATAATTATCTCAAGCCCCTATATAAAGGAACTTCAGCAGAAGCAGACAGATGCAGATGCAAAAATTGTCCGAAAACCAATATTTAAAACGATGGAAATCGGAAGACCACCTCTTTTCAAGAAAGTCACACCACAAAGAATCACCACAAAGCGTAAGGCGGGAGATTCCAGCGTGCATAACTGTTTAAAGAGCGCACAAAAACAGGCTTCTATGGACTATTTTTGCCCACAATGCAAGGAGAAATATCGAGATCCACCAACAGAAGATTGGATAGAATGTATTGTGTGTAAAGCATGGTGGCATGAGAACTGCACAGACTACGATAAGGGGCAATTTAAGTGTGATAATTGCAATGGGGGGTAACTCTTTGCGATGCGAACACTTACCCTATGGTATGCGTATACTTACCCCGCACACGGGGTAAGTGTACGCAATCGACATGCATGTAAACTTTTTTATATAACTGTTTGATTTATGAACCATATGAGGTTTTTATGGTTGTTTGAGATGCCTTAATAATCGATCAAATTAATAAACAAAAAAGTTGAGTAAAATACCTAAAGCTTTTTAATACAAAAATCCCAATGTAAAAATTGCGCACGGTTACCCCACGTGACTCTATATTTAATATTTTCAATAAGAAATAAATTGACTGGACTGGTTATACCCTGAATAATTGAATATAAAAAAAGTTTTAAAAAATGTATAATATACCACATATGTATATATGTCAGACATATCATTGGTATTGTATTAATTTTTAAAACTTTGTAACCTCTTTGTAATTTTGTATAGTTTTATAAGTTTATTTATTACACTCTTATACGTGGTGGAATTATATAGTATTAAAATAGAAAATAAAACATTTTTTAACTTATTTCCACTCGTTTATTTTACCAGTACCGGTTTCGTCCTATTATGGACATCTTCAGGCTGGCAATATATTGTATATATAAATATATATACAATATACTTACCTATTGCCAGCCTGAAGATGTCCATAATAGGACGAAACCGGTACTGGTAAAATAAACAAGTGGAAATAAGTTAAAAAATGTTTTATTTTCTATTTTTTATGTATAGTTTGTTTTTGCAATAAAAGAGAAAATAAAATAAAATAAATATGGGTTTAATAACCTGATATTATAATTTATAAATCCTTCAGAAATATTATATCTCAAATATACAAGACAATATACATCTCATACATAATACGCACGTTAGGGTTGAATTTAAATATATTAACAAATATATATTATTTATTTGTTATATCACTCAATTGTCCAACTTGGAGGCACCAGTAAGGCGGACAGCTATATATCACAAGAGTATTTAATAACACACGTCGCTATAAATCAGCTTCGTAATCACGATAATCAGCATGAGTTATATTGCGTGGTTACTGTAATCCGGGCATAAAGGTTGTTGGTTTGAATATTCCGTTTTTCCGCTGTGTGGTGAGGATGTTCATTATCAGCTTGAACGATCATCAATTTCCTCTGAGATAAATAATCTCTGCGAGGAATTAGGAAAAAGGCAATTTGAAGCACAACATATTTTTACAGTTCTAACTTGTAAATTTATTTACGTCCTCAAAACAAGTACATATTAATAAATAAAAATTTAAAGTGCATTCAAATTAACATCATAATGAAAAATATCTAGTCAAATTATTTGTTTTCCTGTCAAATACTGGACTGGATGCGTGTAACAGATGATTTGACAAATTTCATAAGAAATTCGGTAAAGCACGAATATATAATTTGACCGGTCGGTGGCTGAGTTGACATCGCATTTGGTCCCGTCCAGGCTTAGTGTGTTCAATTCTTCGGCTGGTTAAGTCCTTTATCACAACACAAGCAAGATTTTTCGCTTCCCGTGGTGGCAGTAGGAGATTCTCAAATATTTTCAGGTTATTCGTAACTAGGGAATGTTTGTCTTTCTTTTCTCGACTTGTTCTTCAGAATAATAATATTGTCGCATCTCGTCCATTATATTTTTCTGCACAAAGACACTTACGTAAAAATGTGTTCAGATATATTCTGAATGACTAATATTTTACTAGAAAATTGTCAAACAGTCAAATTTTTATCAGTTTCTCGATTAAAAAAGCTGTACTCATTTTTCTCCTTATAGCTAACTACACGAAAGGGGTTTTTAATTCAAGACATGTATATTGGCACTATAACAATAAAATAACTTTAAAAATAAGATAGGAATAGCACAAATAAAGGTTAGTACAAAAAATTCAAAGAAGAAAGAAAATGGTATTGATACCTGCCTAGAGTAAATAGCAAAAATCAACATTTAAATAAAAAGTGACGTAGGTACAAAGTAAATATTTATATATAAAAGTAAGTTACAGAGTATCTTAATATGTAAAAAATCACGTGTCACTGTGTTTATACGCGCTAATCTCCAAAACCGCCCAACCGATATCAATAAAATTTTGAATATGTGTATGGTTGATTCTAGCTTGAAATATAGTATTTTTTTTCAGATTTTTCTTCCTAAAATACATAAACATTTTAACTTTCCTACATATAAGGTGGTCTGTGGCAGGGCAACGTCTTATATTATAAAATGCATTTCAAATAGTTGAGTTAAATTCGTACTGGTTTTTAATCTTTAATGTAAACTATATAATAATGTCAGAGAAACAAAATGTAAGTTATATCTTATTTAAAATTTAGTATTGAATAAATTATATTAGTATCAACGAAAGTCCATTTTGTCCAAGCTTATGTAATCTTTTTGCTGGGGAATCAATAAAATAGAGTTTTGAATAGGGTAAAGATGAATGAACAAAGAACAACTGCGGAAGTCTTGTGTTACGATTTGGCCCTCGAAACGTTATTGTATAGTACTTGTATGTACATGTGCACGAATGTACATACAAGTACTATATTTAACAAGTAGTGTTCTTCTTAATTTGTGTTCATCTTATAATATTACCCATTGGATGGTACACTACCATCACTTTATCTTTAACTTTAATCACATTAACGTTACCAATTTTCACACCCCACTTTCATTAGTACATACTGTCAAGTAGTTTCGATAATATATCATTTCTAAGCCTGTTTGCATAAATTTTGATGCGAAAATTTGAGTTTCGATAAAACGTTGCTTGACATGAATTTAACCGTTTTTGGTGCCCATATTTGAATTTCCAGATACTTTCCTCCTCCCCATCTCCTTTATTTCCCCGTTTTCATTAGCTTTATAACATACCCCGATAGGAGATGCGATAGTCTCATCGGATACAGACGGTTGGGAGCAGTAAATACTCTTGTGCAGTATTCATATGAAAAAAAACACATAAGAGAGGTAGATGAATGACTCCCCCATGGCCAAATGGCTTCATACGTAGTTTTATATCAACCCTTTTACTTGGATATGATTTGAGTTTTCACGGCCAACAACATTATTATGATTGATTTGTGGGGTATTATGCCGTGTTGCGCTACCTCTCTCTTTATCCGTAACGTTTGCAAAAGCAGGAGGTAGCGCAACATGCCCCAAAAATATTTTTTTTTAGTACGACTAGACTAGAAGCTACTCGAAGCCAGCAGTCTACTGCGGTATCTCCATATTGTTGAATAAAGTGATAGTAACAAAGTTGGTTGGTAAAGTATACGAGAAATATATTGGCTGAGAAAGATCTGGATCTTAAGATATTGTCAGTTTATTAAGATATGATAGATTTGAAATTAAATGGTACCTTACCAAACTATGCTTGTATATATTCGCACATGCAAGAAGAGTCTTTAAAATCTACGTATTAATTTACCAATGTTTTAAGTTTGTTATATTTTAACTTGTAACAGAATTTTAACTGATAACTGATTGGTGTGGAGCCAAGAATCTAATCAAATACCTAATACTTATAAAATACAGTAAAAAAATCAATTTAATATTTCAGAAATAAATTCAAAATCAAGCCATAGCTCTACAACAAAACTTTCCCAAATGTTGACGTATATTAGGACCCAGATAAGGTTTGGGTAGTAAACGTTGTGATGGACAGCTTTAGAAAAGTTCCAGTCGATCCAGACCAATATACATATTTATCGCCCGAAACTTTTCGCCGAGTCAACAAAGTTCAAAAGTAAAATCACTTTTCATGGACAGATTGGTTAGACGTTAATAGGCTTAACACGCTTTACTTTTGGCAATCATTATTTAGAAGTATTATTTAGAAACTACGTACCCTTACCGCTTTAACACTAGACGTTTTTGATTGAATTGTAATTTAAGTTGTTTTATTGAAAGTCCTTATTTTTGCCCAAATAACCAGATTAAACAGTTTTTCAATTTATTAAATTTGCTTATTCTTAAACGTAAAATATTTGTTCTCTTGAGTCCACCTCCACGAAATTTGACTTTTACCGAAAAAGATGTTTACAACAGTTATGCAATATATACCGTATTTGATTAAAGTGATTTTCTTTGTTGGTTGATAGTAAGTATATGTGGTGCAACTAGCTAGAAGCACTTTCCATAAGATGTGGAAACTTTCGTGTAATCGCAAAATCTGAGTATTATTATCCCAATGACTGTACAGTTTAGGAATGTTGCAAACGGAAGTGGCGCCCTCTGTTATTTTCATAAACAATTTATGAAATTTTCAAACCGCGGCAGCGGGTTTTTATCTGAAAGTTTATCTTTATTGCAGAATTACAATTGAACGCTGATATTTTCTTTAAACTTTTGTATGGTACAAAAACTTAGCAACCAGAAGATACGTAAGCAACTGATGTCAAAATTTCATAGTAAATATACCAGATAAAAAATAAACGTACGAAATAAAAACTGTAATATCACATTACATTAATAAACAAATTTCAAAACAAACAAACAAAGCGAATATCCCTCCCAGATTATCAGTGATCTAAGATTATTGTTAAATTTTAAATACATACAATTGCTGGTGATTTCGTTATCTGTTACTTTTGTTGTCAGCCAAGAACTGGAAGAAAACTCTTTTGAAAGAATTTCCATTTAATTTGAATAAATTTCACCCAAAATCACAGTCTCAGAATTTCAGTTCAAATCAAGTTCAGAATATATAATTTTTTCGTAAACTTTTTTAGGATCGGAATTTTTCTCCTTTTTTAATAAAAGGGAAGTAAGCGACAATCAAAGAAAACTTCAGAAATGTTTGCCATAAACAGATTTAACTTTGTGACAGGAATAGATTATTAGAATTGGAATATTTTATAAATTTTATGCCAGTTTTTTTTAGATTAACATAATTTTATTTGAAAAGTTTGATTAAATTATTTGATAATACGACTTATATATATATATATATATATATATATATTTACCTAGTTAGTGATTTTAAATTTGGTGACTGTGTATTATTTGGTATGCGTTAGGACGTAGCCAGAGATTTATAGTTTCTTCTTTCTCTTATAATATATAACATATAATATACTATCTCAATGTTAATCCCATACGTTTTTAATGAAAGAACAATTCTTTTATTGTATCTAAACTGTGATGCGTTTTTCGTTTATCAACACGAAAAAAAGATGTTTCAGGGAATTAAGCATTTTTCGGAACAGCTCGGGAAGTTTTGAGATAAAAAGTTGACCACCACCACGTGCCTAAAACCGTACCGTAAAGCCAATATGGTCAGTTTCAACATCTCAAAAACCCTGGGGCTCTGATTTCGGCAAAGAAGAAAATCAATGACTCTCTGATGCAATTTGATGGAAATAACCTCCCCAATAAAGAACCCATTGAAATGATTCGCGTAAGTAAATTAGGCCGGCTTCGGTATTGGGGCTCAACAGAAGCTCGAGTAAGTCTGACTTCCAAGAAACTGGGCGTCTTGTATATGGCTTTGGAGGGGATCCCACCACATTCCAAAAGGCGGGACACATATGGTTGCTTCCGTCACCGCACATCTCAAGACTTTTCGATAGTGACTAGAGAATAAATTCTTCAATAATGACCAGCTGCTCACCATATACAAAACTCAAGAGAGTCCGAAAATTTAATTTCGTAGCCATCTCTGGGCTAGAGCCACGTAATACTTGATAAACCTTCTTGATTCTGCGCAAAGATGTCTGATTGACAATCCGTTGTAAACATACCTATGGGGATTGGTAGTGAGACAATAAAATATGATTTTGTGTGGTGTCACGGCATTTATTGTGAGTCAGTATAACATATCAGTTGAGTTGCGCAGTTGGGAGATGGCTCTAGATCGATAATGATGATGACACCAGGCGTAGAAGCGATGTCTGTGGTAGAATGGTCGAGATGCGGGTCAGTGGGTCGACACCGCGTTGATGGAGACCGTACTCGTGGGCTTGTTCAGCATTGATGAAGGCGAGGAGTCTTCCGGGTACTTCAGCGTGAATGAGGTGGCCAAAAGTGCGATGGACCTGGTCGACAGATTATCGGGAGGTACAGGCTGATGACGTACAGACATACAGACGATGGTCGCGGAGCCGAGGCGCAGACGTCGATGAGCTGATGGCAGGGTCTAGGTGCGTGAGGTTAGCGTTGGCCAGGGATGATAGCCTGGGCCAGGGCGTTGAGGTGAAATCCCAAAGAGTCCATGGTTGTAGTCCGCGCAAGGTCAGGTGTAGGTGTGTAGCGATGTGGTGAGGAAAGATCGAAGCGTGACGCGGGGGGATCCGGCCATAATGGCCGATTCCTCCGTTACGCCGAGTCGTACTTCTCGACTGGGATGATGTCGCGTCGAACTTGTTGAATGGAATGATATGGAATGATCATGTACTTAGGTTCTCCACCGCTTATATAGCTGCTGATTCCTTTGTTCTTGTCTGCCACGGGTTGGAGTAGCGTCTGGACTTCGAACCCGCAGGATCGCTGACTCGGTTTATTGTATGAGCATTTGCATCACCCTGTATGCAAACATTCGCTTATCAGCAGTCTTACGTATCGCGATACCGATATTTTAATTGAAGTTTCGTCTAAGTCTGATTCAGATATATGATGACCCTAGGAGCGGTGACGTAACCGCTACAGACCGATTGCCATCTTAAATGCACAGATGCAATGTGGGCATGCTGAGTCTGTTCTACAGGTATTTTATTGGAGACTGCTCTAAGGATCTAGTGGCATTGATCCCTAGTGCACCGGTATACGTGCAACGAGCTATCAGCATCTAATTTCTCGCCTTAAAATACTGCGTGGCTCTTAAAGACTAATATTATGTGTTGGTCACTTTCGGTGTCTTAGCGGTTAGATAAATGAAATGATGACTAGCAATTTTTTTTTAAAGTTATTTTTGCTTTTTTTGCAGTTAGCCCTGAGTTTTCACTAGACGATTTGAATTTCAACCTTACCATTTTATTTTGTACCAAATCTATCAAAACCATAATTCATAGATTCGACCTTTGAAAGTCTGTTAAAAACACTCTGAAAAAACCACCCATTATCATTGTATAAAATAAGTTAACATTTATTTATGTATGTTTACAGCAAAAACCTTGTATATGTAAATCAACCTCTCCCTAAAAAAGGATGCTGGAATTCCTTACGGTAGCAATTTGCTGTCGAACCAAAACGGTCAAAGGCCTTGGAAATGTCAAGTTCCACGGTAGTTTGTGACACACTTAACCCTTTCAATACCAGTTTCTTTCCTCAGGAACTTAAAGAAAAAACTAGAATATTGCCTGATTTTGCGAAAAAATAGCCCCGCATTTTGCGTACCTATCGCTTGTACTCGTATATGATATTCCTTATGACATGAATTTTTTTTCTGGTAGGTTTATCTTTATACCGCTACAAGAATACTGCAAATAATATAGTGACATATCTCGTTCCGGTGGCCCTGCTTGGTTTGGGATCCTTTATTTTTTTATGTTTTGCTATCTTTATTTTATGATATTAAATTCATCTTAGAAGGAGAAGAAAAAAAACTCAGGCATACTTATAAAAATTCTCTTCACAACCGTTAAACGGTGTTGAATGAACGAGATAAAAAGTGAAGTGACAATTTTCTAGCAAATTCTTTAAATAATAGGACCGTGTATTTTTAATTTTGAATTATTTGAAAATTTTCAATGTTTGTAATAAACTTTTATACAAAATTTAGTGTAAAATTAAAATATTGCACTTTTTAAACTTGAATTTATATTTCAAACACAAAAATCTAAAATATAATTCAGTATTAATGGTTCTTAAAATTATTCCTACACTGTGCCTTACCCAATACAGATCTAATATTATAACACTAAATACACTGTTTATACAAAATAATGACAAAACTTAGAATACAAATAGCAGCAGGACAGGACAAAACACGAATATTAAAACTAAAACATAACATAAAACAGGAGGCAGTTTGTGCTCAGAAATGAGAATTTTCTGAGCAGACACTTTAAAAAGGTACAATAAGGAGACAACCGAAACCAAACAATTACCGGAAGTTTTAGAATTTAGCTTATTGTAAAATATTTATTTATTTATTAACGGACATCGTCCAAATTACAAAATAATAACACGAATAAAGTAAAATGAAAAATATAGGAGTAGACAAAGGTACATGAAAGCAAAGACATAAGGTAGATATAATATAAGAAAATAAAGTGACAAGTCGAATCAAGTCAAGAATACGCCGTGGGTCAGGACCACAGGACACTTAATAATATTCCGTCACTTGTTTAGCGACTGGCAAAAATCATTTAGACTTATCCCAAAAAGTTAAGGTTTTGACTTAAGTTGACCAGTCTACACATTCTGGACAATGGTGAATAATATCCATAATTTGTCGAATGATGATTGAGGAAGAGCAGTTCATTATTTCTGAGTCTTTGTGAGGGGATATTGAAGGGAATGAGTTGCAGTAGAGTAGGTGAAACAATAATACCATTTATAATTTTAAAGAAGCAAATGAGGTCATTTCTTTCCCGACGGACTTCCAAAGGAGAAAATATTGAAAAGAAGATTTTTTAAATAATTTTGTTTTTAAAGCCCGTTTAAATTCAGCCAAATTCTGGAGATTACCATTTGTTTTGCGATATATGTACAACATGGTATTACTGTTTTTGTATTTTGTATTTCTGTTACCACCACAATACGGGCCATTTTCCAATTTTGGGGTATAAATAATAAAATAAATTGAATATACGTCATTGAATCTTTAAAACAAAGATAAATATAGAACATGTAAAATATCTTGGAAAAATTCCGAAATTCGATGAAAAATTATTATGATTTCAAGTTATTCCAATAGATAAGCAACTCTCTTTGACTGGATATGCATATATTTTATATATATTTCCATGAATTATTTTATGACGGTTCATATTTAACATTCCGATTAGTAAGGTTTTCACATACACGGTCGTTTATCTAATGAAAAAATTTTACCTACGTTTTTTAGTAAGATCTTCACAATTCGCAACCCTTTTGCACTTGCGTTGAGGTAAGGCGCAACACGGCTAAAACCATTTTTTTACGTGTTATTAAGGATAAAATATGGTATGTTTATATATGTAAAAACAATGATGTAATAGTGAAGGGGTTCCACATTCCTGGTACCGTTCTTAAAAATATGCGAGGAGCGGTTATAACGGAATATACAGTGAATCTACAATCCATCATTGTTGATTTTATTCTTATTATATTTCTTTATGTGGGCAGTTTGCCATCAATCACTGTTCCCATAAACTTGGATACAACTGATGGTATGTCTGTGGGCGGTGGTGTTCCAAAGTGGTCTCCACTTCTTAATGAAGATAATAACCATTATATTTCATCCATGGCACATAAATCCACATCGCAGAGATATTCTCACAACCTTATTTAAAAAATTAAAAACATATTTTCATGATAAATATTTAGTTTATTGACTAAGCGTGGCAAAGTCCCGACTGGACCGTTTTTTAATTTCGTCTATCTGTATATTTCTTTATAAATTCCGTTTCCGATACTAGATAGTATACTGTTAAGTGTTGCCCAAATCCTCCATTAATCAAGCATCCTGACGAGTAAAAATCAAAGAGGATACACCACCACATCGATCACGCAGCAATTTGGTGAAAAACATGCCCTGTTCAAATTCAATTGTTCCATAGAAATATTTAATATAATTAAGTCATAATATTGTTGCCAAATTGATATTAATAAATCAGGATAAAGTTTTAAATAATATACATATTATTTTTTAACAATATATGTAGTATATAGTAATAATTAAGTAAATATTATTTTTCAAATTTTAATCTTATTCGCATTTTTCAATACAAGTATGATACCTGCCCGACAAAAATCTTAGAAAATAATCGTCATTGAAATAGTGACGTTTCTTTGGACATAATATATTTCCTTATTTAAAATAATTTCTAAAAATGTTGCATAAAAAAATACAGTTTATAATTAAGCAGATAGGTATTTAAGTACCTACTTACAAATCTAATAATTTTGACGGAAATTATGGTTTTGATTTATTAATAAATATGAGATAATTACAATACAATAATCTGGTTGAAATAATTGTTACGAAAAGCGAATAACTCTTTATTACATTGTGTCACTTATTTTTCAACATTTTTTTAAAACCATGAAATGAAATCTACATTGGCAGATCAGTTTAAAAATGTTATAGTATATAAAAAAAGCTATGTGATACGCGGTAAGAACTACATGGTTATTCGCAAATGTGGATTGGTGGAGAAAATATGCATTCGTAGAATGGATTCGTCATTTGTAGTTATACATAGGTACTTTTTAAAAATTTTGTTGCTATAATTGTGGTTTCTTGTTAAATCCATTTTTTAAGGTTAATTCTTATATTTTATTATCTTTGCATTTATCAAATATTATTACTGCTAATGGCAATTATTTTCTTTCAAAGCCACAACTCACGACGTTGTATTATATATCTACAAAACCTAATTAATAATTATGTTTGTTAAATATTTGCCAAGTTCGGGAGTTTTCGTGAATATTAAACACCTAAAACAAATTTCCTTGTTACAACACCACGCCCATCCCCCGACGTTAGCGCCGTTTCCAAGTGGCGGCGGAAACCCGAACTAGAATACTTCAAGTTATCTGCTTTAAATATTCGCTAGGGCCGACATCTGTCGGCAGAGCCGGAAAACAGGATTTAACGAAATTATGAACTTGAAGAGTTGTTTTTAAAAGATGATGCTAGTCCCGACAATATTGTTGTTTAGAACAATCCTTTGTTTTAGAATTAGTAATGTTTCCGTGCTAAAAAAATGCTACATACTTTAATTAGTTGTATTGGACTTAAAAAAATAATTTCGAGACTGTATTTAACTGCTATTCAATGAACTATGGAACAAAGATTTGCTTTGCTTATCAAAATTGGAACTGATTTTCGAGACAATTCAAAAATTTTCTAAAGTAGGTACCAATATTTTAATTTATTAACTAATTATGTTTTATTTTAAATATGTACTGCTTTTGCTTAAATTTTTCATAGATTACGTAATTTGTAATGTTTAATAACGGTTTTAATTCGTTTCTGATAAATTTATGACCATGTCTGTGGTCAAATTATGTTTGTTTTTAAAAGGCAATGGATACTGGGTAAATATTTTTTTAATTGATGCTTTCAGCTTCACAAATAATACGATCATAATTTCCCGTGATTTTGGACGGGTCTGCGCTAGAATGAACGCGTAATAACAAAAATTACGAAGGAAATCATTCTATTTTCAATAGGGCGCTCACCATGGCGTCAATAAATAATAAATAAATATAATTAATCAATATTAGAAAGTTATTTTTTTATTGAATAAATTTTTAAAAAGTAAGTAAGTAAAGTATATTTTTTATTTAATAAATTTAAAAAAGTAAGTAAGAAAAGAATATTTTTAAGCAAAAAAACAAAAATTGTTTGAAAAAAATTTTCAGGAAAAAAAATGTGAATACGCTTGTATTTTATCTAAGAAATGTGACAATTTAACATTAGTTTTGACTTTTTTACCGTATTCTACAAACGGAATAACATTAAATTGAAGTGATGGTCATATATTGTTAATTTTCATATTATTCCATAACCTTACTAAACGTTGGCACAATACTAAATAGCATAGTAGATAAAATATGTGTCCGTGGGTAAAGTCGGTAGCGCGCTAACTTCGGGAGGTGATTCCACATGATAGTAGAACTAAAAAAAAACAAAAAAGAAAGTCAAATTCCTATAAAAAAATATTTTTCCGTAGAAGAATATTTATTTTCCCATACGAATAATTCAACTTCTGAACCTAAAAACTATCTTAAAACATTGGAATTTCGATTTTTTTCTTCTTATACTATCATGTAAAATAACCCCCCCCCCCGAAGATAGCGCACTTTACCTCCAGACACCCTGTATATTACAATATGTGAAACATCTCCTTTGATGAAGGTCTTTTAGTTAACGTTTTGACGTAATACACTACTGAAGTAACTTTACCAGGTCCACATTATGTGGTGTATCCCCCTAATTAATGTAGTGGCCAATTTAATTAGCGTAAGGAATATTTAGAAAATCGCAGGCATTATCTCCCATAATTGTATCATTATCTCCATGTTTATCGACACCAACGCTGAAGTTTACTAATTAAAACTTTACATTGTTAGCAACCCTTTGGTTTAGGGTAGGATATGTACATCCAAGTCGGTATGATATACGCAGTGACCCAAAACCACACAACTGAGTTACAATATAGTATTATGTACGAGTATATATGTAGCTGGAGTTGGTCAAAAGTTAAACAGTAATAAATAATTCAAAAGTGCTATTAAAACACTTTCAGTATTAAAACTTTACAAGTTGAATATTTAAAGTATTTTTTTCCAAAACCAGTTTCCAATTTGGGAGGCGGTTTTGGTTACTGCCGCCTGGAAACCATTTATTGGATAACCAACCCCAAGTTATTTCATTCATCGGGTGCGGTGTATTCACGATGCGTCTGCTCCTCACATGCGTGGCGTGCCAGATTGGGAGAGGCTGGTTTGGAGAAACTCTTTAACCTCTCACACTGGTCTCCCGACACATTGCCTTACGCTGAAGTGGGAAGGATATATTCAAATGTCCGTCACTCCTCAATATTATGATACCTTGATTCCTACCCAACCCTCATACTCTTTACCTTCCCAGAAATTTTTCTCCTTCATTTCCTTAAAAAAAACCCTCCACACAGTATCCTAAAAGATGACATAGCGTATTGGGTGAATGTAAAAAAAAAATCAGCCAGAGTGAACTGGTCGATTTCAGCAATATACCTAACATTCGAA
This sequence comes from Hesperophylax consimilis, assembly GCF_061612785.1. Taxonomy (NCBI): domain Eukaryota; kingdom Metazoa; phylum Arthropoda; class Insecta; order Trichoptera; family Limnephilidae; genus Hesperophylax; species Hesperophylax consimilis. The sequence goes on from NC_142842.1 coordinate 32,685,294, forward strand.
TATCGACCTTTTCCCAATCAGCAGAAAACCTTCACCGCGCCTTGTAATTACATTTATTTAGTGTTTTTGTATCTCTGGCTGTTTTCTGCAGAATGCTTATTTTACATAGAAAATAACCAGACCTGAAAAGCTATCAATATATCTAAAAATCTACACTTAAATCCACTTTAAAGTTATAAGAAATTATCTAGATATTATTTATAACTCTTTGGAGTAAATAAAACATTCTAGGAGTTGTGTAGATTTGATTATTCAATATTATAACTAAAGTGCTTTTACCTCAGTTTGAGTTTTTTAAGCTGGATCCTTTTTGCATATTATAACTAGGTTCAATTTTAAATTAGCAGCTCAGTCGACGGTCTGCCCATATTTTTTCGGGAAATGAACATTTTATGTTAATAGGTTAGGTTACGAAATTGTATAAAAAATGTTAGAATTAGGCTAGCCAATGTGTTAATTTCCAGAATACCTGTGAAAACCTTTATTTTACATAAAACAAGAAAGGTTTACAAAATGACATTGTTGACATTTCGTAATGGTCTCGAAATGTTTGCTAATAATTGACCTTTTTTCACAATGTTTGCTTAAGAGAAAAATTCTTCCAAATTTATTTTTCGTAACTTAATTTTCGTTGTGTTTAGCTGGGTCTTTATACCCGTAGGTTCTAGTCGACACAAAAAAATGCAAATCCTCAGGTACTCGAGGTCATGTGTCAATATTTTTTAAATTTATTTGTTTATGCGTGAACGTGACGTTTTTAAAGAGGTATTTTTCCAATGTTTTTGGAAAGAACTCTTCAATGGTGTATCCTTCTAGGCCATCATTTAAAATTAAGGAGAGAGGGAATGCGAATTTATATATTAATTCTATTGAAGTGGGTTAGTTTCAAAATAAAATTTATGGAACATGGGTGTTGAGTTCAGTGTTAAAATAAAAAAAGCATTTACTGTGCAGTTAAGGAGATAATTTGATTATCGGGAGCGAGGAAAGATTAACATAAATATTAACTTTTTTTTTATTTATTGTTTTTGTGTTTAATTTGTAGAACTTTAAATTTATAAAAAAAAAAAAAAAAAAAAAAAAAAAAAATATTTACCTCGGTTACTCTCTCGTGTCTGATTGCCTGCAGTCATTTTGTGGACGCTCAGGGTGGGTACGGGCCATCTCTCAAGGAATCGTCTCAATTGAAAACACTATTTACCGATATTACTGATGTACCATTTATAGATGACGTAGTTAAGCACATAACAATTCTAGGCTGAAAGTTACAGGCTCTGTGTGATTATTTTATAGGTACCATTTATAGAAGCGCTTACGGCATAGAATCGATGGGACTCTCTGGTTACTGATCAGGTCTCGACGTGATGTTTTCTTAGAGTATCTGCAATATGCATTCGGTCTCACCGCTTATGCGTAGTTGATCACCCACCCGCGGGCAGCGATCATCTCGCGTTTGCATGCTCTTGTTTCTTTGGCTCTCAGAACTGAAGTGAAGTCCCCCGGTCCAGCGTCTTCCCGCCTCTCCTGCTGTCTGTCCCTTCCTCTTTTACTCGTGATTCTAACTTTCTCATTCTTTTTATGGGAATGATTTTACATGATCCCCTCTACATCGTCTATTGCACCGTATAAGGTAATCTTTCTGTTTGCACGTGACCAAGGTATGTTCTACACTGTATTGCCGCGTGATAGATGTGGTGGTGTATCTTCTATGATTTGTGGTCGTAGGGATGCATGATTTACGGAGGATATGGGCAACTTATAAAACCAGACAAAGAAGATATATTATACGGGTGTCTTTTACATAGACTTTAAATATGGCGTCGTGTTTCTAGTCTGCTATGTGTTCAAGGCCTGGACCGGTCGCTGCGAAGCGTGCATCAAAGGATGGAGACGGCGGTAGCCTAAAGAAGTGCAATGTTAAAAGTCAAAGGCAGTTGTAGTAGTTGACGTAAAGAGAAGCAGAGTAGAGTCTGTGTCTACTTTGCCTAGAGTAGATGTTTTGAGAACGAAGATTGGAAGAGAGAGTTGAGATCTCTATTCACGTAGTATTTATGACGGCCAAAATTAGGGTGCAAATTAGGGTGCGCCCCTTGTTAACGAGGTGCATTTCTATGCAGTCTCGTGTGTTTTTTCGTGACTTGACTACAATTTAATACGACGAGTTCCTCAGCTACCTACTTGCGAAAAAAATCCTAATACATTAGTCGAAACAAGCCATTTTTTAAAAATAATTATCGTAACAAGAGTATCTTCCTTTTATATGTAGTATTTTCCTCTCTGGCTTGAGAAGGAAAGTTTTCAACATAACCACGCATTTTCTGCCTGGATAAGGGAAAGTTTTCGACGTAACCACGCATTGTCTGCCTGGGTAAGGGAATGTTTTCGACGAAACCATGCCATTGTCTGCCAGGATAAGGGAAAGTTTTCAAAGTAACTACGCATTGTTTGCCTGGATAAGGGAAAAATTTCAAAGTAACTACGCATTGTTTGCCTGGATAAGGGAAAATTTTCAAAGTAACTACGCATTGTTTGCCTAGATAAGGGAAAATTTTTTCGTTGGTCAATGTTTTTCATATGTTTTCAGTTGGCCTCCATGTAGATCAATATCTTGACCAATAAAAATGTCATTAATCATCATCGTGAAAAGCTCAAAATGCATCCATTCAATGGAAAGAGTGTCAATTATTTTACAATTTATACCTTTTTCCAATAACTCGAACCGTTTCATTTGTCACTTTAAAATCAGATTCCTCAGTCAAGTCTAGCTAAGTATGTGCAAGATATTTTTTTTCCTTAAATCTTGAACCCCAGCTAAGTCACCAAACCTAGCTTGCCACTTGGAGTGACCTTTGGCAGATATGTTGGTTATTCAATAAATGGTTTCCGGTACCCTTACTCACTTCTTAAATGAAAATCGTAAGTAATAAATTTGCGTATTTTCCGATCCGTTACGCTTACGACCAAATTGATCTTTCAACTATTTAACTTATTATCTAGGTGTTTTCAAATAATTTACAGGAGCCAAGTTTTGTTGTCATAAACAATAATGAGTAATGCTTTGAAAGGACAGTTAAAGTCAATGTAAATAATCGCTAAGGGTAGACAATTAGTTCTAAGGGGCGGGACCAAATATCCTAGGGGGTGAGTTGCTTTTTGTCCCTGGAAAAATGTCATAATTTACGGGAAATGGGAATAAACCTTTTTTTTAAGCTTCGTTCATAATTTTATGGGGTAATTTATAACTAAGGATGAAGAATGCTTTATTTGCTTAACTACCTATTTTATAAGCAAATATTATTAAAAATGTAGATTTTTTATGATGTTTTTACTGAGAAATACATTGTTTAGTGAAAATTACTATAATTTCTGGCAGATTTTTTAAAACTTCGTTTTCTTAGTTGTAATAAAAGTGTTTTGGATAGAGCTGTTTTATAAATTGTGAAAAAAAAATAATTTTCAGACTGATTTGTGTTTTAATGTAAAAAAAATTCCAAAATAAACAAAACAAAGATTGATTTTGTTTAATTTGCTCTAATCACTTTTTTACTTCAAATTAACTAAAAAGATATTTGGTTCGGAAGTATCTTTTCACTTCAGTTTACAAGTTTCTAGTTAAAAGTATTATTCACTTAAGGAGAAGATACTATGATACAAAAACTCGTCTCGTATACTCTGATGAACAACATGTTGAATTTGTCTGAATGTAGTTATTTGACGTAAGTCATTTTTGTAATTTTTCTAATTTCCTGTCAATTACACACAATTCAATTTGCAAGTGATCTTTCATTATATAGAGTACGCAACATCATCGTTATTGATAGTTGGCAGATCTTTACTAATACTTCGGGGAATTTTATTGTTTGAATAATGTTTTTATTACGCACGCAAAATATCCTTTTAATGTAATGTAAATCACACATGTGTGACCGTATTACTTAAGAGTAAATTAAATAATTTGGAAACAGGTGTATTTACGAATGGTGTAAGTGGATATGAAAGTAGAGGATGCCCCTGTAAAACATTGCGCGATAAAGTTATGTATATGCTTGAGTCAGGTCTTTTCAAGAGTTGGAATAACCGACGAGTATGTTACAATGAATAAAAAATGTTGATGAAGCTGGGGTGTCCGGGCATTGCTAATTGCATTCATATTAATTGTACAACCCCCCCCCCCTACCCTCCCCATCTCTTTGTCCCAAGGAGAAAAATTTAATACTTCTCGTAACATCATCCAACCTAAGAGCATTACACAGCACAGACACAAACGGGAGAACTTTTAAGATGTGTTATAAAAACATTTATTTCGTTTATTAAATAACCCTACGATGCTTAATATTGAGATTAATATTTCGACGCTTAGTGGTAGAGCGTTTCAAAGAATCGGGTTTACCTCCTAGACGTTGCGGGTACAGAGTATTGCCTCTGTTTTCGATGTAAGTTTGCCATCTTTTTAGGAGGAATTCAAACATTTTCAAGTTATTAGAAGGTAAATTGGACATGTTTATCTTTCTTGCTAACAAAGAAAATAGATAAAACAAAAGTAATAAAAGAAAATAAAGCTTTACTTGCAGTGCTGCCAATTCAAATCCGCTCGCTACAACTGTCGCACTGCTAGACGTAAAACTTTACAAGGTAACAATTTTTTATCGCATGCTTTGCTCGTTGTATGAACAAAAAAACAAATCAGAAATAATCGGAGTGTTCCCAATTTTCCCACTGAACCGACGCAGAAGTCAATTCTCGTATTACTCTTCACTTCAAGTAACACGAATCGAGTTTATTCTTCTTGATTTCACAACAACTCGGCGTGTTTCCCTTGTCACAATACCGTGTGATCGATTTCTTTGACGCTTTCAGCTCGCTCGAGTAATTACATACGCCAATACCCACGATATCCAACAGGGAACACCCGGTATCCAGCATCTACCCCAAAACAAACCGCCTTAGTCGCTGCCAAAGCGGCCTTGTTGTGATGATTATTGGGGAAGAAAAAATATACTGATAAATAATTGCTTATTCTAGCACTTATTCAGAAAATCAGTCGCATATAGATAAAAGGGCACCATTCATTATTGATGAATTATTATATTGAAGAATTTTATTATCTATAGTTATTATTAAGACGTATAGAAGAAATGTTAGCAAGATCGATTCAATTTTTTTTGTGCGACTGAGAGAAGTATCTGGCATAGCTTTTTTCAATATCCTGGAAACGGCTTCTAAAACGTTAACTTTTTCGCTTTGTAGAATTTTTGCAATATCAATAAAATAAAATTAAAAATATTATTTAATATGAATTTTACTCGTATCAGAAATTGAAACGTGAAACATTTTATTTCCTGTTTATTTTGATTTATTGGGAAACTTTATAGCATTATTTGTATTTTCATATAATTTTAATTGACTACAAAAAATAAACTAAACTCTTTCGAAGCCAGCAGCAATTAGTCTAAACGTGTTTGAGTGTGTTGCTTATTCGCATTTTTAGCAAAAATTACATCATATTATAAACGTAAGGTTTCAAATAATAATCTAGCTTCATAAATCTCCCTTTATATGATATTACAAATTAATATGATTAATTAAAGCTAATTACTACATGCAATGAAGCATATTTAACTCTAATAATATAACAAGGCCGGACGGATCAAATCCGTGTGTGCGCGTAGTTGATTTAGCCTATGGAGACGGAGACCCACGATGATTGGTTGTGCAAATATATACAAACATATACCTAGCCAATATGGTGGATGGCAGGAACTGATTATTTGATGCAGTAATATCAGTAAGCCACTTGATGAGGTTGTAGTTGGTGATGGGATGGGATGGACGCAGTGGTAGAGTGGAACATAACCAAATGGTACTATATTTTACCGCATTTGTCATATTCAACCATAATATTTATTTTCAGCAATAAAATAAAATTTTAACTCTCCAAATTTTTTACCACCTCCACTTTATTCATTTTGATGTAACATCTACCATTCTATCTATTCGAATAATTTTTTGTTCATTCGGGAAATTTTTTGTTCAATTGGAAAAATTTACATTATTTTGTAAAAATTAAATTCTGTGATTCCCCGAATTTAACCAAATGAGTTAGATTTGAAATTTTTACCACATTTTAATGATATTTCAAGGTGATTTCTCAAAAAAATTCTCATTTTACAAAATAACACAAGATTTTACAATATGTTCCCAAATTTCACGATTTTTAATTATATTATATATATGTTCAACCAAATAAAATTCTTATACTGATTTGTACCCATTTGAGATGCAGATTGATGGCTTCAGGCAGCGAGTAAATGTAGAAGTAAAGTATGTGATTTTAAAAACGTAAGGGAAATTTTTGTGTTCTTTTTCATAACCTATAGTTACATTTTTTTTTTTTTTTAAAGAAAGACAAACATTCCCAGGTTACGAATAACCCAACAATGTTTGAAAATCTCCTACTACCACCACAGAAAGCCGAAAATGTTTGTGTTGTGATGGAGGACTTAGCCAGCAGAGGAATTGAACACGCGACGCTCGGGTGAGACCCACTCAACCACTGACCGGTCAAATATTTCATTACTTATGGAATTTCCAATCACTGTGACGTTGTTTGTTATATTTTATGCACTTCTTAAATGGATTTACTGTCGTCATAAAAAACTTAAACGATAAACGGCAACATATGTTTTGAAAGTAAAAAAAAAATTAAAACACTGGGTAACCATGTTTTGTAAAGATGGAGGAGTTTTAAGAGTTTTTTAAAGACGGAAAAGACATAAAACAAACGATGTATTTAAGATCTACGAAAAAAAATATTGTATATTTTTTTAAACATAAATTATACAAAGGGCAAAAAACTTCCCTTGGAGCCTATGTCATCTTTGAGGATTCTTTGTGGAGAATCTTTTTGGAAGAAGGGAAGGAGAGGTAGTTCTGGTAAGGATAAAATATAAATGCGTTGGGTTCTGTTGGTAGGTATCTCCAGGAGTGACGGGTGTATGAATTTTTCCCTGCTTCTGCAATGCATGGCTAAGACAGTTAAGACAGTTAAGACAGTTAAGACAGTTAAGACAGTCTGGCTTGAGGGGTCTCCCTCAACCGGCCTCTTCCGATCCGGCCTGCCATGCAGCTGGTGAACAGACTCATTCGCCGTCAAGACCAGAACAAACCTCACCCCAATTAACCGGGCACCCCTGTTATGTCACCAAACATAACGAACCACTTATGCAATTAATGGTTCCGGGATTGGCGGCAGCCATACCGCCTACCAAACCTGTTAATATGAATCAAATATTAATATTAATAAATTAAATGAATACTTTTGAATGTATCTATAACTTTGTAATTATAAGTAAGTAAATTAAGATTACAAATATTTATATTAATAACCAATGCGCCATGTATCAAATAATTTAGATAAGTAATGCTGGTGTTGTTACAATAAAAATTGAGAAAATCAAATGATTGAAGCAAAACCATTAATATTATTTCATCAACACACTATCGGAAGGGAACTAAAGGGTTTTTTATAATTTATTTTAATTTTCTTTTACGTATAAGCATTAAAAATCTCACAACTGTAGGAGTTAAGCGACTGTTTTCAAATTTCGTTGGACACCAAGGCAAAAAAACAAGAAAGATAAATGACACGATTCAAACTAATAAAGAGTAAAAATGTCGGGTACGACCATTATAAAGCGGAAAAACCTTCATATACATTTTGCATGATTTGAACATTTTAAAAAAAAACGTTAGCATCGAGCATCGTAAAAAGTAAAAAAGGAAAATTGGAGTACTGAAAACAGAAAACGACAAATTATTTTGACATCGGAGTTCTTAAAAAGAGAACGAAAATCAAATATTGATATTTGGAAAAAGCTTACCTACCAATATTTCGCAAAGCAAACGTTCATATCGACCTGGTATTTTCCATGTTTCAGGTTTATGTATAGGTAAGTGATGTTATGTCAACCAAAAAAAACAATTACCTATTTTTTGTACAGTAATTACTTCCCCGGGGAAATTTCTTTTCAACAACAATGGGCAATGTTTTCTCTTGAAATATATATCAAATTATACTCTTATGAATTTCGCTATCCGAGTATCGGTATAAATATTTACGTCCGAACTTTTTGATAACATTTACGTTGGAATTTAGGTATCGTAATAATATTAATAATGTTTTTATTCCGGAATATGCGATACCACAGATCCCATAACGTAGAAACATACACGTTACGAAGTAAAAAGTTTATTTTTCCATTTTACAAATAATGATTCCTTCCGATATTTACATAAAACCTTTTATTTATACTTGACCTAGCGTGCGAAAGCTAATAGGTGTACATACTGACAACCAAAAAATTTAGATAAACTTTCTCTACTCAAATCATTTTTAATAAAACAGTTAAAAAACTGGTTGTACTTCAAATACAAGTACGGGTTTCTATGATAAAGTATTATACGTCAATAATTATTGAGAAAATGTTTATTTTAATTCTATAGGCTATGCTTCTTAGATAATATATTGACTTTAGTTTTTGTTTTATCTTTTCTTGGATACATTTTCGCGTGTTTTCCAAATTTCAAATTTTGACCTGTTTTCGTTCTTAATGTTTATTTTGTGACACAATCAAATTATATTTTTAGATCAGCAAAATTTTTGTAAATTTCAAGTATAATTTTATCTAATAATCAAGGTTACCACATTACCCATTTTGAAACATTGATATGTTAAAACGTGATAATCTTTCCGTGGTCGAGGGGTGAGGCTTTTGACTAGCAATTCAAAGGTCTCGGGTTAAATTACCGGCGTGCGCAGGTAGATATAATTTTACGAAATTAAAAAAAAATATCATAAAGCATACTTGTAGTATTTTTTAAAGTGGAAGATAATCTCAGTATCGCCCTGGCGTAAGAGCACCATTCTATTATACTGTGGCCCAATTAAAGTTTTCCTGTCTTTACCAACCACAAGAATCGGTGACGTTGTGATGCGTGGGAAGCGGCAGACTCTCAGCATTTTATCTCCGGATCAAAAAGCATAAATGGCACCTCCACTAACTCATCAGACAAACTTATTAAACCTCTTTTGAATTTTTTGATAAATGAAATCGCCAACAATGGTCAGTCATGATAATTAAACATCGCACAATCGCCTGAGCACGATTTTGACATTTCCTCTAGATTAATTATTAATATTAATTATAACAATAATTGGATATTTTGCTTAGCGCAGTTTTTTTGTGAAAAATTATCACAATGATGCTGAATAAGCATAATTCGTCAGCTATTAAATTTCGTGTCAATGGACATTAATGAATGTCGCAAATGGTCTACGTTTAAACAATTTCAATGTTAACACTTGACAAATAATAATGTGTTCTAATATGAACAATAGTTCATGTTCTTTGACGATATAATTGTAAATAAAAAAAATAATGCAGTTTTATGCCAGAAGGCCATTATTAATACATACATTTTTTCCTAAAATAAGCTATCCTAGCGGCTTAAAATGGTAAACCATTTCCGCATCTGTTACGCGTTCCATTTGCATTGGTTATAAATGCGGTTTAATTCTTGAAGGGGCCTGGAATAAAAGAAGTAACAAAAATTAAGCTGGCAGCATGTTCCATTTTATGAAATACTAGCTGACGTGGACCTTGCGTTTCTCGTGGTTATTAATGGTTTGGAGTAATGACAATTTTATTTATTTATTGGACATTTTGTATAGCTCCGCTTTTGTGAGATTTCACCTCAGGGGCACTTTAAAGTTGATGCAGGTATTAAAAAAAATATAAATATTACAAAAGTGAGATTAAGTTAAATAAAATGAAGTACAGGAACAGGTGACACGAATATAGAAGATGGAGACTCTGCAGCAAGGTGGTGAAGAAACTGGACCAGTTGCTGCAGCGAGAGAGCCCACTGCGTCCACCAAAAGTGCCAGCACGAGGTTCGTCATTCGTCCAGGTATATGTCTGCTGCTAATTAAGCGCTGACACAATATCCTCACATAGATAACAGACCTTGGCAGCACCGCTGTAACATTCGGCGAGTCCATCATTAATCTCCTTGTAATTTTGTTCCTGGTGGTAGTTAGTGGTGCAATGTGCCCGCAATAAAAAGCGACGGTCGGGATAGGAAATTACCCTGGGCTTAGCGAAATATTTGTCAGGGCCTTCAGAGTTTCCGAGAATTCCGTTGAAAACATCTGACATACTATAGTTACCGATCCTCGTCCCAAGTTCAAGTTCAGCGAATTTCGAATATTTATAGCAAAATTTTCGATTATTCACTTTTAACACACTGCACTCTAATCACATTACTGTACAGTTCTGATTACTCCGACTTCTTCCATCATTCAGTACTCTTAACCATATTGTTACTGTTAAAAAACTAAACTATATCGAATTTAATTAGACTACTTATGTCACTTCAGTACACATAAACTCTTTTCTATTCCATTATTAAACTCTCCTTTACATGAGCAAAATTTGTTATTTTTTTGTGAAAACCATAGTACCTATTTATCGATTGATACTAAAGTACCGTATTTGATATTTTTTCAATTAACAAAGTATTTCATCAGAATATGTTTCTAATACTGACGTGATATGACATGAAAAGCGCTCAGTATTTATAAGAGAAACACATTTGCCAGGTTAATTCACTGATAATGGCCTATTGCTTCAATGAGAACTCTATACTGAGTGTTTCGGAATTATAGCGCTATTCCCACAGCTGCCAACACCACCCATTGCCACTTCAACAAGATAAATATGTCAGCTTATTTGGCCTTCACAAAATTTGTAACTTGATTTTGTAAACCGAGGTAAAAAGATAAGTGTAGTTCAACGTTATTTCTATTTAGCTATTTTTGTAATGTTTTAAAAATAGCGTGTTACGATGATTTTTTTTTGTTGATTTAAGGCCACGTAGTAAGCGTTCAGAAATGGCTTGAAAGGGAGATATGTAAATAGAAATGTCACAGGGAGCGCGTTAATTTAAAAAAACGACCATAATTAAGCGAAAATTGCGAAAAAATTAATAAAACACGACTCGTTTTAAATAAATCGAAAATCGACAAATGTTTAATTTGCATTTAAAGATACAGTGTGATTTTTTTTATGCCTATAACATATTAAATAACAGAAAAAAACATGTTCTCGGTATTTTTTGGAGCTAATCTTGTGATTTTTTGTAGTTAACGTTTCGGCATAACAAATAACAGTTACCCATAGATAATTTTTTTATTTATATTACACCTACACCAATTAGGGCTTTTACAAACATGTGAAATACACAATCATTTAGAGGAACAATAATCATGAAGTAAATTTTAATTTTCAAATTATGTAGTCTTAGTCTTAAAAAAAACATTTAATGTTATTATTCATGTATGTTATTATAGCCTTCTTGTAAATACATTTTGTGCAGTTGAACACTAATACTATTTCTCCGAAAGTGTTACCAATTGCATGAAATCTAGGTAAGCGAAAATCTAAATTATTCAGTCCTGATATTTTGTTGTTGCCATTAATTGAAATAGCTTATTGCCATTATTAAAATAGCTCTTAAACACTGCCAAATCTCTTCTGAACAAACAAAAATGGATTATATCGTAAAATCACTTGACACAAAGCAGTTATCCCAGTTCTGGAAGAAAAGCAATAACCTGATCAAACCAAAAAATCGAATCGCCAGCCAAATTGATTGGTCCACAAACACGGAGGAAGTTGCTAATACTTTTAGAAGAACCTTTGCAGATATTTCCGGAAATGAAGTACCGTCTGTTCCTGATATTATGAAATATGATGGACAAAACTTTTATCTCTCTGAAAGTAGTATAATGGAGGCCATAACAGGCACTAAGGCTGGTAAGTCTCCGGGACATGATAACTTAAGTATTGAACACATAAAATACGGAGGAAGATACATACCCAAACTACTAAACATACTGTTCAACGCAATACTTAAACACAACCATATACCGGGTGCAATGACGAAAACGATTATAACTCTAATCCTGAAATTGAAACAGCCTGACATGACTAACTCCAGCAATTACCGACCAATATCTTTGGCAACTATAACTGCAAGATTATTTGAAAGGGTAATATTAAATGAGATACATAATAAACTAATGTCTAAAGATAACCAGATGGGATTTAAATGTAGATTATCCACTAATATGGCAATATACACTGCAAAGCAAATAATAGAATACTACAAGAAACGAAAAACTACCGTATACGGGTGCTTCTTAGACCTAAGTAAAGCCTTCGACAGGGTCTGTCATAAAACATTATGGGATAAATTGAAAGCTAGGAATATACCTACCTTATTTATAAACACTATCCCGATGGCACTCCCAGCAGGAAAATGTTGTACGGTGGGCAAGTACATACTCCCAGCCGATATATTTGCGGTCAGGAGTAAGGCAAGGAGGTTGTATGTCCCCCATTCTATTTAATGTATACATGGACGAGTTGTCAAGTCGCCTGGATATCAGAGCGGGCTGTCGTGTTAACAGTATATGTATGAATCATATAAGCTACGCGGACGACATGATCCTCCTAGCTCCGTCGATCAAGGGATTAAGATTACTCCTAAACACTTGTGAAGAATATGGAAAACAGCATAATATGATGTACAACCCGAAGAAGACGGAATTGATTGCGTTCCACCACGAAAAAGTCAAGATACAAGTTAGATGCTTCCCGTATACCTTAACGAGGCAAAAATAAATACACGTTCGAATGTGAAATACTTGGGGCACATTATTAATGAAGACCTATCGGACGATGGCGATATTGAACGACAAAGGAGAAGCCTAAGCATAGTGTCTAATACGATTGCCCGCAGATTTTGCAAATGCAGCAATACCGCTAAAAAGTTACTGTTCAACGCATTCTGCACTGGCCTGTATACGTGTGAGACATGGTGTCACTACCGGACTTGCTCGATGGAACGACTCCGAATTCAATATAATTACGCCTGTAGAATCATATTTGGATACCGAAGATACAGCAGCGCGTCGACAATGTTCACGGAACTAAGACTGAATGGATTTGCCGGCCTGATGAGACCCCGGGTCACTGGAGCCAGGATGCGGCTAATGGCCTCCGCCAACACGTTGGTGACCGCAGCCTACCAGCACCAAGCGCCACTTCTGAGTGAGCGCTGGGCCCAAGCGCACTCAAGACCACACCCTGCATAGTTATCCTTATTTGTTAAAATATTATATATATTATACAAAAAATGTATATCTATATGGGACGTATGGGATTGCACTAACCTCCCCACATTCTGGAATAAAATATTATTATTATTATAAAAATATAATTTTCTATCGAGTTGTTTTTCTTGGTATTTGGAAGGTAATTAGAATGAGTATATCAGGGCTATTTATAAAAATCAAATCTGAAACGCTTCTTCTATCTGAGAGTTTTAATAATTCTAATTCTTTCTTCAAGTTGTTGTAATTTTTAGTTTCTATATGTAGACACAGTTTAGATTTAACAAATCTTAGAAATGTATGATGATTTTTTTTCAATGGAATCGGAGAAGATTTCAAAGTGAGGGGACCAAATAAAAGAAATATACATTCGACTCGATCAAGTGATAAGTATATCTAGTTAATTAAAAAATAATACAAAATAATAATATATTGAAAATGGAAAAAAGCGGTCCATCACCCTTCAAAATTCACGAAATCTGTTAATTAACTGTTAAATTATTTGTCAAGAATAATAAGAAATTTAAACAAAGACATAAAAGCTTTGAATATTTTTCTAGTAAGAAAACATATTAAAATATATGCATAAAATAAATATTATTTTTATGTACTTTATCGCTGGCCTGAATTTTTGACACATCGTTTTCAATATTGAAAATGACACATTGAAATCAAATCCGAGTTCATTGAACCAGACTTACAATCACTCACAGATAGACCAGAACCGTTATTAAAAAAATATATGATAATGCCCATAAGTCACATTGTTTTTGCCCTTAATTTTTGATTTCCAAAAAAAATTCTTAAAAATCTAACGTACTCATAAAAGTGTCATCTTTAAAAAAAAAATACATGTGTGATATATTGTGCCTGTCTCACTAGGAACTTCTGTGTTGAGAGCAGGCCCAGTTTATCACATAAGTCATAATAATTTAAGGTGGTTCATAAAAAAAAATACAAATAACAACACAGCTTAAAGTTTAAGTTTAAAAAACCAATCAGTATCGTACCATTGGAAATGCATACTTGTAAATTGGTTTTAATAAAAACTTTGATATTAGCTCTGTCCTGATTTATGATCCAAGATCCAGGCATCTGATTTATATTAAATTTAATTTAAGTTCTGCCTAATGTTTAGTGGAAGAGCGAAGTATAGCTTTGTTGCAAAGTATTTAAAATTTCTTTAGCCAAAAGTTGTTTTATCGAAAGTGATAAGCAATAAGTTATATGTTCTAGTATCGCTTGCAATATGGACGTTGTCAAAAGCAGTTCTGTTTTTGATGACATTATACTTGTATGTTTTTAGAATTTATTAAAATGAAATCTGACAATCTTGACTTTAAAATAAATAGCAAAAAAAAGATACTACCTAATCGGTAAATAAATTTAAATTACTTCTTACACGTGAATAAGTATTTTCATGTTTCGGTCCATAAATTACCCTACAATCAACAGATTTCTGTTTATTTTGTACGGGAGTACCAATTTTCGTGTTAAATTGTTCGATTACAAGATATTAACCAAATCCGTCATCTTTGGTAAGGAAATTTTTAAGTCAATATCATAGGATATAATTCTGTTTACATTAATAACACGAATATTTAGTATTTAGTGCTAAAGTTTTAAGTATTCAGAGTGTTAATCTTAACCTACATCATAAGTTTGTGTAGTTGGAAACAACTTAATATCATTAATCATATTTGAAAAATCGTGTTCGGTATATGAATAGAGAAAATACACATATTGTACGGGACGTGTTTGCCTGCACAAGAAAAGATTGTAAATAATAAGCACCGGCACACATCAGCCCTCAACCTGGATAATGATGTAAGTAAAACACCGTGAGGTGTTCTATCCAAACCATCATAAAAGAAAGACGATTCAAATCAAAATTCACATTTTAATTACAACTATTGTACTGGTATACAGAACGTACAAAGGGGTGTAGCTAATAGGTACTTCCTATTGTTTACAGCCAACCCAATTCACAAGAAATAGTAATATGTATTTCAATACAACTGGGTTTTAATACATAAATAGAAAAATGAGACAGTCGGAATTCTTTCAGCGATAATTTCAGATTGGAGCATGTTGTGCATCATCGCGCCATACGATAGAGAAAATGGCGCAGGCAACTGCTACAGCAGTGGCCAGTTCAATTTGTAGCCAGGAGGAATTGGCCAGCCTCTAGGTTGTCAGCATCAGTGGCTAATTCAGTCGGTAGTCAGGAGGAATTGGCCAGCCTGTAGGTTGTCAGCATCAGTGGCTAATTCAGTCAGTAGCCAGAAGGAATTGGACAGTCTCTAGGTTGTCAACATCAATGCAGCAGGGGTTGGCCAGCATCTAGGTTGTCAACAACAATGCAGCAGGGATTGGTTAGCCTCTACGTGATCATCGGCAGCGGGAAGTTCAGTCGGTAGCCAGCAGGAAATCACCAGCCTCCAGGTTGTCAGCATCAAATCCAGCAGGGATTAGCCAGCCTCTAGGTAGTCAGCATCAATTCAGCAGGGATTGGCCAGTCTCTAGGTGATCAGCGACACTGGCTACTTCAGTCGGTAGCCAGCAGGTATTTGTCAGTCTTTAGGTTGTCAGCATCTGTGGCTGGTTCAGTCGGTAGCCAGGAGGAATTGGCCAGCCTTTAGGTTTTCAGCATCAATAATTAGCAGTTGGCAACAGCAGGGATTGGCCAGCCTCTAGGTGATCAGCAGCACTGGCTAATTCAGTCGGTAGCCAGCAAGCATTCGTCAACCTTTAGGTTATCAGCATCTGTGGCTGGTTCAGTCGCAGGAATTCAGCGGCGGCATGGTCATTTGATTATAAGGCAGGCACACGGAGACACCCCATTATTGTGATGATGAGAGATGCGTCTGGCTCAGCTGATAGAGTACCGGCAGTAAAAAGCTCGTTGCACATAGTTGTAATCTTTAAAATGATTGTGCTGTGATGGAGGAACAGAAGCGAATACAGATTTCAGTTGACACTCAGAAATCGTAAGAACAAATCGCGTTGTTACCGGCGTAGTTTTCAAACTTGAATCCTCCAATATTTTGTTTTAATGGGCTATTTATAATATCTCCTACAAGCGTTTGTGTGATGTCAGCTTGCAAAACATGTTCACGTTTTTCAATGCAGGCATTGTGGTGCGAATAATATTTCGCCCAATAACAGCTTTTTGGCTTTGTCAATATTTTAATTTCATTTTAGAAAATAGGGTTATCGAACTGTTTCATGTTCGATCCAGTCGGTTTGCCGCCTGATAACAGATTGATGCATTTTTCAACTGGTAAATATTATGATTTGGAAAAAGGGGTCATCAAACTTGCAGGTGTGCAATTTTAGCCGCAATTTATATTAAATGCAATAAAATAATTTTTCGTGTTCGATACACATATCATAAGCCTAATAAATACCATGTAAGAAGCGTACATGTAAATATATTAACACGTCATTCATACGTAAAATTGGACTTGTATACTAATAATGGGAATCGGTTATTTGTAAATCGCACAAAAACCATCAGAATATTTGACCCCAACTATGCATCATAAAAACGATACCAATCTACATTTTTGAATAGTTTTTGGAATTAATTAATTAGCGAAACTCCAGATTAAAAAATAGAATTTTCCATTTAAAAAACACAGTCAACTCAATGTTTTCCACTCGCAGAAATGGTCTGAATACAAATAATACAAGCTAGTAGGCCATCGTAAAGGTGGACACATTAAAAGTTCCAATCTGAAGGTTATATAACATCGTTATTCTGTAACAAACCATCAGTATTTAAAATATTAAAACTTGAACAGAATAAAATTCACGAATCCCATCACCCAATAATTTTATATTTAGAAACGTATTCGAATTAAATTGTTAATGTTTCAATCTTCGTATTTTATTTAATTTCCTTTATAAGACAGGCGCGGTCCGTCCATACATACTGAGTATGCTCCGCATCCCTTGCATTTTAGAGTAAAAAGATTTGGACTTCTAGCCGTAAACAGCAATACTGCAATTTAAATATTTTAATACTTCCACAGCAACCTTAACTTGAAGTTTTTTACAAAAACGGCGCTGTAAACAATCATACAAATATTATTATTACAAGACATCGTGCATATTATCGTCCCGTTTCTGTATACGCACAACGAACGAAACGATACAAACAGCGCGGGCGAGTCTAAATACACATACATTCTCAAATATTGTGAAACTCGTAAAACGCACTGTGGTGTGGAAACGATCTGTAAACCGTATCCAAAATGCCAGAACTTGCATTCTTTCCGCGCATGCGCACTGAGACCCACAAGCCAATATCTTCGTCAACTTTATACAATATTAATGACAGCATCTAACGTACAAAAACCGTCTTTAATGCTCATATGTATAATTTACAGAATCGTTTATTCTATTACTAATCCATAGGATTGTATGCGCGCGCTGCTTTGAGCATATTATTAATTATTAACCTTTTAATCATAATTTAAATAAATAAAATTGAATATCCAAAATAAGATGGATACTTCGCCAACGTGTTCTAAATGGTAATAGTTGTAAAATTGAATCATTAATGAGAAAAAGTTTAGTGTCTCGGCCATTTGCGGAAAAAAAACTTATTCTGGATACTGGAAATATTGAGTTATGGAGATTAATGGAATTATGGAGATAATTATAAACGGTACCTAATTGTATCTTATTTGTGGGCTAGCATCTAGACTTGCATATTTGATATCAAGTACCTACGTAGTAAGTACGAGTATAAACATTTGATGTCCAGCATCCCTTCTACAAAAAGTCACCTACCGCCACTGATATAAAACCAAACAGTTCCAGAGTTTGCATATTTCAAAGTTGTTGGTCCTTAAACAACAGAACTTTAGAGCTAAGAACTGTCAAAGGGACAT
Organism: Hesperophylax consimilis; assembly: GCF_061612785.1. NCBI lineage: Eukaryota > Metazoa > Arthropoda > Insecta > Trichoptera > Limnephilidae > Hesperophylax > Hesperophylax consimilis. The sequence continues at coordinate 32,703,432 of NC_142842.1, forward strand.
TTCTCTACCATCCATCTATAAGATTTTAATTTTGTGTATCTGCAGAAAATGATTATAATTTTACTATTGTAATTTAACAGCCAGTTAAATAACTAGCTGAATATGAATGAAGTACTAGTATATAGTTTGAACGGAAGTTAGAAATGAACAAAGTTTTGATCTAAAAGGTTTTGAAATGAATTAATTTGCAAATTAATTGACTAATTGTAGGTTACCATATGAAATTTTTTCCTTAGTGCTTTTTGGCATAATTTTTTTAGGCATTTGTTTGTTATAGTGTGAATAATGTGGAAGAGATGATATCAATGATACCGGATAAATCTATAACTATTCCATTTTTCCCCAGGGCATTCGAGAGCTTCAAGTAGGCTTGGTCGTCCCGTACCGGTCATTTGGCACAAGGGACTACACCAAGGCAGTTACATCGGCTATCTCCGGACTCCAGAGAAAATTGAACCTGTTCAAGAGATATGAACTCAAAGTGCGCTATGCCATGAAGGAACTGACGCCTAGTCCGATGGGTAAGCGAAAAATGAAATCATTTTAATTTTGAGACTTTGCCATCAAGTTACTCCTGTCAGATTCAGGATTTATTTAGAAATAATCCCGGTTGATATTAATTTTTAAAAAGCGCTGATTTTGAACGCAATCAAAAATTAAATACCATTTTGATAGCAGATGAAAGCTTTTCAGATGTAAATATAAGCAATGGTGGAAGATTGGAATATATTACAATTATTTGGAAGCTTTTGTGGTAAGCTTTCTAACAATCATAAATCGCACAGTTATAGAAAATTAGAAAGAAAAACTTTCGTGAATCTGTGCTGTAAAGGGCACAAAAGACTCTATTTCTATCAATGTGCAATTTAATAAAAGTTACAAAATATCTAAGGGGTTAACTGCCCTATACTATCTACAAAATTAAAGTGCGTTTGAAAAATCGAAGATTTAAGCTCTTAATTGCCTTAGATCAAAAATGGAATTCTGCTACCATAACATTCGATTTGAAAGTTAAATCGATAATTAATATTACCTATATAACTAATAATGGACCTGCTTAAAAACTTAACTAACTAATTCAGTCGCCCGTAAGATGTCCATAAAAAATTAACCTTATACACTGATATATGGCTTAACTACTTTATATGGCGCATGTAAGATCTCGTCTCGAATTTGCATCTGTCATTTGGAATCCTCAATACTAAACGTTTATTAACCGAATTGAAAATATTTAAAAAATTAAACACTATTCGCATCGCTTTGAAAATCATCAGTGTAACCCTATTACTCTTAAAAAAATTGACGCAACGTTTCTGTATAAGATCGTGAACTGAGTTTTTTAATCACCAGCTCTATTAAAAATGATTGTATCTCGTTGCCCTGAACGTAATACAAACTAAATAAAAATTAGATATTAAATATAAACTAGAAATAAATAATGGTAAAAATAAATATGCTATTGTTGGGCTACGTAAATAGGTAAAATAATGTTTGGCCTGAATCAGTCAATCTTTTGAAGGATTTTTATCAAAGAAAAAAAAGAGATATACCTACCAATACAAGGACACTCGTGAGACAAGAACTGCTTAATATCTTGACGCTGTGTACATTACATAACTAAACAGTAAAATCGCCGAAGAGTTTTTTTTTGTTTAAGATTACGATATATCAGGGATTATAACACTAGCAAAGCCGGGTGTAAAAGTATTTCGTATAAATGCGTTTGAACCACAAATAGACAGGTCGATTTGATTTAACTGATTTAATATGTAGTCGTGTTGTCTCTTCAGTAGATAATGCGACGGCGTAATTTAAATGTATGAATCCTAAAACCCTTCTCCTCCCCAATTGACTCTCGTTGAAGTCGATCTGCAAATCTCAGTTTCAAGGAAGTGCGAGTACGCTTAGGCCGGGATTAAATAAAATAAATCAGGCACGTAGGTTAGCCGGGAATTCCGACAGTCTTTCCGAGGCTTCTCTCCAAATTCGTTTGAAATTCTCCCTTCGCTGTCCTGGGAACAAATAAAACTAATCGCTTTCTGAAATAGAGCGGATGTTATCTCAAAGGAGCGATAGGAGAACTAATTACTGGGAAGAACCCACATTGTATATAGTCGTTTAACTTCCTTCTATTACAACACTGGATTCAGACCAATATATTTAGATAGTTGTGCATATAGCACGCAAATGGTTACTACCAATTTATTTCAACTATACAGCATGTTATCCTTCCCCAAACATTTTTAGTTATTAGAAGTCCGAGCGAGAGCTCGTACGGACCTCATCGACGTTCGTCCTCTTCCTACTCAAGCATCTTGTTTGCGAACGAAAAAGACAAAAGATACTAAAACGATGAGGTCAAGTGTGATCTCTTGCTGGGACTAGCATACTAACCCTATGTACTCACACATATGCATAATTTATATACAGCGTGTTTTGTTTGATAAAAATGAAAACAATTAATGATCTTTTTATTGATAAACTGTGTTGTTACAAGACAAATCTGTGCAAAGCACAAAGGATAACAAACTATTTTAATCAATAAATAATCAATATATGTTCACCCATTATTTTTTAATGCTATGTTAATAAATATTTTGCCCTGAAGAAGGATCATGAAATATGATGGTTCAATAGAAGATGCTCTGAGGAACTAGCGTAAATGATCCCTTCGGCACCGGTGCGTAGTCGGGATACACGCCAAACGCCTAACATTTGTACGCGGTTGACATTTGTCACATGAGAACGGGTCGCTTCTACGATTCGTTCTTAAGTTCAACAGCTCGGCTGTGGAACGAGCTGCCGGCCTCTGTGTTTCCTCCCTCCTACAACATGGGACTCTTCAAGACCCACGTTCACTCCTTCCTCTCCACAAAAAGACCCTCCACACAGTATCCCCAAAGATGACATAGGCCCTGAGGGAAATTATTTTCTTCAGGGTCTCCTGTGTGGAGTTAATATAAAAAAAACGAAGTAATATTGTCTCATTTTATAATATTATTTACTAATTCTAAGCTATTTCGAGATTTACAATTTTTTGAGCTACTCATTTAATCCTTCAATCGATTGTATCGGGGAAAATATACTATCTTCCATTGATACCTGTATAAAATGTGGGTGGGTTTCAATAGAAAACAATATTCCCTTTTTGCGGTCGACCCCAACAACCTACACTACCTAATGGAAGACTGGATCGCTAATTAAACCAGACATTTCCTTTAATTTATATTACAGACAACCCCAAATAACAACATTAACCTAAATCGCATCAATTAATTTTCTTACCTATGTTGAAGATTTGTCCATTGTAAGAATTCTTAATCGACTTTTCAATCAGTTTTTCGATTGCTTCTATTTTATTAATTGTGAGTCCTTAATTTTATTTAAAAACTTTAATATTATTATGTGTAGATAATTATTTATCTCACCTATTATTACTCCCATCAGTAACTGGAATGTGAGTTGAGTGACAGGCGTTCGAGTTGGAAATTTCTGCCCTCATTTTAAAAATAATCATTTCTCTGAATTTTAATACGGAGACATATAAACTGATAGTGCTAATATATTTTACCGTATGTCCTATATATTTGGGATTTATAAAAAAACATCCAAAAAGTCTGAATTTTGCCAGTAAAAAATGGCATATTATGGCGTGCGATCACTCATGGATAGTATGCCGAAAATCACTCATGTGATTATATTGAATAAGTAATGACAAATATCAAAATTAAGCCGGTCTACTGTTGATTTCCTCCGGTTTCTTATGCGTTGTACTCCTAATACTTACCTACATTCCTTTATTTTAAAGTAACTGTAGTATTTGGTTATTAAAAAGTTCGGGTAAGTTCGGGTTTTACCGAACTTAACCAAACGCGACCTACCGTCACCTGTTATATTGTCGTTTTCGCCAAGAGAGTACGATTCTTTCGCTAGACGGCCTTTGGGCAACATCTTACTTGCATTGTTATAGTATTATATTCCAAATAAACCGGCTTCTGTGTACTAAGTACTTACGTGTATTCAGTGTTTATACCAGATCCTTTCCTCATAGAATACTAGAGATAAAGGGCCCAGTATTCTACTCGTAAGAAGATATCGTACAACAACGATACGTTACAGTAACATAGTAACTTTATTTGTATAACCGTGAAAAATCATAATTCCAATTTTGAAAATGACCATTAAAATAATTTTCTTTTAAAAAATATATCATAATTAGGTAGTTATAAACTTTATCGCGCGTCTGAATTCTTCACACAATGAGTATTTGAAATTTTGAAAGTTTATATTGAAAGCAAAGAGTTTATTGAACCAGATTTCACGTAAGACCAACACAAACTACAGATAATTGAAATTAATATGTTTGATATTCCACAAATTTACAAGAAGGTAGTAGGTAAAAAAATCACGTACTTTAATTAATAACTTTTTGCTTCTTTATCCGGTTTTGTAAACTTTGATCTTCTTTGCCATTATCATTCTTCTTTTCGTTTTTGACGTCTATCCAAAAAAAGTTGAACCTTTTCACAACATGACAGTCCGTGACATTTAAAACGAATTTTACAACGCCTTTTAAAATACGTAAGTGAATATTAACGTAAGGTGTCCCAAATAAAATATTTTTTTTATTATAGAGTGATATTTCACAAAAGAGGCAGGATTGAAATATTATTACGTGGGTTTTTATGAAGATTTTTAAATTAAAGTTTGAAATTTTAAAACTGATTTAAAAACCTTCACAAAAAGGAGTTATGGTTTTAGAATTTTCAGAGCATCAGTAGGTAGTATATATTATTAGATGTTTCTTTTAGTTGAGATACAACAACAAAAAATTGATGTAAAAATAAGACAAAAACATTTATAGAAATTAATAATACTGCGAAAATTAAAGTTTTATGATAATAATAAAATGGTAACGCACAAACACTTGCATACACAACTTAGTAAAGAGTGGTAAAAATTTTCTTCGATAATACAAAACGGAATATTTTTTTGTGATTTTTTAAAAGTCCTCGACATCTGCGACGTGCATTCATTTATGATAAAAGGTAGGCTGTATATAATTTCCGACTGATTGTTATGACTAAAACTGTCATTTTTTAATTTCAATTACGATAACTTCTCACAAAAGGCCCCGAAGGAAATAATTTCCCTCAGCGCAGTTCTCATCTATATGAATGCTATGTGGAGAGTTTTTTTGAGAAAAAGTGAATATTGATATTGAAATATTGAAGAAACACAGAGGCCAAAAACCGTTACACACCTCTCTTTTCTACATTTAGGAACTGCACGCCACTGCTTGACATATATGTACCGATATGTTGCTGATATAAACATTCAAAGCTAAATTAGTTCATCCTTTTCAAATAAAAATAACGAGTAATCATATTTTAAGAATAAACTTTATTATTACTTGTATAAAATTTGCAAGGGTTCTTTTAAGTTATTGTAATAATAACTTAAAAAGTATATTGTATGTTATGCTTTTTTAGATATATTTTTTATTTATAATATACTGTTGTTTTCAATTTAACTTATAATGGTTTCGTAATAGCCCAATAGGGAGTTGGTAAATAAATAAAAAAGCCACGTTATTGTATTATTAAATACGAGTTCTGGATACTATATATTATTATCCTAATCCCGATATCTTAGTTAACGTTTTGGGGTTTTTGTAATAAAGAAGTCCCTTTTCTGATCGTTTTTCAAAAGAAAAGGTTTTTCCCGGAAAAATTCTGTGGGCTTTGGTTACGCCGATATATATTTTTAAAGGAAATCGACAAGCTTTCCATCGTCAACCCCAGGCATCGTGGGGAAATGGACAATATATTATTTATCGTCAATCTGATGGGTCAACTTTGAAGGAATAAAAAATAGTGATATTATTATGCCTCTTTCTTGTTTTCCACGCCAATTCATTGCTCAGTGAAAAATATTTTTTTCATATTTAGAGTCGTTTATAGTCTTACATACTCTCATGCAGAAATACGTCAATGTCTAATCTAATATTCATAATGAAATAAAAAAAACATCGAAACAAAAATAGTGAGATGTGTAAAATTTCTATTTTAATCCCTATTTTATACCTTTTCATTTATCAACACCTCATTATTAACCTTATTATTTACTATATTTGCGTATTATTTATACGTATTTATTTGATCAACTCCACATAGGAGACACTGAAAAAAATATTTTCCGCCCGAATCTGCCGTATTTAGGGATGCTGTGTGAAACGTCTGTTAAAGGAAAGCAAGGCGAAAAAGTTCTGGGAATGAAAAAGTTAAGAAGGGTGCTTAGGAATCTAGAGATTCGTGTGTCCAGGAGTGACGGGCTTGTGATTCCATCCTCCAGTTGCAGTGCAAAACGATAGTGCAAGAGAGTTTAGCTGGAGAGATCAAAGTGTCTACATCAACCTTGTGATGTTTTGGATACTCACATAAAATAAACGAGACAAACATACTCCAAAAAAAAAAAAAAAATTTGTTTAGAATATGAGAATATTTATTGACAGGCGGGCCTTGAAGAAACAGATTCCCACGGGAAAGGGAGAGATCGGAGGGACAGTCGGTCTTTGAACTTGAGTACGTTGACAGCTCCGAGAAATCAATACAAGTCAGAAATGATATGTGAAATTACAGTTAATTATTGAATTCAAATGGTATTAGAGAATATTGTGGAATATTGAATTAAAGAGAAAGATTATTGATCCGGTGTTTGTGTGAAGTGAAAATGTGTTAGATTAAACGTGATTTCGTAAATATGTAGTTCAAACTAAGTGACTTGTCTTAAAAACATGGAAATGATAAAAATAATGATTGCGTTTTTAAAACAGAGTGAACGTATAAAGGCAGGAAGTGTTTAATCGGGCTAGGTTATTGATTTGGCGAGATGGCATTCTATCCACGGAGACCGAAAACCAGAGAATCAAATAAATTATTAACTGTGGGTTCGAATCCTGACAGATTAGGGAGGTACAATTTTATTTACAGGAATATTTAATTACCCTTTTATAGGCGTAGGGAGGAGGTCGAAAATTAAAGTGATTTAGCTATATAGTGTAACCAGGTAAGCTTCACGCTGAGAATGAGAGATGACTAACTGGGTGAGTTTTTTATATTATTTATTAAATTCCAGAGGACCCCTAAAAGACGGATACAACTAAGGTTACGACACCTGCCGCCCAAATAATGTTATCATTAAAAGGAATACCCTAGACGGATTGTCAATCAGCTGTGAGTGAGAGACAGGCCAATGACCTTTTCATATATAGGCCGAGAGGCGCGGTGTACAGTCAGTCAAAGGGGAAGTTTTGCTAGCGTATGACCTCCCGAATTGAAAGCGATCGGATGCAACCAAACGGAACAAAATGAAAACTTTTCTTCTGTTATTTGACTTTCTAATTTAATACTTTTCATCTATTGTTTGACTTTCTAAGTTACGAATTGGGATGCACAAAACAAATCTAAAGTCAAAAGAGGGAGATGGTAATCTCCGAAATAAAACTACCAACCGAACAACTTTTCTCAACAGGTACCTTTCGAGAGGTAGGCAGCCTCTTTAAATTAAATGCAAAAATCAAACCAATTATCCGTTTATACCTACCTGAGAGGATAGGTATTCAGTAGAATTTACCCATACCTAATACACGAGGATGCTAGTAACCTCATAAAATAATTACTGGAACCAAATATTAAAATACAGACAGTCCTCATCCTAAATTTGGCATTTCGAGTAGACCTTACATATATCTCACATGATAGTTGGCTGAATGGGTAGGCACACAACCTATCGCTAAAAAACAGGCTAAATGTCGACAAGATTGTCGTGTGTTATCTATGTTATTGACCTAGAAAGGGATGTAAATCCCCGACGACGAGGGAGTTACAACGTTTTCTAGAGGTGGCACGTAACTTAGGACCTTACGTGTCACATTTTCGCGACTAGATTCGTGACAAGGGATGTCATGGCTTTCCCCTTCTACACTCAGTAAAGTAGATTTCCTGGAGGTGTTTGAGGTTGGGGCAATTCTGAAATTGGTGATGAGACCTGGTTTTCTTTATTCTGGCGTGACGGTTGCCGATTTGGAACAAGGGGAGACCCAGCCGGTTGTGATATCCAGACACGCAGATATCGATCGCCTTGCTCAAATTATCATCCATCGGTTTTGTTTGGTAAAGAGGAGGAGCCAATCTTAACTTGAAAAAAATTCATTTCCTTCCTCTCCTTCCCTTCCCAAAATATATACATGGATGGCGCCGACAACTAACACCATAAATTTATCGTATGTTCATCACACATAAAAAATCTAACACTTTATTATACTCACATAACCCTATGACAGGTAGACTCAAGTAGCTAGTTTGAAGAGCAGGCGACTCAGAAAAATCAGGTTTATGAGATGGCTTTAAAACACAGCGGTAATGGATTCAACTCACTCTATCTCAAAAAAACCAAGGGATACCACATATACATAGATAACTAGGTTTCTAAACCGAGAAACAAAAAACCAACACAACGTTCGGTGAAGCCTTTTTATACTGAACCGTCACGTGAAATGAGTACGTTCAAGGTCGTACGTCACGTAGACAAACTAGGATGTACACACTTGAAGGGGTGTGTAATAAAGAGAGAGGCAAGGGATTGAAAGACGGCAGGGAGGACCTTCCTACCCCGGATATATATATAACCAAAGCCTTATGGAAAAGTTACCTACGGGACTTAAGGAAAATTTATCGTAGAAAGAAGAGAAGGAAAAGTTTGAAGTAGAAAGGGTAGATCATTACAACCTGTCTCTCCCTCTTCGGCCTGCCACATGGCAAATAGGCGGTTGTTGGGTGGTGTTAGTTGTTATATCGATGGGTTTACATTAAGTAAAATTAAACATTAAGTAAAATTAAAGTTTTACTTATATAACACTAAGTACTAGTAGAGCGAAGCATTTTTTTCTATTTGAATTCCTTTTTTTTAAATATTACAACCTAGGCTGGTTTCTGTGGGAGAACTTTAACAGAATACTATAAAAAAAATCTAGTACCCACCCTGATAAATATCGACCAAGTTCCAGGGTCGACACGATAACTTTCGTACTTCGTACTTACAAAACAACCACAAGCAATCCAACTCAGGTAGCTACAGGTACTAGACAGGAAATCTCCGTCGGTCGGATATAACACTTAAGGTGTGTTGACATTGCTTTTCAAACAACTTGACAGTTTGACAAAGATATTTGCTGATGCTTTTGCCATGGTCTGTATGGAATAACTTTTCAACCTGACAGACACGTTATATTTCATTAATATTATTTCTATTGAAGTTACCTGTAATATATGCCTTAACAAATGGAATGAAATAATTTTTTTTTATTATTGAATATATAAACACATTACAATAATTTACAAATGTAGATATTTTGAGGCTGATTGCGAAAAAATTAGAAATTTTTAACAAAAAATTGCCCAACTCAATTGAGAAATTATTTCTCGTGTTTGAGTGTACCTATATACATACATATACCTATAATTTCAAACGTAATGTATTGGGAATAATGGAATAACATAAATGCGGAGGTTTGTTCATTTGAAATCTTTGTTTTGTAGTCACATGAATTATTAAGCTTCAAAGTCCATTTTCTACATTGTGGCTTCTCGTTTTATGTGTGTTTTAGTATTAAAATTAATATGATTAACGTGACCTCCTGACGAACTGCTTTGGCAGTTCAGTTGGTGCTTATAAAAAAAGTAAAAGCCTATGGTTTGTTTTCTTTCAGTGCTATTCTTGTATCGAAGAATAACATTGGTAAGTCTGGCTTACATACCACCCATTTTCTGAATTGTTTACCATAACTTACAACAAAACGTGTTGTTTTCGTGGTAAAGTGTAATATGAGATAAATTATTTAATCGCACTTTTAATTTTGTGGTAGCTGTATTATAATTTGTGCTTGATTCAATTTGTGAGGCGGATATGGATACCGCCGCCCCGAGAATCATTTATTGGATAACCAACATCTCTGCCATATGTTATCCCAAGTAGTTCGCTACGTCTCTACGTGGCAGTCCGTATTAGGAATGATTGGTTGAGTGAAATTCATTGACATCTTCAACAGGATTCAATCGATCTATCGTCCTGTACCGCAGTGAGAGAAAAAGATTCATGCGTCCTTCATTCTTGGACACACTGACTCTCAGATTCCTACTCAACCCTCTTACCAATTTCCTTCCCAGAATTTCCTCTCCTTTATTTCCTTAAATACACTCTTCACACAGCTTCCCCCGGGAGATCGTAAGGGAAAATATTTTCCCCAGGGCCTCCTGTATGGAGCTGATGTACAAAATTTTTTTTTCTCACATTTTTTTGTAATACCCACTAGTTTTTATGAATGGTCAAAACGAGAAAGTATGTGAATATTTTTATATGTTCATGGCAAAAACTTATACTACTAGCTGATGTTACTACATCATATACATTCTTGGAGTATAAAATGGTGAAATATTTAGACAAAAACCATTACAACTGTATTTCGTTATCTTGACCTTTTGCTTACTTGGATTTAATTCTCAGGCATATAGATAAATATGTACTATTCAAACAGAAATTAAACATTGAAGAAGAATAAGAATAAACCTTAAGATTTAGAAAATCAAAAAAGGAGATTTATTTTATAAAATTCGTTAAATTTCCAGGTACGATTTTTACTTTTTTTATTTTCTTTGTCTTTCTGTTCCATATTGTATTGACATTAAACTTATTTGATATAACATGAATATAAGCTTTAAACGATATTAGAATAAATTAAAAAATCCTTTTCAAAACCTACTATTATATCAGCGGCGTATCGTGACAAATACAAAACTGATCTGCCACTATGCCTAAATATCACCATGTAATATATTTATATTTTATACATAAAATGCTTAGGTATTTTAAAATACCGGTCCTGGAAATTATCCTTTCGCAGGTTTACCCTCGGAAACCTTGTGACGACTTTTCCTTCCTCTAAATGATCCAATTCCGTGAAAGTTTCGACGTGTCGGAAGTCCGAGAGAGCTTCCGCACACCTGTCCAAAGACTTCACCAAATCATCCATCGCTGGTAGCGACAGACGGCGCTGACAATGAGCAGGGGCGTTGTAAATCAGTAGTCGCTAATTAAAATGCATGATTGATTATGGCAGGTTGAGCTTGAGGGAGGAAAATTCAGATGTTGTGTCCGAAGCTGAAAAGTTTTTATGCAAATAAAATTACGTTGGTAGTTCGTACTAAGCTACAGTTATTTTCTCTTCTTTGGGATAGGTCATTAAATTTTACATGCATAAAAATATTAACTCTTCGCAGGGGACTTAAATGTTTTGAATTACTATTGAGATAAATAATTATTATTCATGAAATTTCGTAGAATTCAAGAGCCTTTTATTATGTGAATACCGCATAAAAGTCCCAACTACTCTCAACCGTCTGGAGCAAGAGAGACTATGGCATTTCAAGTTGGGTATGCTATGTTATGGTGCTGAGGAGAAAGAGATGGGGAAGAGGAAGGTGGCTTTTCGGATCTGGCCACCAAACAAGCTATTTCACGCAACGTATCATGTCTGAATGCTGGTTTTCAGGGCGATACTGAGAGTATTTTCCAATACGGAACGTACCGCAAGTATACTATGTATTATTTTTTATTATTGAATTGTGAAATAACACCAATTCATAACATAAAATTCGCTTGCGCACTCCGGGATTTGATCCAACGACCTTCGAATTGCTTGTACATAGCCTTACCCCACGACCACAGAGGCAATTCACGAAGTTTTTGTCATGGGACAGTTATCGCGATATTCAAATACACGATTTAAAAAATAAATCATTAGTAAAAACAATAAAAAAATTACACCATAGTAAATTTAAACATTTTTCAATATTCGCTCTGGAATAAAAAAATAAAACAAAAAGCTTTTAAGACCATCTTTAAATTCAGTTATGCCATTTAACGAAAAACGTCTTATCCTTATCTTACGTAATGATAAGAATAAGATTTTTTTATATAAAGTAATTAAATAAGAGTACATGTGGTGAAAAAAACATGTTTCTACTGAACGAACATTTCATCAAAAAACTAGTGTTAGTTAATTTTCTGCAATTGTTTGATACACTGTAGGTGGTTATTTTTTAAAGCTAGGTACTGAATATATATATATATATATATAAACTGTTTGGGTGGTTTCAAAGTAATTTTGATATATTATTGCTTTAATAAATTGCCGGTTTACTATGAATTACGAACAATGAACTCGTATCTGAATGATCAGTTATCTCATCTCAAGCTCAATAATAATTTCTTGAATCGGAAAATTCTATGTTGGAAACTGTAATACTGTTAAACTGTTAATAGGTCAAACAAAGGTAACAAAGGTAGAAGCATTTAACACGTTAATCTTTGAGTGCATTCATCTCAAAACACCCTAAAAAGATTGGATGGTGTCAAATAATTCATAGTGTGGAATTTTAATAGATAACTTTTTGGTCATATATCGGCTAAAGAAAAACAAATAATAGAAATATTCCCAGCTGATAGTTTTGAATGAAAAACACGCTCAAAGAATACGCCTCAACTTATGGCAACGTGAATGGTGCGATTGCAGTTCTGTAGAGATTTTTTGTGGAGTAGTAACTACAACAACAATTCGGTACGAATACAACACTTGAACAAGAAAACTTCTTGTAATGTGATACTAAACTCTGCGAACAAAATCGCACTCTCATTCAAAAATCAAAGCTGCATGCTTAGAGATTTAAATTTCAATTAAAAATCTGTTTACAAAACATAGGGAGATCAGAAATAAAAAAACATGCATTTCAATTATTTCTGAAAAAAATTTAAATTATATATTTTTGATTACTTAAATTTATTGGTATTTTACAATTTAATATGTAAATGAAATCTTCAGAACGGGAGATCCTTGTAAGACTATTATTATATTTATTCATGTATATCTGAAAAAAACAAAGATATATTATAATTATGTGTTAAAACATTTATGATTATGATTATTAATTTACAGGCCGATCCTTTTCCCAAAGCTAACTAATAAGTTTCTGTAAGAAATATACGTTTTTCGTCTCTTGTATGACAAAGATTAACCGCGTGATACAAACAGAAAACTGGTGTCAAAAACTACAGACGCACAGTTGTAACATTTGCGTAATTAAAAATGTTGGCTCCCCATGGTGACGTAAGATTTAATTTAAAATAAAAGACTTAGCTTCTTTCAGGAAACGTATAAATCAACTTGGTTAGTCGGTGAAAAGCGTGCCTTCCATCTTGGAGTCTCTGAGGACCGCTACGGAAATTTTAAACTTAAGCCGGACCGTTAAGCGCAATCGTTAAGTTGAATGAAGGGTATGTAGGAAGAAAGGGGGATAAATTCAAGGCAGGGTAGCGCAGGGAGGAACGGGACACATCCAGTAATTACGCTCTGAGAAGTAAGTACTTTCCGGTGGTTCCCCAATTGTCTGGCCCGGTTTTACCTCCGAGGGTCGAGCTGTGTGATTTCCGCAGTATGGTTGTCCTCCGTCACTGTCACGCACATTACCATCCCCATTGTGTGTCACGCCCGACGGGGGGACAAGAAACTGGGTACAATACTCGAGGTGTATGCGATTCACCAAAAGGGATGACATTATATATTATGTTATATTAATAGGTATGACTAATTAATCACGAGTCTGAATAGTCATTGTGCTCGGTGAATTCAAGGTTATATTTATTGGTCATTGAGTGATATTTCGCATTGAAGAAGCGTGTGCTTTGACACGTCAACGATGTGATAAGTATTGTTCTATTATTAATTCATTGAGGCGTTAAGTATGGTTTTTCAGCGTATTATACTAAATTCCTGTTCCGAGAAAACTACGAAAACGATTTTGGTACATTTTTTAAGGTGACCGATAACGCATCAAAATCAAAATTCAACAACCTTTAAAAAGTGATACACAGTCATGAAAATTGATGAAACAAAAACTAGGTTAAATAGTTTAGTTTTTTTCACATAGCTTTTAATTATTTAATTTAACTTTTAAAAGGTGTGTTGAACGTCATTTTGATGAGTTATCATTGAATCCTTTTTGAGATATTGTTTGAGTTCCATTGTTCGAAAAATACGACACTTAATAGGTACAGAAATAAAAATAAACTTGTCAAATGCAATTTGTCTATGTTTTAGGAGGGTTTTTGTAAGAATGGGTTGTTTTACAGAATTTGAACAGTTCTTCAAAATTTAAAAGCTAATTTTCAAGTTCTGTTATTATTTCAGTTCCGTGAAGCAACTGGCCTATACTGATATAATAACAAAACTTGAATAGGACTTTCACAGAACGTGCAAATTAACTGTGAAATTTGATGAATTGTTCAAATTCTGTGAAGTTACCCTTCCTAAGTGATTAGATTTTTGAACTATAGCACAGAACGAAAAATGCGACAAACTTGAACATTTTCACCATCCAAATTGTAAGTTTTGTATTGTAAGTATTTTCTTCCAAAATATTCTGCTTCTGTAGCTTAAACGTGAAATAAGTAATTTTATTGCCAATCAAAAAATATTTGACTGATTGCTCCAAATCATTTAAATGGAAAATAAACATTATAAAGATAATCCATCCATCTCGACACAGTGTTAATGGTGGAAAGAACCACTATCCCATCTCACTGCTCAGTGTCTCTCTTCGGAATGCCTGTGGTGCTCCAGAAGCTGTAGATACTGTTCTTGTGTTGTACGCTGCTATAGGAACATGTTTGAAATAACTTTTTTCCATTTCTAATGTATATTGTTCTATAACTATTTAAATGTTATCTCTCCACTAGCTTCAAGAACAATAACAAACAGCCTCGGATGAAAACACTTAAGTTTTTGGTATATGCATATAAATGTTTGCTGTACCATGTAGGGACAGTCAGGGATTTTAGAGTCATTTAATAGTAGCTTCGTTTAAAAACAAAAGCAGAGTCTTCCCACCAATTCCTCAAAAATATTCAAGACGTTATGTTATCAAATATACTATTATTATTATATTGAACTGTAGACAGTTATAAATGTGAGTATAGTGAACTATTGATTTTTGTAGATAAAAAAATGAATATTGTGTACATAATTTTGCCGACCAATAAAAATAAATTCAATAATACTCATCGCCAAGCTTTTAAGACCTCCGGCTCCAGATCTAGTGGTCACGGGTTCGTAACTCAGCCTGCAAAAATAATTTTACTTTAAAATTTTATTTAAAAAGTTATTTCATAGACATGTGGTGGATATTCTCTGAATCACCATTTTTTAGTGTTTCTCTTCTTCGCCTCTCCCCCCGACGCCCTTCACAGTGATAACATACCAAAATTGAGGATATAATAATGAAATACCACTTTTTAACCTTTTTCTTCTTCACCTTCATCTCCCTCCCCCCGACGCCCTTCACAATCGCAACATACCCAAATTGAGGATATAATGATGAAAGTCCACTTTTTAACCTTTCTATTCTTCACCTCCATCTCCTTTCCCCCCGAAGCCCTTCACTATCACAACGTACCCGAAATGAAAAAAAGAAAGTTGGGACCACAAGACCAAAAGAATCAGGTTATTTTAGCAGCAATGTGTATCAGTTATGCTGTCGAAATCTCTTTTTGTGACATGGGCGAACATCAGTCAGTTTTAATCCGTAATCAGCGTCAATGCGTGCTCAACTTCCCATCTAATTCCTTCCTACTACACGTAAATTGTTGTAAACTTGTTCCCTAAATGTTTGTGTAATGCTCTTACCTCTGGATGGGTGGATTCCAAACGAATAGACCTTTCAGCTCCTATGTTTGTGTTGACAGAATGTTTGCAAATCTCGAATGGCTTTTTGACAAGGCATGCGTGTGGATTTAAAGGCTCTCTGGGACCTTCGTAAGGCTTGCTCCTTTCCAAGGCTCGAACAATGAGTTCTTAATAGTCTAGATTAATAATAATTGTCTTAATAATACTGATTATAACTTGAAAAGAATGTCGTAAGTAGTTTAAACATATATGTATTCTTCACTGAATACATATATGTTTATATTTTCTCCAAAATAAAAATAAATAAGCCATTTCAATGGCGAAGCGGACGATATTTACTTTTAATTAATAAAAATCAGAAAAAAAATAACAGCACTCTGTTAAAATATTAACCTAAAATACAGACATGAAGATTAGGAAGTCATGATGTAACACCCACACAATTTTTTTCAATCCACCTCAGAATCCTGGTTAGAATAAACTGCTATGCTTTATATTCAAAAAGTCATTAATAAAATAATAATAATATAAATAAAAACGTGTATGTAATGCTTAATAGTTATTTATTATTTTATTGTTCATATATTTTGTAGAAAATTATTATAAATTAAATACGTAAAAGTTTACAAAAGGTAATCTGTTATTTCTAGAACAAAAATACCTGTCTTGCAAGAACGATAAACTCGAATAAGGCAAGAAACTTTCTTGGCAGCCGCCTGTAAACTCTAAATCTTGAAATGTTAGATAACTTCTTAGAGAATTTAATTCCGTGAGTAATGTATTATATGCGCATCTAGTCTAGCTATACACTACGTTAGCCTACAGTAGTGAAAAGTATTCTGGAATGAACAAAACAAGAATGCTTCTCATTAATCTTGACACAAGTGAACGGCTCGAAGACATGTCAAACACGTGTCACATTATACTATCAATGTTAAAAATTAAATGACGTAAAATAAATGTTCGTTCTAACGACTCAATCGTATCATAAATATTATAAATTATTGGTTTCAAGATTATGATATTGCACGCTCTGAGGGAAACCTTCAATGGAACTAACGGAACATAAAAATATCTCATTTCATTTTCTTCCCAATGCTCTATTCAGATCGGCTACCCATCTTCGTGACTGGGCTACAGATTTTTTGAATGCAATGTTTAACTGTAAATATATTGTATAGATGTGTAGCCATTGATGTATAGTGTAGCACATAATTATATTTTTTATTTTATTATATATTACACACTTTACAAATATAAGGCCAAAAAGTCCCGATAAACTGCTTTTTAGCAGTTTGTCTAACGGGTTCTTTACATTATAAATCTTATTAAAGTGAGTTTACAGTTACATTTTTACAATTATATGTATAAAAAATTTAAAAAATTTACAGAAATATAGCAAAAGAAAATGATGGAAAACATAAATAACAATTTTAAAAGTTTAATTATTGAAGACAATATTAGCGATTTCTAAACAAAAATCTGAAACAGAAAAATCAGAATAGGATACGGTCATATCTAGGACTCGAACCCAGGACCCTTGTCTTTCCGGGACACTGTCTTCAATAATTAAATATTACAATTTGAGGTTTTACTCAATAAAGTTATTCCGAATAATAAATTTTAAAAGTATTTAGAATAATATATCACTGTAAGCTAATACAAATTAATTCTTTCAGTAAGCTTTCCTTCCGTGCTTGCAATCTTCGATTGCCCCACACACCTTGAGAATATGTTAACCGTGTCAATTGAGAGTCTCATGTATCTATTTGATTTGAATAAATGTAGTTAATCTTCGTCTTTCTTTTTATTCAATATCAAAGCAATCCTTTCTGTCTCTAAACCTATTAGCGTTACAATGGCGCCCTAGCGTGGTTTGATTTGAATATAAGTTTACCTGATTGTGTTACAAATGGCGCCATCGTGGTAGTTGGACATTTTAAAATAATTCATGTTACAAAGTCTTCAGTAAGTTCACCAATTGTTTGTTTTGGGCACAGTTTTTAGCAGGTAACATATTAAAACAACTGCGAATCATATAGTTTAACGTTCTTTGTCCATATTTCATTGTATGTTTAGGTACAATAAGTCCTTCATTAAAGTTAAAACTACTATTATGATTGTGTTCTAGCCTTTTTATATATAAGGGGTTATTTATGTGCTGAAATAAAATTTTGTTCCACAGAATTGCTCTCACTGAAAGAATTTTGAGACTGATAGAAGTATGGAATATTATGCCTTTCTTTGTATAATTTTTTGCAGCTAATAATTTAAGCAATGAATTTTGCAAGGATTGAACAAGGTCGATATTAGTTTTACAGGAAAATCCCCAAACTGTTATTCCATACCTTATAAAAGATTCAGCTAGAGATAAATAAATTATCGAAGTGTTCAGATTGGAACAAAAAAATTTGTTCCAATCCTATAAAATATATTGTGAAAGTTTACCAAAATGGCGTAGCAATGAATTATTTTTATTGGTCTAATTTCCATAATTTTACAAATCTCCCGTACGCAAACGTAATTATTCAGACACTTTATCAATATAATATTAATATTATTTGTTTACATGTCAAACACTCCGTAGTATTTCACATATTTGTACTAGCACATAATACGGTATCAAATTGGTAGAATCGTTTTAAAAAGTAAACACTGCTGGTTTGAAATTATGTTTCTTCCTCGGGATGTTGTATATCGGTTATTTGGAATTGCTTTTATTCGTGCGGGGATTCCAAACCGCTGTTTAGACTCGTAGGGGGTTGTATATTGTTTCCGGGTGTTAGCAGCATGGTATGGGTATGTACAATACAATGATAACGTTGATAAAATGAATGCAGCGTTTCCTAGTTAATTATTTGCTACTTTCTTTTGTTCATTTAAATCTGCCGAGAGTCAGAATAAAAAAACCAGCTATGTCATTTTGATTTTGATTTTTTCTGGAATGGTTTTTGTTCAAAATTCTTCTTCACCTTTTGAGAAGGATTTCAATTTTAGTGGCAACCAAGATTTTCTTAATACCTAACCCCTCACGCTAATTTGATCGATTTTAGAAACATCTTATTATGATCTCGTAGAAATCGTTGTGTCTATCTTACTGTCATGGTTAGAAATATAATCTAAACGTTGTTGGAAGAGAAAACACGTGCTTTATATTCAAATTTTGACGTTATCACAGAATGATTTTAATGTTCACCATTATGAAACCACTGGTTTCGACAGCAATTTGAGAAAAAAATATGAAACTTCGTGATTTTAAAAATTAATTGTTTTATTTATTTATTAATATTAATTTATAAAAACAAAAAAAGCTTCTTTCCAAAATTGTTGTTTACATCATTCTCACATTTCTTGAAAACATGAACATAACTACACAATTACAACTTTTTCGTAAGAGACTACAAATCATTTGATAGGAAAGATTCGAAACTAAATTGTAAACTTAATACGGTGTCTCTTTTGCCGACTTAAAAAAAAAGAAATTAACCATGGTGAATTTTTTAGTTTTCTTTAATTTAACTGTGTGTATTTTGCACACTCCACAAATCCATAACTAACTTTGTTCACATTTTGTGCCATTAGAAGCTCTTGGAAGTTTGATCATGCCGTTGAATGACCTTTCTTCTGACATTATTCATCTGAAAGTTTCAAAAGTTGCAAACTCACTGCTTGAAGTTCCATCACAGTCCTTTAGTCCAGTCCACTGGGACCTACTTTTGAAGAGACTCTTCAAGACCACACCACGGTAGCACGACTCAGAAAACTGAGAAATATTTTATAAATCATTCAATAACTTTAATTAATTCATTGTCCATCCACTTGGAAATAACCACACAAAATGGAAATCAACAATTATTTTATTTATTTAGATATAAACGGCGCAACACGTGCCATTGACATAAATTTAAATATAAAATTAAAAAGTACAAGGTATAAAGATTAAAGTATAATATATATAACGTATAATTTAGGGTGTAAAATGTAAGGTTAAATATAAAATTAAGTTAATTACAAGGAATAAACAAATAAAAATAAGTACAAAAGGTAAGAAAATGTTAATAATGACTTGAAAGAATTATTTGTCAACTATGCCTGTTTATCCATAAATTATCTATGTATGTTTATCCATAAATTTAGCAATCCAATATTGCCATCATTAAAACAAAATAATACCTCAAAAAAGTACTCAATATGGATACATTCAAAAATAAATTAGAATCGGAAAAATTGGATAGAATTATTTCAATGTAATGATGTCAATGTTTGTTGTAAAATATTTGAAGAAAAAATTTCCAAATACATAAATGACTCATCAAATAATATAATACCCAAATCCAAACTATCTAAATTCAAACCTATAAAACCATGGATTACTCACGGTTTAATAGTATCTGTACGACATAAGCAAGCTCTATACAAATTGACTACTCAACAACCAAATAATAAAAGTTTACTCAATCATTTTAAAGCATATAAAAACAAACTTTCTTAAATTATAAAACAGTTATTATAAGAAAGAAAGTTATTATACACATAAGTTGGATCAGGCTGAAAATGATAGTAAAAGAGTATGGACGGTGATAAATGAAATAATTGGCAAAAAAAATACAGGAATAATGAAATCAGTGCTATTAATCATGATAACTCGAAAACATGTTGTAAAGAAAACCCATCAAAAGCTGCAAATATATTTAACACCTATTTTGCAAACGTAGGGAAAAATCTAGCCAATCTTATACATATTGACCCAAATATAACATCTCCAGACTGTAATATTGATGATGAAAAAAAAATGGCAACATTTGAAATCACCACAGAGGACGAAATAGTTTCTATTATAACTGATATGAAAGGAGGTTCTGCTCCGGGCTTTGATGCAATAACAGTTGATATCTTAAAAAACATTAGAAAACTAATTTCCAAACCATTAATGCATATAATAAATATAAGTTTTCAAAGCGGAGTATTCCCATCAGTTTACAAACAAACTACCATTACTCCAATATTTAAATCAGGTAATCCAGAAGAAGTAAACAATTACCGACCCATATCAGTCATCTCAAATATAGCAAAAAATTTTGAAAAAATAGTTAAAAAAAGAATGAGCCAATTTATAAAATGCAATGGTATAATTAATGAAAACCAGTTCGGTTTTATGAAAGGGAGAAGCACACAGGATGCAATTGCAAAATTGAGTAGCCTAGTATATAATTCTTTAGATAAATCATTTAAATGCCTTGGAATTTTCATAGATCTCAAAAAAGCATTTGATAGCATATCACATGACAAACTTATAAGTAAATTAAGAAACATTGGATTAAATGGTACAGCTCTAGAATGGGTAAAAAGTTACCTTTCCAAACGACTTCAAGTCGTAAAAATTAACAATGTGTTTAGCTTGCCAAAAACGAGTCAATTCGGCATACCGCAAGGTACAGTTCTGGGTCCGTTACTGTTTATCATCTATGTTAATGAAATATTCATACAAAAACTAAACGGGAAAATAATATCGTATGCTGATGACATTGTCATAATAATCGAAGGTACGGATTGGAATACTGTTAATAACTTGGCAAATGCTGATATTAATATTCTGAAAATATGGTTCGATAAAAATCTTCTCTCCCTAAATACAGAAAAAACAAAATTTATCCCATTTTCAATCAATAAATTTAAATCAGAACCAGATTTAAACATTATAATACATCAACACAAATGTGGCAGAACTAACTGCAATAAAACTTGTCCTATCCTTAGTCCAACATTCAAAATCAAATATCTTGGTGTATATATAGATCAATATTTTAAATGGAAAACACACATTTGTGAACTCGTCAAACGGATTAGGAAATGTATTTATATATTTATAAGACTTAGAAATATTCTTAGACTGGAAAATCTAAAAAGAGTGTACTATGCGATTGTTCAATCTATATTACAATATGGTATTATTGGTTGGGGAGGAACTTATAATAAAATTTTGAACCCACTTAAAGTAGTTCAAAGATTGGTAATCAAAGTAATTTTGAAAAAACCATCAAAATTTTCTACCGAAATTCTTTTTACAATTTTCAAAGTATCTACAGTAGACAAAATGTATCAAAAATATTCAATACTTCAAATTTACAAAGAAATGCAGTCAAATACTCATAACTTGCAATTCAATACATCAGCAAGATACCAGAAAACTATTAAAATCCCAGAATTTAACACTAAGCTCATTCAAAATACCTATCTTTATCTAGGCATAATTTATTTTAATAACCTTGCATTAAATTAAAAAAATATCGAATATATTCAGAAATTTCACCTTAAATTAAAAAATTACCTTAAACTATTATAAGTCCAAAATACGTTTACTACTTACATCTAGAAGTAATGTTTAAATCTTGTGTTGTTTCTTTATAAATTATTTACCTTAATACTAACATGTGCATAATTGAACTAGAATTCCCTCACCAAACACAAGTTTGGTGAGGGAATTCTAGTCTCTTTATGGTGAGGAAAGGCTTCTTTAATTTCTATTGTTTTATATCTTTTTTTATCCTATATATTTATAGGATAGGAAATATTTTAAATATATTTTTTCAAATATTAAATAAAAAAAAAAAATAAAAAAAATGCCAAACATAAATTATTATCTATATTCAAAGTAATGATAATCTAAGCTTAATTACTTATCTATTTATACTGCATATTTTATATGACAAACAGACTTCCGTGATCAATTTCAGATTATTTATTACCTAATCTATACAAACCATACATTATTTATTTATATAAAAGCACAACATTGATACTCTGAAGTAAATATCTTCAATTTCAACGAATATAAATGTAAATTATCTGTTAAAAAATTATTAAAAATCAAAGTACACGCATTATGGAGTAACTCTTGTTGTAATTTTAAATAAAATGTAGCAGCTGTACTGTATAGTGATTAAATACATAATGTGTTAGTATATTAATGAAATCTTTAATTAATTTCTCAAGTAAATTACGCAAGGAAATCTACAGGGTTTTCCAATAAGAGGTGTTATTTTGATAATTTTCCCGTAAAAGATCAATAGTTTCATTGCTTGTGTGGCACGTAGCGCCGTCTTGTTAAAATTAAACGTTGTCCAGATCAATTCCATCCAATTTCGGCCATAAAAATCATTAATCGTCTCTCCATTCACCGTAACTGTTGCTCTAGCCTCATTTTCGAAAAAGTAATGTCCAATGACTCCGCCGGACCATAAACCGCACCAAACAGTCACACGTTGAGGATAGAGAGGCTTTTCGACAATAATTCTTGGGTTTTTTGAGCCCCAGATGCGACAATTTTGCTCGTTGACGAAGCCACCGAGGTGGAAATGGGCCTCATCACTCAAAATGATTTTTCGATGGAATTCCGGATCATTTTCACGCATTTCAAGGACACAATCGAAGCGTGTATCGTTCCATTTTTATTAATGGCTTAGTTTTTTTTTGTCAAATGTCAAAAAATGACAGATTCAAAAGTAACATCTACCGAAATAGCGATCTATTCAAAATAACACCTCTTATTGGAAATCCCATAGAAACCGACAATTTTATAAACTGTTGTTTTTCAAATAATAAGGTTACGGTGATTTAATTAACACTATCATAAAATACAGTATGCTTAATATAATTAATTTGTGAATATATTATGCTTAAATTTACTTATCTTATCATGAAGACGATGAGATATGATTTGAGATTTTCAGGGCCAAAATTATTGAAGTAATTTGTTTTTGATGTATTATGCCGTATTGCGCCACCTCCTTATTTAGCCAACGTTTTGGATAGCATCACAGTGTCCATCATCATGGCAAATCCGTGTTGCCAGCTCCAATCATTAAGAGCTGGAATTGCAATATACTTTATAATGGTTTTATATTAATTTTTCGAAGAAAACTTCTTCTAACTGCTTTTCACTTTGTGATGGCATTATTTATTTTTTATTAAAACACAAATAACATTGTTTACATCACTTTATTTCGATACAAAATCTCAACATGTTTCATGAACCAAGTTCACTTCATCAGGAGTATACTTGTGCTCCTGATGAAGTGAACTTGGTTCATGAAACATGTTGAGATTTTGTATCGAAATAAAGTGATGTAAACAATGTTATTTGTGTTTTAATAAAAAATAAAAAAAAGTTTTATATTAATTTCCCGTAACATATTCGTGCTTTACTGATTGTTATGAAATCTGTCAATTCATTCGTCAAAGACCTGCAGTCCCGTTTTTAACAAAAAAAAAATAATTTTACCACAGTTTTAATAAATTGACAGTAAATCAGTAAGTTTCCTCCCGCGCACATTGTAAATATGGTAGGTACGTGCAACTCGGGAGTAACTGCAACGGGTATGGGAACCACCGCCCCGGGAACCATTTATTGGATATCCAACACTACTGCCATAGGTCAGCCCAAGTGGTTTGCTACGTTTGGTGACTGAGCCCGGATCATGGAATATCCGGGTTCAAGGGTTGAGATTTGGTCGAGGGAGACCTTTTGATACCTTCAGCCGGACTCTCTCGACTCATTGCTTTGCGCCGCACTGATTACCGGGTGGATTTGGGTCACTGCTGGACACATTGACCCTCAACTTCCTACTTAAATAATTTTCTTTTTTCCTTACCGAAAAATCTTCTTCTATCTGTCCTAAATAGACCCTCCACACAGTATCGTCAAAGATGGAGCCTCATATATAATCAATCTGGCTGGATTTATCTCTGACGCAAAAATTAAAGTAAATAATTGTTTTTTTTTTAATTTTTTAGTTCTATTGTTTATTTTTCTGTTTGTTTTCGTACATTGTAGTACATACATTGACCTATGTATAATTTGATTACATAATTAATGTAGCTTAATTCATTCTACAATAATAAATGTTTGATTCTTAATTATAATAAAATTACGAAAATAGTCCGAATCCGAGTACACGAGGAAAATATTAAAAAGTCCGAGTAAACGAGATGAAATTGTAATTTTTTTGTCACAGATGAACAAAAAGCTTATTAAGGATTTATTTCAATGTGAAATGTAAAACCTTAAGAAGTTCATCGAAGAACGGAAAAAATTTAAGCATTAAAGCTTTTTCAGTTAATAATGCGCCCAAAACTTTACGATTGCCGTCATTTCCGGTCGTTTACTTTCCAGTTCTATTACTGAGAGATATTAAAGTAAAGTTCGTTTTTTTAAGGCACAACCACACTTCCTTTATATTATTTTAAGGAATCACGATTCCGATAAAACGAAAATTATATCATTTATAAAACATCTTGACAGAAAACATATTTTAAGATACAAAGAATTTCATTCGCGATTTCAAACGCTTTGATGTCCATGATGAGTGAAAATTAGAAGCTGTAATACTGTTGATTAATTCATTACATTAAAGAGAAATAGGTTTGTATTTTGTTTGTCAATGAACTGTGTTTTTTTATTGCATTATGCCGTCATCCCACAAATACATTTAATGAAAAACTAATTATGTCTTCACGATAAGTTTGTAACGAAACATTTTTTTCAGACAATAATAAACATTAATTGGAGAATTCGCCTGCATCCTAATTATTTCTCACAGATTAACATAGCAGCCTTAAAAATAATATTAAAAAGCCTTTATAAATATTAAATTACAAAAGTAAGTTATATTGATAATTTCTTATTAAACATAAGAGATAGTGCACAATATCCAAAAATGTTTACAAATACTTTTTAGAGTATAGAGGGTAAAGTAAATTAATTCGAAAATGTTATTAAACAGAAAAGTGAGAAAAAATATAATGAATGAAGGAAGTATGTCAGAGTTATTAATTTTGTAGGAAAACAGCTTACAATTTTCTACTAAAGGTACTGCATGTATCAAAACATATGTCATGAATCCTTCAGATTTTGATTTTGATTAAACAATTCACACATTCTTCTGATTGGATCCCTGACATCAGCATTTGTGCGCCTCCGGCTAATGTGCAATAAGTCGTTAAATCTAGTTGTTCTGGGTGGTATTTTAAATTTTATTATTTTGAGTAATTTAGGATAGTCGATAACGTTACGGCAGACTTTATACAGGATCATGAGATCAAGGTATGTTCGCCGGATAGACAGAGTGGATACGTTATATTTCAATAGCATAATTAACTATCCCCGTTTAGGTGCGCTCATTCTGAAACTGAGGCTGCAGAAATTTTTTTTTGATGACTACAATATTGTCATTATAAATACCGTAAAGTGGATCCCATATGGAGGAGCAATATTCAAGGAGCAGCGTATTGTAAGGGAGAACGTAGGTTTCAGGATTTCGAAATAAACGGCTATTTCTGACAACAAAGCCTAGAATGCAATAAGCTTTATTCACAATATTCTCTATGTGCCAATCGAAATGAAGTTTGTAATCATAAAATACGCCTAGGTCTTTTATACAGTACACGCGTTCAAGTGAATAGTTTCCAATATAACAATTATTTATGACAGCGTTGTAATTTTTATTTAAGCTTATTTTTAAAATTTATTGAAACTTAAGTAAATTTTGTTTTCATTGCAAAATGCTTCAAACCTGACTAAATCTCTTTGGATGACAAGCAGACAATCTTTCAAATTCTTAACAATGGCAAATATTTTTTTATATCATCAGCGTACAAGAGAAATAAACAGTGCATGAAGCAGATAGTAAAGGTATCAATAAAAAAGTATAAATAGGAGCGGTCCCAGGATTGATCCCAGTAGCACATCAGAGGTAACTGGTTTCCAAATAGTCCTCGTAATGTTACAACTTGCTGTCGTTTTATTAAATACGATACAAACCAATGTAATAAGCCAATGTACCCCTCATTCCGTCACATATATTTTTTTAATAAGAATTAAGTTGTCAACTTTATCAAAAGCTTTTTTGAAATTGCAGTAAGTCGCCTCTATCTTGTGGTCTCGATCCATGCTGGTAAATAAAAAAATGAATAAATAAGTTAATTACTGACGGTAGATTTGCCTTTGACAAACCCGTGTAGATATATATTATAATGAGCAAGCCTTTCCAAAAGTGTAGGGTTCGCCTTGCGGTGAGATAACTCTTTCACTTAGACATTTATTAAATATAATGGTAAGCGGCACACGCAGTGAAGATGCAGCAGATCTTAGAAAAACGCCGTTTATCCTTCGTGACCCGCGCCCTTGTTTATATCTAGCGACTTTAAACTTGCTTGCACTTTTTTCCGCTAGTTGAATGGTGTAAATGTGCGCAAGTCTGGAGTCGTGAACTGATTCAAGTTGATTGATGTCGATTATGTTATTGATGAAGGAGGGTTCAAGTGTTGACTTAAAGAATTCAGAGACCATGTTAAAAATTTCTTGGGTTTTATTAGATTTACGTCCTGCGAAGAACAAAGCAGCGGGGTATCCGTCAGATGTTTTTAATGAATATAATTAAATTCTTGACGTGTCAAGGCGATAATAGCAAAATTCTTACGATGTAGTACCTGTTTTTGACGACTCATCCACTGATAAAAATAACCGAACCGCCAATAATATTAATTTCTAATTATTGAAGACATGATTATCGCTTTTGTAAGAAAAAATTGAAACAGAAAAATATATAGCCGCTTCTAGGACTTGAACTGCGGACCTTCGCATTTGCCGGGGCGCTGCTCTACCAGCGAAGAATCTCGCAATCATACAAAATGATGTGGGATCATACATTAAGCAGCCAGTATAGCAAGGCAAAGGTCCTGGGTTCAGTTAGATACAACCGTATCTTTTTCTGGTTTTGTTTCAAATTTTTGTTTAAAAAATCTAAATACTGTCTGTTCTACAGTCCCAACTTCTCTCAAACCGTCTGGAGGCAATGAGACAATGGCACCCTCAATTGGGGAATTTTATGAGACTGAATTTAATGGGGAGGGGAAGGAGATGGGGAAGATGAAGGTGAAGAAGTACCTGGCTATTCAGATCTGGTTATCAAACAAGGCTAAAGTCTTTTCAAGCAACGTTTCAATTCTGAATGTAAGTCTTACACAAGGGCGATACTGAAAGCATATTCCACTCTGGAACGCGCTTTAAAAATAGGGTCAAGTGTTGTACCTATGGACGCATGTACCTTTGGACACTTCTAATTTCTATGGCAAGACATCTTCTAAAACTCCCTATAAAAATAATCGGGATAGTACATTTATAAACTGGCAATACTAATGTGTCAAAACTCTCCAATTCTTTTTAGTGTAATTTTAGTGACGATTTGAATATTTTTTGAAGAAAACAGTACCTAAGTATTTTACAGTTTTTGTTTTCGTTTTTGTGAATATGTAATTATGTCATAAATGTTTTGTACTCTCTGAAGGCTCGGACGATTCTATTATTTCTGAAGACTTGTACAATTCATACTTAGAATCCACTAAACAGTAGATAGAACAGCTGTTTAATACAATAATGAATAAAGATGTCTTTAATACGAGTTTGTGTTTTCTTTGCAAAAATCGAGTTGGTCCAAAAGTACAATGTACTGTCCAAAGGTACAGTAACCCCTGTCCAAAGGTACAAACACTTACTGTACCTCTGGACAAAAATGCACTTTTTTTAATTTTAATAAATCAAAAGCCATTCAAGGAAATTTATTGAAAAAATTTTTAAAGTTGTATAATTGACCATATCATAAGATTTTAAAAAAAGTAAGTTTTGGTCGTTCGTCAATTTAAAGAAAAAAATTATATAAGATTAAAAATTAAAAATTGTCCAAAGGTACACCACTTGACCCTACTATTGATATACTGTTTCAAATGAGTATTTTGTGAAATAATAAAAATGAGTCAAATAAAATTGACTTGCGCACGCCTGGGTTTGTACCCGCTACCTCTAGCTTAATAGTCGATAACCTTAACCCTCCGATCACGGAAGCCGCCATAAAACCAAGTTAATTCTGTTTTGACAATATCAGAGCCACAAATAGATACAGATGGCAAACTGAAGGGAAAGCCAACAAGATTTGTGAATTCTCGTACCACACAATTGACTTTTGAACAACAAAAAGGTTTTAATAAAACATCTAAGTAGTAATAAATTATTCATCCTGTACTTAAAAATAAAGTAGCAGATGGGCCGGGTGCATGGTTGCTCGTAAAGTATGCTCTAGTGAGATTTCGTTCAGAAATAAGGTCGTCTTAATTCGGCATCTATTTGTCTCTCTTCATCTTCCGTTATCTCTCCTAAACCTGTAACCGAAAGTAATCACGTTTTTTCTTGTACAAAAACCCCACCCTAACTTCTTATTACGTATTTCTAAGACCTGGATCTTGAAAAGGGGAATAGACTAAGCTCTCACCCATAATTTTCTGAATATCTTTTAAAATGGGCCATAAATATCCGCGATAATATTGCGTAATTCAAAAATGTTCAATTCAAAATATACCAGTAGATAAAGTTTGGCTAACTGCTCGTTTTTCATTTAAAAAATGGTGAGTAGTCCGTTTTTTCCATATTCTCCAAGCCTATAACTGATAATTTCCGAAGCATACCTAATCGTATAAAAGTTCTTAAACTTATTCGAAACTGGACGTCGTGGTTTCAATCTTCATTGTTAAAGTTATTGCACAATTAAAAAATCGGTGAATTTTATTTAAGCAAGTTCATTTTTGTATTAAAACACTATTTTATTAGTTTACACCATTGAGAATAGGTAGGAAAAGAACATATTTATATAGACGGCCTCCCAGGTCAAGCGGTAAAGCTTTCGACTAGCGATCCGGAGATCGCGGGTTCAAATCCTGGTGTGCGCAAACAATTTTAATTTGTGTTATGTCACAACTTAATCATTAAAAATAATATTATATACTATATTTGTGTCACGTTCCAAAGTGAAAGATAATATATCGCCCTGGTGTAAGACTATCATTCAGAATTGCCTTTAGTCGTGTTTCCTTTCTCTTCCCTATCTCCTTCCCCTCCCCACTAGCATCAGCCTCACAACATTTCCCAGTTGAAGATGCCATAGTCTCAAAAGCTTCAGACGGTCGGGAGCATCTGAGACTCTTATGCGGTAATGAAATAAAGTATAAAAAAATATTACGCTGGCTTTTGAGAAATTATTTAATATAACTTACAACGTTTATAGAACGTATGAATACTTATGATAAAAAAATTGACACATTAATTCTGATTTGCTGGGGACTGTTCTTTAACAATTTTCTGTTTAAAGTTTAAAGACAAAGAAAAAAATCGATGATTTAAACCTACTTTAATGTATAAAGGAGCCAAAATCCCCGTTAACTATATTGGTTTTAACCGGAAAAAAACTCCACCATCTTCTTTGATCTGTTTTCTTTTGAGAATATCTATTAAAAAAAATTATAACACGCTACCTATATTGAAAACATATCTTAATATTAATAAAATTTTATGAAGTTTTATTTGGGAAGTGTGTTCGTCTTGCACACTAGATCAAAGCCATGGAAACGTTGGAAGATGGTAGAAAAGAGATCTGTGTCAGTCTTCATTCAACCATCGATGAATTACGGTTGTCATTACAAAACTCCATGAAAATAAAAATAAATAAATCATAAAACATTTATTCGACTCTACGAAATCGAACATAGAGCCCTGAAATCCAAGAAACTAATAAATATGGTATTTTTGGACTGACAATTTTGACGGGTTTTTGTTTTCATGTTTTCTCTTTTTGGGTAAATAGGAAAACTTAAAAAAATAAATTATACACCATTGAAAGATTTGGCCAAGAGTATCGTTTTTACAAGTTGAAAAAACTTTACCAAAATAAAACCCTAGAGCCACAACTTATATTCAAGTCTTTCCTCCAATATTATTGTTTTAGCAGATGTTGCCCAACTCAAAACTTTGTCGTAAACATTAAAAATTCAAACGGTACCTTTGAATAATAATCTTAAATTTCTTACAACACACAACTATTAAAACATTGTTTATATACAATTTCATGAAAAGAGTTTTACAAGTTTGAGTTAATAATTTATTTTAGAGGATCCATATTGAACTCAAACATCTTGAAAGCAGTGCCAAGAATAAACATCTTATTATTTTACTGCGAGGAAGATAATTCTATTTAAATAGAGCTATCTCAAGCCTGTGGTAACATTTTTGAAATATATCTGTTATTTTAAAGAAATATCGGATAAAAAAATCTTATACCATACTTGGACCATTTTATGAGCAAAATTAAACCATTTTCATATCAGATTTGACGACTAAAGGTAAAGTTTGTTTAAATTTTGAATTACTATACCGTATTGAGTTTCCTTTCTAGACGTTTATAAACTCAGCTGTTCGGCATGTGTTAATGTGTATGTAGGCCAAACAGAATGGACTATCTCTAAAAGGATCGCTGAACATTTTCGAGACATGTAAACTCGGCATTCCGGAAAAATCTAAAATAATTATTGCCATGCACGTAATTGAAATCGGCCATTACTTTGGATATGTTCCTGAAGTCCTGGAAAGACTCAAAACGCATCGAGCATACCTAATTATGGAAGCAGTTGAAATACTCAAAACTCCATTTAGATTAATACGATGCTACTGCTACTACTAAATTTTGTAGTTCTCGGAATCTGGTGCTTGATGGTACACCAAAAGTACAAGCCAAATACCACATTAATTCCACTAATTATTATGCCGAAATACCGGCCCTAAGAGGATTAATGCGCGCGTAGTAGTAAACTAATCACTTCTATATACATAAACACACACTAAACCACAATGTACATATCTGCCCCCATGATGGACACTGTAATGCTATCCGAAATATTGGCTAAAGAAGGAGGAATTTTGGCTAAGAGAAATGCAAAAAGGCATATAATTCAGAATAATAACTCAATCGTAAATGATGTTAAGACAATGTATATTCATTAAATTTCTCGTACGCAAATCATGAACATACATCTTAAAACTTCTCCTGGGAAAAAGCTACCGAAATTTCACCTGCAATCCGGGCACCTGCAATAACCACTGAGCTATTGCGGAAACTTATACCCAGAGCCTTTCGCTTCATAATAAATTTAACTAACAACATGACTATTTATAAGTTTATTTTTTCCTAATAATGTTGCATTTTATGCAAGCCATATGACTGAATCAAAATTAGGTTAACGGTATCTGTGAAATTTTTTCCGCTTTATCGCAGCCTGAGCGATCTATTTGAATTTTTTTTAATTTGTTATGGGTAATATCTGTATAAGATATTCAAACGAACAGAGTTATGTTATCATAAATATAATATATTAAAACAAATTTAAAACATTTTTCCACGCATTCTCTATTTTGACCGACTTGGACTTGGACTTGGATATTATTTAATGACAGAGTTCCTAAACAATGAGTTTACTGACTCTAGCGTAATTTGGATTTTCTATTGAAACTTTACTTGGAATGATTTTATAAGGTGGTGTGAAATGAAATTTAAAACTATACTGCGATTTGGGACAGGATTAATTTAATTTTTATATACTTAATTGCCTACTCCTTGCGGAGGATTGCTTTAGGTCTTTTATGTTTCGTAATTTCATTCTCGTTGTATTGAGCGAGAGTATTAATGGTTGGATTTTCATGTTCGGCTAGGCCGGCATAGAATTTTTCCGAGTGTGAAACAATTAGATCCTTTATCAGAGGAATGTTTGTGTCTTTATGGAGAGTGTTAACCCTGATCCACTTCGGCGCATTCAATATTAATCGAATGGCTTTGTTTTGCAGGGCTTGTAATTTATTTAATTGTGTGTGAGCTGCGTGTCCCCAAATGGATGCAGCGTATGTAAAGCCCGACCTTATGGTCGTCTTGTATATAAGTAATTTATTGTCTGCTGATAGTCGACTTTTTCTACCTAGCATCGGGTAGAGTGCTGATATTGACTTATTTGCTGATTTTATTTTCTTATTTATGTGTTTAGCCCACGTTAATTTAGAGTCTAAAGTTACTCCGAGGTATTTTATTGATTTCTCCCATGGGACCTTTTCCCCAAACAGAATTATGTTCGGGGGCTGTTTGGGCACTCTTCGTGTGAAGATTGTCACAGCACTTTTAGTGGGATTAACTGAAATTCTCCATTTTATAATATTAGCGAAAAATACCAGCCCGATAACTGTTATCAGGTGAAAACTATTCAATTAAGGTATTCCTAAAAAACAGTAATTGAATATATAAAACCGAAGTATTTAGGCCTGCTGGTACTAACCAAATAATTGGAAATTCAATTATGAAACACTACATAGCAACGATGATGGGAGTTACATACTGCGAATCGATTGGTACTTGACGAATGGACTGTATTTTTTAACGGGAAAATAAGATTAAGCAATCTTTTTTCACAAAGAAAAATAGGAGTGGGAAAGGAGGCTTTAACTTACGAATGATCTTGATTCATTTGGAATTTCTGCTTTTGGTCTTGAATATTCTGTGGGTACTATTGTTTATAGATATGTATCTAGTATTGTTTTAAAAGACGGTTTTTGCATCACAAATGTTTATTGTTACACAATATGAACGGTTTTTTCATCACTCTAGCTAACATACAATATTTATATAAATAGGCTGATAATTTATACTGTTTTATGATAATTATTATGAAGGGGTAACAAATATTCAATGACATGCGACTACGACGAAAATAACATAAAATAACAAACGACACTTGCTTTTGGCTTCTATTTTTCAAATCTTCTTTCCTGCTTTTTTCGAAGGTAACAAGTGAGGGGGCAATTTAGGT
The DNA here is from genome assembly GCF_061612785.1 of Hesperophylax consimilis. Taxonomy (NCBI): domain Eukaryota; kingdom Metazoa; phylum Arthropoda; class Insecta; order Trichoptera; family Limnephilidae; genus Hesperophylax; species Hesperophylax consimilis. The sequence goes on from NC_142842.1 coordinate 32,736,955, forward strand.
AGGAACTGGATTGTTGGGATAACCATAAAAGTGTTTCAATATTAAACAATGTGAAAATCCATTCAATTATAATAAAAACAATTCACTCCATTATTTTTAACCCCCACTGCTACCCTAAAATGTTGTTTATATAAAACATAGCTTAAGGAATAATTATACCAATCTGAAAATGGCTATAATAAGCTAAAACGTGGAAAAAAGTTTTAAATTTGTTTCAATAATCATTATAATGAAATTCCACCACGAATTGTCAGCATCAAATTTTGAAAATATCATCAAATTGCTCGGATACTCTACTTGATGCTAATTAATATTGCTTCAGCATATTATGGATTCATTCTGAAGCCATTTAGGATTTTTAATCTAATATGATCGATATTAATTTGTTTAAAATCAAATTTATTTTTATGGAAATGGCGCCGTTAGTTTCGTGAAAAACAATATAACTATTCAAAAATATGTTTCGAGAATATTTCGTATACAATATTTTACAATTCTTAGTATAGTATGATATTGTTTACAAAATTTTCAATAATCTAAAATACATTATTGTTATTAATATTGCGAGGACGTTAAACCTGTACATTGAATATAAACCGTCACAATCTCAGGATAATCTGTTACAGGAAGGACGATTTTATGTTTGAAGGATGAAAACAAACGTTATTAAACGGGTAATCTTGTACTTTATTCCTACCGCTATGTGAGTTGGGGAGATAGACAGCAAAAACTTGGCTTTGCCCCAAAAATGTCGACATAAATGCTGTTAAAGATGATAAAGTGTATAAAAAATTTAATCAGATGAAATAATAAAAATAAAAAAATAATGATGATGATTGTCGTATACTATATATTATATAATAACTACGTTTTTGACATGATTTTATGTTTCATGATAATAATAATAATAATTTAAAGTTATCAAATTTCAATGTTAATTATCAAGTTCTGTGAAAGTCCAAATCTGTTATCATCCAAGTAGGTACTGTTAAAAACCGTTCCACGATTAAATAATAACAGAACTTTAATAGAACAGTCACAGAACTTCACTAGCTTTGAAATTTGAAGAATTGTTCTAATTTGTGAAATAATCTGTCTTTAGAGTTCAGCCTAAAGAATGTCGTTGACCCATTAGAGGTAGGTGGATAGTATTCGTAACATCAACCATCACTCATAAATCTTTCATTCAGCATGTGCAAATTACTGTTTAAACTCAGCTATTTGGCATGTCTTCTGTATGTTAATTTATTGGTTATATTCCAGTTTTGGATCAATATGGTTGCCGTGTCGGATACTACCCTTTTCTCCCACCAGAGTTCGCATGATAGCGGTTTCTACTACTACGAGCTGTCAAACTGGAATAAGAAATATCGTTGTGCATTGTGCATACCAGCCGAAAGTTTGAAAAAGAATTGTTATTGAGATGGTGACATTCCTTTTGACATTTTTTTTAATAATACCTTACTTGGAATAAAAATATATTTATTGTTTACAATTAAGTAGGTGGTATTTAATAACCCCCGTTCAAAACTTTATCTTATTTTAGAGATAATTTTAAAAACACTTTTTTAACGCTATGTCTACTGTTATTACGCTATGGCTACAAAATTACCAATAATAGTATAAATCATTTTAATGATCGTCATCATGTGTATTTTTACTAGTTGATCGCTTAAATCATTTACACATATAAACATCTGATCGTTCGGGGCATACTTGTTAGTCCTTGTTTAGGTCGGCTAGAAGCCGAAGGCTGTGCGGCTTAAGGCTGTGTCTGCAGAGGCAACGTCCGGGACCGGTTGCCATGGTGACGACGCCCTTGCGCCGACGCTACTGCCCCGCCCCGCGCAACCCCTCCTCATACCCAACTAAACCGCCCGAAAGTGATCACTTGATGGGTCACATTGAACGAATCATCAAAAAACCTTTTGATAACTGAGCAGCATTAATTTATTTTATTTAACGGCATAAATATAACAATAATTTCATTTTACAGTATACAAGCCTAATCAAATACTAGATTTTTTATATCAAAATTAACCGTGGCATTTGGTCGTAAAATGACGACAGATAGTATCAAATTAATAGTAGCTCTAGAAGGATGTTAGAGATACAAATACACCCAAAATATAATATGCAATTCTAAGTAGACTAATTTTAAATTAATATTGAAAATTTATAATATTCTTGTAACTACTTTCTGTACAGTAAAATAGATACATTTGTGTATCCATTACTAACTTTGTGTATCCATTACTAATTTCGTTACAAGCGACTTGCTTAGTCCTGGTATTGTTATATTTAAACAGGATTTTGTAACTGGTAGCTCTCGTAGGTACATAAAAATTTATGCGGTTAAAGTAAAATGTTAATATTATAGTTTATTCACCAATGTTCGTTACCATAATAAATGTAAAGTATGCTTACGTTAACTCCTCCAATCGTATGGTGAGACTTTTTCTTGTCATAAAATAATATTTGGATGTGAACATAAGTTACTGATAGTAGAACCACCGTTATGACTGGAAAATTATTTTATTTGTTTATAAATTAATGTTTGTTTACTTTTTCTAGGTAGAAGTATCTACAGATTTATACTAACATGTTTTGTAGTTATATCGTTTTCTTAGATTGCTTCTTTCGCAAGTTTTGAGTGTGACAAACAAAAAACAACAACGATTTATTATTTCGAAGTTCAAACATGGCGTACTTCTGATTCTGGTCAATTTAAGAGTACATATTCCACAATGTAATGAAGAATTAAAAACAGGTGTTGGTAAATCGTAACTTCATTTTTGTTAAGAAGCTGAAAAACTAAAAAAAAATACATAAAATAACACTATCGAATTAAATAGATTTGGGTATCACGGCTCTGGAAACCATTCATTGGATAACCAACACCTTTGCCGTAGGTCAATTGCCGTGGGTGAAGTTTATGCAAGTCTTGGCGGCGGATACATCTTGGCGGAACCAATACTGTTTTAGAAACAAGGTAAAATTATCTTTCGGATGGTGTGCATTTAAAATAAAAATTACTTTATCGCAATAACATTTTTTTATGTAAAACTTCAATTATGTTGTCAAAAATGCTAACAACATTTTTAATTAAATTTTTACTCCAATCATAGAACAATTGAGAGAACGCGATATTTTGAAAAAACTTTAATTTAGTTTGGGGAATTTGTAAAAAAATGAATTTTCACTTTTATCTTGTTCATATAATAAATAATTTTTAAATTTATGGATGATTCATATTGGCTATTTTTAGGATTTTATTAATTCTAAGATATTATTCTACAATATTCTAGTATAAATATTTGAGGCAAAATAAAAAGAATTATTATTTTTCTCTCTAACGTCAAAAATCTATGTATTTCCGCATCATAGAAAAAAAGATTAAAATACTTATATATAATATGGACGCCCGGTCGTATATGACCCTCAAACGCTGGAGAGGAGTTAAAACAATGTTGAAAAATTCAAAATTTGAGTTAAATCACTATCCTAATGATTACGATCAAGATTCGAACACGGGACTTTTCTTCTATCAACTCAAATGTTAACATTTACCACCATAGCCGATATGTTTTCGTATCAATAATAAAAATAAATTACAAACTTCATGATGTAAGCCAATAGCTTAAAATTTTCTAAAAGAGTCTTATTACTTATTAGTTTTCAAGAATTTAAAATGATATTGATAAAAATGTAGACAATGACCCAAAAACCAAACCAAACCCTTAAACCTCTAAGCCCTCATGGTAATAACGGTTCCATGATAACTCAACACAGTGACTATTCAACACACCTTTAAAAAGTGATATAAAGTCATTAAAAACGATGAAAATTTTTTTTAAACCTAACCTAACCTACTTAACGCAGTTAATAAAGATTTTGTTTCATCACTTTCCATTACTTTATATAACTTTTTAAAGACGTGATGAATTATCATTTTGATGATTTATCCGGTCACCGGTAGTAACTTATCAAATTATTTTTACTTAACTTTGATTTAAATAAGCATAATAATTAGTCCTGTTTTGTTTTAAATGTAAAATTAATTTATACACTTTACTTCATTAAGCCAAATAAACAGTCGCATTAATATATTGGCAACTGAGAGGTTTTCCATGCAGTTTCTGGCGAACCGGATCAACTACTAGGCTACTGGGTTACTTTCACTGGGCCAAAGAGTGTCACGAATCTTCACATCAAATCATCATAATATTGTCTCTGGTACTATTTTTACGCAAGGACTATCATATTGCCAAGGATATGAAACATGTTTCAAATCACAACTATGCACTAGTTCACTCCAGAGATTTCATCAATGAAACGAATTAACGAAACCATCGGGAAATGTTTGAATTGTTTCGCTTTAACATACATAATAAATAATACAGCAAATAAACTTGATAAAATAAAAATAAGTGGTTTATATATTATTTTTTGTGTAACAAATATATGTAATGATATCCTCACTGTAGGATCTCCCGTGCGGAGGATTTCATTTACGTATGATTAAAATTTAGTAGTATGGATATTATAAAATAATTAACAATATATTAAATAGGGTTTTTCTAAAATAATTATAAATATTTACAAGATGTTTTTTTTTGGTCAGTTGAGTGGTTTCAGTTCCAGTTCCAGTTGTATTTAGTGTCATTATATTATCTATTTCTGATCTCCCTTTTATATCCAGCTTTTTAATTGATTTTTAAATATTAAAATATTTTTGTGAGTTTTGAATGAGAGTGGTATGTTGTTGTAGAGATAATACCGTGGTATTGTAAGCTATTTTGCCCAAATATTGTATTTGTAGTTGCTTGTTGGTTATATTTTTGACCCTGAGATCTAGTGTTGGTTGGTATTTCTTGTATTTTGTATTTATACATTTAAAGGAGTATTGTTTTAGAATAGAGTTGTTTAAGTGACATGATAATAGTTACCTGACAAAGCGTTATCTGCAGTAAAATACACATTTAACCACTTTGTAGCGGCTTTTCCCCTACGTTTTGTTTTAGTTTTAATAAAGGTTGACAATCAGTGATCCCAAAGTGGGTGATATCTCCCCCATGGGACGCTGAAGTTATCCAGCGGGGGAGTGGCTTTGTGGGCAATGAGGGAGCTATTAAAGTCAATGAAAGGTCAGTGATAATAGTAAGAAGCTTTTGGTCTAATATTCATTTATTTTACATTTGTCTTTCTATGCGTTGTTTCAAGTTTTTTTTTAATTTACACAGAATCACACATAATGCAACCAACATCGGATCAAAGTTCTAGAAGGGAGTCAATAGCAATTTGCATTTTTGACGATGTACGTCGAACGATCAAATTATTTCCATTATTTGTATTTTGACGATATACATTTTCAGATGAATGTAAGAGAGACAGACCGTGTGTTGAATGGTCTAGAACTAAAAATTAGTCAGTGGCACATTTGAATCCAATCGAATTTGTATTGAAAGTACTTCTTGTTTTGTTTTTCTTCTTTATTCTATGTTTAAAACCTTTAAATATTCATGATAAAATTCTATTGTTTATGGATTAAAACGAGATTTTTTCAATAAAAATTGTAATAAAATTATTTAGAAAGGTGTTTCAATCTATAAAAGTCACATTATTTTTAATTCTTGTCTGCGTTTTAAATTTGCTGGAGTAAACCAAACGTTGCAAAATAAATTGTTAGTCATTTATTAGAAATTTTATTTACTTCGTGCCCGCTATGTTAGGGATGTCCCTGTATTATATCTGATATTATTTTGCTACGTTTTACTTCATATCCGCCATTTTAGGGATATTCCTGTATTATATTCATATGTTCACACTAGACCTCACATAACTATTTTCCATTGGTCACCATGAAACAGAGTCGCCTAGAATGGTGATTTAATGTGTCATATATAAATAAATGTTTTTAATGTATTATAATGTATTTTATAAATAAATAATTAAATATCTGATTTTGTTTTACCACGTTTCACTTCAGGCCCGTCATGTTAGGGATGTCCCATTATTATATCTGGTTTTATTTTGCCACGTTTTACTTCAGGCCTGCCATGTTAGGGATGTCCTTGTATTATATCTGATTTTACTTTGCATTGTTTTACTTCATGCCCGCCATGTTATAGATGTCTCTGTATTATATCTGATTTTATTTTGCCACGTTTTACAATCATGCCCACAATGTTAGGGATGTCTCTGTATTATATATGATTTTATTTTGCCACGTTTTAATTCATGCCCGCTGTTTAGTATTGAAACAGTATTGGATAAAACATACCATTTTTCACATCATATACTATCCATTTCTTTCCTTAAAAACAGCCTTACCCAAATTTGGAAAGTAGAAGATTTGTTGTATTGTAAATTGTCGCAAGTACAGCATTCGAATTCGTGTCGTGTAGCAAGAATGTGCAATCGTCGTGTTCTCGTCGTATTATTCCCATGCTTTGTGCTTTTTGCAACTATCAAAATCATATTAAAGATTATCTCGTTTTAGAGGAAATTTCACCCCGTGAACAGTGCAAGTTCATCGAGAGCCCTATTTCCGGGATTCTTGGTAGGCTCTTCTTTCATTCCACTTTTCCCGTGATTTTTCAAAACCAATTAAATGAGCTTTACATTGTCATTTTTTGTGGATTTGATTTACAGTTCATTTCCGTGTAATAGAACACGTTATGGATGTCCCTGTATTATATCTGATTTTACTATTCCACGTTTTACTTCATGATCGCCATGTTAGGGATGTCCCTGTATTATATCTGAGGGCGAACAGTCTCAGCGCGAAGGTTTTGGTTCTCCTCCCTCTAACGCTAAAACTTCACGGGGCATTCATCCCGCTTTGTTTACCCAGACATTTCCATCTACATTCATTGTTTTGTCAGCGATGCTGCAGGAATGATAAGAAGTCCATCCTCCCACTACGAAGACGAAATTACGGTTTATCCTTTAATGAATCTTGCTAACCACTGTCTGCAGCAGCTGAAATGCTTGTAACTTGATTTAAAACTAAATATTCAATTAAATTCAATTCATTTAGTTTATTCCTTTAAAAACATTACAAAATTACATTTTAATTCGTTGCTAAGCACATTTGCAAAATGGTATTACATAATAAGTAAGCAGTGTATCAACTTTACTAGTATCAATAGAGCTTGACTTTTAAAGAAAGCTTCACCGATACTAAATATGTCGATATCCGAATTGATTCTGTTCAACAGCAAGACTGCTTTCCCCACCTGCAAGACTTTTGGCAAGTTAGTCCTGCAGGCCGGGAGATAAAACAGTCTATGCTGTCGGTGACGGAGATAACCATCAGGAACATGGAGACTAATACTCTTCATGATAGGCGGATTTTCAAAACATCCACGAATCAGTTTGAAGAAGTGTGATATAATATGCACATCTCTTCTGACCTGTATATGGTTCATACCGAGCATGCCCAAGAGAAAGTGAGTAGGATAGAGCCACGGGTAGTAGTCATACTCTCTCAGGCAGAGGAATGTCAGAAATTATATTCGTATACACAAGAAATAATTTGTGACAACCTCTTTAAACTAAAGTATTAGTCCCTAAATCTTGTATTAAACAAGATGCAATCATATTGCGCTCTATGAGTTCGTTTTTATAACATTGTTTTGAATTATTAAAACTGATTAAGACTTTAAAAATTAAAAAAAGACATCCTTGTTAAAACTAACAATTTATTAATTGAAATTATTGTAGGTAGAAGATAAAGCACTTATTTGAGTAATAATTAATAAGTAGCACTCATTTAAGTAATAGTTATTAAGTACCACTAATTTCAGTAATAATTATTAAGTAGCACTTATTTAAGTAATAATTAATACGTGGCACTAATTTATTTTCTGATTTTTGAAAAAAAATACGCTTGTTTGATGTTATCGGCTACTTTATTGTGTTCTCTAATTGCCATCTAATGATGCATTTTTATTATTTATTAGTAAATTATCTTTAGGTTGGACAATGTCTATTTTTTGCCAACATCAAATAATATCGACATCCAGCCAGTGTTCATATTTATAACGATAACTAGAAGGTTTGTAAACAATAGACCTCAAGTTCATAAAACAATGTTTCTAATTTTCTCTTACTTAAAATAACAAAAAAAAAATTCCCCCTAAATCATAAGATTTTTGAGTAGGTACTTAATATTTACTGTTATATCATAATGTTTTTATAAAAAATAACGAATTACAAAATTTGTCCAAAGAAACGTCACTATCTCAATGACAATGCTTTTTACAAACATCCTTCAGGCAGGTTGATACCATAATACTGAAAAGCTCATCAGTTCGCCATCTAGTCAAAGTTAGCCATCTACTCAAAATAAAGCTGCATTAAAGAGGATGCAGCAGATTTACAGAACATATAAACAAATTACTAGATGAAATGCCAAACTTTGGAAATAAAACAGGACTTCGCTACGCTCAGTCGATAAATAGAATATATTTTTACATAAGATTTGCTGGGATAGACCACTGCAACTCCATGTACAAAATGTGCAAAGATTACAATATACACCGAGCGGGACCGGTCAGTGGCCGAGTTGACATCGCGTTTGGGTCCCACCCAGGCGTAATGTGTTCAATTCCTCGGCTGGCTAAGTCCTCCATCACAACACAAGCAACATTTTCCGCTTACTGTGGTGGTAGTAGGATATTTTCAAATATTGTTTGGTTTACGTAACCTGGGAATGTTTGTCTTTCTTTGAAAAAAAAAAATTTAAAAAAAATTAAAAAAAAAAACAAAAAAAAAATAAAACTAAAAGATAAAGATACACAAGCAAATGCTTTCAATGGAAGAGTAGTAAAAACACCTAAGATGTAAAATGAATTATGTACCATGTAAACATATTATTAAAAATAAAAAATAATTAAAAAAAAAAAAATATATATATATCATAAAAATAAAGAGTCCTGAAAATTACCCAAAAATAAGATTAATATGTCTACGTAGGTGGCAAACAATGTTGAAAATGAACCACAGTATCGGTAATTAAATCTTTGATAGGGTATAAACCGAGTCTGGGGTATAAACGAGTCTAGAGTCCTGACCTTTGTTTTGAATATTACCGCTCCAAATTAGATTTACTCCGCCTTAAAAAATTCAGATCGAGAGGATGTGAAATTGTGGTTGCTGGCCGTCTGATTGCGATAAGAATTTGTATTACTTTTATACTTATGAATATACTATTATATTAACCCGAGTTAATAATAACAATCTTTTCATTACTTAGCAGAGTATGGAAGATTCCATAACTTTGACTTGCCACACACTTCCATATCGTATCATTTATACTCTTCAGTGTATGACCAAATACCAAAACAGATTTTTTTAATGAAAAGGGTGTTTGATTCTGTCAAATACGTATTGTTTCTATGGCTACTCTATTTTTTATTTCGATTCACTTGCGCCTCAACATTTGTAAAATCAATCAAAATATCCAAACCTTCATTATACACACGTTACTTCCTCTTTTACTGGCTTAGTGTATCACTACCATGAATCGGTGTTCGTTGTATCCAGGAAGGAAGAATTGAAGGGCGTACTTTGTGAAATTTAAACGTTATTTATATAAAGCTCTCATTTACACAACAAAATGCTTACATCTGCTTTGCTTGGGTTTGCTTATTCTTAATAGGGTAGTACGTTTTCCACCCACATTCGCCACAAGATCTTATTTACGAATGTCTGTGTAACGAAGAATATTTAACGTTTCACCTTTGTTATCCTAAATTGATTTCCTTTAATCAAACTGAAGACATCCGACCAAGAGAAATCTTCAACCAATAACAATCAGTCTCACTCCATTCAGCATTCGGTCCACCGGTGAATTACATCTCCGTTTATTTCAAAAGACGCCAAGCTTTTTCTGCTCCCAGTAAACCCACCCCTCATCATCTCACAATGCGCACACTGTGGCAAATTGTATGAATACCCTTTCTTCCTGTTCATCGAGTGACAACTCCCTTTTCAGATAATCTCCCATTATTCTGCGCCTCTGGTACAAAACTGTAAAATCCTCGTATTTTTCTCTGATGGCAAATATCAATCAGACCCACATTATCGTGTACTCGCAAACAAGAATTCGAGCAGTCCTAAGTAGAGACCCATTCCCTTCGCAGGATAACAACAAAGATATTTTGATTTTATTCCTGGATATCTGACAAATATTTATGTCATCACAATGGTGAGTTATTGTTGGTATCTCATCGTATTAAAATCGTAATTAGTTTATGCATGTTGCGATCTCTGCATAAAAATATGAGTATTTTTAATAACTAACAGGGTTACGTCAAAAAAACTTATTTGATAATTTAAAATAATAAATTACGCTAGTTAATCCTTCAATACTGAAACTTCCGTCAAATTTTAATGTAACGCTCAAATCTGATTTACGATCAGAGAAATTAATTTGCTGTACGTTCACGCCGTTTTACAAAGGCTTTTGGCTTCAAGTTTGGACTTGGTAACTTTTCCTTGGCTATGTTACTAATGAGATTTTCTGGTAACCGGGTAACTCAGAACAGCGGCAATTCAACAAACTACAACACACTCTTGAAAAGTGATATAAATTCATGAAGCGTGATGAAAAAAAATCGTTAAATACGTTACGTTAGGTATAGTTATATGGGTCTATCAATTTTTATGGCTTTTTTATTTATTTTCAGTAGTGTATTGATTTGCCACTGCCTGATTTTCCATTGAACCGATTTTTTATTGAGGATCATGTTGATTCATGAAATTTAAATACACATTACTTTTGCAGACCATTGTTGAAGGTGATATTATAAATAGTTTACTACCGGTCAAACTTTACGTTAAGCTGTTGTGAAGTAGATATCTATATACTTTAATTTACTGTTATCTATAAGTTATTACGGAATTCAATACTTCGTTTGTGTGAAAGCACTATGAAACAATACATGATTATCTCTTCAATGGTGAAAGCCAAAGTTAATTTTATTCAATATGGTAAATAACATAAAACATAAAATAAAACCGACTACAATAGCAATGCAGGTACAATAAAATCTTATTGCGTTTCCGCGCTTTTGCAGCGCTTCTACAAGCAACGCCTTTATATCTCGTCTGATGCACAAGGTCACTAGTTTCAATAAAAATCAATAAATTTGGGACACCTTTTTAAAAAGATCATAGTATAGCACGAAAAAAACAGATTTTTAATGAAATGAACATTTGCATGAAAGATATAATTGGACTATGAAACCCTAACGGAACTTTTTATTTGTTTAAAATATATACAGATTTAGTTCGATTATAAAAACAAGCAATCGGCTTAAAATTCATTGCAAATGGATTTGTTGGTATTGATTGTGATAGATAGATGTCATCAGCCAATTTGCTTGTCGCGTTGTTTTCGATATAGGATTAAACCGCAATTCACTGAAAGGAAATATAATAGGTAAATACCCGTTCAAACCTCTGGTAAAACCAATTAATAGTTTATCAATCCAAAATATGGAAAACTACAGTAATATTTACTTTTGTTTTGTAATTTTGAATGTATCTATTCGAGAGGAGTCAGGAGGGATTTAAAAAGAATTCGAACTGCTCAGACTTCTATTGAAAAAAAAAAGTTTGGTAGAAAGTATTAGGAGGAGAGAATTGCTAATTATACGTTTTTTGTCACTGAAGCAATATCCAGAAACTGTTCTGAATCAAATGGTGATCTTTCCACACAGTGGTATAAACGGTTGAATTCAATCTGAAGCACAATAAAGCTCTATAAAGGCAAAAAACTTACTCACAGGTATTTCACATCTTGCCATTTTTTGTTTTATGTCAGCACCTAACGTACAATAGTCCCTCCTGCTCCCAAATCTGAAGCCGTTGTGACTTTTGTAGCTTCATAGGGATATGTTGTCAGGCTGAAGGTAGTGAAGAGGTAAGTATCATGGTTTGGAATACCGGAATATTCAGATTTGGTCATCAAACACGGCTTAATCCAAGCAACGTTTCGATATTGAATGGTGGTCTTTCAGCAGGGTGATATTATTAAATGAGTAAATTGTGAAATATCACAAATTAAAAAAAAAATAAAAGTTGAAATTAAATTAAAGTTAAAATCTATTTTATCTAATCGTATAAAGCTTGTTATGGCGTGCCCGTTAAAACTGCTTACAATAGTTTCTAGCAAGTGAACCTTACAATAAATTATTTTTCGATTATACAAAATTTACGTGTGTTACAGAATATTGCTATCATCATGATTTTCAGCTATCGTGGAAGCCAATCTTAAGTATAATATTTCAGAGGCTAAAACAATTGGTACTAATGGCAGCAAATATGTGCTGAGTTATCCAATGTAGTAGATTTAGGAATTGTTCTCCAAATGAGATATGGCTTTCGAAAAAAATCGAGTTATTTCTAATGATAGATACTACGTACCCACTGAATTCAATGTTACTGAAAATAGTAATCGTTAGAACGACTGATCTATGATTCTTATAAATAAATAATCAGCATTAATTGGAAAAATATTGTTATGTAGGAAGTACGATAATATTTAAATAGCCATTTCAACAAATTTACCATTTTGAATAATGGTAGATTGTCTGTTACATTCTAAATAGTGGTAGACTATCTGTTACATTCTGAATAGTGGTAGAAGATCTGTTATATTCTGAATACCGTTAGACTATATGTTACATTCTGAATAGTGGTAGAAGATCTGTTACATTCTGAATAGTGGTAGAAGATCTGTTACATTCTGAATAGTGGTAGAAGATCTGTTACATTCTGAATAGTGGTAGAAGATCTATTACATTCTGAAAAGTGTTAGACTATATGTTACATTTTGAATAATAGTAGACTATCTGTAACAATTGAAGGAGATGAAAGTAATGTGCACGACGTCCTTCTTATAATGCAAGATAACATTTTTTGTATGGGTAACCTTCCCTTTCTGTTCTGTGACTTTAATGAAAAACACATTGAATAAAAAAATATTCGTCTAACGGCAATTTTTAGTTGAATCGTTTTCTAAAAAAAGTAAATTATCATCAATCTCATATCTTTAAAAATTCATTAATCTGGTGATGAATTTAACAATAAAATATATTTTTTTTTTCATTTGAACAATTACAGAAAAAACTGATCAAAATATTTTGATAAAAATATAAACAGACGTGGAACACCTGTGGTATTTATCCGATGAAATGTTTGATAGGTTAAGTAATAATACATATTTGTAATTTCAGAGACAGGTACGGGTACCGTCGCCCCGGGAACCACTTATCGGATAGCCAAAACCTCTGACAAAGGGCACACCGAATGGTTCGCTACGTTTGGTGGCTTGGCAGAAGTACCCAGCTTCATGGGGGTGGGATTTGCTTGGCGGCGAATGCGTCTGCCCACCAACCGAGTGGAGATCTTTTGACCTCTCCAACAGGTCTTTCTCCGGACATGGGAGAGACGAATTCATACGTCTATCACTTCTGAACACACTGACCCCCAGATTCCTACCCACCCTTTGTACCTTATTCCTTCCCAGAACTCTCCTTCCTTTCCAAAAAGACCCTCCACACAGCATCCCCAAAGATGACATAGGCCCTGAGGAAAATAATTTTCCTTAGGGACTACTGAGTGTAGCTAATGTAAATAAAATAAATAAAAAATAAAAAAACTTAACTCTTTCTAAACGTCTATGCCTAGATGATGGTGAAATAATGATAAAATGATTGTGAGTTGTAATCAACCAACAGCTTACATGTTTTTTTAATAATATTCATATATGTAGTTTGCACAACTTTAAAACACCTTGCCTAGCAGAAGGCACAACTATTTTAGTAGACATTACTTGGAGGAGGCCGGGATGGCGAGGTTAAATGTAGACAAGACAATAATATTCCATTTACTGAACTGTTGGAGAGTTAACGCTATCAATGGAAGCATACAAACCGCTTCCTAATTAAGATTCGCGAGGTTATCAAAATAAGGCTCCGCTTTGCAAAATGTAATTTGGATACATTTCCGACAGAAATTTTGTATTCTGATTACCCACTCTTACATAAAATTGAAAACATTTTGACGTAAATCCGTTAATCAAAAATAACGATATCTTCTTATACATCACAAATAGACAGAACTTAATCGTATTTTATATTTCTTAACATCACTAAATCATTGTTTTTCATTATACAAATCACCTATGTGCATCCATAATATTATATAAATACTATCAATTTAAAGATTCTGAATTGACCATCGACATTTATAATTTACAAACTGCCCCCCATGATCTTTATGATATACTAAATTGTACTTCAAATTTATAAAAAAAAACTTTTTTGTGATACCACTACACCATATTCTATATATTTTCAATATATAAAATCAACCAGTTTTGGTGCAGCCTAAGCCTTCACAGGTTTAATTATAAAAACATTTTAACTGTTTTAACCACTAGAGCTTTCTGCTATACGAGTACATAAATATAATCGCGAAAAGCTCAAAAATGTTTTAAGTGTTTGGTTTGAAATTTCCCGCCCTCTTTCAAAAAATTATATCTCCGAATATTGATATGGAGACATACAAACTGCTTATAGTGCTAGAGAAAAATTGAATGCACCTACATTTTATCGTTTATCGCATCTTTTAATAAAAAAATCATTAAATTTATAAAGCATGAATTCGGCTTATTATTTACTTTAAAATTGCCATTTGCATTACCTAATTGATGAAATATTAGTGTTTATGACTTCTGTGTGTTGTCTTGTTTCAAATTCACTGATGTAGTTACTCCGACTCTCAGAAAGAAACAGGTTGGGTGGGAAATGCAGGAATGTGTGTTAAAGAGGGATTCATATAGTTGCGTCAACAATTTTCATAAATCCAACATTAAACATGAAGGTAAGATTCACAATGTTTAGGGTTACTATTACCATTATTATTATTATATTATCTTGCAACGCATTTATTGCGATATAATATGGTGGGTCACCATGATACATCCATAGAATAAAAAAAAAACAGAAGTGTTTTCCATACAATTTTAAAAAATGTTGCCACTGAACCTTTAGGTTCTAGATAATTTAGCTTGCGTACTGTCTCTCTTACACTCGTATGACATATTTAATCTCTCGTCAATCTCTTCGTAATCAAAGCAAATCACAGTTTTGTACTAGAAATTTATGGCCTAACCACCCTACCTTAATCCCATATTTTTTATTATAAAATTGTTACAAGGAATGAATCCAAGCTTTCAAAAATATGCGCAAAGTTCTATCTAAAAATCGCAGTGCCGAACACGCCACTATGACCGCCTAGTACAACGAAAGTTTTCCGTGTATTTTAAATACGCTTTATACATCTTATTTCTTAATTTTCCCAAAAAACAAATTCTCTTTTCGATTATTTATTTATTAATTATTTTTATTTTTTATTATTATTTTTTTCTCTGGTGCAATCTTCTCACATATACGGAATAATAGGATGGGGCGGTGCGCTTCATGCACATATAAAACCTTTACAAATAACTCAAAATTATATCATCAAAGTAATGTATAATCGGAAAAGAACATTTTCAACAGATAAGTTATACAAAGAATCTAAATTATTCTGTCTCCGTAAACTATTTATTTTGCAAACTTTGAAATACATCTTTAAAAACAAAAATAAATTCGAAATAAATGAAAACAGAATCATCATTAGAAATAATAATGTATTTTATACTCCCCAAACGAACACAAAACAAATGCAAACACACTGCAGTTTCATTGGACCTCGTACTTTCAATCTTTTACCGAAAAATATTCAAGTGATTACTAAACTTCCTCAATATTTAAAAAAAGATAAAATTATAGCTTTTCGATACGGCATTTGAAACTTTTTTTTATTTAATTTGTATCAATTTGTGTTTCTCATATAATATTCACCATATATTACACTAAACACTTATAACTTCACTATACATTATTGTAAACAATTTTTATACAAAGCGCTTAGACAAAATCTGGTTTTTGTTTTATATGCCCACAGTTTGTTTATTTCTAGGTACAATAATATAATAACTGAAATATATAACCCACGCACAGGCTGCGCCTTATTGGGTTCCCATCATTCATATTGATTTATATAATATTGTATGTAATTAATGTAAAAATTGGGAAGAATAAAGGAAATAAAAAAATAAACTAGAAATCTATATATATTTATATATATATATATATCTTTCCCGTGTATGCATTTAAAATAAACATAACTATTTATAAATGAGAAAATTTTCGTATAAAACGTGAAAAAGGTTGTGAAAAACGTTGACCACAGTTTTACTTAATTTTTTAATCCAAAGAAAAATTGGGAGAACTCGATACTAGAAACACATGTTCTTTTTGTTTGGGGAATTCGTAAGAAAACTGTACCTTTGTTTTTATCTCGTTCTTATAATAAAAAATAAGAAACAATTTTGAAAATTAAACCGATTGTTTCGTTTTGGTTATTTTCAGGATTTTATTAATGGATTTCAGTATAAATATTTGAAGCAAACTGGGAAAAATTATTATTTCTCTTCTCAACGTCAAATGAGTTAAGTTTTTCCACATGATAGGAAAAAAGAAAAAATACTTTTAAAAAAAATGGTCCTAACCTAAGCTAAACTATCCTTACCTAACCTGTCCTAACCTAACCTATTTTAACGTAACCTAACCTAACATAACCTAACCTAACATATCTTAACCTATCCTAAACTAATCTTACTTTACCTAACCTAACCTAACCTATCCTTACCAAACTTAACCTAACCTATCCTAACCTAACCTATCCTAACCTAACATATCTTAACCTAACCTCACGTATCCCAACCTAACCTAACCTATCCATACCTAACCTAACTTAACCTAACCTAACCCATCCTAACCTAACCTATTCTAACGTAACTAAACCTATCCTAATCTAACCTTATCTATCTTAACCAAGCTATAGTGACCTAACCTACAACAACCTAACTTTTTTTTAAATATATCTTTATTTATAAAACATGCCTACAGACCTTTATTTTATTTTCAGAGTTCGGCCAAAATAATGCCTACCTATCTTTCCAAGAGTAAATGGTAATAACTCTCTTGTAGCCACTCGTATGGTATCAGGAATACCAACATAAGAAAATGTCATCAACAGAAATTATTTTAGTTGTCATCCCATACAATGAAAGCGAGTTTTTATAATTTAAAATTAAAATTTTAAAAAATCCCGAATGCAGACAGTTTCCTTTTATAGTAATTAAATAAAAAAGTTTTACTTAAAAAAATCGTATTAAGCCTGGCCAGCGAATTCAAATAATTACCAAATGTTGATGTGCGCGCAGTGCGCATTCAGAAGAAGACTCGCTTGGGTTAGTGTCAATAATTTCTTTTTTGAATTATTCGTATTTCAATGTTTCGGTTACCTAAATTTTTGTTTTTGGACAGTAATATATTGTATCATTTCACACCGAAATATAAATAGTGATGCTGAGCAGCGGTAGTCTTAACATTTAGATGGCTATTATGCCTTTTGTTTTGAATTTATTGCTTTTGCTGTCGTCATAAACGGTGAATTTTATTTATGAAATATTCTTCATTAAATTTGATGTAAGGTGTTTTTTTTATACAATTCAGTAATAGACGGTACATTAAATTCCCAAAATATGTCTAAAATTGGGAAGTCTACAGTTTCTTAAGGATAATTTTAACAATTATTCTTTGAATTGTTATTAAGGGCTGTAAGGTAGCTTTAAAAGCCCATCCCCACCAAATTATGCCACACTGCAATAGGGACTGTATTAACTATTTTAACTAGCATTTTACCTATTACCTTAAAGTATATGTAATTCAACTATTTTGTTACGTTTTTATTTGTGTAATAAAATACCACTCTTCATTTGAAACCGGTTTGATAAACGTTTAAAAATAACTTTCATTTTCCTTAAATATGTATTTTTGTAAAAGGTAATTTGTGTAAAACGCCACTTTGTTTCAAAATAAATCATTTTTAATTCTCGAGAACGGAAATTATGACAGTAAAGGGATTTCATTTTGAAACAACAGAATAATAATAAGACGTTGATGAAATAACAAGGAGTAGCGTGAAAATTGTGTATCAAATTTATTATTCCATCAACTCACCCTTGTACAGATTGATAACTTCACCAAACAAATGTTAAAATGTATGTAATGTCGAATCAGAAAAAAAAATTCATTCGTAAATGGGATTCTATTAAATTATAAATTATTTCATTTTTTAGGGGAGCAAGAATAATTATAAATCATTAAATTTTATAAAGATGAATTTCTGAAATGAAACCTTTTGATGGAGGCACTTAACATTAATTGAAATGGAATGCGTTCTTAATAGTACAGGCTATTCTGCGGAATTCTTAATTTTACAACGGTACCGGGCTGACCGTTATTAGATTAAGGGGTGCTTGACCGTTATTAGATTAAGGTGCTTTTATTAAAAAGAGTGTAAAAGCCTAACGCCGTTCTGCTTATTTAATTACCCACTCGCATAAATTGCGCTTAGAAGTTGTAAAGATTTTAAGGCTTTTTTAAATTTATTTACTGAAGAGTGAGTTATTAAATATCGAGCACTAATTTTTTTTATAGCTCATAATGCTAACCAGGTTTTCTCTCTCCTTTAATGGCTGTTTTGGAAATAAGTTACAGAAAGATATTGTGAATATTAAATAATTTCGAAAAAAGGATAAAACAATTAAGTAGAAGTGTTTCATTAATAAGGTCTCAATGGGCGAGTGGTTACAAGCGTTGTTCCGGTAAAACAGAGATCATGGTTTCGTTTACCAGTTGAGACCGTCGCCTAATTTTGTTTTCTATGTTTTGTTCTGTTTCGTGTTTCATTTAGATATATTAGTATTTTCTTGTTATTCTTGGATATAACGTAAAATTTTATTCCAGTAAAATTATAGTTTTTCCTTAAATAATAAAATATATTAAATATTTTAGAGTTAATAGCTTTCAGCGTTTGAATGTTCTGAAGTGATTAAAGCATAATAATTATGTTCATGGCTAAACTTATTTTTCCCTAATGCATTAGACCGTTTTAGGGTGATACAATTCTAGTGAAACCAATATTGGTAAAACATCAGTATAACTTATTTACAGATAAATAGCACAGTCAGTAAACAAAGTACCATCACGTCACAGTGCGCTTAAAAGCTCCGTAAAGCGCGCAACTTTTATCCCTGAAACGGTGGCCTGCGGGATGCTGCGAGAAAGGCTGTAGCGGGAGGGAGGGGGGGGGGACGCCGCGGCGCTTCTATAATCAGTTACAGTTGGGCGTCGCCGCGCGCCCGACGCCTCGTGAAGCTTCCGAGCCCACCCCGCCCCTCCTCCCTCCCCGAGGGGAAACGTCATCCTCGTTGAAGATGACAAGTGAACACCTTAATCTTTAAAAGTTCTACACTCTACCAAGTGGCAGTTTTGCATCTTTTGGGGGTTTGTTTTTTGTTTGGCGGTTCTCAAGGTGTCGGAAGGTCGAACGGTTCTTATCAGCGAGTGTTGTTGGGATCCTGCGGATAGTAGCTCTGGTGATAACACGTGTTGTTGGGGAGAAGTAACGAAAAGATACCACCTTCGAAAGTAGATCTTTACTAACATCACAAAACAAATTTATATAAAAAACAAAGCCTTCTTTGTTTTGTTCAAAATATTTAAAAAATCACACAACCGTTTTTTATTTAAATATCACGCTTCAGAATTTTTGTCACTTCTAATCGATTCTCCGTTTGTTCTCATTTCTAATCAAAATAATCTTTTCACAAATTAATTATTTAGTTAATTTAATTCTAATTGTTGTAAATATGCCAAAATCGCTAAATTAATTCAATAATTATTTTTTAAATATTTTTTTGTGCGGTGTAAATAAATGTCAAATTTTCCATTCCACGAAATTTAATCCGTTTAAATTTTGGCCAACGAACATAAATACAAATTTACGTCTTAATATTTAAACGTGTTGCATTATTTGGCAAGAAACTTTTATGGGCGTGTAAAATTAAAAACTCTAGCGCAAGTTAGCTGAGATATGATATCATATTATTGTTGAAATACATCATATGTTGTTAAAGAGATAACATTAATATGAGCTCCAGATTATTTTACTGAATTGTGCTGCCTTTAAGCTTTGGCGAGCTATTTTTAGCTACGTGGCGGTGGAAATAAACTGCATGAAAATAATGTAAACGATTTAAACACGTACTGAAAATGAGTTATTCCAAGCTTATATTGCTAAAATATGACACATAGTATTTAGCTATTGTTAGATATTGAACAAATCTTTTGAGGTTCAGTGAACCTGCGTGTTAGTGATTTCAAGTGATTTTGAACTAATGGGAGTTACTATTACATAATCAAAAACATATTTACTTACATCAACCTCTTTTTTGACATTTTGAGCTAATTGGGGCTATTGGCTTTTTTTATTGAGTGGTTGTGTAAACTCTTTGCAGCATGTAGTTTTTTGAGATAATCTGAGCATAGTTTCCTAAAAAGATTATTATTTTATGTACTTATTCAATTGATTATATGTAAACATAAAGTAAATTTATTATAAAAGATCTAATTTCCATTATAAGAAATGCAGAAGAAGTTTTCAGATATAATTAGTTAGAATTGCCAAATCATACAATAAGCAATTCATTCATATTTCCCAGAAAATAGTACCAAGTACTCTCAAAAATTTTTGTAAAAATGCTTGAGCAGTTATTTTGATCTCATGTTAGACGATTTGGAAAATCGAAATAAAATTTAAAATATTCATTTTATTTTAATAATTTAATGAGTAAAACCTCAATTTGTAATATTTAATGATTGAAAACAATATGAGCGGTTCTTTAACGAAAATTTGAAACAGAAAAAGATACGGTCATATTCATTCGACTTCAACCAAAACCTCGTAGATCACAAGGCCGGGACACTGAATCAAATCAGCTTCCTAACTTGTATGGTAACTATAATTAACTAAATTATTTTAAGACGTTTTAATAATTAAGAATAAATTTAAAAAAATTTAAAACTATATTTTATGTAAAATCCCATACAAGTTATATTCATCGGACTTGAACCAAAACCTACTAGATTACAAGGCCGGGACACTGAATCAAATCAGCTTCCTAATTTGTATGGGAAATATAATTAACTAAATTATTTTAAGACGTTTTAATAAATAAGAATTAATTTAAAACAATTTTTTTTGTAAAATCCCATACAAGTTATATTCATCGGACTTGAACCAAAACCTACTAGATTACAAGGCCGGGACACTGAATCAAATCAGCTTCCTGACTTGTATGGGAACTATAATTAACTATTTTTGTTGTTTGTTTTTGGGGTGTTATGCCGTGTTGCGCTAACTCCTTCTTTAGCCGACGTTTCGGACAGCGTTGCAGTGTCCATCATCAGGGCAGATCCGGTAGATCCGAAGATGTGTCTACCGGATCTGCCCTGATGATGGACACTGCAACGCTGTCCGAAACGTCGGCTAAAGAAGGAGTTAGCGCAACACGGCATAACACCCCAAAAACAAACAACAAAAATGCTTTTGGCCGTGAGAATCTAAAAACTTACCTATAATTAACTAAATTATTTTTAGACGTTTTAACAAATAAGAATAAATTTAAAAAAAATATATATTTTCTTTGAAAAATCCCATAGAAGTTAAGAGGCTGCTTTGAATGAGTGTCCCGGCCTTGTGATCTAGGAGGTTTTGCTTGAACCTAGGACCCTCGTCTTGCCGGGACGCCGCTCTACCACTACTGATTATACTAATTTTTTGTTTTTCTTTCACATATTGAATAATATTATTATACAATTTACAAAAAAAAATATGTTTATTTGTGATCAAGTTCTTCTGTGTAACTACTGTTTCGCCTTTTGAAGGCAAAATCAAATTGTTTTTTTTTTCTGTATATTGTAAAATAATATTATTCAATACATGAAAAAAATAACATAAATTAAAATGTAGTTCTACAAACTGAACATAATAACAATAAAAAATATACTTATTTATAATTCAAATGTTCAGAAAGTCAACACAATTATTCATAATTAAAACGATTTATTCACAATATTCTTCATAGTGTACCTCTATACCTTCCATTATTATTAGTTTCTTTCACAAGTTCTTATATTGATGGAATTTTTTTAAACCTTTCTCGATACTTCGAGGAAATAAGTGTCTGAATTTCTTATCTCGAATGAATCGTTCGTATTCAGATGAGGCTCTATTTCTTCTTTCCAGGAGGCTTAAAGCTCTTTGACTCAACTTAACCGCGGCATCTATCGTTGTTGGCTCCAGGCAATCGTCTTATCTTATTTATCTGAAAGATCGGAAGATGCTCTGAGGAACTAGCGTCATTGATCCCTTCGGCACCGGTGCGTAGTCGGGATACACGCCAAACGCGCGCCCAACATTTGTACACAGTTGACACTTGTCACATGAGAACGGGTCGCTTCTATGATTCGTTCTTAAGTTCAACAGCTCGGCTGTGGAACGAACTGCCGGCCTCTGTGTTTCCTCCCTCCCACAACATGGGACTCTTCAAGACCCATGTTCACTCCTTCCTCTCCACAAAAAGACCCTCCACACAGCATCCCCAAAGATGACATAGGCCCTGAGGGAAATTATTTTCTTCAGGGCCTCCTGTGTGGAGTAAATATAAAAAAAAAAAAAAAAATCTATTTATGTAGGCAAGTCTCAGCTCATTTTGTACCTGTATTAAAAAAGATTAAAATTTGACGTTGTTAAATGCTAATTATTTAATGTGTTAACGTTTTGCTCTTAAAATAAAACGCGTTTTTTTGCACATGGCAAACAAAAAATATAAAAATAATTTTGCAGCAATATTTAATTTGCGCCATTTTTTAGAAAAATCAGTTTTAATGTATGAGGAGAGTATGTAAGAGACGATGTATGAATGTGAATAAGGCAAGGAGTGTGTGTCAAGACCGAGTTGTTTGGCGGTCCGTCATCTCTTTTTACCCCTTCAGAAAAGGACGTGATGGTTTTTTAGTTAGTTATAAGTGTGTTTGTTTTTATAGCGCGAAAATTGGAATCTCAATTGAATATCTGGTTAGTGTTTTGTAATCTTTTGTATGAAAATATATACGGGTATTATTGTACAGCTGAAAGAGTCAAATGTAATTTATGTCATGGCAAATTTATCATCCCCCAGCTAATTTAATTATTTGATGAAAATTTAAAGTTCAGCTAAATTATGCGGGTTTCAAAAATTTCATGCCATCATTTGTATGTTGGGTTAAGTTTTAAGCGATTATAATTAAAACATCTTCCATTCCGTGATATTTTCATTCTATACCTACAATAATTTCTTTCTTTATATTTACGGACTTTTATTTATCAAAATGCTGCTTCGTGTTCAGAACTGAAGTGTATGTGCAACGAAAGTATCGATGCCGGAAAGGCAAAAGGGTGTAAGCGACAATTTAGTGAAAAATTAGTTAAATTTACAGTTTTGATCAGACCAAAATTCCAATCAAAACTGTGTGATTAATTCATTAAATTTTTACTTAATTGTTGCTTACGCCCTTTTGATTTTACGGCTTCGATATGTTAATGCGGTGATCTGGAAACATAAAAGTCGCGTATCTCCATGAAAGTAGATATAAAAAAAAGTTGGCTCACGACAGTGACAGTAGCTGCCGTGTTCTATTTTGTTATCAAGACACGGCGTGGTCTTAACGTACTAGGAACACAAATACGTAAAATTGGCTCACGACACTAAGTCACAGATATGTTATCAAGACACGGTGTCGTCTTAACGTACTAGGAACACAAGTACGTTAAATTGGCTCACGAGAGTGACAGTAGCTGCCGTGTTTTATTGTGTTATCAAGACACGGCGTGGTCTTAACGTACTAGGAACACAAATACGTAAAATTGGCTCACGACACTAAGTCACAGATATGTTATCAAGACACGGTGTCGTCTTAACGTACTAGGAACACAAGTACGTTAAATTGGCTCACGAGAGTGACAGTAGCTGCCGTGTTTTATTGTGTTATCAAGACACGGCGTGGTCTTAACGTACTAGGAACACAAATACGTAAAATTGGCTCACGACACTAAGTCACAGATATGTTATCAAGACACGGTGTCGTCTTAACGTACTAGGAACACAAGTACGTTAAATTGGCTCACGAGAGTGACAGTAGCTGCCGTGTTTTATTGTGTTATCAAGACACGGCGTGGTCTTAACGTACTAATAACACAAGAACGTAAAATTGGCTAATGACACTAAGTGACAGATGTGTTATCAAGACACGGTGTCGTCTTAACGTACTAGGAACACAAGTACGTAAAATTGGCTAGCAAAAATGCTTTTAGTAATCTTGCTTTGTTGTTTTATTGTCAAAAAACACTGCGCGGTTTCAAGATATTAGAAATAATTATTAATTACTTATAATTTAAAACATACTTACTTATAATAGTGACAGTTGCTGCAATGTCAAATGTTGGCAAATGACTCTGAATGATCTTTATACCAGACACATACTTATTATATACGTTAAATCAGCTTACTACAAAAATTACATAAATAAACAGAAGTATATGACTCTTGAACTTACGATGGCAAAATTCCTTCCACAAAAACATATTTAAATAATAATTAAGAACTACAAAAATGTGAAAATTTATTTACTGAATATGATTTTTCCGTTTAATAAATGACAAGCTTCTAAAACTTATATTTATACATATAAAACAACAATAACTTTGAACGTAAAAATAATGATGATAGATAAATTTACACGTATTTTTGCGCTAAATGCAACACATCTACGATGATCTGGAATTAGAATCTTCAAATTTTGACCGGTCGGTGGCTGAGTTGACATCGCGTTTGGTTCCCAACTTAAGTGTAGTGTTTTCAATTCCTCGGCTGGCTAAGTTCTCCATCACAACACAAGCAACATTTTCGCTTACTGTGGTGGTAGTAGAAAATTTTCAAATATTGTCAGGTTATTCGTGACCTGGGAATTTTCTTTCTTTCTTTTATAAAAAAAAAACTATTTTTGAGGTGAAGACGGTATTAAAAGTACTTGGTCGAGGGTTTTGACTTGTATTGAAACTGGAAAAAAAGGAAACAACAGCTGTCTATCCCCCAGCGCGCGATCTCTATCAGAGTTTACGAAGATACTGAGACGCGCGGAGCACAGCATACAGGAAGAGAGACAGAGGGGGAGAATAGTTGTGAGTCCCATGGACCATGGGACCCACAATGTCACTTAAGGGATAATAACAACGTTTTTTGGACTGGAAAGTTTTACCGTGGAACAATGATGAAGAAGAGTACATAAAATTAACGCAATCCAGTTTTTTTTTCATTTTATATGTACTATGCTTTTTACGCCAATTTTTTTTTAAACAATTTTTTTTTCACCATAATTATGATATCGCTAAGAAATCGTTTATTTAATGCTTCTGATGAGGTGATCTGTTATAATTTTAGTGATTAGAATACGTTGGACTCTTAATTTGTTTTCTCGATATGATTCCAATAGCTTCAAAGTCCTTTTCTACATCATCAGCGATTCCAACTCATAATAACTGAAACGTGTTTACGATCAATCCATGCAAGAGTCAACAAAGGAATAAGAGCAAAAAGAAATGTATGTATCGTGAAAACCTCCCCTATCTCTAAGCTGCAACATTCGCCTGATTCCAGCAAAACCCCATTCAGCAAATTTATCGAATCGTGTAAACGAAATGTAAATGTACATGTAGTTTGTCACGCTTTATTCCACATAAAATGTACATAATAAGAAATTATGCCTTATTTATGTAGTAGCACACACAGCAAGCATTTGGGTTCGGTAGTTGGGGCATTAACATGCGGGTCCAGGGCTATGGTCGGCATGCTACGAAATCATATTTTATAACGGTCAGTTTCAATTTAAACCACCCGTTTATACTTTCAGGGATATTTATTTGTACTAAAATAAGTAAGTCTGTAGAATGTAGATATCCACGTAACGGGTAGGAAAACTTTAACGACTCCTCCGCAATGTATTGACATTTATGGACTTCAATATTATTTTCTTACGATCTTGGTAATATTATTGAAAATGGCTAGTCTTGGAAACGTTGAACTCTCAGCATTAATGGGAATGATTTCGAAATGGAACGAAGTACAGTAATTATTCCAGATTGCACATTTATTAATGACCTGATGTTCGTGTACAGATGTATTGATAATTATAAGGCTTTTCAGGAAACAATTGCTCCCAGTGAATTATCCATACATTATTAAGAGAACGACTGAAAGCTGTCTTACGTGCAGTGATGTTTATCAGTAGACAAAACATTGACAAAACGTGGTATGAAAAACATGGCCGTGATGGAGAATATAAAATATTGTTGCTGTATTTTGTATTATTAGTGGAAATGAAGACATAGTAACAAAGGTTAATAAATATTTTTAGTTAGTCTTGGGTAACTTTATTTAAATAGGCGTGGTTGCTTAATAGAATTAAATAATATAAACCAAAATTGTGAATGTTGTTACCAAAAATCAACACGTTAAAAATGAAGTTTTTTATTTTGTTTTTGTTTTAATACATATATTTTCAATGTTCGACCTAGTCGCGCCATCTCTTAGGCTGGCTAGTAGCCAATTTCAAAGATTTTTGTTCCGACTGAGGATTAAACCTTCTTCCCCAGGGACTAGCTCTAAAACTGCTGTGAACTTTTGAAAATATATTTTACAACTTGAAAAAATAATAATAGATTTGTCTGTGGATGAGTTAATCGCGCAATAAATGGTATAGAGATTTATTTCGTACAGTTGTAATTTTTTATAATGTCATATAATTTCCACTTCAAAAATTCCATTTCATTCGTTCATTCATTCAATTGCATTTATTTATTAATTCACTCAAGAAAACAAAATCGATATTGAAATAAATGTATTTAAAAATAGTTAGGTTTTAGAATTATCGATAGAAAAATAAATTCGGGAATCCATCAATCCGGGAATAAAGTATCCTTCAAGAAAACTGAAGTGGGACTAAAAATAAACATTTTATATACCTACGTCCACCAGTGTTAAATTTTATTGTCCTTTCAAAATGCAATACAAATATTTTTATAATTATATATAAATCAGTAATAAATAAGATATCTAAATAATTTAATCGATCGTGCTTTAATTGTGTAATACCGTGTAATAATATTTAATATTTACTAATTTTATATTTTATAATATAATATTTTTTAATGCAGTAAAAACGTGAATCTATATTCAGATATTTATATGTATGGGTAAAATAAAATTTTCCATTATTTGTTTAACTAATACATTTCAAAATGTTAAGGTCAAATTCATAAATAACTTGTTATTACTAATAAATTTCTTGAGAGTTTCAACGTAAATGTTAAATATTTTTGGTCTAAAACGTTAGACCAAAAATATCTATGCATCTGATACAAAAATAAATATATTTCAGGCCAGTTTAGGGATATTTAATGTATGATTAATTATAATTGGTTGTAATTACCGTAAAGCACATTTGAATTGAAATAAATGTTCTCGAAAACGCCATGAAAATATCATCACAACAAAACTTGCCATTTTTTGAACTTTTAGTTTTCCTTAATATATATATATACAGCTTTTTAAAATTCAAATGATAATGGGTATCAACCCTTTTAGAACGCGGATAAGTTCTTCACACGCGTCATTTAAATAAAAGACATTTTAACGTTAAATCATGTTCAATTTACTGACGTGATAATAATACAATCACGTTATTTTGAACCGTGTTCACATCTCGTCAGTCTGATTCCGACGCGCGCAAATAAAAAGGTCTTGCGTAACAATTTGTTCGCTGTTTGATCACTCCGTTCACCTCGCGTATAGCAGTTACTTCCACCCCATTGAGTGCCTGGCCGGAAGGACAGCGCAAGGATGATTATTTTTTTTAAGCGATTATTCTCCGAAGCGAGGCTTCCTGAGCTGATTACACAGGGGATGTAGATTTTACGCGCGCCGGAATAAAACTCCCATGTAAATTAAAATCGTCACCTATAAAATGAAAATCGGTTGCTCCAAAACGACGATAAACATGAATTATCTGAAGTAGTATAGTGTTACTCACCATCGTATTGATGTTTTATTGAACCAAATGTATTTATTGGTTTATGCCATCTTATTTGAGACTTTGATTTTTTTAGAAAAGAAAAGTTAGTCAGAATACTGTCCGTCAAAATAATTCATACTGAGATGGGAGATGGGATGAGAGGCTTTCAAATTCTATGAATTTACTTGTTTGTAAGATTTTCCAATAATGTATTTGAATTTTTATTTTATCAATATTTTTTACTGTAAGACCTATTAAGTAAAACCTTAAATTAAAATATAAACAACTCTCAAAGAAAAAAATAATGTAGAACAGAAACATCTGAAAAAGATTCGGTCGCATCTAGGAGGCCTTAGAACCTCAGCCTTGCCGGGGCTATGCTCTGATAACTGAGCCACTCTGACCCTGTCCCCTTCGGTCATATTTAAGTGCAACATACTTCGACTAAGAACTACTAACAACATTTACAATTAATGTGAATCACACTTTGATTAAGAACTAACAACATTTACAGTTAAAGTGTATCAGTTTTTTTTAATTACTAACATGTTTAGGAAAAGCGTATCATACTTCGACTAAGAACTACCAACATTTACAGTTAAAGTGTATCATACTTTGACTAAGAACTACCAACATTTACAGTTAAAGTGTATCATACTTCGACTAAAAGTACCAACATTTAAAGTTAAAGTGTATCATACTTCGATTAAGAACTATCAACATCTACCGTTAAAGTGTATCAGTCTTCGACCAAGAACTACCAATATTTATAGTTAAATATAATCGAAGGGGTTAGGGTCGGATTAGCTCAGTGGTCAGAGCAAAGGCAAAGCAAAGGTTGATGTTTTGGGTTCAGTTCCTAGTAGCGACCTAATCTTTTTCTTTATTTCATTTTTTAAATTTTCGTTTGAGAGTTGTTGTCAATATTATCTTCAATGATTAAATAATATTATATTTGAGGTTTTTTCAGCTTTTCGAAAGTAAGTTTGTAATGTGATTGTTTGGCAGATTTCCAAAAAACAAAAGATCTTCTGAAAGAGTTTAGTTCATTTACTCTAAATAATCATGATGTTGATTTGAAATCTGGCATTTTAGCAGTGTATCCTTTCAAAGGCGTACTACCAAAAATGTCACAATTATTCACAATAAATACTCGATTTTTTTGTTTAGTTGAAGAACTACGAATTACCCACGGTGGTAGAGCGATAAGCTCATTAGCCTGATTTTTGACATTAGCCTGATTTTAGACCTAGATTTTGCAGGTTTAAACTTGACGAAGGAAAATTATTTACTAACCGTATTTTATGAGTCTGGTACTAAGTACGTCGTAATGAAGTCTTCACCACCATTTTTTTTTCATCTCGTTCCCCTACTCAATATTTTTTAGTCTCATAAATTCATCCTAAAACGTAGATGTCATTATTCCACTGATTCTGAGCAATTGAGACTCTTTTGCGGTATCGCAGAAGAATCATAAATTCCTTCATGTCAATAGAATAAAACCCAAATAAGATTATTTTGTTCTCATATAAAACGAGTGTTGGATACTGGGCTCGCATTTGATATTTTTCATGGCTAATCTTTTAGAGCGCATTCAACTAAGTTATTTGAGAATACTGTAAATTAGGCCTCTGTGCTGGTACCTACCTGTATTTTTTTTAAATTTATCATAATTTATTATCAATCAATGGTATTCATATAAAAAAATGTGTAAATATCATTTGAGTCGGAAATCTATCAGTATATACCCACTTTTATACTACTTTAATAAATAACATCACGTGAAATGAGCCCAATAGGGGGATCAAAGTCAATAGTTCAACCATTTGTTAGCAATGGTTGAATCGCTGTATTGTGTGTATACAAAGCCAAATAAGCGGGGAGACGTCTATTTCTTTCGGGACCCAAACAATTAAAGGCCTCCGTCTTTGAGGGATTACGATCCTTTGCTATGAATCCAAAGGTCACAGTTCAGGCGTGCGCAAGTAAATTTTATTGAATTTCTCTGTAATATTGCAATATAATAAAATAAAATTATTTAGAAAATAATAAGCCAGCACAGGTACCCTGTATTTAGTTAACAGAAGAATATTATTGTTGCCAACTCACTATAAACGTACTGCCCAATGCTTCTTTTGTTGACAATTTTTGTTTTATTTTTCGTACATTTGTTACTAAAATTTCGTTTATTTTTGTCTACCGGTCTCGAAACAACCGTGTCATTAACTTTTCTTTTTTGGGTTTAAATTAAATGCTATTATTATATTAAGTTTACATATATGTATTTTTTTGAATGATGTAATTGTAAAGCTACACATCTTGATACAAGAATGCCCTAGTGAGATGTGCAGAGTATGTTTTTTATGCTAAAAACTGTTGTTTGAATAAAAAATAAATCAATTGCACAATTTATTAAATTTTTAAAATGTGTTTGTGCGTTTTCGGGACGTTCCAGAGTTGTAGCTACTTTCAGTATCGTCCTGGTGAAAACGTTGCTTGAAATGGCTTTAGCCATGTTTGGTGACGAGTACTGAACAGCTGAGAACTTCCCTACCTCCCTTTCCCTATCTACTTATTCCTCCACAATACCTTCAGCCTCACAATATACCTCAATTGGGTGTGCCACAATCTCACTGGCTCCAGACGACTCGAAGCAATCGAGACTTTTGTGCGGTGCTCATATAAAAAATAAAAGAAAGGCTTAATCGACTTCTGAAATGGGTCGTCTGAATAGATTTCAATAACTGTTGCTTACCTGGTCCCACAAATTGGACCTTGGACATAAAAAAGTCACAATCCCTCTTAATCACGTGCATCGTATTATTCCCTCTCATAACAATATTAATAATATTTCTTTATCTGGGATTAGATGGCTTCTGTATTCAAAGGAAATTAAATTTTCAAGAGCCTTTGTACTCTTTAATAGGGATACTTTAAGATGTTTTCTTTTACAAACGCTCCTGAAAATATTTTATTAATTTATTTGTAATCACGTCGTTCGAATGGGAACCACCGACCAAAGACGATTTATTTAATTTGAAACCTCAAAGTGAATAACGTCCATTTTCGTTGAGACGGTTTATTTAAAGGACTGTTTTTTTAAGATTTAATAATATTATTTTTGTGTAGGCATGTGATTTTCACAGCTTTGACGGAACTAAACGGATAATAATGAGTGCACGTGGAGTGATTAAATGTCAATCTTCAGCTTATTTATGCGAGACTGTATTCGAGAACATAAAACAAAACAATATAAAATGAAGTGACGTAAGTGAGCGATGAATAAAACCTTCTTAGGAGCTAGCAGTAGATAGAATATACTAAAATGTATTTCTTACTACTTCTGACTAAGTAGATACTTTCTTGAATGCAAGTCTTCCGAGATGCATCACTTAGATAAGAACCTTCCTCTTCCTTCAAAGAATCTTAATTATTTAAGTCTTAAAATGTGCGATTTGCGATGGAGGTCCGACAGAATCTGGAAAGTTGCATTGTCAGTGATGTGTTTAGTGGTTGTTTGTTCCGGTGAAAGGGAAGCAGAAGCTTGGAAGAGTCACGCATCATCGAAGAGTTCTTCCACAAGCCTTAACATTGGGCTGATAGTGCCCAAGACCAACTTTGGCGTTCGAGAATACATCAGAGCCGTCAACACAGCTGTGGGGAGCCTCCACAGAGGCAGAGGGACCAAACTCAACTTCCTTAAGCAATATGGACTCACGCCCAAGAACGTCAACTTCGTCATGTTTTCTCTGACACCAAGTCCTACAGGTATTTATTAACAATTTATGCGTGCTTATCTCAAAGTGGCTTATATTATATGCCTATTTATGAACTTTCGGAACTACGTGTTCTGTAGACGATTTGAAAATATACTTAATACTTATTTGAAAGCAATTTCATATTTTTGATGTCTCTCGCTGGCAGCGAATATAATAGCCACATAATGTATTTTGGTACCGCGAACAGCACGCGTTTGTTGTATTGTATATTTAACCATTAAGTTCTCATTGCAAACGTGAGAGAAACTATTGAAGGATATGCTTTATTCTGGTGGGTTATGCTATGTGATATAAACTGTGTTTGGACACGTGAGTTAACTTTTCGTCCGTAATATGAGAAGAGATACCTCTACCAACTGTGGTGTGGATTATGAAAATTAATTCCATTTGATTTTCTATTTTTTTTTAGAGAATCATGCTTGTTCTAGTAAACCTTAAAATATTCCAATATATACGAATATATACCAACGTATACGAAGATATGCCAACGTAAACGAATATATGTGATAAGTATATATATTAAAAGTTTTGTTGTTGTTCTTTACGTTACCAGATATTTCATTGTTAAGTCTGTGAAATTAATATTGGTGTCTGAAAAAAATATATATATTTTAAAAATGTTGAATGTCACAAGAAATGATTTTATCAAACATAATTTTCGAAGATTATTTTACGTTTGCAAAAAAGCATTTTACGATTACAGCCATTTTTATATATTGTTGACTGTTTGCTGGACTAAATTTAGATATCGTTGAACGATCTGTCTTCCGACTTTTCCGTAGAAACCATCTATGATTTACAATATTTCGTTAAAAGAATAAAATAAACTTTTTTATCCACTCGGACGATGGGTGTTTTGTTTTCGATTTGACCAAAAGATTTAATTAATATCATTCCTCAAAATATTAAAACCGAAATATGAACTACTTACTGCAGTTTAAAGCTTAATCCCATATTTTTAGGTTCAATATAAAGTTGGCACATCATTCAGCAACAGCAAACGTTAGAGTTGTTTTAAACCCCGATTTCGTGTGCATCATTATCAAAATATTATTACTTTTATTTAATAGTGGTACAAAATTAATCATTTTAGTTTTATACAAATGATGCCGCAAAGCGAATTTAGAATATTCTT
The DNA here is from genome assembly GCF_061612785.1 of Hesperophylax consimilis. NCBI lineage: Eukaryota > Metazoa > Arthropoda > Insecta > Trichoptera > Limnephilidae > Hesperophylax > Hesperophylax consimilis. The sequence goes on from NC_142842.1 coordinate 32,770,014, forward strand.
GAAAAAAAAATGTTAATTTATTACATCATCAATGATATGAGGCGGTTAATATTTCTGTTAACAACGCTTTCGATTAACACGTGCTCACGTACTGCTCCGTTTATCAAAGTCAGACTAAAAATCAAAAAAATTAGAAGATAATAATATATTGTTTTCATAAATATGCTTCGTTTTGCTCGGGTTCCCTGAAAATATACCCGCAATGACTTTTATCAAAAAACTGGGGAACCTAAGAATTTTCTTTACATCTTGTCCGCATTTTATCATCGCCAGAATCATTGAGCGGTAACTTTGGTAATCATCCTGCCTTTTCTTTATGATAGTATGGCAAAAAGTATTATATTCTGTGGATACAATTGTGTTCATTTGTCTGGAAACAAACATAGTTAAATATTGAGTTTAAAACCGGCTTAACAATACTGTTAATATCTGTTACACATACGGTTGTTGGTTATTTCGTAGTACTTCAAACATACTGTTAAATAATCCGCTAATTAAATATATTTACAGGTTTCAAACTTTTTTCCACTATCATAGAATAAATGATTTCTTGTATTTAGGTATTATGTACCATTTACTGGCTGAAAACGATGGTGGTTAGTGGTTATATAGACAATATTTGGGGAGGGGAGTCGAGACGTGACGTGACCGCCGAATGTTATTAGTAAACGTAGCTTGTAAACGTAGCTTTTTCAAATAAGGAATTCCATCTGGGTAACCAAGCTTACAATGTTTTTTTTAATTTTATTTAACAGATATTTAAACATTAAAATTTTCAACTACCACACTAGGCTAATGCCTGTGTTATGAAAGTATTTAATTTGAAAGGGGAAAAAGCTACCACAAATACAAACAACTGTGTCTAAATCTTTGAGTTGAAAAACGATGTAGAATATTTAGTTAGTACACAAAAACAATACCTAGTTAAGTATATCAAAATGTTTCACTGAATAAGCATTCAAAATTTATGACTTTTGCAAAAAAAAATTTTTGAGTGAATTATTTTGTTATGTGTACATTAAAAAGAATTTTTGCGAATTGAGTTTTAAATAAAAAAGGAACCATGTTAGTAAATTTGGTTTAAAGTTTTATTTTTATTTGCGGGTTTTCAGACTTTTGCACACTTTTGTCCCTTTCCTCTCCAGCAGCGGTTCTCCGACAAACAATTTCAAGTTTATGGTAATCCCAAGCTGATTTGACAAAAAATAATGAGGAAAATTCTGAAGCCACTTTGAAAAAAACCCCGCTTTGTCCGTTTAATAATAAAGCTTTCCCAGCTTTGATTCCACCATCACGGCGGTATTCATTTTGTTTCTGGCCCCAAACATTGTTTATTTTAAACGAAGAACCTTTTTTTACGGCAAAATTGTTGTTATCTTAAATTAATAAATAGTAAAATAACATAGACCATTTTTTCCAGCATCATGTATCCAAAAATCTTCACAGTGTAATTTATTCAACTTTATAATTTTTTTAACAATGCAAATATTTAATTATTTAAATATTGTTTTTAGGTGTTTTACGTCAGTTCTCCCTCATCGATGAATTCATTTTGTACCTACCTACAAAATTTAATTTTTCAGATGTTTCTATTACAATCGTACTCGTATACAAAAAACTTTACTGTCTTACATTAAAATTACGTTAAATTATTATTATTCGTCGTGTTTAAAAACACGACGAATTTTTTTTTCAAACAGTTACTTGTTTTCTTTTGTATTTTAATAGACTTTCGACTAGATCATTTTTATTAATAATTTAAACTTTTTTATTGATTATATTACATTACTTTTTTTAACATAATAATAATAATATCACAATACAAAGCATATATACAACAAAACATTATTGAAAAACAGTAGAAAATTATCGAAGAATTTGGTAGGGACCTAGCCACAAATTAGCTTCTTCTGAATAAAGTAACGAATGATTACAGAATATTGTTTTGATGCAATACATGATTTATGCAATTGCATAAGTTTTTCTAGTTTCAGTACATTTTAGCTCTGATGAATGTGAACCTATGTACAAAAGTAGTTATGCATTAATCTTTTTAATTTTTCAGTTCACAGTAACAATTTATCAATATCGCACATAATACAAGTGCATTTTATTTAAATGTGTACAGGTGTTATTATGTCTTGTCAGATCAATATAAGTTCCTAGCTAGGCAGATTGCCTGTTCTGAGGAACCAAATATATATTACATATATATAAGTTCTATATCAATCATTCCATTTTTTGTACTTTATTTTATTACATTTTTATTGACTTGCGTTAACGTGTAGGTACCATGATGAACGTGCTAGTAATTTTCTAATTATTAACGTTTTTCCCTTTCTTCTTGTATCTATAATAAATTTAACATACTTTTGCACTTTAATACGAGTACTTTGAATTAAAATTATTATTGCCATTAAAATACATATTTTCTATCTTCTACGAAATGTCCATTTTTCATCTCATTTCACTGCAATAGCTACAGTTTTTTTTATTAAAGTTAATATATATATATTTTTAATTTATAAATTAGTATTTTTTGTTAAAGGAAAGGTTACGTGGAAAAATAAATGTGAAAATGGGTTACACATTATTATAATATTAGCGAAACAAAAGGTTTGAAATTTGTGATTTAAATTTTACAAAGGAATAAATGAAAATATGAACAGAACTTATATTATTTCCAAGATTTTGAAGCCGTTGGACAGGGCAATGAGTGAAAAAGTATTTTTATTTTATTTTCAGGAAGAAACAAAGAACTTTTTTACGACTACCATTATACTGGCATAAACCTAGGTAACGTGAAAAAAGTAAAAAAAGTTTTTCTAATGCAAACTCGTTTTTTTATGATTTGATAATCAGTTCATTATTGACTGAGCCATCCGTCTGCAAATGTATTCATGTGTTCTGTGTCCAGTCAATCTTGTAAATATAGTATATTGTATATTCAATCCGGAGCGCAATAGCGTTGTGACTGTTGCGAGCTGTCAAGTCAGAGTAATCAATAGTACACAAGGTCTGCTGTTCACAGAACTACAAGTCTAAAATAATCTTACGCGGCGCAAGTTATGGAGCTTAAAAAAATAAATAAGAAATGTCAAATAATCACCAGCACTAAGTACTTAACTCCCGAAGTCGTGGCCTTGTGATTTCTAACTAAAAACTTAACTTCACGGAGTCGTGGTCTGTTATTTACAACTAAAAACATAACTCCACGGAGTCGTGGTTTTGTAATTTCTAACTAGAATTTTAACTTCACGGAGTTGTAGTTTGTTATTTCTAACTAAAAAACTTATCTCTATCGTTATTTCGTTCATATATTGTTTTTTTCCCCGCCAGTTAGCCCGGAAATTATTTTATTTCTACTGACAGCTTATCAAGTAATTTTAATCTCCCTGAAAAATAGAGATTGAAAAAAAATCTTCCTTAATATCAAGACAGATAAAAGAATTCTTTGGAAACCCAACTTCAAAGTTCTCAATGAACAAGTAAATATCACTATGATAAATAAACAATGCTAATTGATTAGCTCTATTTTGTCAACCGCTTATTCACAATTCGTTTTATTCGTTAAACTTTCATAAAATTTCAAGATTATTCTTTCAAATCGTTAAATAGTTTTGACGCCGAAAGTTTTCTGCGTCTTTAAAAGAATTCAATAAAAGTTGACATTTTCACAAAGTTTTTTGAAAACTGCTCTAACAAGGAAATTGCTGCCTTTGCTTTATACCCATCACATATCGTATTAATTATGAATTAAAGATTGGCTCGTGTCAGGTGTTTATTTAAACTCTAATAATCTCATGTAAAATACATTGGTATTGTGGAAGAGATTGCTCTTTTAAAGAAAATAACGTCAGATATCAAAAAAAAAAATTCTCACCACCGTTAAATCACGGGAGATTGTTTCATATGGAAATAATAATAACATACAAAATAATCAATGTATCTACCTACCATCACATAAATTAAATTTTATATTTTTTCTCTCAGGCTCAGGCTATTTTTTTTTATTTAAGAATTTTTCCTATCAATATGCCAGTAGTGAAGCTAGTAAAGTATTTATAAGATATTATTCAAGTTGATTCTGAAACACCTTCACCACAGATAAACACATACCTATATCATGTGCCTCACTGCAAAACCAGGTTGGCCCAAAGGCATATTAGTTTTATTGCTCCAAAAATGTATAATTCTTTATGTACAACCTTTAAAAGGGACACGTGTGTAAACCTTCAATCTTTTAAAAAGTACATCAAATCTTGGCTAAAAAACACTGAACTAGATATTTTTTTCTTATAAGTTTAAGCAAGTTGAGTAGCGCCCTTTGTGGCAGCTGGACGCGTCATGCCGTCTCCAACCGCTTTGTGTTTTTTTAGTATTTTCAAGGGAAACGAGGCAACATCCCTTTGAAGTTATTTAAAAAATCAGTGAATCAACATTTTAAATTAACTTACCAATTAGTAAGCAGAACTTAATAGTAATGTGACTAGAGTGCAGTGTTTCAAAAATGAATAATCGAAAATTGTGCTAAAAACATTCTAAATTCGCTGAAGTTGAAGTTGAACTTGGGACGAGAATCGGTAACTGTTGTACGCCAGATGTTTTCAATGTTATTCTTGGAAACAGTGAAAGCCCTAACAAGTGCCCAAGGTGATTTATTATTCCGTCCGCCGCCTTTTATTTCGGAACAATGCACCACTAACATAATCACCAGAAACAAGTGTACAAGGAGATGGACTTTCCGAGCGTCACAAGGTTTGTTATCTATGTGAGGATACTGTGTCAGCGCTTAATTAGCAGCAGACACATACCTGAACGGATGACGAACCTCGTGCTGGCACTGTTGGTGGCGCGGTGCACTCTTTCGCTGCAGTAGCTGGTCCAGTTTCCTCACCACCTGGGATTCTTGCTGCAGAGTCTCCATCCTCTACCTTCGTCGAATGTCACAGCGGTGCTGCCAAGGTCTGGAATCCATGAGAGGACATTGTGTCAGCGCTCTATTAGCAGCAGACACATACCTGGAAGGATGATGAACCTCGTGCTGGCACTGTTGGTGGACGCGGTGGACTCTCTCGCTGCAGCAGCCGGTCCAGTTTCCTCACCACCTAGGATTCTTGCAGCAGACTCTCCATCTCCGTGTCACCTGTTTCTGTACTTCATTTTATTTAACTTAATTTCAATTTGTAATATATATATTTTTTTTTGTAATATCTGCATTAACTGTACAGCGCCCCTGAGGTGATATTTCGCAAAAGCGGCGCTATAAAAATCATCCAATAAATAAATAAATAAATAAATAAAGCTATCTGTAACATTTATATCCATGTATACATTTTTTTTATTATTTCACATACATACAAAACAGCGGATATATTTTATTGTTTGTAATGCTTTGTCTGCTAATTCACTTTTGAAGATGTCTTCAAAAACTAGTATTTACCTTATTTTTTTGTGTTATTTTAAAACTTTTATATGTTACATGATTTAGTTTCTTGTATTGCATCTCTACAGTAACTCTTTTAAAATAACTTAAATTTATATTTAATATTGTATCTCCACTTAAACCATAGAAATAAGATAAAAATACTTATAACACCCACACTCAGGCTTCGCCTTCGTGGGATTTTTTTTTAAAATTATGTACATTTATTTCAATATTTTTAATATATTTTCAATATTTTATGTAACCATGTATGTATAAAAAAAAATTCAATAATAAATTTAAAAAAAAAAAATCAGATTACGTCTTCATGTAGTTGGAACCGTGTTATTTCAGTCTTGCGAAAAATGACGGCCTTCAAAAAATAAAAATTAATATATAATGAGAGTCCTTTACATCGCGTACCAAAATCGAGCTTCTGAGAAGAAAGTCTTCTTTCCGTAAAGCTTCGTGTCCTTCGAGTCCTTTAAAAGTCTGTGCTAGGCTCGAGGGTGCTTTTACAAAAAGAATGCTGGCTTATTATCCGATGCTGACTAAACGGGGCTGGGATTGTCAAGTCTAAGCCCTGAGCTGACTTCAACAGTTTTTGAAACTTCGACAGGTTAATTAAAAAATTAACCATCAAGTTGATAAGTTGGAAAAGTTTTAATGAGAAAATATTATGTTTGGTTGGAAAACATCACTTTGTTCGGAAAACATGTTTGTTCGAGAACTTCACGTAGTTTTTAGAGCGAAGCTACGGCTGCTTTTCATTACATTTACCAAAACCGCAGCGATTAGTAAAAGCGATTTATTATAACTCTCCATAAAATAATGTCTAAGAGACATCATTGAATGCCAAAATTCTTAAAAAAGTCTCTACTATGATATTGCGTATATAATACATGAGGTATGTATGATTTACTTTGAAATATTTACGTATCTAGGAATTATGTCGTCCATCAATTGTATTGCTAGTTTTGCACTTTAATGCTATTTATTTACGAAAAAGCAAATCTATTATAATAATATTTGTGACTTTTTGTATGTAATTATATCCGAAGCAACCTACAGCTCTTATTTTCTTGCTTGCCTTAAAAATATATTAGGAAAACTCTTTGTTTATTGGCCGAGGCGTGAACAAATTTGACATCATTTTACATTGTAATTGATCAGTGACATGTAAAACCAAAATGTCACCGATCAAAATAACAAAATGTTGCAGTGAATATAATTTTCATATTTATATAAAAAGTAAGAGTACAACAGTGAAAATGGAATTAGATAAAGTGAAAATCTTTATGCCATGGCAAACGTGTTGGTTACATCTTATGTAACCAAATTACTGTACTTTACCATGTTGCCTTGTCATGTTTATTAGTTACTTGTAGCTTACTTTGAGGTAATTTGATTTTATCACCTGAGAGAAGTATCATTTTTAATAATATGTTAACTGTCTCATATTTTCCTTAAGTCAAAATACTACCAAACAAATATATGTTTTGACATACACTTAAGATGCATGACTATCGAGTGACTTTTCATTACTACTTAAATATTATCGTAACATTTCACGACACAAAGAATTTTCCGCTTCTGTAAATGAACGCTGTACGAGACGTGTTTGCCTGTACAAGAAAAGACTGTAAATAATAAGCACCGGCACATATCGGTCCTCAACCTGGGTAATGATTTAAGTTAAACACCGTGAGGTGTTCTATCTAAACAATTATAAAAGAAAGACGATTCAAATCAAAATTAACATTTTTCCAACCCATTTTATTTAACAAGTTTTCCAACCCATTTTATTTGAAAAATGGCGTAAAGCAAGGAGGAAGCATGTCGCCAGCACTGTTTAATATATATACTGATGAAGTAATTCAAAGACTAAATAACAGTAAGATAGGTTGCCATGTTCAAGGAGCATGTGTAAACAATATTAACTACGCAGATGATATGGTTCTTATAGCACCGTCACTTAGCGCACTGATGAAACTACTCCAAATATGTGAAGATTTATAAAAAGTCATAACCTTGTATATAATACGTCCAAATCAATAGTTATGGTTTTCAAATGCAAAAACGAAAACATGCTAACACCTTCAGTATGGCTAGATGGAAGGAAAATGGATGTTAGTCGTAGCGTCAAATACCTGGGACATATTATCACAGACGACCTGAAAGACATCGAGGATATGGAAAGGCAAAGAAGAGCGATATCCGCTAGAGCAGGTATGCTGTCAAGGCGTTTTTATCTCTGCAGTACAAACGTGAAAAAGATACTTTTCAATGCATTTTGCACTTCGCTGTATACGTCAGAGCTGTGGGTGGATTACACTTCATCCCAATGGCATAAGATAAAAGTTGCATACAATAATGCATATCGCCAACTATTCTGCCTACCGAGATACTGCAGCGCCACGGAAATGTTCCTGGAGGGACGAGTACACTCTTTCAGAGCGCTTCTCCGCCATCACATGGGAAGCTTATGGCGCAGACTACGCCAATCTTGTAACAAAATCATCGCTGCCATGGCTGCCTAGATGGAGTCCCCTCTGATGGCCCTCTGGAGACGGGAGATGTGCAAATATCCCCCATAAACGGCTGTTTACACTCATTTTTGTGTTTATATTTTATCTTTTTTCACTTAAATTACGCTTTTTTGTGCCTGTCGGAATCGTCATGTTTTTACCAACCTTATTATTATTTTTATTACTTATTATTTCAAATATGGGTATTGCATTGCACTACCCCTGCATACATTCTGGAATAAATTCTTATTATTACTATTAATTATAAGTATTATTCTGGTATACATAACGTACAAAGTGGTGTAGCTTATAGGTACTTCCTATTTTTTACAGCCAACCCAATTCACAGGAAATAGTTATATGTATTTCAATACAACTGGGTTTTAATACACAGATAGAAACTGAGACAATCGGGATTTTTTCAGCGATAATTTCAGATTGGAGCATACTGTGCATCATCGTGCCATACGATACAGCAAATGGCGTTGGTGACTGCTGCAGCAGTGGCCAGTTCAATTGGTAGACAGCAAAAATTGGCCAGCCTTTAGGTGATCAGCATCATTGACTAATTCAGTCGGTAGCCAATAGAAATTGGCCAGCCTCTATGTTGTCAGCATCCCTGGTTAATTCAGTTGGTAGCCAGGAAGAATTGGCCAGCCTCTAGGTTATCAGTAAAAATAGCTTATTCAGTCGGTAGCCAGGAATAATTGGCCAGCCTCTAGGTTGTCAGAATCAGTGCCTAATTTAGTTGGTAGCCTGGAATAATTGGCCAGCCTCTAGGTTGTTAGCATCAATGGTTATTTCAGTTGGTAAGCCAGGAAGAATTGGCCAGCCTCTAGGTTGTCAGCATCAGTGCTGGTTCAGTCGGTAGCCAGGAGGAATTGGGCAGCCTCTAGGTTGTCAGCATCAGTGCTGGTTTAGTTAGTAGCCAGGAAGAATTCGCCAGCCTCTAGGTTGTCAACATCAGTGCTGTTCAGTCCGTAGCCAGGAGGAATTGGCTAGCCTCTAGGTTGTCAGCATCAATGGCTTATTCAGTCGGTAGCCAGTAAAAATTGGCCAGCCTCTAGGCGATCAACAGCGGCGGCCAGTTTAGTTGGTAGCCTGCAGGAATTGAATTGAAATGCCTGCGGCATGGTCATTTGATTATAAGGGCCGGCACACGGAGACGCCCCATTATTGAAATGATTACAGATGCGTCTGGCTCAGTTGATAGAGTGCCAGCAGTAAACAGCTCGTTGCACATAGTTGTAATCTTTGAAATGATTGTGCCGTGATGGATGAACAGAAGCGACTACAGATTTCAGTTGACACACAGGAATTTATAATTTTAAATTATAATTAACAGATTGCGTTTTAACTGGAGGTGTTCCGTGATGGAGGAACAGAAACGAATACAGCTTTCAGTTGACACTCAGAAATTGTAAAAATAGATTCCGTTGTTACCGGCGTAGTTTTAAAACTTGAATCCACCAATATTTTGTTTTAATGGGCGATTTATAATATCTCCTACAAGCTTTTGTGTGACGTCAGCTTGCAAAACATGTTTACGTTTTCAAAATGCAGGTATTGTGGTGCGAATAATATTTCAACCAGCAACTGCTTTTGGCTTGGTCAATATTTAAATTTTGTTTTAGAAAATAGGTTTATCGAACTGTTTCATGTTCGATCAAGTTTTTTTGCCACCTGGTAACAGATTGATGCATTCTCAACTGGTAAATATTATGATTTTAAAAAAGTGGTGATCAAACTTGCAGGTGTGCCACTTTAGCCGCAATTGATATTAAATGCAATAAAATCATTTTTCATGTTTGATACAAACGCAATTTAATATCTGACATCATTTTGAAAAAATAATGAAAGTTTTTTAAATTTCTACAATCAATTATTATTTCTTTAATCTCAATTCATGTAATATTTTATCATTACTTCAGTTAGGTACATTGAAATGTGAGACTTTATTTAATAATTCTACTTCTTTATTCCGCACCTAAATGGAATAAATATCGTATTTGGTACTTTGTGGATGTCGGGTCATTTATCATCAACTACCGGTCCCCCTTCACCCTTCTCTACTCCTGGCAGCTGCCGTAGATGAAAGCATCTGATAGAAGAATAAATATGAAGAAAGGTTCTATGAATTGAATTAGGAGTGTTGATATCGTTATTAATAAGAAATTTCTTCAAGAAATAAAACGAATTGATCGATAGCACTTTAAGACCATTCATCTTTTTTAAACTCGATTCCTGTTATTTTATGTAAATCATATTGTATTCTTTTTTACAATATTTATAAGTAAATTGTTAATAATCTTTCACGTGACGTTTATAAGTTTCCGTATTTTTTATTTATATAATATACCTATAGATTTGGGATAACATTTATCAGTTTGTACATGTGTTGTACCTTGACCGGAAAAAATATTTTTCATTCTTGTGACTTAATATAATTAAGATAAGATATAAAAATTAATGAAATAAATAAATAAAACTATGTTACAAAACGAAAAATCGCTTAAGTCAAGTCAGAAAATTATATAATTTTATAATTTATATAAGGTTATTGTACACGTACACATAAATTATATAATTATGCAAGATATTATCAGAATTATAATTATTAGATAAGACATTAAAAAAATGTTTTTCATGACAGAATTATATTATAATATTGTTTTATTTTATAATTAAGTTATGTGTGAAAACGTCGTTAAAACATAAAACTAGTATTGACAAGTTAACTTCGCGCTATGATTACTCCGACTTGACAGCTTGGAGCGCTTTAAATCTGGTGGAATAAAAAGGTACAGTCAAAGACGGCTACCATCTTGACAAGATTGAGCGGATACGGAAAACACAAACAAATGTGCAGACAGATGAAATGCAATATGGTGGAGTCAAAATTTTCAATAAATAACATAATGTGTGTAGATTGATACCTGTAACTACCGCAACAATTGTAGAATCTACAATAAAAAACAGATTAGTTTGTTTTTGACCACTTAAATTTTATTTAAACTTTACCGGTTTCGGAAGAACCCTTTCTTCATCAGGAGAATATTAAAAACTAATCTACGATACAAAATATTGACATATATACAAAAAAACTTTAGGTGTATGAGGGAATGGTGGACAAAATGGTAATTACGGGATTTCCAGGAAGAACAGAACAATTAACGGTTAACTGGAAGTATCTATAATATAAGACTGGTCGGTGGCCGAGTTGACATCGCGCTTAAGTCTCACTCGGGCGTAGTGTGTTCAATTCCTCGGCTGGCTAAGTCCTCCATCACAAAACAAGCAACATTCCCAGCTTACTGTGGTGGTAGTAGAAGATTTTCAAAGTTTGTCAGGTTATTTGTAACCCGGGAATGTTTGTCTTTCTTTTAAAAGAAAAAAAAACTCTAAAATCGTATTAAACGATTGATGAAGGAAGGGTTTTTCCGAAACCGGTAGAGTTTAAATAAAATTAAAGTGGTCAAATACAAATTTATGTATTTTATATTGTTAAATATGATGAGCCACAAAGTTAATGTATTTTACAAATACGTAAAATAGAATCATTTTCTAGAACGCTTCCAATAAGGAAATCTGTAATTCTTGGTAAGAAGTGTCGTTCGGAAAAGGTAAAGCGCCCTTGAGGCGAAGCCGTGTTTAAAAAAACGAATCTTTTTTCTTTCATTATCTTTTTAAAATGCACAGAGGAAACATACTTATATGAAATACTGTTAATTTATAAAAAAACTGGTAAAATTATTTGTTTTACTGTTACTGGACTGCGAGCCCATAACGAATGAATTAAAAGAGTTCGTAACGAAGTATAAGTCATAAGAAAATGTTTTATACAGTTGGCGGAACACGTGTTCATACAAATTCTGATTTTGATTCAGAAATACTTATAAATATTATGGCATGCCGCCAAAGCTTGGAAAAGAACACGTGTTTTCGATATATTCTGAATGACTAATATTTTATCAGGAAATTAGCATACTGCCACAAATTTAACAGGATCATTTTTCTCTTCTGATTTTTTTTTAATGAATTTTAGGCAACATGCAATTTAAGCATACAGAAGTGCATTTAAAATGAGTTCTTAAGCTGATAATTTTCTGTAATAAAGGAATGCAGAGCTTTTCTACGTATAATTTTTCCTCCGTAGTGAAAAACTAATGTTTTCGAGAGTCACGGTATTAACATTTAGTATACATAACCAAAAGCTAGCATTCCACAATAGAGCGCCGATACCTGATACCTGATATCTGATTTTAAATGTTTTAAGCGTACAATGACATATATATCTCTTAGGGAATTATACGATTTGCAGTATGTGTACGTGTGTAGAGTATATGTAATGATTAAAAATAAATGTAATGAGTAATATAAAGAAAGGGATGCTCATATTTTTTGGCATATAGATCGAATGAATGAAAAAGTGGGTGTAAGAAGAATATGCGATGTGAATGTGAATGGAAGCAGAAGAGTCGGGGTTATCGTGACTCGTGGCACGATCAATTGAGTCAGGCCATGTCAAGAGTCAGTGTGCAATATTCGCGTGGACTATCGAAACATGGCCTGTGTAAATAAACGCTCTGTTTGCTGAACCAAAAATATAGGTATTCGCAAATATGACTTACGGAAGAGTTGGTTGTAATGATCGATGATATGGTTCTTTTGGTAGCGCTCGTTTGGTGGAGGAATTCACAGGCACTCGTATAAGATTGAGCTAATTATAACTCTAAAATTCGGCTAAAATTCGAATTGACACATCGGTTCTTTTATCGGTACGTTGTTTTGGTCTACTGTTAAACCGGTAAAATTTGAATCCTAGCCTCCTTATTGGTTGGAGCGGAAAAAGCGTTCAAACACTTCAGCGTGACGAAACAGTCAGAATTACAGGAGCATTTGCTTAGGACGATGTATGAATGTGAATGAAATAAAGAGTGTGTGCAAAGACCAAGTTATTTGGCGGTCCATCCTCGTTTCAAGTCCATTGTATAGGTTGAAAATTGTGTTTTGCGTTGGATAGTTCCGTAGACCAATGAATTCCACACATTTTTATAGACAAAATGTCTAGATAACAGAAACCATAGATAAACTCTTGTCACTAAAACAACTCCACTTGGTACTAAAAATCTTGTGTTTTCTTAGTAACGGGTAATGAACAAAAACATTTTTATGATTACTATTACGGATGGGTTGTTCACAGAACTTAAACAATTCATTAAATTGCAACGCTTTGTGAAAGTCCTATTCAAGTTCTGTTATTATATCATTATAGGCCAGTTGCTGGTCAGAAATGAAATAAAAACAGAACTTGAAAAATCTTTCGCATAACTTGAAAATTAACTAAATTTGAAGAATTGTTGAAATTCTGAACAACGCTTCCTTTGTCAAATTATTATTTTTTTTAACATTTCATTCACTGGTTTTAATGTGGTCATAGCTTTGAAAAGATTATTCATTATGGTTTTTGAAACCAACCTTCCTATAAAATACCCTAATATTTCTAAACTTGAACGATGTTAAAAAAATAATCCTGAGTAACAGGCAATTTACGGTGTATTTATCAAATCATATAAATTTGGAAAATACATAAGGACCGTGACATTCCAACCCTTGAATATTCAACGGTATAACAAGGTGCGCCTGGCTTACGCCGCGCGGCACAGCTACGGTGCTGTGCGGATTGCCTGCCCTATCTCAGGCAGGCGTCATTCAATATTTCCGCAATTTTATCATGACCGTTTACCGGCTGCCGGAATAAACGAGTTTAGATATCAAGGAAATTGCCGCTACCTCGAAGGCGCTAGGATCTCGGTGGTTGATTTATACAGGCGTCTATTTCGTGACGATGCAGCAAGAAAATTAAAATCTATTTGGTATCATTAGTAAGCACAACGATTGTGGTCATATCATTAGAAAATATAAAGTTCAAGGAATTTAAATGATTACAAGAATTTGAATTTTCGATAAAATTCTTGTTACTTAATTTGAATTCATACGTTATTAATACATTAATTCCATACAGGGCATTTGTCATATCTGGGAGTGCTGAACCTACGTAGGATATTTTCATCGAATGGAACGATACATGTAGTCTACCTTGTTATCTTGTAGCAGGGAGAAAACACAAAAGCCGGTTGGTAACGGGGTACATTTTTGAAATCAGTTCTGGCTGCGCTGACTGAATAAATGACGTCAGTTCTTTTGCGCATCTACTATCCAGGTACCGGTAGAACGTACGTAGCAAGTCGAACTTATTTCCGAGCTAGATACCTAATGTTACAAAATACACGGAGAAAACTAACTGATAAAAAATATTGCTAATTTATTGAGAATCTCTTCGAATTATTCGTAATTTGGTTAAAAAAGGGATTGCAGGGCCTCAACGAATGAATTGAGAGGATTCCTGAAAGAAATTTATGATGTCGTAAAGCGTGTTTATAAAATGATAAATTTTTGTATTTCGTCATTATTTGTTATCAAGACAAACCTATTACAAAATCCCTATTACACTTCAATCTTCTTCGTCGATTATTATCCGTAGAATATCACAGTGAAGAATTGTATCATCGATTTTGTCACCATTTTAATAACACCATACTGGACATTTATTTTTCTCCCTTATTGCTCGATACTGATTCAACAGGCAAAACAGCGTGTTTTATTACAAAATGGTAAAAGGAAACCCTTCATTTTGGGAAAATTCTGGAATCTCATAGTATAATATCTTATAATTAAAAATATTCGCACATTGAAGATAGTGTAGTGTTCAATTTGTTTTGATTTCAATCTCTAATGGAGGTGGGTGAAATTCAAATTTTGTAGACACTTTTTTGCGTATCACAAACTTTTCCATACAAAAAAAATTGGTTATCCTGAGATAATAAAACTGGCAAATATCGAATAATTTTCTAGATATGTAATTACTATATTCCTTTTATGTAATAAACTTCGTGAACACCATCTCAACGGCAGTAATTATTAAGTATTAAAAAATGTTTCAGTTATAGATGATTTGATTTTTAACAATGCTTTGACCAGTCTTTCCCAAAGTAGTATATATCGACCCCTGGGGTAAATTTCGACCAACAGGGGTCCATGTCAATGAACAAAAAAATGGGTGTTCATGAGATGTGAAGCCACATTTTTTGAGAATTAGTGGATTCGAAAATATTGTGTGGAATCCCAGTACTGAGCAATTGAAAAAGCATGGGTCTACCCAAAACAGAAAAAAATGTTTGGGGACCTCTGCTTTAGACTGATGTTTTCGATTCCACTCTGCCGGAATTTCATTTATTTGTGAAACTTTCAAACTTCTATGCCTGACTTTAACACTTCTGTGGATTTTTATTCTTTTTTTATTTATTTTTTGTTAATTTCAGCATCCGACGTGACCTTTATTTGATTGTTAAAGATGTTTCCCCTTACAAATGAAGCGCTAAATACAGGAAGAATCTCAAAATATACCTAACACAATGTCTGAAGCCTTTCTATACTACAGTATCAATCATTGTTGCCTTATAATAACAAGCTTTCAATCCTAATTCTCTTCTAGAATCAGATATTCTTGATAATCAGAAAATCAAAGAAATACATACAGTTTGTAATTTTTACAGTTCTTACGGGTTGATTCACAGAATTTGATCATGTTTTCAAATTTCAAGTTATGTAAATATTTCATAATTGGCCGAATGTTTCACAGTATATGGATAATAACAGAACTTGAATAGAACTTTCACAAATTTTTTGAAATAACCCATCCTTATTATTTTACATGCCATTCCTTTATTGTTTTAATTTAATATATAAATTAACACGTAAAAAAACAATCGTAGCCTCTATATTCTAGGCAATTTAAGGTGAGTACTTACATTATCTGATTAAATGAAGATACGCCAGTGAAAAACAATTTAATTACACATGTGGTTTGTGGTTCATTCAGCCGTTCTTACGCAGACAAAGAACTTTGCAGCATCCCTAATGAAGTAGATTAATTGTAACTTATGGTCGATCTACCGTACTGGTATGCGCCAATATGTGGTTTATTCTCTAGAACGTAGTTGAACCCACCGATGCATTATATTGCTATACAGGTACCGTGAATTTATATGTAAATATTATTACAAATGCCTTTATTCATAATTGATTATGAATTGTTTATTTAATTATTTTAACCCAAGAGGGCACATTGAAAGTTGTCACAAATGATGCAAAAATTACATTTATGTTACCTACCTAACGAGGGCTCCTCGTGTTATTTTGTGTACAACCAGGGGATTACAAAAAAAAACTCGTTTACATTATATCGCCACTAGTTTAGGCAATACTGTGAGGCGGTAAACGTATATTTTATTATTTCTTAAATTGTGTTTCAATCGAAGATACCCTTTTACGGTGTGTTTTTGTATTTAATGAACTTATATCTGACACTTTATCTGAGCACTAAGACTTTAATACTTTGTTTATCTTTGAACACATTTGAACAAACACGCCTAGCATTTTATTTTACAAATTCAATTTTGTGAACACAGATGATCAATTTACGATAGGAAAACAAAAAAACAATGAAATCGTAAATCAAATATTTTCACTGACTAGACGGTACATAATAATATGATAAAATCACTTCAATGTCGTTGTACCTAGGTTTATAATCGATTCGTTAACTAAATTGTCTAAAGTATTCCATTTATTTGCGCTAATTACTTTATATTCATTAGCTTAATACCAGTGTTACAAATTCGTGACTTGGGTGTAATATTCGATGAAAACTTGACATCATTGCACACATCAAATATATAACTAATAAGGCTTTTTTAGATGCTTGGCTTTCTTTGCAGAACTTTAACTGATTTTAATACATTAGACTGTATGAGAAACCTCTGTATTTCATTAGTCAGAAGTCAAATGGAATATAGTTAACCTATTTGGTCCCCTTTATATAAAGTTCACTCTAGCAATATAGAAAAAAAATCAGCACAAATTTCTTATTTACGTAAATTTAAAGCTCAGAATTCCAATTGATTACATTAAATATGTCAGTTTGATGAATTAATTGCCTCTAATAACACTGTCTGACATGAGAATTATTTCAGACCTGGTTGTGTTACACAGAATCATTAACAACGATCCACTATTAAATTCCATGTGCCGACTAGGAATACAAGATAAAATATAACATTCTTCTGCAATACATACACAACCAACTATCAGACACACTCACTGACCAATAGGATGCATAATCAGGGAAGCAAGTATGAGGACACTATTGATATATTTATTGACTCCATTTTTAGAACCAAGCATAATCTATACCTATAGCACTTACCTACCTACTTAACCCAGTTAATAAAGTTTTTGTTTCATCACTTTCCATGACTTTATATAACTTTTTAAAGATGTGATGAATTATCACTGTGATGATTTATCCGGTCACCAAATAGTCAATGTGTTGAGTTAGCATGGAACCAAAATACATATATTCTCCTATGTACACTGCATCATGTATTACTTTTATATAAAAGCCTTTTTAGACGAATAAATAAATAAACTTAGGTTTACGTTGTTTGAAACCAACACCAGAGGTGCTTCTTTGGTTAATATATGGTTTTTAATTGCCACAATAGAATATATTGGTCACCAAAATATCCTAAGTATTGCCCTTTAAGCCTTTTTTTTCGCCATCAAATGCCACCCAGTTGACCATTTGAGGTAATCCTTGTTCACATTCTGAGATACTTTCAGGTCGTTAGTTGTTATATGCCTAAATCCTGAATCGTTGGTTCACGTGGGTACTCGTGCGTTTGAATTTACTTGCATGGTTGAATTATAATCGTACGTTTGAAATTACGCGTGTGTTTAAATGCACTCGTTAATTTGAATTGACACATAAATTTGAATTTACACATGAATGGTAATTAGCAAAAAAATTAGCACCTGTGCTAGAATAAACACTACAATTTGAATTCAAACAATGTACATTTGAATTGACTTTTATTATAGTTTACAATATATATAGTCAAAGTGTGTCATTTGCCAATTTTCGTGTATTGCAAAGTGTAATTAGTTTTATATTAAATATCCAGACAATTTTGAACATATATAATTTTTTTTAAAGTGAAATCTTATAAGAATCTCAACTTCTTCAAACCGTCTAGGGCAGTGAAACTGTGACATCCCCAATTGGTGGATGTTGTTAGGCTGAAGGTAGTGGGGGGGAAGGAGAAGGGGAAGAGGAAGAAGCATATAATAATAAAAAAACAAAAAAAAATGTTTTCATACCGACCATGTATTTACACAACTTTTTTCTGCTGAAAGGCGCTTGATAGAAAATATAGTTTATCAGTGTAAAATTATTCGATATTTTGACGAATAAAGAATGTCATCAGGAACCCAAAATGCCTCTGAAATGTGTTCTTTGAATTTCCGATTTATAAATGAAAACAAAGAATTCTCAAGACAGGGGTCACGTCCTTCCCATGTCACCCCTCCGCTACATCCCCTTTTAATCACCCATAGTACTCCCCGCCCTCCCCTAGATCACCGCCCCCACCCGGCTGGGTGGGAAGGCTGCTAATGATATTCTCTAGTGACCCAATTCACCACTTAAGAAATTTTGCCTTCATCGAGCAAGAAAGACCGAACTGCCACTAAAATTTTCTAGAAATTTCTTCGGCCTCTAAAAAATTAAGCTTAGCTTGGAGGAGTTTTGTTCTCTTTTGAGAATTAGCTTTTTGCTAGAGGCGTTTAGTGACTCCCAAGAATAATTTGCAAGAGAACCTATAAAATTGAAATTTTGCAGGCGTCTTAAATGTTTGAATTTTTAAATCATATTGGTTAAAAAAAATCCCATTGACATTTTAAATACGTTTAATTTGTAACTGAAGAGTACCTACCTAAGTGTTGTTTTGTGACGTCCTTGATCATTTGCCAAGTATCATTCCAATAGCATTAAAATACATTCATATAAGTATCATTCGACACTTATTGAAGTTAAGAAAGTACCTACCCATATTAAATGAATATTGCGATTGAGCGAAATTAAACGGTTTGGGTTTTGAAAAATACACTCCCGACACATTTTATTTCAAATCAATGGGCTCACTCTCGCGCCCATTTCATTGGAAGTCAAACGTGTCGAAAAATCCCCCGGCAACTTCCATTTCAACGCTCCTGTCAGATTTCACATACTCGTAAAATTGGTGTGGCAGTATTTAAAACACGCTTTTTAACACTCGAATTTTTTTATGTGTGCATCGCACAAGAGTCCAAATTGCTCCCAAATGTCTGGAGTCAGTGAGAGAGACTATGGCATTCCCAATAATTGTAGTATTTTGTAAGGATAAAGATAGTGATAGGAGGAAGAACATGGGAAATACGATGGTGGGGAAGTACCTAGATATTCAGGTCTGGTTACCAAACACGACTTAAGCCATTTCAAGCAAAGTTTCAATTCTGAATGGTGGTCTTAAACCAGGGCGATAAATACAGTATCTTTCACTCTGGAACATGTCGCAAATATACCTTACATTATTTTAAATGATTAAATTGTGGAATGATACAAATAAATCAAATAAAATTTATTTGCAATTGAAAGTAGGTATGAAAGATTTAAATTTATTATTTGAAAGAGAACCTATTTTTTTAACAAAATCATTAGCTAATGTGGCGGATTTAAATTCTATGGATAGTTTGTATCGACCTTTCGGTTTTATTGATCCATTTATAATACCGAGGTTATTGAGTTTTGAGCTAAAAATATATTTACCAAAATCCAGGGGATGAATTATTTTCCCCTGTTCAGTCCTTTGGACATTAAAAATAAATGGAGCTGAATATTTATTTGTGAACGCCGGGATTTGAACCTGCAACCTTTGGATTTCTAGTGGAGAGCCTTACTCCTTGACCACGAGACTGTCAAAATATTATCAAAAAATTTGGTAAAATTATGCATGCAATGTAAACTTCACTTAATTCAATATTTCAGTGTACTCTTAAAGAGGCCCTTTGGTAGTAAATAACAAACCAAACGATGCAAAGCGAAATATTTGGTGACCAGAGCTGGACTGGTAATCATTATTTTTACCTTTATAATTTTCTTCTTCTCTCTTCGGCATCACAGCATTATCCAATTTGAAAATAGCATAGTTGAGTTTACTTTAGTATTGGGGAGTTAGTACTATAGCGCAATATTAATAAAGTATTTATTTTTCACTCTCCGGGAATTTTTAATTTACGCAATTTTTTATTGTGTACAATTTAACTGTGCTGAGGCCATGAATACTAATTATACCCACAGCCTTCCGATTAAAATTCTAATGGGTAGATCACTAAGCCATGAATCCATAGAATACAGACGAACATAAGAAATGCCTTGTGGACGTGATTCGTCATCCAAATATTTTACCAATCGAGCCTTAAATTTCCAATACAAAACTGTGTTTCGCCAAGAACGCCAATTCGCCAATTAGGATATTCAAATGGGAGATCTACGATGTCAGGTGAGTGTAAGTAAGAAATAGTGCCTGATAAATGGCCTAGAAACAAAAAATTGAAATAAAGTCATTTGTGGCGACATTTTTTTCCATTCAAATTTGTATGGAAGGTACTCCTAGCTTTCTTATTTATTCTGTGTATGGGGCCATCAGCCTTTTTTTCACTCTATATTAAGCTTGAATTTCAACAACACTAGAGTGCTATTTATGTGAGATAGTTATGTGATTGATTAGCATTTATGCTATACTTAAAATCACCGTGTAAATCGAGAACCTACAATTTCGGAGGCGAATTTGGGTACCGCTTCCCCGGGAATTATTTATTGGACTAAACTCAAGAGCTAGTTCTCTTCATTGGTGTAGATATACTAAAAAAACAATGTTGGTCTTATGCCATTCTTATTACCAACACTTACATTTATAAATTTACTTAATTTTGTTTGTTAAATACTATTACTGATCTGTATATATTTTTAAATAATTATTTAGATAAGAAGGAAATATGTTCTATTTCTATATTCAAGTAAACAAAGTATGTATTATTTAGATTATTTTTTTGGTGTCAAATAGCTTACATAACATGTTTCTTAAAAATGTACAATTTTTACATAAATTCTTACCAACATTGGAAAAAATGATGTAGGTCTTTTCTAGTAAAGATTCCGTTAGTTTCATTACGTCATTACATTAATTGATTTTTAACGATTATTTTTGGAAAAAAATTATGAATAAAATCTCAACTTGTAATATTTAATTATTGAAGACAATATTAGCGATTCAGAAAGGAAAATTTAGAACAGAAAAATTTGGAAAAGATACAATCGCGTCTAGAACTTGAACCCAGGGCATTAACTTTGTCATGTTAAAATAAAAATGGATACATTTATCCGAGACACTATGTTGTAATCGCTCGTATTATCCTATCATGGTATTTGTACAGAAATAGTTAATTGTTAATAGTTGATACATAACTGAAGAACCCTAGGAACGATCTTTTGTATTTATTAAGTAATAAATTGAAGATGTCCTTTGAAGAATCCACGTTATTACCCTTCATTAGTATTATAGGCAATAAAAAGTATATATTAAGTCCCAAAATTTCTGCCTTCAAAAAAAATCCCATTTTTAAATAATTCGGTACTGGTGAACAATTTTTCAAAATTTCAAAGTAAATTTTCATGATCTGTGAAAAAAAATTTCAAACTCTGTTATAATTTCAGTTCTATCGGGAACCTAGCCTATAATGATATAGTAACAGAACTGAATAATACTTTCACAGAACTCGGAAATGAGAGTTGAAATTTCATGAATTGTTCGAATTCTGCGAAATAACCCATCATTAGAAATTAAACGTAAAAATTTCAAAATATAAATTATAAAATTGTGAAAAAATGCTCAAATTTTGGCGAAAATGCCCACATTCTTACTAAAATCACGCTTCAAGATGAAGAGAAGGCACAAAAAATTAAGAAATTGCAGAAATCTGAAGTAAAGAAACCCTCGAACGGTAAACTCTGGAGTCATGAAATGATAAAGTGCTTTTTGGGATTAAATTGAATACTTTATTTGTAATCAATCAATCTCAAGTCTGGTAAAACTCGCAGACCATTCGATACGCAAAGGCGTGCAGTACATGAAGACTGAAAAACTCTATAGTAAATAAATATCCCATAATACGCGAAAAGTCAGTTAAATGCGTGCTTATTTATTCAGTTGTCTGCAACGATTAGTGCAATACGAGAAAATAATGAATATTTTCAAATATTCCATGCTCATCTTTTCTTTCCCTCCCCAAATTATAGATTCTGTGGTCTAGAAGTGGGGACATCAGATCACACGTTTTTCTGTTGTTCTTTTCTAAATAAATTAAATTATATGTATGTAGTAAAATACTCGATAAAAAGTAATCATAATAGTCTTAATCGTTATTATAAAGATGAATCATATTTTGTTACAAAGGCTTTATTAACATTTTGTAATTATTTTGTCGATACTGATGGGTATTTCTAAATTATCCCAAAACTCGAAATATTGCCATCCTTGCTCGTGCATAATAGATATTAAGTCATAATAACCAGAACCAATTATTATTCATAGAATTACCATCATCATGTCGCTAAATCCCTTATCTAAAAGGCGATGCCATGTTTTAGCAGAAGCCATCAGGTTGTATGGTAATTCCGACAGGAAAATGAACGCAGAAACACATTAACGTTTTCACCGGGACATGTCCCCACTCCCGCGTCTAAAGGGTAGTTCTTCTTATCGAAAAGGGTCGCCAAAGGGGATGAACAAAAAAGGGTCAGTAATCTAATTTTTGTTAATGCTTCATAAAGTTTGCCCTCTAATGTGACGTTCGGTGACAGAGACGGTAAAAACACTCTAGTGTAATTCGCTGAAACTCCCTCACAATGAACTGTCATATTTTCAAAATATTATGTAATAAAGAAGGTTATATCAGTGCTTTTTTTTTCAATAAGTTCGAAGCTTTTTGGTATTCGAGGTAAATTCGGAAAGTTTTTTTTTGTTGTTTGTTTTGGTTTCGTTAGCTTATGAAACCGAAAAAACACAATCATATGACGCTTCTGACGTCACATGTCATATTAAGGAATTTAAAATTTAGAAGTTCTGAGAAGGAAAGTGGTATGAGCGGTGGTAAAGAATCCGGGAGTGCTGGACGAATAAAGAAGAGTCTGTATTGTGTGTGATTTCAGTTGGTGTCTGTATTGGTGTCAGTATTTTATATTTCTGATCTCCCTATGTTTTGAATCTAACTTTTTTTTTATATTTAAATAATATAAAATTTTATTGATGAAGAAGTTATTAATAACGAAACATGAAACAGAACAAGACACAGAAAATCAAAAGCTGACGCTCTCAACTAGGAATAGAGTCAAGGATTTATTGTCTTACCGGAATAGGTATCTTAACCACTCGAACATTGTAACCTACTTATTTAACGTCATATTTGTCGATCTCATATTTCAAATTAAGAAATAACAATATCGTTTGCATCTAATTTTTCCGAAGTTTTTGGCAGTCACCTTTTTAAATGATCACAGAGTTTCTAATGAAATTGGTTTATAACTTAGATGGTGTCTCGGGTAAACATATCTGAATTTTATTTATATGAGAAATATTTTGACTTTTTGAAGTCAAAATAAATATTTAGGAACAACTTTTTCTTTTAACTTATTTTAAAGTTTAGACCCATCAAATACCAATCAATATAATATAAAGAAGATAAAATTGTTTGATATTCTTTAATATAAAATTGTTTTGAGTTTTGAATGAGGGTGGGATTTCGTTGAAGAGTTTAGTATCATAGTAAAGGAAGCTTTTTTGACAAAATATTGACCAAATAAGTTGGTTGTTAAATATGTTTTAGACCTTGAGATCTAGGGTTTCTAATATACATGTGAGTTTTTATTTATTGTATTTTGTATTTATAAATATAAAAATATATTGTTTTAGAATAGAGTGATAGTTCTTCCTTTATTTTTCATCGTGGATTTTTAATTATGACTTTCATTGTGATTTGTCTGTGCGTGCAGGCAAATCATTTCAATGAGGGCATGTTTGCGTTTGTGCGTAAGTACCGATAATATCGTAATAAAAACAAAAATACCATTAAATTATATAATTTTTGATCCATCCCTCACACCACCAACAAATCAAGGGCCTGGAGTTTATCCACCGCTCACGCGCCCTGGTATAAGTAACAGATGGTTACTCCTTCAGGGCTCTCACAAGGACTCTAATTTTTTTTTGGTTAAACGATTCTACATTTATTATAAAATGAATCTAGACCTCCAATGTCCCTGCTGGTTATGCTGCATGATGCCTACAATATGCACAAAGACACAAATAACAATATTAAAATATTTACAGGCATAGTAAAATAAAATAAGCCTAAAAATAATACAGGACGAAATAACTGCTTAAAGACTAGGCCATCTGTAGAGAAATATGAAATGAAAAGAAACACATTACATACATTCATGTTTATATTGTAGGAATCTACATTTAAACATATATAAATCAAGGGTGTCTTTAAAAAGATAAACTTATTTTTCAACCGATGAAAAAATATTACTTTTAGAAAAGTTCTGTGAACATCTTCACATTTATTCTAAGCCATAATGCGTCGGAATTTTCTGATTCACTAAAAGTTTTAAAGAATGTTTAAGACCTTAATTAAATTTGGAGCAAACTTTGTAAGAAAATAAAAGCTCATCTTTTTCTCCCGCAATAAACAAATCTCTATCCCAAAATTTTGAACACATTTTATTTTGTAATTGCGATATTATTAAGAGATTTTTATTTAAATTTAATGAAAATTCGTGTTTTTTCTCAATTTATTCTTTATTTTTTTTTTATTTTAACCTTCAAGTAAAAGTTTTTTTTTTCAATTTTGAAATTGGTTTTTAAAAAGTTACGTTTATTCAGCTAGAAATAATCACGTATGTAAATTAAAGTTAATATTATATTTTGACTAAAATAGAATGGTTAAAACTGTAAATAATAATATCCTTGATTTATTTTTCCAATTAAAAATTTTCGCTTTTTGTTTTAGCGTTTAAAAATTGGGTTCAATCATTCCACCCATCAGTCGTCGCGTCACGTCGTCAAGTCAGTAGAGATTGTAATGTATAGAGGTATAATTGAAAAGCACATCAGCTTCCAAAATAGTTTATTTTAGAACTGGCGGTACAATATGGTATTGCCCACACAGTGGGTAGGACGCCTCATTGCCAAACTACAGAGATAAAATAGGATTTGTTTTGCAAAAGGTGTTCTAAGAGATATTTTTATTTTATTTTGTAAAATTATAGTTGGTTGGTATACCCTTAAAAAATTAAAGTTTTCAACTCTGGGTGACCTCTATGAAGGTCGCAATTTCTTATGAAAGGTACGAAAAAAAAATTTTTTCGAAATAATTGCACGAAATTAATTTTACGAAAAAAATATTTAAGACAATTTAAAAATAAAAAATAAAAAAAACAACACTTTAAATTCTGACATTTGTACAAGTAAATAAATCCATTTTTACATCACGTAACACGGCGTAAAGCCCTCCGCGCGGCTTGAGTGCAACATCGATTTCTGTTCGTGAAACTGAAACACTGTAGATCTGTGGATACAACGGTTAAGAAAAACACACTTTTCTGTTCCTCATGATGGTGTGAATAATAGATCCACGGCCCCGTTCCATTCCATATCCCGGCCACGATCCACTTTTCACAGCCAAGCTGTAGAACGAATCGTAGAAACGAACCGTTCTAATGTGATAAATATCAACCATTCACAGGTGTTTGCCCCGCGTTTGGCGTGCTCCCCGACTGCCGAAGGGAGCAATAACTCTAGTTCCGTAGAGCAACTTCCATTAAAATACCGGTATAACAAGGATCGCACTGTGATCTAAAGTTTTTTGGTGGCTGCCAAATTTAATAATAGGCGCTTTTGTTATTTTCACAGAGTAAACATTTGTGTACTATGATGTACAGCAATTAAAAAGTTATAAATATCAGAAAACATCTTATGCCACTTCGAGATGATATTTTTATGATTCAACATTTTATCGAAGCAATCACGCGTAGGCAAAAAATATAATTGAAAAAGATTCTCGGAGAGGCTTGTTACGGACTTGGCTTCGTAACCTTTACACAAAAAGTCGATTTGACGGGTGAAAGTTGACAGGTTCTAATGAGCTGAGTTAGTAGGTGACCTTTCCATCTTGTATTCATCAATCTTGGACAAACATAAACAACATTTTTGAACACATTTTTGAACATTTTATACAACTCAGAAATAATTATTTTACTGGGCAAAAATATCGGATTTTAGCCCTTATCAGCTAATTCACAGAAGTGATAAGTGATAGTAAAGAAATAAATGTTGACACTCTACGTAAAACCTACATAGCCCATGGCAGGCTAATAATATTCTTTATCTGCTCTTGAAATCATTTAGATAATTGAAAATGTTTGATTAATTGAATTAACACTAGAACATAATAAAGTAATAGAGTTTTATTTTTGTATAAATTAAAATAAATAGTCGTTCGATATACATTTGGTAGAATATAGTCTACAAAAACACAAAACGAAACCAATATTCGGTGAATTGAAATATGTTTGCAGAGATAAACACGAGATAGAATACTAAGAACTAACACCAAAAGACAGTGATCATGTACATATCGAGTTTGAATGATATGCGATATCGAAAAAAGAGACAGATTAGCACTATAATTTTTCGAGGTGGAATGGTTATGTTGTAAACTTGGAGGAAAATGGTTTTAAACAAACTTAGCTTAGTGGCCTTAACCGTCACATCGACGGCGGCGGTCTTTGTAGGTATAAATATATTTTTTTATATTTTACCATACTCGTTAAATCAAGAATCACAAAAGAAAAATAAAATAAAATGAATAACAATAAACTTTAAGTAAAATATCCTCACATTACAGCCGTCAAAATGACGGATACGGTCTTTCAGTGTTAAAAGTATGGAAAACTTAAGCTTACCTAAGCAATATGATTACGCCCTCAATTCATATACGAATCGATTTATCTCTTCAGTGAATATATAAGTAAAATTGCCTTCTAAATTTATCATTTTATAAAATGACAAACATTATCTCTAAACTGTTTTAAGAGCTTTGGCCATAATTGTTTGCCTTTTACAAATAATAATTTTTTGAAATAATCGTAAAAAAAAGTAATTCCAATATGTAATCGAATTCAATATCAGTGACCTCCTCACTCGATAATCCTTATCTAATGGTGTTTTCGACTTTTCACTTTTAAATTAAATCAGTGACCTCCTCTCTCCATAATTCTTATCTAATGGTGTGTTAAAATTGTGACCTTTTAATACAATCAGTGACCTCCTCACTCCATAATCCTTATCCAATGGTGTGTTAGAATTGAGACCTTTTAATTACATCAGTGACCTCCTCTCTCCACAATCCTTATCTAATCGTGCATTCGACTTTTCATCTTTAAATTAGACCTTATTTTTCTAATTCTTTCAGTGTCCATCTACCCTGATCAAATTTCCTTTGTTCATCTTGTAATGTCACACACATATTTGCTATCAATTTTCCATATTTCAAGTTGTTCTGTAAATCATTACCTCCCAGATATCTGTTAATCCATCAAAACACCTCGAGTCCCAAAGGGCGGCGCGATGGGCTGTTCGACGACCACTCCAATTCCCCGCCCTATTACCTTTCCAATTATTTCGTTACCAAAATGTCCGCCTTTGCGCTGGGGGTTTAATATCGAGTTTAATCAAAGTGCTTCTTTGTCACCGTTATTTTTATTAGACCCGTTTTCTTCATGCAAATTTCAATAAATATTAGGTGTACTGGCAATAGACTTGTTTGTGATAGCCAGATGGCATCCGCATCGTGAGATTGTAGGAAGTAGAGAAGAAAGAGAAATTTTTGAAGAATATGAAACTCAACATTTCGTTTCTGATTGTCTGTTTGATTCTGCACCCAACATAATCCATAGGATTGGCCTTCATTTAGTAGTATTCGAATAGTCGAAAGTTTCGGGTTCCTGTTCAAACGTCACGAGTTTAATCCTTTGCTGTGTCATTTATCAACACACAAGCAACATTTTTAGGCTATAATAATGCGAGTCAGAGATATTCTATTACTTTCAGTATGTTTTTATTAAAAAAGAAATAAAAATATTCCAAAGCGACAAATAAACTAACGAAAAATGAAATTCTGCTTTTACCATTACAGTAAGCGAAAAATATTGCTTGTATCATGATGGAGGACGCATGCTTGGGTTCCCAGAAGCGATGCCAACTCAGACACTGACCGGTTTTTGGCAGGTCGAATTTTTTTAACCCTTCAGTACTTTCATCAATTTTGTACAGTTTGCAATTTTTTCTTTTTTTTTTAATTTTTCATGAAACAAATACTGTTTTAGAAACAAGATAAATTTATCTTTCCAAGTATGTCAATAAAGTTTGTTAATAACGCTAACCACATTTTTACTTCAATCGTAGAAAAATTGAGACACCTAGATATTTTTAAAATTTTGAAAAGAATTTGTAAGAAAACTATTTCTTCACTTTTATCTCGTTCATATATCAAAAATAATAAATAAAACGACAGCGGCGCGAAATATGAATTATTCATTTTGGATATATTTGGATTAAATTAATGGATTTCAGTACCTACTTTAAAAATTTTTCAAGAAAAAAATATAATTTCTCTTTATTACGTCAAAAAAATTAAGTATTTCTGCATTATAAAAAAAAATATAAAATACGGACTCCCGGTCATATATTACCTTCAAACGCTGGAGAGGTTAAAAAAATAGGTGCTGCAACGGTGATGCATCGGAGATGCCAACATGTATCAAGTGTAGTCAATAAATTATTCAGGTTATGAAATAAAAGAGTACACGGCGAACGACAAAATTTTATTTCATTTTTGTAAATGATTTAACTGTAAGTGCAGGATTGATTTATGGATTACATTTACACATGAAAATCAGGGGTGCACAAAAACAAGAGATTTTGTCAGTTAATTAACATAATTTACTCCCGTTATTATCACATCAACCTATTGGTCAAAATAATATTATATATCAAATAATACCTATTTATTTTTCAGTGCGCCATACGATTTAGACATAATGATATTGTATAGGAATAAGTTTTTTTTCTTGTTTATTCTAGATCTCGGGGAGGGTGGTGCAATCCCACGAGCTCCATATTTTACATAGAATATATAAAGTAAATATAAAAAAAAATGTAAGATAATATAAACACAGTAAACAAAAACAAAATATGTTAATAATAATAATAATACAAAAACATAATGAGACTAAAGTTTTTAAAAAAGTTTTTCGCTTGTAAATAGGTCCCTGCCAGAAGTGCAGTGCTGCCAACACAAGACCGTTTTCGCTCGTAAGACTAAGTTTGAAGTAGTAACTAACTATGAATGTTTATGTGTTTCGTTGGTGTCGCCATGTTCGTTTAGCTTCTGATGCATCTGTCACTCAACCTCTTCGTCCCTCGGCCCTACGTGACTGAACCAGAGATTCTGTCCAGCTGTCACAAATGCTTGCAGCGGCGTGTAGTTATTCCAGACAGTCGATATTGTTGTAGCGGCTTGAAGTTTCAATTTTCTACAGTGTAATTTTATTTTATTGAATTACTTATACCTGCACTCACGCCTCTACCTCTATTATTATGCTGTAAAAACATAACATATAAATTTCAAACTTATATAATTTTCTCGACGTTTAAAGATTAATTTTATGGAATTTATTTCATATTATTATTTTTAGATAATATTTGAATAATCACCTTCTCCGACCACTTTTTGCTACAATTGTATCAATTGTATCGATTGCCCTCCTCTAGAAAAAACAGAACAAATAAAGTATCTAGGAATCGTAATTGACCATAACCTTAGATGGATACCTCACATCAAACAAATCACAAATAAACTTCTCAAAACAATACACATTTTCCTAAACATAAGAAACATATATAAAATAAAACAATTGAAAACAATATATTTTGCACTATGCCAATCGATAATAGAATATGGAATTATTGCTTGGGGAGGAGCAACAAACTCGGCTATCAATTACATAGAAACCGCACAGAAAACGATCTTAAAGGTAATACTAAAAAAACATAGACTGACTGATACAGACCAAATATTCAACAGCTGTGACGTACTAGATATACGCCAATTATACGTTAAAACACTACTAAACTACATTTTTGACCAAAAAAAAAATTTCAACATACACAAAATAACACTAACAGACCAGTTAGACAAGCGTACAAAGAAAAAATAAAAACTCCGACAATAAATTCAAGCTTTGGACAAAGACACTACCAATACCATGCTATAAAAGCTTTCAACAGTGTAAAAATTGAAATTAAAATTGAGGAAAATAAAAATAAATTCACACACAAAATTAAAAAATGGATTAAAGAACAAAAAAGACAATATTACCGAAATGTCATAGCATAAAATAAAAATAAAACCTACACGTAACACACAAAACCAATATAAACACACATCACTCACAAACACACAAGATTATATATAAAATGTATTATTTTATCTTATATTGTAGATTGTATTTAGATTTTATTATCATATTATAAAATTAAGGACGTTAATGGAAAACTTTGTAATGTAAAAATATATTGTACCAAATAAAAAAAAATAAAAAATGTTTATTTGTCCATAATTAGGGTCATGTCATGTACTTATGAACAATATCCAGAATAAGTCATTAATTATTAAGTCGAAATTCTCTCAATGATGGTGAAAACTATATCAAACTCCGTTGCATAGTTTAGTGTAACTAAGCGTACAAAGAGACAGACGCGGATAGTGACTTTGTTTTATACTATTTAGAGATATCAATGTACTGTCACAGTGTACAACGTAATGTACAATGTAAAATATTCCCGAACATTCCATAATGTTCCGGGATGTTCTGGAATGTTATGGAATGCTCTCGAATACTCTCGTTTCTTATGTTCTGGACTGTTCTAGAAAAATCTAGAAGGCGGAACTTCCAGCCCTTATATCTTCAAAAGCACGCTATTTAGGTAAAAACGGCAACCTTCTTCATGGATAGGGAATGGACGGCTACCACACCATATTACTACCTTGATAGTACCGGAACGGTTTTTCTGAATTTTATGGAACGGAATGTTTCTACGAGTATGAACGATACTTATTATGTCTGTTTTTTATTATTAAATATTGGATTTATCTTAAAAAAAAAATATATATATAAATGTGTAAACTTAGTGAAACCCATTTTTAGGGCATTTAGTTTGATTTCATCTTTTTGTGAAACTCTTGCTCTTAGTTGTGACGTCCAAACATTCATCTGACTAAATGTAAATATTTCTCGAGATTGAATGCTATGTATTTGATATAACGTCGCCTAAGCCCCCCATCGCTTCTTAATATAGTTTCTGCCTAAAATACACTTCCTTACTTGTAGTGCGGAAATTCAGCATGTTTTTATTCTGTGAGCATTTATCAATATAATATGCGTATATATTTTGTCATCATTCAGTTCCAGTATTTTCATAAATATTCTGCGTCCGAACATGATGGTAAAAATATTCTCGTTTATAATAATAATGACACTGTGTTTTTCCAGAATTTGAGGAGGTTTGTGCAATTCTATACAATAATAAGAATATACAAAATGTTAAAAGTTAGATTGACGGGGCAGACAACTTTCTCCAGCATGCTGTGATTCTTGAGTCTGGACTCTGGCAGGATTTCATGATAAGGACAATTCAAGGAGTTGTCCTCTCCCTTAAATCTGCTATCCGGGCTCTTATAAGGGCTGCAAAGTATTGGATTGAATCATCGGTAAAATATTGTATTTGTGTGCCTTGCTCGAAAGAATTAAGTCTTTAAACGAACAAAACTATTGATTCATATTCATATTGCGTATATACGGGCGCAAACAAATGATTTGTCCTAATATTGTAAAGCAATACCTTGCAAAAGCGTATTTAAACGAAATTAATTAATTAACGCCATCTGTGAACACGTAGAATACAACGAGCGTTGCGTTTAACCAACGTTCAAAGATAGTTACAGGGAGCGCGCTAATATTTAAAAAAACGATAATGAATAAGCGAAAATGGTGAAAATACTTAATAAAACACGACTCATTTGAAATAATACAAAAATCTTTCGAAAAATGCTTTAGTTGCATTTAAAGATACAGTGTGATTTTTTTTTTATTTCTATATCACATTAAATAACAGAACAGAACGTATTTTAAATAATTTTCGAATGTTACTTTGCAATTTTTTTCTATCGATGGAATTTCAGGTAATTAACGTTTCAGCCTAACAAATGTATATGTTTTATATTAAAAAATAACTTTCTTTTGGAACACACAAACTTAAAGAATTAACAAGAAACTTGTTTTGATCTGTAGAAATTGGGTATACGGTGGCTTAAGGTTGCACGTGTAAAGGATTTACAAAACGTAAGTAATAGCATTATTTTTACACGTAGGCTGCAAAACCGGAACCTTCTACTGAGTATATTCGACTTAGTTTGTCTTTGCCGGTCGATATCATCGATCGTCGTCCATCAGTTTATTGTTACTTCTTTCAGAATCTCACCGTTCAGGAAAACTGGTGGAAATCTTTTCGATGGTTATGAAATTGGAATAACCAAAATTTTTTTGAGATATGCGACAAGTTATGATACAATTGAGGTTAAATTTGTTTCGTAAAGCTAATTTCTTAGTAATTTAAAATTAAACAATAACTTTGTAAACATCACTTATAGACAAATACTTAATGCCGACCGGGTTTCGCTACAACCGTAGCTTCATCAGGGCAGTATAATCTGTATTATACTGCCCTGATGAAGCTACCGTTGTAGCGAAACCCAGTCGGCATTAAGTATTTACCTGTAAGTGATGTTTACAAAGTTATTGTTTAATTTTAAATTATAATGTCACATCACAAAGTAACCGCTTCATATGAAGAAATAATTTCTTAGTGTTAATTTTCTATAGTTAAGTATAATACCAACCTAAAAATAAATATACATTGTCATATTAGGGGTATTTTTACTTAACCTACAGTTATAGACATTAAAACATTTATTTTTTCGTGTAAGTGAAGAGATTAGTGTAATCCAACCCACACGTCACAAATTTCATAATAAATTATATTAATATATTAATAATCACAAGATACTAAAGGATCGGTCGGTGGCCGAGTTGACATCGCGTTTGGGTCCCACCCAGGCGTAGTGTGTTCAATTCCTCGGCTGGCTAAGTCCTCCATCACAACACAAGCAACATTTTCAGCTTACTGTGGTGGTAGTAGGAGATTTTCAAATATTGTCAGGTTATTCGTAACCCGGGAATGTTTGTCTTTCTTTTAAAAAAAATATATGATTTGTCAAACTGTCAAGTAGTTATAAAAAAATATTCGCCTCAGAATCATTGGGGCAAGTATGTTTTACAAAAGAAAAGAAAAAATCGAATGTAAGTAAACTTACGACATTTAAACAGTGACATTATACAAATACAAGACACGTTATATTCGCACTAATCGAACAAAAAATGCAGCAACTCTTATGAAAAGAATACCTATGTTTGTACGAAAAAATAGCTATAAGAAAGGCACGTTAAAGTATGTCCACTGAACCTAGTTCAGTGAAACCTAGCGCGTTGTTTCAGCATCGTATTTTCACTTTATGTATTCATATACATATCTTTTAAACATACAAAACAAATACGCATACG
The DNA here is from genome assembly GCF_061612785.1 of Hesperophylax consimilis. NCBI lineage: Eukaryota > Metazoa > Arthropoda > Insecta > Trichoptera > Limnephilidae > Hesperophylax > Hesperophylax consimilis. The sequence goes on from NC_142842.1 coordinate 32,803,768, forward strand.
AATAAAGAATTATTATTTAATTAAATTATGTTGGTGTCTACTTTATCGCTTGTTTGATGTTATGATAATGGAATACGTCACATTACCCGTGTACTAACAACTGGAATTAGTTTGTTGGGTATCTAATCCATACTTGAGGCTCAGTAGTAAGCGTTTAAAGAGAAGAAGAAGATGGCTTGAAAGGGAGATAATATGCTAATACGAATGTTAAAGAGCGTGCAATAATATCAAAAAATATATTGAAAAAAGAAATCGAAAATATTTAAAAAAGCATAACATTTTTTAAAAAGAGCAAAAATTTCTCAGCAAATGTATAAAGCAGCTTTGATAAATATTTTTTCCTACCTATTATAACATGTTAAATGATTTTATGATAATATTCTGAGCATACATTGCGATTTTGTTTACATCGAGGGTATTTCATAATATTACCGGTACGGCTCGTCATCTGTAAAGATATTATAAAAAATAACAGATATTTTTTAAGAGCTTAATGTTCAAGGGAAATAATATACCTCTTGAATTGATAGAAATTCGTAATGCAGGGGCTTTAAAGTAACAGTATGAACGTTTAAATGGGAAAATAATGTAATTAATTCTAAGTTCTCTTATATATCAGTACAAACGCATACTAAAAAGTTTCTGATAAATTAATACCTTCCGATAACGATTTTATAAATTAAAAAAAAAAAAACATTTCTACGATCGAGCCGCAGAGAAAAGTACTTTTTAATAATAACATGCAATTTGGATTTTATTCTTATTTTATTTAACTTCGTTAAAAATATGAAAAAAATACCTATTTTCATATGGATAACTTTTTAAAAAAGAGCCACTAGAGTTCCAACTGTTCCCGGCTGGGTATGTTGTGAGGTTGAAGTTGGTGGTGAGGGAAAGGAGATGGGATGGTGAAGGTTAGGATGTACTGGCTGTTCGAATCTGGTCACCAAACACGGATAAAGTCATTTCAATTCAGAGTGGTTGTCTTACACCAATACGAAATTGAGTGGAAGGTATGTTGTGAGGTTGAAGTTGGTGGTGAGGGAAAGGAGATGGGATGGTGAAGGTAAGGATGTACTGGCTGTTCAAATCTGGCCACCAAACACGGATAAAGCCATTTCAATTCGGAGTGGTTGTCTTACACCAATAAGAAATTGAGTGGAAGGTATGTTGTGAGGTTGAAGTTGGTGGTGAGGGAAAGGAGATGGGATGGTGAAGGTTAGGATGTACTGGCTGTTCAAATCTGGTCACCAAACACGGATAAAGCCATTTCAATTCAGAGTGGTTGTCTTACACCAATACGAAATTGAGTGGAAGGTATGTTGTGAGGTTGAAGTTGGTAGTGAAGGAAAGGAGATGGGACGGTGAAGGTTAGGATGTACTGGCTGTTCAAATCTGGTCACCAAACACGGATAAAGCCATTTCAATTCGGTGTGGTCGTATTACACCAATACGAAATTGAGTGGAAGGTATGTTGTGAGGTTGAAGTTGGTGGTGAGGGAAAAGAGATGGGATGGTGAAGGTTAGGATGTACTGGCTGTTCAAATCTGGTCACCAAACACGGATAAAGCCATTTCAATTCAGAGTGGTTGTCTTACACCAATACGAAATTGAGTGGAAGGTATGTTGTGAGGTTGAAGTTGGTAGTGAAGGAAAGGAGATGGGATGGTGAAGGTTAGGATGTACTGGCTGTTCAAATCTGGTCACCAAACACGGATAAAGCCATTTCAATTCGGAGTTGTTGTCTTACACCAATACGAAATTGAGAGTATCTTCCACTCTGGAACATGTCGCAATTATGCTATACTTTTATTTTTTATTTAATAAATTGTGAAATACCATAAATTTATCAAACAAAATTTATTTTGATTAAATTGATTTGATCCCGCTACCTCCGGATTGTTAGTTGAGATCCTTGCCTCTCTCACGGGGGCCATTAATTACAAGTTTCTTCAGATATCAAGCTTCAGTATCAATGGTTTCACTTCACGCCCACTTATGTAAATTTAAAATGTCAACAATATTCCATCACTGCTGTCCCCGCCCTGAAAAACGTAACGGTAAATTCAATTCAATTATTTTATTAAAATACGCTTTTGTAAGTTATGCTTCAAAATAATTATTTGTTGCGCCCGTACATATGCAATACCAATAAATATTTTTTTTCAGTATAAATGTATCCGTGATTTAATGCAATGTTGTATTTGTATGCCTTTCCCTTATCCCTTTGACGCAAAGAAATAAAACTTATAATATTTTAGAGCAAAGCTTGCAAAAAGTATATTTTAATATAATCTATGATTCCGGGCTGAGTTGGTGACGTCGCATTTAGCCTTGGAATTCAGAATCCTTCCAAGCAAGGTACTAAAATGTCTATGTTTTGTCAGATGAAATGTAAAATAATTATAACTCCGAGACGATATGTGTATTATTTATAAAGCACAACTAGTAGCCGGTCAAAATGGAAAAAAGGCGACAAAAACGCGTACCGGGCCTTTCAAACATTCGTTCAAATGTATGAAGATTCATCAGTGACATACATTCACCACTATTTCGTGGTCTTCGACCTACGTTCATTAGAAGTACTGACTTCCAGGGTTGCCGCGATCCGTTTGTTTTCTGTCTAACAATACAAGCGTACTGATCCAGTCATGATGGGATTTTAGTGTAACAGGCCCGCTCATCTGGAATAGACTTCTCTCAGCTCTTATTAATCTCCAGAATTTGGCTGAATTTAAACGGGCTTTAAACAAAATTATTTTAAAAATCTTACAATTCATAAATCCTAACTTCTTTTCAATATTTTATAATAAGCCGTATTCTAAAACTTTCGGTAATTGTTTGGTTTCGGTTGCCTCCTAATTGTACCTTTTTAAAATGTCTGCTCAGAAGATTCTCAATTTTTCATTTCTGAGCACGAACTGCCTCCTGTTTTATATTATGTTTTAATTTTAATATTCTTGTGTTGTCCCGTCCTGCTGTTATTGTTATTCTAAGTTTTTTCATCACTTTGTACAGTATATTTAGTGTTATAATTATTGTAAGTATTGGGTAAGGCACACTGTAGGAATAATTTTAAGAATATGACCTCTAATACTGAATTACCGTTTTTAAGTTTGTTATAGTTTAGCGCACTTGAAGTGAAATTACACTAAACTGCGCTATAAAAATGCAATTAATATTAATATTATTAATTATAAAACTTGGCACTCCTGCTAACTCACCAAACTTAGCGAACTACAATTGGGTAACCTGTGGTAGAGATATTTGTTATCCGATGAATGGTTCCCGGGCAGCGATACCTATACCCATCTCCCAAATTGTCTTGATGATGGATTGTAAACTGATCTTCAATAATTTGCCGTAATGTCGACCACGAATGTATCGAATTTCATATCAACTTATTTAAATATCTTCATGGTTCATGTCTTCTACTTATCGAAAAGACCCCGAATTATATTTTAATTATAAAAAATAAAAACCGGCTACATAATGTTCTTGCTAACAACAAGGTTAATTCTCTGATTAGATTATATTGAGTAGAATTTACAAGGGTCAATTATGATGCAAATACATGCTGATGAATCCACAAAGGTATAACTTTAGTTACACCACCAAGTACCCTTTGTCATCCAACCTCAGACTCTAGCGCTTGGCACAATCAATGAACTTTGGCTAGTGGCGCATAAAGCCATCGGTGCAGGTGAGAGGAACTAGTAGGCCATTGTTTTCTGTCGAATGAAATAATGCTTTGACCCGGTTTGTGTGTTGATTTTATGCTCGGCGTTGTTGAAATGTTTCCTAAGCGCGGCTTAAATGCGTATATAGGGCGTCAGCCTGTATGTAAGCAATACATATATTTTTTTTTCATGTATACGTTGCCATCAACAAAAGAATAAGAATAGTGAAAGTACAAAAACTCAAACAAAAGTATTAAGTAACAAGCATAAAATGTAAAAGTTCAGCAACTCAAAGAAATGTATAAAATGTAAAAGTACAACAACTCAAATAAAAGAAGAAGTATAAAAATGTCAAAGTAAAACAACTCAAAGAAAATTATAAAGTTACAAGTATTTAATGTTAAAATAATAAAATATCTAAAAGTATAAAATGTACAAAAAAAAATTTTTTTTTTTTAATATTTCAAAAAGTGAGTACTGCTAAGTATGAGCAATGAAGATGAAAATAATTAACAGGAGAAGAAAATCTTCGATAAATATAATTATTTATTTAAAAAGTTCAATATCAAGTATCCAGTTGTGAAATTTTCGATTGTCCCATATATTTCAGGCCATTTTAGTTCTAGATTATACAAGAAACGGGTAAGCACTTAACTTATTAATGCGGTGGGCAAATACCTGGCTGTGTGATTATTATAGTAGAGCCGTGGCTTACTGGCAATACTAATTTTATCAGATATTGCGCGCGAATACGTTTGACACGGACCTGTCAGATGAAGAAAAATATGATTTTGGAAAATAGCTTTAAGTGACAATCATAGACATGTTTTCAATACTGAGCGAAGCATTATTAACAATAAAATAATTGAAAACCAGTCAGTAAAGATCGACCAATGAGAATTTTATAAATATAAATACACCTTTTTTCTCAATTTGTTAGTAAAAAGGCCTTCCAAATTCATATCCCTGAAGACTAATATAATATCCATACCTACCCTTTGAAATGTAATTCCAGTCAAAACTATTATTATAGCCTATGATTTTAATAGAGAAACGTTTTTCTTCTATCTTCATAAAACTATTGTCTACGCTAGTGATGTACGAGTATATATAATATCTAATAACATCGCGAGATCGCAAACCTTCAAAATGCCAACGACTGCGGTTTATTTTTTAATGGATGCAATTTACTAGTTGATTTTTGAAAAAGCTCCCCACTTCAATCAACATGCTATATGCCAGGATACTAATTTTGAATTGTATTTTTTTGCTTGAGTAGTGAACTGTATATAAAATTCTGACGAACTAACCACTGAAAATAAGCTGTCCTGACGTTGAAACTTTTAAAATCATTCATATTAATACCAACCCAGACTATTTTAGATTGATTATTGATAAATAACATCAAAATTCCTCAGCGCTCGATGAATATAATACTCCATACTGATAAAATTAGGCAATTTAGGTAAATTTCGGTGAGACTTTAATGTCAGATTTAAAATGCGTTCCTTACTGCTAGCGCCTCGGCGTCTAAAAATGATAATTTCCGCTCTATGTCACAAAGCATGAATAGAAAACGCCTATTTATGATAATTGGTAAACTTCTTCACTTGCGTGATCGACCGTAAGATAAATGATGTTATATTTGATATGATTTGAGATTTTCACGGCCAAAAGTGTAAAAGTTAGTCCGAAACGTTTTTGTTCGAAACGTTGTCTAAAGCAGTACGTAGCGCAGCACGGCATAATACCCCGAAAATAAATCACTATTAGATATTGTATTCTGTATAGTACAGGTTCTTGAAATTTAACACCTTAGCCATACCACTATGAAAAATACTAATTTACGATTTCAATGCCAGCTTATTTCATCCGGGAACATAATGTTATGTATACATAACCTTACTATGATTAAAACATTAGAAAACGAATCACTATAACTTTGCGCATACTTTACATTCCTTTATAAAACCTGAGATATGGTATGAAAGTACTAGTTCAGAGTTCAGAGAATTCAATTTCAAATCATCTACAAAGTCTGAATACTCGTAAGGACGTTGATTGAGGCACTCGATAATTTCTAGGGAAAGGTGAACCTTTTACAGATGCACTAAAACAATCCTAGCTTTAAGTCCGAAAAAATTCCACGCTTTTGGCATTTCTCAAGTTACTAAGAGATGACATAAAGGCAAACGGAATTATTCTCAGGAAGTCAGATAAAGTACTTGCATGCTTTTGATGAGACGGAGTTATTCTCCTTTATATTAATAACATTCAGAGAAAGCCCTTGCATGCTCTTGATGACACGGTAAAATTGAGATAAAAGATAATAATAATTGAGACTTGCTTGCCTTTTTTTACATTAGCTCTACACGGGAGGCTCTGAGAAAAACATTCCCTCAGGGCTTTGGATGCTGTGTGGGGGGTATTTTTATGGACAGGAAGTTCTGGGAAGGAAAAGGGTATGAGGGGTGGGTAGGAATCTGGAGGTCAAAGTGTCCAGGAGTGACGTATGAATCAATTCCTCCCACTGCGGTGCAAGGAGATGGGTCGAGAGACTCCGTCTGGAGAGGTCAAATGGTCTCCCTCAATTATTCTCTCCGGATTCGGCCCGCCACCCAGTATGTGGTCAAACGCATCCGCCACCAATATCTAGACAAATTTTACCCCATGAACCCGGGCACCCCTGCTAAGTCTCGAAACGTAAACATGGGGGTACCCATGGAGAAGTGCTGGTTATCCAATAAATGGTTTAAAGGGCGGTGGTACCCATACCCGCCTTCCAAATTGAAGAGTTTCAAATTTTCAAAGAAACTTACTCGAAGCGTACGTAATTTATTTATTTATTATTTATTTATTATTTTATTTACGCCCTAATGGGCTTTTACATGAAAATATACATTTACATTGATTACAATAATTGAACATAAGAAGATAAATGGAGTTAATTGTAAGAAAGCAACACATATAATAAAATTTTGTGCAAATTAGCAAAACACTAATAAGATGGATTCAATATAAAATATACCCAAGCATGAAATAGTAAGTAAAAGAAAGTTCAACATAAACAGTAAGTAAGTGGGTGTGTTTAAACCCAGTATTAATTGTGTGTTTAACAAATCGATAAACCAATATAAATTAGAGTGTAACTTACTCGTGAGGTAAAGAACATTATAACAGAGATTTAAAAAAAAAAAAAAAATAACAAAATAAGAGTTGCACCTGTAAAAAGCAAAAACTAATAGAATTTAGCAATATCGACATGAATAAGAAATAATAAGATCTGAGATGGAACATAGTGTTATGTATAAAAAGTAGTTAGTAGGTATATGCATACAATTATAAGTGTATAGTAGAGCAAATAAAAAACAAACAAATATGGATATAATTTACTTGAAAGGTTTCGAATGGGAGAAGATGTAATAAAATTATTAAAGCTATAAAAGTTAATTATTAGCCGATAGAATCGAAATAAGTTGCCTTTTAAAGCTCACAAAATTGTCAAAACCAAATATATCTATAAGTTCACAGTATTTATTCGCAAGGTTGTGAATTCTAGGAATTGGTGAAAAAATAGAATAATTAGTGTTGAGGTTCTTGTTAAATTTAAAAGTATCTTTACTGCGAGTTTGCCTAGCAGGAACATTAATGCAAATAAGTTCCAACAAATTAGGGCTGTCAATTAAAGATTTAATAATTTTGAATAAAAATAGCAAATCAATTAACACTCTTCTATCAGATAATTTAAGAAGTTTAGTTTCAGCAAGCAAGTTATTGTAATTTATAAATTCGATTGGAATTTTCATTTTAAAATTAATGTACCGAAGGAATTTATTTTGTACCTTTTGTAATGATTGAGAATGGACCTTGTAGTACGGTGACCATACGGTGGAATTGTATTCTAATTTGCTTCGTACTAACGAGCAATACAGATGTTTTAATGTTGACATACTTTTAAAATTTGCTCCCATTCTCAAAATAAAACCTAGTATTCTCATCGCATCGCTTGTTATTTCATCGATGTGTTCGTTAAACTGTAGACTCTCGTGGAATATAACACCAAGATCACGAATCTGTGATACACGAAGAAGATTAGCACCATTCATAAAGTAGGAAAAATTAAGTGGATTTTTGCCTTTGTAAAAACTGATAATCTGGCATTTACCTAAATTTAGTTGCAAATCATTGACAGAACACCACGCACATAGTTTATTAAGGTTCAACTGCAAAATTGCGCGATCGTCATCGTCTTTGATTATTCTGTATATCTTCAGATCGTCGGCAAATAACAGGACTTTAACATTAGTAAAAATATTAACAATATCATTGATAAACAAACAAAATAATATTGGGCCCAAGTGAGATCCCTGTGGTACACCGCTCGAGGCAGCAAATGTATAAGAAGTAAACGAATCTATCTTGACTGCTAAGTACCTTCCTAATAGATAACTCTTAAACCATTCCAACATACTCCCTCTTATTCCCAACAATTTTAGTTTACGTAATAATATTTTGTGGTTTACTTTATCAAATGCCTTACTGAAGTCAGTATATATGGAATCAGTTTGATGTGATGCATTAAGGGCATTAACAATATCATTCGTGTACAATATCAAATTGGTAAGAGTAGATCTACCTTTAATGAATCCATGTTGAAGGGGAGAGATGGTTCGATTGATTCGGGATATCAACTTATCTAGTACTAGGCTTTCAAAAAGTTTGGGTAAAGTAGACATTATACATATTGGCCTATAATTTGTTACTTCGCTCTTATTACCTTTTTTGAAAATGGGCGTTAAAAGACTAAACTTCCAAAGGTCCGGGAATACACCTGATGAGAGTGACTTTGTAAATAACTTATGAATAGGATATGACAATGTATGCATACAATTTACTAAAAACCTGGGCGGAACATTATCAGGTCCTGCGGATTTTCGGGAATCAAGACTCTTCAGCTTAGATATAATATCGTCTATGGTTACATTACAGACAGATATATCAAGAGTTTCAACCAAATCAAAGCACGAAATATTGCTGTCTTCACTTGCATTAATGTAAACGCCGCTAAAAAAATCAGCAAAAAGATTAACAGTTTCCTGAAGATTTTGGGATAATTTAGAATCGAATGACACACTACTAGGTATGTAAGTACCATTTTCTTTTTGGGATTTAACATATTTCCAAAAGAAATTTGAGTCGTCCATGATAGAGCCTTCGACATCACTAATGTAATTTTTGTAACATTTTGCGGAGAGCTTATTGCACTCTGCCCTCAATTTTTGAAACGCAGTATAATCGATGGCCAGGCGACTTTGTTTGAATCTCTTATGAGATAATTTTTTAAGGTAAATTAAGTCTATCAGGTCTTTTGAGAACCATTTTGGGTATAGAGTTTCTCTGTAAGTCGTTAAAGGAACAAATTGTTCAATTGCAGAATTAACGATGAAGTAAAATTTTTTAAGGTGTACATTAATATCATCGTCGCTATCAAAGAATGACCAGTCAGTCTGTTTAAGGAAATTTGAAATTTTAACATAGTCAGCTTTTTTGAAATTTCGAGTTTCTACTACCTTTTTTACGATAGGAATTGGTTTAAGATTAGACATGCATATTTCTAGTGGTGGATGGTAAACATCGACAGGTAATAGAATTTCGGTACTTCTCACAACACAGATGTCAGACACATTTGACAGTGCCAAATCCAACGTACGACCTCCTATATTATGAACATTATTACACTGTGTTAGACCTAAGAACAGTGCCATATCTCTAATAACACGAATATTAACATTAGAACAAGAATTGACAGAATTCATATTACACCAATCATAATGTGGCAGATTGTAATCACCAACTAGAAGTAGTTTAGTATTAGGATATTTAGCACAAATTGATTCAACCTCGTCGCAGTGATTGCTGTAGCTTTGGACATCAGAATTCGGAGGTAAGTATGCACATCCCACTATTATTTTACCTCTAGAAGTGTTCACATTGACAAATAGTTGCTCGATGGATGTGTTTTTTGTGGATATTTTTGAAGAACTGAGATTTTTAGAGATAGCAATGGCTACACCACCTCCTCTCGTTTTGGCACTTGTTTTAGAATTCCTATCCATACGGTAGATGTTGAAATTTGGGAAGCCTAATTCGGCAGAATTGATTCCTGAGTCGAGCCATGTTTCGGTTAAAATGAATATAAAATTATATAAATAAACAAGACAAAGGAATATACGTGAGTACAAAGTTATTGTAAGACATAAAGAAGAAACAAAATCTAAATGTTATACAATGACCTCGTTAAAAAAATTCACTGTCAAAGTTTTAACTAATAGAGCTTTATACTTCAATAAAAACATCAGCTAATATGGCATAAGAGTTACATATGGTTTGTTATCTATTTACATGAGAATTGTAGCCTGAAACTGCACTGTTTATTACAAAAATGCATACATACCTCGTTTTTTTACATTGATCCCCACAGGAGGCCCTGAGGAAAATAACTTCCCTCTATGCCCATGTCATCTTTGGGTATGGTGTGTGAAGGGAATTTTTAGGGAAGCGAAGGAAAGGATATTCAAGGAAGGAACAAGATATGAGGGGTGGGTAGGAACCTAGGGATCACTGTGTCCAGGAGTGACGGACGAATGAATATACACCATGAATATGTTAGATGTAAATTGTAAGTATTAAGACGAAATTAGTAATTCTTTGAAACAAAAAAATCAGAAAAAGGTACGGTCGTATCTAAGACATGAACCCAGGACTCTAGCCTTGCCAGGGCGCAGATTATCCTAGATGCTACCGTACCTTCTTTGGATTTTTCTGTTTCAAATTTTCGTTTAAGAATTGCTAATACTGTCTTCAATAATTAAATGTATTACATTATTTTGTATATCTATGAAACGTAATAAACGTCTTGGGTAATTCACCCTGCCTGCTAACCGATGCGACGCTTTGTCTGACATTAATAAGGTTACGAACGCCACCCTTAACCTGTAGGAAAAATTAAACCTTTGAATCCTCAATAATCATTAGGCCAGGTCGCAAGGGATAAAGGTTCTCGCAGGCTTCCCTACCCTTACGTATAGAGGGTACCAAGCTATGTCGGAAACTGTTTGGGGTAGTATTTTGGGCTGCAAAGAAAATATGGAAGTAATAATTCTGCTCCCACAGCGGGTACTAATTAGTTTCAGAAATTACGTGCACGATTAATTTTCGTAATGGGACGTTTATCTTCATTTCATTTAATAAAATTACTTGGATTACAAAAGAATCGTACCAAATTTAGATAAATTATTGTTTTAACGATGCTGATTGACCATTGACTTTTCAACATCAATTACAGGCAGTTTAGCAAATATATTTTAATGCACGTCATAAAATAGAAAACTGTCCTTTACAAATGACCTTTGTGTACTTCTACTTTGCTCTATTTCCGTTCAACCTTTTTAAGTGGTACCAACGTAACATAATACATTAAGGTTAACAATTGCGTATGCCTTTAATATTTAGTATTTTAAATTTTTACTATACCCATGTTATTTACTTATTTTTATAACTCGTTATTGCTACGACTTGTTTTTTACACACATATATATTTACCATTTCTCACTTTGTATCTTAAGTGAATTAAAAAATAAGATAGGTTATCGGGACAACGCGCGAAGTTACACTGAACTGGGTCCAGTGGACAAACTTGTGATTTACTGCGTTTAGTAATGCATATAAGCCCGTCGGTCATACAAGCTGACACCGGCTGCCGTAAACACATCGCTCTAGGTTATTTTATCTGAAAGAAATGCCTTCCTGTGCTTTTGAGATGTGTTTAAATTATTCTCGAGTAAAAACCAAATCTGATAGATTTCTTTCCATTGGCGTGTATTCAAATATGACTTATTATTTCAATAAATACAATTATTCACAATGCTTTTCGAATAAAATAAAGTAAGATAGCAAACATAAAAATACATAAGAGTATGAAAGAAAACCAAGTGACAGTACGTCATATTCTATTACTCTGCTCGCTAGTTTGTTAGTCAAAACTGAAGGCAAGCATGAGCATGACGTCAAAAATGCTCGTCGCTCGCCCGTCAGTGGGCCGTTTTAAGCTCGCAACTGATGTCGCGAGAAGGTAAGAGAAACGAGGGGCGTTCATAATAATATAGCCGTTTCACACGTACACACATTCTTTAAATGGCTATCTCTTTCAAATGCGTTCCGTTCATTTAGCTGTGAATGATGTTATTTTTAACCATTGCATTCGTTTACACAATTCGTTGTGTTTATTATTTCCTCGTACGTTTTGTTACTCGATTTCAACCTAGAAATAAGAGCGTGTCATATTTTTTGTTCGATTCGTATGAACATAATGCGTCTTTGTTTTTATATCAATTATATGTTCCCTAAATTTATAATGTAATGGTGAATGACTACTTTATGGAGAACATAAAAAAATGAATAGATTCAAATTTTCCGTCATATTATTAAAATGTGAATATAAATGCTATAAAAAATACTCTCATTCAAAATAAACGAGTCAGCTTAAAAAAATCATTGGTTGTATGTGATAATATCTGTTAGTCACAAATTATTATGTTATTGCTTTCTTATCATTGTTAATCTTACTCGTAGTACATTTTATAATTAATATTTAAGTGTATAATAATAACAAAACATAAAGTTCAAGGTTTACGTGAGACATGGTGTCATGTGCCACTATGATCAGTCTACCTTGCGGTAGGAACGCGAAAACTAGTAAATAACGCGAATTCAGGTTGTAGAACCTGAAAAACTCTTGGGTTTTTAAAATATTCCTTCACAACCAATGTTCAATATTAGAACCAGGTCAACTGCAAATGAAACTGATTTCATCCATCATAAAACGAAATATTTATCTTATCCAGCCAATTTCGAAGGGGTGACAAAAACGTATATTTTCGCCAGAATATTTTAATTCCTCGTTCGAATGTTCCATTTTCAATAATTGAAAGAAATTCAAAGCATTTCAAAAATATTACTTTCACAAAAACGTTCAGGGAAAACCAACACGCCATGCTGCGTGTTGGGGAATTACCATTTAATTAACGTTTGGTGACGTAATAAATAATGTAGGTATAGTTTATATGCTGCACGTTCAAGAGCGGAAGATATATCGCACTTGTGAAAAACCACCCTTCGGAATAAAAACGTTGTTAAAATAGCTTTAGCCATGTTTGATGACCAGATATTCTTCATCTTCTTCTTCCCCGTCTCCTTCCTCTCCCCATTACCTTCAGCCTTACAACGTACCTTAAATATCAATGATTCTTAAATATAAATGATTGTCTCACCGGATCTAGATGGTTGGAAGCAGCTGCAACACTGGTGTCTATTTTAGTCACAATTTCAAATTTAAGTATTTTTAAAGTTATTCTACGCAAAAATTGCAAAAGAAACAGGTTTTTGGCACAGCAAAAGTTTTGTTATTAAGGATGATTGATCTGTGCATTTACAATAATTTTAGATATTTAGATAGAAATATACAATTTTTCACAAATAGAATAAAAATATAAAAAATATTGTTCGTTGATTCGCCCTAAGAAGCCTGTGTTATTTGGTCTACATTCTATGGTATTCCATGTTAATCATATCGAATCCGTTGTAAAGGGCGCAATTTCCCTGTGAGAGGTCCATTGCAAAAAGGGTGCCTTAGTACATATCGGCGTTAGCTCAGGTGGTAGAGGTTGAGATCATGATCATCAGGCGTCAGGTCAGCTACGGCTTTTACACGGGTAACTGATTGCCAAACAAACCACTTCGAATTCGTCAAAGGAAACGCATTAATGGGGTATGATAGTATATTCACAAAGCACAATTACAAACAGATACACAAATGAGATGGGTCATTTACATCCTAAATATTCCTAGCGTTTCGTTAGGAACAATCTCTCTTGATAATTTAGGTTCTGGCTGGCAAGCGTGTGTGTAGGCATAATTCAAGTCACAAAAGGCACATAAAAGGTAAAGATAGTTAATCCGCTTACATGAATTTGTAGTAGGTTTCGCGTACATGTTGAACCACAAAAGGAGGGTTATCTTCCGTACTGTACGCGCTATTACGCGTACATTTCTCCATGGTGAGTAGGCACAGCAATTAGGTACAGGCTTCGAAAATACTTGTACAAAGCGGCCGTTAATTTAGGCGCGCAATCATGGCGTCCTGGTTGATAGCAAAACAGACATGTTGACAGGGCCAAGGCTAGATTGTGAGTGTGGGCGGTTGGTGATTTGAATGGCCGGCGTGTCGAGCGTAGAGCAGTTTTACCAACTTGGCCGTGCACAAGGCAGGCGCGCGCGCACAGCGACAATGGTAACAACTCACCGCTGACTAATTTGAATTCGCGGGAGTTTTGAACGTGTCCGATTCGTTACGTGACACATCCCCGCCCGCCCGAGAAAAAGCAACGTGGCAATGAAGCAATAGGCTTAAGAATCCTCTTTTACTTAAAACATGCCACTGGCTTCTCAGAGAGATGGCTTGCGAGAGAGAGAGAGAGAGAGAGATTGTTGGGTGTGCTAGCTAATTGATGACAAACATAAAACACATAGTGACATGACAAGACAAGACAAAATACAGTAACATATGACATGACAAGACAAGACAAAACATAGTAACATATGACATGACAAGACAAGACAGAACATAGTAACGTATGACATGACAAGACAAGACAAAACACAGTGACATATGACATGACATGACAAGACAAGACAAAACACAGTGACATTTTGAAAGAGAGAAAAAAAATGACTCTAAGTTTATCATTGGTCCGGGAAGCTAAGATTTGCGAAGCGTAGTTTGTTTGCGTAGTGGGTCGGAGTTTGCGTAGCACTTGTTATTTTCAAAACACATGACCCTTTGAGATTACACTCAAATGAACACTAGGGTCTTGGAAAAGAACACGGTGTGGAGCTTTGTTGTTGCGGAGGGGTTCTACTATCACAGAGGTCAAAATAGGTGCTTCAGGTTTGTAGAGATGCCAGAGTGGATCCATGCTGGTAGTAAGCAAGGTTGTACTGGTTATTAAAGCGTGCAGGGCTGCAAGTAACATGGGTTGGTGCCAAATGGAGGTTGGTGGTGAGTATGCACAAACGGCATTTGGTGAGTCTGCATGAACGGCGACTGGTTGGTCTGCGTGTTTTAGTATTTGCAAGACAGTGCTTGTGTCAGTGCTTGATGGAGCAAAAGACAACTGTTGATTTGGCAGGAACGGACAACTAACCTGGAGCTGACATGCTCGGAGGTTGTTGTTTGGAAAGTGTCATTATATTGTGAGACAACTTTTTCGCAACTGCACAAACGGATCACACTTGATTGAGTTGAGTGTGGTCGGGTGCTTTTTATATAACGAGGCTGAAGAGAGGGGACCTCCGTGACGGTAGTGAAGGCGGCAATGAAGAGGGCTCAGCTGGTGATGAGAGAGGCTGCTGGGCTTCTTTTTAGTCCAGGGGTGAATTATTATTAGAACAAAATTCTTGAAGTTTACCAGCCTGGTAGACCAATGATGCAAAAATGGTTGGAGAGAAACAAATGTGCCTTGGGTAGAAGAAAGAGATTTGCTTGCCAGAAACCAGAGAAAGAGAAAGATAGAGATGTTCCTAACTAGTTGATATTTTACAAATGTGAAAAAAAATATGTTTTCGTATCAAGAGGTGACTCTGTATAGTCCATTCAGTGCAATAGTACTGAATACAAATCCACTGATACAAGAACATGTTTGTGCAGTGAGACAAAAAAATAACTTCTTTGAAAGCAATTGACCTTTCATGGTCAATGTCATCGCTAAAGCGGTAACAACGTAAGGCTTTCAAGGAAGAAAACATAGTGAATATATTTCATTGAAGGGTGAAGGGATGATGGAAGAAGGGGTGAGAAAAAAAGATTCGTGGATGAGGTTTGTCCTATTTGACAGGCGATAACCCAATGCTTATCGTACTATTTCCAAATCCGTGAATAATTTTTAACAATATGTACATGGTGAAAGTGATGACGAAAGAAGATGTTTGAGTACAGAAATCTGCTGAAAACTGGCTAGAGTCCGGATTCGATCTTCAGGAGAGAGCGAAATATATTTGACAGCAGGTTTCCCGACTCATTACATTTACAAGAAGGTGTGATGAAACATAACATACAACATCATACAATTCTAGTCTTTCATGTGTGTTGGATGAAAGACTAGGGGTCGATTTAATCTTCTACAAATTTGTGAGAAAATGACAGACCCTTGTTCAAATTTCACAAACCTGGGAGTTTTCTTATTCGTTTCCCAGCCGACGAGTTAGGTGTTTTTGTGTCATGTCCCGATTGACCTCCTACGACACGATACCTCATAATCAAAAGTGAAGCCGATGATTAGTCCATGGTCAATGGATAGTAGATAGTTCTTGGGTTTAGTTAGAAGAAGTCTACAGGCATCAGTTCAACCAAAATTTGCTGAATGCACAGCTTCAATGTTATTATTATTTTTTTTTTTTAAAATTCTTCCAAGAGGGAAATTTCCTGCTGTTTGGCAAGTTAAACAAAAGTGTCAAATGTTTTTAAAATGACAAGACATATCCGGGTAAAATGATCTACGTCAGGTAGTTCAAGTATAAACAGGTGGCAATCTTAATTAAGAAAGGCCAATTGATATTATATCGTTCACACGAATCACGGTAAGTATTATGACGTCTTCACGTATCATGTAAGAATTTGAACGATTTTGAAAAAAAGGTCGAGCCTAGTATTGCAAGGGTGTAAGACAGTAGGTATTTATATCAAAACATTGAGACAAATTACCTATTCGCTGCATTGGCGAAAAAATTAAGTGATTATGACGAGCTTCTCGTATAGCGTTGGATTTTATAACGTTCGCACGTATCATGGTGGATTTTATAACGATCTCTCGTATCATGGTGGATTTTATAACGATCTCTCGTATCATGGTGGATTTTATAACGATCTCTCGTATCATAGTGGAAGACAAATTTACGTTTAAGTTGATAAAGAAGTTTCCATTTCAATACAGACGGCATATGAACAAAATACACAATAAACATACTCGGTGATGTCGATAGTTATTGGTACCAGCATAATACAAAAGTAACATGACAAGCAGATACAATTGTACAAGACATGTGATGTGATGGTAGTAATTACTTACACAGCGCACAAATATAGCGAAAGAGACCTATTGGTTTTACTTACTCTTTGCTTACAATATACTGTGATGACACAACCAAAAGTTGAGTTTACACGGTAAGTGATGACATAATACAAGACATATGTCAACAAGAATTTTTTATACAAGACAAAAAAAAATATATATATATATATATATAGAAAAGGAGGCCTATTTGGCTTTACATATTCTTTGCTTATAATATAAAAGTTTGTAGTGGTTTATTTAAGACCTGATTGGGTTTTACCTACTTAAAATGACCAAACAAAATGAGCAAGGAAACACGCTTGGTGTTACCAATTGCCACAAACACGAATGTTGTGAACTTTACATGTTATACATTTTTATATACAAAAAGGAGGGCACCTTGAGACACAGGATAACTTAATATGAGTGACCTGGCTTGGTGTATTTTAACAAGGCAAATTAATGTCATTCAAGACAAAATAAAGTGCGACAAAATAACAGATTTGGGTCAGGAAGTTGAGATCCTATGATTTTACATACTCAATGTGACCGAAAGGTGTTATGCATGGTACAATGTTATTGATCAGGAAGACAAATTGCAATTTGTTTTTCTTTACAACAACTATTTTCAGAAATGACGTGTCAATATCAAATTCTGAAAAAAGACAAGAGCAAATGGGATAGTTGAGCGCCATTCAATTTTGGGAAAACTGAAAAAACTTTAACATGGTAATTGTAACTTATTTGTTACACCTGTGTAACTTGAATCAAATGACGATACCGAACTGGAATTACACACGCATTTTGATTACAAATTACAGGGGTAGAACATTCACCTCAATTGGGTGTATGTTGCAAAAGGGTCATTGTTTTATACGATGGAACCCATTAGAACAAATATGAAGGACAATAGGAAGAACAATAGGAAGAACAAGAGCAAAAAAAAATAAAATGATATGTCAAGAAAACTTGGTGTGTTGGGAACAGGGAATGGAGAACATTTTCGAGTATCGCGCGTACCCAAAAATACAAACCGACATTGAGGAGGTGTCTCTTTTCTGAAATGATCAGTTTCAAAAAAGGTGTGTACATGAGAAAAAGTGAAACGTGAGAAAAAGAATAGTAACAAAAGTTTATATACAAAGAAATAGTGTACCGAGGTCAAGGTTACAATTGACACTTATTGTACCTTGTCGTATAAGATTTACTTACAACAAACCATAATGGATGATTAACTTATGAAAATCAAGAACATTATGGTTAAAAAGGCTAATGATTTCAACAAAAAAACGAATAACACTATGGTAGACGGCTTGTGAGATCAATAGTAGAAGTCATAGATAGTTGTTTGAGCAAAGTTTGTAGTGTATGGCAGTGGTTGTTTCTGCCAATGAGGTACAAACGTAGGGACAGGAGTGATGGTTTCTATTGTTTCTATATTTCCAGCCTTGACAATGTCCTTTATGTGGTAGTTGCCTATGTGTTTACCAGAAATGTCGGACAGGGTGTACACCAAATCTGAGATTTTTCTCAGTACTTTAGCCTTGATAAAGCGGGGTGCCAATTTGGCAGAGAAGTACATGGCACCTTGTGACAATGTGTTATTTCTTCTCCAGACAATATCCTCTTTATTAAAAGTGACATGTTTCCTGCGTAAGTTGTATCTGTCCGCACTTTTTTGGTGGGCCAGTAATAAAGCGTCTGTTACTTCGCTGTAGATAGCAGAGAGTTCTTCTAAACGGTGAGCATATGTTTCTACAGGGTCTTCAGATGAGGGGACCGATGATGGGAAATCAATATTCCGATGTAGAGAGCCGTGAACAATTTGTTCCATGCCGTGTTTGAGGAAGAATGGGGTGTAACCGGTTGTAAGATTTACCGTGTTGTTTATAGCTGCTTGATTTTTTTCCAAGTTTTTACACCAAGTGCGTTGGTCTTTATCAACTAAGATAGCCAGGGCAGTATTGATGTTTTGGTTATAACGCTCTACATTGTTGTTCTGTGGTGTGTAGAGAGTATTATAAAAAATGTCCTTTATGCCGTATTTGGACAGGAACTCCTTAAATTCAGTTGCGATGAAGTGTTTTCCGTTATCCACAATAATTGTACGGGGGGTTCCGTAAGGTATAAATATGTGTTTTTCCAAAAGGCTTACGACTGCAGATGCGGTGGCTCTTTTTAAAGGGAAAATCCAACAATATTTGGTGAAAATGTCCACTACACTGAGTATATGCATGTGTCCAGCATAACTTCTGGGGAAAGGTCCAATAAGATCCATTGACAGTGATTGCAGTGGTCTATCGGCGCGTTTGGGTTTACCCATAAGACCAGCAGGGGGTGCAGTGCTGTGTTTATAAGCTTTGCAAGTGTCGCATTTAGAAATATAATTTCGCACTTGTTTGAAAAGACCGGGCCAATAATATTTCAAGGATATTTTTTTATATGTCTTGAAGGTTCCGGGGTGTATGGATTCCGGGGCACTGTGGTTGTTGAATATTATTTGTTCTCTTTCTTCAGGAGGAACAACCAGTTTCCAGGCATGGTCTTCGAGAATAGACAAAGGAGGTTTGCAATTACGGTACAATTGTCCTTTTTTTATGATAAAATTGGGAAACTGTTGAGGAGAGTTAATGCAACCGTTGAATATCTTTAGATACCAGGTGTCCTTAGTGGAAGAGATGGGAGCAGTTGGTTCGGTGTTTAGGAGAGCAAGCTCGATTCTTGAGAGTGCATCAGGTACAATGTTGTCGGCGCCTTTGCGGTGTATGACATCGAAAGTGTATTGAGACAAGCGTGATGACCAACGAGCGAGTCTACCGGATGGATTGTTCAAGGAGATTAGCCATTTTAGGCTGCTGTGGTCAGTAATTACAGTGAATTTGCTACCGTCTATGTATCCTCGAAAGTGGTGAATAGAATCCATTACTGCCAGTAACTCTTTTTCCGTTATTCCGTAGTTCTTTTCGTGTTTGTTTAAACTTCGGGAAAAGTAAGCTACAGGGTGTTCTCCATCGGGAAATTCCTAAGTTAGTACTCCGCCGATTCCAACATTAGAAGCGTCAGTATGGAGCGTGAAAGGAAGTGTGAAATCAGGGCAGTTCAGCACAGGTGCTGTTTGTAGAGCAGATTTCAAAGTGATGAAGGCTTTTTCGGTTTCAGGAGACCATAAGAAATTACTGATGCCTTTGCGTGTACCAGTGATTTTGTTGAGGGGTGCTGCAATGTTGGAGAAGTCTTTGATGAACCTTCTATAATAACCAGCCAGTCCTAGAAAACCTTTGACTTCTTTTGCGTTTTTGGGTCTGGGGAAATTTGCCATGGCTTCGACTTTAGCTGGGTCCGTTCTCAGACCTTTTTCGTCGATAATAAAGCCTAAATAACGCAAGCGGGACTTGCAGAATTCTGATTTCTTCAAGTTGATGGTAAGACCGGCGAGCTTGAGTTGTTGGAAGACTTTTTCCAGCATTTCAATGTGTTTTTCGAAAGTGTCAGTTATGATGATGAGATCGTCTAGGTAACAGAATAAGTTATTATCCGATTCTGGGCCGAATAACTTGTCCATTAACCTTTGTAGTTCGGCAGGGCTGTTTTTGAGGCCGAATGGTAACCTTTTGAAGTGGAACATACCTCTACCTGGTATGACAAACGCAGTTTTTTCACAAGATGCAGCATCTAATGGTATTTGCCAAAAAGCTTTGCTTAGATCAATTGAGGATATAAACTTGGCGTTTCGTAGTTTGTCGAGGATGGCGTGAACAAATGGAAGTGGATAGGCGTCAGCCTCAGTGCAAGCATTAAGCCTTCTACTGTCGATGCAGAATCGTGCAGAGCCGTCCTTTTTTGATACAAGTAGAGTTGGGTTGGTCCAGGCGCTTCTACTAGGAACTACAACGCCTAAACTCAACATTTCGTCTAACTCTTTTTCCAATTGTTTAAGTTTCTGGGGAGCTAGGTTATAGTACCTTTGTTTGATGGGTGGTCCGTTGGTTTTGATGTGGTGTTCGACTAGGTTAGTTAGTCCTAAACCGCATTTTTCGAAGGATATTGATTCAAATTTGTTGATCATCCTTTTTAATTGTTGTGACTGAGCAGAACTTAGATTTTCGTAAGGTATTACTGTACGAATTTCACTGACTTGTGTGGAGTGAGAGGTGTTGTTGCAAGTGTTAAATACCTGGGGGGCGACATTAAAGGCCTTCCAGAAGTCTACACCGAGGATAAAGTTCTGGGTTATTGAAGGAATCACTAAGAAGTTGATCGTGATTGTTTTGTTTCCGCAACTAACAGGTAGTGCTAGAGAACCTGTGACAGTTTGTGCTGTGTTGTCTGCGGTTGTGACGTGTGTAGAATGCATCTTGATTCTAAATCCGCAATTGACGAAAGGTATGTGTGCATTATTGCCGAGGCAACTAATAGATGCGCCACTATCCATAAGTCCCGAAAAGGTGACATTATTGACAGAGAATTGAGCATAGGGTCTTCCGTCTTGAGCTTCTTTGCAACTAACAGTTGAAAGATGTAAGGCCTGGTTGAAGTATTTTACGTGTCTCAACCACTCTATCCATTCCTTAGGCCTTGGAGTGAAATGGATTCCCGAGAGGTTGGGTATTAGTTTTTTTGCTTCTTGTTTACCCAATTTGGAGGGGGTTTCGAAAAGTCCGGTGGAGGTTTGACAACTTTATTGGGAGCGTGTAATCTCTCGTAATTGTGTCTTGATTTTTTGAAAATTTCTCGTAGATTGTCACGAGGTGGAGAGCGGTTTTGGGAAGAATGCCTCTTAGGTGCTCTGGTGTCTCGGGGTTTTTGGAGGTTAGCTTGCTTAAAACAAGTAGTTTGAGAATGACCGGTTTTCTTGCAGAATGAGCAGGTTTTTTTTTCATTATATTCTGGTTTGATACCAGAGGATCTGCTTGGTTTGGTGATTTCGTTTTCATCGTTAGAGTCTTTTCTTCTGTTTTGGTATGTTTCCAATAGAAGGCAAACGTCGTTAAGTTGGTTTATGCTGAGGATTTTTTGTGAAGTAATGATGTTCTCATATTTATGGAGGAGACCATCAATTATAATCGGCAGCAGTTCGTTGTCCGAAACAGGTGAAGAGAGCCTGGCGTTTATGAATTCAGCTCTTTGTATGTAGTTGGCAGCTGATTCATTTGAAAGTTGCTTGATTGCAAACAGCGATAGTTTTATTTTGTGTTGGGCTTCCTTTTTTTCAAAACTGCTGATGAGGGCTGATTTTAGTTTGGGCCAAGAATCTGCCCTTTTTCTGTGATTTATGCCACGAGAGCAATTCGGGTGCAATGAGATCAATAAAGTTGCGATGTAGGATCTCTATGGGAATTCCTCTGACTTGGGCAGTTTCTTCTATTCTGTCAATAAAATTTTCCACATCGGTGCGACCGTTGAATTTAATTTTCCAGGATGATAGGTCGTTACTTTTATTTTGTGGAATGACCGGTGCTGGTATGTTTTTTGACTCAGGTGGTACTGGTGTACTTATTTTTGCTTCCTCTGGTTCGGGGTAATTAAAACGTAAATTCCTGATGTATTTCTTGTTGAAGTACAAGGCGTAATTTATAAGCGACTTCCTTGATTTGTCAGTTGGCGACAAGTCCCTTTTACGAAGAGCTTGTAGTAATATTTCTCTTTTTGATTGGAAAATGTTGGTGATTACACCAAATGTAATTTCTGTAGGTACAGTGGGTGAGTCCATTTTGAAGGTTTGCTTGATGTTTGAAAAAGGAAGATGATTGTGTTCCGGAATTTTTGAAGTGTTTTGAAATTTTGAAAATTTGGCCAGGACTTTGCTTTGTAAAACTGTGTTTTTTAGTTTCACTAGTCACTTTCACTTGTTGAGAAGAAAAATTGGCCAGAACTTTGCTTTGTAAAACTGTGTTTTTTAGTTTCACTAGTCACTTTCACTTGTTGAGAAGAAAAATTGGCCAGGACTTTGCTTTGTAAAACTGTGTTTTTTAGTTTCACTAGTCACTTTCACTTGTTGAGAAAAAATTGACCACAGATTTACTGATTTGAAATTGAGGATGTTGAAGAAAAGGAATGAATTTAATTTCACTTTTCACGTCACTTGTTGTAAGGTTAAAACTTGTCGAAGGCACTTGGAAGGTTAACACTCGTCGAAGGCACTTGGAAGGTTAACACTCGTATTTGCACACTAGAGGAAAAAACAGTTGTACCTATAATTTATTAGGAATAAATGTATAATTAGTGTTGAGACAATCCCGTGTTTTTATTTACACTAGTTGAAGGAAGGTGATTTGTTGGTAATGTTCGCTATGTGAAAGGAGACATTACGGTTTTGAAATGGGCGTTGAAAAAAAATAAACACACACGAATTCGTGATGTTTATTGCTTGTTGAGAAACAAAAACAACTCTGTTGTGTTTGTTTGTAGTTGTCGTGAGTGTTCACGATACGCGGCAAGGTGTGAGCACGCGTGGCCACCATTTTGTGAACCCAGTTTTTTGCGAGCGCGCCAAAAAAAACGGTTTGTGGACATTTGCTAAGGAAATCACATGTTGTTACAAGAATAATGTACATGAGTAGAATTTCAATTGACGAACACGAGGTAGTCTATTGTTGGCTTATGAAGGGATGACAAAAAAAAATTTGCCCTATGTTAGGCGACAGTGTAAGGGGCGCAATTTCCCTGTGAGAGGTCCATTGCAAAAAGGGTGCCTTAGTACATATCGGCGTTAGCTCAGGTGGTAGAGGTTGAGATCATGATCATCAGGCGTCAGGTCAGCTACGGCTTTTACACGGGTAACTGATTGCCAAACAAACCACTTCGAGTTCGTCAAAGGAAACGCATTAATGGGGTATGATAGTATATTCACAAAGCACAATTACAAACAGATACACAAATGAGATGGGTCATTTACATCCTAAATATTCCTAGCGTTTCGTTAGGAACAATCTCTCTTGATAATTTAGGTTCTGGCTGGCAAGCGTGTGTGTAGGCATAATTCAAGTCACAAAAGGCACATAAAAGGTAAAGATAGTTAATCCGCTTACATGAATTTGTAGTAGGTTTCGCGTACATGTTGAACCACAAAAGGAGGGTTATCTTCCGTACTGTACGCGCTATTACGCGTACATTTCTCCATGGTGAGTAGGCACAGCAATTAGGTACAGGCTTCGAAAATACTTGTACAAAGCGGCCGTTAATTTAGGCGCGCAATCATGGCGTCCTGGTTGATAGCAAAACAGACATGTTGACAGGGCCAAGGCTAGATTGTGAGTGTGGGCGGTTGGTGATTTGAATGGCCGGCGTGTCGAGCGTAGAGCAGTTTTACCAACTTGGCCGTGCACAAGGCAGGCGCGCGCGCACAGCGACAATGGTAACAACTCACCGCTGACTAATTTGAATTCGCGGGAGTTTTGAACGTGTCCGATTCGTTACGTGACACCGTACAGGTTCGTTTCTTAAGTGGAATTCCTTGAAGGTTGGCGCTAGAAAGATGTGATTACTTGAATCATAAACGTGAAGCAAAATTTAATATTTCTCCTTTAGAAAAACGTAGGAAAGAGTTTAATCTCGTCTGAATTTTCAAAAATAAACAGGATGATTGACTCACCTACTTTGTTCCAATTGCTTTGTTGCAAATATCCCTTCAATATCCCTTCCCGTAGACTCATTAACAATGATTTGATTTTCCTTAATCAACACTTCACAAATTATGGATACCATTCACCAATGCCTAGAATGGCAAGTCTTGTCAACTCAAGTCAGGTGACCAGACCAGATCTGAATGACAACGAAGATACTTATTTTTCTCTTTCCCTTTCCTCTTCCTTTAGCCTTAAACATTCCTTAAATGAGAATGCCTTAATTCTACTGGCTACATCGAGTCTGAACCAAACGTACGGTACCACTTTTTTGGTTCAAATTGTTCTACATTTTCAAATTAAAAAAAATATGTATTTCTATAATTAATAATAATTATTATTATTTTTTATTCCAGGTTGTGGGGAGGTGAGTGCAATCTCACACATCCCGTAGAGAGCATAAGTACATATAATATTTACATCATAGGTATTTTATAAATAATTAATTCGGTATTTTCACCAAGTGTGAATACTGTTAGGAATGTGTGGAAAATTTAAAGTTTATTTTTGTGTTTACGATTATCTTACTAAAATATGTAATTTAAATATTTTCATTCATAGTAATTGATTTCAAAAACAATCCAAAACCGCACATTTCGAAACTGTTCCAACTGGCTACAATGTCAATATGTCATAGAAAACGCCAATGGCTGGTAAGACTGCTGTCGGCAACATCGCCCGGCATGACTTCAACGCCGCCGAATTCACGAATGAAAACGAATATGTCGTTTTGGCCGCCAATCGAAAATGGCACATTTTTAATCGTTATTGAAAATCTTATTCATAACATATGAATAAGATTTTCAATAACGACATAAAACGACATAAAAATACCTCCATCATTGTATTTTTTTTGTAAATTAAAAAAAACACAGTCAAAATACCCTATTGAATTGTACTGAAATCATACTT
Source organism: Hesperophylax consimilis (assembly GCF_061612785.1). Lineage (NCBI taxonomy): Eukaryota > Metazoa > Arthropoda > Insecta > Trichoptera > Limnephilidae > Hesperophylax > Hesperophylax consimilis. The sequence goes on from NC_142842.1 coordinate 32,829,148, forward strand.
TGTGTTTTGCCTTTTCACAAAAATGTTTTAAATTGAATGGGAAAAGGAAGCACGCCATTAAGGCGAGGCTATCAGTGGAATCACAATTTTTGATTAATCTTTACGACGAATCCGCTTACATTATGAACACAAAAAATATGTTTTGGATAAATTGAAGGTTTTCCGATCGTTTCGTTTATGCAGAATTTATTTTTTGTTAAAAACTTTATAGAAATATAAAAAAAACAACTCTTAGCATAAACTACTTAATAATGTTTATTTTTTGGAATAACATTATTGAGTAAAACCTCAAATTGTAATATTTAATTATTGAAGACAATATAAGCGATTTCTAAACGAAAATCTGAAACAGAAAAATCAGAAAAGGATACGATCAATATGTCCTAGATGTGACCATATTCTTTTCTGATTTTTCTGTTTCAGATTTTCGTTTAGAAATCGCTAATATTATCTTCAATAATTAATAATGCTTTATTTTTAGATCGCAAATTGTAAAAAGCATACAAGAAACAACTTTTAAAACTAGTGTTTTGTTGATTATACTATGTTTTGTGACCTTGATTTACTTTTTCTTTTTATAAAATTCTTCCAAAATTCTAAAAAAGCTTTTTGCGCTTAAAGCGACCATTTCTGGACTCCGTTGTCCAAGAAATTTTATGCCTTTTCCCTATATTTGTGATGATATAAGACTTAGAATTACATACCAAGAATATACATATTTTGGCTTGTCCTCTTAAGGAAATACAATAAATAAGTTAGTTATTATTGATTATTAATATTTCAAATTTACCATTTGTTGGTCTTATTATAACTGTACTCGGATAAACATAAATATCACAAAAAAAAATTTTTCCGAGGAAAATAAAACTTTGAGAAACTCTTAACTAAAATATCAAAATATTTACTGTTTTTCTTGCATTAATCCACGTCATGATTCAGTTAAGCTACTAAGAAAAGTTGGAAACAACAACATTTATTTTAACGAGCTAATAAACTTCGAGATGTTTGGCTAAGCAAGAACACCATCGTCTCAAATTCTCTGAAAATCACGTCAGCCTCTTTAATAATTACTTTGAATCAACATCAATACAAAACAATTTCAAGTCGACGAGCTTCAAAGCGCTTAACACTTCATCACGATTTTTTTTGAGGAAAATGGTGGGTGGAAAGGAAATCTAAAATGTGACAAAACTTACAATAGTTATTATTATTTTTTTGGTAAACTAATGTTTTAAGACAAGGTTTTTTATGCATAGCACATATAAAATAAAGTTGGTTGTTTTCAGTTGAAAAAATGTAACAAGCAGTAATAGTTGAATGAAACGCTAGTATATATTGAATCATTTCGCGGGTAAGAGATAAACCGCCATAGCTCAGTGGTCAGAGCTGTCGACCGGAAATCGAAGGGACACGGGTTCGAGTCCCGTTGGCGTCATGTATCTTTTATCAGGAGATTTTTCAATGTGGATGAGTATTTCAGGCGAATAATTATTGCTTGTAAAATAATTGTTACAATAGTTGTTTATTGTGAATGTAGTGTAGAAATATACTGGTAGTATCTTTCATTACGAAGTGATTTTTTAAGACCGTTGGTCAAACCCGAGCTAAATGTGCATGTGGCTCTGTTCTTCTGTGCTTATTCTATTCAGACCAGTGGCAGTTTTCTCTCTAGTGCGTTTGTGCAGTGAATCCCCATTGAAAAGATAGACAAACTTGCAAATTAATAAATTTAGTACATTGTAAACAGCGCACTGTTAAAATTCCGAGTTTTTTTTTTACAGGTGTTTTTCGATATCTGTCTCACAAGGATATACCTGTGTCGAGACAGACGTATTGGATACACACATGAGTATTTACATATTATTTTATACATGTATAACTTTAACCAAAAAATAAATTATAAAGATGTATACATTTTGAACCGCAAAAATATAAAAGAAACTGTAGGTTATCCTACCGAGATAACAATATTATTTTTTTTATATTAACTCCACACAGGAGGCCCTGAAGAAGATAATTTCCCTCAGGGCCTATGTCATCTTTGGGGATGCTATGTGGAGGGTCTTTTTGTGGGGAGGAAGGAGTGAACATGGGTCTTGAAGAGTCCCATATTGTAGGAGGGAGGAAACACAGAGGCCAGCAGTTCGTTCCACAGCCGAGCTGTTGAACTTAATAACGAATCGTAGAAGCGACCCGTTCTCATGTGACAAATCTCAACCGTGTACAAATGTTGGGCGCACGTTTGGCGTGTATCCCGACTACGCATCGGTGCCGAAGGGATCAATGACGCTAGTTCCTCAGAGCATCTTCCATTGTAATACCGATAGAACAAGGACAGAATACCTACCTGACGCCTGTGCTCTAAAGATTGCAGTCCGTTTGTTAAGATTTGGGAATCTATCAAACGGACCGCCCGTTTTTGCACAGAGTCAAGGGTTTTTTTCAGGTATTTAGGGGCTCCGGACCAGAGATGGCTGCCAAATTCGACAGTAGGGCGCACTTGCGATTTGTACAGGGTCAGCAGTTGTGTACTATTAAAGTATCTGCGGGCCCTGTACAGTACGCCCAGCTTCTGAGAGGCCAACTTTACTCTGGCTTCGATGGAGCCCCCGTACCTGATCTGGTCACTTATAGTTATATATATACATGTATTATAAATGTATATGGAAAATTTAAGATAAAATAGATAATGAAATAAAAAAATACAGTGTGTGACAAGCCTACGCACGACGGAAGTGAAACTTTTAGAATTCTTTTCTCTCTCTTTTCATTTCGTTCTCTCTTTTTTTCTGTCTATTGACATATTTATAAGTAGCATGTGATAAAAAAAAATTAAAAGTTATAAAAATATGGGATTAGAACCAGGGTTCTGCATAACGAGTGTCGAACGCTCTGCCTCTAGACCGCGAGGAGAGGTATCTCGCGCAACGAGAACCGCGTATACAAAGTATACTTCTTAATTGACTTGACAAATTTTTGTTTTCAAACACGGCAAATGAATAATATCACATAACGTCTCGTAAACGCTTTATATAGGGTATATATATACAAATGGTTAAATTTTTGGATGAAAATAAAATATTATCAACTACGCAATACGGTTTTAGGGAAAACCTGGGTACTGGTGATGCTATAGCTAAAGTAACAAATACAATTATAAAAAAACTGGATGAAGGTAAAAAATGCTTGGCAGTTTTTATTGACCTTCAAAAAGCTTTTGATACAATTGACCATGAAATACTATTTTTTAAATTAAAAAAAATGGAATAACACAAACAACTCTAAATCTTATTAAAAGTTACTTAACTGGAAGAGAGCAGTATGTACAAATTGGTAATAAAAGTAGCAAAACTCTATCAATCAAGTACGGTGTCCCTCAAGGAAGCGTATTGGGTCCAATACTATTTCTCATTTATATTAATGACCTTATGAGTCTTCCCATTGAAGGAGACATAATGAGCTTTGCAGATAGCACTGTCATTATATTCTATGAACAAAATTGGACAAGCACACATAAAAAAGCCGAGCAAGGTCTGACTGTACTCCAAAACTGGTTAAAAGCAAACTTCCTTACATTAAATGTGAGTAAAACTAACTATCTAACTTTCTCTAAAACCAAAAGAGGTCAACCAACGAATGAGTATATACTCAAATAACATGAATGTCTAAACAAATATCCGCAATGTTCTTGCCCGCATATAGTCCAAACTAAAACAATTAAATATCTTGGGATCGTAATTGACGATAAACTTCATTGGGATGCACACATCGAAGGAACCTCAAAAAAGCTAACAAAACTCATCTATTTCTTCAAAAAATTACGAAATATCTTGTCAACTACAGATCTTAAGGGCCGGAATTCCGATATTCTACCGATTTATATCATATTTCCCTTGAACACTTTAAGTTTCTAAGTTCTTAAAAAAATATATGCTATTTTTCAAGATATTATCTGAATATGTGTAGGGCCGAAACGTTAATTACATAAAATTCCCTCGATAGAAAAAAATTGCAAAGTATGCTCCAAAAATTATTATGTACACATTTGTTTCTGTTATATTACAAGTTACAGGTATGAAAAAATTCAAATTGCTTCTTTAAATGCTACTTAAGAAATTTTTAAAGAATTTTTTGCTGTATTGTTAATAAGTCATGTTTAATTAAATATTTTCACAACTGTCGCTTACGCTTATTGCTTTTAAATCACATTTATTATAGCGCGCTCGCTCCGACATGAAGATTAACCTATCTTTCATTGCAAAATTTCATTCGCCAACTCGAGGGCTTTGGGGGCAGACGTGTCGTTCAACGTTTTATGATATACAGACTTGCGATTACGTGCAAATATTTGAACCTATAAAGATAATTTAAAGCGTATATCAGTTCATAAATATTGTTTTTTCAAAGATGGGAAATAAGCGAAAGACATCTCGTATTCCAAAGAAAACAATATATCTCCAAAGGGTTCAACGCATGATAGGTGAGAAGAAAAAAGTACAATATTTGATTTACAAGCTTATATTTATTATAAACGTTAATTTATTATAAACATTTGTAATTCATATTTTTATTTATGTATTGTGTAGTAAAAAGTTATAAAAATTATTATTTTATTTTTTTCAGAATACGATAAACGATAATTTATTATAAAAATTAATTATTATTTTTATTTATGTATTGTTTAGTAAAAAGTTATAAAATTTATTATTTTATTTTTTTCAGAATACGTACTTTGGGAAATAAAACTAATTCCAAAACATTAGAAATTACGGGGCAAGTTCTTATTAATTTAGTTTGCTTGTTGAGGATACTATATGATCGTGATTTATTTGTGAATTAACTTTCTACGTACACAAATACACACGTCACTTTACATCTGCTCCTTAGAGTAATATTACTCTAAGATCTGCTCTAATGATTCACAATGCAACGATGTCCGAAATATAATATAATATGTAATAATAATATATGGGCCATCTGTTTCAAATAACAATACTCGAACGTGGAATCCAGAAAAATAATGAAGTGCGAGCGAAAAAAGCTATTGAAAGTTCTGAAACTGTGGGGAATATAATTTTATAAAATAAAATACTTTTTTGTTTTAAAACCACGATATTTATTAATTTAAGAACCGACCGGTTTCGCTTTACTTAAGCATCATCAGGGTACAAATTAATACTAAACAATAAGTACATAATGTAGAAATAAACGTAGTATAACAAAATATAGAGGGAGACAACATGATACAAATATAAGCAACACAAAGACGGTCATAAAATACATTAACATAAGTGCACAAGTAATGGAAAAACCGCTAGATAATTATGTAGACTAATGGGTTATACGAATAAATCGGGAGAAACAAAACATCAACTGGCAAGGTGGTAAGGAGGTAAGGAGAACTGGGAATTTTTTATGGGTTTATTCGAAACAGACTTAATATTGGACTACTTGATATGTCTAATTGATTATTAAGTATCTGACTTTTGGTTTTTACAGCTTTTTTAATTTCTAGTGCCTCTAAATTGTTTAGTCTGTTACCATGCCCGTTTTTATGTAAGATGTTAGCACCGGTGCTATGACAGAATGTATGATCTTTATCGATCAAATGATTTGCGAATTCGGAAAAACCGTTATTATTGAGGTTTTATTGATGTTTTGTTTCTCCCGATTTATTCGTATAACCCATTAGTCTAAATAATTATCTAGCGGTTTTTCCATTACTTGTGCACTTATGTTAATGTATTTTATGACGGTCTTTGTGTTGCTTATATTTGTATCATGTTGTCTCCCTCTATAATATATTTGTATCATGTTGTCTCCCTCTATATTTTGTTATATATATGCACACATTATGTACTTCTTAGTATTAATTTGTACCCTGATGATGCTTAAGTAAAGCGAAACCGGTCGGTTCTTAAATTAATAAATATCGTGGTTTTAAAACAAAAAAGTATTTTATTTTATTAAATATGTCAAACCACAAAGTGATTGCTTTCTACAATAATACAAGAATATAATTTAGTTCAGTGATGTTATTTTTTATGTCGGAAGGAGGCCCTGAAGAAAATAATTTCTCTCAGAACCTGTGTCATCTTTGAGAATGCTGTATAGAGGGTCTTTTTTGAGGAGGAGGGAGTGAACCTGTCCTGAATGTCAACTGTACAATTTCTACCCAGAATTAACTTTATTGTACGTTTTTTGATTAACCGTACCTTGGTGTTCTATTTTCAATAAACTTTTTAATTATGTTTCAGATGTGAAATCTATATTCCGCTACAGAATGTTTTGCCCAAGTCTTGTAAAGATGCAAAGGCACGGAGGTAATAATAAAATCATTTGAGCCCTTTACTGTTATTTAAAAGGTCACTTGAAGTGCAGTTATAATCAATGATTTTATTTTTTTCTAGCTTCCACGAATAATCTGAAAAGGCATTATCTAAGGATTATACTCTTAAGGAGAATATAGAAAATGTAGAAAGGTGAAACGGACTTAAGATTTTCGATGAAATTATTGTGTTGTGAAATATTTATTTTGTTATTTATTACTTTATTTTTTTTTACAGTTTTACCGTACGCGGTCTTGTTGTAGAGTGGTATATCTAACTGTCATGGAAAGTTTTTTTCTGAGCTTTAAGAGAAAGGTTTCTTAAAGATACTGGAGTTATTCTAGGGCTATGTTAGATTTTTAACATCGATCACCGTAATGCTTGCCTTCCTGAATAAATCTAATTTTATTTAATCATTTACGGCCAAGATATTTTTGACAATGGTGTGTTTTTATCTTTCTGTATTCCAATCATTTAGCTTTGCTTCTAGGGTTGTGCCCCAGTATTGCTTTTTGGAGACTGTAAACGGATCTCTCGGCATTTAATGAAACTGCAGCAGAACAAAGGCTGTTGCTATATTGACGTTCATGGTATGTTTTGCTCAGATTGACGATAAGGTTTCCAGATCCGCATTTCGCTCGAAGCATGTTTAGGGTAATAAGTTTATAGTTTAGGGTTCTTTCACCGTATTTATGGGAACATTTCGGAACCACCAATCCTTCATTTTGAGTGAATCTTGTGTTTGTGATTAAATTATATTTGACAATTTAAACAAATAATATTTAGAGAAGTTAAAAATAAAATTGAAAGTTCACTGAAAGCTTAAACTATTAAAAGTAGTAATTTCATAAAAATGTAAATAAATAGAGCCCCTTTCATATTTTAGAATGTAATTTTATGATGCTTACATGTTTTATAACTCTTTATAATTATTGAATTGTTTAAATGAATAAATAAATAATTACCTAAAATTCTTCTGATTTGTAAGTCCTCAGGAAGCACTAAGGATCCTTCTATCTATCTTTATAATATAATAAATTTGATGCGCATAAAAATGTAAACGTGTATATAATTTATATAAATGTACAAAAGTAGATATTACACGTGTATAAATATTATATAGCGCATATTATACAAGATGTCGGGGGTAAAGTGCACAAACTTCGGGAGGTGATTCTAATTGATAGTACAAGTAAAAAAGATAAAAAAACTTTTTTTGGAATTCCAACGTTTTAAGATAGTTTTCGAGTAAAAAAGTATAATTTTTTGTATAGAAAAAAAAAACAATTTCTTCTACGGAAAATAAATTTTTGTGGAAAAAATTTGGAAATTCGAATAATTTCCATTTCTTTTTTACTTCTTCTAGCATTTAGAATAACCTCCTGAAGTTTGAGCACTTTACCCCCGGACACCCTATAAAGATAACCATATAAGAAAAACCTTATTGATGTAAAAATATATTTATTGATTTTATAAAAGTTATAAATTACTTTTATAAATGTGATAATAGTATTTTAGTAAAGTCAAGTAATTTGTATACCTATACAAATAACTTTCGTAAATGTTTTTTGTAAAATTAAAAAAAAAAAATTAATTAATTAAATCCGTAATAAAACCCATATTTTGAGAACCATCTTCATTTCGACTTCGTTCTAATTTGCTCGGTGCTAACTAAAAATGGGTCTGTTTTTCTAAAATTGCAATAGATGTCGGTAATTTAATTTTGTTATTTAAATTATTAAATATTCCCCAAAATTATTCCTAATACGAATTCAGACACCTCTGTCGGATTCTTTTAACACTAAATATTGTTTATTTTGTGGGTGTTGCCCAAATCTAAATTCTTTACGCGGAAAGCTGGCCCTTAAGAGAGTATATTATGCTCTACGCCACACTCTACTGGAATATGGAATAATAGGATGGGGCTCAGCATCATCAAACCATATTAAACTACTAAAGAAAACTCAAAATTGGATCATAAAGACCATATTAAAGCTCCCCGTAAGGACGCCACTTACTGATATTTTAATCTGTTTGATGTTCCAAGTTTACAAAAAATCTATGTTAAAAATATTCTAGTTCATCACTTAAAAAATAAACCAGAGGCAAACCCCTCTCACGATCATAAAACCAGAGCCAAGCAAACAGACATGCTAAATATTCCTAAATGTAATTTTACCTTTGGACAAAGAAACTCTGAATTTTTAGCAATTAAATTATATAATAAACTTCCTCTCAACATCAAACAAAGGAAAACGAAAAATAACTACATTAAGGACATCAAATCTTGGCTTAAGGAAATATCGGAAGAAGAACTAGCTAATATATTTAAAACATCATCTTAGTTGCTGAAAACGTATACTAACATATATAGTCCCCCTCAGCACAGGATCTCCTAGTGAGGAGGACTTCAATGATCTGTTTTAATTTTATATATATATTTTATTTCATGTGCCATACAAAAATGTACCTAATTATTTAAAAAAGTAACTAAATAAAAAAAGGGTCGAATCGAAGATATATCGGCAGCGTGAAGTCATATCTGTCGTTTTTCAAAATATTTCCGTATATTTGTCCGTTTTGGAAAAGATCTATCGTGTTTTAACAGTCTCATACCCGTATGGAGTCTGAATTTGAAAAACATTTCTAAATTTTGAAAAACTCACTTACGGCTGTGTTTTTTACTAAAAAAACTTGTCACGCACGTCTTCGGGGGTAATTAGTCGCGTTATCGGCCTTGATTAGTAATTTTAATGATTCAAAATAAAAATAATTAATCAAAATACCGAGCGACTCTACCGGCTCGATTTGTAAGCTACATTTCGACCAAAATATCATATAGTCAAAATATCTAAAAGTCGCAGCACGAGAGCATTTTATCACTTTTCCTCGTATTAAAAAAATCACAAAAAGAAAAAAAAAATAGTTAAAGCGGGGATCGAACCTCGGTTCTTCACGACGGTAGTCGGGCGTTCTGCCTCTAGACCGCGAAGCTGAGTTTGGAGAGTGACCTAAACTAGGTATATAATATTAGCTAGGCTCCTTAAGCGAAATGATCACGGTTTTTCGTGACGGTCATGAGTCGGTTTTTTACTCCGGTCCTCGAAAATGCATAACGCGCGTAAAGAAGTTTCACTTCAATAAATGGAAGTTGATATAAGCAGTATAACCTAAGATAACATATATAACAATATTTCATTACATTAAATGACAGAGGTCAATTAGTATCTAGTTAGAGTATATACTTATAAAGGGGTTTTTATAAAAAAATTGATCATAGATCTGTCTTGGCTGATAATCCAAGACTTAAGTTTAAAATCAACGCGACCAAAAAATACCGTAGAAGAGCCACCCGATATTTTAATCTTGTACATTATACGGAGTTTTCCAATAAGAGGTGTTATTTTGATATTCAATCGTAAAAGATCAATTGTTTCGTTGCTTGTGTGGCACCTACCGCCGTCTTGTTGAAAGTAAACGTTGTCCAGATTAATACCATCCAATTCCGGCCATAAAAAAACATTAATCATATCTCGATAGCGCAATCCATTCACCGTAACTGTTGCTCCAGCATCATTTTCAAAAAATAAGTTTCAATGACTCTGCTGGACCATAAACCGCACCAAACAGTCACACATTGAGGATAAAGAGGCTTTTCAACAATAACTCTTGGGTTTACCGAGCCCCAGATGCGACAGTTTTCCTTGTTGACGAAGCCACCGCGGTGGAAATGGGCCTCATCACTTAAGATGATTTGCATTTGATTCACTCAAGTGAATTTTAATAATTTCAATGCGTTGTTGAGGCGTGTATCGTTCCATTTTTATTAATGGCGTAGTTTTTACTTGTCAAACGTTAAAAATGACAGCTTTAAAAGTAACATCTACTCAAATTGCGGGTTATTCAAAATAACACCTCTTATTGGAAAACCTGTAGAATCAACTCTAAGTACTTAACACCCTTTCAAACAACACAATCCTCCTGACAGTGAAATTCTATAACCTACGTCAAAATAAGACAATCTTTGTGCGCCGCAATAGACGAATATTTGATGCCATGTGACCTCTGGAATTTGACGAGTGTCACCGAGATTGGCTGATTCCTGCGCCCGCGCCGATGCCGGTAACTAGACTTGGGACTAAATTTAATTCAATTTTACTCTTTAATAATAAAAATAAATGTATAATTTGTATAGCGCTGTTTTTGTGAAAAATCACCTCAAGGGCGATATAGTAGTTAGTAGTGAATTTGTTTTTTATTGTTTTTCTGCAACCTTTTGCTTATGGCATTTGTAAATCTACCATCAAAACAGATATTGTCTTCAGTTTTCAACTGAAAATCCGTTGCAATTATTGGTTTGTTGCAGTAATTTTTTTCTGGTGTACCAACGTATGAAAAAGGGGGTTAAAATTAAAAATGAGGTAACTCCGTACAATTTGATGAATTTGGTATGTAATATCTTCCCTTGAATTTCTGAACCCCTAATGAAAAATACCACTATCCACCACTGATCGGGACACAAAAAATAATTAGCTGCCCGAAATATCCAATTATTTAACGCTTACGGACATATATCATTTGTTTGCTATCACGCGACATGTCCGAAAAAGCAAAATTGGAAAAGTATCCTTATGAAGTCATTTTTATTTGCACGATTAAATACGAATAATATTACATCTGCCCGTTTTTGTAAGATTTTTCCAAGATGCATTATAACTACTTCTATCGTTAATTTCACTCCCCTTTTTGTAGTATTTACGAAGGATATTTGACTGGGTTTGAAGAGACAGATGAAAGAGGGAAATAAAGAATTAACTTTGTATTATTATTTTTTTAATAATAAACTGACATTTATAAGACAAGGTTTTTTATACATAGCACAAAGGAAAACAAATTATTATAAGCAATAATTAGTTGCCTGAAATATCCATACAAATTAAAAATATCTCCCGAGTAAAAATAAATTCCCGTCGGCGGCATATAATCGGGAGAATTTTCAATTTTTATGGATGTTTCAAGCAACTAAATATTGCTTATAATAATTTCTTACCTTTTTTATTTTCACCTGCGAAACATCCACAGCTACATGTAGCACATTCATTCACCTCCATTTTTTTTATAGGATTGCAATTATCATTCGTGATGCAATACAATAAGTTTGACAACTAGTACTAAATTTTTAACGGTAACCCAACAAACCATCGTAAACACGTGACTCCAAGGACGCAATAAGTCACTCTATTGTAGACGATATAATTTTTTAAAATAACAATATTATATGTATTGCATTTCAAATATTTTAAGCACACAATAACCTAATTTGTATTCATGAAAGTAATATATGGAGTTTCATAAAAGGTAGACGTTTCATCATGTTTCATTTTGTATTCGTAGAAAATTGTTCTATCAACAACTTTAAAAAATCCTATTAAAATGCTACACCTTTTTTCTTCAATATTAACTATTATTCATCTCCGAACATTTTTTAGTCTTTCTGTCTTGCATAACTTTTCGCAAAAAAGATTATTGTCTCCAAATTGAAAATGGCATTAGTAAATACCAATTCACCTACGGTGGGCAAACCTCAATATTATCTATTAAATTTAATTCTCACGCAAGAAGGCCGGCTAAGAAGAAATTTATATTAGCAGAAAATAAAAAAAATATATGGCCATTAGACTGGCGTCTACTAACTATATTTAAGAAAAACGTCTGAACATTGTTACTTACGACGTGAGAACTGGTGACGAGTCAGAAGTAGTTAGGTATCACAGGATAAGGGTAGGTTTTTTTTTAGTAACCCTTCTTTATCCATCCAAGAAGGTCGTTCTTTTCCCATTTAACACTTTTTGCTTCCGGTAAAGTACCATTTGTTTTACAACTTCAACTTTCAAATAGATGGAATTTCACGGTTTTGAAATAAGGCTTTTTGTACGCTGTAAGAATTTCGGCATGAATCGTGTTTATTACATTCATAAAAAATGTGGTTTTAGGAGCTGGTAGTAATATGAAAAGGCGAAAAGTTTAATTTAAAGCATGCTTTTCCTAAAAAAAGCAAAAGTAAAATATTTTTTATCTCAAAATTGAACAGTCTAAAATGCTGGCTAGGAATGTATTTTAATATTGTGTTAAAACGATCCACTAGTGTCTGATCAGAACTTTTATAGAAAATGTTTTGAATGCCCTGAATTGAAGTCTGAAACAATTATGTTCATTCCAGAATGCGACAAAACCTATTATAAAACCTAATTAGTCATGAGATTTATGTGTTTCCACCATCTCTATTTTTGAAATTTAAAAAAAAAAAAGTACCCTTTCCCCACGTCTGCGCAAAAAACTTCCAATATTTTATGAACGCAATGTCTTTCAACAATTCAAAGAATTTTAGAAATAGAAATAATTAATATTGTAACTTTATGTTTAATTGATAGTTTTGTTCAACTTGACCAGTAAGCTTAACTACTTTTCTACCTCCCGAAGCCCTTAGTTATTGTCAATTTTCAAATCTCATAAAACTTATTACATAAAGCTCAAAACAAAAAAGTGTACTCCGTTATGACCCTAATGAAGCTCAAAAATGCATTTTGAGTGAAACGCCGATGTTGACATTTTTGAAAAGTAATAATAAAATTTAAAAAATCTAATTACTTTCTTAGCACATTTTATACAATTTGTAATTTCGAATTAATAATATACACAAATATATCATTTATATTTTAAATAAAAATAATTTCTATTTTTTTTTCTTTTAAGTACATAAAAATTATAAACAAGAACTCTTCTTTAAAAATGTGATATTACATTCATGAAAATATTGTTTGAGTAGGTCAGGTTTTTAGGTTGTTTATTTTATCACCTGTATGTTTCTTCCCCTTTTTCATCACACCGTCATAGGAACAGTAATAATAAAAATCATAATAACTTTTTTCACCATTAAGAGAATTAAATATTATAAAGAAAAAATATTAAAGAAAAAAATATAAACGCAAGATTTATCGAAAAAGGAAAAAGAAGCATTTGAAATGTTTATATGTATATGATTTATTAAAGAGAAAAAAGATAAACGCAAGATTTATCGAAAAAGGAAAAAGAAGCATTTGAAATGTTTATATGTATATGATTTATTAAAGAGAAAAAAGATAAACGCAAGATTTATCGAAAACAGAAATATGAAATGTATATTTATTTTTTATTCTTTTTTTTTGTGAATACCGCACTGCTCCCAACTGTCTTGAGCCAGTGAGACTATGGCATTCCCAATTGGGGTATATTTTTAGACTGAAGGCATAGGGGAGGGGGAGGAGATGAGGAGTGAAAGGTCAGGGTACCTGGCTGTTCAGATCTGGACATCAAACACGGTTAAAGCCATTTAAAGCAATGTTTCAATTCTAAATTGTGGTCTTACACAAGGGGATACTGAGAGTACCTTCCTCTCAGGAACAAAAAGCAACTATACTGTATATTATTTTAAATTACTGAATTATGCAAAAATACAAATTCATCAAATAAAATTTACTTGCACACGCCGAGATTTGAACCCGTGACCTTCGAATTGCTAGTCGAGAGTCTTACTCCTCGACCACAGAGGTCGTCAAAGGTTAATCTTGAAAAGTTAAGTCAGATTTTGTGATTTTTCAAAGGTCTGTGCTGTTTTTTCCATTTTCAAGAGAGCGTTATTTTATCTATTAAATGAATAGATTTACATGACTTCTACCAATACAAGTAAAGAGCGGATTATACTTTGGTTTAATTCAATCCCATCTAAATTTTCTCAAAGAAATATGGGGAAACACAAACATCACATATCTAAATGAAATTCAACTAATACAAAATAAAGTTATAAAAAAACTTTTTAACTATAGACCAGATACCCCCACCGAAAGTGTATACCAAGAAACTAACTTACTTAAAATTAGAAAACTGTACGAATACAACATATGCCTATTAATTCACAAAATCCAAAATGGCCTCATACACACAAATACTTCATTTATGAAAACATCACAAGTACAAGACCACCACACAAGACAACATAATAAATTATACACAAATTCAGCAAAGACAGAGTGTGGTAAAAGAAACATAGACCATGAGGGTGTACACATATATAATCTCCTTCCTGATAGCCTGACAACCGTAAATAGAATAAATATATTTAAGAAAAAACTGTTTGCCCTCAAGATCAGTGAGCAAAACCAAAATGCTCTTACTTAAGAAAAATATGTTACTTAGGTAGTAAACCATAATTATTAATATATATATATATATTTTTTTTTTAATCCATGTACACTTAAGTTAACAAAGCGAAATATTTATTTCTTTTAACTTAATAAATAACAAAAAAATAATAATAATAATGCATTTACAAATTTATTAAATGTTTACATTATGGTGTGCTATTTTTATTTGGTACAAAAGAATCCATGAAATACGAGATAAATGTGTTGAAAGAATAATCTTTCTAATTAATTTTAACATTCAGTTATTTTGTTTGCAGTGATAGGAAAGGGGATTTTTGAACTTAAATCTTTGATGAAGAAAGTTATTCCAATCGCGAAACATTTCTTGTGTATTTTCTTTGACAAGAAAAGGTTCTGGTTTATTTATTGCTTATTTTATGAGATGAGCCTATTCCCCGTAGGTAGTGGCTTTGTATGAGCTTTTTGATTGAGCTTCCCTATAATATTACCATCGTATTTCCCGTATGAGTTCCCACGATTTTTTTTGTGGTTTATATAACGAACTCCATCAAAAGGACATTCTGAATTATCCTTTTTCATAGAAAAAAATGTACGCGTACGGTTGAATGGAAGATGAATGGAAATTTTTTGTGGTCCCAAACAATGTTAATGTTGACTTTTTAAAAAGTAATTTTGTTGTGTCTCTGTCAGTAACTTTGGTTCAGTGAACTCTATAACTTTTGCTTTGAATTTAAGCTTCAAAATTGGAAATGTTTGTACTTGGTATTCAGACAAAGTAAACAGTAGATACTTATCTAAAATATGATATTCAAAAAAAAATATATATATATATTAATAATTGTTTCACTATTTTTCCTTCAATTAGTCTAATTCGACCTCTAACTCTTTAACGCCAAACGACCGGAAACTTTCGAATCCGGTCCGAGCCCACTGCTATTCGCGTGATAATAATGGAATTCAATAGCGCCTCTATGACAATGAAAGGAAGTAGTGAATATGGGTCTTGAAGATACCCATGTTATAGGAGGCAGGAAACACAGAGGCTGGTAAATTATTCCACAACCGAGCTGTTAAACTCAAGAACGAGTTTTAGAATCGACCCTTTCTCATGTGACAAAGTCAACCGTGTAAAAATGTTGGGCGTTTGACGTGTTTCTCGACTGTGCATCAGTGTAAAAGATCCATTACGCTAGTTCCTCAGAGCGTCTTCTATTAAAATACCGGTAGAACAAGAACAGCATTCCCACCTAACGCCTGTACTCTAAAGATTGCAGCCTGGTTATGACAGGGGAATCTATCAAACGGACCCCCCCGTTTCTACCGAGTCAATAGATATTTCAAGAACATTGGGGCTCCTAGGGGCCATGTTTATACAGTCGAGGAGCACATCAGTCATACGCTTTCATTTAAATATTCGTCTAATTCGTACTCGGTTGTCTCTTTCATATATGTGGACAAATGTTCACTTGCAATAAAATTTTAATTATTTGTCAGTAAATTTTATAATATAAATGCGTTATGTAATTATTCACATTACTATAATCTCGTGATTGGTTAATAGTGTTGTCATCTGCCTCGTGATTGGTCAATAGTGTTGTCACTTTTGACGACTTTTAAAAATATCAACATGAAAAACACAAGGGCGAAGCAAAGTTCAGATGCGTGCTCTACAAAAACCGATCAGAATATCAATGTCGAACCACTCAATAAAGATGACTTTCAGCAATACACCAAGTACATCGATGATAAACTCGAAAAACTGACGGCAGCTCTGGAACATAACCTAATTCAAAAATTTAGTGATATAATTACAAGTTAAGTGACAATGGAATTGAACTCAATAAAAGAAAAATTTGTCATGCTCGACGAAATAAAGACCTCACTGGATTTCCTATCTACAGAATATGATCGCTTATGCAAAGAAGCCAAAGAAAATTCCGCAACAATAAATAAATTATGTGTCGATAACCAACGTCTCCAAACAAACAATGATATTCTTACAAAGAAAATTGATTCTCTTGAACAATTTAATCGGAAAAATAATATAGAAATACAAATGGTTCCTGAGAAATCTAATGAAAATCCAGTGAACCTGTTTAAAAAACTTTGTTCAGCAGTTTCATTCCCAATTCGGACAGAAGAGATATTAGCTTGTCATCGTGTCCCTCAATCAAACAAAAGCTCCATTCGACCTAAAAATATTGTAGTGGAACTACCTAGCAGCTATACCCGAGATGCTTTACTGTCTGCAGTAAAAAACTACAATAAAAAATACCCAAATTGCAAACTCAACAGTGAACATCTGGAGATTACTGGAAAAACCCCTGTATATGTATCGGAACAACTTACTCCCAACAATAAAGAACTTCACGCCGCAGTACGTCACGCAGCCAAGGAAAAAAACATTAAATTCATTTGGGTACGGAATGGGAAAATATTTATTCGAAAAAATGAGAATTCCCCGGCAATATGGGCAAGTAGCAAAGACGTGTTAGAGAAAATCTAATTTCTGCATACATATACACATTTCTATATCCCTCTGACAATCAAAATGGAAATGTCTTTATATTATCAGAATATAAGAGGCATGAGAAGCAAATTAGATCAAATCTCTTTAAACACTCTCTCCTCAAACTATGATGTTATATGTTTAACAGAGACATGGCTAAATTCCTCAATTCAAGATGCAGAGATACTGGATAAACGATACACTATTTTCAGACAAGACCGAGAAAAACTAACATCCAGAAAGAAAGACGGAGGGGGAGTTTTAATAGCTATCAAGAAAAACATTGTAGCCTATCAAATATATGATGAACCTTCTAATATTGAACATATTTGGGTAAGAATTAAATCAAACGGATCAAATAAAAAATTTATAAATATTTGTATAGCTTATCTTCCACCAGATATTGCAACTGACGCATTTACTAATTTCATCAACAAGTGCCAAGATATCTGTATTAAATCACACATCAATTCTCATACATTAATACTGGGAGACTTTAATATCCCTTCCATTGAATGGTCAGTTAACGCCAACAATGATAGTAATTATGTTGAATCATTTGCTAATCAAAAATCTTCATTGTTATTAGAATTTCTACATTTCTCTAACTTACATCAGTATAACTATACAAAAAATGTTAACGGTAGAATACTTGATCTAGCTCTCTCTGATTTTACGCTTAATGTTCAACCTGCCCTCGCTCTTTCTAAAATTGACGTGCACCATCCACCAATTGAAATGGATCTAACTATTAATACAATGCACAATCTTAATGATAACCTTGAACGTCCTTTATTCAATTTCAAGAAAACTGATTATCTTAATTGTACCAATGAATTATCCCTAATCGACTGGACCCCAATGTTAACACTAAATTGCAATGAGTCTCTTCAATTCCTATATAATAGCATCTGGCCAATTATAGAGAAACACACACCAAAAAAAGTGAATAAAAACAAATATCCTATCTGGTATTCCAGTGTTGTTATCCATCAAATCAAAGAAAAAGACAAACTTAGAAAAAAATTCAAAAAGTTTGGGAATCCTAGAGACTATGATAGTTTCACAATCCTACGATCAAGGGTCAAAACTGGAATTCACAAATGCTTCCAATCTTATATTAATTCTATCGAAGACACTTTACATCATAGTACAAAACCACTATGGACTTATGCAAAATCAAAAGGTATGACTCACTTAATTCCTAAAATAATGCACTTCAATGAAACTGTAGCAAACAATGGTCATGAAATTAGTGAACTTTTCTCAAATTACTTCTGCTCTGTTTTTAATACAAATGATGTATCAAATCAACATGTAAATTATGATTCTCAAGAAAGTACCTATGAGCTCAGTCATGTCGAAATATCAAAGACTGAAATATTCAACGCTATGAAATCACTAAACTCAAACAAAGGTCCAGGTCCAGATGCCATTCCACCATTATTTATATCAAACTGTGCTAAATCTCTTGTTTATCCTCTTCATGTTATATTTCGTAAATCTCTTAAAGAAGGTGTTTTTCCTGATCTTTGGAAAACAGCACGTATCACTCCTATCTTCAAATCTGGGAATAAAAGTGACATCTCTAATTATCGCCCAATAAGTATACTCTCATGTTTTGGGAAAATTTTCGAATCCTTAATCTATAAAAGCATTTTTACACATTTTAAACATATTTTAAGTTCTGTTCAGCATGGATTCGTATGCAAAAGATCCACTACCACAAACTTAATCGAATATGTAGATTTTTTATGTACCAATTTTGACAAAAGAACACAAGTAGATGCAGTCTATATTGATTTCCGAAAGGCTTTCGATAAAGTCAGTCATCCTCTTCTGATCCAAAAACTAAAAAGAACAGGTTTCCATGGCAACCTCCTGAGATGGATCATATCTTATATCTCTAACAGGAGTCAATATGTACAAGTTATTAGTTATGAGTCCTCTCCCAAACTTGTCACATCTGGTGTCCCTCAAGGATCCCATTTAGGACCACTACTCTTTATTATATTCATAAATGATCTAACGGCAAAACTTTTTTGTAAATGTTTACTATATGCGGATGACTTAAAAATTTTTCAACCCGTGAATTCACAAGAAGACTGCAAAACTTTGCAAAAAGACCTCCTCACATTGTCTCAATGGTGTATAGATAATAACATGGAATTAAATATTAGCAAATGTAATATCATCTCGTTCACGAGAAATGTCCGTAAAATTGATTTCCCTTACACGATCTGTGATGAAATCCTAAAACGAGTAGACTCCATTAGAGATCTGGGAATCTTACTTGACTCGAAGCTAACCTTCAGAAACCATTACCAAAACATTGTCAATCAGGCTAATAAAATGCTCGGTTTCATCACCAGAGTCACTAAATCATTTAAGAACACCAGTAGCTTCAGAATCTTGTACTACTCATATGTAAGAAGCATCTTAGAGTACGGCTCTGTGATTTGGTCACCACATTATGCAATTCATAGCAGGAAAGTGGAGTCCGTTCAAAAAAAATACCTCAGAATACTAGCTTACAAATCTGGAGTACATCGGAATCTCAGTAACTATGCTGAAAGACTTACTCACTTTAAAGAAGTCTCACTCGCCAAAAGAAGAAACATATCAGATATAATCTCTCTGTTTAAAATCATTAACAATGTATATGATTCATCTTTAATTAATCAAATTAACCTTAATATAAGACCGAAATCCACAAGAAACCCTGTAACCTTTTGGATAGATACTTGTCGTAGTAATACAAGTTTTTTCAAACCAACATCGAGAATGACTCGATTGTATAATAGATACTGCAATCTTCTAGATTTAGATATATTTTCAAACTCAATTAATACTTTCAGAAAGAACTTACACATACTTATATCTGATGATCTCCTCACTTAGAGCCATATTATTATTGCATTTTCTTTACCAATCACCTACTTATGCATTAGCTCCACTATATATGATTCGTGCGTGCATATGTGTATATATGTTTGCATACAATATGCGTACAGTGTACACACTTATGAGTGTGTTTGTATTTAAATGTGTATGTACGCATCTATGTATGTGTGTATATATGTATGTATGTGTATTTATTTGAGTATTTAGATGTATGCATGTATGCGTATACATATATATGTATATATGTATAATATATTAATAAGTATGTAAGTTTCTTCCTAATAATTGATTTCGATCCTCCTTGTTTTTATATACACTCTTGTAATTAAATTTATTATTACTGTAACTAACCAATTATTATTACACAAATAATATTGAGATGAATGTTGTGCTCACCTATAATTAGAAACATCATTATAACCATGTATAAATGTAAATTACTGTTAAAATTATGTGATGTATTCTGTTGGCGAGCCAATAAATAAATAAATAATAAATAAATAAACCGAAAGCAAAGTTGGTAAAACGAACCACATAACATGACATCGTTTTGCACAAGAGTAGGCAGACAGGATGAAATGCCACACAACTTTTTAATGGCGCACTCCTTGGTTCACATGTATTCAAGCATCTTCTAGTGGTATTTTTATTAGGCAATAAATATCTACAATACATTGTTTCAGAAAAACAAAGCCGTATAATACAGCGCTCGTAGCCTCCCGCCATGTTGAATTACAGGGTAGTCATAAAATACTTTGCTGTTTAAAGTTTTTTTTAATAAAAACAACATTATTGCACACGTACTGTTACTAAATTCCAATTTGCGGTTATCGCAGAAGAAAAAATTGGACGTGAGAATATTCTCATAAACATCATTTCTTATAAACATCCACTTGACTATCAGGGCTGAATGATGGCTTGGCATATAACTAATTAATATAATAAATATTTTTCGTCAACAAATAGTACTTACATTACAATAAATCCTAAACATGTTGTATTTGAACTGTGTTGGTCAACAAAACACATGACACGACATCTCTTTAGTTGAGCATTTTTTAGTAAATAAGTGTGACATCAAGAAATCGATGCTTGGAGTAATTTTTGAAGAAAATTAGCTACTGTATATTAGGGTCTATCGATTTTTAACTTTTTTTTTGTTTTCAAATTCCAAGTTGAAAAAAAGTTGCTACTAGGTATCATAACTTACCACAAAAAATTTTGGATTTTTAAAAAAATGTTTTGGTCTCCCGCACAAGGCCTAAAGATTTAATTTTTTTCAAAAAATATCAATTTTTTTTAAATTTAAAAAAATAAAATCGTAACTTTTGTGATTATTCCAAGTTAAAAAACAGTAATATTGGGGCATAAAAATAAGTAAGAAACGATTTTTATTTATAAAAAATGGATTTTAGGTGTCCCGCACAAGCCCCAAAGTTTGTTAATTTTGATGAACTTTTGTAATTTTGTGTACATATATGAACCATGTTTATTTTAAGTTTAAACCAACGGAATTAATTGTACTTTTCTTACAGAAGGCATAAAATGAGACAATATATAATACATAATTCATATATACATATAGTAAAAATATATACCACATATATACTATATAAATATAACATGTTTTATACCTGAAAAAAGATAGTTGGACGGTGTAAATTGTATGAGAAAGGTGTTGAAAGTAACTAATGTTATTTGCTATAACTGTTGTTTATTACAAAAGTATAAAAGGTTGTAACATGTCATAAAATGTAGTATAATAACTAAGCACAAAATGTTTCTGATTACTTTCCATACGAAATTAGTGGCAGTTTTCTTGTTCTACTGCAAATTTACTGACTTGTTTAAGTATTCGTCCTTTCATCTTGGCTTCAAAACCTCAAATCAAAGTTATGTAGGTATAGTATTTACATAGGCCTAGTGAAAATTTTATAAATTTTATAACAGTTCCAAAATGAAATTTGTCATTTAATATGGAAGACAGTATGATAAAGACGTTATTTAGAAACATTATAACTACAAAATAGTCGAAAAAAACTTACTTAAATTCTAATCCTTTGCAGAGGTTTTGTACTGGCTCTTGGTCTCGAACGTAAGTAGCTCTTTACGGTCTTCCAGTCTGGCACGGATAAAACCATCTCTCTCGATCAGCTCACATACTCGCTTCGAAGCTTCTGTGACTTCCTTGACAATTCGTTCCACCGCTTGAGTGTGAGAAGGAATTCTAAATTCAACCCTTCCAATTTTTCCAGTTTCCGCAATTGACTCCAACTCTTCTAGGCTCATATCAGTAACAAAAGGGGGTTCGGTTACTGAAGTGGATTGCCAGTCAATCATATCTATATAGTCTATCGTCATCAAAATTGATCTGAGGGGGTTTAAATACCCTTACCCCTATCCTTTCGGTTCCGCGAGCTTTCTGGATTCTCTTATAAGCCAAGGCTCTTATATGTTTTCGTTCATCAAACAGCATAGCTATCAAAACTTGCTCTGGGTGAGCCATGAAAGCATTTCTCTGTAAAGTTGCATGGACGACTTTTCTTAGCTCATCTATCCCCAAATCCCGCAAGCTTCCATTCATTTTTTTTAAATGATTTTTTTCAGCAATTACTTGGAAGATTTATAAATAACGTCTTTATCATACTGTCTTCCATGTGAAATTGAAATTTTATTTGGGAACTGTAATAATATTTATAAAATTTCCACTAGGCCTATGTAAATACTATACATAACTTTGATTTGAGGTTTAGAAGCCAAGATGAAAGGACGAATACTTAAACAAGTCAGTAAATTTGCAGTAGAACAAGAAAACTGCCACTCATGTCGTATGGAAAGTAATCAGAAACATTTTGTACTTAGTTATTATACTACATTTTATGAGATGTTACAACCTTTTATACTTTTGTAATAAACAACAGTTATAGCAAATAACATTAGTTACTTTCAACACCTTTCTCATACAATTTACACCGTCCAACTTTCTTTTTTCAGGTATAAAACATATTATATATATAGTATATATTTGGTATATATTTTTACTATATGTATATATGAATTATGTATTATATATTGTCTCATTTTATGCCTTCTGTAAGAAAAGTACAATTAATTCCGGTGGTTTAAACTTTAAAAAAACATGGTTCATATATGTATACAAAATTATAAAAGTTCATCAAAATTAACAAACATTAGGGCTTGTGCGGGAGACCTAAAATCCATTTTTAATAAATAAAAATCTTTTCTTACTTATTTTTATGCCCCAATATTACTGTTTTTTTACTTGGAATAAATACAAAAGATACGATTTAATTTTTTTAAATTTAAAAAAAAATTGATATTTTTTGAAAAAAATTAAAACTTTAGGCCTTGTGCGGGAGACCTAAACATTTTTTTAAAAATCCAAATTTTTTTGTGGTAAGTTGTGGTACCTAGTAGCAACTTTTTTTCAACTTGGAATTTGAAAACAAAAAAAAAGTTAAAAATTGATACACCCTACTGTATATTTCAACGGAAGACACTAGAAAGTTTTATTTTTTAAAATAACTTAATAAGTAAAATCTCAAATTTAAATATTTAAGTATTGAAGACAATATTAGCGATTCCTAAATGAAAATCTGAAACAGAAAAAGATACGGTCAAAAGATAGTTGCCAATAAATATGTGCGGTGAAAAAAATGAAGACAATGTTGGTAGTTCTTATTCGCAGTGTGATACAGTTAAATATGTCCAGATGAGATAGGTTCCATTAGCTCAGTTGGTAGAGTTGTGCCCCGGCAAGGCAAGGGTTTTAGGTTCGAGTCCTAGATGTGACCGTAACTATCTATTTTTTCTGTTCCAGATTTTCGTTTAGGAATCGCTAATATTGTCTTCGATAATTAAATATCATTAGAAAGAGTTTCAAGGGCGATAAACGATAGTCCAACACTTGCCACCATAAATATTTATGATAAGTTACACAAAGATGTCATCGAAGTTCAATAATATGATGTGGTAAAGGATGAAAAATTAAACATACAAGGATTTTGAAATTCTTAAATTTAAAAAAATCATTCCGGCCTAATAGAAATTCACTTATGTATATGATTTCGACAGTGAGAAGGGACAAAACCATAGTTGAACCTATATAATATGTTGAAGCCCTGTCTCAATTGTCATATTTTTATAACAGACCACCAGCCACATGTTAATCATAATCCTATAAATGGTTTGAATCGCCTATTGAAATAATTGTATTGTTTTAAAAGTTTTCTTTAATCAAAACAACCATAACCACAGAATGGTTCAAGTAATTTATTATTCCATACCAAATAACTGGTATAACATTGGCGCAGCCGGTAGGATATAATTTTCTATTGTGCACGAAAATCAATTTCTGGCCTTTTAAAGAAAATTGATGGTAATCGCGAATCATTCCTCTTTTATTTACAATCAACCCACCATTCGTAATCTCAAAATTCCCCATCAGTTATTCAATCTCTTTTATCGAAAATTTATGGCATCAAAAGCTGATAGATTCGTTTGTGCCGTTAACTTACTCTAAGAATTTGTTTGACTTTTCACACTCTTCAAGTTTCTTCAGTCGCAGAATAAAATAACTAACATTACATTATATTTTGCACGCTCATTTCAAATTAAAAAAACTTAGTCCCTCTATTAATTTCAAATAATAAGGCCTTGTTATGGTAACCCTATATCAAATGTTTTATATCATTATAATATAATATTATAGTAGATTCTGGTACGCCATTAGTGCCGCTGGCCGACTTCGCAAAACAGCTTGGGGATTTAGCTTCCACTCCTTACGCTTATAATATCCTAACCCCCTTCTCGGGCGAATGGAGTAATATGCTTTATGCTAATGCCCGTGTGTTCTAAATTGCGTGTCCGTCGGAAGGGACAATATAGTTTATTTCAGACCGAGCCGACAGAGGCTTCGTTGAGAAATTGAACAGATTGCGGGAACTCGGCCAAGCATCTTCCGGCTATACACGGGCTAAACTACATACTTCCAATATGGTAAATACTGTGTGGTAATATGAACTAGAAGTGAAATAAGAACAATCTATAGTTAATCATAACTAAAGATGTGTGTATTAATCGATATTGATGACATTATTTTTACTAGCTATAACCTATAACGAGTATCTCTGCTTCGTACAAACTTTTTAAACTCGGTTACTGCTTACTTAGTTTTTATTTTTAAAAATCAATCCACACGGAAAAAAACTTCCTGATTAAAAACATTGTTAATTTATTAAGGATCTCTTCAATTTTTTCGTATTCTTGTTAAATACTAGATTTTAGGCCATTAACTAATGATTTGATAAGTATCCTGATAACTTTACGTAAAAAATCAATGCATTTCGTCTTGTAATATTATTAAGAAAAACGCAGGTTCGTGAATACGTGTTCCGATATTATTATTGAAGTGAAACTTCTTTACGCGCGTTATGCAATTTCGAGGACCGGAGTAAAACCAACTCATGACCGTCATCAAAAACCGTGATCATTTCGCTATAGGAGCCCTAGCCAATATTATATACCTACTTTCGGTCGCTCTCCAAACTCAGCTTCGCGGTCTAGAGGCAAAGCCCCCGATTGTCGTCGTGAAAAACCGAGGTTCGATCCCCGCTTTAACTATTTTTTTTTCTTTTTGTGATTTATTTAATAATAATTTTTTTTAAAAGTGATAAAATGCTCTCGTGCTGCGACTTTTAGATATTTTGACTATATGATATTTCGGGTTCGAATCCCATATTTTTATAACTTTTAATTTTTTTTATCAACGATTTGTATTTTTACTTATAAATATGTCAATAGACAGAAAAAAAGAGAGAATGAAATGAAAAGAGAGAGAGAAGAATACTAAAAGTTTCACTTCCGTCGTGCGTAGGCTTGCCACACACTGTATTTTTAACCTAACACTTTATCAGGACGCGGCTTGCAGTCCCATTATTAACAGGATTACCAATAATTTGACGAGATTTATAATATTGGAGCGTTACTCATTTTTCGCCGTGCATAAAAAAAAAACAATTTTATTTTACAAATAAATTTATTTTAAAATGTCAATGTGTAAAGCAACAAGGAGTCTATCTGCCGAGTTTCGGCGCGATCGGATTTTGGAAAAGTAGTTTAATTTCCGCTTTGAAGATTTTAACTTATTAATATAATAATAATAAATGTTTTTGTTTGTAATAAATAAATATAATGATATTATAAACATATGTTAAGTTAAGAATAAGTTATCGTATGAATTCGGCTGTTATTTTTGTGTATTGATAATTAGTAAGGCAAATATAGGATCACGTGTAGTGGATTCCAGCATTTACCTTTCTCGCTCAAATCTAATAAATATGCTAAAAAGCCTTCCGGAAAACGTTCGCTGGGGACTAAAAAAAATGACAGTGATGAATAATTTATTATTTTCCCATGTAACAACATAACCATTAAAAATAATTCATGATATCCGATTTGTTTTTCAAATTCAGCGACTCACTAACTTAAATAACAAGCGTTTTTTTTGCTATGTGTAGGAGATTTTTCTCATGATGGCGATAATAAAGTATGTATCTACGTGCATAATAATATGATACAATTTATAATTCATTATATTTTTTCCCTAAATACATAAAAATACATTTCAAATTACTAAGTAATTATTAGATGTTGTGAGAGCCAGTATTTAATTAGCCATGTGATGATATTTCTGTAAAAGGTTTCAGTAGGTTAACTTTTTTACACACATCATCACTAAAGTCATAATTATTTAATAAGCAGGCGTTTTATTCCCTTGTGAGGTTTTAACGAAACCAAAGAGGAGTTGAATCTTCCGTCGTGGGGCCGTCAGGGAATCAAGGAAGATTCAAGAGGAGAGATGAGATCCTCTTTCCTCGTGGGACCTTCAGGAAACGAAAGGGGAGTAGGGAGGAGAAATGAGACTGTGAAGACACATTGTGAAACCAGAAGATTATAGTCTTATATCCAATGACAACCCAGGTGAACTTTATAAAAGGGACCGGGTTACTTTTAAAGGAATGATATAAAATGGGCCTGCGACGTGTGCTCACGTAAACTATATTGTGTAATGTGTAAGCCGTCTCCGCTCTATGATCAATAAAATAATGAGCAGGCTGCATTCTGCTGATGTGCACATACCTAATTTCAGTTTTGTGAAACAACTGGCCACTAATGTTATTCTAACAGAACTTGAGAATCAACTTCAAAATTAGATAATTTTTTTTTTCCTCTAAAACAACCCATCCTAAAAGTAATTCAATTCAATGTACCTGCGCATTCAACACGCTCTTCTGTCCTGTTCAGAGTGGATCTATGCAAAACGAACTCTAAGCAGAATTTTTGCCTGAACAGTCTATGCAATAATTACAATAGCGTATTATCCAAGGTGGATATTTTCAGTTGCAAACTTACCAAATACAAGAGGTACATAAAATAATATTTCTCTGATGGTTTGTAAATAATGTTATGTCTCTTTTGTTTATATTTCTATTATTATTTGATTTATATCTCCAACCTCTCTCCAAAGCTATTAATGTATTGATAAATGTTTTTTTTGTATATTTTTCGTTTTATATAATCTTTTGTTTTGTATAAATTTTTGAATCCATATTCTGTCTCTGTAGAGGCAAAGTCACAAGAAGGAAATCCTTAATTGGTTTTATTTCGGCTATATAATACTTATGTACAATAATTTGAAAAAGGTTAATTCTTTCTTCTCTCCAAATAAGAATCCAATCAAACGTTAAATTGGTTTATCTTAGTAGAATCGATGCTTGTGGAAGTTTGCTCCATGCATTCATTACACTATTCTCAAGGAATTGTTTTCTAGGATTCGATTGAAAAGGTGATTTATTATTTTTATTAGTATTCTCAGAGATGTATATTTTTGTTGGTGGTGAAAATTTTCTGGATGCCAGGGCAACTTTAAAATTTGCTGAATTATTAAAACCATATCCAGATACATTTTTGAAAGTCTCAATCAAGTCACCCCTTTCTCTTTTTTTTCTTTTAACTTGGTAATCTTAGATCTTTGAGCCGATCTTCGTATTGCCAATCTTTCAAAGCTCTTGGTATTTTATAAATGTACAAGAATTTTTCCTCAAACTCGTTTGCAAAATATATACCTGTTTTATGACTTATGTGTGCAAAATTGTGTCTTATTTGATATATTGATTCTACTACCTATAAGCTGTGTAAAATTTTTAATCTAAAAATACCTTTACCAATCAATTATTGTTTGTCTACTTTTTCAGTTTTAATATTTTTTTGTATTTTAAATTAATTTATCTCGGTTACAGAAAGTTATGTTACCAAAAAGTTACATTTAAATGAGGCATAGTAAAATTAATGTATCTATGTATCAAATAACTTTCATGGGAGGGTTTTTTTTTATAATAAGCCTTCAACACATGTTTATAATTGGGTCTCATGGTAAAGTAGTTATACTACATAACATGTATTTGTAAACGAGTAATTAACTTTAACCTTTATTTGAAATTGAGTTAAACTTGACATATCCGTGTAAACGTTGACCCTCTAACGAGAATAATTCTCTAAATGTTGTACCCAGTAATGGCCGTGTCTATTCGTCTAGTTGAATAATGGATGTAAAACAACTCCACAAAAGACACAGCCCAGAATATAGAACCTCAACATTATTCGGAGAAGTATTGAAATTAACATTTTGTGTGGTTTGCCATTATAATAACACAACAACTACTGTATTAATTTCATGACTTTAGAAGATTTATTTTATGAAATTATTATATTTTTACTTTATTACACGTTTACGCCAGATGCCTCATTGCCACTGGGAGTCAAAAATATTTATGATGGTCTCGAATAACTGTCGAAAAAGGTTGCCATTTTTTCGAAGATAATGTCAATTATCCGTGTGTGATTGGAAGTCAAGCTCCTAGTATTTTTCAGATGTCCTCATTTCGTTTATTATCTATTCACGTTATTAATTTATGTTCTCGGGTTTCGAACAACCTGACGATATTGAAAATCTCCTACTACCACCACAGTAACCGGAAAATCTTGCTTGTATTGTGATGGAGGTCTTAACCAGCTGAACAATTGAACACACTACACTTGGGTGGAACCCAAACGCGATGTAAACTCAGCCACCGACCGGTCAATTTATTAATAGTTATAATATACGGTAAAAAAAAATTCATTGAATGAACAAAATTGAGACAAATATGTTTCCTTACCATGGGTACTAAAGCTGAAGGCACGTGGAATCTTTACACATTTTTATATCGTTGACTGCAGTAAGTACATAAATAATCAGCATTTTTCGTTCTTTATTAGTCAGTTCCATACATATATAAGGGTTAGTATCAGAAATCTATTGTGGCCTACTAGTTTAACTTATTTTGAAATATTTCATTCGCGGCTAACACTTTTAGTAGTTCATTTAATGAAATTTCTGCATTCACCCGTAATTCAAAGTCCTGACCAGCTTTCCTATCCCTCGAGAACATACTCCCTAATAAACTTACAGGAAGTTTTTAAACTTCCAGCAAGAATTC
Organism: Hesperophylax consimilis; assembly: GCF_061612785.1. Taxonomy (NCBI): domain Eukaryota; kingdom Metazoa; phylum Arthropoda; class Insecta; order Trichoptera; family Limnephilidae; genus Hesperophylax; species Hesperophylax consimilis. The sequence continues at coordinate 32,858,651 of NC_142842.1, forward strand.
ACGAGTTTGTTTACATTCACCAATATATCATTTTGCCGGAACACTTCGTTCGTTCTAGACACAAGATTCTTCAACACAAATCTTCAGATAACATTAATATTATTTTAATTCTAACTAAAGCCGATAAAGGAAATACTGTTATTATTATGAATAAATGTGATTATCATTCAAAAATGGGTGATTTCATTAATAATGGTAATGTGGAGACCCTATCCCAAGATCCAACAAATAAATTCCTCAATAATGTTAAAAATGCTTTAAAATCATGTAAAACCCCAATCTTTATAGATAACTCACATAACCAAGTAAAATTTTTGACAAAAAACCCTAAAGTCCCCAAGTTATATGGAGTTCTAAAAATCCATAAAGCTAACACCCCTATTAGACCTGTGGTTTCTTCCTGTGAGTCACCAAATTTTAAATTAGCATCATTTATTACTAATGTGTTCAATAATTCTAAAGTGTTTTCCCCAAAACATACTATTAAAAATTCATTAGAACTAATTAACGACTTAAAAGACCTAACTATTCCTAGTAACAGTAAACTCATTTCTTTTGATGTAGTGAACTTGTTCCCTAATATCCCAACAACAGAATATAAATCTTTAATTGGTGAATTACTGACTAACTCTAAATTACCATGTGACTTTAGTAATGACCTCTCTCGTTTGTTTAATGTCTGCTTAAATCAAAATTATTTTAAATTTAATAACATCATCTATAACCAGACTACCGGATTGGCGATGGGTTCTCCAACTTCACCCTTGATCGCGGATTTATTTATGGATAATTTAGAAAATAAAATTTTTACTTGTAAATCGCCGCTCCTAAAAAATGTGCTAATATGGAAAAGATATGTTGACGACATATTTTGTATTTGGTCAGGTACGGATCGACAGTTAAATATCTTCCTCCAGCTTTTAAATTCGTTCCATACCCAAATTCAGTTTACCCTAGAAGTAGGTGTCAATGCTTCTCTAAATTTTCTAGACCTCACGCTCACCCTGATAAATAATAGAATTGAATTTAACATATACCGAAAACCGACCTACACAGACATAACCATCCACAATACTTCTAATCATCCCATCTCCCATAAACATGCAGCGTTCCATTCAATGATACATAGGTTAATTTCCGTCCCTCTATCTACCAATAATTTCTCAAATGAATTATCAATAATAAAACAAATAGCAGCAAATAATGGCTATGATTCGGCCTTAATTGATAAAATTCTTAATAAAAAACAAAAACATATTTCCACAAACAAATTTCTATATAGCAGTATTCCGCCAATTAATATCAACACCCCTATTCACCACTGGCGTAGGATTTTATTTATAAATAATTTTTCAAATCAAAGCGTTAGGAACCTTCCTTTAGATATTAAACCTGCCTTTTATACAAACAATACCCTAGGAAAATTTTTGATTAATACTAAAGACAAGGATGACATACTAAGCCATTCGGGTATTTATAAACTCAACTGTAGTGATTGTCCCGCCTTTTATATAGGTAAAACATCGCGCAATGTAAACACCAGAGTGAAGGAACATGTACGGTGTTTAAATGGTAAAGGTTTTTCGGAACTCGCCAACCACTTAATATCAGCAGACCATAGATTTGATAAAATAACAGGTACTAGCCTCTTACATAAAAATAGTATAGGCATTAGGTTAGACAATTTAGAATCATTAGAAATCAGGAAATCTATAAACAGTAACTTATCAGACCATTTATTAAATACACAAGTTAATTTATCTAATCAAAAAAACACATTCTATAGTCCTATATTTAACTTGTTTCCCAGAATCCTTTCCACTCTTAATTAATAAGTTTATGCTTTTTCTTATGTCTTTAAAATGTATTATTATATGTATAATTCATGTAAAAATGTTAATTGTTATTATATATCTTCAATTCACTATGCCTATGTAATATTTGACTCCTCCCACTTTTATAATGTATTATATTCTGTCTCCCTCTGTTTTCCTATAAATATGCATCACCTCTGTCTTAGTTTTTAGTTATATTTCACATCCTGATGAAGCTCGACCGTAGCGAAACCGGTAGATGTAATAATAATAAAGTCGTGGTTAATAAACAAAGTGTTTTATTTGATTTAATATAATATGTCTAACCACAAAGTGATTGCTTCCTACGAAAAAAAAAAAAAAAATAAAATAAAAAATAAAAATAAAAAATTAATATTATTGTTTAGATTAATAATTGTGAATGAGGAATACTTGGAACAGGTAGATGTGTTTGTGTATTTAGGAATTATGTTTACGAGAGATCGGGAGGCTGACATAGATATTGAAAAAAGGGTAAATGCAGGTAACTCCATCAATAGAGGACTGAACGCTGTTGGCGCTAACAAAAAATTGTCCAAAGAAGCGAAGCTAGCAGTCCACAATGGAGTGCTGGTACCTACCCTGATGTCCCGAAGTGAGGCATGGAACAGGCAGAGAAAGGATGAAAGTAGACTGAATGCTGCAGAAATGAGATCCCTTAGGCATATGTGTGATAAAACCATGTATGATCGTGTGAGAAATGTGGAGATGCGCAAAGAAAGGGACGCTTAGATGGTTTCGGCATGTAGAGCAAATGAGCGAAGAAAGGAGTGTAAGGAGAATATGAGATTACGTAACGGTAATTTATTTTAAAAACTTTGTAAGAAAAATATTCAAAATTTTTAATTTTTTATCTGTCTGGAGCGGTAGACCGAATACTAAGTTAAGCTAATTAACATTTTATGCGAAGGGGCTTCCATCTCTCATCTAGTCTAGGTGACCCTTGTCAAATAATAAATAATTATATTTGACTAATCTCGGTACCACTACACACGTCATTTAAATTGGATTTAATCTCAGAGACTTGCCATACGTACGGTATTTAAATTACAGAAAATATATTCCTCTCATTGGTGCCACTGTAGAAATAAATTGATGGAAATGTGTTGTGGGCATGTATGTGTACCCAAACTATGGTAATATTTACCTTCACCTTGGAGTAAATACTTCATAATATTGATTCAATTTCATCTTTAGTACACGTTTTACGCCTTATGCCTCGTTCTCACCGGAAAATACCTGTGATGGTCTCGATTAACTATCGCAAATGGTTGCAATTTCACAGGATAATATTAATTATCCGTGTTTTATTGGAAATCAAAAAGCTTCCGGAATTTCGAAATGCATTTTTTTGAATATCCTCAATGCGTTTATTGTTTATTCACATGGTTAATTTATTGTTCCCATTATAATTTTTAACCTTGTAGCAATGCTACGAGGTTTATCTAGAACACTCCAGACGCAATGCGAAACGTTTGTACGTTCCTACCTACGGCCTACGAGTACTTGCCGCTGAGCGAACTCTCTACGTCAATACGTTGCGAGTCTGGCTAGGTACATTTCGCGCATTCGCTAGAAGGGTCTAGACAATCACCTAGGCATAATTCCAGCGCCATCGAAATTACCGGAAGTATCTAGTTTGAACGACTAACCTCCAGTTTACCAGCGGTCTCGCGTAGTTACTACCGCCATCGGCTGGACTATATAAATAGGCCTGACGCAGAGAGCAGTCAGTCAGTCAGTCAGTGACAATCTGCGCACCTTCGCTGCGTACAGAACGATACACCCGGCTTTGCACGGTTCATCCATTGTTTATGCGCGATTGCTTTATGTTTTATTTTTATTTTTATATACTCATTGGTTTTACTTTCTTTGTCTTATGGCATGATCGCAATGCATTTATTATTTTATTTGTTTGTTTTATTATTTCTTATTCATTCATTGTGTATACTGGCTTTTTACACCGTTTTTGCCAATTCTTTACACTGTTTTTTTTTTTTATGCACATTCTTCCTTTTACTTTTGAATTTGGGCCTTATTTATTAGGAACGCATTGATAATGATAATACTGTTTCTTTTTGTGTTTTAGCTCTTTAATACTATGTTAATCTTTTTTTTCCCTTCTTTTTTCTTTCTATTATGAACGGTCAATTTGTTGTTGATCACAACTTATTTTCTACGTTTGTTATTTGCCTTTTTATTTGTTACTAACAAATTGGTTTATGAATAGGTTGTCGAACTGAACTCTATCGTACTGTATTGTTCATTTCCCCACCACGGGGGCGGATAGACCCTGTTCCTGCATCCAGTAAGGTGACATTAATCCGGGGCGGCTGTCCCACGAACCACGGGTGCCTCCCCCGGCATCATGAGCGGGCCTGGGGAATGTTTGCGCGAGCCCGGTCCCCTTCCGTCCTGCCTCCGGTGACCTGAGGCTCACTTCATTCCCTAGGGTCTTTGGGAGTATCTCCCCCCCCCTCCCCCCATTTACATTTCTTCGAGGGTACTCTCGGAAAACTGGCTAAGGGACGCGGGTGCTTGGGATTGTTGTGGCCAGGCCGCTTGCCACGCTCATTCTTGCCGGGACCGCCCCGTGATAGTGGGGTAAACTGCCCTCAATACGCGGCTTGTATATTTTTATGTTTCAATCATACTTCCATTTATAAAATTTGTGCTCCTTATTTATTATTTAATTTTAGATGTCAAACCACCAGGCGAACACATTTCATATGTGTTCTTATGTTGTGTTACTATTATTGTAAGTATGGATACATTATTTCGTACTAACAATCATGCATGCAGGGACATTGGAGGGTCTAGAATCGTTTTAAAATAAATGTAGCTTCTTTTTACAAAAAAAAATTAGAGTCCTGACGTGTGCGGCTAAGGAGGTTAAACCATCAGTTTCCTCACACAGCCGTCGGGAAAGGGTGGGTCCCCTCCAGTGGTTCATCCATGGACTCCAACGGGATTATCACAGCGCCCTAGTTCCAGCACATATGACCAGCGCTACATCCACGCACCTTGACTCCGCGGCATCCTCGCTGGTCCATGCATCTCCCGCACAACCGCCGACCAGGTACACCGCACCTTCGGCTTCCCTGTTCAGCACTGGATCACCCGGAAGACCCATAGTCTTCACCAGTACCTTACACCTCTACAAGTCCGGTCACCAGCAGTGGCATCGACTTAAAGGCCAGCACCTTGACCAACTCTCCACCGCCTGCATCCGGAGTCTTCATCATCGGTCATGAAGTCATTTTATAAACTGATCCTGATTCACCAATAAACACCAAAACCTCACCAGGACAACTCATTTTTTTTAAATTGTAAAATTAATTTATGAATATTTAATATATGGCATAATTGTGTGAAATATGTTTCTAAAAAATGGGTGCTTAGGTGAAGGTGTGGAGAATCATTTTACATCTTTAAATATTAATTTTGTTTACTGCACTCCCTTCGTACCTGTCTAGTTTTATATCGTTTTATTTGCTTACTTCTGGTCAAATTCGATCCAACAATTTTTGACGAGATAATAAATTTCATAAGAAGATGATAAATTCGAAGGAACATATTGCTTAGATAGGAGCAAAACCATTAGAAAATTTTGATATTCGAGCACCCAAAAATAAAAGAAATAGCTCAAGACCATCACAAAATCAGAAAGATTGTTAAAAAAATAGGTTAAGTATAAAGACATGGCCGAGTAACCGGACACCGATAAATCGGAGACCATTTCACCTATAAGCGTGAAGAGAAACTGTATTTAATGAAACAAATTAAGGATTGTGGCCAGGAAAACTGAGAGACCTGTTAATATGCCATAGATTAATATAATTGGGAGTTCTAGTTGCTCGCTCATTTATCTAGTACATAGCTAATGGTTACAAATTATATTTGTTGCGTTTATCATAGAGTTGTCGGCGGCTTTTCGTAAAAGATTTTCCTGTACCTACTCTTTTTTTATTTATTTATTGAACGCCCGGCTTTTAATCACATAAATACAATATGTGGAAATTTTATAAACGTAATACAGAGATACATAACAGTACTTATAACACATATCAGTATAACGTTATTCAAGAAATACATATCAGTATCATAGACACATTTAATTTTTCAAAGATAAAACAGAAGTACATACCTGAAACATTCAAAAAACAAATTATTATTTTTGGTGTGATGCAGGACAGAGATATTTTGAATATTTTTAAAAGGTCTGAATAATTATTACGTATTACTAATTTGGTGAAATCGCGCCACAGTGGTATGAACAATTGGTGCTATGGTTGTCAAAAAAAGTTCGTAAAAAAAAGTTTTTATGAGTAGCATATAATTTTAAAATGTGTAGTAAAAAAAAAAAAAATTTTTACAAGTTAAAAAAGTTAGAAACTTTCTTCCCAGGGACTGGATTTAACCGCGCTAGCAACCGTTGGGTTGGACCGAAATTTATTTCGTGTATAAACTGCTGTAATGTCATACAATTTCAGAGACATACGTATATGGGCGCTTGTGATTGTCACAAAAGGTTGAAATAAAGCATGGTCATTGGCAACATGTTTATGTGTCGAGTTTCAACTTGATCAAATGTCGGGAAGTGGGTTAATTTCCACTTTCAAGATTTGAGTTCATTCATTCACTAAGAAAAAGTAAAATTCAAATATATTTTTAAAGTATAAGAATATTATTATTATTTCTCCAGGTAGAGAGTAGCGGCGGTTTATATTAGACATTATTGTTTTGTAGCAGATACCATTTGTCAACAAGTTGTCTTAACTTGCATATTTTGAACATATCTGAGAAACTTCCTTTGTACTTTCTCCAAGCAGTGTAAGTTAGTTTTGATATCAAATATTATTGCTGAGCAAAACGAACACCTAGTCACAATAATACGGTACACAAGTTCCTTTCCTACAGTGGGGGTAAACTTATTTTGTTAATAATTGTAATAATAATTAATCTTGTTCAAGAATTACGTCAGTCGAGAGACAATAGGGTGCTTAAATGTGTTTACCTAATTATAAGTACTAACCAAGCTTCTGGAAACGCTGAGGCAAGCACCTTCGAGGCAGAACAAATTCCGAGAGGAAAAGCAATTTATCAAAAGTCGGGAAATAACTAATAAACCTCAGTTTTATTATTAACGACGTTTATTTGCATTAACAATAACGGTCATACTTTTTCTCTTTATAAATTTAATAACAACAAGAAGTCGATTAGGGAAGGTGGATGGCGAAAGCAGATGAAAGAGAAAGCTTTTCGAGGGAATTTTATAAATAATTATCTTCATTATTTTATGTTCTGTTTCAGATGATATGCTCCAAAAGCAGTTACATGATAGGAAAAAAACAGAAAAACTGAAATTCGTTTTTTAAAGTGGAAATAAGGGAAGTAGTGTTTTACGACCCCGCTGAAATTACATGATTCCACGCATGTTTTTTGGTAAAGCTCAGTTTTGGTTTCGACAAAAAAATCTATTGAATTGCCAGGAAATATCCAAATAAACTTGTTTTCGTGTGAAAGTTCTTAGAATTAAATAATAATAACATAATCAAAATTATGCTTAAATATTAAAGAGCTGCAGTTACCGATGAGTTGGCAAAATTGGTAAAATATCCTTCTCGCAGTTAAACGACAATCTAGTGAAAGGGTAAAAATATCCTTCCAGCGGTTAGTGCGTTAATTACAGATTTTAAAAAATTTATGATTTGCAGAAGATATTTTTTTTATAATTTTATTTATTTATTGAACGACCAGAGGGCTTTTACATATAGGTGGTACAATTTTAATGGCAGTTTTGAAACATAAGAAAGAAATAATAAAAATAAAATTACGTAAAAAAATAATATATGCATGAAACAAAATTAAAAATAACAAGAACATAAATTAAAAAATACAGCGAACTGACTGGTTCACTAAAATTTAACTTCCATTTAGGAATAGTTTTGAAATAAGTCTTTTATCGTTAATTGTTATAAATATATCGACATCACCTAAGTATTGGTTTCTCATAGTGTGAAACCGTTGTATTGGGGGATTCGCAATGTAATTGCGCTTATGTGTGTTGCAGTGGAATAGTTTATTTTGTCGTGTTGTCATTGTAGGTATTCGTATGTTTATGAGTCGCAGAAGTTCGCAACAGTCAAATCTAGAGTTTAGAATCTTGAATAAAAAAGTGAAGTCGTTTATCGTTATTCGTCTTCCAATGTGTGTATTTTTAGAGTATTTAATAAGATATGATATTGTAAGTCTTTTAGTGGGATATTTAATTAAAAATTTATAAAAAGTAGAATTTTTTTTATATGAACGCAATTTTATTTTATTTGTGTGCAAGAATACGATAAGAAGATTGTACTTATTTCATGGTTAAGGCGGACCGGTAGAGGTAAGAGTAATACGTCTTAAACACTTAAAATTGATTAACTCCTAAAGCCTCTGCAATAAAGATATTCTGCAATGATATTTTCCAATGTTATTGCGGAAAATACATATGCGATTGAAAATAGTTAAATTTTAAACGTAATCAAAGATAAAGTCTGAAAGTCGCTTACTTATGATGATTTCTACTGTCTGATTTGTAAAATGTAGCACCCTGGTATTTTTCCTTCGATTTTCCTGTGCAAGTGGTGGCACCCCTTAGGAGGCATACCTTAAAAAGGAAACCCTAGCTAAGCCTTTCGATCTCTGTATAGAGTTTATAGTAACAAGATCTTAAGAGTTATTTTCGCAATAATGCTCTTTTTCAGCGTTGTGTTATCTTTTTTGGTTTTGAACTTCATATGTAGGGGACTTTCCCTATGTGAACGAGCTATTAATGCATATGTTTGTGGTAATCCAGTTTCGTTTAAATTAGAGTGAGTGATCTCTTTACCATTGAAATTTTTAAAACTTTTCTTATAAAACCGTGCGCTTGACCTACTCTCGTCCCCTACAGTACGCTTAATCTAATACAGTTCTACAACTCTTCACTTGTATGTTTCAATCTTTCTGACCTTAAATAAATCCGAGGACATGAAATAGTTTCGTTATTGCACAAATTAGTATAGTATAGTACCGACATGCATAGGGTGTCGGGTTTCGGGGAATTCCCTACCACCTCAGCTCCGGGGTCGCCTCCATCTGTTCTAATATATATACTAGTTTTGTTACTCGACACTTAATCTTATTAAAAGGAAGGAATGAGAGGGGGGAAGAGGAGGAATGAGAGGGGGTAAACTATGTGAATGAAATATTTTTAAAACTACGTTGGCTCCTCCACTAACCAATACAATAACGGTGGATGGTGATCAGAAATCAAATATTGACTCCGACGTGGCTGGACTGTCTCCCATAGCTGGCAACCCATTTCATAAAGGTACCCTGCCCTACGTGGATCCATTCACGCCCGAGAGAAAACAAATTAAGTCATCACGCCATTTCCGAAATCGCTCCCACGCTCATACCTCCGGAAGATCTACTGTTCTGGCTCTAGATGGGGAAGGTAATTGCATCCCATATCATGATGCTAACGCGGAAAAAGTGTCATTTAGGTTTCGTCTGATGAAGCTCATCTCCCACGCGCTGTCAGACCTACACTCCATCTTAAAAAAATTGTTGTAATTCCACCAAGGGATCATTCCAGTTGGATTACATCAGCTTCCTGGTCGACACCACTGGATTATGTTATAGCGCTGTGGACTTATTCTCATGTGATATCACGTCTTCAATTTCACAGACACCCCGAGGTATCTTCATTCTAGACGCCCATCAACAGCGGACCATGTTCCCGTTCATTACAAGGCGGCGTCACAATTTTTCATTCTTCTTTCACGCCCCTCACTCAACATGGTCCCGTTAGAGGGAATAGTTTTCAACATCCCGTTAGTCCGCTTCGTCCATGTTGGCAACCCCTATCACACGGTAGCGTGAGAAAAAAAGTCCTTCTGATTGGCCCGTATTTGCGGAACACTGTGTTACAGCGTCACTATCTGTCATCAACCAACTATGAAGTTTAATCAAGGTTTAAATTCGGGGATGAGGTAAAGGTTTGCGAACCTTAGCTGTTAACTACCGAGGTAAAATCGGACTTGTTGAGGAATCTTTAAAAATTGACATGTTGGTTTTTACATACATATTAAAATGGACCTCAATTGGAAGTGAGAACACTTACATAGCTCCTACCCTATAATAGCAAAATCCTGTCGGGAAACACACAACCATTGCTATTGGGTGGAGCGTCCCGTAATTACTACTAGATTTATCCTGAGATGGTAACCTAAAATTTTATACCTTAATCCGAGATATCTACCATCTTATTTTCCTAATGTGATTCTGTTACCCACACTACCCTCCATAATTAATGTACTTCGAACTTTCAATTTTCTACTAATCTATATTTGAATTGCCTATATATTCAACCCCATAATTGTTAAATCAACACCCCTCCCTAACCTAGCAATTATTGAAATCTAACAGCTATTTTTTTTTTTTTTTAAAAAGAAAGACAAACATTCCCGGTTTATGAATAACCTGACAATATTTGAAAATCTCCTACTACCACCACGGTAAGTTGAAAATGTTGCTTGTGTTGTGATGGAGGACTTATCCAGCCGAGGAATCGAACACACTACGCCTGGGTGGGATCCAAACGCGATGTCAACTCAGCTACCGACCGGTCGAAATGTATGTCTATCCGCTATGTCTTTTATTATGTTTTGAGAAGACTTCAGGGATATTATTTTATTTATCATAATTTTATTTTTAATGCGCAGCGTTGATCGAGCATAACATTCGCGTTTCTATACAGTTCAAAAAGACATTTAGGTATATAAATTTTCAATTATAAATTTATTTACAATCGGAGACTTCATCAAAATCATGACAATTGCGTTTTTATTCTGACCGTGAAAGAATTAGTCGTAATTACACGTTCTGATCAAAACTCCGCGAAACTGTTAAAACTCTTTAAATTTAAATAGAACACTTTACTATTTTAATTTGAGATTTTTATCTTGAGGTATCTAACACTGAGTTCCAACTCTCCTAAGTCTGAATTTAATTATTTAAAATACCGCGACGTATTTACTCTGCGAATTCGCTTCTCAAAACTGCCGAAAACTTTCCAAAACTGTGTAAAACTGTTTAAGTTAATTTGAGCACTTTTTTATTTAAAATAAAGCAACAAAATTACTCTGCAACTTACTCCCCGAAAATTGTCAAAAACTGTCCCATTTTTTCTAAATTCAAACTATTTATAACTGTATTTTCCCATTAATCACGTTAAAAATATGCTATTCTAACCTTTATCGACTCGTATGTTCTTTTCTATTTGGGTCATAGTAGCATCATGCTAATTAAGGCCATTCTGGTTATTTCAAAAGGTTCACTCCCCGAAATCTGTTTCATCCGATCAAATGGTCAGGCGCGGACTGGAAAAGCGAGTTCCGATTCCCATAGGGCGCTTTCAATATAATGCTTTAGTGAACGCTGTTTTTTGAAGTGTGAATTCCGGACTATTTTATTTTAAAAATTTATTGTGTCCGCAAAATTGCTTTAATGACTGTCGTTAGCTACCCTGATAGATGAATGTCTCTTTATTCTAACCAGTCCAACCTGAGAAATGCCCACTGCAATCGTCCTTGACTGAGGTTACAATCTAATGTAGACCTGGGGGGTTTGCAAGCATTACCGCTTATGTCGATTATTATTTCAATTTCGTCGCTACCTACGTCTTATCACCCGTTATCGTCGAAACACTCCCTTTCATATATTGTCCTACAATCACAAGAGGCGTAGATTGGTTTAGGCCTAGACATCAGTATTCCCTACCGTCTACAGTTGTTTATGATGTGGTACGCTTGTTTTTAACGCTTTCGCGAGCCTAGCTTTGATCGTCTTCAATTTTCCTCTGATGACTCACTTCTCCCTCTCTTCTACGTGAACCGATCACTATTTCACGATTTTTTTTGTCTCCAACTTCCGATTTTTCCCTGATTGTACGTAATTTTAATTGCCAATTTTTCTTGTACGCTCCTTCTTTTGGACGTGACTTTCCCATCTATTCGGGGCTGTACCTTTGTTTTGTCTCTTTTATTTACGAAAAATACATAAATAAGTTATAATGTGCCAAACATCACATGAAAATATTAACAAAAAACTATAAATTTATGTTATCTCTGGCCATTAATTTTAATGGATATTCTCATTCCTATACCCACCATGTAAAGTCTCATGGGTACTTTAGACTAAAATTCTGTTAAATCTTTCCCACTTGATTTTTAAAGAAATCGGAAACCTTTTTCTCGAGTAACAGATCTGTTGCAACCCTGTCTCGCGTCTTCCCATCCGGCGATAGGCGTTTAAAAGGGTTGTGAATCCCTCAAAAATGTCAAGTTAATCAATCTTGATCCTGAGTGGCTCTAGCTAATGCGTTCACGTAAACATTTGGTCGGAATATTTTCAAGGTCGGTGTCATATAAATCAAAGCTTAAACCACACCCCTCTCTTAAGATATCTTTTGTCCTGTCAAAAGTCGTACCTCCTTCTTTAATTAATCCGATTGGGCAATTCAATTCCTCTGATAATCCCTGATAGAAAATTCTGAACCATGTATGCAGTTCCCTTTAATTCATATACGCCTTTTCCGATAGAGGTCTATGCCATGTCGGTTTATGCCATCCTACTTGGGTAAGACCTTGGTCCATCACATGGTTTATGTAGTGTTAACTGAAATTAATACTTTTAACCAAACCAAAAAAACCTAATTATTTAGGCAAAGAAATAATAAAAGTTAACGTCACTTAATTTTTTTTATTAGTATGAATTCCTTCATGACAACAATGCTGCCCAACCAAATGGCGATATGGTTGTTTTTTCTTTACACTGCACAGACAAGAGTGCTCTTGTGAGGTGACATTTAAAAATAGAAATTAATATCATTATAAATTTCTATTGTATATTGTTCAAGAATTTCGATTAAAACTTTCTTGACAAACGTATAAAAAACATTAATTCTGAAGTCCTAAAAGATGTCAGTAGTTTACCGGCAAATATGATAAAGACAACAAACCTTTGTACATCTAAATGTATAAAAACTAATAATAGAGAAAGTTAAATAGAATCAGTTTCGTTGAAAGTTAACTAATTGAAAATATATACTTTACCTTTTTTCCAATTGTCTATAAGTTCATACTCGAGAAGAATTTTTTTGCTTAAATAAGCTTAGTTGTTTACGTTTCAGATGTTTTTTTTAAATGAAAGTCGTTTTATTTTACAACAAGAGATGCTATTCAGCTTTTAGGTATTGCGGAGCCTTAGAATTAATGAAGGACTCTTGTTAAAAGGCTTCATATATTTGTCCACCTTTTTTTTGTTATTTTTTAATGTGAGTTCTGCACAATAGTTCCAACTATTCCCAACCGTCTGGAGGCAGCGAGACGTTAGCATCCCAATCGGGGTATGATGTGAGATTGAAGGTGGTGAGGAGAGTAGGAAGTTGGTCAAAGGATGGTAGAGAAGGTGGAATAGAACTGTGATTCTGAAATTATTTACCACTCATGTATCAAAAATGATCGCACCTTAAATACATTTAACTGAAATTAGTCCAGGCGCTGCTTATATTTTTTCTAATAAAACCATAGATATTATAATGAAACGTATTTTGTAGGACAAGAATATTCTCGGAATAGATTTGCTTGGGTAGGTGGGAACTGGGAAGAGTGGGGATGTTTAATTAGGGGCTGTAAACAATGCTGCTTTATCACTTCCGAGAAGCTCAGATATCTGAAATAATTTACGACCGCATGCCGCTTGCTTATTTCTGAAATGCTCCGCTGATTTTCTCCAATCATGAATACCTACTAACCGCAAGATTTATTAACCCAACTTACCACAGCCATGTAAAATAATTAAGGTTTAGTTAAAGATTTTTGGTTATTAATTTACGTGTTCTTTGGCCAGAGTTTTCCATCTTATCGCCTATTTTCAAAGATTTTTTTTCCAGCAATCGCTTCTCCAGGAAAATTTGTTTTGTCAACTAATCTTAACATTTGATAATGTAAGTTTTAGTATGACAGAACTGGATGTATGTATATTGTACTATTGCGTATTCAGCTGATATTTGCTAGACTGTAATAATAATAATAACATGGAATTTATATAGCGCAGTTTAGTGTCATTTCACTTCAAGTGCGCTTAATAACTGTACTAGGCAAGACTAGGATAGTAAAAGGGGATACAGAATTATTTCACTTTAAATCGGTGTTCAATGTAGGTATTACATATTTTAGGAACGATGAACTAGAATTATCGTTGAGTTCGAGTTTTTTAGGACCACGCATCCATAGTTTATTGTAAAGCGGGTGTGTTTGATATTTTGAAGACACCAGCAGGTTATTTTACCGTATGTAGCCAAAGCTTGTCTTAGTTAATAACTGACGAATATCTAAGATCCTTATTTTAGCAAATAGTTATTTTGAGAGTGGGTAGGTTGGCATTTAAATTCAAAATTTCACTGTCATAAGTGATCTGAACCCTAAGCGTGCAAGGAAATAACTACTTATGGATAAAAACCCCACCTATCGAGAAATAATTAATTTCATGATTATAAAATTATTTAACCTTGTCTTCAAATAATTATATGCTTAATTCGTGTTATGTGTTGTTCTCTTTTTTTCTCTTAAAAAAATGGCATCACCGTATTCAGGGCTCAGAGTTTGAAGATGGCCAAAAACATTTTCAATTTTCCGTAATTCTTCTGGTTGAATGGAGTGGGACAGCTGTTCTCCAACAATGGGTCACTTTTAATTCATTATTTAACATAATCCGGATAGAATAAACATTCGGAGATATTTTTTTGACTATTCATCTCAGAGCGTATCATTTTGCAATGCAGATTACTTTAAGAATCGGAGAACTATTTGGTAAAACGGAAGTTTCAATCGTAATGGCAGGTTCTTGTACAGCGTATCGTGCTCCGAAATTCATGGGTTAGTGTTAGTGTACCACAGCCATCCGATAGTACTTACGATGGTACGTGTGATTAATTTCATTCCAGATAATTTTCGGGCTTATTACGAACAATTTGGTACCAGATTCCACAAAATTACCCAGCCACTCTGAACCTGGAAGAGTGTGCCCATCTAAAAGGCATCTAATTGTTAGGAGGGTAGCTCCACACTTGTAAAGCCCATCCGGTGCCTATTGACGGATCAGCGCTGGTGGCTGAGATGTAACACAACCACATCGAGGGTCTGACCAATCTAGATCCTGACACGCGGATGTGAATGCCACAAAACGTTAGTTATGACAAGAATTATGGGTCTTCAAGTATGAATCTGCTTTATATCTACGTGAGTGGTTTATTTATGATATCCATCTTGTATTCTTAAGTAAGTAGTATATTTATATTGCTTAGTTCTACCCAATTGTTTAATTCCGAAATGGGTAACATTTTCCCAAGTAGAGTTAAGTAAGTTATGGAAGCGATTAGAGTTTGGCGCCCATTATTTTGTAAGTCACTTTCACTGGGATATTGATTTGTTTATAAATAATATTCACAATGATAACACACGACACTGACGCCTGCAGTGGTCACCCGCTTATCATACATCACGAGATAAGAGACGAGATATTGGGAGTAGAAAGCACAAATAACTGTAAGACATTCGATGAAAATGAAAGAACGTGGATCCAAGTAATTTTATGCTAGTTTCTTGCCATGGTGGGTAGAATACTCGCCTAGCGAGTAATTTTGTGGAATTTAAACTCAATTAACTATCCTGAAACCTGACTCTGTATTTTGTATCTTCCGGGTTAGCAAACAGTAAGTTCATAGTTTAACCTTTCCTTGCCGGTGCTATCAACTGAGTGAACATCGTCTCTAATTAATAAAATATCTCTTTAAATATACTAAACACAGAGTTCAAATTTCAGGTATTTCTCTGCGATACATTTATGTATTGCATTAATTAATTTCAATATATAAATATTTACCGAGTGTATAGCACCGGAGGACGAGGAATTTTTTAACACCGTAAGGGAGGGGTTAATACGGGTTTGTGACATGACTAAACTGGCGGCAGTAGAATTTCGAAAGATGCAGAGTAGGCCCTTTGGTCTACTTTAGGGACTGGGTTTCTGTCAATAAAATACTGTGAAATATGGTGAGTAGCAAAATGGGGCTGTAGCCTGAAATTTGGGACTATGCAGCATGCAGATCATAGAGACATCCGAAAACAATAAACTGAAATAATCTTTGGTGATATTTTGAAGGTATCATCACCGATTTACTTTTCCTTTGGGCTAATTATTTACTTTTGGAAGGACTCATATGTTTTGTAGTACAGTACAGAGTGCAGTACCAAAATATCAAGGACTCTTAACCCCTTGGGCTAGTTAATTTGGTTTTACGGCCTATAGCTTGGAGTCAATTTGTTTGCTTTTGGGAATAGCTCATTGTATGATTTCAAGTCGTTCTGCCTCCATTATTGAGATGGTGAGAATTATAATCTTAACGGCGTTAGAGAAAAACAACACCACGATTTAAATTCAAATTTAGAAGGTAACCATAGAATAAAATGTGTTTTTTTCCAAATCAATAATTTTAGTTACAAAAAACATAATTTTTGCAGTCAAAATTTAGTTCACTTCAAAAAGTGGACGGTTAACCTACCTATCTATCTTACATCTCCGAAAGCTCTTCACTGATAGCTTTAAAGTTTTGACACCACTGGTAAATACATTAAATGAAATGGGACTTTAACTAGATAGTAAGTATTAAAATAGAAAATAAAACATTTTTTAACTTATTTCCACTTTTTTATTTTACCACTACCGGTTTCATCCTATTATGGACATCTTCAGGCTGGCAATTGAAATTCTTTTGTTACAGAATTTATACAAAATTAGGTACACAATGTCAAGGTAGGTACATATTATTGGGTTATTAAATTACAATGGTTCTTTAAGGTTAATATGTCATAAATAAGAAATAATAATATAACAATGGTCACTATAGCAGAATAATCGATAATTTAGTAAATAAAATAATGAATTTTCCTGCATACCACGCAGGACAATCCGGAAGAGAAGAATCAAACCGTACAAAAGAACACCTCCTTAGTTTAGCAAATCATAAAGTTGGGGGGGGATTATGATCTATTGAACATAATTTTGCATCTACCAGAAAACGAAAATTATTTCTATCAAGATAGAGATGTCAAAACTCTTAACGTTTGTAACAAAGGATCAGAAGATTACATAATTAAATTACATAACTGTTATTTAAGGTAAATAAGTCATGAATAACAAAATGTTCAATAATCATCAATACATACATCGCAAATTACTTAGAATAAAATTTTACCTCAGAGTCTAAGGTAACATTATTAAAATTAATTACAATGGATATATTAATGGTGACTGAGCACCATGTTCCAACTGTTTATTCATGACATATTTACGATCAATTTTCTTCGTTAGGCGATTAATTTCTAGTAATTCTAATTTGTCTAATTTCTGTCCCTTTTCACAAACGTGAAGAACCTTGACATCTCTATCCTTGTCAAAAGTATGTTGGTTCTCTAGCAAATGCAAGGCTACGTTCGATAAATCTCCCTTTCGATTTACCCAACATGCGAAATGCTCCTTTATACGGGTCGATACTGCTCTTCCTGTCTGTCCCACGTAACATGCAGGGCAATTCGAGCAATTCACTTGGTAAATTCCAGAGTTCTCCAATTTATCTCTCTTATCCTTATTGTTTATTAATATCTTACCCAAAGAATTCACGCTACAAAAAGCTGTCTTACACTTCTTGTCACTGTCTATCAATTTCGAAACTTTATTTGATACTTTCCCAAGGTATGGTATTTTACACCATTGTTTTGTTTCAATTTCATTTTCTGGTGTAAGGCCATATGTAATTGAAGTTATAGTCAGTTTTTTGTTTTTCTTTTTTATTAAATTATCTATTATTCCGCTATCGTAACCATTATTCACCGCAATAGCTTTGATAACATTCAATTCATTATTGTAATCTATATCATTCAATGGTACATATAACAGTCTATGGATTAGACAATGGAATATTGACAATTTGTGTGAGATGTGATGTCTCGAAGAGCTGTGGATGATATTATCACTATATGTAGGCTTCCTGTATATTGAAAATTCCAACTTGTTATTAATAATCCTAATTCCTACATCTAAAAAGTTGATTCTATCTCCTCCTATCTCCATAGTGAATTGAATCGACCTATTGATTTGATTTATCTCTTTGATGAAGATATCTAGCTGCCTCTGTGTACCAGTCCATACGATCAAAATGTCATCCACGTATCTCCGATAGAAAACAACATTCTTAAAGGACACTAACCTCTCAATGGTCTCTTCTAAGTGGTCCATCATGATCTCTGCTAAAATTGGAGAGATTGGGCTACCCATTGCCAACCCTTTCGATTGTAAATAGAATTTATTATCAAATCTAAAAAAATTTTGTTTTATGCACACATTTATTATTTGATTAATTTCTCTCTTTTTTATAATATTTATGTTGGATTTCTCCATGTAGTTATTGATTATTATTTTTAATTCATCTGTAGGTACACTTGTGAATAGACTAACAACGTCAAATGACACTAAAGAGGCGTTGTTTGGTATATTTATATCTTTTATCAGGTGTATTAGTTGTAAACAATTTTTAATACCATATTTTGGTTTGAAATTTAAAGTATTTTTAATTATTCTATTGGCGTATTTTGCTAGTTTGTAGGCTGGTGCTGAGTTATAAGCTACGACGGGTCTCACTGGTATATCTAATTTGTGAACTTTAGGTTGTCCATACAATCGTGGACATTGGGGGTTCATGACAGTGAGGTAGGATTTTTGGAATTTATCTTTAACAAGTGTTTTGCATGTACTAAGAATTGAATTTATTTCTGCGGTAAATTTTGGGGTTGGATCTTTATTCAATAAAATTACATCACTAGAGTTTAGTACATTTTGAACTTTTTCAATATAAATATTTTTTGGTAGAATTACTGTGCTATTAAGTTAAAAAATGTTTTATTTTCTATTTTAATAATATATAATTCCACCAAGTATAACAGTATAATAAATAAAGTCATAGATAGTAAGTATTACTGCATTACATTTTAATTATGACTGATAACAAAATTCGGATTGATATCACTAACAATAAATACATGTAATGCTTTTATATTTATTGCGTACACATTTAGAATATTTATGGCATTATGTTAACACTTCTAAGGTTCTATAGACTCATAAAGCAGTCAATAATCCTAAAAGGCTTTATTTTACGCGTCACATTTACAAATGTCGTGCAACGAACTTTCCACTGGGTGACATGGCGTCGCTGCGCGTTTGTGTTGTCTAGACCAGTGGTTCCCAAATGCAGGGCGCTTGTGATCACAGTGGTAGACTCAGGGCAACGGGGGTTTTCGGGATAGTAAATCAGAATTTGATGGCGAAAAGGAAAATAAACTTTGAAAACATGTTACTCTGCGATTTTAATACACAAGGTGTATCAGCAAGTACGCGAAATGATATGTTAAAACCTTTCAGGTACGTGATGATAAACCTTGTACAGAATGTTACAATCAATGCGACAGAATGTACTGCACATGACTTACGCGAAATTTTACAAGTGTGTGTTTTTCAGTTCAATACCAAAAAACTACCAGCATTAGTCTCTAAGCATCAGAGTGAGTTTTGAGAATTTCTCATCCAGACAAAGGATACCGCCCGGATGATCACCTATTTCTCCACAGCTCAGCGAAAGAATTTCACATATAGAAGATACCGTTAAATAAAATGAACATTATAGAACAGTAACGCAGACCCGTGAAAAATCACAGAATAGTCTGAATTATTTACGTATTTTGAAAATTTAATTAAACTTATTTACTGTTTATTTATTATAATAAAGACAGGTATTTTATCGCTTGTCTAAATTATTGACGTAATCAATTCCAATTTTAAAAATGATAGTAAAAAAAAATTTAAATCTGAGTTCAGAACCAGTTCAAAATCACAAACATACATGCAAAATTAGATGTTCGATATCACAAAAAACAATTAAAAGCATTCGATGTGAGGAATGGGGGCAGAAGGAAAATTGGGCAATAAGCATAATGTGTTTGAGAATCTTTGGTCCAGACAAAGGATACAGCATTGACGATCACACTTTTCCCACAGCTCAGCTGAGAAACTTTTCACCACGTACAGTGAATTCCGTTTACGAACATGAACATTATTGAACACGAACAAAATAAACAAGCCCAAATTGATCAAAATCTCGGTTCATTTGGCTCGAGCTTTATAACTTTACGCATGAGATACGATGAAATTCTGTGATGCTTTAAATCCATACAAAAGACACGATTACCATTCCCACTTTTTATCACCTGTTTGTCTTGAGTTATCAAAAGAACAAACAACGAAAAGCACGTCCTTTGCGTTTCCTGGATTATTTACATTCTGGGTTGCTCGACTGATTTTTCATTTTACAATTATATGTATACTCTCCGGAAATTCATGTAAGTTTTTGGTTTTAATAATTAAAAGATAAAAAAATATTAGGTCACTGTAACACAAAAAGGGAAAATTCTTTCATTTTCTTTTGGAAGGAAATAAATGCTATATATCCCTATTTGATTATGGGAAAATAATTTTAATAGTGTGTTTTCGGTCGATGCACAATTTTGCTGAAACGCTAAATTGTGTAACCGAAAAACACGTTAATACAGAGTTAAACTAAAAAGGCGCAAGTGTATAATTTTTTAATGAAAATCATTGCGTTTTTCATTGCCTGCAGTTAAAAATTAAAGCGAAGTCCAAGAAATAAATAAAAAAACATGCATTTTATGAAGTACCTACATCTTTTATAACATAAGTATTTATGGTATGGTATATATAAGTATATATTATTAGATACAAGATGCAATAGTTAATTGATAAATTACATATGGGATTTGTTAATTGACAGTTAACAAAATTATTCTGCTCCTGTGAGATAGTTTTATAAATATTTATCAAAGATCGAAGAATTATTAGGGGATTACACAAATATAAAGGTGTCCGCTGTTGAAGATGTATTCGGAACCACTTGTTTAAATATTGTTATATTATTTTTGTTCATCACACTTTTTTTTACAGCCATCCTGAACTCTCTCTGCAAGGAGTTTCTGTCGGTAAACGTGTCGGCCATCCTGTACCTGATGAACTATGAGTCCTATGGCCGCTCTACCGCCTCCGCGCAGTACTTTCTGCAGCTGGCGGGCTACCTGGGCATACCTGTCATCGCTTGGAACGCAGACAACTCTGGCCTTGGTATGTTTCACTTCATTACTTATTCACCGCTTGTTCAAATAGTTTCTGTCAGTGAAAGTGTCGGCCATCCTGTCCCTGATAAACTTTGAGTCCTGTGGCCACTCTACCGCCTCAATGCTTACCGTACTTTCTGCATCTTGCAAATTACCTGAGCATTATTGTCATCGCTTGGTACGCAGACAACTCTGGCCTTGGTATGTTTCACTTCATTACTTATTCACCGCTTGTTCAAATAGTTTCTGTCAGTGAAAGTGTCGGCCATCCTGTCCCTGATGAACTATGAGTCCTGTGGCCACTCTACCGCCTCAATGATTACCGTACTTTCTGCATCTTGCAAACTACCTGAGCATTCTTGTCATCGCTTGGTACGCAGACAACTCTTGCCTTGGTTTGTTTCACTTCATTTCTTATTCACCGCTTGTTCAAATAGTTTTTGTCGGTGAACGTGTTGGCCATCCTGATGTACTGATGAACTATGAGTCCTGTGGCCGTTCTACCGCCTCCATGCCTACCGCACTTTATGCATTCTGCGGGCTACCTGGGCATTTTTGTCATCGCTTGATGAACTTTCTCTTGATGAGTTTTATGGCTACTCTACTCCCATCATGTTAATGCGCTTCTGAATACTTAACATGTATTTAAAGGGTTCAACATAACTAATGTTATTACGACCTTAACAAAAACAACGTATTTTCAAATTGAATTTATTCATTTCAATTAATTACATTGCTATGTTTGTCTTACGGTGTCTCAAAGAACTTATGTATTGAGAGCAGTCGGAATTTATAACATTAGCAGCTTACAAAAAACAAGTTAAGGGTTAAATTTAAAGGCAATCAGCATCGTACCATGGAAATACATACTTATAAATAGATTTGAATAATAATCGTTGATATTTGATTGTCTAATTGTCTAATTGTCCGATGATCCAACACTTGGTGTAATGGCCAGTGGAAGTGCTTTGTATAGCTAAGTATCTAAAATTTATTAGTTTCTGAGCTTTGAAGATTGGATCAATGGCAGCGGCGTTTGCTTTTCCCTAAGGTAAAATAACACACTCGATTAAAAATTGACATAGTTAATTGTTTTTACTTGATTCGGGTTAAGATAGTTGCAAGTGTAACTAAAAATATATATGGATTTTCTAATTTTGTTTGCTGTAGTGATGATACGTTCTTTTCACTTTAATTAACGTTTAATAATAAATATTGCTTTGTCCTTATATTATTAAAGCTTAATCTCCGGTCCACGCGTATTCTGTGCCTACATTTACTTACTGTTTCCTCTGGGAAACAAATACCCACTTTTGACGATGGCGTATTAATGGGTAAAATTATTTGGATATTCTAGGGTTTCTATATTCAACAGGGCATGCCGGAAAATCAAAGGATTTTCACTGATCCCTCAGCATCTGGGGCATTTTAGACAATGAATTCCTAAGGATCTGCTCCTTTGAACTACCTGGATTTAGAACTAAGGATCAGAAATTCACACCTGAAATCATTATCTTGCTGAAGCTTTCATTTACTTTAACTTATATGAATTATTTATGATAAACCCCTAATATGGTCGTGTGTTAATTTTTGAAAAACTTGACATAAATCATGAAAGGAAATTAAGACAAAGACCACTTTTTAATTAGGTATATGTGATTCTATTGCTGTTGTGTGGTCATCTTATACATCCTTATAAAATAAATTATATATGTATAATTTGAAAAAAAATCACTTTCGTTAGATAGCGCTTTATTGAGTATATAAATTAATAAAAATAAACCAACCGGTTTCGGTTCAGCCTGAACTTTCCACAAGATTTCTATAAAAACAGTTCGATGATAAATCAACACATCGACAATTCAACAAACTTTTAAAAAGTGATATAAAGTCATTAGAAACGATGAAAAAAAAATTAAACCTAACACAACCTACTTAACCCAGTAAATAAAGTTTTTGTTTCATCACTTTCCATGACTTTTTATAACTTTTTAATGATGTGATGAATTATCATTTTGATGATTTATCCGGTCACCTATAAAAAGATAGGTTTATATTAAATAGATTGATTTTATGAAACCCTAAGGAAGATTCAGGCTAAACCAAAACCGATTGATTTAAATATTATTTTATAAACTCAGAAATTCGTGTCCTAATAAAGTTATTTCATTCTAATTATAACTATGATTTACCACAAATTGATTGACCGTGAAAGTTATATTTGAAATGCTACCAATGCATAAACATTGTCAAATATACCACCAACAATATGAAAAGGAAAAGGTTATGATGAAAATACTGTTGGAAACAAATGTAGGTAATATTAATATTTTTTTACCTATTTGTATTGATACGCGTAGAATATTTTATGCTTATGTACTTTTACTTATTTAGCATCTAATTTAAAATCTGTTTTTTTTTATGTTTCTTACATCACCACACAAATAGTATAAAACATGTCATAATTAATCATCTCTTTCATCGTCAAATTTTATTCTTACTTTCATACTATTTTTACCCACGTGTATATTAAGAAGGATAAAACTATTTTTTTGCCTGAAGAACTTTCGTAAAAATTTCAGTCTAATTTTTGGTTGAAATTGAATATCTATTCAAGTAGTTTAAGTAGATACAAATAGACACCTCCCTTCAAACAAATGCAAACTCAGTTTAATCAAAATCTAACCACTTCAAACGAAATTACTCATGACCAATTTCCATTACCAATCTCTCACCACATATCGCAGTTGCTTAAAGTTTCGTCTAACATACACGCTTCGTAGTTTTTCGTTATATTTGTATAGAAGATACGCAATATGTAGAAAATCTGCCCGAACTTCCCATTCCCTTTTCCTATTCCTTTCTCTTTTCTAACCGCCTGGCAATATTCCCCGAAATTAGATATAGAGTCACGTGGGGTAACCGTGCGCAATTTTTACATTGGGATTTTTGTATTAAAAAGCTTTAGGTATTTTACTCAATTTTTTTGTTCATTAATATGATCGATTATTAAGGCATCTCAAACAACCATAAAAACTTCATATGGTTCATAAATCAAACAGTTATATAAAAAAGTTTACATGCATGTCGATTGCGTACACTTACCCCGTGTGCGGGGTAAGTATACGCATACCGTAGGGTAAGTGTTCGCACCGCGAAGAGTTACCCCCATTGCAATTATCACACTTAAATTGCCCCTTATCGTAGTCTGTGCAGTTCTCATGCCACCATGCTTTGCACACAATACATTCTATCCAATCTTCTGTTGGTGGATCTCGATATTTCTCCTTGCATTGTGGGCAAAAATAGTCCTTAGAAGCCTGTTTTTGTGCTCTATTTAAACAGTTATGCACGCTGGAATCTTCCGCCTTACGCTTTGTGGTGATTCTTTGTGGTGTGACTTTCTTGAAAAGAGGTGGTCGTCCGATTTCCATGGTTTTAAATATTGGTTTTCGGGCAATTTTTGCATCTGCATCTCTCTGCTTCTGCTGAAGTTTTTTTTTATAAGGACTTGATTTTTCAGTTTGCGTAATACCGCCGAACTTGAACAATGTTAAACCCAATAGCTCTCGCAATACTTGTGGGAGTAGTCTGTCTTAAATCTAAAACAGGGTTACGTTTTAGAAATCCATACACCCAATCCTCGCCAGCCGTTTTTGTAATGTTGTCAAATCTGTTCTCGATCTTGTTGATTTCAGCATACTCGTAAACAATTTTTCTCATTGTCTGCATAGTCAGGCCGTAGAACATTTCGTCAGTTTTTTTACAATGATCAACGATTTCGGCCTGAAAATAAATGAATAATTATCAGATCAATAGTTTCACAAAAAAATGACATCTGCACGATAAATTAAGTACCTATTTATCTAAAAATCTACCTCTTTATCTGGTGTAAAAGTCGGACGATATCTCCCCATTGAAGTTGCTATTAATTTTAGTTTTAGGCGTTTACGCAGAGTGGCTTCACTGATCCCAACAATATCTGCAGCAGCCCGCTGACTCTTCCCCTCTTTCACAAGCCTTTTTGCAGTTTCAATCTGCTCTTGAGTGCAAACTGACCTCTCTGGATGCTTTCTCACATAGACACGCAGCATATTTCACTGTAAAAATATAACCAGAGTTGAAATATTATGCTATAAAATCAATTTTATCTATCGGGGTAAGTGTTCGCACTCATCCAACTGCGAACGCTTACCCCAGCACACTTACCCCATCACACCAAAATTCAATAAACTTAAAAAATCAGATTAGTGGTTATCTTTATTAGAATTATCACTTTGCACCCGTCTAACTAACAATATTTCACTAAAAATTATCATAGACCAAGTCGCTCTGACACAGCTGGTTACACAATAGCACACATCGGTAACGGAGATGAAAAATTTAAGAAAAGCACGAAAGAAAGGAATTTACCTACCAGTTTTTATGGACAAATCAGCATCCACTGTACACATTTCCCTCTTCGGCGCGATCCAGAACGCTACTGAATTAAGGAACGCGCGGGCGCTTAACAGGCACAATCTTGTCGGAAACATCACTGCGAACACTTACACTCCGCGTACGGTTACCCCACGTGACTCTACTATAAATAGTCCCATATTCTCGGGTAGTTGGAACTCAAATACATCTCGTAAAAAGCGCCCCTAAAGCGACGGTATTGCGGTATTGTTAACCACATAAAAATGTTCCGCTTTTAATGTACTTTTATAGGTTTTAATGTCGGTTGCTACACGAATTTCCTAGTTTTCTCTTTTCTTCTGGTAATAAATAATCAAACTTGTAGTCTGCTTTCAGAAAGGCTTTTAATAATAAACATGGTTATTGAATCGAAATGAAACCTCACCATTTTAATTAAACATAAATATACCTTTTGAAATATGTATTATGTTAATACTTAATCTCAAACGGGAGGCTAAAACGATTTATTTTTTTAAATGCTAACTTTTGGTGTGTAGCGTAAAGTTCGTGAAATGAAAAATGTATATTAATATCCAGTGAATAAAATACTTAACCCAAAAATAAATTTTTGGTGTTTTATTAATTTTTTTTTCGTGTATCCGCACAAGAGTCCCAACTGCTCCCAACCGTCTGGAGCCAGTTAGACTGTGGCATCCCCGATTAGGGTATATTTCAAGGCTTACAATAATGGGAAAGGGAAGGAGATGGAGAAGAGGAAGATGGAAAATTGCCTCGTTAATCAGACCTGGTCACAAAACACGGCTGAAGCCATTTCAAGTAACTTTTCAATTTTGTATAATGGTCTTACACTCTGGAACGTACCGTAAAATATGCTATATATTATTTTTAATGAGTAACTTGTGAAATAACATAAATTATTCAAACGTTGGGATTTGAATCCGCGACCTTCGGGTTGCTAGTCGAGAGCTTTTTTGAAAAGTTCTGTGGTTGTGTAAAAAAACGCACAAAACTTACAACTGCCCAAAGTCAGTAGAGCTATGAAATTCCTAATCAATAAATGAAAATAATTAAGAAGAGGGTTGCGGAAAACGGTCTAATTTTAAAACATTGCATTGCTTCTATTCTTAATGATAGTTTATCAATAGGGTTGGGGGAAACAGTGTAATTTAAAAAAAACGATACTATACATTTTAAAAGATACTATACCAAGAGGGTTGGGAAAACAGTGTAATTTTAAAACATCGCATTGCTTCTATTCTGAATAATAGTTGATCAATAGGTGGGGAAAACAGTGTAATTTTAAAACATTGCATTGCTTCACTCCGGAAAGTGGTTGAATTTTTGCCTTCAGAACTTTAAATTACTTTTGAAACCAAAATCCGAAAACCAAAACAATGTTTATAAAATAGTTAATTTATTTATTTCATTATTAACACTCTTTTTAGGAGCTTTTATAAAGAAATAGAAAAACTACACAGTTTTTACTTTCTTTGTATGCATAACTGAACTGCTCGAGCAATAATATCAATATTTATTTAATTATAAATGGAAGATATCCGCTAATTCGGCAAAATTATTTCCCTTCTTTAGTTATACAATAAATTATTACTCTACTCTAATTCAGAAGTTCATATAAGATAACGTCAATATAAATATAATCTAAGCAATAACCGGTAATGATTCCACGTAATAAAAAATAAATCAATAAGAAAAATAGTTATATGATCAATCCACGACTTTACAAAATTCTGATAATTCGATTTGCGCGCCAGCGGCAAACCAAGGAGGAGAACAAAAACCATTTTGCAGGCGGAAAGTAATGACTAGGTACCCTTATTCCATTTTTGTGCCTAACAAAGCCCGGGGGTAGGTGCTTATTAAACCTCAAAAAGCCAAAGTTCGTCCCTTGTTACATAAAAGCAAACCTTCAGACCTTTGAGCTCTGGCAGACTTAAGATTGTATCACTGCTCGGGATTAATGAAGACTGCTCCAATACGGTTTATTCTGTTCTGCTTTTTAACCAATTCTCAAAAGAATGATTATAACCGCCCGGTAAAATTAATTAAACCCCAAATCGAAATTCATAAATTCACTGGCAGCAACTCCCACGCTATTTTCTGGGAAGTTATTTATTGGAATCCCTGGCATCCTAATTAACGATACGGGGATATAATTCCTCAAAATTATTATTTACATAACCGTTATTGTACATTCAACGAATTGAAGAATTTTCCAGCCACATATTTCATATTCATGTTTTCTTGAACGTATATATTTACATTAAATTAGAAATTCTCCTCGTGTTTGTGTTAAATAACATTCTACTTTTGTGAATTGTTTATGTTTTGCAATGCAGTATTAAGATTAATTAATTCATTAGCAACCAGCATCTAGTTTTCTGCAAAGGTATGCAAGAGGATGGAGTACTGCATCCATCTGTCGTAGTACACAATTTTTACTTCACTCATAATTGTGCACCTTCTGATACAAACTGTTTTTCTTTTCGCATTCTTTACACAGCCCAACTCGAGTCCATAACTTGCTCAGATTATTCCGACTTTTTTATTAATAAAGCGTATCTTTTGAGAAGTTCGCTTTATATTTGGCTACCATTTACCACATATATCAAACCTAAGAGGGCATATTTATACAGAATTCTTTCGTCCTTCCTCTGTCAATTCCACAACTTAACGCCATACATCAGGATTATTATCAAATATCTGCTGTGGATTGTGAGCACTGTTCCACTTTATCAACATTTTTTTCCCGTTATTTGGTTATTTGATTTTTATTTTTTTATGTGTGTTACGTCAAGCATTTTGTAATAAAGATATGTAGGTAGATCCTTTTAGAAAGAATTTTATCTATGGTGTCGATGTGTGGCACTTATTGAAGAATTCAGAATTTGGCATTAGCCATATTGCAAACAATGGATTTTTGGGTGGCTATGGTTGTTAAAACTGCGAACTAGCAACCGAAACTGGCAGTTCAAATCTTGAAAAAATGTATTTCTTGTACTGCAGTCAAGAGCTTTGGAACTTTGTATTGACAAATGACAAATAAGAATTTACTTATACTTCTTTTACTCTGAATACAAAACTCAATCCTTTGCAGATCAGTTTTTTAATTAGAGTTCAAACCCAAAATTAATCAAGAGTAGATATAATAGTGATTATTTTTGGGATATTATTCTTCAGCAAATGTATCGGACAGCACTATAACGTTCATCGTCGGGGCATATATCTAAATATTGTTGTGAGAGTAGATACACCCAGAAAAATACGTTTAATAAGCTTGACATATTATTTATTTATTTTAATGAAAATCTGACTTTTTGTTTAATTATTTGAATAAAAGTATTTTGCAATTTGTTTCGTTCTTTTTCTTGTAGAACGAAGGGCTTCTCAGTCAACCCTACAGTTACAGTTGGCTCCTTCCATCGAACATCAAACGGCGGCCATGCTCAGCATTCTGGAGAGATACAAGTGGCACCAGTTCTCAGTGGTCACTTCGCAGATTGCCGGCCATGACGACTTTATTCAGGCTGTCAGGGAGAGGGTCTCTGAAATGCAGGTAAAGATAAAACCAATCTGAAAGTTAAAGAAAATGTAGAAAGATTTAGTTTATACCATCATCAAACTCCATCCACCGCTGAATGAAGGCCTACGTAAGGTGTCTTCGCTCATCTTGTTCGGTGATTTGCGTTACTACCATCCAAAATTTGTTTTCGTTGATTGTGTCTAGTCATCCAGCAACTTTTAAAGCAAACTCTTGGCATCAATTTGACACGATATTATTTGTTAATTAGTTTTCAAAAGACCGAAAGATGTTTCCTGTCCATTGTCACTAAGCTTGGTGGTTATTTTTGATTGCTTCGATTTAAAAAGATTTTTATGTTAAAAATAAAAACAAACATTTCCGGGTGACGAATAAATTTAATATTGATATAAGTGGGTACAGTGGTGTTACATATCGGTACAAAATATATTTACAATCGCAATCTCACCAAAGAAAAAAACTGATTTTTTTAATATTTGTAATATTTAAAAATCTCCTACTACCACCACAGTAAGCGGAAAATGTTGCTTGTGTTGTGATGGAGGACTTAACCAGCCGAGGAGTTGACACACTACGCCTGGGTAGGACCCAAAATCGATGTCTCCTCAGCGACCGGTCTTCCTCATCTCTTCAAATGATACCTTGAATAAATTTTTTCATCCACCTTATAGTAGAAAAGGGATAAGAAGTTATAAATCAGTAATAATTATTTTTTTTCGTGTGTATCCAGGACCGCTTCAAGTTCACCATCCTCAACGCCGTGCTGGTGACCAAGCCCGCTGACCTCGTAGAACTGGTATCGAGTGAGTCACGCGTCCTGCTGCTGTACGCCACGCGTGAGGAGGCAGCGCGTATCCTGGCCGCCGCGAGGGACCTTCACATCACCGGGGAAAACTATGTGTGGGTGGTCACGCAGAGCGTCATCGAGAACTTGCAGACGCCCAATCAATTTCCCGTCGGCATGCTTGGTGAGTAAACTTGAAAACTTTTTATTTGCATTTCATTACCGTAATGTCGCAGCTTGCGACTAAAAGTTTATTTGTTTAAATATGAAAACAATATTATACACGTCAAAAAATAGCAGGGGAAGCACAATTTAACTAAGTATATTAGTTAAACTGAGATATATGAAGAGTTGTAGTTGTCGCAGCGGAAAAATGGTAGCGTCGACTTTAACATGGACATGTATATTTATGGCTTAGGCAGGTAGATTAGTTATTAATATTTTGTAGCAGATATCATTTGCAGGAACATATCCAAGAAACTTCCTTTGTAGTTTACCAAAGCGCTGTCAGTTACAAGTATAAATAGGAAACCATACAGAAGATGCATACTCTAGCTGCGATCTTATAAGGGAGCAGTATAGGAGTTTCATTGACTCAATGCTGCTGTGAAAGTCTGAAATATTACCTAAAATTTTCTTGGCCGTTTCACAGTTCAGTGAAGTTCGAAGGTAAGTTTCACATCGAAAATAACTCAAAGGTATTTGAGGAATGGCACTCATAAAATTTCGTTATCATGAATATAAGTGAATTCGATGTAGATATTGATTTACCGCGAATTAATAAAAATGTAAAAACATTTTTACATGTTTAGTAAATATTTCGTATTTATATCACACCACAATCACTAGGATACGTGCATTATTTATTTATTTAATTTATAATAGACATTATTTATTAAAACACATAATAGACTTCAAAAACTAGATGAAAATAGAATGAACTCAACTTAGTGCAAACACAAAAGTTAAAAGAATTATATACATTAAGAAGAGAAGTGGTCCCAAATGAGAGCCTTGAGGCACTCCCGACATTATTTAAAATTAATAATAAACTTTATTAATCAATCTAACCATTATTTATTAATAAAATATTAAGATAATCATTAAATAATTAATACCAAGGGCTTTTAGTTGCCACAATAAGTCCACCGTAGTCCCAGTAAATGAGTAACTAATATATTACATTGTCCTCTCAGCTTACACCTTCAGATGATTGGCTTTGATTATTGAGTTAATCAGCAATGGTTAAATCCATGGACATAAATACAAAGACGCATTAAATTCGTATTATTCGAAAAAACATATGGCAAATTCCTGTTTCTAGATTGAAATCCAATAACAAATCCCACACGAAAGAAGGTCACAACGAATTTGTATAAAATGGCTACAAATAACATAATTTATGTATAGCTAAATGAACAAAACTCTTTAGAACGAGATAGATATTAAAAAAACATGTGTTAATTGTATTTATTGAAATAAAAAGAGATTTATGAGTACATGTGAATGGAAACATTGATGAAAATGAAAACTCCATGAGATTTTATTTTTGCTCGAAAACGACTTGGGCACATCTCAAAAGCAAAGGAAGTGGCATGTAACGGGCTTATGTGCGATACTAAACGCAGCAAATCACCAGTTTGTCCACTGGACCCAGTTCAGTGCAACAACGCGCGTTTTCTCAGTAACCTATCTTCCCCTTTAATTCAACTAAGGTTTTCCAAAAGTTTCTAAAAAGTAAAAAAAATAAAGAACGAAAAACATCTGTTTATTATCACATTGAGGTAGGTAGGTACTCGTAACTACATAAAACTTCACATTTTAATACATCGCAAACTATGGCGCGCTTTCACAGAAAGTTCGCAATCAAATCAGTATCAGTTCTATAATCAACGTGAACGGTCGCGCGCAGCGAAGTAAAGTATTGTCGCAAAAATTGCAAGCGCTGACGAGCGCCGAGCTACTTGCGCAGCGAGCGCAGCGAGTTAACACATTATGGACACGGCCATTGATAATATAAAAACTGAAATACAAAAAATTACAACAGTGAAAGATTCGAAAGCAAAAACGAACCTAGAACAAAATGTTTATATATTAGAAGAGCTTTGGAAAACTGAAAAAATTAAACACCAAAAAGAAATAATCAAACTACAAAAAAAAATTATCGAAAATTACGAAGAACTTACGAAGAAAATAGAAAAAGTCGTGGAAAAAAACAGTAAAATACCATCTTACGCGCAAGTTCTAGCAGCAAATAAAAAAGAAATTTCAAAAGAAGAGAGGTTCTCTATAATAATATCATCAACTAAAAAAACAACAAAAGCTGCAGAAATATGTGACAAGATACAGAAAGACATCAAACTAGACCAACTTAAAATTGGAATAAATGGATTAAGAAAAACAAATAAAGAGCAAGTAATCATACCATGCCCAAAAAAAGAATATAACAACATTCTTACGGAGGAAATTAAAAAACTCAATTATAACCTGGAAATAAATGAAATAAAAAAGAAAAAACCCAAATTAATTTTGAAAGGACTCAAATCGAACTTGACGGAAGAGGAAATAGTAAATGGGATACTCACACAAAACGAAGGGATTCAAGACATTGTAACGAAAAACGAAGAAAATAAAATAAATTTGTTTACTGAAATAAAATACAAACATTCTAATAAATACCAACGTGGTACTCGGGATCAAGAAAATGAAGAACAAAACAAATTCTCGAACACTATATCGTGGAAACCAGCGGTACAACACGAAAAAATTTGCTATCATTAGAAAAGATAAATATCCAGTACCAAAGGGTTAACATAGTGGATTGTGATCCTTTAACTCAGTGCTACCACTGCTGCAAATTCATGCACACAGCCTCCAGATGCCTAAATCGAACGAATCCATCGGTGTGCCCGCATTGCACGGGTGACCATACTTTTGCTAAATGCCCTGAAAGAGAAAAAACACCGGTTTGTGCAAATTGCACATCGCAAAATAAGAAATATGGCGAGAAAAATAAAACAGACCACGCAGCTTTCAGCAACTTATGTCCCTACAAAAATAAAATGCTCAAAGTAGCAAGAGACAGAATAGACTTCGAAGAAAAATGACAGAATTTTTATATAACGCACTAGACGAAAAAAATAATATTGACGAAAAAACATATGACAGCTATCAAGAATACCGTACCCACCAAAACGACCTCAATCGCAGCCCTTTAATTCTACACATGAACATAAGAAGTTTAGAACGAAACATGGATGAATTTTTGACAACAGTAAATAATGATCTCAGGAAGCCCGCTTGCATTGTGTTAACGGAAACACATTCAAGTGGCGAAGTGGCGTACTATATACCGGGATATACCTATGTATCTACTACAAACCGAATTAACAAAAACAGTGGAATCGTTATGTTCGTAGAAAATAATTGTGACATATTGTGCGAGGAAGAAATTAATGTGAATGGAACAAACTGCTTACATGTACAAATGAAGTGTTATAACAAAAAAATTGATATTATCTCTCTATACAGAACGCACTCGTCTACTGTCTGTTTGTTTATTGAAGAATTAAGACATGTGTTATTAAACTACAGAAACGCGAATACAATAGTTTTAGGTGACATTAATTTAAACATATCGCACGATTATACATCGAACGATAAAGATAATTACTTAAATATGATGGCGGAATTGAATTATGTGTCGTGTATTAACTCTTACACCAGAAACGTCAATGGGCAACGTCCATCATGCATTGATCACATTTTCACAAATATCAAGGATATAAATAATTTAAACTCGGGAATTATAAAAACCTCAATTACCGACCATTACATGACTTTGCTACATTACAATTCAATAATACCTCAGGCGATAAACCAACATTGCGGACAAACTGCTAATAATAAGAACGAAATATCTGTTGTTAATATCGAATCTTTGAAAAATAAATTGTCATCTGAATTATGGTTAGATATTCTCCAAAGTGATAACGTCAACGAGTGCTGTAAAATATTTGAAAATAGATTAACGAACTTTATAAATGATTCAAAAAAAATTATTCCAAAAGGAAATTCGGCAAAATTTCGTAAAATCAAACCGTGGATAACACATGGGCTTGTTGTGTCCATAAGACACAAAGAATGGCTTTATAAAGAAACAAAAAAAAAAACCACTAGACATTAAATTAAATGTTCATTTTAGAGAATACAAAAATAAATTAACCACGCTCATAAAAAACACGAAAGAAAATTATTATAAAAATAAACTTGATGATTCTGAAAATGACAGTAAGAAAGTTTGGAATATAATCAATGAAATCATGGAAAATAAACAAAATACCAAAAGTAATACTATTAAGAGTGTAATACAAAACAATAACATAATTAACTGTATTGAAGAACCTAAAAAAGGAGCAAACGCTTTTAACGATTTCTTTGCAAATATCGGAAAGAGTCTAGCAGAAAAAATTACCGTGAAAAAAATAAATAAGATGTATATTGAAAATATTCCGAATATAGAAACTAAACTTGAACTCTTCGAACCAACCAATCCGTCTGAAATTGTACAAATTATATCAAAAATGCGAGGTGGTTCTGCTCCGGGATTTGACGGTCTCGCTGTAAAAACACTAAAAATCATTAAAAATTATATTTCTACACCAATTTCTCATATTATAAACAATAGCTTTAAGACAGGAGTTTTCCCGAGCACGTATAAGAAAACCATAATCTCTCCAATATTTAAGTCCGGTAGCCCGGAGGACATTTCTAATTATAGACCCATTTCACTCTTATCTAATATATCGAAAATTTTTGAAAAAATTGTTAAAAAAAGACTAACTGCATTCTTAAAAAAAAACTCGATTATAAATGAAAATCAATTCGGTTTCACAGAGGGAAAAAGTACCCAAGATGCCATTGCAAAAATTTCATCTAGTATTCAGAGTGCCCTGGACAAATCAAATAAATGTATAGGAATTTTTATTGATTTAAAGAAAGCATTTGACAGCATTTCCCATGAAAGACTTATATTAAAATTAAAAGAAAATGGCATTGACCACTTAGCTCTTAAATGGATAGAAAGCTACTAACAGAGAGACCTCAAATTCTAAAATTAAACCAAACCTTTAGTACACCACTAACAAGTACATTTGGCATTCCTCAAGGCACGGTCCTCGGACCATTACTATTTCTAATGTATGTAAATGACATTTTCCAACAGAAAATCAAAGGTGAATTAATCTCTTATGCTGATGATACTGTCTTATTAATAAAAGGTCAAACATGGGAACTAGTTAACAAACTTGCAAATGAATGTATTAATATCTTAAAATCATGGTTTGATAATAACCTACTCACACTTAATGCCAAAAAAACAACATATGTATTATTTTCACTACAAAAAATACCTAAACACAAAGTAAATATCATAATCCATAGTGAAAATTGTGACAATGTCAACTGTAAACTACTTAATCCTATTTGTACTGTAATCAACTCTTCTTCTGAAATAAAATATCTTGGTGTGATCATCGATGAAAATTTGAAATGGAAAAGCCATATTACGGAGTTAGTAAAGAGAATAAGGAAATGTATATATATATTTGTTAGGTTAAGAAATATTTTAAATGTGAAAATACTAAAAAATGTATATTATGCTCTTGTCCACTCCCTGCTTATTTACGGAATCATAGGTTGGGGAGGATCTTATAAAAACAACCTACACTCAGTAAAAGTCTCACAAAAAATTATTATAAAGGTAATACTTAAAAAAACTCTACTTTCCCAACAAAATTGCTTTTTAAATTGTTTCCAGTACCAAATATTGATGATATATTTAAGCAAACTTCAATTATAAAAATGTGTAAAGAAAAAAATAACACAGAATATCAAGAATTTTACAAACTGATGAGAAATGGAAATCAATTTATTACGCCAATCTTTAAAACAACTCAAATGCAAAACCATTATATTTACCAAGCCATAAAAAACTACAATAATCTCCCTTCCGAATTGCGCTGTATTACGAACCAACAAGAACAAATAAATAAAATCAAACTTTTTTTCCAAAAAAACTTATATTAAAAAAAATATGTATATATATATAATATTTATATTTTACACATAACATTGAATCTAAGTAAGAATCGTGGCTCCCTTATCAGGCACAAGAGCTCCTCTTTTCTGATAAGGTATACATGACCAACTATGTACCTAAATATGATATATTGCAAAATATGTATGATTTAATGTAACTATGATCTATATTAAAATAATAAAAAAAAAAAAAAAAAAAAAAAAAAATTAAGTCAGACGTTTCAGTACTGTCAGGGTTCAGCAAGAAATGCCTTAAATGTTGGAAATGCTCTGATGGGCGAACAATGGCTCTGAATTAATTTCCTCTAGAGTAATTCGTTTGTTACCCTGTGATTATAGCCGTGCAGCAAAACTCCGTTCAGAGTTACATCGGGTCGGTATACTACATATAATATAATTGTGTGTAAGTTTGTTGGTCGTTGCACAACTTCCACTGCAAGCTTCGAGTTACTATCATCAAACTTGGTAATACGAACCCGTCTCCGGGCTCTGAGTTAATCATGCGGCTAGATGGCGACAAAAGGCGCAAGATGCTAAAACCCCAACTTTTAAGACCGAGTAGTTTTTTGTATTATGATACAAGTGATAAGGTATATTAAATCAAACCTTTGTAATGTACCTATTTCGTAGGTTTATACAATATCAGTAGTCTCGCCTGGAATGAGAACGGTTCTTCTTAATCTTAACAAATGAATATGTGAATAATAATAATTAAGAATAAGAAAGGATGTGGAGAGTTAAAGAGCATTTAATAGAAAGTAATTTATTTTGTTGAAAAGTTTGGAAGGCATTTGTATGGATTGTCAAATAGTTTTGTTTATTGTCACAATAAAAACGTTCAGTTAGTCTTAGTTTTTTTAAATGTATTTATGTCATACTTCATTGAGTATTGAATACAGTGTTATTTTTGTCGAGTTGGTTTGCAAATATATTTTTTATATAATTTTTCGGTGATAAGAAAAAACTTCGCAGGTTTTATTTTACTACCGCAAAAGAGCTCTCTCCTGCTCGCAACCGTCTGGAGCCAGTGACACTATAGCATCCACAATAATCTGAATATTTTGTGGGGATGAAGGTGGCGGGGAGGGGTAGGAAATGGGGAAGAGTAAGGACGAAAATAAGCTGGTTATTCAGATCTGGTCACCAAACAAGACTTAAGCCATCTCCAGCATCGTTCCGATTTTGAATGGTGTCTTTCAACAGAAAAATACGAAAGTATCTACCACTCTGGGACGATTTGCAAATATACTAACTTCCGAATTCGTAGCCAAGGATCGTAAATATTCAACCAAGGAGGCTGTTATAAAGATCTATTAAATCAGTATTTTTTTGTATATTTTTACGAGTGCCATTAACATAAAATATATTTTAATTAGGTACATAATGTGTATGGTTGTGATGTAAAATATTTTCAAGTTGTTAGATTGCGTTAGTTATGTACCTACGATGCAGAAACAAAAAAATTATTTCTAAGATTGACTCCATATCATACGTGTATCGTTGGATACAAAATCACTACGGAATTGAGCTCTTATTGCAATATTGTATTTATCAGCATTTATATTTAATATAAATGATTCCTTTCTCAAAGCATTTTAATAGAAACAAAACATAGAAAGTTATCACATACATCACCGCCTTACGAAAATACTTGCTTATTGTAATTTTATTCGAGTGCCTCTCCAATAATTCTTGTTGATGTTAATCTTATATTATCATTTAGATTAAAATGTTCATCTTATGCCTATCAAAATTGATAAATTTCACGAAATTCTGGTTATAGTATAACATTAGAATGTTCGAGAATTTAAGTCACCGATCAATTCAAAGAACTGCTCCCGAAAATTTATAATTCACTGGGTTATTGTATAACGCTACTAGCAAAAGACCTACCAGTTGATATTACTGTTATAAGAAAAATGTCTAAAATTCTTAATTTGTTTTTGATACGCTGTTTGCACTTAGTAGATATACCAACACAAAGACACAATAAGGTATTTTCACTTTTTTTTTTAATTCTCGATTAAAAATTATCGAAAAAATTACGATTGTGAATATATTTTTATGTTGACGAATAAATTTTCTTTAACGATTTGAAATGTGCCATTTGATAATATTCGTTTTTATTGGTGAATTCGGCGGCGTTGATGACACGTCGGGCGACGTTGGTGACAGCCGTCTTACGAGACTTTGGAGTTTTCTATGTCATAATGAGGTTGTAGCCAATGGGAATTGTTTCGTAATGTGCATTTTAGATCGTTTTTACGATTTGGAAAGGACGAATAAATTTTCTATGACGATTAAAAATGTGCCATTTTCGAATTGCCGCCAAAACGACGTGTTCGTTTTTATTCGTCAATTCGGCTGCGTTGACGTCACGCCGGGCGAATTTATATGTCATAATAACGTTGTAGCTAGTTGGAACCATTTCAGGATCTGCGATTGTAGACAGTTTTCGAAATCAATCATTATGAATGAAAATATTAAAATTTCATATTTTTAGTACGACAATCATAATCATAAAAATCAACTTTACATCTTCCACATATTTTTAACGGTATTCATTGTTTTTTAAAAACCCCACTGTATAATTGTGCCAGTGTCGCCTAAAGTGTAATGTCGCTTAAAGATTGTTAAAATAGCTGATTGATCGGGGAAAACAACGTTCCAGAGAACTTCTGAATAAATCTAAAACACGTTATCACTGAATAGATAAAACACACTAAAAATGCCTTCTATCTACACGTGAAAGATCTAGATCTATCTATCACAGTTTTTGATTTATCTATCAGGCTTTTGGATCGCGAAACACACCCACCTTACATTTCTTTTGCTCTTCTTATTTATGTGCATGTAATTATCTCTGAACCACTGATAATGTTTCTTATATCTCTACGGGCCTCTTTCTAGAAAAAAAAATCTCAAAAATAACTTGAGAGAATTCTAAAAATACCGTCAATAATTTTTAATTCAGAATAACTTGACGAAGTTTAATTTTATGGACAAAACACGGAGCTAAAAAGATAATAAACTAGGGCCGCGTATTGACTTATTGGTAAAAAATTTACGCATAACATTGGTAAAAAATCTAACTAATTGGAATTGCATTTTTTACTTACCTATCTAAAATCACGTGTGCTTCTGAATTAGATACCGTTTCTGCGTCGGTGTACAGACAGTATCGATTTAGTGGTGGGAACAGTACCTATCGCTATAACACTTCAGCGGTATAATCATCTAGTCTATCCAATTACTCGATTTACATTCCCACCCCGCTTCGGTCTCACAGTAATCTAAGCTTCGTGTAAACTTTACTGCCGTTTACAGAGCTAATGATTTATTATGATTGAAATCATAATAAATTTGAGACGCTTGTAGCGAATGGAGAATATTTACAGAGTCGGGCCGTTGATACTTTGTTCCCGGGACACAATCAAGCCACCCCCTTTTCTGTCTCCACTTTTGTTACGCTGGTGATAGTAGCCGTTAACAACGCTCATTGATCACGATTGTATTTTGTAGAAAATAGAATAATTAACATAAAAGCCAGTTAATTTCTGTCAGCATAAAACAAAGCGAAATCTTATTTTTTTTCTTTGCTCTCGTTCCTTTGGGGCTTAGAATATATGGTTGATGCGACGGTAATTTATTAAATGTCGAATTAAATGTTTTTGTTATTTTTTTACAGAAATTGGATCCCAAAAATAAGTTTCCTTCAACAGAAGAAATATTCTCAACAAACTTTCCATTAAAGTGACAAATTAAGTGGCCAGCTCAATCATAGGGGCTGCTTCGAAGCCTGAGTTAAGCTGGCCTCTGAGAAACTGGATATAGCCCACAGAATAAGTACAGTCCTGGAAAATATTACACAAAAACAAGGCTTGTGTAATTATTTGGTAGCTACTTCTGGCATGGAACCGTTGTGTAGGTAGCTACCTAAAATAGGATAATTTAATACTGTTAGTATAGTTGTAGTTCGGACTTCCAAGGCACTGCAGTGCCTCCTCGATGTTAACAGAAGGGCGAGTTCCAGGATTTACAGCTCTGTTAAGAACCAGGATTGCAGGACTGAGGGAAAGGATAAACCATTCCAGAAAAACTATTATCATAGAATCCCGTCTGACTTCAGGATCGAGCATTGAAGACCATTGGAGAAAGATACTTGCTCCCACAATCTTAGATCCGATGGATTTCCGTGCTTCTCTGCTTTAACTTAATTTCATTTTCTATTTAATTTTTTAATTTTTTTTAATCTCTTTTTATTTATTTTACTTTATGTAAATATTATTTGTACTTATATCCTCTATGGGATGTGTGGGATTGCACTAACCTCCCCACATCCTGGAATAAAGAATTTATTATTATTATTATTATTATTATTATTATTAATAAAAATAGTATAAAATTACAGACAGCTCATTTCTGTGGAATGACATTAAGTTTTTTTATATCCCCCATCTTTCAATATGGGTTTTAATATCTCCTACCTTTGAATATGGGTTTTTATATGCCACATCCTTCAATATGGGTTTTTATATCCCATATATTTCAATATAGGTTTTATACGCGAAATTTTTCAATATGGGTTTTTATACTCCCCATATTTCCTTGTGGGTTTTATATCCTCCATCTTTCATTGTGGGTTTTTACATACCCATCTTTCAATGTGAGTTTTTTTATACTCATCTTTCAATGTGGGTTTTTATATCCTCGATCTTTCAATGTGAGTTTTTATATCCTTCATCTTTAAGCATGGGTTTTCATATCCCCCATCTTTAAATACGGGTTTTTATACCCTCTATCTTTCAATATAGATTTTTTAATAACCTCCTCTTGTGCGTAGTAAATATAAACAAAGATGAATCTCATTTCCGCTAAATTTTGGTAAAATACAAATCCAAATAATAACACATGTATTTTAACCGGTAATTTCCTTTAAAATTTTAAAATCCTTGCATAAAACGTGTGAACGTGTTCTCTTCCAGAAATAATAAAATTGTCCAGACCGTCACCGCGAGAGGCGGCAATAAAAGTTTTTTGGATGATTTTTCATCTTACGACCGCGAAGATGAAGGGTGTGAAATTATTTCTTCATCCCCCAAACCTTTCCCTGTCAAGACGTCTTACATAGTACCTGCCAATATTCCCATGACAGCTGCGAGCCGCTTTTAATTGAAGAGATTATTAAAATCCTGGAAAAAAAATAAAAGATGAAAATTACATTTCTTAATTTTTTTAAACAAACTTATAAATGAGGAGCGTTTTCGCAAGGAGAAATATGCAAACATTTTTTTTCGTGAAAGTGAATAATTACTCGGGATAAATATTTTATGATCATCTTTAAATGCAAATTCAATGTAAGATATGATGAACAATAAAGAATTTAATTCAATTTGTAAAAAGCCATCTTTATCAAAAAAGAAGTCGAAATTTTGAGAATTTTTACAAAAGAGGAATATCTAAGCATTTGAAAAAAAAAAGATTTCACAAAATCTTTACACTTAAGCTCTACAACGAAATGATGATTTTCAATAAAAACAACAAAAAAGTTTGCTTTATCGTTCAAAGTACGTAATGTTTCCTTGGCTCTCCTTGAACCGCGAAGAAGCCTTGTCCGACAGGGAAATTGTAGTTGGGGTCACGATCCACGGCAATAAGGAAGAGACTAGAGGAGAAATCGTTTCCCTTGTTAACTCAGTTCGATTCTCACTCCAACTATTTAAAAAATAATAACTTTAATGCTATCGTTCTTTATTAATTTTGTTTTGTTGTATTCATTATAATATATGTTTCTACTCTCAAACTACAGCAATACTTAATTTCTTTTTTATAAAGAAAGCCTTCATTGGCAAAACTTTTTAACTGCTACGGTGTACCAAGATTTTAGCCACTATTACGGCTGTCAAATAATATCGTTGCGATTTTTTTTTTCATTTAACAAACCAATCAAAACTGGCGAGATTAATTATTTCAAAAATATTTTCAGGCAGAACATTCATTTTCGCTGACTAAGTTTGTTCTTATACGGAGAAAAATGAATACTGCTGATACGTTAAATTCCTGTTATAAGTGTGATTGCACGTCATTTCCCTACAAACTATCAGTCAATTCAGAATATACCAGAAACCGTATTCTTTCTTGCAGGTGCGCTCATAAATAAATATAAGGACGCAATGCTAAAATATTACAATTTTTACGAATTTATTACTTGTTCCGATATTTTTTTAACATATTCTTATTTAAGCGAGAGTTCTTTAGGAAACCTGTTAATTCATTCATTAAATGCCTACAGTCCCGTTTTCAACAGGAATACGAATAATATATCCAGATTTTTAATAAACTAGCAATATTTTATATCAGTAAGTTTTCTCTGTATAAAATCTATTCCTATATGTATACATATCATAGCAAATTTATTATTCCTCCCAATGAGACACGCATAGCTCAAATTGTTATGTTAAATGCAACCAAGATAAACGAAGAGAAATAAGTATTTTCGCTAGTTAAACCTGAATAACATATTTATTTAAATCTATGTTTTAATTTATTGAATACAATAACTTCCCTCTTATCACGAAATCGTTACAAATAATCAGATTCGCAACAGGCAGGTTGTAAATTTTTCCTTGCAGGAGTGGAAAACAATTAATAGAGTTAATTGTTGTTCAGTTAAATGGCTTCTCTTTAAAGTGTCGTTTGGGTGGGGTAAACAGCTACAGCCGAAGGGGTAATTAGAAGCACCGGAGGTTCGCAAAGTGCCTCTCTGACGAGACATTTTGTAGCTGTATTGTTTATTTATTTATCAGTTACTGCGAACAAACTTAAGCTTAAAAATCTGCTCTTTAATTTATATACCTACGTTAAATTTGTCACAGATAATGATATGAATCAACAGATTAATCAAAGTGTTTTGCTTCAATTAGGTGAGCTTTGTAAGTTTCAAGAAGTGATTTAACTAGTTATTGGTAAAGTGTTCCTTACTTTTTCGTTGAATTCCATGAATTGTGCTAGCTATGAAACTAAGAAACCTCTAATAAATTGAACATATTGTAAGGAACAATAAATACTTACAAGATTACCCAGATGATGCAGGTGAAGACGTAGCAAAGAAAGACGCACCATAACTTCATAACTTAGTAATCTACAATAAAGTTTGCCTTAATGATAACAAACCTCAAAAGATTAACCTATTCCTACAATGGGCTTCATTAGACAAATAACGAATAATAAGTTCGTTATAATAATGGATACTTATTCAGGTATAAAAACGGGAATTTTTTGACATGGGCGTATCAAAATTATTTCCACAGATATTATGTGATATCTAAATGTGTTCGGGTTCTACGTCGTATATTGCAAAATTCTACTTGATAAATAAATAATAATAATCATATATTACCTTGGTCATGAGGGGGGACAAATATATACAAGTTAGCCATTCTGAATAAGGGAAGACATTTCACATCTTGACCTTGAAATGTGACTTGTTGGAGTACCTTCAATTCCCTAATAATTATTGTCCAGAGCCTTACTGCAGCCCGCAACGTAAAAATTGCCCTGTCGATAGCCTAACTCTGATAGGTGATTGCACCAGTGCATAAAAAATCATGAATTCAAGTATTTGCTAACAAAATTAAAAATGTTACGTTATGTACTAACTTCTGTACACTTGTAAGCGTTTTAAAAAGAAAGAAAAAACACTTTAAAGCCATCAATTTACTTCCAGATTTTTAGCAAATCTGTTTACCTATATTAGGCCAGTGCAATTAGCGCCAAAAAGGGGGTCGCGATCGAAGTAATTCCGGAAGTCCCAATTTTTTTATATATTATATAAACTGATTTCCTGATGTAAAATCTGAGTTTCCGACCTTGGCGCACCTGTGCTCGCGCCGCCATTTTGAAAAAACTGGCCGAAATCGGGCCAAAATCTAGTTTTTCCCAAATATCTCATTTCCAATGCAAATTTCGGCTAAAGTATAATAGAACATAAAATAACCTACAACTTTTGTTAATATAAATTTCTTCTATCTCTAATAGGTACCGAGGTAGAAAGTCGTAAAGGTGCGTATATTTTTGAAAAAACAAGTTTTTTGCGCGACTAGGTTTGGTTTTTTATAAATACCTCGTTTCCAGTGGAATTTCATGAAAATTTTATTGATACCAATTTTGTAGAACATAAAATTTCAAAAAAAGCTGTGCAATTTTTATGTTTATATAGTTTTTTTTACCGATATAAAGAATAAACAAATTTAGGTAGGTACGCACAGAAAATCTATCACGATTTATTATCACGTTATTAGATTTTTGTTTGCATTTTTAAATACATACATCTATAAATTTACTAGAGGGCACTTCGGTATGGGGGAGGCTACCACCCCCCCACCCTTCTACTCCTCCCTTCCGGTTCCCTTCACAGACAGTTCCATCCTTCGTTGGACTGCTAGATTCGTTTATCTGCATAACATTTGTGAGGGTATGGAGTCATTCTGTGGGATTGAATCAGAAACGTCAAAGCAACATGTAGAGATGAGGCCTACAAGAATTAGGAGGGATGATCGAGACGTTCAAACTCTCATTGATTGGTTTGCTTGCCATGAACCATTTCCTCAAACAAACGTGATTATGTCTATTAGCAGTGGC
This sequence comes from Hesperophylax consimilis, assembly GCF_061612785.1. Classification (NCBI taxonomy): domain Eukaryota; kingdom Metazoa; phylum Arthropoda; class Insecta; order Trichoptera; family Limnephilidae; genus Hesperophylax; species Hesperophylax consimilis. The sequence goes on from NC_142842.1 coordinate 32,903,333, forward strand.
ACAATCGGGGATAGCAAAGTCACTTGTCACATGGCTGAAAAGATGGGGAAATTAGCTATGTCTAAAGTTATCAACCAGAACTTTGGAAACCTACACTTAAAACGTAATGATGCGATAGTTTCTCTTGCGGCGGTGACCAGCAGTGTCAAAAATCAGGGTGTGACTATGGCAATAGATCCATTAATGCTATTCAATATGAACTCTCTCCTGTACCATTGTCTCTTTTCTCAGAGGAAGGCATGCGCAAAGGAACGAAGTCTATATTTTATTCATCATTCAACCCTCTACCAAATAATACAAAACTGGGAAGCAGTAAAATACAGGTAATTGATGGAGGATATTTACTGCACAAAGTGGTATGGGGTCGTGCTCAACCTTTTTCAGTAATTTTCCAGCAATATGTCAGGTATGTACAAAATCATTATGGATCCAATGCAGTAGTGGTATTCGATGGATACCCAGATTCTATGGAAAAGAAAAGCACTAAAGGGGTGGAAAGAGCACGGCGTGCCAGAGTTACAACTTCTGCTGAAGTTTTTGTTTTTTGAAAGCATGCACCCACAAGTGCCACAGAAAAAGTTTCTGGGAAATGAGAAGAACAAGTCTCGTTTTATTTCCTTACTCAGAACCTCATTTACACGATCCCACATAACGACAGTACAAGCTGAAGAGGATACTGACGTTCTCATAGTGAACACAGCAAATTCATTGTCATCTCAACATGATGTAGTCATAATCGTTGGTCAGGATATTGATCTGCTGGTACTCCTCACAGCTCTCTCACCTCCCAACGTATATTACCAAAAAGTTGGAAAAGGTAAATCACCTAACGCGTTGTACTCGAACAAATGTTTTAAACACATTGAAATAGTTGAAAACATTTTATTCCTTCATGCCATAAGTGGTTGCGATACAACTTTTTTACGATAAAATTTTGTAATATTCTTCTCAAGAACCACTCAGTGAATGAACATGTTCGTGTATTTCAAGACCCAAAAGCAAAGACAGAAACAATCACTTTGGCTGCCGAACAACTATTTGCACTTTTGTATGGCGGCAACGAGAAATCAAATTTGGAAAATTTAAGGTACAGCATTTTTGTCAAAGGAGTAAATAAGAACAAATTCAATTTATCCAGGCTACCACCCACCAAAGATGCAGTCCAGCAAGACGCTTCAAGAACATACTTGCAAGTGCAGACTTGGCTTGGTCACGATAAAGATCCGACTGAATGGGGGTGGAAAAAGGATGCTGTTGGGTTACTTACTCCAGTAACAATGTTGAAGGAAGCTGCACCTCAGGCCTTACTGAACTTCATATCATGTCAATGCAAAAAATGTTGCGCTGGAAAGTGCACCTGCAGAAAGTCGGGTTTGAAATGTTCCCTACTCTGCATTCATTGCTATTTCAACTCCTGCGAGAATGCTGTAGAAGCCCTTGTTGATGACGATCACGAGGAATATGATGACCCAGTCGCCACAAATTTGGGTGATGAGACAGATGAAGAAGCTATTCAGGGCCAGAAGTAAGAAACTATAGTCAAGGGCTCGTACTTCTGTCTAAACTGATCTACCATTAATTTTATTTTTTGTTATGCTGACAACTTAACTAATAAAGAAAAGAATGTCAATAAATGTTAATTTTACGAAAATACCAATTTTTTATCTTTTTTATGTACCTTATCATCTTCATTGTATTAATAATCTTAAATGTATGTTGTGATTACGTTGATAGGCATGTCAGACCAAGCTGCGACCACAAATGTAGTGGCTTGGCCAATTTTAGTGGTCTTCCCATTGGGAATGTATGGCGACCGATATGCTGAAATAGTCTATCTACTATATTTATTGCTAGGTCTGACACAGCCATGACGATTGTTGTCAACGTATATGTTCTTAGAACAATAATTGTTAAAGAAAAATAAAATCAAGGAATGCCAAGTTTAAAACACCAAACCTCTGTTTCAATTTTTGGCCTGGTTTTGGTGGATTAGAGTTTGGATACTTAATAGAGATAAAAAATATAAATTATATACCTATTTCTTTAACGAAATTTTATTTTCTACAAAATTATTATCCATAAATTTTTCACAAAATTGTACTGGAAACGAAGTATTTATAAAAAACCAAACCTAGTCGCGCAAAAAACTTGTTATTTCAAAAATATACGCACCTTTACGACTTTCTACCTCGGTACCTATTAGAGATAGAAGAAATTTGATCTTACAAAAGTTGTAGGTTATTTTATTGTCTATTATACTTGTCAAATACTTTAGCCAAAATTTGCATTGGAAATGAGATATTTGGGAAAAACTAGATTTTGGCCCGATTTCGGCCAGTTTTTTCAAAATGGCGGCGCGAGCACAGGTGCGCCAAGGTCGGAAACTCAGATTTTACATCAGGAGATCAGTTTATATAACATATAAAAAAATTGGGACTACCGGAATTACTTCGATCGCGAATCGCTAATTGCACTGGCCTATATATACAAAAGCTAGAAAAAGAAAAAAAGATTTACCTTCGTTCCAGATTACCTTTCCGCTAAAAATGTAATTACAAAACTTTCTTTAATCACCGGGGAACTTTACCAGGACATTTCTACGGATATATTTATCTATAACAACTGTATCGCAAAAGTTGGGGTAAATCAGCTGTATACCTTTGCCCCACCCTTGGACCTATGGTCCATCCGGAGACCTCCAGACCACCCCGTAGCGAGGGTGTCTGTTGATCCCTGTACTCTTTACAGTCCTGAAAATTTAATGAGTTTTTGGCGAAAACCGTTCTCGGTTAATTCCCGGTGCGTTGTATTAAATGCTGTAAAGGAATATGCTTCACAAATTCACGTTCCAAATTTTGTGGTGTGAATCAAAATTACTTTAGTGATGAATTTGAAGAACCTCTGGTAATTGACTTAACACCCTTGGAAAGAGTGGGAATTCCCCAAATTAATTGGTAAATATTTTGTCTTATTTGTTGAAATTTGGTAACTTTGTAATGGAAAATATTTATTGGCCTCCGTGGTCAAGGGGTAAGACTCTCGACTAGCAAACTGAAGGTGGCGGGTTCAAATCCCGGAGTGCGCTTGAATTTGATTATTTCGTATTATTTCACAAATTGCTTATTTAAATTAATAATAAAGATTGCATTTGCGGCACCCTCCAGGGTGAAAGATACTCTCTTGAAATGACTTTAACACTGTTTGGTGACCAGATCTTAGTACTTCCAGACCTTTCTCTTCCTCATCTCTTTCTTTTGCCCACTATCTTCTGCCTCAAAATACCCTAATTGGGAATTGAACACTTGTGCGGTTTCACAGTTTTAAAGAAATCTTTGAGGCAAGTTTTGGATACAACATTTGCTCTTTCTGTTCAAATTGAAGTAAAAAAGTTTTATCATTTTCATTCCCATTTTAAATATGAATGCCCAAGGCATTATATAGTAATCTAGTTAGTTGGTACGCACCAACAAGAGATTTTTTAAGAACTATATAATTTTTTTTAACAAAAGTTTTCTCTAATAGAATATATATACCAGTCAGTGGCTGAGTTGGCATCGTTTATGGATCCAACCCATGTGTCTTGAGTACAATTCCGTCGCTGGCTAAGTCCTCCGACATCTTATCACAACCCAAGCAACCTTTCCGACTTACTATGGTGGTATTAAGAGATTTTCAAATATTTTTAGGTTATTCGTCACCCGGGAATGTTAGTTTTTCTTTTAAAGTATATATATTTTTTTGTAATGCTCTTAACATTATTAACATAAGATATAAATGCATTATCAGAAGAGAGGGTTGGTTTTAATTTGTTTTTTTTTTTAAATGCGTGGATGTAATCAAACAATGCTGCAAAACTCATAAAATAAAATAATATGCTTGAACATTTTTAAATTTCAACGAATTGAAAAACAAATCGGTGACCGAATAAATTGATTTCATATTTTGCTAAAATCAAGCCGCAGAGAAAGATTGACAAAGAAATATAAGTCAATTTCGGTAGCCAAATAATTCCATGGGCGTTTCTGAACCCATAAATTAACCCGGAAATTCAGATTAATCGTCAACTCAATTCGCGAGGTATGGCTGGGCCCTGAAGCCAGACGAATGGATAATGTTTCCAGTATCGGAGTATCTAGAATACGCATTTTTGCTTTATTTTTGCCGGTTCCACAGTAAAACAGAACAGTGACATAACAGAGCACTGACAAAATAGAACAGTGACATAAGAGAATAATGACAAAACAGAACAGTTGCACAACAGAACAATGACAAAAGAAATCAGACAAATAACAGATTAGTGACATAACAAAGAATTGAAAAAATAGAACAGTGACCAAACAGAACAGTAACATAAGAGGCACTAACAAAACAGAACAGTGGGCACCACAGAACAATGACCAAACAGATCAGAAAAAAAAACAAATAAGTGACATTGCAGGGCAATGAAAAACCAGAACAGGAACCAAACAGAACAGTGACATAAGAGAGCACTGATAAAACAAAACAGTGGAACAACAGAACAATGACGAAACAGATCATATAAAAAACAGATTAGTCACATTGCAGAGCAATGACAAAACAGAACAGTAACCAAACAGAACAGTGACCAAACAGAACAGTGACAAATAGAAAAGTGACATAACAGGACAAAATAGAGAAGTGACCAAACAGAATAGTGGCAAAACAGAGAAGTGATGAAACAGAACAGATAATTAACAAAATAAAACAGTAATTTAACAAAACATTGAAGAAAAGTAAACAAAAAATCTTACTTAACTTATTAAAGGGATTTATTTTTGGAGTATTATGGCGTGTATTCTGATTACACCTCTGCCCTGTTATTGGACACTGTGATTATGTCATATCTGACTAACAAGGAAATCAAATTTTGTCAAAATTTGAGGAATTTCAAAACGGATTAATCATGAACAAAGCATTTTTTTCACATTAGATCCACACAAAATTTCCAAAATAATTTCCTCAGGGCCCATTTCATCTTTTGAGATACTGGGTTGAGAATCTTTTTAAGTAAAGGAAGAAGAGAAAATTCTTGAATGGGAGTAGGTAGGAATGTAGAAGTGTGGATAAGAATCAGGGGGCAGTGTGTCCAAGAGTGACGGAGTATGAATAAATCTCTTCCACTGCGGTGCATGGAAAGTCTGGTTGGAGAGGTAAAAGGGTCTCCCTCAACACTTCTCTCTCGATCCGAACCGCCACGCAGTATTGAGCAGACCACGAACCCGGGAGTGACCGGATAACTCATCAAAATGACAAATCTGTTAAACACACCTTCAAAGAGGGATATAAAACAAAAAATAGATTAAATAGGTTACGTATGTTAGGTTTTTATGTTTTTTCGTTAATAATAATGATTGGATTACTTGTATAGCGCCGTTTTCGTGAAAAAATCGCATCAAGGGCGTTTAAGCTTTTAATGACTACATATCACTTAAAGGTGTGTTGAATTGTCAATATGTTGAGTTTTAATGGAACTGAATACGGGGACCCCTGCTTAATCACCAAACTACTTGGTGATCTATGGCAGAGATTTTGGCTATCCGATGCATGGTTTCCGGGGCGGCGGTACCAATACCCGCCCCCCTAATTGTATTATGTGTACTCACCTTTTCTTAATTATATATTTTCTAATACTTTATTCTATTCTAATATCCACACTAGTAATGCCACCAACTGTAAAAAAAAATACTGTAGGTAGGTATTTGGCTTTTGATAAGGTGCCTACACTACAATATATTTGCCACCGCGAGTGTAATAAAGCAAAAATTTGACTGTGGCAAGAGTGTGGGTTTTTCTTTTGCCTTTTCTACGTGCTTTGTAAATGTTCAATAATGGGTAAAAGCACAAAAAACGAGCCGGAGGCATTGGCTCCAAGAGCCGATTGAGCTCAAGTAGCGTGAAAGTGTTTGCCTCAGTGAATGTTCAATACAGTGATTGTAATGTACCTTCTTACAACTTTTCATGTGAGCTCTATGGTGTTAATTTAGGTAGATATTCTCAGTATCGCACTGTTTAAAGACCACCATTAAAAATCGGAACGTTCCATGAATATTCGTGTGCGGTGACAAGATCTCAATAGCCGGGTAGGTTTTCCACGCTTCTCTTCCTAATCTGCTTTAGTTTTCCCCTTACCATTTCAGGCTCACTACATACCACAGATCGGGGATGCCATAGCCCCCCTTAGTTGAGACTCTTGTGCAGTATTCACATAAAAAATTGTCAGGAATCTATGAGCATTTTACATAAATTAAAATTATTGTCAATTATTATTATTATTACAATTAATATATTTCAATTTTGACAGTGACTTCTCTGGTTCAAGATTATAATATAATAAAAAAAAAAGTGGGTGTGTCAAGCCTACGCAAGACAGAAGTGAAACTTCTAGTATTCCTCTCTCTCTATTTTCATTTCATCATCTCTATTTTCTCTCTTAGGTTAGTTTGAAAATTAGAGGTTAAATAATTCAACGACGAAGCATGGATTTGCTTTTTCTAATATTTTCTTATAGATGAATGACGTTCGATTAATGTATAGTTCCAAAAATTTTCAATTTATTCACAAGTATACAATATTACATAAATAACAATATTACAATTAAATATCTCGTCACTACTCATTTTTAACACTGAAATTCTGTACCAAACCGTATGAACCACAATTTATGAATGTGGGTTCTGTTGGTTTGTCGGTTTCTTACCTTTGTCGTCTGCGCCTCGAGCCGGTACAGCCGAGATGTTCCTGGTCTCGAGGAACTGTCTCACCTTACTGCAATTGCTTTCCTCGAAGGTTCTATCGGAATTATCCACATTTTTGGAGGCAGCACTACTCACTAAAACCAGCAGCAGCAAGCTGAACGCACAACACGTATATTTACACGGCATTTTAAACATATTTTTTAAAGTTTATAACAACTTCCTCGACAGTAAACAATATTTATATACTGGAATACGAATGGAACGGCAAAGCGCGCGACGCGAGCGCTCTCGACGGACGACTAAACCAGACTGAACGGCGGACGGACGGTACAGGAAAGCCCTGTCCACGTCTGTACCACAGCTAAGGCATGCGCCAAACAAAATTATACTACCGAGTAAAAAAGTACTTAAATAAAACACATAAAAACTTTTATGCGCATGCTAATGATTTGTTGCTTTTACTGAAAACAGTGAACGGTGAACGGTGAGCGGTGGTGGGGGTACCCGCATTTTCGTGTCGATCCTGACTCGGTTTTACTCCGTCCTCGAAAATCCATTACGCGCCTAAAGAAGTTTCACTTCAAAAATACTTCTATTTTATACCACAATGTCAATTTTAAAAAGATTATTAAATTCATTTTATGGATTTTTTGTTTTATTTTCCCAAAATACCTTTTAAAGTGGACATTTTTACATTTTCGGCTACCATGGAGTGCCTTAAGGCGAAATAGGTAGACTTGACCTGAAATTTGGCATTTTTGAGGTCACTTTTAGAGGTATGGACACTTTTCTAGAAAAAAACACAAATTGATTTCGAAAGATCGTTATTTTATCTTGTAAAGTAAGTTGTAAAATTTTGGAAAATGATATTATTTTCATACCATAATAAAGTGTTACCGTTGGACGATATGCAGATTTGTTGCATTTTCAAAGGCGAAGTTGTATCATACAACAAATATTTCAAATCATATAATAATACAGTATAAACAATCAATAAATTATCTATCATATATATGTATAAGAATTTTGTTTTTATTTCAAATAAAATTACTAATAAATAAATCCGAGGACGCGTTTTGTGACGAAAATCCCTCAATTTGACTATTTATTTATGACCTTACAAATTGGTATAGTTGAGATCTTTTTACAAAAATAATTTACTATGATGTTATTGAAACATTAAAAATAATTTTTGACCAAGAAATATATTCTTAAAGTATATAATAGTAATTAATTTCGATTCGCGTTTATTGTTTGTTCGTTGTTTCTGATTACCTCGGCGCAAGCCAAAATTTTATCATTCCCCGCTGCGACAGCGCGGCGAGCAGACGTCTATTCCACGCCAGTCTACTTGATAACATTTTAACGAAATTCCTCGTTTAAAAATGAGGAGAAAAATACTATCGGACAAAATTTTTATAAGAAAACAAAAATTTCGTCATCAAAAACGTACATGGGAGAAATATTTGCAGAAAAAAAAGGGTTAGTCATATTTAATTATCCTTGTACATTGTACGTACTCTATATGCTACAGGGTCGTTCAAACGAATCAGTCAGAATACGCATATATTTTTTATAACATTTAGCGATAATTTTGTGTTGTTTAATTTTCAGGGAAAATAATCACCTACCGACGAATGGTTGTGATTCTGAAGCAAATATTGTCTCTAAAATTCCGTCGGTATGTGTAATTTACATTAATATTATTATTATTTTATTATGTAAATAGGTAATACCTACAATATATTGTGAATCATGGATATTATGGTGACCGAAACCGTCAATATCGGGGTATTTATAAACTAGCAATTATTCCCGGCGTTACGCGAGTTACACGCACAAAACCATACCCTTGTATACATGGTGTCGGGAAACGCGTAGTATATTACTGTGACCGATTCAACTCTAATTACCGCAGTAATTATAAACAAGCATTTATTACCCGGTGTTGCGCGATTTACGCGCATGCAACATTACCACGTGTACACGGTGTCGGGAAACTCGTGGTGAAATTACGGTGACTGAAACCGTGAATATCGCGGTAATTATAAAATATCAATAATTCCCGGCATTACGCGAGTTACACGCACAAAACCATACCCTTGTATACCAGCGCCCTTGAGGTGATTTCAGCGCCCTTGAGGTGATTTTGCACAAAAACGGCGCTATACAAGTCATCCAATTATTATTATTATTATTATTATGGTGTCGGGAAATGCATGGTATATTACGGTGACCGATTCAACTGTAATTACCGCGATAATCATAAACCATAATTTACTACCCGACGTTGCGCGAGCAACACGTATGCAACAGTACCTTGTACACACGGGTAACTCGTGGTAAAATGTTTCCAGTCATGGATTCAACGTTGGGATAAGTATATCTCTAGTCAAGCACATTACTTCGAAGGAGATTAATTCCATTTCCATGTAAACTTATTTGTAATAAAATTTTCTTAGTTACACATTAAGCTGTACAATTTCTGTTTCGAAATCTTCCTCATATAAATATATTTAACTGGCTACAAAAGAGCAGGCAATGCCGCATTCTAGTCTATGCGTATATGATTCCCGTCAAAATAACGGTTTTGAATCGTGATGTGCGATTCAAATCATGTTTTTGTTAATAATTTCTATTCTATTGTCCAATTCCCTATTACATTGGTATAATTCAACATATTTAGTATTTTTAGTGTTACTTTTTGTCAGTTTAATAATGTCATATTGTGAATTGAGCTTCTTGTGTTAGAAGAAAAAAAACAAGGTTATTTTGATATAATTACTTTAAGTATTAGAAATAAAACTTACTGGTAATACCTATCTTACAAACGGATAAATATGTAAGACGAGAGGTTTTTTACAATCAAACTTAATGTTAATCACTTTTGTAAAACCTATGTAAAATAAAATTTAAAAAAAAAACAAGTGAATAAAAATATTTGAAAAATTAAAAAAAAAAGTTTATTCAAATACCTACCTATTTTGTACCTACTATGTCAACGCACTACATTTGTATTTATTTATGTTTACGCACTCCGACGTATAATTTACAAATATGTATGTAACTACTTATTAGGAAGAAAGCTACAACCGAAAATTCAAACACAATAATTGTTATTTCATCGGAACCATGCTGTAGGTTTCGACCGCCGCGCGGAGTATACGGCTGGCAGTGGAATGAATATGGTATTTCTGTCTCGTTCTAAAAAACTTCCGATCGTGAGACTGTCTTTTGACGAAATTCGAATTCTCGGTCGCTGGTTAATACGCCTTAAGTTACTTTATCTAGTTTTTGCACTAAAATCCATTGTCACAACTGTGATTGACTGTGAAATGAGATGATTGTATTTGATGGCAAATAATACCACAGGCCCAGTGGTACCTTAATTAGCTCATTACTGATGCAATTGAAATTCGACGGTTACTACAGTTTACCTAACGCCAGTAACAGCCATGTTGTACGGACAACATCTACGTTTGTGTACATTATGTACAGTAACAGGTGTATATTATGCACAAGTCTGCAAGTACGTTAACGCCAGAGTCATAATCACCAATTTGTTCATTGGTGATTATGACTTATTAAATAAAAGGGACTACACCAGGGACTTAATTAAATAAAAGAACAGATATAATTTTAAACTTTCGGACTGGCAGAAATTCTTTTTGACAAATATATTTTTTAAGAAAAAATGGGTTGATTCGTGCAAAGAAATATCAAACTGAGTGGTTTTTAATGTGATTATTTATTTTCCAATCTACGAAAGCATTGTTTAGCTTTCCCTAGATTTTTCTTAAAAATTATACCTTTGTATTTTATTCAATATTTTATAATTCATTAATTTTGCTGTACCGTTAACATATTGCATATTTATGTGAAAGTTTCAAAACCTGTTGAGAGTAAAATTTAAAAAAATTTTTTCATTTAATTTAAAAATTAAAGAAATGCCAAGTTTCCACTACCGTAAAACCCTCAGGATAAAAAAATGATTCAAGTTTCTATTGAATTATTAATTTAAAACAAAACGCTTAGCTTTTGACAACACGCTGTCCTAGTTCTTGTATGTTCAATAGACCTTTTTTTGCAAAACTGAGTTATGAATGCCAATATGTTCATTAGCCTATTGCCCATTAATGAAGCTGAAAAAAACAATATTTTTTTGTTTTTAAGTGACATTTTAAGGATTTTTCGAGTGCCAATATCCACTCACGGAATAATGTTTCAGTTCTTATTTGTTCAATCTCCTGGATATTGAACATTCAAACACTCTAAGTTATGAATATAATATTTTTTAAAAGTTCGTAGATATTTGTTCAACATCCCGCCGAGCGTTGAGGTCTTGAATGTTCAATCTCCACTGTCAACCAATCAGGAGCCGGCTAGTTAAAATGTGAGGCCATGTTGATTTTTAGTTGTTTTCTAACAACTAAATTGTTCCACTAAAAAAACGTTTAATTACGAATATATACTGTTATTGAACTAAAAAATGACCGACTCCAGAATCCATAAACCTTAGAACAGTAGCTCAAATAGAAAGGTAAGTCTTAAAATTATGTCATTTATAGGCTTTTTCACCATATTTTACATGTACTTCTTGAATTTGCTAGGCTAATATACAGGATTATTGATTTATTTATTCAATTATTTTTTTACATACTTAGGACTTTTACCTAAAAAATGAGTATTAATAAATTATATTAGAGCATTAAAACTTATTTTTATTCAAGAAATATAACAAAAAAGCCAGGACCTGGAAATGTGCAAAAAGTCGACTGTCCTCATAGTTTGATTGAAAGACATCTACGACACATATTTTGTCCGTTATCACTGCTGAGATCGCTGATGAAAACGAAGTCCAAATATTTCAATAATATAATAATAATATTTTACTCACGATAATCAACATAAATAATAAGCTCACGGCAAATAAGACCTTCCGAAAGAAAAAAAAAAGTGGGTGTGTCAAGCCTACGCAAGACAGAAGTGAAACTTCTAGTATTCCTCTCTCTCTATTTTCATTTCATCATCTCTATTTTCTCTCTTAGGTTAGTTTGAAAATTAGAGGTTAAATAATTCAACGACGAAGCATGGATTTGCTTTTTCTAATATTTTCTTATAGATGAATGACGTTCGATTAATGTATAGTTCCAAAAATTTTCAATTTATTCACAAGTATACAATATTACATAAATAACAATATTACAATTAAATATCTCGTCACTACTCATTTTTAACACTGAAATTCTGTACCAAACCGTATGAACCACAATTTATGAATGTGGGTTCTGTTGGTTTGTCGGTTTCTTACCTTTGTCGTCTGCGCCTCGAGCCGGTACAGCCGAGATGTTCCTGGTCTCGAGGAACTGTCTCACCTTACTGCAATTGCTTTCCTCGAAGGTTCTATCGGAATTATCCACATTTTTGGAGGCAGCACTACTCACTAAAACCAGCAGCAGCAAGCTGAACGCACAACACGTATATTTACACGGCATTTTAAACATATTTTTTAAAGTTTATAACAACTTCCTCGACAGTAAACAATATTTATATACTGGAATACGAATGGAACGGCAAAGCGCGCGACGCGAGCGCTCTCGACGGACGACTAAACCAGACTGAACGGCGGACGGACGGTACAGGAAAGCCCTGGCCACGTCTGTACCACAGCTAAGGCATGCGCCAAACAAAATTATACTACCGAGTAAAAAAGTACTTAAATAAAACACATAAAAACTTTTATGCGCATGCTAATGATTTGTTGCTTTTACTGAAAACAGTGAACGGTGAACGGTGAGCGGTGGTGGGGGTACCCGCATTTTCGTGTCGATCCTGACTCGGTTTTACTCCGTCCTCGAAAATCCATTACGCGCCTAAAGAAGTTTCACTTCAAAAATCTTTCTAAAGTGAGTAAACTTTAAAAATTACAATTATCAAATGTGGGTAACGAAACAATAAAAATAAAACAAATTTTCAACTGAAAATTGAACTTCAATAGTTTTACGCATCACTCGGGATTTTTTTATGGAATACCGAACACAGTCTCAACTGCTCCCAACCATCTGGAGCCAGTGAGACTATGGAATCCCCGATTGGGGTATATTCGTCTATTGTGAGGCCGAAGGTAGTGTGGAGCGGAAGGAGATGGAGAGGAGAAGAGAGATGGTATGTGAGTATCTATTCAGATCTGATCACCAAACACGGCTTAAGCCATTTCAATTCTTATGGTGGTCTTTACACCATATCTTCCTCTCTGGAACATGCCGAAAATAGACTATATTTTATTTTAATTTAATAATTTGTGAAAATAACATAAATGAGTAAATAAAATTTACTTGCGCACGCCGGGATTTGAATGCGCGACCTCCGGATTACTAGTCAAGAGTACGCCTAGACCACGGAGGCCGTAATACGTACGATGTAAGAATATTTCACATCACGCATGCACCGACAACCGATAGTAGTATATTAGCGGTAGGTACCTTTGTACTTGTGCATTGTTTTCAAACTTCCAAAATATTGGATGATTTATATAGAGCTGTTTTTGTGAAAAATCAACTCAAGGACTCTGTTTGTATATTTTAAAGTAATACTTTAAGTCAACTACTAACTAAGATAAAAGTAAAGTATTTGAAATCTGAAAATAAAGCTGTATATGCAATTTACCACTAATTGGCTAATTGAACAAAAAATACCTCAAACTTATGGGAGCCGAATTGTTCAATCTCCAGACGATATGTTCAATATCCAAAATAATCATTCATCATTTTCAAGCCATGTTCAACGTCCACCTTTAAAGTCATATTATGGGCATATTATAGCTTCAATCTTCGAAAAATGATCTTTAATAATTTCCTGTTACACATATGTATTAAACGAAATGACCGAAATCGAGAATTTTTTAGAATTTGCCTGTAAAAACAAAAAAACGTCTCCTGTAAAATTTGCCAAGTTGTCTATTGAACATACAAGAACTAAGGCAACGAACAAACAAAATCCACTCCGGATAGTTGTAAGATATATGGTAGAGTTATTTTATAAACTGCTGATATAAACAGATATGTAAAATATATGTAAATATTAAATACCAAATCAATAGACATTTCTTTTGTATGTCGATGACCAAATCAAAAGAATGTACCTAATTACTAAGATATGCACTATAAATTCGTATAATTTATCGCTTATTGGAGACCTTCGGATCATTCCCTTTGGGACGAAAAATAATTACGTTAGAAGAAATACCTTCTGAACCTTGAATAAACAGCAAAATCCATTCCCGTAGAAAACATTAAGATCAAAGTTAAACTTTTTTTGAATTCCATCTATTTGAAAAAAATATCCAAAGACCGTCGTAATAGTCCGAATCTAAATTACCGGTTAAAATATTTGCTGAAGTCCCAAAAGGCAAGTTCCAGAAAAAACTATGCAGCCTTTCCAATTTGATTTAGGTAGGTACTTTAAAGATTTACTAGTTTTAAAAGAATGTCGTGTTCGCAGAAAAGGAAACTAATGTTTTTACCATAAAATAATTATTTTAATTGAGTTTACCGGGTTAAATGGATCGAGTAATTTGAGGCGATATTTTTTCATATGATTTGAAAGAAAAGTTTTCAAAAAGATCTTCCAACAAGCAATTTAATTGAATTTTCTTAGCCAAATTTAGAGAAAAAAGTATTTCTCTTCAAGATTTGATCAATCCAAATAATTTCAGATTTTATCTCATATAATGTATAATATAAAAGCATGCATAGACGAAAATTTATATAGGTACATGTTTAAAAAACATTAAACCAAAATAAAATCTTTGATTGGCTGTTGATTAAATTTAACTATTTGGAAGAATCGTTTTCATAGAAATCGATTAGATGAACATTAAACATTTGAACTTTGGACCATTTTGCTTTGATTTTAAGGATGTTTATTCAAAATTTATATTAAGTTCCCAAGTACAATGTGTTACTTATAATTGTCAATGACCGATATGCAAATAATTAAGAAGTGATCTTCTATTGAAATACATCGCACGAACTAATTTCAATAATACATAACCGAGGTCAAGTTAATATTAAGTACTAGATTTAAGGAACCTTTCCATTAATAAGATAATCCGCTTAACACAACTGGTTTATAAAATAATTATATTTATTTAGATTGGGGATTGTGTTAATTGGTTTAAGAAGGGTTCAGCATATCCCTAGAATAAGTTATCGGAATAAACACGGGATTTAAAATAATAACAGAATTTAGCAAAAAAATGCATAAATTGAAGTGATTTTACACAAAAATGACGCTATACAAATCATTCAAATATTATTTTTATTATTATTTATTATAAACCGATTTGAGAAGTTACCGTGGTGAGCACCTTCTTTGTGCAATTATTTATAACATAAGACTTTAATCATTTTCTTTCTCATTTTGCAAACAACGCTCTATACTTAGGTTTTATATCGTGGTTGGCACCTATAAATGCTCTACTCACCTGAATTATTTTTTATCATTACTACCGCTCAAGAGACCTAATTAATCCCGACCGTCTGGATCCAATTCTTAAACCGGAACCAAAACGTAACAACAAATTTACAGATAGATAAGATTTGGCGGTCGAGTTAGAACTGGACTTTGTTACGGAATCAATATAGTAAAATGTTTATCCCACAAAATAATAATAACAAAACTTATTTACCTAACAACTCATATTGGTTCTGTACATCTTTAAGTATACTGAAAACACTTCGCCTTTATTTTATGATAAATTTTTCTTTATAAGCATTTTAAATGAGTTTTATTTTTTGTTCATAGTAAAATTTTACATTAAACTTTCTCACGCTTACGAAATAAAAATAACAAATAAAAGTGTTATGTTCAATTCTCAAACAAATAATATCAGATACTGAAGAAATCTACGCTCACTAACGCCGACAGTAAAAAACTTTTCCACCCTTAATCTCATATTCAATGACCATGTTCGTACTTCTAGAGAAGGGTTTGGGAAGCGTTTTCATTAAAGAGATGGTAGATAGGATATGGGACGAGATGGGGACTAGTGTCAGCAGATAACCTGAATTCTAAAGTAAGCACAGATGTAATAGAATTACACATTGTTAGAAATTTTGCGGAAGCACGTAAAGTAAGGTTCAGTTATTGATCCGCGTATGATCGTACTCTGAAAATAGCTTTATTCTATCTAAGTTTCACGCCTTAATTTCATAAACTTATTGAAGGTTTTTTTAAATTAAAATTATTTTTTAATGGTTTCATATTTTCATACTTGTCCATTAATTTGTAAAAACTCAAATATGTTTTTATTAAAAGTTTTTTTTTTGGCTAGCAAAATTAAATGAAAATTAACCGTTTCCAGTGTTTACAATCGACATTTTAACAACCTTAAGATGTAATTATTGTAAGGCCCTCTTCAACAAGAGTAGATAAGTTTCAGATACTGATGTTGTGTATTCGCATCGCAAATATAATGTTGCGCAAGGTCCGTAAATGTCGCAAATGAAATCACAAGACCCGAGTCTTGTCGCCACTCAAATAGCTTTCACCATCTCACTTACAACTGCTAATATACAGGGTTTTCCAATAAGAGGTGTTATTTTGATATTCAATCGTAAAAGATCAATAGTTTCGTTGCTTGTGTGGCACGTAGCGCCGTCTTGTTGAAATTAACCGTTGTCCAAATCAATACCATCCAATTCCAGCCGTAAAAAACCATTAATTATCTCTCGATAGTGCAATCCATTCACAGTAACTGTTGCTCCAGCCTCATTTTTGAAAAAGTAAGGTCCAATGACTCCGCCGGACCACAAACCGCACCAAACAATCACAAATTGAGGATAAAGGCTTTTCAACAATAACTCTTGAGTTTTTTGAGCCCCAAATGTGACAATTATGCTTGTTGACGAAGCCACCGAGGTGGAAATGGGCCTCATCACTCAATATGATTTGCATTTGATTCACTCAAGTGAATTTTAATAATTTCAAAGCATTGTTGGAGCGTGTATCGTTCCATTTTTATCAATGACGTAGTTTTTACTTGTCAAATGTCAAAAAAAATACAGTTTCAAAAGTAACATCTACCAAAATAGCGGGCTATTCAAATAACACCTCTTATTAGAAAACCCTGTATACGCTATTCTTTTGTTGACTGTTTTGTTCCCAGCATTGATGTCATTAATCCCAGCAATCACATGCATTGTTACAAAATGTCATGTAACCATGTAACAATACTATTCGCTAGACGATGGTATTTATTGATTGCTCCGCTATGCTTAAAATCTCGATAGTGTGAGTGGTAAGGACTTTCAGCAACTGGTCGCGGGAGACTGTTGTCACCGACGAAAAAGTCTGCTACGTGTGTCTATGTAGGTACAAACCTCCGCGCAGATGTATTGTCGTAGTCGAGAAGATATTTGAATCGTCAAGCAGCGAGTAATTGCATACCCCTGTGGAAGAAGGCTTTCCGTGTAGTCTATGATTCTATTCAGTATTTAGGCATTTTTAAAATCAAAATATATGCCGTTTTCTAGGGAAATAATATGTCATATAGGTTGAACCGACATAGGTGTGTTGTGTATGTTACGGTTCCATGATAAATAAACACAATGACAATTCAACACACTTTTGAAAAGTGATATAAAATCATTAGAAACGATGAAAAAAAAAATTAAACCTAACCTAACCTTCTTAACCCAGTTAATAAAGCTTTTGTTTCATCACTTTCCATGACTTTATATAACTTTTTAAAGATGTGATGAGTTATCATTTTGATGAGTTATCCGGTCACCGTACGTTACAATTTTCCATGTTTACTTGGAATGTTTACAATAATACCATAAAATGGAATTTCTTTTTATAATAAAGTCAAGTAGACTTTATGACGATCAATCTTTTTTCTGATTTTTGGTTGGATGACCTTGTCCAAAACGTCAACGTAGCCAAGATATTGACGATTTATTATTAATTATATTTTACAAGATTTCGCACTTTTATGACAGCAGACAAATAACTTTTACGTTAGTTTCCTTCTCTGATCTTAGTATGTTGAAGAAGTGCCAATAAATCATTTTTTTATACAGCCTGTGAAATAACGCGATACAAGAATAGGATTTTTTTTTATCAGTTGACACAAAAAATGTAAAACAACATTAAACTATTTCTTGATTATCCTTGATCTTGGATAAATAAAAATAAACACAAAGACTTTTTTGTATATTTCACATCGCGGAATTCTTTATCCGATTATTATTCTTATCATAAGCTTTTCCTTTTTGAGACAATTGAAAGAGTATATTTATTTAGTTTGTAATTTTTTTTTTCGTTTGAAAAATTCCGATGTTTGAAATCTTAAGATGTGAGTAATCTAATTTTTTAATTATTATTTTTTTTGGTAAACTAATGTTAAAGACAAGATTTTTTATGCATAGCACAAAGGGTAACAATTATTTTATAAGCAATAATTATGTAGATTTAATTATTAGATGATATCGATGCTATCAAAAACTTTTGTGTTTTTTATGATGAAGCCTAACATTTTAGCAGCTTTATTTGTGATTTGATGTATATGGAGGTTATATTGTAGTTTACTATCAAGGGTTTTTCCAAGATCAAGAATATCTGAGACTGTTGCAATCAGTGGCGGTTCTTCCCTTAGGTCAATTGGTGTTTGACCCCCCAAAATTATAAGACAACAATAATAATCAATTATGTGCATCAAAACAACTGGTCTAATTCTTATTTTATTTAAAATGTAACGCGAAACAGCGGCGGCGGCGAGTGACTACCAGTGACATCTGTTGTCTCTAATAGAAGCTTTCATTCACAAGTCCACACGATTGGCCGGGTCAATTTAAAGAATGTCCTCTTTGGCATCTTCTGTCCCTATGCGCGCCATAGAATAAACGAGATGGCACTATATTTTTCGTCGAAGTAAAAATTAGGTACCGAAGAAAACTTAGGGACGTTTAGGTCATGACCGTGGGGGTGACAACACGATGAATATTATATGTTTTACAGAGATGGTGACATAAACAAATGTCGGTTTTTCATTTACACGCTTGTAGTGTGTGGAACGATGGTTGTTTTTCAATTGGATAGTTCGAGAAACGTTTGGAATAATTATTTATGTTATTATCGATTTAGAATGAAGCTGTAGAATGAAACAAAACAAAAAAAAAGTAAAAGATCATTGTCAAATATAATCAAACTCTTATTTTATTTACTTTAATGTTGTGCACAACTACATTAAAACTAAACATCTTAAAAATAATTTGCCGTAAGTAGGTACATGGATTGTGTATTTATTTCAATGGAAATATTATAACAAATTGATATAGATAATAATATATGGGCACACATTTTTTTCAAATGACCTACCACGACTGGATCCTTAGAGCCGCCTCTGGTTGCAATGTTGTTGTTTGTTTAAATAATAATAATATAATATTTTATTTTTATTTCTCAAAAAGACAATGTGATGATATTTTGAAACATTTAAATACAGTTGATTTTGTTGGCAATAGGTGGATATATTGATCATGTTGTAAAATGACAATCGTTTAGACTTTTTATTGGCTTGTATAGCTTTAGATCATCAGCAAATAATTCTAATTCAGAGTTTTTCACAATATTGATCAAATAATTTATATATATAATGAAAAACAATGACCCGAGATGAGAACCCTGTTGGATCCCAGAGGAAATTACATTGAAATCCGATTCGAAGCCCTTTATTGCTTCTGCCTGTGATCTGTTGAGTACATATTATCCAAACATAGTAGTAAAATTTCGGATCATAATCTGCTACAAACATAAGCACAGTTTGATAATGGCCTCAAAAGCCGAAACAGCTGTCACATTAAAAACTGTAAAAATAACAGAAATACTTGCAGAACTTAATAATTATTATAACATTATTAAATTTGATTTATTTTAAATTTATTTAAAAAAAAATTAAATGGAGTTCTACGAGTTAAACACCAAAACAATAAATAACATAAGCACAGTCGTAAGGCAAGTTACGCTCGCTTAGTAGGTACCTAACGTATGATATCTTTGACAGATATTATAACTTTACCGAGTTTCGTATTGTGATTAGCCATGTCGGAAATTTTGTTGTTGTTCCGCGCTCGACAGCACACACTAACTGGCCGCTACTGCATCACAGTGGACATATTGCACGGAGATCAATATTATACGATCTCCATAAATACCTAATAATATCTTCTTTTATAATTGCAAATTTCCTTCGTAGTGTCATATTGATTAAACGTAAATAACAAACTTTGTTTAAGCCAATCTTTTAAAATGATCAACCTATTTTAAAATCAATTTTTTCTTCATCAGGATACAAAACATACTGAAAATTAAAATGTATAAGAATGGACGAATAAGAATTGACAAATAAGTACCTACCTATATAAAAAAATATATTCCATTAATTTTATTAAACAAAATTGGTGTCTACAAAGTTATTTGTTTGTATTTAATTGAAACAATACCATGTTCAGATAAATAATAAATACATCATTTCAAAATTAAAATCAGTACTTGGCTGAACATGCTAGATAAATTCCAAAACAAAATCTCAACACTCCCAAACGAGGTACTCAAAATACTGGATGTGAAGTCTTACGAATAAACCCGTATTCAATCTCTCAAAACTCCAAGAAACTAAAAAATATCGTGATTGATTTTGTTCCCAGGTGTGCACTTCGACACGTCATCGGCTTCGCTCGTGAACGAAATCACCACGGCCATCAAGGTGTATGCCTACGGGGTGGAAGAATACGTGGCGGACCCGAAGAACTCCAACCGGCCGCTGGGGACACAGCTGTCATGCGAGGGACCGGGTGACGCACGCTGGCCTGCCGGGGACAGGTTTGTTACCATTAGATACTATTGTCAATGACTGTATTACTGCTGTAATAACCGGTGCAAAAGGCGCATTACGCTTTGAGATCACCATGACCATCGAGGTAAGCCAACGGAGTGGAAGAACTTAATATCCGTGGTGACACCAAGAAATCCAACAAACCGAAGGCGCTGGGAGCGGGCATTGCACGCTGGCCTATCATTTGTTACTGTATTTTTTGTTGTTTATTCCGGATCTCAGGGAGGGTGGTGCAAATCCACGAGTTTCGTATAATACATAGAATATAAGATAGTGAAAATAAAATTTTTGTAAGATAATATATAGAAAAGAAAAATAATAAAATATGCACAAAAATAATAATAATACAGAAAAAAGAAAATAAAAATACTGTTAAACTTTTAGACATATGATACATAAGGAATTTTCTCCATCGCTTGTAAATGGGACCTTGCAAGAAGTCCAGTGCTGCCATCACAAGAGCGTTATAGCTCGTGGCTAATTACGTTTTGTAGCTAGTGATCCCTTTTCTGTTTAGGGCTCGGAATCCAGGAAATCGCATTTCTTCGAACATTGCAGTGGCACTGCAGTACCGGAACATCCCAAAAAGTATTTGGTAGGAGTTGTTGTATTGAACTTCCATTATTTTTAGAGACGCTTTTCATAGTCGATCCAAAGCTCCGAGCATATAAGCTGGTGCAGTTGGTGATGTGTTATTATTAAATCTTCGAGAAATCATATTTGTCCTAATGTACAGTGATCTTCTCAGTCGATATTGTCAATTACTTTTGCAATCACCTTTGTGAATTATGTGAACGAGATCACTACGGCCATCAAGGTATAACTACATCTCCAGACACTAAACCGGCTCCAATTATTGTTAACAATGAAATTAATGATATTGATATGAAATCAATGACAATCAGTCGGTTAACGGTAATCAATCTATCAACTAATGTAGGTAGATAATTCAGACTTATTTTTTTGACGAACAATTATAATGCTGTGGTTTTTGACAGTAATATTATGTTTTACTGACAGTTATTACTTTTGTCAGTGATGTCAACTAATATTAAATTTGTCAATAAAAGAAATTACTTTAAAGGGGTTGTTTAAAACATCATCTTTGGACTTTTTAGTCCAATTTGATGGTCAGTATATGAAAGTTAAATATTTATCCACAATAGAAAGACAGAATGGAAAGGATAATAATGGAGGTTATTTTCGCCTGAGAGTTTTTTTAACTTAAGAAGTAATAATAGAGTGGTTGTAAACTG
This sequence comes from Hesperophylax consimilis, assembly GCF_061612785.1. NCBI lineage: Eukaryota > Metazoa > Arthropoda > Insecta > Trichoptera > Limnephilidae > Hesperophylax > Hesperophylax consimilis. The sequence continues at coordinate 32,925,202 of NC_142842.1, forward strand.
ATTCGTCGTGTATGTACTGATTCGTTTAAGTTGGTTTTCTATACACAGTGTGCTATCATTTTCTTTTCCCATCACCTCCACATCTAGAAAATGCAGGATTTTATCTTGGTTTTCTAGATTCATTGCGAACTTAATTTTGATGTGGAGTGAATTTAGATGGTTCAAGAATTTATTGAGTTTTCTGTTCCATAGGGCCAAATGGCGAAGAGAGCATCAAAGTAGCGCCACCATACTTTAGGAATAGCCAACTGATGCAAGACACAATTTTTTTTGTGTCTTGCGTCTGTTAACTCATCTTAGATGATTAGAGTTAGTGACACGGTATCACATTTACATATATAATTCATCACAATTTTACACATCTGCCTTTATGATGGACACTGTAACGCTGTCCGAAAAGTTGACGAAAGAAGAGGTACCGAATTGCTGCGTAATACTCCCAAATAAATCACTATAGTTGTAAATTTTTCACTCTCATAAAATAGTCGGGGTCATAAATATACCACCCACTGAGGGGTTTCACTGGGAGAGGTATTAAGGTACGACTGGTCATCAACCATAACCATAGTAAATTTTAATTAATATAGACAATTATACCATAAACAATACAGACAGTGTGACAATATCGAATGTAAACCAAAATTTAACATATTGAGACAATTGTTCGCTAAAAAGGTTTAATTCACTACTGTTGAGTTCGTAGTTGTCACTTTCGTTGTAAGAGAGGGGTAAATTAAAAAAAAAACATTTGCGTCATTTCTTATTTTTGAGTTTATTTGGTCGTAAAAACGGTGACATATAAACTGATTATATTTAATTATTGTCAAAATTGAAAACTGAAAACGTTAACGTAAATACAACATATATTATAACATATATTATAAAAATAAACCCGTATTTTCCTACCAGCCTAATCTTCTTCACGACCAGCCACTGTCACCAACCGGTAGTTATGGTGGTAGCTCTTGGTGTCACATCGAAAGTTAGAGAGTTTGGTGGGAGTGGCTGAGCGTAGGTGGTAGTGGGTGACGAAAATGTTATACTTTGTTGTAGGAAGCCCGCAAAGGCTTCAGATTATTTCAGAATGGCCCCGCCGACTGTAAGTCTGAAAGGTTCTAGAAAGTTCCAGAAGGTTCTATAAGGACCCAAACTGAGTGGCGGAAAGTGTCGGTGAGTCTAAAAGATTCGGGAAAGTTAAGGAAAAAAGAATGCTATTAAAAGTTCTGGACATGTACTGGTGGTGTACAGCTAGTATTTATATTATTACCGTGTAATAAAAGTAATATAGTATATATAATATAACAAATAACTTCAATTGGTGCTTTCTGTTAGTACAAGATTCTCTAATTAACTAAGCAGATTGTATTTTCGATACATTTAAACCTATTGCATATACCTAAGAGGAACCGTCGGTAAAGCCGCCAAATAACAGATCATTACAAAACACACTCTGAGCTAATAAATAGTGTTTATTGACTTCACGCCGCAGCATTATTGACAGAAGATTGGGAGCTAAACGAGCTAAATAACACCTGTCTCCCATAATGTTTCCGTTAGCGCCTTATTACGTTCTGAAGTTCTTTAGCCTCGGGTGCTTCAAAGTGATTGATCTCGTTTTTGTTGTTTCTACTTACATCACAGAAGTGCCGCGTTGATAAAATCAAAGGAAAGTGAAAAATTAAGTACCCATTTTTTGAAGGGGATAAAGTGCCATCTAGAAAATATTAGAAAGATTTACTGCGCTTTTGAGTGAAATATTACGAAACCATACAATAAAAGGTAATAAGAAACACCCAAAATGAGTACCTATTATAACTCCTGGGATTTGTTATAAAGTAAAAGTAAAAAAAAAATTAAAAGTGAAAAAAACATGTTAATTGAATGAGCTTAGCGAAATTCTGTTTTAACTAGATCATTTGGAATTTCATCTATCTGTTAATTTATGACTGCTATTTTTTGTATTAATTACGCAGGTAGGTATAAAGCAAAATCGAAAATCTTATTATTTGGGGGGAAATTTTGGTTTCGACTTCGACAACCAGAAAAAAAATGAATAATATTTTTTTGGGAATGAAGTTTGCCTGTTAACAGAAGTAATAGTATTGGATTAGCTTAATATCCTTTTTGTCAATATGTGTGTACATGTGCTCAGGTTCACACATATTATTATTATCTACATAGGTAGGGACTAAACTTTTCACGAGGCAATTTTTTTTTTATTGGCGCTACAGTTGTTTTTTTTTATTTATTTCCTAAATTAATTAAGTTCAATTCCCATGATGGGTGAGAAACTCTACGTTATATTAATATGTTATAAGTCTACAAAATTTACCCATATCATCCAGAGGAGAAATAGTGTGAAACGATGACTTTAACTCTCGAGTAAAATTGTATGTCAGTAAAAGTGAATTGTTGAGCAAACAAAAAACATTAAGAAAAAAATCCTATTTAACGACCAATGTACTTCGAAAGAATCTTAAAAATTGATCACAGTTCTGATGATGCATATTGAAAATTTGTTATAGGTACAAATTTATTTTAAAAAATGTTAGCGTACTCAGTTATATTCTTTTACCCAAATATTGAAAAACAATATACAGCTTGTACTCAAATGTTGATGTTAACTAGTGGATGTCATTAAAACTTTGGTAATCAATATGTTGGTGCTGTAAGTGAAAAACGAATGTGACCAGAGATTTATCTGAATTGAATTATTTCATCTTACTCAAACATTATATTCAAAATGGTTGATTTTGTGAAAAAGAATATATGTTTAATTATTACCCTTTATTCAAACCTAACATCACAGGTTTTCTTTCTAACTTCATTTTTACATACCCGTATTCCGTTTATAAAAAGTAATACCGATATACTCCTTTTCTCAAATGAACATAAAAAAATTAGCCTTCGATCTGTGTACTTCACTCCATTTTAGCAAAAATGCAAGATATACCCTCGAAAGATTGGACATTGTCATGAAATTAAATTTAACTAAATTAAACAACAAAATGATTGTCATTGCGTCATGTTTACTAAATTAAAGAAAAATTGTAGTACTTGCTGACAAGTTGCCATATGCCAATATTTTTTTTAATATTTAATTTAAATGATGAGACAAAATGAATTTGCGATTAATCAAGAAAAAAACACAAATTTATTTGAGAATTGAAAAAAATTGTGTTTGAGAAACCAGAAAATTCATATGCTTCATGTCAAAAATGATCCTAGTAGGGATGTTTTTATCCCTCTTTGTATGACTTACCATTTTTGGGTGTTTTTGTTTCGCATTCATATTATAGTACTAAAATCTTGCGCCGTACGAAATATTTTTTAAACACAAATGTAAAGCGTATACAAGCAATCGATCTGAGCTATGCTCATCTGAGAATTTTTGTAAATACACTATATTATTGTAATATCTCTAGGAAACCTCCATCATCGTTTGTCTAGGGATGCGGTGTTCGCCTAAAAATTAACCAGTTTTCTTTATTTGTGTGGATAATATTAATTATTATACTAACTTTTACTTTTACCAATTATTGTACTAACTTTTATAATTTTGTAACTATTGTCATCTATGTAATTATGTACTGTTTGTTTCTGCAATAAACAAAAATAAAATAAAATAAAAAAATAAATTTGTTCTTGCAATTTACGATAATACATTATCCAATCACAGTTCGCTCAATAGTTTGAAGCATTTTGTCACTGCGGAATTTCATCTCCGCCATAATAAATGGCAGCCAGCAACTATCGGGATCGGAGTCAAACTAATTAACAAACTCGAAATTATCTAATAAAACCAGTTTGCGTTCGCTAATTACTGCTGAACGCAAATTAATCAAGATCGTCCCGAATAGGGTTGACGGAGAGAGTCTGGTATTGAGCTAGTGGTACTTTCCTTTCATTATTCCGGCACACAAATCGACAGGCTCAACGTAAACTCTGTTATAATATGCAAATCTGTTTTAAAAGTTTTTTTTACATTAACTTTAATTTTCGATCATAAAATATTTCCGACATATTTAAAGAATTAATTGGTATATATGTATCTTGTTGAGATTGGTTGTTATTCTTGTTGTGTGTACGTATCATGTTGAGATTGTTTTTTATTCTTGTGGTACGTACCTATCTTGATAAGATTGGTTGTTCTTCTTGCGGTATGCATGAATTTTGTTAAGATTTATTGTTTTTCTTGTTGAGTGTATGTATCTCGTTGAGATGGGTTTTTCTTCTTTGGTATGTGTGTTTTTTGTTGAAATTGGTTGTTCTTTTTGTGGTATGTGTGAATCTTGTTGAGATTGATTATTGTACTTGTTGTATGTACGTATCTGGTTGAGAATTAATTTTTCTTCTTTGGTATATATATTTCTTGTTGAGATTGATTGCTCTTCTCGTGGTATGTACGTATCTTGTTGTGATTGGTTTTCTTCCTTGGTACGTATGTTTCTTGTTGAGAATGCTTGTATTTCTTGGTGTATGTACGTATCTGGTCGAGATTGGTTTGTATTTTTGTAGTTTCATCTTGATAAGTATAGTTTTGCTTCTTATGGGATGTTTCTTTGTATATTGTTGAGATAAGTTGTTCTTTTTGAGTTATGTATGTATCTTGTTGACAGTGGGGGTTGTGCAGTGTAGATGAGGAAGTGCTTTCATAAAAAATTAACTGTAAAAATATACATGTATCGAACGTGAAAACAAGATTTACTGCATTTGACTCGATTGCGACTAAGGTTGAACACCTGCAAGTTTGATGACCCCTTTTTCTAAGCCATAATGTTTACGAGTTGAAAAATGCACCACAATAATCGGTTACTAAGTGAATCGAGCCGGAGAAAAATCAAAATATTGACAAACCAGCCGCTGTGCGAAATTATTATTCTCACCTAAAAACACCTGCGTCTGAAACGAAAACAAGTTGTGGTCAAGATATTGACGTCACAAGAGGGCTTGCTAGAGAAATTATAAATAGCTAAAAACACTACAATATTCGGCAGTCAAAATTCAAAAAATTAACACGAGTGGACGGAATCCAATCCTACAGTTAAATCGCGATCTGTTAATTATAATTAAGAATTATAAATTTCTGAGTGTCAACTGAATCCTCCATAACGGCACAACCATTTTAAAAGTTTACAACTATTTCTAACGAGCTGTTTACGACCGGCACTGTATCAGCTGAATCAGACGCATCTGTAATCATTACAATAATGGGGCATCTCCGTGGGCCGGCTCTTATAATCAAACGACTGAACTGCCCACTGCCGGTGATCACCTAGAGGCTGGCCAATCCCTGCTGCATTGATGCCGACAACCTAGATTCTGATGAATTCCTCCTTGCTACCGACTGAACCAGCCACAGATGCTGACAACCTAAAGGCTGACAAATACCTGCTGGCTACCGACTGAACTGCCCACTACCGGTTGTGATGGACCAAGGTCTTTCCCGAGGTAAATGATATAAAATCTTCATAGTAGAGCCATCTATCGGAACAAATTACAGGGAACTGCATACAAAGGTGGGAGGTTTCCTTTAGGGTTGCGACGGGAGGGTTGAATTGCCCAATCATGATTACAGAGAAAAAAAGGGCGCAACTTTCTGACAGGACTAAGGATATTTAAGAGAGGAGGTGTGTTTAGGCTTTGATTTATATGGCATCGCCTTTGGAAATATTCCCACCAGATGATTAGGTGAACGCACGAAGCTGGATTCAAGGCCGAACAACTTGACATTTTAGGGGTTCAAAACCTTTCTTTAGAGGCGTAGCACCACTGCGACGGGGCGAGATTTGGTGGAAACAGATCTGTTACTTGAGGTTAAAAGAGGGAGAAAGGTGTGCGATTTCTGGCACTCGAGCGGGTTAATTTTGTAAAAAAATTCGAACATGGTTTTGCATAATTTAGACAGTAATAATCATTAACGAAAGTAATAAATTTTACACGTGGCTTATGGAAGAAGAAAATAGATTAAAATTAATGGGTGAACCACTAACAGAGGAATTATGAGCGAGTACATTCGGTTTTGTTGTGACAGGGACTTGAAGTCTCTGATTGATGTGAGGTGAGAGGAGAGACAGAGACAAAAGATAGGCGTGTGGCAGAATCATTAGGGTCAACACCCATAATTGCAGAGAGGAATCGTGAAAATTCAGTAATGGTTCTTAAAATAAAACTGGCTGGAGGAATAAACAGGATATCGAATCGGAGCGGTCTCGGGAGAAGGACAAGAGAAATAGCTGACATAATGTGTACTGGGACATTTAAACTAGAACGAGTACCGAAAGGCCTTAGGAGGTTGGAATAATCGGTGAAAAGTGTGATAGTTATACTAAACCACGGAAAAGAAAGGTGAATAAATGTGCAATGTAAGAGACGACCTTACGCAAGGGATTTAGCATACGGTGGAATGGGAATGATTGTCAGAAGTTATCGATTCGGAAGGTAAAGGGAGGAACGGACGTGTACACCATTTAATTCGACAAGAAGCGAGTTGCGAATTCTAGCTTTAGACAGAGGAAAGAAGACGGGGAGGAGACTGTAGAAAATATGCACGAAAACGGAGAATTAAAAGGAAAATTTTGGCTATTTACGCGCAAGGGGATGGCTTGACGCACTAAAAGGAAGGTCATCAGAACACACATCACGGACCAAATAGAAACGCAAAAAAATTTAAATTAGAAAATTAGGTCAATTCTGACGGATTAGAAGACACCTACCAGATGAGGCGAACTTGAGATTTTCACCAGTACGGGCCTGTGCTGTGAGACGGCAAATGGCCGTTTTTTTCTGAGAAACGCGGAAGTATAGACCTGAGAAGTTTTAAGTGACACAGAGGAGATTGGGCGAGAAATATAGGGCCGTAGCGCTTCAATAAAGGTGGGATTGCAATGACAAACGTAATTAATTACTGTTATAAAACAGCGTGCACGGGCACAAATCAGGATAGTTAGTCACAAATCGCCGGGGCCTTTAAAAAAAGTATACGCGTCGCGCTACGTATTAATACTACTTGGTAATTTTTCTGGACTTAGCAAGATTTCCAGCCAAACAATTAGTTAAACTCAGTGGATCACGGGTCGCCGGAACTTCAAAAAAAATATATACTTGTCGCGGCAGTTTAAATAATTAAAATCAGACTTGGATAGTTAGTCACAAATCGCCGGGGCCTTTAAAAAAAGTATACGCGTCGCGCTACGTATTAATACTACTTGGTAATTATTCGTGGACTTTTTTAGTCAAACAATTAGTTAAACAGAGTTCGACAAATCGCCGGGAACCGTTCAAAGACACGTCACGCTACGTCTTAATATCACTTGGTAATTGTTCGTGGACTTAGAAAATTTTCTGGTCAAAAACATACGGTTAAATTCAGTGTTTGAAGGAATGATAAACCGGACCTTAAAGAATTTTGAAACTACGAACAATTAGTTAAACTCAGTGTTCTAGACGTAACAATTAATTCAGGTTGAAAAATTTAACTGGTTTAAATTCAGTAACTAAAATTCATAAACCCTAAAATTCCTTCTCGAATAAAATTGAACGCGATTGCTATGATTTAAATAAAGTCACGGATTATAAATGAATTGTGATTAAACAATTAAACCCTAAAATTCCTTCTCGAATAAAATTGAACGCGATTGCTATGATTTTAATAAAGAAACGGATTATAAATGAATTGTGATTAAAAAATTAAACCCTTAAATTCCTTCTCGAATAAAATTGAACGCGATTGCTATGATTTTAATAAAGAAACGGATTATAAATGAATTGTGATTAAAAAATTAAACCCTTAAATTCCTTCTCGAATAAAATTGAACGCGATTGCTATGATTTAAATAAAGTCACGGATTATAAATGAATTGTGATTAAAAATTAATAAACCCTAAAATTCCTTCTCGAATAAAATTGAACGCGATTGCAATGATTTAAATAAAGTAACGGATTATAAATGAATTGTAATTAAAATTAATAAACCCTGAAATTCCTTTTCGAATAAAATTAAACGCGATTGTTATGGATTTAAATAAAGCCACGGATTATAAACAAAAAATGTAATCAAAAAAAATAATAAACCCAAAAATTTCTTCTCGAATAAAATAAAACGCAAGTGTTAAAATCTCTCGTTGGGACTTTGATGAAGTCTCGGACTAAAGTTAAATTTATAATGAAAAATCTATATACCTAAGTGTCTTGCTATCGCGTGTTAGGCTCAATCGAAGCCGTGTTACAACGAAAATTTTTTCAATAATTACTAGGTTAGGGAGGGAAGATCGAAGTACATTCATTACGGCAAATAACGAGGGTAACACAATCAAAATTAGGAAAATAAGATTGGGGATATCTCAGGTGAAGATAAAATATTAGGTATAAACTCAGGGTAAATCTGGTGATATTTGCTGACACCCCACCCAAATGGCAACGGTTGTGTAAAATCCCACCAGGATGTTGCTATTTAGCGGGTAGGGGCTTGGTAAGTGTTTTTATTTCCAATTCAATACAACCAAATTCCCAGATTAACTTGGAACGCGCGGTGCTGATATCTGTCGACTGACAGCTACTACTAATCCACTTTAATATGTACATAAAACCAACATGTCAATTTTCAGAATTCCCCGACAAGATCAATATTACCACCCTCAAGCCTTACCTCATTCCCAAATTTAACCCTCGACTAAACTTCATAGTTGGTTAATGTCTGATAGTGTCGCTGCAAATCCGTATCCCACAAATACGGACTAGTCAGAAGGATTTTTTTTCTCACGCTATCACGTGGTAGGGGTTGCCAACGCGCACGGATCGGACCGACGGGGCGCTGGGGGACTACTCCCTCTGACGGGGCCGTGTTGAGTTAAGAGGCGCGAAAGTGGAATGAAAATTGTGATGCCAACTGGTAATGAACGGGAACATGGTCAGCAATTGGGGCGTATAGGATGAAGGCACTTTGGACGTCTGTGAAAATCCACGTGAGGGGGGCGACGGCGTGATATTACGTGAGAATAAGTCCGTAGCTCTATCACTTTATCCAATGGTGTCGACCGGGAAGCTGATGTAAGCCAACTGGAACGCTCCCTTGGCGGAATTACAGCAGCTTCTTTGAGGTGGAGTGTAGGTCTGACAGCACGTGGGAGTTTGAGTTTCATCAGGCGAAACCTACACGACACACTTTTCGCGTTAGTATCATGATATGGGATGCAATTACCTTCCCCATCTAGACTCAGTAAAGTAGTTCGTCCGGAGGAATGGGCGTTGGAGCAATTTCGGAAATGGCGTCATGACTTAATTCGCTTTCTCTCGGACGTGAACGGATCCGCATTGGTCAGGGTACCTTTATGAAATGGGTGGCCAACAGTGGGGGATAGTCTAGCCGCATCGGAGTCAGCGTTTGATTTCTGATCACCATCCACCGCTATCGTATTGGTCAGTGGAGGTGCCAACGAAGTTTAAAAAAATATTTCGATCATATAGGTTACCCCTTCTCCCCCCCCTCTCGTCCCTTCCCTATAAAAGATTGAGTGTCGAGTAACAAAATTAATATATGTTAAAACAGACGGAGGCAACCCCGGAGCTGAGATGGCGAAAACCGTCGCACTATGCATGTCAATACTATACTATACTAATTTGTACAATAACGAAACTTTTCATGTCCTCGGATTTATTTAAGGTCGGAAAGAGCTTAAAAGGAAAAATTTACAAGTGATTACTACTGTATTAGAGTTAGGCGTACTGTAGGAGACAGGAGTAGGTTAAACACGCGGTCTTATAAGAAAGTTTTAAAAAATTTCAATGGTAAGGGGATCATTCAATCTAATTTAAACGAAACAGGATTACCACAAATATATGCATTAATAGCCCGTTCATATCTCATATGAATTTCAAAACCAAAAAAAACACAACGCTGAAAAAAGGGGCATTATTGCGAATTAAATTTTAAGATCTTTTGCCGTATGTTCCATACAGGGATCGAAAGGCTTAGCTAGGGTTTCCTCTTAAGGTAGTCCTTTTAAAGGGCGCCACCAACAGCTTAGGAAAATTGAAGGACAATGACCAGGATGTTACAACATTTTGCAGATCAGACAGGAGAAATAATCATTATTTTAATGTAGGTATAAATGTAGCATGACGGAAAAATTACACGGTGATCACCTAGAGGCTGGCCAATCCCTGCTGCATTGATGCTGAAAACCTAGAAGCCGGCCAATTCTCCCTGGCTACCAACTGAATTAGCCATTGATGCTGAAAACCTACAGGCTGGCAAATTCTTCCTGGCTACCGACTGAATTAGCCATTGATGCTGAAAACCCAGAGGCCGGCCAATTCTTCCTGGCTACCGATTGAATTGGCCATTGATGCTGAAAACCTAGAGGCTGGCAAATTCTTCCTGGCTACCGACTGAATTAGCCATTGATGCTGACAACCTAGAAGCTGGCCGATTCCTGCTGGCTACCAATTGAACTAGCCACTGCTGCAGAAGTCGCCCACGCCATTTACTGTATCGTATGGCGCGATGATGCACAATGTGCTCCAATCTGAAATTATCGCTGAAAGGATTCCGGTTGTATCAGTTTTCTATCTGTGTTTTAAATCCCAATTGTATTGAAATACATACAACTATTTCTTGTGAATTGGGCTGGCTGTAAACATAGGAAGTACCTATAAGCTTCACCCCTTTGTACGTTCTGTATGCCAGTACAATACTTGTAATTAAAATTTGAATTTTGATTCGAATCGTTTTACTTTTATAATGGTTTGGATAGAACACCTCACGGTGTTTTACTTAAATCATTACCAAGTTGAGGACTAATGTGTGCCGGTGCTTATTATTTACAGTCTTTTCTTGTGCAGGCAAACACGTCCCGTACAATATAAGTACCCATGTACCCAAAATAAAACATAATTTCATAAATATTACAATCTCATTTAGTGTAAGCTTTAAAGTTACATGATTTTAAATGTAACCAATTAATAATATCGTATTTCCTAATGATTTTTTTTGCATTAGCTCCACACAGGAGACCCTGATAAAAAAAAATCTTTCAGGTAATATTTTATTTTTATTTTATTTATTTTATTTTATTTATTTATTTATTTAACGCCCAGAGGGCTTTTACATGTGGGTGGTACAAATTTAATGACAGTTTTGAAACATAAGAAAGAAAAGAAAGAAATAATAAAAATAAAATTACATAAGTATATGCGAGAAACAAAATTAAAAATATCAAGAACATAAATTAAAAAATACAGTGATTTGACTGGTTTACAAAAATATAACTTCCATTTAGGAATAGTATTGAAATAGGTCTTTTACATAATCCACAAAATTCGCAAAGTTAATGTTAAATATATCGACATCACCTAAGTATTGGTTTCCCATAGTGTGAAACCGTTGTATTGGGGAGTTCGCAATGTAATTTCGCTTATGTGTGTTGCAGTGGAATAGTGTATTTTGTCGTGTTGTTATTGTAGGTATTCGTAAGTTTATGAGTTGCAGAAGTTCGCAACAGTCGAATTTAGAGTTTAGAATCTTGAATAAAAAAGTTAAATCGTTTATTTTACGCCTGTCTTCCAATGTGTGTATTTTTAGAGTGTTTAATAAGAAATGATATTGTAAATCTTCTAGTGGAATATTTAATTTAAAATTTATAAAACGCAGAAATTTTTTTTGTATTCGCTCAATGTTATTAATGTGAATTTTGTAAGAGGGAGACCAAACTACTGAGTTGTATTCAATTATGCTTCTAACTAGAGATATGTATAACAGTTTAATGGCTTGTATGGAGTTAAAGTTTTTAGTTGTTCTTAATACGAAGCCTAGTGTTTTCATGCCTTTGTTTACAATTTGGTGGATATGATTGGCGAAACTTAGTTTTTCATCCAAAATAATTCCGAGATCTCTCATTTCCGTGACTCTTTCTAAAGCTGTATTGTTAATGGAATATTCAAATAAAACAGGATTTTTATTTCTGCAGAAAGTCAGGGTTTTGCATTTGTCTACATTTAAAAACAGATTATTTTGTACGCACCAATCTTTAAACTTATTAATATTTGATTGTAGTATTTGGCAATGATTTACATCAGTTATTTTTTTGTATAGCTTGATGTCATCAGCAAAGAGCAATACCTCGACATCGTCGAAGCAATTTGTTATATCGTTAATGAAAATGAGAAACAAAACGGGACCAAGGTGACTACCTTGCGGTAGGCCACTGGTCGCACAGAAAGCTTTCGATAGCTAAGATTTTATTTAACAAATAGTTTACGATTAGTTAAATAGCTAGTGAACCATTTTAGCATGTTGTCTCTTACTCCTAGGGCAAATAGTTTTCGGGTTAGTAGTTTATGGGATACTTTGTCGAATGCTTTTGAAAAGTCTGTATATATGCAGTCGACTTGTTTATTTTTTGCAAAAGATTCTAATATAAAGTTTTGAAATATTGTTACGTTAGTTGCGGTTGATCTACCTTTGATAAAACCGTGTTGTTTTTGGTCGATTAGTTTTATTAATTTGGGATAGATTTCATCAAGGACCATTGATTCAAAAAGCTTAGAAAGTACTGACTGTATACAAATGGGGCGATAATTGGTTATGTCAGTGTCGTCTCCTTTTTTGAGGATAGGTGTAATGAAGCTCGATTTCCAGCGGCTTGGAAAATATCCAAGGAATATGTCATCTTTGGGATGTTATGTGTAGGTTTTTTTTAGGGAAAGAGAGGAGAGGAAGTTTTCGGAAGGAACGGTAAGGTAGGGAAGGTTTTGGGGTGGGTAGGATTTTGGGGTCAATGTGTTCAGGTGTGACAGACGTATATCACTCCCACTGTGGTGTAAGGCGATGGGTCGAGAGAGAGTCCGGCTAGAGAGGTAAGAAGGTCTCCCTCATTCAATCTTTCCCGATCCGACTCGCCACGCAGTAGCCAAACTATGGTAGGAAAACATATCCGCCACCAAGACTTCACATCAATAACCTGGGATCCCCTGCCAAGTCACCAAATGAAGCGAACCACTTGGGTTGACTTCTGGCAGGGGTGTTAGTTATCAAATAAATGGTTAGTTATTAAATAAAGGGGTGTTAGTTATTAAATACCCTGGGTAGCGGTCTCCACACTCGCCTCCCAAATTGAGGTTGTCTTTATTTATTTTATTATTTTTTTATTAAAAGTATACAATACAGAATATAGTATATTATATAAAGCATTGTACTCCCAGGAGTTAATAAACTCATTGCGGGAATGATACGCATTACATGAAACATATAGCTGTATGTATTAAATGGACATATGATGGGACATACACAGCATTATTATTTCAGATAGTCATTAATAAGATGAAGTTTGAGCATGTTAGTTTGGGTCTTTTTACATTGACTTGCACATTTGATCTCGTTGGGTAGTTGACTATATTTTGTGTGAGCTATGTATTCTAGGGATCTTAGTCCATATTTTGTTGATTTGATTTTTGGTATATGTAGTTTGTTGTGATTTCTTGTGTTGTGTTGGTGTACGTCGTAATTGTAATAGAGTGTAGTGTTGGAATGTGCCGAGTGTTGAATTACTTGTAATATAGTTTTCGTTATTTCAAAAGTGGGAATGGTATTAAAAGGAAGTATTTGGGTGTTTCTGTAGATGTCTTTGACATGTGTGTCCCAAGGTAAACTGAAAATATTTTGCAGGGCTCTATTTTGGACGACTTGGACTTCTGAAATCATTTTTTTTGTTGCAAATCCCCAGATTCCGGCGAGATATATTAGATGTGAGTGAATCATAGCATGGTTAATCGATTTTAATAGAGAGGGAGGAAGTAACCCGCGAAGTCTATATAAAACACCAGTTATAGGAGTAATTTTGGATAGAACATGTTTAAATTGGTGATTCCATGTGAGTTGTGAATCAATGAAAAGGCCAAGATATTTTGTAACATCAGCCCTTTCAAGGCGGTTATTATCAAGACTTATCTTAAGACTTACATTTTTTTATTTACAAACAGTATGTAATGTGTTTTTTTTTATGTTTAGACTAAGTTTGTTTAATCGCAGCCAGTTTGCTAACTATTAAAATATGTAACTAATTAATATGTAACTCATTAAACCAGGGGGCCTACTCTGTATCTTTCGGGTTAGCAAACCGGTAAGTTTGTGGTTTAACCTTTCCTTGCCGGTGTTATCAACTGATTGAACATCGTCTTTAATTAATAAATTATCTCTCTAAATATACTAAACACAGATTTCAAATTTTAGGTATTCCTCCGCAATACATTTACGTATTGCATTAAGTAATTACAGTATATAAATATTTACCGAGTGTATAGCACCGGAGGATGAGGAATGAACACCGTAAGGGAAGGGTTAATACGCATTTGTGACGTGGCTTAACCGGTGGTAGGACAGTTTCGAAAAATACAGAGTAGCCCCCAGGGTGACGCGGCCGGCCACACGCTAGGGAGGCAAAGATAGGGCCCGCCTCCGAGAGCCGCTGATTTCGTGTTGGCGGACGGGGGTGAAGAAGTCACACTGAACGAAATAAATGAAGTGGTTGTGAGCAAGATGCATTTATCTACTCAGTCACCATATTATTTTACTGAAAGCATTCAAAACGCATTTGGGGTTTAAATTACAATTTTCCATAAGAGTTTTTAAATCGAGTGTTTTAAAATTTTAATAAAGTAATAAACTTCGAAAATCAAATGGAAATTCTATTTGTTTTAAGAAAATACAAACAAAAGTTCCCTATCTTCTCCAATGTTCTCCAATCTTCAGTCAAAAAGCCCTAGGCATACAGAAACATTTACAGAAGCTTCAGTAGTTTACGTTACTTCCAGAAAGCTCCTTTAATAAGGGTAGAACTCGAATGTTTCTGTTCACGGGCTTTAGGCTCTCAAACAGGAATGAACAACTTTTTCAGTATTTTAGTATTAAACATTACTTTTGACTTTTTTCCACTTGTTTAGATTTGACCGGACAAGACCGGTTTCATCTTACAATCGGCGCAATTTTAAGTAGAGCTTTATTTAAAATACTTTGCTTAAAATAGCACCAGTCTAGAGATTTCCGTTGAAAGACACAACCGGTCCAATCCAGTCAAAAAAATAAATTATAAAGATTTTTTAACCAAAAATAGTCTTTAAAATGGATTTCCATTATGAATTAACTGTTTTAAAATTACAAATGATTCATTTTTTTGTCCTAAAAGAAGTAAATAAGTTTAGTACAAACAAACTTCAGATCCTTAAATGCAAACATTTAAAAAATATATAAAACGGTAGTTACATAATCATTCAGATATTTCCCACATATTTCGAATGTAATGTTTATGTAGGTACTGTAAATGTGGGTGTGTTTATACGTTTGTGGGTACGGTTAAGTGGGTTATTTGCTATCCTTTTTCATGAGGCTTCTGTAGTCAAGCTTATGACCTTCCTCAATTTTATCAAGTATATTTGAAACTTGGCAGCTCTGAAATGAATTTTCTATTTATTTGTGTTCTTTAAACGTACATTGTTTTAGTATTGAATTCCGTTGTCAACAGTTATATATCTCCCCGACTCGTTTTTTTTTTAAACGGCTTGAGTTATTGAATGTGGAATCGAGCTACAGGCATTTATTTATCATAATCAATTTTACTACGGGCCTTTTTTTCAGTAATTGAATTATTTTCATCGTCACAGGAAGATTGCTCATTGCTCATCGATCAAGTTTTATTTTAAAATCTAACGTGCCAGAATATAGCTCGCGGGTCGCAGGTTTCTAACAACTGCTGTAGAACTTTCACAATGTATGGCACATTTTGAAGCGCTTATGAGTTTTATAATTCCATTAACATTTGCCGCCTCTTCTTCATAGTAATTACTCCGGGCACTTGACACAATCACTTTTCACGGCACGTCCTGGAGACACGTGGAATTTACCTCAAATGTTAATTATAATGTAAGCCTTGCCACTAAAAACTTATTCAAGCAGGTAGAAGTGGCGTGTCCTGACCAACAATGTTTGCTGTATTTTTTACTTGCTACTAAACATTTTAGAAATAAAAATTATTTGTTCAGAAAGGACTTATTATATTAAACAATATTGTTAAAATTATGATTTGAGATTTTTACGGCCAAAAGTATTATCATGATTCACTTTTATGTTATTATGCCGTACGCGTGTGATTTCCAAGCATAGTCGAGAAAAATGCCAAAAGTTAGTTAGATCATTTTGTTGAGTAAACGGCCTCACGATTATGGAAGAAAACACACTGGAAAACAAAACTTATCGCCCCCTGAGGGACGGATATATTAATTGTTCTAGATAGTGAGGATCATTTATTATTCAAGAAATTCATAATTCCAATTTAAAGTACGTATTAAGTATTATATAATAAACAAATAGTGTAATTTAAAATATGTATTTCTTATTAACCTGATAACTGGCCTAAATTATAAACTTATTCAACAATATATACCCAATAACCCGTCCTGATTTCTGCTTCACAAAATAATCTATAATAATTTTAGTATTTTCCATTTTTAAATTATTTCATGTCTACTTCAGTAGTTTTTAAACAGAATAGCTTTTTTAAATAACTGTAAAGGCGATGCCATACGTAGTAATGCAAAATCATGTGTTTTTGGTTTGAAAGTTTGGTCGCCTAGAAATGTTTTAGATGCTTTAATTAAATACTGCGAGTAGAATAAATCTTGGCCTTTGAAGTAATTGAGTATTTTTTAGATAAGTTTTTTTAAAAGCCCAAAAAAAATAGTGTAAAGGCCTATAAAAACTGCTTTAAAGTTCAAAATCTCCTACTTACGAACCCATTTTTGGTTATGATTTTATTGTATAATGTGGCAAATTAAGTTATTTATAAAATGATCGGAAAAAAAATATGCCTGAACATCCACAAAATAAAATAAAAGGCACTTTTTGGCCATGTTTTTTTCTTGCATAATTCAAAACAGGCGGATAGTGTTAAGCGGGAATTTAAACCTTATCGCCATCTACGTAAGGGTTGTTGTTGATAGCGGCTCAATTTAAAATATTACACGACGTAGTGCGTCGCCTTAACACCACCTCACAGATACAAAAATAAATGTCGGCGTTTAGAGTCGGAACTACAAAATTATACTCCAAAACTAGTTTTCTCTTAAGGCGATGCACTACGTCGTGTAATATTTTAAATTGAGCCGCTATCAATAACAACCCTTACGTAGATGGCGATAAGGTTTAAATTCCCGCTTAACACCATCCGCCCGGTTTGATTTATGCAAGAAAAAAATATGGCCAAAAAGTGCCTTTTATTTTATTTTGTGGATGTTCAGGCATAAATATTTAATGTTTTTTCGATCATTTTATAAATAACTTAAATTGCCATATTATACAATAAAATCATAACCGAAAATGGGTTCGTAAGTAGGAGTTTTGAACTTTAAAGCAGTTTTCATAGGCCTTTACATTATTTTTTTCTGGGCTTATAAAAAGACTAATCTAAAAAATACTCTACTATTTCAAAGGCCAAGATGTATTTTATACACGCAGTATTTTTTTTAATTTTTTTATTATATTTATTTATTATATAAGTACATTTTTGTTTATTTGTTACAATATATGATCAAATATTTAAAGACTCCTCTTCCATAGAAGCATTAGCTTGTGGCTGGAAGAGGAGTGTACATTTTTTTATTACAATAAGTAGGTAATTAAAAATAAAATTATTTTAAACTTATTTGAAGTGATTTATTCTTAAGATTAATTCAATTGGAAACATTTTTATTTTTTGTAAGTTTGTCTTTAAAATATTTTTTCACAGTGTTTATTTTAATTAAAGCAACTGAAATATTTCTAGGCCACCAAATTTTCAAACCAAAAACACCTGATTTTGCATTACTACGTATGGCATCGCCTTAAATTCAAAAGAAGTAAACCTGCAAAATTAACAATTATTATTTTCGTTCTAAAATCAACACTTAGAAGGAATCCATTATTTTTACAACTGCTGAATTTTACCGTTTTTGTCCAGTTAAAATGGCTTCGTCAGACTCTGTTACTTGGTCAGTGACCTTTCTTTATTTCAAACGAAACTTTTTTTGCTTCCGTTGTAAAGTTGGTATTTTTTCCAATCTTGTTATTTTACGAGGGGGCAAATCTCACCCCTATATTTTTGAGAGTAATCGGTTTTAAGAAAAACTTTTCATGTCTACTTTAAATATCTAGTAGAGGCTATTACAAATAAAAGCTAATTGAAAAAATACAATTAAAAAAAAGTTACTTGTTAACTTTTCTCGAAGCAGTTGTGTTGGCATTTAAATCAATATGAAATGATTAAGCAAAAATGTATTATTATTAATTAGTATGTAAAAGAATCCTATATATGTACAACTACACATATAGATAATCCAGAAGTTTCAATTGTTCCTATTATATATATACTTACCTATTGCCTAATGTCATTCTATTTTCCTTATAATTAGTGTAACTCGCTCACCAAGCACAAGAACCAGTTTCTTCTTTTGTGAAATTGCGAATATAAATATATTTTATAACTTTATGTACTTATATAACATCACTGTACCCACTTATTTATATGAAAAAATATATATATATACTGAAAACTAGTAGAAAGTAAAAATTAAGTTAGTATCTAGTTAGTATATATATTTTTTTAAATTCAATTCATAACACTGGTCGACATTTATTTTTTTAAGTGCAGTCCCTTAAGCATAGCTAATTTTTTTATATGTATTTAGTATCCATAAACACGAAATGAATCAAAAAAAAAATTTGATAGGTCAGGTTTTTTTATTATTTAACATTTTTTTTACATTATTCTTCCATAGTATGACGGGTATTTACTTAACAAAATTTCAAAACTAATTCAATTTAATTTTTTTTGCTCCTGATTTGCGCTTGTGAGTATCTTGAGAGTCTCTCCACAGGGTCCAGCAATAGTCTGCTAGCATAGATGGACTCCACTTTCCTTGGTATCACTTTTCCATAGCCGCAATGTCCTGGTGAAATCGTTCGCCGTGCTCCCCACTGACATCTCCCATATTTTCGGGGAAAAAATTCAAATGAGAGTGAAGGAAGTGTATTTTTAGTGACGTGTTACATCCCATATTTTTATAGGCCATGTACATTTCAGACACAATGCTGATATGGTCTTCACTTTTATGAGTTCCAAGAAAGTTTTCGACAACATTCTTGAAGGCTGACCAAGTGGCTAGCTCGACTGGTCTCAACACTGTTATAAAATTTGGATCAGTCAAGACCTCCCTTATTTGTGGTTCCACGAATATTCCTTCTTTAATTTTGCCTCGCTGAACTTAGGAAACTTTTGCTTTAAGTAAATCATGCCATTTCCATCCTTAGACAAGTCTTTTACAAAAAATTTCATCAAACCCAATTTAACGTGTAAGGGTGTAAGTAAGATATCTTTAGATTTTACTAAGGGAGCATGTTGAACATTCTTCGTGCCAGGTTTAAGGTGCTTTCTAGTAGGCCAGTCCTTCTTGGCATAATGGTTTTTCCTGTCTCTGCTGTCCCACTCGCACAGAAAACAACAATACTTTGTGTATCCCGCTTGCAGTCCTATTAGGAGCCCTATTATTTTTAGATCACCACATATTTTCCATTCGTATTTTATGTATATATATTTTTTGTTAACAGCAGCTTGTTGTCATAGTTCTCTTTCATGTTTGCAGCATGACCAAGTGGAATGGATGGTCAAAAAATCAAAAAAATCAATGATAACTCACGAATAAATATGAATTAATACACATTTTAGTAAAAATTAAAACCCATAGAAACCTGACGTGATAGAAAAAAACTAATCACATATCTGAAATCAGCGTGAAATTTCCTGTCAGATTTGGCTACTTTCGTTAAAGGGACAAAAAATGTGTTGACCAGTGTAATCAGTCGAGTGATTTTCGGTATATTATGCCGAGTTTGCAAAACGTCTTGAGTGATCGCAAGCCATAATATTCCATTTTTGACTAGCAGAATTCGCGCATTTCTGATTTTTAATAATGATTTTATAAATTCAAAAAAAATATGATAAACGTAAAATATAAGTAAATTCACTGGCTATATAGCACTATAATCTTTTTATATGTGTCTCCGTATTGAAATTCAGAGGTATGATTTCTTTTAAATGATGACGAGTAAACTCGAACGCAAATCATTTACATATCACTCAAGTCATATTCCAGATATTGACGCAACCGCTCGAGTAGTGAAAATAATTATTAAATAATTACATATTAAGCTCAAAAAGTCGTACCCAAATAATATTATAATGAATATTACTTAATCACCACTTTGGCGTTTAGCATTCACATATTTTCACGGGAATCATGTCGAAGAATTTCTGTGGAAATTTCTAAAACTTGCAAACAGTATTTTTAAAATTACTTTAAAAAAAATTTTATGGCAACTAATTTTTTAAGGTTTTAAATTGAAAAAATAAACTTTGAATCAAATTTAGTTATCAAAAAAACTAAACTTTCTTTTACCTTTTATATATTTAAAAAAATACTGATTAGCAGTTGCCCACTAGTTTTGCCACATCAAAGAGTGAAACATATATATTTATTTTTAAAAATATATTAAAATGTTAACAATTGTTACGGAAGCTTTTTTATTATTGTGTCGCAAAGGTCATAGACCTCATTGAATGTTTTTATAAAATCGTTTCATAAAGATTCAGGCCACGGAGGGGCTAAATAAACAGTTCAAACCGCTCTTTCTGCATTTTTATAATCACATTTGCCGGAATTCATAAAACTCTCACGTGAGCTAGGGGATGATCTAACGAAGCCTGGGGTTGGTAAGGGAGCATTTGGGGCGGAAAAGGGAAGAGGGAATGAAAGTAAGAACGGCACCCTTAAAGGTTTGAGCGGCAGAACATCTGGGAAAGGTGCAAGAAGTACGGGAGTGCCGACTTTGTTCTGGCACATTTTGGGATTATGTAATATGTGCAGAAGTTTCGTATCACCTGGTAGAACAAAATATACTCTGAAACGATAGTGGAAGGTCTTAATTAGAAAATAATATATTACTCTAGTAGATTTCGTTCTGTTTTCAAAAGTTGATAATTTTTTTTTGCAAAATCAGTGATGATTTTGTTTATGTGAAAAGGTACCGTACAAGAGACAGGAACCGTTCTCATCTGTCCAAAGCCAGTGGGACTGTGAATTATATTAGTATGTTAGAGACTAAATGGAGTGGAGATGGGAAGAAGTTGGTGAAGAGGAATGCTTTGAAGTACCTGGTTATTCAGATCTGGTTATCAAACACGGCTTAAATCATTTCGAGCATTGTTTTGATTCTGAATAAAGGACCAGGACGTTTCTTAGTGTACCTAAGTACCAATCTGTAACTTGCCGCAAATATATTGAATACATATATGACATGAAACGTATACTGAATCGTTTTATATTTTTATAACATATGAAGTCTATTTTGGTTACGTTTTATCCGTCCTCCACACACGCGACCAAATTCTTGTTTAAGTGTATATATTATTTAAATTTATTAATTTTACATAATACATATCATTCAATGAGCTATAATAATGTTAGGTATTCACAGCATCCCCAAAAAGACATTGACCCTCAATACCTAAACGCCTCCCACGTCAAGTTAATGTAAAATAAATCATCAATCAAAATATCTATTTTTTTTAAATACGAGTACCTTAAAATAAATATATTCTTTGTACCTAATGAGTAGTCCGCAAAGGACCACTCCATTATTCCTTCCCTGGTGTAATTGATGAGGTCCACGGGGTGATGCCTGAGGCGCTAGATAGGCTCACAGTTTGGGATGTTCCCATTTGATCTCCGATCACACGAAATAAAAATAAGTCATTAAATTTTAACTAAGCCATCGGGCGTCAGTAAAAACTTTTTAAAGATAGAATACATTGTATAGGAACGTTTAAGATAATCGATAAAATGGAACGTATATAATATGTGAATTATACGAAAATTATCTAAGAAGCTTATTTAAACCTGTGTAATATACGATGTACTTTGATTAATAGTTCTTTTATCCGGTTTTTGATGGCTACACCCAGATTAAACACCGAAAACCACATTTATTCAACTAAATATTATACTGAAATACCGGCTCTAAGAGGATCAATGTGCGCAAAACGGTATATCTTCAGCTCATAACAACCTACACGTCGGTTGGCTGCTCGGGATGATGATGATGCAAAAACATGCAATTTCGTAGGCTTTTTAAATTAGGTATAAAAATGTGACGCCGCGTGCACATGATGCGATTCTATTTGTATTAAGAAAATTACCTTCAAACTCAATGAATGTAAATGATTTTCTATTTCATGTAAAATAACAATTCCCTGATGAGGGCACTGTAACGCTGTCTGAAACGTTGGCTAAAGAAGGAAGAAGCGTAACACGGCATAGTAACCCTTAACTTAATAACGCTAATACTTTTGGCAGGGATGTGTACAGGGGTATCTTAAATGGTATCCTACCTAAAGCAATAACATTTTTGATTTCTCAATTAAAGGATCTAAATCAAGTGCATTTTTGCAGGTTCTTCAAGTACCTTCGAAACGTGTCTGTGGAGGGCGACCAAGGGAAGCCAAATGTGGAATTCACGGCGGACGGTGACCTGAAAGCAGCGGAGTTAAAGATCATGAATTTGCGTCCGGGAGTATCCAAGCAACTGGTTTGGGAAGAGGTAAGTTTCACACAAAATACATATTTATTTATCCGTAGTTAATAATAAAGACAGAAAGACTTATTTCATGTATCTATGCAAAAAGAAATTACTTTGTGCACTTTTATTGTTAACTAGGTGACGGGCACCCAGCGTTGTTGGGAGACTTATAAATTGTTTGGAGTAAAGGTTTGAGGTTGTGAATTTCAGTGTATCCACCTATCGGGTCCAAAACTATCATATGCTTCAAGCTAGAACCAACCATACGCATTCACAAAATTCATTGAAATCGGTTAAGCCATTTTCAACACAGTGACCTGTATGTCTTTTAAGATGCGTGGAAAACTTTCATAGTATATCGATACAATAGATTTAAGTGCTTTATAGTTGGCAGGTTCTTGTAAGGCATCACAAAAAGCATTCATTATATGTCACATAATAACGAATCGAGGTCAATTTCAGGCTACATTTAGACGTGGCAGAATTATCAGCGCAAATATTGGCGGCTTTTCAAAGGGGCAGAATCCAACAAATCAATCGTTTCAAAATTCAATGCTCGATCAACTGAATGCTTACGAGTCATTGCATAGCGCGCTGATTCTTTGGATGAACCGCATTACGAATTCTTCACTCATGTGAACGAATGTACCAAAATCGATACACTGTGACACCTTCCAAACGAATCACTTACGTCTGAATCGGCCTTGTACTTTTGTCTTTCTTTATATACATTATTGTATAAAAGTGGGCTTTTTGCATTTAAGTATGGCATTTTTTCCAAACAAACCTTTTTCCAAACAAAGGAATTAGCAAATATACAAATTGACGATTTGCGTTTGTAGTTTTTTTTATATTACACAGGGGAACCTGAGAAAAATAATTTTCCTACAGGGCCTACGTCATCTTTGAGAATGATGTGTGGAGGGTTTTTTAAAGGAAGGAGAGAATGACCGCACGCTGGCTGAGTTGACATCGCGCTTGGGTTCCACCCAGGCGTATTGTTTTTAATACCTCAGCTGCCTAAGTCCTCCATCACAACACAATCAATATTTTAAGCTTACTGTGGTGGTAGTAGGAGATTTTCAAATATTGTCAGGTTATTCGTAACCCTAGAACCCTATTTGTCTCCCCAAACCAGTATCTCCCGATAGATGCCGCCACGTAGATGGTGGGTAGTCACATCCCCTGCTAAGTCACCGAGCGTAGCGAAGCACTAGGGGTGACTTATGGCATAGGTGTTAATTATCCAATAAATGGTTCCCGGGCGGCGGTACCCACACCTGCCTCCCAAATTTTTCAAATAATATTATCATTCTGTTTTTAAAAAAAAAAACTTAAAAAACCATTTTTAACTTTAGTCGTGTTAGGATTTGTAAATTGAATAAGGTAGTGACTTCAACGTGTAGTATGCGGAAGGTGGATTATGTCATTATTTTTGCTAACTTTGGGGCGTAAACCACATCCGACCAAGGGAATAAGAGCCGTCAAAAGTTTATTTGTTTCAGTGTAGTTTAATTTCATTGAATAAACATTAGAGTTGAGTTCCCATTGAAATGCATTATTCATTCTTATATTTGTTTGTTACTGTGTATTTATGCGAATGTGAAAGAAATGAACCAGTAAACAAATTTATATTTCGTGAGGTTTTTGTATTTTATATAGATCTCCGTTTTATCTCATTTGAAATTGTAATGGGGTTGTTTAATGTGTAATAAAAAACGTTGTTTTCCTAACGTCGCTCAAGTTTCAGCAGTAGTTTTCCAAAACTTATTTATTATGGAACAATGAGTTGTGTGAAAATAACAATATGGTAATTTTTTTATTGTTAAATTGAATTTTCTCAGCATT
Organism: Hesperophylax consimilis; assembly: GCF_061612785.1. NCBI lineage: Eukaryota > Metazoa > Arthropoda > Insecta > Trichoptera > Limnephilidae > Hesperophylax > Hesperophylax consimilis. The sequence goes on from NC_142842.1 coordinate 32,949,707, forward strand.
GATGTTACGAGACGAAAATGATTTTGTTAACTTGTAAATCCACACAGTTAATTAATTCGCGATGCTATTTTAACAAAGTATTTCTTTGTTTTTATTCCACCTTAAAACAACCACTCATTGTGTAAGATTCAAGAGGGAAATGAATACGAAGGTTAAAATTTGAGGCAAACCTTTCAGTCCGCAGCATTTTCTACATTTTAGATTTTTTTTTGGCATCTCTCAAAATTCTAACAGTAAACCATGAAAGTTTTTTATTCTGTTTCCTGGTTTAGGCTGGCCGCATACATACGTTTTCCGTATTTGATTTCCGAATTCGTTTTCCGTATTCGGAATTCCGTGAGACTAGCGCAAACGTTCGTTTTTCTTAATTCGAATGTATAAACGTCAGTACCAGTGTTGCCAACAAGGGCGATATATCGCCATTTGGGCTACTTAGCGCGAGAATCGGCGCCGAAGAAATCTAAAAGGCGTAGAAACCTAACCTAACCTAACCTAACAGCAAATTCGGCTACTTTACGCTACCTTATGTATGAGAAACGGCGATATTAGGTCAAGATCCGTTGGCAACACTGAATTACGAACGGAAATTTCCGTACGTTTGCGTCGGCACAAACAAACTGTATGCAATAGCTGCGTTCCACATGACGTCATTAGGTTTTTTCCATTCGGTTTCTCCGAACGCGCCGGCTCGCATTCGGAACGTGCGTAAGGAATTTGTTCCGTTCGGAACTAAAACGAACGTGTGCGGCAGTTAATGTATTTTCTACTGATTCCGTGCATTCGGATGTCCGAATACGGAAAACGAATTCGGAAATCGAATACGAAAAACGTATGTATGCGGCCAGCACTATGATAAGTCGATATTTTTTGTTCTTTGTGAGGGATATTGATAGAAACATGGAACAAAAAATAACGTTTTTTACAAAAAACTACTTTGTAAACTATCTGTGTAACCTCCACGCCGTTTCCAAGGGATGGGCGCAAATAACGGACCGATAACAAAACTCGGTCTTATCATGCACTCCTTGCGTCGTTCTGTTACTATGACTCTTGTTGAGGTCCGATTTAAGTACCTGATTCACTCGATCGTGCCATGTCTTCTTCGGGCTTTTTCTATCACTTACTTTAACGTCATATTCGCACTCCTTTCTTCGTTGATTCGCTCTAGACGCCCCAATCAACTAAGGGTCTCTTTCTCAAGTTTTCTCATTACATCGGCCTTGCATCTTTTACGATTCTCCCCATTTCTCACATGATCATAATGTACGTGGTTTTAACTCACGTACTCCTCAGTCATTTCTACAGCATTTGGTCATCTTTCAACCTTTCTCTGTCAGTCAGCCTTCATCGTTGACTACTAGCTTCGCTTATTTGGAAACGTTTTGTTGTTAGCGCCAACCACTCAACATTTCTAGCTATATTTCGGGTCCTTTTTTAACTAGGTAGTTAATGTTCAAACCTTTAATGCCTAAATGTAGGTCATTTGCTTTATAACATTATTATTATAAATAGTGAAACATTTTAAGCTTCATCAAAAGTAAAACACTGAAATTTGGAAAATTAGTTAATTAACATAATAGAGCGAGGATCACTCAAAATATCCATCAGGCACACTCCATTTACCATTTAAAATGTAGGCAATTATTATAGAGACATCCACATTAAGCTGTCAGTGGGCTTTTTCGAAGCTTTCATCTTTCAATGGGAGATGTGACATGTATTTGTTATAAAAATGTTCATAAAATAATTGAAAATAATTTACGCTAAATAAATTGACATTCAAACAAATATACAGAAGTTTTACATCAGTGAAGAAATTCCTATTTTTCCAGGGGAATTATTTCAACATGCATTTTTAACGGTGTAAATTTCTCAACATTTTTTCATTGTGTTACTTTACAAAGGCATTTTACTAGCGAGTTGTTAGGGTTCATTTTTTAAACATTTTCCCTGAAGAAAATATTTGTTCTAGTAATTTTTTCAGGACCTATGTCATCTTTGGAGATGCAGTTTGGGGGTTTTCTTTAGGAAAAGAAGGAGAGGAAGTACTGTGAAGGAAAAGGGTATGAGGGATGAGTAGGAATCTAGGGATCAATGTTTTGTGTGGATCTGCAGTGCAAGGCGATGGGTCAAGAAACATAAGTTGGAGAAGTGAAAGGTAAAAGTCTCCCCAAACCAACCTCTACCGATCCGGCCCGCAACGTAGATGTTGGGTGGTCACATCCCCGTTTTTCAGTCCGGTTCCGGTTCACTGCCGGTAGACATATTTTAGTGGCCCATTCATGGACCCAATTATTTTATTTGAATACAATAAAACATGTTGAAGCCCAAAAATTATATAAATGGATGTTATAATGTAAAGTAATAACATCATTTTACAAACATGGATGTTATGATACAAAGTAATAACAAAAATGTATATACCTGGATGTTATAATACAAAGAGATAATTTACGTACATGGATGTTATACACGGAATACATTACAACTACAATACTCATTCATTCTACACTCAATCAATTTAATTACCTTTCAGATAAAACAAAATATATCCTTATTCCCTAACTTAGCTGTATAGTATGTATTTAATTAATAAGTGTGATGTATTTACTAATAATTTCTCAAATTTTTCATCTTCTTATAATTCTCTAACTTTTCCATCCTCTTCTTGCAACCCAAACTAGCTATACATCATTTTTCTTATTTTTCTATTTTATATTATAGTTATGTATAGATCCTATGTCCGCAAACTGTAAAATTCACCCGCCATAACTCAGGGTCATCCCTAGCATGGAGGGTGAAATATAACAAAAAACCGCTTGTACTCTCTAAATCATGTATCAATAAAATAAATAAATAATACAAAGTAATAATTTACGTACATGCATGTAATAACACAAAGTAATAATTTACATACATGGATGTTATAATACAAAGTAATAATTTACACACATGGATGTTATAAAACAAAGTAATAACAAAAATGATAATGCATTATTTGAAAGGCTATCTTTTAATGAGCACTTTTACATTTTTTGTTCGATTAGTATGAATAAAACATGTCTTGTATGTTTATAGTGTCATTGGATAGATGTGATAATGTTCAAGTTTATTATTTATAAATTTTTATTTATCGTTAAAAACAATACAGGATTATAAACAATGTACTATTCCAGTTAAAATTAGATATATAAGAACAGTTCTAAAAAATGTGCATTTTGGCACAGTAATAAACATAACAATACTTCTATTTATATTTAAGTTGAATGCAAACCTGCCTAACCTGCCTAACCAGTCACTAGGTGAACTTGTATTGAGGCAGCATTTTTTAACAAAATTAATTAAAACGATATCTATGGTTTACCAATACATATAAAATAAAGGGTTCCTAAAAAAAAATATTTATTAGTAGGTACCTACAAACTTTACTCTTCGTCTATAGAACAATAATTTCAAACAAAAATCGCTAGTCGTAGATGAGTACGACCTGTGTTAATTTTCATAAGTAATTTTTTGCTTATGAAAGATAATGATTTTTATTTATTTATTTCTATTATTTTTCATTCACAGTTTACAAGTTTTGTAAACACACCAATAGGAGAACCTGTGTTGAGGTGTTTGCATGTTTTTGAAAAGTATTATTATGTTATTATTTTTAATCCTGAGCAGTTTTTGTTTATAAATACTTTCAACATCACGAATCCTTCAAATATAATTTCCCGTCATTTTTCAGGGGTCTACGCTAGTACGATAATAAAAATCTTGTTAGAAATGGATATTATGTAAATATCCTGGATTTCAACTCTGGGACCATTCGTGAAAAAAATTAAGAAATAATTTTATTAATTAGTATTTAAGAGCAATTTAATTTACCCGCCACTTGTGACGTGTATTTGAGTAACATATTACGCACCGAGTTTTTCTGCCTAAGATTTTACTATTAAGCAATACTTCATGCTACTTTTAATTGGTGAAATATTGAGAAGATGTTTCTTAAAAATAAAACAAAGATATATTATAAATCAGATCTCGTTTATTAATCTTTACGCGGATATACTTAGAACACTAGAAATTACCGTTTAATTAAAAAAAAAATTATGCTAATTTAAAAATATCAAAACTTTTTGCAATCATTTTTTTTAAGCTTAATCATCCTTTATCACGACTGATACCTGATATATTGAATTATTTCGCGGATAAGAGATAAGCCGCCATAGCTCAGTGGTCAGAGCTGTCGACCGGAAATCGAAAGGACACGGGTTCAAGTCCCGTTGGCGTCATGTATCTTTTATCAGGAGATTTTTCAATGTGGATGAGTGTTTCAGGCTAATAATTATTGCTTATAAAATTAATTGTTACCCTTTGTGCTATGCATAAAAAATCTTATCTTAAACATTAGTTTACCAAAAAAAATATAAATTAATATTTGACAGGTTCAAGTATCTTCACCAAAAAATGTAGATAATTTGTCTCGACGCCATCTAGTGAGAAAGTTAGCACTTACAATGCCTTTCTCATATAAAATAAAGTTGGTTGTTTTCGGGTGAAAAAATGTAATAAGCAGTAATTGTTGAATGAATCACTAGTATATATTGAATTATTTCGCGGATAAGAGATAAGCCGCCATAGCTCAGTGGTCAGAGCTGTCGACCGGAAATCGAAAGGAGACGGGTTCAAGTCCCAAGTTGGCATCATGTATCTTTTATCAGGAGATTTTTCAATGTGGATGAGTGTTTCAGGCTAATAATTATTGCTTATAAAAATAATTGTTACTTTCATATTCGTCAATAATAGCAACTCAAAATACAGCATCAAGCTTGCTTCTCTAAATAAATGATCTACTTACTCAATTAACCTAACATGACATATATTTAATTTGACTATGGGATAACCAACTATCAGTTAGATGACGTTATTGCACAGGCGTGAATTTAACGTACCAATATTTCAGTACCAAAATTACACATGAGTATGAACCAAAAAACCCTGATAACCTGACCTGACTTTTTTTCAATTTAAAATTTATTTTACTCAAACCTAAACACTCTAAACTTTAAACCTACAAATAAAACTCAACAAATGCACAATAATTATATTTACAAAGGCATAAGATATTTTAATAGTCTTCTCGAAGAAGTGAAAAAAATACCAGATTTTATTTTATTAAAAAAAAAGGTCAATTTTATCTTTAAAAAAATTAATATCACCTTTCAAATGTTATTACTTCAATTCATGTTACAACCAAAATTAACGTCACAATCCTCATTTAAGTTTATTTTTATTGTACTGTATTTATGTTAATTACTGATATAAATATGAAATAATTGTGAAATAACTCCTACGCCAAGCTCAAGAGCTAGCACTCTTCACTCTTCATTGGAGTAGAAATTCAAAAACATACGTTTTTGACTATTACCTATTATTATTACTTAATTTTATGTACAGTGTAACAATGTTATAAGTTAAACAATAAAAAAAATAAAAACGGTTTTTTTACCTCTCTAATTTCAGTAGGTGCAATAAGTAGATGGAATTCTCTCCATCTGTAATTTCGTACTAGTGTAATTCCCACCATATGTATTTCTGGCATGGGTTTGTGAAATTTACGTCTGTGTAGTTTTGTCCTAAAACCTCTTTCATATTCAACGTGTATATCATTTCTGGTAGGTACATTATAACTTCGTGCCATTTCAATAATTATTTAGCCAACAAACCCCGCATTAAATTCCTAGAACAGTATATTAGATCGAGTTTCAATTTAATTGAAATGAGTTAATTTAATCAAATTTTGATATATCTTCATTCATCAAGTTCCAATATCTAGCATCATCACAGTGTTCCAATATCTAGCATTATTATAACTTACTCCTCTCAGCAAATATATTTCAAAAAAATTCTTTCCTTTATTCGTAAAATATATATGTATCCAGTTTTTTACATGCTTTTCGACTACCACACTAGACGCATGTCTATTGTGTAACATTATTTCTTGAGGGCCCTTGCCACGTCTAAAAAACTCCTCCGCTTCTGATACTGTTGTATTCCTGTTTATACGGTACGGAATTATAGTACTAATATGGTATCAATACTATAATTTCTCTAGTAAACAATCTTCTAGCCACTCAAATAAATTTTGGTCTCCCAATATGCTTTATCCTTCAGGCGTATAATAAAGGAGCCCCTTTGGAGATGAGTTATCATTAGATCCTTGCAATATTTCCATTGACTCCGAATGTTTTTCTAGAAATCTTCTTTCCAATTCAATACTTTTTCACTATTTTGTCAACCTGGTGTTGGTTTGGTATTTTATGAAGATTGGATTTGGTTTATATCGAGAGAAATCTAGAAATGCAATTTCAATAGAGAGAGCATATCATGAACTCGCATGATACTCGATGATGTTTCAATTATCTTGTCACCATTTGTGCGCAGTTCGTGGAGACTCTATTATTTATTATTAAACTTTGTCTAGTACAATAACTGTTAATTCACTTTGTGCTATAACTTTCATTTAAATAAAATAAATCACTTTTTTACACCACTATTTAATCAAAATACTCGAAATATTTCGAAAATAATAGGATAAATATTATTTTTAATTTTTTTGATTGAATAGTGGTGACCCGCCAATATTTAATAATAAAAGTCATTTATTTGATTTAAACTTAATATTGTATTCTAGTTTAATCTATTGTAACAGCTTTAGCCTATACCCCTATACAATATTTTGTAATTAAACCTCGGCAGGTATTAATAATTCAAAAGTGGTGTTGGTAAAACATCAAGAATGTGACATTTCCACTTCATTAGTAATAAAACTAAACTGTAAGCATTTTTGGATTGGTAAGGGCTTACGCCGCCATACAGTGAAAGAACGCGAAGAATATATTTCAAGAGGGTAGATAAAAACACACTTTCGTAAACGAAGTATAAACGCAGTAATTTCAATGTACTCACCGTATTTTTACTTACATAAACATAAGTACTGCGTTTTTACTTACACATAAATTCAAAAAAATGTGTCAACTTCTTTTAATACGAAAAATGTTTAATATTAAGTTTTAGCGTAAGTACAACATGAGAAATTCGAATCTCAATAAGGTCGCGTATTCAACTCATTTGTCTAACTTTGGTAATGAAAGTGTTTTTACTTTCCACGGCAGAATACAGTATAGCAGTGTGGGTGTGATTTGTTGACTATTGTCTCTATTGTCCAAAGTGAAATCTTTTTGTTTCTTATTATTTATAAAGCAGAAAATATTTTCTTTTGTATCCAATTGTTCTCTCTTCCAGGAAAAATAAATTCTTATTCCACTTCGTTAGATACGAACTGTAGGAAAATCATTCCTGGAATGGTGGGAAGAAAAAACTGAAGTTCTTCAAAGTTAACTGCCGGCAAATTTTTCAAACTTCAGCTCTCTTCGTATCGTACCCTTTTTTGTTACTATAAAACATGGAATTACGATTTTTAACAGTCTTTCATCGAAAATTTTTTTATGCTGAACTATGTACGTATTGAACACAAAAGATACAGTGATTTGTCTTGTTATTTACACATTGATTTAAATTTCCAAGATTCATAGCTCATGACTAAAATTAAGTTGTTTGCGTGAGAATTTTTTATGAACACAGTTTACTTTTTTTTTAATAGCGTTTTGGTATATCTTTGTCTTAACCACAAGTTTATTCGAGGTTAAATTCAACTCGTTTCGATCTCCGCCTTCATTATGTTAGAATAACAAATGCAAATAAAATAATACATTTTTTCATTAATTGAAACGATTATTTTCAAGGGCTTTCAACTATCATTTTATTTTAGTTAAAAATATTTGTTTTTGTGCTGATATAGAAATAATATCGTTACATTTGAACACACCATTCCAACTCAACACACGGAGAAAATCGAGTATCGCTGATAAATAGATAACTGAATAGGGTAATTTCCCAAGATCCTTGATGGAACTGTCCGGTGCAATAGAAAGCGTTCGAGTTTGTACTAAATTTTAGGATGCAATTTCGGAGTTCAACGAAGGACCACCTCTTCGGCCTTAGTAGTTGGATGATGCTTTTTTACTAAATAAAGAAAAATTTTAACTAATGCAATTCAGTATCTTCGTAAATAAAAACTCTGCCGATTACCACCCGTCTTGTGATGTTGTTTGTTATTCTTTAGTTTGGTAGAAAGATCACATCGAATAGTGTAACTTCTACAAACGCATTCAATTATCTAAAAATGCAGTAAACTTGTGTCCTGAAACAACAAAACTCTTGAGTGATGTGAATTTGTTTGTCTCATTGTCTGGTTGACTACCTCCATGGCTGAGCGGTTAGGTCCTTATTTACGAATTCAAAGGTTGCGGGTTCGATGCCCGGCGAAAGCATTAAAAAATATATACATAAGTAGCGGCATTTCCAGAGTTCTTTAATACCTCCGTTGCTTTTTTCAAAGTTGAACATTCATTCCCACAGGAATATCAATTTATCTAAATTGTCTACCACCTTGCAAAAGCACCCAAATGATGCTGCATTCACCTCACACGTCCCCGAATGCCGCCCTAATGAACAGACTTCTTGAGTATGAAATTGAAGTCTCTAGTCAGAAATCTCAATTTTCCTCGAGCCTTACATAAATACATCTACTTTTTCTATTTGATGTGACATCTGTTAATAAATTACAATGTTCAGACGGAGTTTCCAGCCCGCATGGTTTGATTATGTACCAATATAGAATTTCACGCTTTTTCCAGGAAAATTAAATTATTTTCGCGAATAAATTCAGACTGTCTTTATTGAACACACAATTATACGATTTTATGAGCATTCTCAACATAATTGGTATATCCAACCATATTTGACATTATAAATCAAGACACCTACACCTTTAAAAGTTTTTGAAAATTGCTATAATATCCCGAAAATCACTCGAGTGGATATAACACATTTAGAAATTAGTTGATATTTAAGTTTAAAATGAAAAAAAAAAATTATCCCGCTGTAATCCACATTAAGTGATAAAATTGAAAACATTTTTTTTATGCAGATAACGCACAAGAGTCCCAACTGCTCCCTTCTAACCGAAGTCAGTAAGACTATGGCATTCTTAAACTAAGTGAAGGTTGTGAGGCCTCATGGTATTGAGAATGGATAGAGTTCAGGAAAAGGAAGGTGGGAAGTAAGATTCAGATCTGGTCAATAAACTCGACGAAAACCATTTCGAAATCATTTCGATCCTGAATGATGGTCTTTTCCAGGGCGATAGTGGGAGGATATATCCACCATTCTGGAAAGTGCCGCAAGATTAGTGTTTAACAGGATTATGTTATTTTATATAAATTGAATGTGAAATAACAGAAATTAATTCAATGAAAATCATTTGTCACACATTTATGTATTCTTACTGGAACAATTATTTAAGGTTTTTAATGAAAGGTTTACCCATCAATATTATGGGACCTAATTATTATACGTCATTCATGTCGATCTGATATTTAATATTCAGAATTAACAATATTATATGTTAACTTATTTTTCCCATATTTTTAGCAGCTTCTGAAGACGACTAATTTATTCTTTATTTGTGACCTTTTTAATAGCCTAAATGAATATTCAAGTAATAATTCGAACAACTTTTCTTTAATAAATTTAGAAAGGTTATAATTAATGTAATACATCAAAAATTAAGATCGGATAGGTTTATCCGAGACACTATCTAGGTTACAAAATAATTCTTCAAACATTTGAAATCATTCAAAAATGTGGAAAAAAATGTTGCAAGATAATATGTTGAAAATTCTGAATTTAAAGTATGAGAACGACAAAAACTAAGTATAATTAGGTCCCAATGGTCGAATGGTTAAAAACGTTATCCCGCATGATCTGCTTAAGACATCGACCAATATGACTGAATTGCTCTTAGATAAGCCCCTAATCTGGAATTACATAAATCTGAACATCTATTATATAATAATTATTATCAAGTTTTCCTAATAACGATAAATGGATTTCCATTTCAGCGCAAGATATATAAAATTTACCGAACGATTTAAATTGAATATCATCAGTAGTATTATATTTATATCTCAAGGACAATATCCTCTTATCAATTAACTCGAGTGAGCTTAGCCCAAAGTTCCTAAGAAACTTCAAACTTCCAAATTCTCAAATCCCGTACAAGACTTCCAAATATTTTTTTTACGCAAGTGGACAATCCACATTTGAGAATAATCACTCTACCAATTAAGAATAATATATAATTTATGCAATATTGACATTCTTAGATCATACAATATGCCATTAAAATCGTTAATATTGTTATTTAGTTATCCTATTATCATAGAAAGAGCCTATTTCAAATTTCTGTGGTGTATTAATTTTGGCATCGGAATTCTTTTGAATCAATAGATTTTGATTTTTTATTACCTTCATTGAAATTGTTGAATTTTAGTGACAGAAGAAAAAAAAATTATCATATTTTTTTTTATAAAATTGTCAATTATCAGTTAGCCCCGGTATATTAATATCGATTCAATTTTTTGTTCCCACCATTAGATCAAGATTCCCTAGCATATATTTTTGTAACTATTATACTACAGTTGGATTACACATGATTGGTAAATCTTATGCTAATGTTGCTGATGTTTTTAATATGCCTCTATAAAAGTATAAAGAGGAACTAATTTAAAATTTTAGCAGTGCATAGTTTAACAAGGTCACTTCATAACAGATTTTTTTGTTTTTGTTTCTTCTTCATTGCTTTAATTAGCTTTGTTCTAATGTACATTATTATGTTTTGTTTGGTTATATAAATTAACTAGTGGGCCCGGTAGACGGTTTCGTTCCACAGACTAACTTCTATGTAGACCGCATTTTATATAGATCTCATTTTATGCAGAAAGCCTTTTATCTTTTGTTGGATGTTGTATGCATTTGACATAGAATACATGCGCAAGTCACATCCATATAAGACATTGTTTTGACGTTGCATTTGATATCGATCATTTCAGAAGATTGTCCAGTACGATAAAAAATGCAATCGGTAACGTTTTATACTCATAAAACTGCCTTGAAGTATATATATTTTACAGTGTGACAGATATCATTACGAATAAAATCTATGGAAAACACTTTTGACATACGTTTTTTATTTAATTTTTTATTCATCTCGTATTCAGTGTAACAAATAAAATGAAAATTCATAATTTATCATGCAATGTTATAAATGAGGTAAATTAAGAATGATTTTTAAGTCTAAACAATACTGTTGTTTAAAACTATTGCAATGAATTTTAATTTAATGTAGTGCGATTTGGTGAACAATATGTTTTGTTAATCCGTACTTTTAATATTATAATATTTATAATCAACCATACACATTCACAAAATTTCATTGAAATTGGTTGGGCGGTTTTGGAGATTATCGTGAACGAACACAGTGACACGTGATTCTTATAAATTAAGATAATTTGTCTTTTCTTCCTTCTTTTTGTATTTGACTATGACTGTCTATTATTTATGTAAATGTTACTTATACGGTTAATTTTAAATAAATAAATAAGTATTTATTATTGGATTTAATGAGTAAAACCTCAAATTGCAATTTTTAATTACTAAAGAGAATATTAGCGATTCTTAAACATAAATCCCTCGCCTTGCCGGGATCGTTCCTAGTTGCGACTGTATATTTTTTTTTCAAATTTTCTGTTGAGAATCGGTAAAATTGTCTTCAATAATTAAACAAATTAGTATCCTGAAAATACTGCTCTCTGTGGGTGTATATGAACATGTCGCACCGGGATATGAGTGCTCCTGGCTGGGTGGCGATACAATTGTATTGAATTCGTTTAACCAATATTTCATCATAAATACTTGGTAGGCAAAAGAGTTGAATCATATTCTTCTTATTTTGAACCCCTATAATATGATGTTTGGGGATCTCGTGCTGATATGAGCTTTTTTTAAAATCAATGTTCCGAATTCTTTACAGTCTCGATATCTCCTGAATTATCCTTCAACAATGATACATTAATTTTTCCGTTAAATCATTCCTTTTTTTCATTTTCTATTGCGGAAGTATGTTCTACAGCACTGTGGAAAAATATCATATGTTTTGACAGAGTTTTTCATTTCCTCTTTTTACTGACCTCGCATGTTATGAATGCGTGGCTTGTTTAGGTTCTTTGATGTTTTAATTTTGAAATATGGATATTTTTAATACAAATATGCTGTAATAAAAATATTTGAATTTGCTGTTTCTCGGTGACTAACATTTTGAAAGGTTCGCAAAATTTTCTCTTGCGTAATATTTAATTGGCTTCACAAATTGTCACAACAGAACTCCTTGATAGTTGAACATTTTTTGTCGGAATTGTAATGGTTTTGCGTTTTTGTATATATTTTACAGATATCGTTGTTCTAAAAAATATGGGAAGTAAAAATTCGATTTATTTAATTTATGTCTATAACCTTTGACAAAAATCTGTTGTCTCCTTCCTTAATCCTTTCTTTACATTTAACCCACACAGGAAGCCCCGAGGAAAATATAAATATATCAAAGATAAATAATAGAACAAATGAATACATCCATTCCACTGCGACGCAAGGCGATGGGTCGAGAAACCAGATGGAGAGGTCAAAGGGTCTCCCCAAACTAGCCTCTCCCGATCTGGCATACCGCGTAGCTGATGGGCAGGTACATCATTAATACACCTTACCCAATGAATCCGGGCACCCCTGCTAAATCGCCAACGTAGCGAACTACTTTGGGTGACCTACGATATAGGTGTTGGTTATCCAATAAATGGTTTCTGGGGCGGCGGTACCAGAACCCACCTTTCAAACCCTCTTCAACGTCGATTTCAACGTCACACAACCGAATTGCTATTGTGTCTATTTAACAAAAAACTTTGGAACAAAAAAGCAGTTACTAAGCAAGAACCAGAAGTTTCGGGAAAAAATGATCGTTACGCAGTTCGATGGTCATACAGCAAACACTTGGACAGGTTGTTTCGCAGAATTTGAACAATTTTTCAATTTTTAACGTTCATTTTCAAGGTCTGTGATAGTCCTATTCTAGTTCTGTAACTATATCATTGTGGGCTAGTTGCTTCGCAGAACTTGAATTTGGATTTCAATGAATTTGAAAATTAAGTTTGAAATTCGATGAATTTTTCTAATTCTGTGAAACAACCCTCCCTTAGGATAGGTTGTTCAATTCATCAAATTTCAACGTTCATTTGCGAGTTTGAATCATTAAAATTACTTATCAAGGCCGATAACGCAACTAATTACCCTCGCAGACGTGCGTGATAAGTTTTTTCAGTAAAAAACACAGCCGTAAGTGAGTTTTTCAAAATTTAGAAATGTTTTTCAAATTCAGACTCCATACGGGTATGAGACTGTTAAAACACGATAGATCTTTTCCAAAACGGACAAATATACGGAAATATTTTGAAAAACGACAGATACGACTTCACACTGCCGATATATCTTCGATTCGACCCTATATAAAGCGTTAACGAGACGTTATATGATATTATTCATTTGCCGTGTTTGAAAACGAAAATTTGCACTGAACAAGTCAATTGAGGAGTACACGTTGTATACGCGGTTCTCGTCGCGTGAGATACCTCTCCTCGCGGTCTAGAGGCAGAGCGTTCGACACTCGTTATGCAGGACCCGGGTTCGAATCCCATATTTTTATAATTTTTAATTTTTTTTTATCACATGCTACTTATAAATATGTCAATAGACTGAAAAAAGAGAGAATGAAATGAAAAGAGAGAGAGAAGAATACTTAAAGTTTCACTTCCGTCGTGCGTAGGCTTGCCACACACTGTATTTTATTTTTAAGCCTTGTAGCTCTTATTTAGCTTTGAAATATTATGCGTTTCAATAAATTATAAACGTTTTGTTTCTACGGTAGATTTTTAAAAGAGAATGTTATTAATCCGGCAGCGCCAGGTATAGGAATACAATTGTTATCAAATTTTCAAGATACCCATAAAAAGACCCTAAACTTAATTATCTCTGTAAAATAACAAGACTATTTTTCAAAACAGGATCATTTTGATGAAAACATCCAATTAATATCGCTATTTACATTGTTTAGATATTTCTTATCATAACTTTCGAATTATCGAAATAGTCCAAGTCATAGCGGAGATGAATAAGGGATGCTCTCAAGGGATGCTGCGGGTAAAAGAGGGGTGGCGGAATGGGAAGAAAGGGGAATTCTTAAGATATTCACGTGATTTTGGGAATATGCAGAATTTCAAATATTCTGAATACGCCACGCTGTTGTGAAGCTGAATATTTCCATTACGTTGAATTTTATTAATGCTGAATCGAATTTTGTACGTTTTATCATTCAATATTTTCACTTAATAAATACAAAAAAAATCTATTTATATTGCGCTGAGAAATCCGTTGTAACTTTTATAATTAATGTAAATGTGTCGTTTATGGGAAATAGTCCAGTCAGTGGGGGATAAAAAAGGGCTCCACCTTGCAAAAGGTAAGGTAGTAGCGATTTTCACATATGTTGTTAAGATTGGGACTCTAAAGAAAAAAAAAGTTTTCGACCTTGGGGGGGTCGAGCTCGACCCGCCATCTTGGATTGAAAGTGCCAAAATTTGGTTTTTTCAAAATAATTATGAAGTGGTTGATTTTACAACCAAATTGTTGAAGGCAAACTTAAAGACAACTAAATTACCTACATTTTTTGTAAGTCTAACAGGTAACGAGTTACCTGTTCAAGTTTCACAAGAACGGTTTTTTGCCAATGAAAATAACAAAGTCCGTCTGATTTCGATGCTTACAAAGCAATTTATACAGGATGATTTTACAGTTAAGCAGGCTGAAGAAGATGCTGATGAGTTGATTGTCAATACTGCGATTTCCTTGTGTTCATCATATGACGCTGTTTTCATTATTGGCGAAGACGTTGATCTCCTAGTTATATCTTAAAGTTATATATCTTCTTATTATATCTTCCTGTTAAAAGTAGTATATATCTTCGCAAACCCGGGAGAGGCAAAACTTTTGAAAGACTGTATTCCGCGAATAGTGTGAAATACAAAGAGGCGGCTGAGAATATTCTGTTTCTTCATCCCTTTAGCGGCTGCGATACAACATCGTCCTTTTTCAACCAAGGAAAAACAAAATTTTGTTCGCTCGTGCAAAACGACACAAGACTCAATGCCATGATAGGAATCTTCAAACAACATGATGCAACACCAGAAGATATAGCAGTTGCAGGAACACGCTTTCTTGTTGCTTTGTACGGGGGTGACACGGATAAGGAAACCTTGGAAGAAGTCCGCTACAAACGTTTCGCAAAGTCGAAAACAAAAAGCAAATTCAATCTTGCCTCTTTGCCACCAACGAACGACGCTGCATGGTACCATGCATTTAGAACGTACCATCAAGTCCAAAAATGGCATGGAATCCAAAAAAATCCAGAAAACTGGCGCTGGAAACGTGACACCAACGGGCTTGTTTCAGTAAAAATGACAAAGAAACCAGCACCCGAGACTTATTTATTTCATGCAATTGTAAAAAAGGATGCGGCGTTTCATGTAGCTGCAGGAAAGCTGGATTGAAGTGTTTTATTGTATGTGGGTGCTGTAATGGTCAAACATGCCGAAATTCGCCAGAGGTTCACATCGATGTCGAGGACGAAGAAGAAGAGATTTTGTCAATGGAAACCCAAGTATCACAGGCAATGAGTTAGATGATGACATTGATGACGAAGACTGTTATTAAGTAACATAATTTATAGTAACATAATTCATAGTAATGTAACATAATTTCGAAATCTACCATCGCTGGTATATCTGTGGAGTAGACCTACTGGGGATACCACAATAAAAAAAATGCGCCATGTTCTCTACCTCATGGCGGTGTGGAAATGAGTTAGCAAAATTATTATAATTATGTAGTGAATAACCCGAAAAAATTACAAAGTTGGGAATTACATCATTTTTTAGAAAAATATTCACATTTCCGCCACTGTAACTCGTTACCTATTAGACTTACAAAAAAAACTTTCTACAAAAAATGTAGGTAATTTAGTTGTCTTTATGTTTGCTCTTAACAATTTGGTTGTAAAAACGACCACTTCACAATTATTTTGAAAAAAACAAATTTTGGCACCTTCAATCCAAGATGGCGGGTCGAGCTCGACCCTCCCAAGGTCGAAATTTTTTTTTTTTCCTCAGAGTCTCAATCTTAACAACATATATCAAAATCGCTACTACCTAATCTTTTGCAAGGTAAAACTCCCCACTGACTGGACTAAAAGTGGGAGACGCCACGATGGACCGATCAGCCTTCAAAAGATACCTAACGGTAACATTTCTCAATTGCAGACAAGCTTACAGCTTTTTGTCCCTTGTCGTTTATTATAGTGAGCAAAGTTTAACAGTTTGTGAGGCGGGTTTGGGTACCGCTGCCCCGGGAACCATTTGTTGGATAACCAAAACCGCTGCTATAGGTCACCCCCAAGTAATTCACTACTTTTAGTGATTTAGCAGCGATATATTCACTCTTCGACACACTGATTCACAGATTCCTACCCAACCCCACACCCTTTACGTTCCTAGAAATTGTTCTCTTTCCTTTCCCTAAATAAAAACACCCTCAGACAGCATCCCAAAAGATGAAATTGGCCCTGAAGGATATAATTTTTCTCATTTTATATTTTACACAAATTGAACGTATAATAGAATAATAGTAGATTTAAATAAAAGCTAGTAAAACCAGCGGCAGCTAGAATTTAAAATTTTGATTTCGCATGAATTTATTAAAAACATTATTAATATTTCTGGAGAACGAATCATATTCTTTTCTAAAAGCATGTTTTTAAAATATGTGCTGGTATTTTCTTTCGATAAAATTTGATCCTTTCCATTTTGTGCGCATCGCCTCAGGCGCTGCGAAGAAAGGAAAACAATGTTACGCCGTAAACGTTTTGAAGAAATGGTTGCCTCGCTATGGGGCATATTATGCGTGCCATACATTCCCAGCTCGTGCCTGGATTTGGGCTAAGCAAATAATCCTTCTAGAACTTTTTACGGGACACATCACAGCCTCGATTTAGATCAACTCCGGCATAGGACACCAAGGGTATGAAAGGAACATTGATCTCAGGTTCAATTGGAAGCTGGACACGTCCGCATATGAGCATATTTTCCCATTCAACACGATCAGCTGGATTTGTGTCGGAGATAGTGCTAAGTGGAAAGATAAGAGTCGAGGACCCATGCACTATGTATATATATATTTTCAAAGCGAGGACTTCTGCCTACGAGAACATGCCAATCATCATAGCGACTCAACTGTTTACGATTCTGCATTGACCATTGAAATTTACAACGTCACCTACATACAGTCAATACTATGTGTGTAGTTTATGCTATATTTACTATCAACCTTTTTTAGCTATACCAAAGTAACATAAAACAATAAAGTCAGCTCTTGTTCATTTAATATAATTTTCAATATATATATATATATATATAATAGTAAAAGTAAGAAAATAGCGTCAAATATATATATATTTGACGCTATTTTCTTACTTTTACTATTTTTTATTGCTACTACTTGTTAAAAATTGTGTTTTCAAAGAAAAAACCTTAGCGACATACCATTTCTCCATCCTATGTATTTCATGAAGAGGACATATTGACCGATCAGTGGCTGAGTCCCACGTTGGGGTCCTACACAGGTGTCGTGCGTTCAAGGCTTTTCGTTTTAGTAGGAGATTTTTAAATATTTTTTTGGTTATTCGTAACCCGGAAATGTTTGTCTTGTTTAAATTTTTTAAAAATAACCCGGATAATATAAGAAATGTAAGACGTTCAGATTGGTTAATTATTAAGAATTGATCCCTGCCGCAGTTCCAACTCTTTATTGGACCAACGTTATTATAGCCTTACTGGGAATCATCTGGAATGTTTCCATAATAAGAAAAGAGAAAACTAAATTATGGCAATATAATATTGATATTCTTTTCATGTTCAAAGTTCATTCATTTAAATGAATACCACTCAGGCGATTGGTGTCATATTTGTACATATATTATTTAGTTAAAACCATTCCTCAAAATATTAATATGGAAACATATAAAACTGCTTGCTGCATTTTAATGCGAATGAATTCGCCTAGATTTCATTGTCTACCCCGTATTTTAGGTTCAATAAATTTGTCACATTATGGCAAGTGATTGCACAAAAAATGTTTGCAAACTTGACATAATATGCCAAAAATCGCTAGAATGGATATTAGCCAAATCACTTATTTTGGCCAACACGAATTTTTACAGATTGTTTTGACTTATCCTATCTGGGGGCGGAATCTATTGCAATATGTTACACAATATGAAAATTGTGAATGTCAATATGAAAAAACACAATATAATAACAAATTGATGCTTAAAACTATTTTTTGGTTTTTTGATTAGTTAACGTCGTTTCAACCCTGCGGTTTGCGGGTTGCACCAATCAATATTGCATATCATTACTTGAGGTGTTTTAAAGGTGAAGCTATAAGTGAAATCACTATTTATATTAATCTTTACTTCAAATCGGTATAAGTTATAATACCAAAAATATGATATGGATACATTGAAGTTTGTTCTATCGCTTGGCTTGATTAGAATTAAAATAAAATTGTTGTAAACTACTAAATAGATTTCTTTTTCAAGAGTTTACTGTGAACTCGTGTAAGAAACAACTTTTGATAAATAATTTTATATGGCTATGTTTATTTGCTACCACTTGACTTGATTAATTTTTTTCCGTTTTTATTAAATTTAATTAATTAATTAATTTACAAAAAAATAAAATGCACTTTGGCTCTTACGTAATAATTTTTTGAGTGAAAAATTGAATCGAATTCTATAATTTCGTCAGAAGACCGCGGAGCGCGGCAACAGACAGACGTCAGATCTGTGCCAGTTTTTTAACGGTTTTTTTCGTGTTTAAATAAATTTCGCTCGCACCATTTTTAGTTCTCAAACTGTGTGTAAGCTTGTCTTTTTCCGATATAATTATTTTTCATGACCAAAATAATATATCGTCTCAATACATCTTTTTGAAATTCACTTTCGTTTTCTTGAAAGAATGTATCAATGAAGTGATTTTTGGAAGTTGAAATTAACCCACCACCCGACATCCGATCGAGCTGAAACTCGGCAGATAGTCTCGTTGTCAAAAATAATGCATTTTAGTGGCACATAAATGGACATATACGCATTTATCTCAAAAATTGAATGACATTACAACAGTTAATATACGCAATAAATGTCGGTCCTACCAAATTGGGATTTGGCTGAGTTGTTAGCGTGGTTGACTCCACACCCCTTGGAGGAATGTTTACTCCTCGGTAAAACAGTTATTTTGTAATTAGGAATCTTAGAAGAAATCTTGAAATTAACCCACTACCCGACACCCAATCGAGCTGAAACTCGGCAAATAGACTCGTTGTCGATGATTATACATTTTAGTGGAAATACACACACGTGGAAATGTATGAATTTATTTGACATTGTATGACATTACAACAGTTAATAAAGGTATAAATGTTGGTCCTTCCAAATTGGGATCTGGCTCAGTTGTCCAGTTCCCGGAGAGGAAGGTTTAATCCTCAGTAAAACCATTTTTTAAACTTTATTATTAATAAAAACAGATTTTTTATAGAGAAAAAAAAAATTGTTTTTCACAGTTTGATTTTTTAAATCTAAAAATACTACTTGTTAATCGATGGTTTAATTCCTTATTTACCTGAATTAATTATTTATGTTTCATGGAAAAAATGCTTTCCATTTGTATTTATAATGAATAATGACTAATAATTCGTTTTTATAGTTCTATAATTCCTCGATAATTTCTAATACTGAGATTTGTTAGATTGTTTTTTAAATTGCATTTGTAGAATGTTTTTTATAATGATTCTAGTGGGCCGAGGCAGACGTTGTTCTGCCACAGACCGCCTTTATGAAGGGAAGTTAAATTTTGGATTTGTATGTTTTTTTGGATGAGAAATCAGAAAAATTAAATTTTCGTTGAAAAAATATTTTTAGATTTCGACAACAGCGCCACATATCGGGTCTAAAACTATTCTATATTTCAAGCTGCAACCAACCATACACTTTCATTGAAATTGGTTGGGCGGTTTCGGAGATTAGCGTGTACGAACACAGTAACACGCGATTTTTATATAATAAGATTATGTAAGGTCTTCTTCTGCAGCACATATTCTTATTAAAAATATAACATAATAGTTAAATTAAAATATATTTAACATATGTATGACCGGTCAATGGCATATAAATTATAAATTTCGACACACCATGTTTTTCACATGGATAATTATAATTGCTATGTTCTCGCTTGGGTAAACCATCGAGCTGTTAGATGTGTTAGCTAAAGACGGACTGACAAAAAATATTGTACACTCAATTACTCTTCGAAATTAATATTGATTTGCTTTATTTCATTTTCCTACTTTAGGATAAAATATATATTGATTTTTTTCACTTTTCATTTAATTTTTAAAAGATCGATCAATGAATAATGAATATGCCCGTTACTTTAAGGAAACACATTGAATTAAGAAAATGAATGGTTGGCTTTTTTTTTTGTTTTTATCTTCTTCAGTGCTCCATTCATCTTTCTGCGATAGATCCCATCCCAATATACACACTTAAAATACATTCGTTTTTTTTTTATTTAACAACCGAAACAGCTAGTAAAATATAAAATGTAGATGGCTTCCGTGGTTAAAAGGAAAGACTCTCTACTAGCAAGCTAGAGGTCGCGGGTTGAATCCTGGCGTGCGGCAAGTAAATTTTAGTTTATCAATTTGTGTTATTTCACAATTTACTCACTTAAAATAATATACCTAGATATTTGCGGCACGTTCTAGAGTGAGAGATACTCTTAGTATTGCCATGGTGTAAGACCACCACATAGAATTAAAAGATTGCTCGAAATGACTTTAGCCATGTTTGGGGAATAGATCTTAGCAGCCAGATACTCCCCCACCTTCGAATTTTCTATCTCCTTCGCATCCCTACTACCTTCAACCTCACAACATTCCCCAACTGGGAATGCCATAGTCTCACTGACTCTAGACGGTTGCGAGCAGTTGAGACTCTTGTGCTGTTTCAATTTTTTTTAAAGATGTATTGGCATTCATTATAACAAGCCTTTGAAATTTGCCGGGCCTTTTTCCTGTCAGCCTATCGCTAGTACACTCATCATTAATCTGGCTCAAGGGTTATCGACCTCTTCAATCCCTTTGTTATCAAAACTGGACCCCGCCGTAAAACCTACTTCAAGATTACAAGATAAGCCCGAATAGGCTTCACCGTGAGATCATTAAAAATGCCTCGTCTTTTTATCCCTTCCAACATCAACCCTCCGTTTTTTCTCTTAAACTCTTGCAAATTATGGCCGTGTTACATTCCTAATAAATGATAACTTTTTAATACTTAAACTATTTATGGTTTGATGTTTTTTTAAAATTTTATATCTTTGTCATCTGGAAGCACTCACTTATATTTTTTTTTTATTCATGGGCTAAGATTCTAAAGACAGCGGGTTCAAATCACGGCTTGAGCAGGCAAATTTTATTCGATTGATTTAATAATTGAACTTATAAGAAAAATAAAAATTTATTGAATTATGTAGAAAATTTTCGGCACGTTCCAGATTGGTAGATACTTTCAATATCATTCTGGTTAAAGATCATCATTCAGAAATAAAACTTTGCCTAAAATGGTTTTAGCCGTGTTTGGTGACCATATCTGAATAGCCAGGTACTTCCTCACTGTCCTCTTTGTCGTATCTTTCCCCTCCCCAGAATCTTCAGCCTCACAACATACTCTCGGTATCACCAAGACACAATATGCACACAACATACTCTCGGTATCACCAAGACACAATATGCACACAACATACTCTCGGTATCACCAAGACACAATATGCACACAACATACTCTCGGTATCACCAAGACACAATATGCACACAACATACTCTCGGTATCACCAAGACACAATGTGCACACAACATACTCTCGGTATCACCAAGACACAATATGCACACAACATACTCTCGGTATCACCAAGACACAATATGCACACAACATACTCTCGGTATCACCAAGACACAATATGCACACAACATACTCTCGGTATCACCAAGACACAATATGCACACAACATACTCTCGGTATCACCAAGACACAATATGCACACAACATACTCTTGGTATCACCAAGACACAATATGTTGGAAGCCTGATGCTGGCGGATCTACGTCTATATTTATTGAAATGATTGTTTGTTTGTTTGTTCCCTATAGACTCAAAAACTACTGTATCGATTGAATGAACGTTTGTTATTATTTGTGTCAGAATTTTTTAAAGAGTAAATGGATGATAGAAGAAGTCGGGGACGCTAGTGGAAGACGTAACACTTTATCTCTGCATTGGAATGGGATACTTAGTCGATACAATGTAGTTTTTTTAACAGTAACAATATGGTATACAGTGTTGAACGGTAGAAAGAGTTAGAGACGCCGAAGAAAACAAATAATCAAATAATTATAATTAATTATCAAATAATAATTTGTAAAAAATTTATAAAATAAGACGTAAGTAATGAATGAAGAAAGGGGTGTAAGGAGATTATATGACATGGAAGTAATGGTTGAAGAAATCAGGAACGCCCGAGGAAGACATGGCATGTTCAAGTAAAACAAATACAATAATGTTATTTTCACATTAAAACTATCCATTATCCAGCCCCCAGTATCCATGTATACTAGAACTCACAAACTCAAAACTTTACTCAAAATTATTCACAACCCCGTGCAAAGCCGGGTACACGTCAGCTAGTAATAAATATGATTAGAAAATTAAAATATGTTCAAAAGGGTTCCATGATAACTCAACACAGTGACTATTCAACACACTTTTAAAAAGTGATATAAAGTGATTAGAAACGATGAAAAAAAAATTTTCACCTAACCTAACCTACTGAACCCAGTTAATAAAGTTTTTGTTTCATAACTTTCCACGACTTTATATAACTTTTTAAAGATGTGATTTTATTTATTTATTTATTTAACGCCCAGAGGGCTTTTACATGGTTGGTAGTATAATTTTAATTTGACAAATACTTTGAAAGATAAAAAATAAGAATAAAATTACATTTGATAAAAGCTATGCAACAAGTCATACAAACACAAGAAGAAAAAAAACAGAAAATTACAGCTATTTGTAGGTTTACATGATGTGTTTAGGAGTATTGTTGAAATAAATGTTTTAAATGATCCACAAAACTTGCCAAGTTGGTATTGAATATGTCAACATCACCCAAGTAATGATTTCCCATGGTGTGAAGCCGTTGTATCGGAGAGTGGGCAATGTAGTTACGCTTATGTGTGCTGCTGTAGAATATTGTATTTTGTCGTGTTGTTACTGTGGGTGTATGTATGTTTATAAGTACATGTTACAGGAATTCACAACAGTCGAATTTAGAGTTAAGTATTTTGAATAAAAACGTTAAATCGTTTATTTTAGGTCTATCTTCTAATGTAATGTATGTATTTTTAGAGTGATGAATTATGGTTATTATACATGGTTATGAATTATCATTGTGATGGTTTATCCGGTCACCGTTCAAAAGTGTTGAATAAATATAATTAACATGTGACTAGTTTGAGGCAAAATTTATGATCGCTTGGTTATTTTAATGTGTTGTGGTTTGTTTTCACAGTATCAACCATAAATATGTGTTATTTTGGTATTTCGGCAGGGATATTGTAGGTAACACTGTGAGCGTAATGTTTTGTGGGACATTCTATTCTCCGCAAGCCTCAGCCCTAAAACACATTACCGTGTAATCTTCCGGTAACATTTGGTCATTGCAAATACATTAGGCGTAATGTGTCTCGTTTCAAACATTAACCAATTATAAATGGTCCGAGTGTTATAACTTGTCATTATTAACAAAACGCAATTTAAACAACGTAAATAAATACTGCGGCAAAATAATACAAATCATAATATGTATTTTTTATAATTAGAAAAGGTTCCTCTTAGTTTTAATACTGTGGAATTGTGTAATTTTACTCCAATTACAAATATGATTTTTTTAAATTTGTCGAAAACAAAATATGTGATTCTTTTCATGGTTGAAAAGCGACACATAGACGCGGAACTAATTTTATTTCCAAACCAGCAAAGGCTTGGAAATAAATTCAGTTCCGTTGTTGATTTCATTAAATATACATTAAAAATTTTATCATTTTGCTTACGTTTACTTATTTTCTGTTTTCTTTTATTTTGTTTTAGTCTGTTAATTTAAAAAAAATCTATTTTGTATATTATCTGTATGGATATACACTAAGATACTCGTAAATAAAAATTAATATTCTTGAAAGTAGCTATAAAAATTAATGAATTAATTAATCAATTTAACTTTGTTTGAACGTTTGTTTTATATAAAGTGTTTGTATTTACATTTACTTATTTAATAAAATATATTTTTTTAATAATTATAACTAATTCATCGCCGCTTATTGTACTTGATGAATTGAATGTTTTTTCGTCTTTAAGTAATTATTTTTCTATTCTAATGTTTATATTCTTTGTCTATTCTTTTGTGTATATATTCTCAGTATCTTCACGTAATATCCTGATGAAGAAACCATTGCTTTTGAAACATATTTAGATTACACTTTTTATCAAATACTGTTGTAAACAAAGTTTGTTATTTTCATTGAGTTAAAATAACGCTTCAAAGGTAATTTGCTATTACTGAAGAAGTAATCCATTTTTTTTAGTGTTAATATTGTATATTTAATCCCTGATGGCTTATATAAACAAATACACAGAGAGTGACAAATCAACGCACTTATATAAAGTGGTATAAAGTCATTAAAGGTGGTGAACAAAAAACCTACCTGAAAATGTAACCAAACGTAACTTATTTAAACTTTTTTTTACTTCAATCAATCTTTATGATTTTATATAACTTTTCCAGTTTATTTGACACAAGTCCCGAGTTGTCAAGTACATGTGTGTCTTGCAAGGAAGGTGTAAAAACAAAACATCAAATAAATATAAGTTTCTTTGAAGCTAAGTACCTACTAATTGTGAAATAATGTATGTATTGTGTGTGCAGTACAAAGTACAAAATAATTTAATCATTATTATGATTTTCTACTTTCTTTCACAGACAGATATACTCAGTGTCGCCATTGTTCCCGAGTAAACCTTGATATAATAACTGCCTATCAAATAATTTAACACTCCAAATAAACACCTCTTCAGTATTCCCAGTTTCAATACTAGATATATATCCGTAATGAAGGTGTTCTGCAAATGTCAGTCAACCATCACTTTTTGAACGGAATTAGTTCTATGAATTGTTACAGTAGACCTCGCGTTAAAAAAATATGTTCATCATTTTAACTTTTTTATGTGACTATCTGCTCCCAACCGTCTATAGCTAGTGTGACTATATCATAACAATTTAAGTATTTTATCAGGTTGAAGGTAGTATAGAGGAGAATAAGATATTGAAAAAGAAGGTGGGGGAGATCCTGACTATTGAGATCTGATCACAAAACACGGCTAAAGCCATTTAAGGCGAAGCTTAATGCCAAAGCACTATTTTGATTAATCTTTATAACGAATTGGTGTAGGTACATTATGAATACAAAAAAATATGCTTTAGATAAATTAAAGGTTTTTCTATTGCTTTGTTCGAGTAGAATCTAAATAAATATATAAATTACTCAATGAATAATATAAATGCAAACTACTAAAAAATATTATTTTTTCAATAGAAATGTATGAACGCATAAAGGAAACAACTTAAAAAAAATACAGTATTATAGCTAAGATTATCTGTGACACTTTCACTTGATTAACTTTTTTGCTTTCTTATCAAATTATTTACAAAATAAATAAAAACCAGTTTTTTGCTTGAAATCGAACGTTTCTAGACTCCATTTGTCAAGCGATTTTAATGCCTATTACCTGCGATATAAGGTATACCAAGAATATACACATTTTTGGCTTGCAGCTTCCTCTTAACGTAACTTTTCAATTCTGATCGGTGGTCTTACACGAGGGCGATACTGAGAGTATCTTCCACTCTTAAACGGGTCGCAAGCTTATTTTAAATTATTTTAAATTAATACATTGTGAAATAACACAAATTTACCAAATAAAATTTATTTGCGCACGCCAGGATTTGAACCCGTGACCTTCAAATTGATAGTGGAGAACCTGTTTTTAGAGCCAGTGAGACTTTGGCATCCCCAATTTGAGTATGTTGTGAGGCTGAATGTAGGAAGAGGTAGGTGGGGAAGGACCTGGCTATTTAGATCTAGATTATGAAATCAAAAAACATATATCCCCTGAAATCATAAGGCGCCAGACGTGTACCATATTTTGAGAGAAATTAAATAAAAATTCTTCAAATTACTATTCTTTTTAATTTTCGAACCGTTTTACATAAAATATTTAAAATAAATTGAATGAAAATACTTGGTTTTAGGTCACTTTATTGATACATTTTATTGTCTACTGGTTATAGAACATCCGCACCATCATTATGATAGTTATAAAAATTCAACTTTTATAACTGACCTGATGATGGTGCGGCGGTATTGAAACCGATAGACAGTAAAATTTACCAACAAAGTGACCTAAAACCAAGTATTTTAATTTCATTTATTAAAAATGTCAAGTCACAATGTGTTTGCTTCTTTGGAAAAATTAAAAAAATTTTAATGGTAACGTCTTGTTTTTAATAATTTTAAATATAAATAACTTACATCTGTGTGAATCCCTCTAGAATGTATTGAGATTTTAGTAATACGTTCATCAGAAATAGTTAAAATGTGAGCGCATAGTGAACGCCCGTTATTAGAGTCTTATGTCGTCTTAACTGATGCTTCGATCGAGCCCCCGTGCCTGAGCTGGCCACTTTAGGTTGCACCGAGGACATAAATGAAATACTTTTAAGGGAGATTGCTTCCATTGAAAGACACTTGATTATCATTTCGATCCCCTTAGTCATTATCTCACACTATCGGAGCTTTGAAACGTCAAATTCTCACTCAAAGGGAAATTCTCTCTGGGCTGTCATACGCACGAGAAATATACTATCTTCAAATAATTGCTCATCAAACAGCAAGTTGTCTCATCCGTTATGTAGATCGAGTACTAGTACCTATTGACAAATTTACTTCTTACCTTTTCAAGAACAAAAAACATTTTACCCCCTTCCAAATGTCATGGACCTTGTACTTCGTCATGAACCTACATATCTACCCATAGTAAACTAACAAGACTGATTGTAGCTTCCTTATTTATATGGACATCAAATAATTAGAAACCATTAAATATCTTACATAAATGTTTATGCTAATATCTATACTCAAACAATTGTAGTAATGATAACCAAAGACCTTATTTGCAGTCTGCAGTTTTTAATCTTAACTAAATAATAGAAGTAAATAAGTAAATGAATTCAGTCTCTATCTATTATTGGAAATACAATATTTGAAGTATTAATCAATACATTGTTACACAACAACTAATATAAATTCAAGAGAACTTCTTCTCAGCAGTCAGTCAAGTATCACATCAGAATCAGTTCGGTTCAGTTCGTAATAAAAATGATTTGTGATTAAAATGTAAACTAAGTGATTTAATTGTAAATTATAAACTTAACCTCTAAATAAACATCCTAACAATAAAAGTGTTTTCATACTTCAAACAGGCCCATAACACAAAAGGGTATATAAATAAGTCAATTATTTGAAATAGGTACAAAATTTTCAAATATCAAATTAAAAATTCTGATGAATTTAAATATTTTTATATAAAAATGTCATGAAAGCATCCAATTGCCGCCTTTTTCTTTTCTCTTTCAATGGTATAACATCCCTGTCACAAAAATGATAGCGCCGAAACTTGAGTAACTCGTTTCTGATTTGGTTTCAATGTAAAATATTCAAACACCGTGTTGTATGCTAATTGCAATGACCTAACCAATATTGGTACGGTAATGATATTTGATTCAAACATTTAATGGTCTCGCTTCCAATTAGGGTTTGCGAAAGACAAACCGTTTCGCAAATCTCCGGCGCATGTAAATAATTTATGTCGTACGGTCCAACGTATTTTATTGTCATTACTGAACGACTCGATGGGACTAAACTAGCAGTCATGGGTGTCGTAAAAGCCCTTTAGGGATATTTTAGGGTAAACAGAGTTCCGGTACGAATCGGGTCATTAATCACATGATCCATTTGTTTAGACATCACTAGGACCGAATATTTAGACCCTTTTGAATCAGGGTCAAGAATTCGATTTTTGTGAAAGACTTTCTATTTTTATGCCTACATGTTTCTAGGGTAGTAATCAAATTGGCTTTTTAAAATTCTTACATTTACTTAGGAAAGAAACATGAACAAATATCAAAGTTTCACTGCTGAAGTATTTCACTCTATAACTAAGAAAAAATCAATATATTTTGGATACATAAAAATGTAGCTTACTTTTGGAAGCCGTTCGCTGACGAGACTTAGGCGGGATTATTTTGCAGGCAAATACAAATGTGGACAGAATTTATATGAACTCATGGATGAAAAGAGAATTTCTAGTTACAAAATACGTGTGGAACTTTGTAAAGACCTATTTCGGGGTAGTTATCATTAACGATAAATTCACTTTTTAAATTAATATCAAGTCAACCCCTAATGTTCAATGAAACGTTGTAGAAATTTATTCTGATTATTTTTATATTGATTGTAAAAAATAACTAAAATTTATATCTATCGTATACAAATTGACTTTTTAAATTTCATAAAAATATGAATGACAAACTGAAAGAATTTACACTTAAAATGTTCATGCAATCAACAAGTATAAATTCGGTTCCAATATTTACATTGAAAACTTTTCCAATACGTAATTAAATAATCCAGGTATTTCCCTTTTCTATGAAAACAGTGGTTCCATTTCTTAAAAAAGGTCATTTGTTTCGCTTTCTATTATTTGACCAAGCCATCAAAGAGAGCCATCGCAGTAAACAAGAGAGATCTTCATTATTTGTTCACGTTTTTGGAACAATGCGACCATGTCGGTTTTGCAGGCAGAACCCTACCCCCCTACAGGCACCCTAAGTTCCCGGTCATCCCCTAAATCAGTGACGTGCATTTCTCTTTGACCTAAGGACTGTAGCTTCTAGATGCTGATTATAACGACAAATAAATGACTCCGCAGAGTCATATCAGTTGTTCCTAGGTGGAAATATTAATTAATGAATCTGGTTATTGAAACGCAAAACGATTGGCATTAAAATAGTTATAATATGTGTTTTCTTTAAAAAAAATTTTAAAGAATACTATTTATCAAAAATATACAATTTTATGTCATATTTTTTTATCGTTCATATTTTCTCGGGTTTTCTGAATTTAAAACTTTGTTAAAAAGAGCATTACGAAAAAAAATTATCTAGTTTTTATTTAATATCTTGATGTTTTTTTACAAATAAACACGACGGAAATATTAAATTATATGTAAAACATAGTGTAGTATGAAGTTAACATATATTGCTGTTCTTTGACATACAGATTCAAGGTTTATGTGGTCAGTGAGCGAATTTTGCTCAAATAATAAAATCACATAATAAAAAGTAATGTTTAGTTTTGACAATACAATGGAGGAAAATATAAAGCAGTTGTGCGAAATTCGTTATAGTTGTAAATGTTAGTAAGTAAATAAATAAAATACAACGTTTGCGGACAAATATAAAAGAAAAAAAAAACAAAATAAAAGCAAATGGATTGTTACAGTATAGTTTGAGATAGTATTTATATTTAAGTTCAAATTCATGTAAAATATTCTGTACAGTATTAAGATTTGAAGAAAGATTTTTAAAGTAAGTTAATCATAGATGGATGGGATTCGCTTTTCTTACAGTTGGCACAGCTCATTAGTCTTTAGACCGCACGCCACTGCCCTACACTTAGCAGCGCTCCAAAGTTGCTTATTACGTCCCGAGACAACACTATTCATAGTGCTCATGAGTAACTGAGTTCTTCTTGTTATTCTAACAATGTTATATAATATGGAATGTGAATTGTGGAACTTCAACATTTGTTAAAACTGAAAAATGAATGATGAACCGGATTATATGCAGAAATGAAAAGAACGCCTAAAAAATGAGTAAAAAAAAGACGACGCAAGTTAAACAGAGTAACCATATTATTATACTATGTGCGTTAAGAAGAGCTTTTCTTAAATGAACATCTGTTTCGCCTTTTAAATTCCTTATTTTTATTCAATAAGCAGTTTACATTTAAAAAAAATCTTGATAATTAGTTAATAAGATAAATAATATTACGCCAATACCAATAACTGACATTTATTCAGGGATTTTTATGGTACAAATTTAATCGCATTTTTCAACTATGTATATAATTTAGATTTTCCTGAATCAATTTGTTTTTCTTATTTTTCAGATAGGTATTATAAACAAATCAAATCTACGTTATGTAAGCAATGTCAAGACAGATTGTGAAGTTTTGTTCAGTATTTTTTTCCAAAAATTGATCACAGAATAGAATTTTTCAACCTACCGCCATTTTATTGTCGCGAATTACAAGTTTTGTATTTTCTTGTTGCGAGTTACAAGATTTGAATTTTCCTGTTGCAAATTACAAGATTGGTATCGTGTTGCTTTGTTAGGAAGATATTATTTTCACATTAAATAATTTCAATACATTTTCACTGTGAAGAGAATAATCTTGTTGGTTGGTTAGGCGTGATGAAAAAAGAACACCACAAAAACTTATTGAAAATATACAGCATCTACTGATACAGCCATATGAAATTATAAAGTGCAAAAATTCTGGGACTAACTAGCATATGTATTCCTCAATGCCCAGAATACTAATGGAGGGAAACAATTATACCAAGTCAGTGGACATCTTGAATTTATCTTTAAACAAATATAAAAGGTTGTTAATGAAGCAATTCAGTTGTGTATAATAAAAAAATGTATATTTCTTAATGTTCATATGTAAAAGCCCCGAAAAAGGGCGTTAGTTAATAAATAAATATTCAACACGAAACATAATAAGTCATAATAAGTTGTGGAAAAACTGACCAAACGCAAAATACCGCCCCAAATTGTCAACATATTGAGTAGATGGTACAACCAGCAAGAAAATTTTGTCAGAAGGGCTATTAGCCTATCAGAAGCAGTCAAACTAAAGTGTGGCATTAGATAAGGAGCATCAATATTCCCAGTACCAACTGTTCAATGTGCATATTGATGAGCACAGTAAATCATTGAATAAAAACAAGAATCGGATGCCATATTGCCGGTGTATGTATGAACTAATATTAAGTTATGCAGCCGACACGAGCAATGAGGAAACTTTTGGCCATATGCGAAGTATACGTTCATAGTCACGGGCTAATGTAAAATCCTAAAAAATCTTCACTGCTAATATAGCAAATACTGGTCCGGCTGTCATTCTGCCCATATGTCTAAACGGAGCAAATCTCAAAATCTGTAGTGAAAAATATATTTGGGACAAGTCGTCACCGGTGACCTAAATGATAAAAATGACATAGATCGTCAAAGAAGAGTGTTGAGAGCGTGAACCAACATGCTCGCCAGTAGATTCAACAGGTGCAGTCTTTCGGTGAAGAAGCAACTATTCCAGACATACTGCATGAGCTTTTACACTAGCGAACTACGGACAAGGTACACACAAGGCGTCATGAACACACTCCAAGTGCAGTATAACCAAGCATACAGGGCGCTTTTCGGCCTCCATTGGCGATGCAGCGTCTCACAGATGTTCGCAGAGGGAAGGATGCATGGGTTCGCTGCCTTGACAGAGTAGCCGAGACAAGTCAGCGCTACCGGAGATCGGAAAACACTCTTGCCCAGGACGTCGCCCAGTGACAGGGCGCGCAGTACAATTTCATTTAATTTAGTACAAGTGCTAAATATGTTTACCATTTTATTTTATTTTCATTTTGTTATCATATTAGTTATTTAAATGTACGGTTGTATATGGCAGACAGAGTATTGCATTAACTGCTCCTTTCAACTGAAATAAATATTGTTATTATCATATTAAGTATGCCATCATGTCATATTTTAAATTAAATTTACGTTTATTTCAAAGCTTTAACTTAAATTTCAGACCCAAAACGTTTAAAAACTTTACTCCAGACCTCAAAGTTATTGGGCTAACGACCAAAATTTCAGATAACGAAAGATTTCTGCTTCAGATTTGTTCAATGAAAAGCTCAATATTATTTGTTCTATAGCTCAAAAAACTCAGGTGGCATTAATGTAGAGTTTGTAAAACGAATAAATGAGAGAAATGGTTTTTGTTCTATATCCCATTAAGAATCATAGCATTTTTTTTTTTTGCAACTTCAACGGAAAAAAGAATGCTTTACTATCACGGCAAAAAATCAAATAAATATCAGGCAGCCATGAAAATTCAAAGTCACGAAAATCGAGACTGAGCCTTAAACGTCAATGATTTATTCAATTAAATTATTCAAATCAATTTTGCAAAAAAATACGCCCGATAAACGGGAAAAGAATTATAATGAATTCTAATATCTAGGAATTTCCTTATTTTTCAATAGGACCCCCATCGATGGTAAAGAATTCCCTTTGAACATTGAACGACAATTAAATTGAGAAGACTTTCTCGTTTGGTTATGCTGGGTTAGATTAGGTTGACTGTACGAGCGATTTTTTTTATTTGAACATTCCGCAAATTGCCCTGTCACGAAATAATTTGTATTGAAAAAAGTAAATAGATTTAAAAATAAATTTATCTTTGCATACATATTCATGTCAATTACAAGAAAATAAGTTATGGGTACAAGCAAACAACCAGGCTTTATTTTTATTAAAGATATGAACCAATTTAACATAAGAACGAAAGTACCCATGTTATATGAATAAATTATGACACTTGAGTAGAGGTATTTTTTCCTTACATACATTTTTTGGTGCTCTCTTTTATCACCTGCTCTCATACAAAATGCAACGATAAATCATTCAATTTATTGTACAACATTATTAGGTCAGGCCAATATTTGCCTTGCATAGTAGAGTCAGGAACAACCCAATATAATCTTTCTGGAGTCTATCACAGTGAAGTCAATAATTTTACAATATCGGATCGATATGCGTAACTGCCGATGGTTTTATATCTATTTTCCGAACACGGTCGCCCTGTTGATAGCCAGACCGATATTGATAATGCAATAAATAAGAAATCGACATACCCTGGCAACAGACGGCCGGCGTGGTCTAGTGGTATACGCTTTTGACTACAGATCCGAAGGTCGCGGGTTCGAACCCGGCGTGCGCAAATAAATTTTATTTGATTAATTTGTGTTATTTCACAATTAATAATTTAAAATAATATATAGTATATTTGCGGCACGTTCCAGAGTGGAAGATACTCTCAGTATCGCCCTGGTGTAAGACCACCATTCAGAATTGAAACGTTGCTTGAAATGGCTTTAGCCGTGTTTGGTGACCAGATCTGAATAGCCAGGTACTTCCCCACCTTCCTCTTCCCCATCTCCCTCCCCTCCCCAATACCCTCAGCCTCACAACATACCCCAATTGGGGATGCCATAGTCTCACTCGCTCCAGACGGGAGCAGTTGGGACTCTTGTGCGGTATTACTGTAAAAAAAAAAAAAAAACTACTAATAATACTAGCACATTTGTCTAAACGTCAGACAGCTATGTAAAATTTAAAAATACTTATAAATAAATGACAATGTCAAATTGATATAATAACTTTGATATACATTGGCAATCAAAAAGTCATTTTTGACACTAAAAAGGGAGGCAATAGTTAATAACGGTTTTAGTTACAATAATTATTGTTTCTCCAAGTTGGAACGGAATCAATTGATGGCGTTCAGATAAATTAATTAAGAGCGTAAATACGATTTCTTTCAATACTAAAGGCAAGACCAAACCGCCGCGATCATTTTGCGTCCGCGATAGCGTGCACGGTGAGCGTCCTGTGTGCGTGCAGAACCGTTCACACCAAACTAGCGATCAACTAGCGATCAGCTGGCGTCCGTGGCACTCGTACGTTCGTGTCGGTTGTGTGGTAGGTATAGCTCGGAGCGGGAACCATTTAAATAATCATAATCATGTTTGGAGACGAATCTGAAGAAGAATTATTACTTCTGTTTTTGTGAAAAAATTACTGATACAATTTTTTAAGAGAAAATAATTTCTAAAAGAGGCGTGTTTTTAATGTTTTTCGCAGTTTTGTTCACTGATATAATATTGATATTTTCTCAAGTATAAACAAATATTGCTAGGTGAAAACAGAAGATGTTAATTCGTGAAAATATTAATTCATAAAAATGTATGTCCTATAAAAATAAATATATTTTTTCTAAAACTTAACACTTAATCCCAATAATTCTTCTATTTCTTTCCAAACTTGATACTTCTTTCTATTATTTTTATATTCTGGATGTGAAGTGTCATAAAGTAAACGATGCTTGCTAATTTCGTTGATCATTCTCTCTGTATTTGTATCCGACATCATGAGAAATACCACAAACTCAGAGATAATTACGTTGCGTGCAGCGTGCAGATCCTGCAAGCAGCAACTGATCGCGGACGCGAGCGATCGCCGCGTCCAGACACTGCACAGGACGCCGCGGCCGGTCAGAGAACGCTTCGATGTGAGCACGTTGCTACAAGTTCATACACAACATCTGATCGCCACCGTGCACGGGATCGCGGACGCGCTTTGATCGCGGCGGTTTGTTCGGGCCTTTAGAGTTCGGATACTTCACCATTAGTAAGCCAGTTATTTATTTTAATACGAAAGACATTGTCCAAAAAGTTGTGCATATTGACAGCTTATCTGAATTTTTAAATTGTTAAATTTTTTAACTCATTACCAGAAAAAATTAGAAACATGAATGCAAATATAAAAGAATTCAAAAGCCACTTTAAAAAGTATTCCGAACAGTTGAACTGAATCATATCAAATATAAACCAATATAACAACACCCCCATACATACAAGCCCTGCTTATTTATGAGGGTACATCAAATACTAATATTATGTAATTAATAACTGTACTATATTGTGTAATTATATTATGTAATTGTTATATTATGTAATTCGTGTATCTTTTTTTTACTAATAAAAAAAATAAATAAATAAAAATAAAAAATCTGACACGCTGGAGGCTGCGCTAAAATCTGATCGTGGTCGTAAATATACGTATGTAACTGACCATAGACGACGGATTTCGTCAATATCGTATGGATGTAGCGTTTTATCTATCTACCGTACTAGATAACCTGGTCAATGGGTATCATAAACCTTTTTCTGTACCACGTTTACTATCTTTATCGAAGGTCTTAGG
This sequence comes from Hesperophylax consimilis, assembly GCF_061612785.1. Lineage (NCBI taxonomy): Eukaryota > Metazoa > Arthropoda > Insecta > Trichoptera > Limnephilidae > Hesperophylax > Hesperophylax consimilis. Next base: position 32,985,201 of record NC_142842.1, read on the forward strand.
TAAATTAGTGTTACCATAAGCCGGTTACAGTGCTCTTTGTGATATTTTATGACAGTATTATTAGGTCAAAAACTTCACAGGTCGCTCTTGTTAAGTCTAATACTTATATACCGTGCATAAAATAATACTACTCTATAAACAAAGTGCTTTTAGGATTAATTAAGCTTTTTTATTTACATGCAATAGTATAATTAACTACAGCAAAATTTAATAAAATTATATTTGGACATAGCAATATATTTTCCTTGTGAAATAAATGGTTTTACCGAGAAGTTTTCAAAATAAATATTTGTGCTATGTATTTGTGATAATATATAATGGGTATGCGCTGTTTCTCTTAATAAATTCAATGTTGTGTTTGATAAAAATTTGGTAATAATATTTAAGCAACACAAATCAAAACATATAAACAAACATAAATATCTTGTAATGATTTAACGTTTTCATTCGTTTGAACCCCGCCTATCCTTATAAGCAAGCCACAAAAGTTTTAGGCGAACTATTGATGTATAATGTTTCCTTAAAGAGCTTCTTTGAGGAAATATCCAGCTAAACAGTAAGATTAAATAACATTGAAGTATCAATATCTTCGTAGAAAGCTATATTGGTCTTGAGCTAATTTGAACCTAACACGTGCGAAGCTTATTTTCCGAGTCATTATTAGTAAAAAAATGTAACTTCATTTTTTACTCTAACCTAGGTCAGAAATCGCTCGTTAAAGTAAGTGAAGGACCCTGTACAATACAACAATAAAGCGTCGTAATAATAGCAGCACAATAAACTGATATAAATTAACCCTTACTTTCACATAGAAATAAATAAATGTTTGTTTAAAAAATTAATGTCACCATAACTTTTGTAGATAGATTTGACCTTATTATTTGAACTAAGGCTTTGCTGCAGGAATTTTGTTTTATATATAAATTATTTTCTCCTGGATCCGTTACAACAAAGGGAGCCTTTCAGTCTATTTGCCGAAATTAGCATCTCTCCTCATTCTGCTAATCAATCCTGATTGTTTTGAGGTGAGCCCCTGTCAATAACTGATCGGCAAAGACCTGTCTTGGAATAAGGATCTATAGGTATTACAGGTCAGCCGTCTAGAGACAAAATTACTCCTGCATTGTCCTACACACACCAATCTCGTGAATCTCATATCAATGTGCCTCTAGTGGTTTTCTGATTGAAACCACCCCTTCTCGGTGAAAACTACCCCTTAAGTTTGACGAGAAACTTTACGGCAGACGGGATCTTTCCAATATTCCACCCTCTATCTCCGGCACGTTCCGCTAAATTCTATTGACACTGCCGGCGTGAAGACTTAAGATGGGATGTTCCGTCCTGCTCGTGAAACCGTCACTATGTGTGGTCTGTTTCGGCTTCATTTTAGTACTATTTACTATTTACACACGGTGAAGTAACTGAGTTAAAAAGTTTATTTGTTTTTTTACGTTTGCTGGACGTACTCGTACGATAGCCGAGGCAGAGTAGTGAAAGCTTTGGTCATGTGATCGTATAGGTCACTGTCACTGAAACAAGATTAAAATAGCCATTTCAATAAAAAAATGATTGATCACCTGTAATTTTGCTTCCTTCACTATTCTAAGTTTTAATAAAATGCTCTGGTTGGTGAACACTACCAGCCTTTTCGAAAAGTTTTTTTTTATTGAAAATGCGTTTGGTAGTTTTTTTTTCATTTTTAAATTAAATTATTTATTTCGGTTTTTAAATACTTATTTCAAATGCCAACAGCTGTTTTGTTGAAAAAAATATAAAAAATATATTTAATATTTCTGTTTATGGTATTTTCCTGGTGACTGAAAGTAATGGGTATTTTACCATCCTCCGGAAAACTATCTATTAGTTATAACTTGAGGTAGTAAACTCTAGTAGGCTAACGTATTTATAAGTTCGATTACCGATTAGTAAGCTTGAACTTTATTTAGATTTTATCTTTTATAAACAATATAAATAATAAAATTATCATGTCATGTTTGATGACCAAATCTGAATAGCCTTTCGCCTTTTTTACCATCTCTTCCCTTCTCCACTACCTACAGTATGACAACATACTCCAATTGGGGATGCCGTAGTTTCACCGGCTCCAGATGGTTAGGAGTAGATGGGACTCTTAGGGGCAAGTTGTTGTTCTCAATTTTCAATAAGGATTCGAAAAATGTTAACCGTATACATATGAACTACCTGACGCCACCTCCCACTCCCCAATCCCCACTACCTTTAATCTCAACGCGCTCCGATTGGGGACTCCATAGTACTACATTATACTGTAGAGAATTGGTTGAAATTAGATTAATATGTACCATGTAGGTACCAAATTCATTACAATATTGTTCTCTTAATATATAATCTTTGTGTCATTTTGTAAAATTATTAACCTCAACACCGGCTTGTTCTAGTGATGTTAAAAATTCAAACGTTAAAAAAGATACAATGTAAAGAAACAATAAACAATAGTCTCGCTGGCTCCAGACGGTTGTGAACAGTGTGTACTCTTATGCGGTAAATATTATTTAAATATATTCACACAGTTATATTATTTTCGTTAATAATAACTTTTTAGAACTTTTATAAAAAATATGTAACGTTTCGTTAGTATTTATATCGTTTTAGCGTGTAAATAATGAATAAAATAAATTAGTCATTACTAAATATCAAGATACTAAAGCTAGCCGCAGCCATTTAAAGGTCAGTTAAGATCCTGAGGAACATAAGTATATTAACATAGTGTATATTTTTTACCTTGAAAATGATTTTTATTTTGTACGAGTCGAGAAAGATGGGGAAGGAACACAATAAAATAACAGCCGTCGCTAAAACAAAATAATAAAAAAAACGAGTAAAATCCTTGTACCTATCACACAAAGTTATGTAACACACTTAACTCCCTTTCCCGCCCTGTTATGATACTACTATGGTGCCAGGCTGCCAGGAAATATTTTGATATCAGTTTTATTTTATTTTCAACGGGGACAAACCACCCGCGCCACTTAAACACGGAATATATTTTCACTTTGAGTCACAACGTGTCAAACACTCTAAACAATGAAGTTGCTCTACGACTGTGTCGATTTCGAAGGTTCTTTAGATAAAGTTCTTGGTCTACGTTCTCCTCCCATTTTACCTTGAGTAAACAGTTGCAGAACATAATACTTATCGTTCCTCATTGCACAAACAAAGTTTTTAAGATGTCTACGCATAATTTTTTTGAAATTTAAAATCTCTGCGTTAAGCGACAAACCAATGTATTCTATATTCTTAAAAAATCTATCCACTGCAAGTCGTGCAAATTCTATAAATTCGATAAATAAAGAGATTTGTGTAGAGTAAAATAAAATGGAATGGGTTATTACATGAAAACCTTTGAGTTTTTTTTGTTTCATACTCTTTACGCCATACAAAGAAAACTATTATGAAATTACTTGAAAAAAATGTTTTACTGGAAGCTTTTAATGAGCGTTTAACTGGTTCTGCGTCTTGAAATACAATTGTGGAAAATATATCGTATTCTTAGTATAATGGTTATATTTTCTGTACAATTTTTTAAAATAAATTATGCGCGTCTCATTTGAGAAATAACACAATGATAATGTTGTAACAGCAACAAAAGAAAAACCCTGAATGATATCTATTCAAATGCCACATGAATAATAATGGCCCTTCAAAAGTGCACAGTCTGAATTGCTGCACCTTGTATTCAAATGCTACATGATTTTAATTTTAATTTAAAATGATTTCATGATATTATTGTCCTTCCCTGAATTAGTTCCGCCAATCTCATTGGGAGACCGTTGTAATAAAATGATTTTTTATAAAAATGTTTATATAAATAAATAAAATCTCTCAGTACAAATACCTCTTGAATGTTGTAGATTATTAATGTTTGAGTAAGGTTAAACGTGCTTACCTTTGTGCAAAGACATTTTTTTTGATAAATGGATTTATTTATTTCGGGGAAGACATTTAAGATTTCCGGTGATTATGTCTTAATCAAAAATCTATCAAAATTGCCGTTTAGATACTCGGGATGTTTTGGTTTATATTTATTTTTTCTCCTATGATATATGAACCTTTTTTGTTTACATCGCAAGCATTAATGCAAACCAGCCAATAATAATAAAAAAATTGTTAACGAATTTAACATTTCACCGATCCTACAATTTTTTATCCATTTAAACAGCACAGAGATAGCTATTTCGTTTATTTTAAACAAAAAGTTGAAGTGTTGTTTAAGTAAACATAAAAATGAAATGATTTGTGATTAGTTAATACGTACTGAATTAAAATAATTATTATCAAGTTAGCTTCTCCTAGTATCAGAAGATGTGGGACAACAAAGTCAGGTGTTTGATTGACTTCCTTAGTGTAGAGCGAGACAGATAAATTTTAGAAGTATAAAAGGCTATGTATTTGCTTCACTATTCTCTAACCAGGTACGCATACTTAATCACTGTACTCGGTTAAATAATAAACTAAAGTAATCTAAACAGAGTATCATTATACCAATAATTCCATAATAGTTATTTTATTATTATTATTTATTTTTTTTTTATTTTTTTTTTTATTAATTTATTTAACGCCCAGAGGGCTTTTACATGTAGGTGGTACAATTTTAATGACAGTTTTGAAACATGTGAAAGAAATATTAAAAATTACAAGAACATAAATTAAAAAATACAGCAATTTGACTGGCTTACAAAAATATAACTTCCATTTAGGAATAGTGTTTAAATAAGTCTTTTACGTAATCCATAAAATTCGCAAAGTAAATATTTAATATATTGAGATCACCTAAGTATTGGTTTCCCATAGTGTGAAACCGTTGTATTGGGGAATTCGCAATGTAATTGCGCTTATGTGTGTTGCATTGGAATAGTGTATTTTGTCGTGTTGTTATTGTAGGTATTCGTAAGTTTATGAGTTTCATAAGTTCGCAACAGTCGAATTTAGAGTTTAAAATTTTGAATAAAAAAGTTAAGTCGTTTATTTTACGCTTGTTGGTGATGATCTGGCTTGTAAGTAGCACAGACCATCAGGTAAATTAATTCCCTATGAAACAAAATGGTTGATTGTTAAATTCACTCTGCAGGAGAAGTAAATTCAGCCACCAGTTACATAAAAACAGAAGACTCACCAGAAATAATACTCGCATTGAGTTTAGCTCCAATCTTCTAATTCGGCAGCGGACTGGTGATCGGCACAATAATATTTGCATTCGCAGTATGAAATTATAATCTGTCACCACGAGCTCAAGAGAGTGAAATTTAGAATAATAAAAGAATCAACACATTGTAATTCTAAAGTACTGTCACATTATTGTGACAAAAATATTTTAATCATTTTAGTCTTAAATCTACCTCTTTTGACAAACGATATAATTCGGATGAATCCATCTGATTAATGCAAAGATGACTGTAATTCGTTATCACTCACTTACAGAGCAAAATCTATACAAAACTGACCAGAGATGTCTCTTCTACCCACTATTTTAAATTTTATTTCAAACTAATTTTAAGTCTACTGCCTCTCCACCTGTCTTCCAATGTGTGTATTTTTAGAGTATTTAATAAGAAATGATGTTGTAAGTCTTCTAATGGGATATTTAACAGTTAATATAACAGTTAACATAACAATGGCGCAGCAAATATAATTTTTAAAATAACAGTGGCGCAGCTTCAGTTACTACTGAAGAAAAGTTAAAAGTTCCTCTATTTTGAAGAAAACTTACATTTACTTCAAATTTATGTTGATACCGCATTCTCACTCCAAAGTTACGATATGTTTGACTGGACCCTAGTAAAAAAGTGTGTAAGGGTATGTAAGTATGTAGTTTGGTGGTCCGTCCTCTCTGCCTACCCCTGTGGAGAAACGGCGTGATGGTTAGTTAGTTAGTTAGTTAGGGTTTTGGAATTTAATTCATATAATATAAATATTCAATGTTATTTATTTACACAAACGATCTCTTAATAGTCCTTATACTAACTTTTGATGGCCTCCGTGTTCGAGAGGCAAGGCTCTCGACTAGCAAGCAAATTCACGGTATCAAATGCGGCGTGTGACAAGTAAATTGTGTTTGATCAATTTGTGTCATTTCACAAATTACTCATTTAAAATAATATATAGTTTATTTACGGCACGTTCCAGAATGAAAGATACTCTCAGTATCGCCCTGGTGTAAGACCACCATTCAGAATTGAAACGTTGATTAAAATGGCCTTGGCCGTGTTTGGTGACCATATCTGAATAGCGAAGATCAGCCCACCTTCCTCTTTCCCATCTTTTCCCCCTCCCACTATATTTTGCCTCACAACGTACTCCAATTGAGGATGCTATGGTCTCACTAGCTCCAAACGGGATCGGTTGGTACTCTTGAGTGGTTTCATATTTGAAAAAAATAATATAGAGAAGAAAATGCCAAAAAACAGACCAATTATAAATGTTTAAACGTAGATTTAGATGAACAAAACTATGTAAGTTCCTACATAATCAATGAAAGCAGAACTATGTTACAAATTTTAAAAATAAAATTATAAGAGTTTTTACCTACAACAAATATAATAGAACTTATAAAATATAAAATACACAATTATTTTTTATTTATTTAAAAGAAACACAATCATTCCTGGGTTACGAAAAAACTGAGATAATTTAATAATATCCTTCTACCACCACAATAAGCGGATAATAATTCCGTGTGTCGGAATGGAGGCTACAAGAGGAGTTGAACTCACGACGCCAGGGTGGGACCCAGACGCGATGCCAACTGCTGATAACACTAACCGGGCCAAAATACAACAATATAGAATATATGTTATTATAGTTAGATATACCTAGATAGAATGAGAAACGGATATGTTGCCGCGCAAGTAAAATGAAAATGATAGGTTGTAATAGTAGTTGTACACACAATTAATTCATTAAAATAAAAATGAAGTCTTCGTGTTAAGATCTTCAATCGGAACTTTTTTCTTTCATTATTTGCAAGAGCTTAAGGCATCTCGTTTTAGTAGATGCGTAGATATCGTACGTTAAAAAAAAGTTTCCACACTTTCACCCAAATATCTATTATTTTTTTTTATTAAAGAGGAAACCAGTTCTCTTTCTTTTTAGAAAGACAATTTTTACCGGATCATAAAAATAAACTGTCAGTATTAATTGAAAAAACTCCTACTATTCGGAGAAAAATGAGTATCGCTAATTTATTTAGCATTAGAATCACTTTTGCAGGCCGTTTCCTGGAAAACTTTTAAAAAATCCTAATATATCGGAACAGATGTTTTTGCAACTGCTTTAGTCTTGTTAACATGTAATGACGAAATTTGAAAATTTTAGGATTTTTATGAACACGTGTTCCGACATAGTGCTATAATAATATATTTGTATTATATTATAAGTTTATCAGGAGACCTATCTATTCATTCGTTAAGGGCCTAAAATTATTAATAATTTGAAGGTATTCTTAATAGTTTCCGTGTACCATCAATATAAGCGAAAAATGTTCACTCAACTACTAATCAATCAACCTTTGAATGAATATATTTCTTAGGAAGTATTAAAATCATGTTTTCTTTTCAGATTGGAGTATGGAAATCATGGCAGAAGGAAGGTCTTGACATCAAGGACATCGTGTGGCCGGGCAACTCGCACACCCCTCCGCAGGGTGTCCCCGAGAAGTTCCACCTGAAGATCACCTTCCTGGAGGAGCCACCCTACATCAACCTGGCGCCCCCTGACCCGGTGTCGGGCAAGTGCGCCATGGACCGCGGAGTGCTGTGCCGAGTGGCTGCCGACCATGACATGACTGAGTGAGTACCTGCTCTACATACGGATTTTAAATATAATTTCACACATTTTTAATCCATGTAGTAAAATATATTGATCGACCTTATTCAGTAAGATATTCTTTATTAAAATTAAGTATTACGAAAGTGGTATTACAAATTTCATAAGATCCAACGCTGTACACTTACAAAGAAAGCAGATATCTTGATTTCTGTCTTATTAATTACTTGATAATTCTAATCTCAGCATCTTTTTCTAATCCATGCGTGTTCATATTAGGGGCAGGGGCAGGTCATATAGAACCCGATTGCTGGATTCACTTCAAACTATCCCGCGTTTGTTCACTAAGATTCATTTAATTAATTTATGTCTTGTTTCGTAACAAAAATAAATAAAACATTGCGTCATTAGTTAATTAATTAATTAATTTTGTGGACTGTGATTAATATGTTTTGGTAACCTATCAATTTGACACAACTATTTGGAAAGTGGGATAAAATTTAGTTACAATTGGGACCTAATTTACCCCTGGTCCTTAAGAAAATATCTTGTGAGACCACATATGTGAACTTTCCAGGTTATTTTAGCAGACACGATATTAATACTCACCGAGAGTCACTCAAAGCGTACACTTCACGGCTTGCTTTAGTAGAGAACATATAAACCTTATTCGTTTTCTTAGCAGACTCGATATTAATACACTCTTCTGGTCACTTAAAGGTGACACTGCACGGCATAAATAAACCACTCACCTGCGCGGCTTGTTTCAGTAGGGTCGCAAGGTAATGATAAATTGTCAATGAGGTGGGTATACTCCACACGTTTTAGATTGTTCTTGACAGAACAGGATAGGTAATTGGGTAAGGGAAAGAGGTCAGGGAATGTAGGAACATATGTTTCGTCAACAGTTATTAATATTAAAAATCCTTTTCATACATTATCATTATTTTTATTACTAGTAATCAAATTTCAAATATTTTTAGTATGCCATAAAATTCTCAATAGGGATGTTTATTAGTATTTTTGTAAAAATATTTCAGTAAATATTTGCGTAATAACTTTAAAGGGGATTTCACCGTTTTTGGCTGAAAAAATTTACCTACCTAACTAATATTTCTACTTTTATAACGGGATATTAAAACGTTGCGAAAAATCAATCATGTTTTTTACGGATCCAATGCTAACGATTTGGGAAGGCAACGTAATTAGTAATTACATACGTATTGTGGTAGAATATAATTATATAATAGCCAAAAATTGAAAATATTTTGATGGTGACTGGTTAACCACCATAATATTTTTTTTCGGTTATCTTATAATTTCCTAATATTTAAATAAGTACCTCAAAGATTGTGTTTCATGCCTCTATGTATTTATATAATGTGTACTAATCTTGTAAGTACTTACCCGAATGCATTACAAAATTGTTTTAGTCTATGCTTCAAAAATAGAACTACGTGTCATTGTGCTTTTGGTAATTATTGAAAGTAGCAGATGCCAAATTTGCCAAACGACAGTAAGTGACAATAAAGCCAATAAAAGTAATAAATTATAAGTCTAAGTGATAGGAATAAATTAAGTTGTTAGCGCCCTTGAGGTGGTTTTCTCACGAAAACTGTGCTTTACAAATAATCCTATCACCATTCATAGACATATTGGTAATAAGCATTTACTTTGTGGCTCGTCATAATTTACAATAAAAATATATAAATTTGTTATAGACCACTTTAATTTTAATTACACTCTACCTTTTTCAGAAGCACCCTTCCTTCGACAGGAGAATATTAAAACTAACTAGTGATGACAGGTAGAGTTTAATTAATATGAAAGTGGTCTAAAACAAATTCATATATTTTTATTATTTATAGATTCCGAATAATTACCATATTTTCTCCTCACAAATTGCCTTCTGATAAAACAAAAATCGCTTGCGCATATTGCTTAGGCCACAGGAAACCTTACAATTGCAGGAACGGACATACAACAGGTAAGTGCACGTTTTTATTATACGTTCAGGTGATTCGGGTGAAATGCAGATTACGCCAAACTCTGGGAATTGAATAAAAATGCACTTTCTAGATGAGAAAAGTGTGTAGAAACTAACCTAACTAAAAATTAGTCTAAATCAAGTTCAATTTCGGTTATTCGAGTGACTCCGAATTTTACCCTCCGATCGCGAAGTGCAATTTTATTAAACTTTGATCGGCTGTATCTCCCTCAATTTATTCTTCCGCGCCTTAATTCTTTTTTTAATGAGTTTCTACACCCTTTTCTCATCTAGAAAGTGCATTTTTATTCAATTCCCAGAGTTTGGCGTAATCTGCATTCCTCCCGGTGATTCTTCACCATAATCTTTGAGGTTAGAGTAATTTGTCAGTTTTACTTTATTGGGTATAAAGCTCTTTTTTGTTGGGTACACGCTCCGACAATGACAGTAGGAGGGATTTATTTTTTTTAAAGTGGGAGATTCGTTTAAGGGTGCGAAAAAAAAACAAATCAAAAGCATCTGGTAGAAGGTATCTGTATGTTTTTCCTGTGACTGCACTCTTTCTAGTATATCGCATAGGTTCCTTTGTATCGAATATCACTCTCAATATTAATTAAATAATACCCAGTAATACCCACTCCCATGTTCGAGATAGTGTAATTGTTCCCCACTCAATCTCTAAGTTATAGGTGGCTTTTAATTATTTCTATAACTGATGGTATATTAATAAAATCCTCTTTTATTTGGATCGCATTCGTTATAATATATTAATTTAAATAACAATGAATAAGATTTTTTACAATTGGAATCTTAATTGAAATAAAACTCGTATTAGCAGAATACATTGTCTCGTGAGCTTTGTGGCAACATTTATTTTTCGGTGACCGGATAAATCATCAAAATGATAATTCATCACATCTTAAAGTTATATAAACTGATGAAACAAAAACTTTATTAACTGGGTTAAGTAGGTTAGGTTAGGTTTAAAATTTATTTTTCATCGATTCTAATGACTTTATATCACTTTTTAAAAGTGTGTTGAATTATCACTGTGTTGAGTTATCATGGAACCGTGTAGTGCATAGCTAGGCAATATTGCTAAGCACTTGTTTACCTCGTTAAAAGTAAACTAGACAATTTCTTGCCAGCAAGGTATTTCCGTTAAGATTTCCACATTGTTGGTCAAGATTGTAGTTTATTGCCTATATTGTATGTATGATTGTATGTTGTGAGACTGAAGGTGATGGAATTCCGATCAGGTAACCAAACATGGCAAAAGTCATTTCAAGCAACGTTTCAATTCTGAATGGTGGTTTTATACCAGGGCAATGCTGAGATCGTTCCACTCTTAACGAGTCGTAAATATAATGTTAATTATTTTAAATGAGTAATTTGTGAAATAACACAACTCAATCAAATAAAATTTACCTACTTGCTAACGGTGGGATTTGAACCCGCAACTTTTAGCTTGCTAGTCGAGAGCGTTAACCCTCGACCACTGAGGCTACCGATATATCTATTTGAAATCTATTTCCTTTTAGCTCTGTAACCCACCCGCTACCAAAACTAATGATTAATAATAATAAATAATTTCGCATTTTTTCGGTTCCATGATAACTCAACAGAGTGACAATTCAACACACCTTTAAAAAGTGATATAAAGTCATTAGAAACGATTAAATTTTTTTTTTGCCTCACCTAACCTAACCTACTAAACCCAGTTAATAAAGTTTTTGTTTCATCACTTTAAATGACTTTATATAACTTTTTAAAGATGTGATGAATTATCATTGTGATGATTTATCCGGTCACCGTTAGAAACATAACTTACACCGATGTTATTGTAAATGATTTGCTTAAAACCATGCGGTATATTTCAAATAGTTAATAATGAAACGTTTATTTGTCAACAGATAATAAGTTTGTTATTTAATAATAATAGTAATAAAATATTTACTTTTCAACAGATTATTTGTTTTTTATTTAAAAATAATAGTAAAAAATATTTTTTTGTCGACAGATTATTAGATTGTTACATATTTGGTGTGATAATACTTACAAAAAGATCAATGCTCAGCTATATATTCCGTACAGGAATGCAGCTGGCTTTCTGCAGCGCCCTTAATCTAGAAATATACCTAAAAAGTTAAAAGGTAAATTAAATTAATTCAAATTAAATAACGAAATCAATAATACGAGTAGGTATCCCTGTGATTAAGTATTTATACTAGCAGTGCAACGATATTGTCCAAATTAATATATAATTTGAAGTATGTTAACTGTAAACGACACACTTTTTTCAAGGCTTTTTTCATTTCTTAGGTAGGTACCTAAGAAATCTGAATAAATTAAGTACCTAGTTTAAAAAACACAATGAATAAAAGTAAGTTTTAACTTATTCTAAAAAATATATGTAAGATTCAAATCCTTTCCGGTTTCAACGAAATTTTAAATACACGTCTCGTATTAGAATAAAGAGCTTTTACAACCGCGACAAGAAAACTAAATTCAACCTTACATTATGTAAATATAATATTATATCCTACTTCAAAACATAACGTTATCATAATCGCGAAATAAGGAGTATCCTATATCCATTTGGCTTATAAAAACAATGCCCCCTAAAAGCTTTGTGAATATGGATAACGGCGAACTGGCGGAAAGCTCACGGGGAAAGTTAAGGCGCTGATCCCAGAAAAGGCGCCTATTAATTACAATAAAAACGGTGTTTTCCTGAACTGTATTAACACATGCGCAAAAGTTATACCTACATACTACAACCTAGAATAATAAAATTACGTTCATATTATACAGTTGAGAACAGTCCGGAATAAGAAAAATCCATGTAGGGATTTAGGAAAGCCTGGGTTGTTTCTGTTCACTAAATTCTTTCAAAAACACATTCGGGGTCTGCAAATTTGGGGGTATATAGTTGATAGTTGTATTACCCGGTTTCACCAGAGTTTTCTGACGCTATTGGTAAAATTACTAATAAAATATCTTTTCTCAATTATAATATACATTTTGCCTTAATTAAAATGCAATTTCTTTTTAAACCCACCAGATTTAAATAGTTAACACAACATACCGCTTCTAGTTTTACATTCTATATAGTTTACATGTATGACGGTGTTATATTAATAACCTATATATAATTCATGCACGTTTATCTTCGGTTTAGATCCATTAACCTTAAAGAGTTAACACAACATACCCATTTATTTATTTATTTATTTATTTATTTATTTATTTATTTATTAAACGCCATAAAAGGCTTTTACAGTAATGTGAAACATGGGATTATAAGTACACAGTTCAGGGCTATCAGAGACTTGACAATTAGAAATAGCATTTTTGATTAAAATAATACATCCACAAGCAGTTTTTATTGATGCTATACATATACATTTCACATATATGTATATATTATAGAATTATAGAATTACATCCTTTATAGTTCATACTTATATCCAATGGTGCTATAAGCGTAGCCTACTATGTAAATAATGCATGTACGATCACGAGGCTTTTTTTTCAAACCCCCGGACTTAAGTTAACACAACATGCTCCTTGTAGTATTTCACCCTTTACAGTTGATATTATATCAAATAGTTCCATACCCATAACCTATATATAAAATGTAAGGTGTAGTGTGAGTATGTATAAAAAAGGGAGGGATGGATAAACCGCACGTGGAGCCAAGGGTATAAAAGAATATCGGATCCAATAAACGTAAACGTACCCACGAGTGGCTGGCTTATTGACACCCCTGACCCGATGCCTACCTGAATCTAATATTAATCGGAACGTAAGCGATCCCACTCAGCCCCCAATAACATGCTCACAATACTTTAGGGATGCGATTTAAGATATCGTTTACGTATTATATTTTACTTAATCAGTATGCTGATATTTCTACTTTATTCCGTTTTTCTCGCATGTTTTCTGGCAAATTTTTCACAATTCATTAAAATATTCATTCCAATACGCATTCAAATAGGGTGGTAGTAACTGCATATAATTTAAAGATAAAACTATTTAAAAGAGAACAACAAAGCAGTATACACACACCAACTAGACATTATTATATGATATTCGTGGTCTCACAATATTAAATGTCAGAAATTATGGAGATTTGTTAAGGCATCCAAAAGAGGCTGAATGAAAATGTCGTGTGTGTTATGTGTATTTTTGAATAAAAATTATAAAAACAATGTATTGTAAGTAATGTATCACAATTATAATGTAAAGTAATGAAAATAAATAACTTTGTATACATAACATCAACATGTTTCAAAACCAATGGTTTCTTCGTCAGGATAAACATGTAATGAAAATATTTGTATATCTGAAAATAAAATAATATATTTTATATAAATGTACCTTCATAAAATTACACACTGGAACAAAGTGTAAGTTATTGGTTATTTTAAATGCAGATATTATGTATAGCAGTTTTTTTTAAGTAAGCTTCACACAGGAGGCTCTAAGAAAAAAAAACCTTCAGGGCATATGTCATCTGTGTAGAGAATCTTTTATGGAAAGGAAGGATAGGAAGTTCTGGGAAAGAAAAATGTATGAGGGGTGGGTAGGCATCTGGGGGTCAAAATTTTCAGGAGTGAAGGACGTATGAATCTCTCTCTCCCACTACGGTGCAAAGCAATGCGCTGGAGAGCTCAAAAGGTGTCCCTCAACCAGTTTCTCCCGATTTGGCCCGCCACGCAGTAGGTTGGTAAGATCAAGACAAACCACCTCACCTCCATGAACCCTGGCAGCCCTGCTAAGTCAATAAACGTAGCAAATGACTTGCATTACCTGTGGCAGGAGTGATGGTTATCCATTAAATGGTTCCCGGGTCTACGCGCCTCATTAAATTGGTATGTCGTCAGTGTACGTGATGTCGTGGTTCCAGTATCTTCTGTCTTTTTCGTTTTCATACAAGATATGTGAGAAAGAAGAGGACGATCGACAATGACGTCTTTACGATCTCTCTCTCGGACTACTACAGGTACCTACTTAGAATATTGCATTATTTTATAATATGATAAAAACTCTCTTGAAAAGAAATTGATTTATGTGAATTTCGCTCTCAACTACTCCCAATCGCCTGGAGCCAGTGAAACTACGGCACCCCCGATTGGAGTGTGTTGTTAGGCTGAAGGTATTGGGGAGAGAAGGGAGATAGAAGAAGAATGTGGAGAAGTACTTGGCTATTAAGATCCTAAATTATGCCCTTATTTGCTTTGTTATTTTTAATTTTCTGATTCAAAGATTTAAGTTAGTTTGAACCCGTTAGCTTAATTTCGCACCATCTGCTTTGTCGGGAATGTACCAATGATCGTTACTTCTACAAACCTTTAATCGATGCCGATTATTCAACCGTGTAACAGGCAATGAGTAGACAGATTCCCAGTGGTCGTTTTTCTTCCTGAATATAGTCACAAAGGATTTATATAAATTTGTACTCAATCCTCGCTAGCTCGGAGCTTTGCAAGTGCAAAAAATATTCATTTGTTTTTTCGAGAACTAATTATTCTTCACTTTAATGCTTCCTTTTTTGCTCATAAATGCAACATGAATAGTTAATTCATTTGATAGTGTCAAGTTTTCTTGGGGCGTCCCCGACTTTTTCTAACATTTACTTTAGAGTGACAGATTTCTCCTGAGACTCCTTTTTACGTTCATCAAACCATTCAAGTATTCCTTTTATCTGGATTATACTGACAGCCTTACCTTTTATTAAAAAGTATTTAAATCAGTTAAGTTTAAACGTTTAAAGCATAAGTTTTCGTAACTCAAAGCACACAATGCCTACATTAGTATCACATTGTTAAAATATTATTGACATGCCGTGTACTTCATTTATTTTCATGTAATAAAGTATTCCGTTTGATTAGCCGCAAGTTGTAAACTTTAATTCATAAACTATCCTTACATTTTTAAAATAAGGACCAAAAATTAGAACACATAATACAAATTCTGCAACACTGTGTTTATCAAACGGTATATTAATATTCATTCGCAGCTATGTATATATAATAAACATTAACCATCTATGGTATTTTTACGGAAAACCACTGCCGGAACCTAATCTAATACATATTATAAAAAGAAACCCGTGTTTCCCTACCCGCCAAAAAGCCGGTGGTAGATTTCCCTTGGTTTTACATCGAAAGTAAGAGAGTTTGGTAGGGGTGGCTTATCGTGGGTGGGAGTGGGTGATGAAAATGTGCTTTGTTATGGGAAGGCCGCGAATGCTTCAGATTATTTTAAAATGGGCCTGCTCACTGTATCGGTGAGTCTGGAAGGTTCCAGAAAGTTCATGAAGGTTCTCAAATAATCTAGAAGGTTCTAGAAGGAGAAAGTTCAAAAAGGTTCTATAAGGTTGGTGTGACGGTTTCTGTATACTAAGTGGTGAAGTGTGACGGTGAGTCTTGAAGGTTCCGGAAAGTTTTCAAATGCTCTTGAAAGTTCTGGGAAGGAGCCACAACAACGCGTGGCGGGGTACAGCAAGTTTATAATAAGTTATACAAGTTATCTATGATAACCATTCAATTATCTGTTAAATTAATTTTAAATATCCAATGAATTTAAGTATACATTTGCAATCACTAAGATGTCGCACACTGCCTTTCCCGGTTAGTCTACTTTCTATTATTTTCTCACCAAATATTACCAAAGAAAAAATACTAAGCTCGTTATAGGTAGGTACGTTTTATTCCATTTTTTGTATTATATTGGTCATTTGCCAGATTATGGGAGGGGACCTACCACTTTCTCAACGGCTATGTGAGGAAACCTAGACGCATGCGTCAGGACTCTAATTTTTTGTAATTATCAAACTACATTTATCTTTAAAACGATTATAGTCCCGCCAGTCTCCCGGATGCGTAATTTTAAATATTTACAGTAACTCAAAATAAAGATATGTGTTTGTCTGATAGTTCAGCATCTAAAGAAAGAAAACAATGTTGACAGTCGTAGTTATGATTACAAAAAAAAAAAAAATAGGCAAGCCGGATATCGTGGGCAGTTGGTCACACTATCATGGGCTGGTCGCGGGGAGAGTGAGCGCTTTGTAGGCCGGCCACAACAGATTGCTGTCACTTGATTGGATGCAGGGACTGGGTCTATCCGCCTCCAAGATGGGGGAGATAAACAATTCAGTACGACTGAGTTTGGTACAGCAACCTCATCATTAATCAAATATTAGTAAAAAAATAAAATCTGAAAAGGCGAAAAACAAATACAGAAAATATGTTATAATCAACAGCAAATTGACGCTTTTCGGTAGTATCATAATTAATTAAAATTCACAAGTTGAAAAAATAATTTTTTATCCAAGATCAAAAGTTTTTTACACCCAATTGATACATAATTTCGTAGAGCTTTATTGTAAAATCATCAATTAGTCGTCTATAAAAATCTAAATTATTAATTCAGTTCATGGTATTTGGTATGGTATTTCCCAAGTATTTCCAATAGTACAAAAATTGCATAACCCATCACAGAGAATGTTAATTAAAATATTAGGTAATCTATTTATATTTTACTTATTTTAAAGGCCCAGAGGGCTTTTGGATACTAAGTGGTACATCTTTAGTAAAAATGGACAAGAAGAAAATACAAATAACAGAAAATTTAAATGCATCTTAAAGTGATTACAGGTAAAAAAAAATTTTTCGAAAAGTTAATATTAACGAAAATATACAAAATTTGATTTTGGGAATAATTTATAAAAAAGATATCAAAGAATACGACAAATCATTAGAAATTTTTAATAATTAAACAATAAAAGCTCTAAAAAATACTATTTATCTACGCAAGATGAATTTAAACTTTGAAATACTATTAATACGTTTTAGTTTAACTCGTACTTAGTAATATTCTCGTAAAATTATTGATTTTGTAATATTCTCGTAAAACCGCAAGTTTAACGTGAAATCATTTCTTCAAAACTAGGATAGTCTTAAACATAAAATAAATAAGAACCCATGAAATACCTTGTGGTTGCGTTTTGCCATCCAAATATTTGTCCAATCGGGGCTTAACTTTCCAATACAAAACTATCTTAACGAAATTCAAATGAGATGAGTGAGATAGAGCGCTTGGCTATTGGGCTAAATAGAACATTTGTTTCATTTACGTTTTTATGGGAGGCACATCTAGTGTTTATCTTTATTTTATGTCATTAACCGTTAACATTTGCCTGTAAATACGTTTTTCCACCAGGAATAATTCCTGGAATCACATCCCCCTTCCCTCACATATTGCACTATTCCCCTTGCCCTGTTTTACACATAATTGATTCTTTGTATATACTCTATCCGCTTAAAATCAAGCAATTAAATATTTCGACTACCCAGGGGATGGGGAAGGGGAGGTGTTGGTTTCACCCTCTCTAGATGAGAGATATTTCACTGGCATGAAATTCAAGTAGCGGGTCGGTTGTCCAATGTGAAATGTGTGAATGGCCTCAGTAGGAACTGCACTGCGAACAGTCTTATCTACACTATTGTTAGCACCTATGTATTTGAGTGCAGCGTAGGTAGGTACCTACATAAATTGCTCTAGCACTACTTGTGGCGGTTAGTTTCAGTCAATGGTTTAGAATACGTCAGATGGGCCCTTACCTTTTACCGAAACTAATGAATTTATGAAATATTTTCTTAGGATAAATTAATTAAGTATTTGACAAGTATCAATACAAATAGTAATCCCAAAAAGCTTTCCTAGTATATTCAGATTGTTCTGTTTTGCTATGTCAGCACGCTTTAGTTTTGGTCATTATTCAATTATTTCAAAGAATATTATGTACCAACCTGCCTACTGACATTTAAAAACTCAAAATACCGTTTTTGAGTTTAAATAAATAATAAAAAAAAATTAAAAACTAAAAAAAAAAAAAAATAGAGCCTACGAATATCAAGTATAAATAAATATATATTTGTATCATGGCGATAATACAGCTCGCAAACTGGCGACTCAAAGATATAACACGGTAAAATTGACAAAATAACAATATTGGATCAATTGAGTACAATTTCTACCTTAACATGAACGCAAATCCGGCGAGAAGACCACAGTTTCGATAATAGTAGATAGAATAAATGTAAGAATACACAAAGAAACGGAAAATGGTACTGCAGTGAGTATGCCACCAGAATATCAAATAGACCTACCTTGATGGTATCCTCTTTGTTCCTTCAGATGCACAAAACACTCCACGGCAAATTTCTTCACTTTGAGCGCCACGCGGACTTGATCTTGTAACTTTTTATTTGTTGCACAGTAGAAAATGTACTTCCCGGGTACTTCGTACTTTCTTTTCCTGGCGACAAAAGGAGAAGACGGGTAGGGAAAATAGTTATGGATTAAACGAATATTGATCAGCAATGCCCGAACAATAATAATTCTTGTCAGAGCTACCTATATGCTTGTATTTGTAACCTCATTCTCTCAAGCGCTCTTCTCAAAATTGATAGGCATACCTCAGTCGACTTTTGCTCCGTCCGAAATTCCCGAACTGATCGTATTATTTATGTCATCGCGACTATCTATAATATTTTACATCTACGGCTCCCACCCTATAAAGAGTACGGGCGCTGCATGGGCTGCTGGCAGTTGCACCACGCCTGCACTTGGACCTGAAATATGCACTTGGCCTAAATTCTTGCGGCTAGGACTAATGTATTCCAAGCTGACTCCTTTCATTGTGAGTCTGTTATGTTTTGGATATTTATTACATTGGAAATGGTTGAAAATTCGATATGAAAGCGGTGGCGTTGGCGAAATATTGTTTATGGAAATCCTTTTTCTCTTCTTTTGTTCCTTTAAGAACTATTATGTAATGACAATTCTGTAATGATATTATGATTGATATATTAATATAATATTATGTAATGACAAAACTAAAATTCTGGCAAATAATATTTCTACAGAGCATGTTGATTTGAAACAATGTACATTTATTGAAAATCTGGTCGAATTATTCGTTTTGCTGTTAAAAACGGGACTGCACGCCAAGAATGAATTAACATAGTTCGTAACAAAGTATCAGTCAAAAGCAAATGTTTTATTGGGACGACGGAACATGTGTTTATACAAGTATCGATTTTGACATACTGATATTGTCGCATTCCATCATGATATTTACAAGGAAAAAAAAACGTGTTCTCGATATATTCTGAATGACTAATATTTTATCAGAAAAGTAGCATCGTATTTTTTTTAAGAGCATCATTATTCTACGTGGGTCCTCGGTGATTTTTTTTAAAAACGGCGTCAATCAAATTAAACATATTATATAATTATTGTTTTGGTTAAATATTTTAAATACTACCCAATAGTTAGGTACTAATCGGCTTCGTCCAAGTTTTTCAATACATTTTAAAAAAAAATTGTGGCGTAAATTAAAGATTTGTTTTTTTTTTTTTTTTTTTTATTATTTTAATATAGATCATAGTTACAATACTAATACATACATTTTTTACAAAATATAATATTTGGGTACATAATTGTCATGTATACCTTATCAGAAAAGAGGAGCTCTTGTGCCTGATAAGGGAGCCACGATTCTTACTTCAGTGATTCAATGTTATGTGTAAAATATAAATATAATATATCCATATATTTTTTTAATATAAGTTTTTTTTGAAAAAAAGTTTGATTTTATTGATTTGTTCTTGTTGGTTCGTAATACAGCGCAATTCGGAAGGGAGATTATTGTAGTTTTTTATGGCTTGGTAAATATAATGGTTTTGCATTTGAGTTGTTTTAAAGATTGGCGTAATAAATTGATTTCCATTTCTCATCAGTTTGTAAAATTCTTGATATTCTGTGTTATTTTTTTCTTTACACATTTTTATAATTGAAGTTTGCTTAAATATATCATCAATATTTGGTACTGGAAACATTTTAAAAAGCAATTTTGTTGGGAAAGTAGAGTTTTTTTTAAGTATTACCTTTATAATAATTTTTTGCGAGACTTTTACTGAGTTTAGGTTGTTTTTATAAGATCCTCCCCAACCTATGATTCCGTAAATAAGCAGGGAGTGGACAAGAGCATAATATACATGTTTTAGTATTTTCACATTTAAAATATTTCTTAACCTAACAAATATATATATACATTTCCTTATTCTCTTTACTAACTCCGTAATATGGCTTTTCAATTTCAAATTTTCATCGATGATCACACCAAGATATTTAATTTCAGAAGAAGAGTTGATTACAGTACAAATAGGATTAAGTAGTTTACAGTTGACATTGTCACAATTTTCATCATGGATTATGATATTTACTTTGTGTTTAGGTATTTTTTGTAGTGAAAATAATACATATGTTGTTTTTTTGGCATTAAGTGTGAGTAGGTTATTATCAAACCATGATTTTAAGATATTAATACATTCATTTGCAAGTTTGTTAACTAGTTCCCATGTTTGACCTTTTATTAATAAAACAGTATATTTGTATAATTTTTTAAGGTTAAATTAAAATTTTAGAGCTCCATACCTCATACGGAAATAAGTGTTAGCTTAAATTGATTTTGTTGATCAAATAAATTAAATACCAGACGAAAAAAATGTGTGCTAATTTGATGATGCCGGAGCTAATCGTTAGAGATTTTTATGTAACGTTTTCTGGTTTGTAAGGAATATTACAAATTTTACGACCACTTCGAGCCAATACCCACAATTAGCAAGATTAAGCCAGACAAAGGGTGTTCCTTGCTTTGAAATGACATCACTATTCGAAGCATATTGTACATATGCATAAATATATACAATCCACAGTATGTTCCGGTTATCTCAACTCCCGTAGTGCGACCTTTTCCTTCTTAAATTGTAAATAAACGATTTATTTCTAGCTCAAATTCTGAAGAAAATACGTGGATATGTTTATTTTATTTTCATAAACCATAAATACCGTTAAACTGTTTTGAACAATTAAAGTTTATATTTCTGATTATGATCATTGTACTAAAAATGCTTACTTTAGTATAATCATTCGTAATTACTGATTTTAAACACGATCTAAAAACACACTTTCCCTCGGGCCTGTGTGATGTGTAACTATAATCTTTTTAAGGAAAAGAAAAATAATAAGTTCTGGGAAGATAAAAGGTATGAGGGATGGGTAGGAAAATAGGGATCATTATGTCCATAAGTGACTGACGAATGATATTTTCCTGCCGCTGCGGCGTAAGGCGATAGGTCGAGAGAGACCGGTTGAAGTGGTCAAAGGGTCTCCCCAAACCAGCCTCCCCTGATCTAGCACGCCACACAGCTGGCGCATCTTGAACACACCGCACCCGATGAACAAGGCACCCTTGCTAATTCACCAAACGTAGCAAACCGCTTTGGGTGACCTATGGCAGAAGTGTTGGTTATCCAATAAATGGTTCCAGGGGCGATGGTACCCACAATCTAAAATGGATCCAAATGACCACAATTTCATTGCGCCATGGAAAATATCTGGTAAGACGGTTATCACCATTCGTCGTCCGGCGTGTCGTTAACCCCAGCGTATTGGAAAATAAAACGAAGATCTCGTTTTGGCGGATAACCGAAAATGGCACATTAAAGATTTATTTCCCAACATAAAAATAGGAAATATTTAATCGCTAATGACAGAATGTTGACTAATTTCTGCAACCAACACGAACATCTAAACATACATACGTATGTTACCTACATAAATTAAGTTATTATTTTTATCATATTCTCTGGAAAATAGCAAATAATATTAAAACCGTTCCAATTCACTCCATACTAGATTACATATGCATACACAATACACATTGCAGCGCGCCGTAAAGCAGATGGTTTATCCTTGAACCGTGCATCGGATGCCACATTGCGCATTCGACTGCAGTCAGGGGGTTAAACCAGATACACTATAATAATACGTCCAACTCCAGTCTGGCAATACCGACAACTCTGGCCACTAGAGGCGCTAGCGTACCATATTGACGTCGACATTCCTTTCAATGGTGGCGAATTGACTTTATTTAGTACTTGGTGGTGGTGTTTTCTGCTTCCTATTTTGATCAATATTGATTAAAAAAATATACGAAATGTCTCAAAAAGTAGGTTCTGTTTGTCTAGTTTACGGATGTTATAATTACAAACAACAAAACACTACCAAGTGGTTTTTCCAGATCCAATACGTTGACGGTGAAATATAATATGAATTCGTTAAATCCTAGCAAAAAAAATGTTCTTGATTCCGTAAAACTTTGATTATACCATGAAAATGTAATTCTTAAAAAGCTAAAGTTAACTCAAGGAGCATTATGTGTTTATTTTGAAGATATAAATCAATTTTGACGCTCAAAACATATTTTTCGAAGATATTTATATAAAATATTAATGTATTATGTATTTTTTATAATTAATTTATAAGAAAATTTCTCCTGAAAGCTTATCACTTTGTGATGGCATTATTTATTATATTAAATCATAAATAACTTTGTTTACATCACTTTAATATATATAACCTCTACATGTTTCGTTAACAAAGTTCACCTCATCAGGGGCAATTATATACTTAAGTCAAAAATTAAATAAAGATTACAATTGGAAAGAATAGGTGGAAATACTGCACACAGGATATAAAGCTTTTCAAATAAATAATTTAGAAATTAGAATACATGTTAATATAAAAGCAGACTTAATTTCCCACATAACTGGTCTTTCCCGTCTAACAATATTGTAATTCCTTATTCTGATAAACCCTGCCCACTCTTACCCCTCCCCACTCCTTCCACTTCTTCTTTTCAATTATAAAGTATATTTAATTTTTGACTTTAGTATATACTTGCTCCTGACGAGGTGAACTTTGTTCATGAAACATATAAAGGTTATATATATTAAAATGATGTAAACAAAGTTATTTGTGTTTTAATATACTATTTTTTATACTTACATCAACTTTTTTAAATATATTGAAATCTTTTAATGAAATTTCTCAAAATTATGAAAATATTTTATTACCTTTCTGAACCATAAAAGACACAGTTAACAGCCGCTTCAAAATGTTTTTACATGTGGGCAAAAAGCACTAAGGTCGTGTGTGGGTTTCTATTTTTTTCGATTTCGCTAATTTACTAACGTAAAATAAAGAACATTTTTCACATAAAATCCTTTAGAATGTATGAGAGAAAACCAAGGCGCATAACTCATGCCACTATTGTAGCAAGTTACCATCAGAATGAATGGGAAATGTCACAAGTTTGAAGTATTATTAATTTTACAGGCTATTTGGTTAAACTAACATCTAGATGCAAAACTTCACAACAGATTTCACCAAAAACGTATTCTTAGTGTACAAAAATTTTGTAGTAAATTTAACTTGAATAAGCCAATGTGTGGCGAGTCATAGTTTGATTACATTAAGGACCAAACGGTAACACGTGGTGTGATAATTTTACGGCCTCCATTACAAAACTTTGATATTTTTACAAATACGTAGCTTTATAACTCTTGCATGGAGAAAAATTATCCTATTAAAAAATTGACAGCAAGTTCCTGATAAAATATTTGTCATTCAGAATATATCAAAAGCACGTGTTCTTTTTCAATTAGATACAATGACGACATGTTATTATATAAGTATGCCAGTGTCAATATCCGTTTTTATATCAACACGTGTTCCGCTGTCCGCATATGACATTTGCTTTTAAATGATACTTTGTTACGAACTCTTCCACGTCATTCTAAGGCCCGTTGTCCCATTTTAAGAAATTTAGCACATTTGACTTCCAAAATAAGAAGAAAATTACAGTTTACATAAAGATGCCAAGGAAACGCCGGGGATTTCAACTAGTTTATTATATTTTTCCTTAAGCTTGAAGAGTAAGTTGTTTTAATCGGAAAATCGCTGGAGAACACAAAGATAATTGTTTTTGTCCATTTGCAATAGTATGTCATAGTGACAGTAATTGTCCGTGTGAATGCAATTTCACCGATCCACGAAGTGTCGATATCTAAAACAAACCCATTCAACTACACGATTGCTTTCTCCACCGCGACCGGCGCTTTCATTGGCAACTTAGTTTTGCGGCAGGACGATAAAAAAGTGTAATATATTATGCTGTCGACAGCAAAATAACTATCTGGAACATAAAAATAAACACGAAGAAGAAAACACGATACCGAACATTTTAAAAAATCAACCAGTAATAAAATGTTGTTTTTTAATATTATACACCAATTTTTAGTAGTAGATATCTTATTAAAAAAATTGTTTGATAGGATTAAACCTTCCGCCCCAGGGACTGGCTCTTAACAGCCGTGATAACAGATTTTAAAACTTAAAAAAAATGCTTTGACTGAGGATAGTATCTTCCTTCTAAGGGACTGGGGTGGACTCATCTAACGTAAAATATTAAAGTAATAAAAACGGTATGATAGACAAAGGGTATGAATGGTACAATCCCTTAGGCGGAGAAAGCAAATTCATATTTTATTTGCTTACTTTCAGTTAGTATTTCTTGAAGTGTAGATTTCATCCAACTTATGTATAATATATAATACGGAGGAACATGTTTAGAAGAAAACGTTTCTCAAAATCACGCGCATGCGTACTGCGTATACCGGCCGTAATACCCCAGTATGGATGACAGATTTTTAAACCGCCCGACACTTAGAATTAGGGACGTATTACTATCCTATTAAGACGGAGATCGCGGAATGTGTTAAAAATCTGGTTGATTTGACAAATATCGATCGGTCGCGCAGTGAAAATATTAAAAAGCAGTAATACCCATTAGCAGCACTTTCCGAGGAATATTTTAAATCTAAATATGGATTTACAAAAGCAAATAAGGAACGCATAATCAAATTGGCCAAATTCCAAAGCAATTCAAACCATTTCGAGTCAGTGACATCGAAAATGCCATCTAAAGAAAAGTAAAGTTAGCAACTAAATGCGAAAATGACTGTGTTTTTGAGGATCGGAACAAAGTGGTACCAGTCTAAAACAATCTTTCGTGAATATTATTAATAAAGTAAATATTTTAACCCGAGCAGTATACGGCCCTCTACATCGTATAGCTATACCAGTACTGTAGCGTCGTATAAGGGAATCTTTATGAGTAAGACTGCTTTAGTTTAATATTTCTCAATTCTGTATTCATAACACAATAGTATTAAATATCAAACACAAATTAATCTTCTTTAATATAACTATCTAAACATCTAACCTGTCATCTCATTGGTGCTGGTGAAATGGCAAATCACTCTTAGAATAATTATAATTAATTATTAATCATAACGTCGCGTTTATTATTATTAATGACAAGTGGGTACGACACATTCTCAACGATATTACAGACTAATATCCTCGGGGCAGGTATTTACTCACCCGTGAAAGCTTCATATCAATATAAATCACCTCTTGACGGCTACTTCAGATCACCACGGGTCCATTCACCAGAAATAAACTGCCGAACAAATAATACTGAAAATATTGGTTTGACGTGTAGACCATTATGTGCGGAAAATCACTTTTTTTATCCTAATATGATGAAAAGTTATCTTTCATGGAATGAATGCGGTAACCCGAAAGCAGAAATATAAATCAACATTTATTTACCCTTGAAAAATAAATGAAAAGAGATATTTCTCAGTTTTTAACGATGCCTTTAATAATGCCTAGTTTTTTCTCAGTAGGTATAAATATTTAAAGAAATGTGATTTGTGAGTGTTATTGAACAGTAAGACGAAACAATACCCTTAAATAACGCCAGAATCTAAACGACGTAAGTGAAGCAGCGGTGCACAAAAATATGCGACGCGCGGCCCTGGTGTATTGGACAGAACTGCGGTTGAATTTGCCCTATCAAATCGCTAAAATAAAGTGGGAATCTTATCGACATAAGTGATGAAGTCGTGTAAAAAACAGTATTTGGCGCGCGGCCCGGCGAATTGGATGGACCTACTGTTGATTTTGCCCTAGCAGGTCTAGAAAATCGATCTTTCCGTGGGGTTTATTTTAATTAATTCTGATGAACGTATTACTAAAACCTCAAATATTTCCATAGGGATCCCTTGTGAAGTTCCTAACTCATCGTCTAAAATAATAAAATCTGGTGCTTAAGGCTAATTTTATAGTTGAAAAACGTTTTGTAAAATTTTCAAACCATTTTAAATAAAATATTTTAATTGAATTTAATAATCTTAAATACTAATAACTGACATCCGTGGGAATCCCTTTAGAAACAATTGAGAATTTAGTAATACGTTCATCAGAAATAATTAAAATGTGAGTGTCGACCACACCCCTTTATTAGAGTCTTATGTCGCCTTAAACCACTACCGGACTTTAATTTTCTTTTTATGACCTACTCGTTACAACAAACGACTACTTTTTTATTAATTATTTCGGTACATGTCATTGGAAAACATATACAAATAAAAATACATTTTAGTATTTAGTAAAATATTAAACAATTGCAAAGCCTGTGCGTGGGCATTATAGTAATTATTATCACATTTATATGTTTTAAGAATAAAATATAGAATTGAGGTGTAAATTTTCTTTGAAGACAGATGGTACAAAACAAAGATACGTGAAAAATGAAAAAAAAAAAAATATATATTATGTCTTTGGTTTAATGTGGCTAGAAGGGTTTGATTTTTTTGTGAAATTGTTTGGATGCATGTAAATACACTTATTATTTCAAAGCATTTACAGCGCCCTTGAGGTGTTTTTGCACAAAAACGGCGCTATACAAGTCATCCAAGTATAATTATTATTAAAGCAAGCAAATACTTTGGTGTGTGACATTATATAATAAATGAAAAAAACACACTTTGTAATTCACCACTTTTTATTGAATTAACAAATGACAGCCAACCAGGTTTCGCTTGCCTCAAGCTTCGTCAGGGCTATTATATTAACTAATTTAAATTGCATACAGATTCATCTGCATAAACATGTCTCTTTCTCTCATTACTCGCTGTAGGTTTATCTTAGGTCCAAAACATATCTTTATTGAAACAATTTTATGAAGGGGAAACCTTTGATTTTATTTTAGATATTCTTGATAATCGATGTTTGTGCAATTGCACAAACATCGATTAGAAATAGATAAAACTCCCAGAAATTTCTAGGAGTTTTATATAACGATAACCACAATAACCACAGTAATCTTCTTTCTTAGTTTGAAAAATATAATTTTCTTTTAGATCAACCGTGAAAAGTATTGCAACCAAACTGCTGCCGGAAATTTCTCACCCGTAAACTTTTCGCAGCCGTTCGTGTACCTGCAATATTCTTCCACAGCATTTCACAAGTAAACTTTGTGAGTCGTGAATTTTTTTCTTTATAAATATAAGTAACTAGTAAGTAAAATACAGGAAAACTTGATGGAGCCATAGTTTGTCTCGCTGTAGGATTAAATCATCGATAAATCAGCTCTCGACGCATATCGTCAACAATACGATACGGAATTCGAGAGTACTTTTAAACCGTTTATAATAAATCCAGCAAATTAACCGGGCACCGCTAATAAATCACCGGGGCTGGTTCGATCTATTCAGCAAATCGTCCTTCAGTCGTGCGTTATAAAACCAGCCCCACGAGCGCCCCTTGCGACAAGTGACCCCGCAGTCCCGGGCTCGGGGCGAATATGGGCCAAAGACATTGACCCACTTTGCCCCAGCTTCCCCCTTGTAATTCTTACCCCTGGTTTGGAACTAGTTCCCGGATCGTCGGAATGCCCGGAACGAGGAAGCGGATCCTCACTATAAAAACTTCGGTGCATTGCATCGCTGAACTGTGGCTAACTTACGTTTATATCTTATAAAGTAAGCAAACATATAAGGAATCTTTAATATAAAATGCTACCACATAAGATACTTATGGCGCACAAAAACGTCAATTCCGTCGATTAATACTTGCAGCAGTCTTCTACTAGTAATGTGCAGTAATGCCTGGGTACATTATTGATCCCTCGGGTACACGCCAAACTTGATAACCCCGAGTAATTTTCTTCCCCTCCCTCTTTTGTGGAGTTAATATGGGAAAATTTAAAAAATGCTGTAATTTCTGAATAAAACCTGTATTTCGATTGACATCAACTGTTTTTATTTCTTTATTTAGTTATATTAATGTTGAAAATAACATATTAAAAAAAAATAATGTTGTTTTTTAAATAATATATTTTTTTAATGTAGAGAAACGTTAATAGTTAAATAAAATGTTGACACAAATTTTTCATAAAGAGCTCTTGCGCTTTGTTTATTAAAATATTATGGGTAGGTATATGGAAATTATGGATACGAAAGAATAATAAAAAAATGCTTATCATTACATACTAAAAAAACAAATATTAAATATTATTATTAATGATTGCGAATTTTTTTTTTTCTAAATTCAATGTATAACTCCGATTCAAAAGATTTTAAAATATTAGGTACCTACCTTTGCACTAGGAAAGTTGTTCAGTCCAAAGGGGTTTTATATTCCCCCATTTCTGGTAATATAGTCCTAGCGCCAAGTTTTTGATTGCATCGAATTAGTATCCAGAACGGACGCCAAACGTTTGAAATTTCAGAATGGGATTGCACTTATGCTACCTACTAACTTTACTATCGACATTACGTTCTACCTTAAACTCACATCTAAACTCTCAATATACCACAAAACGTATATCGTGTTCCGATTAAAAGCACAGAATTTGAGCGATGAACTTGATTACCGTGATGTCTGTACGAATGTGGATGAGTGCAAGCGAGATGGAATGCTTGCAAGATCTTATAAAAGGCGATGCACGTTAGTTGTGGGCCTCTTTTGTTACAAGCAGCTCCCCAATAAATATCAGTACAAGATCACGTATGATTATTATGTACTACCTTCACCCGCTACAATAATACGTAGCCTCTATACCACATTAGCATAGAGCTACATTTGGCATACATTACAATTACTGAAGGAATAAAGATAAATAAATATTTCAGCTTCATGAAAAGTTCTCAATCGTTATGTCTGCTACCTATAAACTCTCGGAACTATGCAATAAAAAATGAATCAAACAAGAACTAAGAGACGAAAATTAAGAAAGTAATTGATACTTTGAGTCACCTCGCTTCAGGAAAGTTTCATAGAGTGTAGAGCACGCAATACTGTGCGTTGTATCGATCGAAAGTATTTACGAGTAATTTGACATCTACCCATTTAAAAAATTAATTTACACGCAAAAAAATACCTGTATAACATACCAGAAACCACTATAAACCGTGTCCTTGGTGATGAGTGACCCACTTTACTGCGGTCGGCAGATGGCACTAACGATCGTTTGCTAAATCATAATAGAATGGGAGTATACGCGACAATATTATTTATCATCGGTTCACGTACGAGTATCCCGTTGTAATTGTTAGGTCGTGTGGAAAACGCGATAAGCCTTTGGTAAATTGTATCATTCTTTGACAAAACCGTACTGAAAACGCTGAAAGATTTAAATGTTTAATACATGTAGTCTTAATCTCCCATTGCTCGTGTCGACACAATATATAGTATACTCTAGCCTTTAAATATTAATATATGTGTTTTATTTGATACTGTACTGTTGTGAAATCGATTCAATTCAATAGAATAATAAGTACATACCAACTCTTTGTTGCTAACAGTATTATTGTTTGTTCCGTGCGTTTACTACTCTGTGGTGAAGTATTTCCTAGGATTGAATGCAAAAGGTGTTCGGTTATTTTTTTAGTTTCCATGGAGATTTATATTTTAGCTTTGCTACCAGGGCAACTACAATGTTCAGATAAATAATTTAAAGTCTCAATTAAGTCACAACTGTTTCTTCTTTCTTTCAACCTCGGTAATCTTAGTTCCTCGAGTCTCTCTTCGTATTGCCGGTCTGTCAAAGCTCTTGTAATTTTTGTAAATAGTTTGTGCACTCTCTCTCTATTAAGTCTATGTCCTTCGCAAAATATGGATTGTATATTTGGAAAGCTTATGGATATATATATATTTGGTACAATACTTATATTTTCATGTATAATTTTATATTTATTTTTCGGGATAACTTTATTGAGTAAAACCTCAAATTGTAATATTTAATTATTTTATAGTGTGGGTCTCACTGGGTGATTTACCCGTTCTGCAGGCGTGGTCCGTCCATTCATTCTGTGGATGCTCCGCATCCCTGGCATTTTAAGATTTAAATAATTGGACTTCTAGCCGTAAACAGCAATACTGCAATTTAAATATTTTAATATTTTTTCAGCGACCTTAATGTGATATTATTATTGATAATATTATTTTCAGACATATTATTATAAGACATCGTGCATAT
The DNA here is from genome assembly GCF_061612785.1 of Hesperophylax consimilis. Taxonomy (NCBI): domain Eukaryota; kingdom Metazoa; phylum Arthropoda; class Insecta; order Trichoptera; family Limnephilidae; genus Hesperophylax; species Hesperophylax consimilis. The sequence goes on from NC_142842.1 coordinate 33,016,301, forward strand.
ATATAGATAGTATAAAATATCTAGGAATTATGATAGACAAATTTCTGAGATGGGACCTAAATAAAGACTCGATTTCCACAAAAGTCAGAAAACTTACTCATCTTTTCCTGGGCATTAGAAATATTCTCTGCATAAAAGATCTGAAATGATTATATTATGCTCTGTGTAACTCATTACTTGAATATGCATATTTGGGATGGGGCGGATGTACCAAAACAATACTGGATCCCTTAGCAAAAGCACAGAAATCACTACTAAGGGTCATCCGAAAAAAACAATTTAGGTACCCCAGTGATGTATTATTCGAAGAGATACCAGTTCTTGATGTAAGGCAAGTATACATAAAAAAAATTATATTACACACTCAAAAACAACGTCACCACTACCCTTCCATTGATTATTATCACGACACTAGACATTCAAGGAGGAATCCAGTTGTTCCACCTACTACTATGACATCCTTAGCCCAAAGACAATTCTATTACCTTGGTCCAAAATTATTCAACCTCTTACCCGATTTATGGAAATCGAAAAGCATAAGCATTCTGCGTAAACTAGTTAATGTTTGGCTTCTAGACTTAGGAAGAGTCGAAAGCGAACTTATGATGACCAACAGATAAACAAAAATGTTCTGTACTCACATTTATTCATTGTTATTGGCAGTTAAATAAAAAATTCCTACCATGCATCTGATTGATACAATTCGATTGATAATTTTTGTGATTGATAATGTTTATACAATATGTTTTCATGTACCTTGTTTACATTTTTCTTGATTATGTATATTATATTATATGTACCTTGATTATGTAAATTAATACACAGCATAGTAACAGCGAACAAATTAAGAAACCCACCTAATATTTTTCTTATATTGTAACTATAAATTGAATTAATCCAATATGTTATCATGTACCCCGATACAGTGTTCCTTAATAATGCATATTATTACATGTACCTTGATAACATTTATCAGGTGTTTTCATAAAAAAAAACTAATATTCGGGTGTACAAATATGTCTGAAAAAGTTTTTATTTTGATTACTTTGAAAAATATATATGTATATAGACTATATATTACTAGCTTAACTATTAATGTAAAGTATGGAAATATAATTCATAACAGCAGCGTGTACAAATGTTAACTAAACCAGGCAATTTGGCTGTCCTAAAACGGGAAAATTTCCTAGTTGAACAGCCAAAGCTTCCTTAATATGTATGTAATTATTTGTATCTAATAAATAAATAAATATCATCGTTCCGTTTTTGTGTACGGACACGATACAAACAGTGCGGGCGAGTCTAAATACACATACGTATACAAGCAATAATACTGTAGTGTGGAAGCGATCTGTAAACCGTATCCAAAATGCTACAACTTACGTTCTTTCCGCGCATGCGCACTGAGACCCACAAGCCAATATCTTCGTCAACTTTATACGATATTAATGACAGCATCCAACGTACAAAAACCGTCTTTAACGCTCATATGTATAATGCACAGAATCGTATACTCTATTACTAACCCATTGGATTATATGCGCGCGCTGCTTTGACAGTTTGCTTCGAGCTTGAATACTGAAGTCGAATTCTAATTGAATATTATTAACCAGGGATTTACTTTTTAATCAAAATTTTAATAAATAAAAATTAATACCCAAAATAAGGTGGATACTTCACAAACGCGTTTTAAATGATTTTAGTGAATTGTTTGGTTGTATAATTAAATCATTAATGCTAAAAAGTTTTGTGTCTCGGCCATTTGCGGAAAAAAAACTTATTCTGCATACTGGAAATATTGAGTTAGACGGTACCTAATTGTATCTTGTTAGTGGGCTAGCGTCTAGATGTGCATATTTGATATCAAGTACGTAGTATGTACGAGTATAAACATTTGATGTCCAGCATCCCTTCTACAAAAAATCACTGACCGCCACTGCCGTGCTGAGGCCCCCATTTTATAGTTTAAAAAATAATTAGTAAAAGGATGACATGAAATGAAATAATAAATTGAAAATAAAATAAAATACAGGTAATCAATGCGGTAATTCCAGAATAGGTCGCACATACGTTATGTATATTTATATTGAATATCAATGTATTACACACCTTATTTATTTTATTTAAGCGCCCATAGAGCTTTTAAATGTAAAAATGTACATCTTTATTTTTTTTAGTTATACAGATTACATAAAAAATCAGTGTTAGCAAAATATAGGTTGCATAAAAAATATCAGAGTTAACAAAATATATGTTGGATAAAATATAAGAGTTTATATAATATAGGTTTGATAGAGTACAAGGAAGTGAGTCAAAAAATAGAAAATCTGCCAAAATCTTCCAAATCAACGATAATGAACAAGAAAGTATAGAATTACTTGATAAAAATAGTTTACAAAGTAGGTAGAAATAGTTCGCACATACTCCGCTTAAAGTTTGCTAAGTTCAAATTATTGTCAAATACATTTATATTATTTAATTATTTGTTACCAAGAATATGTAAACGTTGTATTGGAGAGTAAATACTATAGTTGGAATGAGATGTATGTATGTAAAATGCTGATATTTGCCTAGTTGTTAGTGTAGGTGTTATTGCAGGAGTTCACAACAATCGAATTTAGAGTTCAATAATTTAGCCATTTCCTTTAGCCTTTGGTAAAAGTTTTGCATTTTTCTACAATTAAATATAAATTGTTTTGTAAACACCAGTTATTTAGCATGTCTATATTAGATTGAAGAACTTGACAGTCGTTAAAAAAGTTTATTTCTTAATATAATTTAATATCGTCGGCGAATAGCAGTACATTATTGAAGGATGCGTGTGGCTGGGGGATATGAAGGAAAGTAGAAAGAGAAAAAGAATACTGAGCATCAGGTATTTTACTTACCAGACTAAACAGCGAAAACTATTCCAAGCAATCCATCCATTCGAATAAATGAATCAAAATTAAATTGTTTCAGTTTTCCAATTTGTTTGAATGACATTTGACTATCATATTAAAAACTCACAAATAAAAAACTCTAGCGATATACCTATTTTTAAAGTCAGAGCAAAATATATTTTCAGCTCACATTGTTATTTCTATTCCAAGCATAAAACTTATCGTTTCCAACGCTGACAACGGCTAGATTTGTTCGTTATAAAAGTGATTAAGATTTTATTAAACTATAAAGTATATTTGATAATCAGATCTAAATGCAATATTGAACTAAAAATGGTTTTTCAGACAGTAAAATACGAGTAAGGGTCGATATTATAATAGCATTTGGTAGGTGATGATAGATAAAAATACCCCTATATCCCAATTTGTAATTACAAACATATAGATATCGCCAGATCTCTCTGAGTTTGGCCTCGGAGTACGTCTCTTAAGTCTGTAATCCCAAGTATATCCACAGAAGGGATTGAAAAAGTACAAAATCGTTTTATACGATACCTTGATTTTAAGGGCTATTGTCCTGATCTGAGTCATAATTCCACAGCAAAAATAGCCACCTCTATGATACAATGCCTGGAAATACTTAAAAGAATTCAATTAAGAGTGCCCATCAGACAAACCTTACGAAACCACAAATTTTACGACCCTTAAAATTCACCAACACATACCAATATTATTCAACATCGACGAGGTTTATTCCCTTTCCTTCCGTCCCACCTACCCATCCCAATAGTCAAATGTAACTCTTCTGTCTTTTGTTTCACTAAATTAAGTTATATCATCGAAAACCTTTTATCGGTTGAGTAATTATACCCATTTTTCCATTGATTATAAAATATAATAATTACTCGTAAATAAAAGAAAATAAAAATCATTGAAAAATATCAGGATGAGGTGAATTATCAGTAGGAGGTGAATTGGTTTACTGACACTACAAAAGGTTCAGTGTTAGCACTGAAACAATATATTTTTTGAAATGTCTCGGTTAGATGATTTCAAAGCACACCATGTGTTTTTCTCGTGGAAGGGAATCTCAAGTTTACTCATCATAATTACTTAAACGTCAGAATGTGTAAAATGTATTATTTACCCACATTTGCAGGAGTAAAACTACTGTTCTACAGTATGGAATTAAATAGTTCCTTACAGGCTAAAATATGTAGACTCTCAAAAATAAGCGATCAGACCTGATTAGATAGGTGCTGAATAACTTAGTCATACTTGCTCCCTTCTAATTTCTCTCCCCGAATTATTCCATAACTTTATTTGCTCCAGGCAGTTGGTCTCTTATGTGGAATCACAGAATAATACTAAAACAAATGTTACAAAAAATTATAACTTGTTGCAAAAAATATATAGTCAAACTCAAATGTTTTGAATTATTTTACAAGCAAAGTTGTTAGCCTGAAACACTCATCCACATTGAAAAATCTCCTGATAAAAGATACATCCCGTCCCGTCCCGTTGGCGTCATGTATCTTTTATCGGGAGATTTTTCAATGTGGATGAGTGTTTCAGGCTTACAACTTTGCTTGTAAAATAATTGTTACCCTTTGTGCTATGCATAAAAATTCTTGTCTTAAACATTAGTTTACCAAAAAAATAATAATTATTAAGTTTTCGCTTAACCAAGATTTACAGAAACCATTTGTAAGTAAACAAAGCGTCTATCCCGTCCAAACATCTTAATCAGAGTGTTTTCTAGAAATAGATTTACTTAAAACTTGTTTAAAAGACGTTAGACGCCAAAGGGTATATGAATTGGGAATACAAAGTATTGCGGCATTCTGGGCGGCTGCCAAGAAGGTGATCCAAGTTACAAAAAGCTGGCACGGTCGGGACATAAATACCTGGGATTAGCCTCTTAGGGGTGAAACCTGGGGGAGGAAATGGGTTCCAAGAAGGGGTGGGTTTATCTACGGCACGCACGGGACGGCAAAGTGATCATCGTATTAATCATACGCTTAATAACGCCTTTTCCGCAGATAATTTTCTCGTTTTCCAAGCAACGACAAACAAATATGGAAGGAGCGTAGTTCATGTCGTACTAAAACCACAAATATTTTTTATGGGTTTTCATAATTTATTCCTCGACATGGGTTATTTTTTGTTGGTTGAAACATTGAAACATAAGTATCAAATTACTGTTATAATTGTAATATAAGAAAAACTTAGAGTATTATATGATGTTATAATATCATTGTATTCGTAGTAACGGATTTCCATTTGCGTGATTCTAATTATTTTATAAATACATTAAAAATAGATATATATCTCCATGTAAATCTACGTAGAGAGAATTTTTTTATTAAATTAAATCTCTCTTCTCGATAACCCATTTAAACTCTTTACTTGATAATATATTTGTTTTGCCTTGGATTCTAGTATCATTTTCCGCCTTAAGGACATTACTAGCCACAAACACCATATTCTGTTAGAGCCTCCGAAGGAAAGATCTGACCGGGTCGTCCATACATTATAAAAGATTTTTTATCTTTTTTTCTGCAACGTGGTGATTTGTTATTTGTAGGAAAGAAAATGAATTATTCTTTTTAGTTTGTTTCAAATATTTATACTTAATTCTATGGATAAAATTGTATAAATGTATATTTACAAATTGACGGGTTTTTTACGTTGATAATTTAAAAATTAAAACATTTTCAATGCTTTTTTATTGTGTGAACTTCAAAAAAGTGAAGTGACAGTTTACTTACTAATTTCCACATAAAAGAGATGTGTTTTCTAAATTTCTTTTTCTTTCAAAATTAATGTTTCGAGTGAAAATTTTTTGGTAATTTTTTTTTTTACCGTCTTCATGTTTGATACTAAAACTTTATTATTTATAAATACGTTTACTTCAAACATCGGAAAGATAATCTTATTCGGTTTCTAAAATGGTAATTGTTTTTGCGACTACATCATAAATGAGATATAGGAACACTTTTAAAATACCATTAGAAATTTCACCGTCGCTGGTACTTGTAGGTAATAAAATTTAAAAGCCTGAAGGTTTCTTGGCAAAAATTAGAGTGATTTTTTTTTAAATTTAAAGCTAAGTAGCCGCGCGCCGCTTTTACATGGGTTCATTTTTACTACAAACTATTTTGAATTTTTTAGTACTCACGTTCTGTACTTTTATAAAATATCAATAAGTATTGGTAAGTAATAAATGCCTACTCTCGTTACAACGGAGTTTACGACACTATGTAAAATATCCACGGTTTTTACTGGCGCTTTTCCGATATATTTCAGTCCATCAAATAATAATATGAAGGCGGTGTTTTTACGTCATGCACCAGAAGACATTTATACCCCTCCCATCCTTTTACTCTTTTACTCCGCATCCCTGCTCCCTCCAACCTCCTTTCCTCCCAACCTCCTCGCCTCATCCTATAGCAGCGAGGAGGGAAAGTTCATTATTGTTCCAGAAAAAGCGAAGGAGACAAATTATCATTGCAAACCTCCCGCATACAAACCAGATAACAACTAATTCTATAAAGAATGCTCTTAGCTGAGAGTAAGTACTATATTTAACCATGTCGGTTATTAGCAATTAACACCAAAATTATCATTAACGTATAAATTACGTTTTACCATGATTATAACTTTACTGTGTGATTATAATATTTACTGTGAAAAGACCATGCTTACAAAAAAAAATTCATAATTTTTTTATTATTTAATTAATGAAAATCAAAATTTCCAATGAAATCATAAGATTTTTAAGTATGAACTTAAATACATACTTTCTTAATTATAAACCATACATTTTATGTAACTTCTTTAAGTTTTTTAATGTGGAATTATACAATTGTCCTCGATAAACATAAAGGTACCAAAATACTACAAATGCTAATTAGCAAGTCTAAGTAAACATGACGATTTCACATTCGAAAAAATGTTTTATACTGAACCATTTTGACGGCCACCATTTTAAAACGGAAACCAAAGGTACAGACTGATAGACGCAATGCAAAATGGTCGAGTTGAAACAGGAATTCGCTATGATCAGTCAATAAATTGATACAGAGACGAATATAACTCCACTAAGCACTTTAACGATGATGCAATGTGATATGTTGATGTATACTTTCGAAATGTTATTAAATTATTTTTGTGCATTGGGGTCGGATGTCTCTGTGCTCTGCATAGACCCCCTAAGCACTCAGGCCACATTCCCATTGTTCCGTCTCTCTTGTTTCACCATATATTCCTTTGACAGCAGCCCTTTGCCTTTAATAACGTTTACCAGGGCTGTTTACGTTGCTGTTTGATGGTGTCTGCTGGTTTTACAGAATGGCTCCACAGGTAACAGCATTTATTCATTAAAGTGGGACAAAGACATCATTGATAAAATGGTATTTCTTTTTAACAGCTTTTAGTGAAGTACACATTTTACCACGTAATCTGTCCAATCGTTTAGTTAAGTAAATAATAATCAACTAGTTATATTATTCAAACACGCCAAATAACGGTTTATTATATATATAATCATTTCTGATTGCACTTGAACAAATAAACTCTAATTTTAGTGTTCGAGGAACGAACAAGGTTTGGGATAGCCATATTTTGAAGGGCTATTCCACACAGATAAAGCATGGATAAAGCCTATGGCTTATGACAGGCGAATGCGATAACACAATTTGTAAGGTTAATTCACAGTCAACTTACCGGGTGGCGAACAAAATCTGCATCTCGAGAATCATCTGTCAGCACTGGAACGGTGATCGTTGTCAGGTAGCACTCGTTATATTGAATTGGATTGCGATAGTTGCGATAAAATACGTTTAAGGGATTATTCCGATAAATAACCAGCGATAGTACACACATTGGTTTTGACAAGACAAACGTTTCGATGCGATTGTACGGCTCACGGCACTCCTTGATCATAGCTGACGTGTGTGAATTCAAAAGTTCAAATTCTGACCATAGGTACTATTGGTTAGCACACGGCCTGTCAAAAGCAAATCGGCGTGACGGAACAGTTAGTCTGGATGGGACACTTTTGGCACGAGCGTTCTGATGACACAAATATCCGAATACCTTCATATGCAAAAGCAATTGTATAACATTTCACATCCCTTTTAATATTCGACCTAGAAATATTATTTCCTCCAAGAGAATCAAAAATAACCGGTACCCTTTGTGGAAATATGAAAGTGTCGGTTCATTTGACCTCGGATATAAATAAAAATTAAATACTGAAGACAATATTAGTGATTTTTTCAAACGAAAATCTGAAACAGAAAAATCAGAAAAGGAAACGGTCACATCTGGGACTCGAACCCAGGACCCTTGTCTTTCCGGGACAATGCTCTACCAACTGCGCTTTATTATTATTATTTTTCGGAATAACTTATTGAGTAAAACCTCAAATTATAATATTTAAATATTTAGATGTGACCGTTTCCTTTTCTGATTTTTCTGTTTCAGATTTTCGTTTGAAAAAATCACTAATATTGTCTTCAGTATTTAAATATTATAATTTGAGGTTTTACTCAATAAGTTATTCCGAAAAATAATAATTAAATAAAAATTCTTCCGAGCCTTGTTCGCAAATACCCCATTAGCGTATTTGCGGAAAGTTAAGAAGTTCGATGGTTTCATTGTGATATTAACTGTCCACAACATTCCGGCGAATGCTCCTTGATAATAAGTAATAAACCAAAGCCTTCGTAATAAACCGCAGTCGTAATCCCTTGTTTGTTGTCTTCGTAAATAAAAAAAGAAGAAATTTCCGATGTAAAAGTTATAACGTAACTATTGACTGGACAGATAAAGCGCGCTCCTTTCTTCAATGGCATATTATTATTTATAATAGTTTAATAATTTATTTGTCCTCAACAAAAATCCATTTGGAATTAAGTAATTGAAGATATATGTAGCTTATCTTTGACTAACATAGTTTTTAACTTACAATCCATCACTCCATTTCAGTGCAAGAGTCGTCAGAGACGAGAGAGATATTTTTTTATCGAAGCTCTGTCCTACTGCTAACTAGAGACAATATAATATAACAACTTGTAAAATGAGGCAAATTGATTGCTTCCACCAGGTCATCAGTCAAAAATATATTTTTATTTATTTGGGTATGTACATGTACAACGTACACCAATGAGCGTGATGCTGCGAAAAATTTGTACAGGTAGATTTTATTTATTTTCACTATTTATTAGAGAGTATATACATAGTATATTGCACGCATATGACATAATATTGGAGCACTGCGCATGGCATTATGCTGCTTTATTTCTGGTATTTATTTTTTATTATGTATGCTCTATAGTGTGCACATTGGAAAGAAAAGCAATTTTACGATGGGCTCCTGCCCATGTTCTTTTTTCTACTGTACCCAAGTACATGGATTTGACTAGAATTTATTTCTTAGTATGATTCGTCGCTTAGTAAGATACAGATTGATGTGAAAACCTTTGAATAGGTAATATTAATCTAATAATGTAAAGTGTAATTCAACAAAATCAAAACAAAATTTTATGGAATGTTTACCATTGTAAATTCAAAATCTGCTTTTAGATATAACCTTTCTTTACATCTATTTATTTTAATTTTCTTTGTTTTAGTTTCTCAACTCGCTTTTAAATTTTTATTTTTATATATATTGATTCTCTAGAGCATTAATTCAACAAAATCAAAACAAAATTTGATGGAATGGAGGAAAAACAGACTTTTTTTTTTTTTTTAATATTTATTTGATATTAACTTATTTTTTAATCTTCTATCTATTTCTACTCTTCCTTTCATTCTCTATCTCCTCTCTTTCTTTTGTCTATTTTTGATTCTCTAGCTTATCAATTTCATCTAAATAAAAAGTAAAATTTCAATTTGATAAACTCACATGTCAATAATTTTTTACTATATTGCTATTTTTGAATTATCATATTTGAATATTCTTTTAGTCTATTCTCTACGTTTATATTATTTAAAATATATAGTTAGCAACTTCTTATATCAACCAAGAAAACTTTTCAAATTATTTATAAAGTGCAATAACTAAGTAAAAGTCAATAAAGTAGACAAAACAAGAATTGCATTTAATAAATCTGCCTATTTCTGACTGTCCTAAAACAGGTAATCTCCTAGTTGGACAGCCAAAGATCACTGTAATATGTATTATGTCATGTTTTTAAAAAAATTAATAAATAAATAAATAAGGTTATGTAAGCAATACAAGAAAGGTACCATTCAGGTATATTGAATGTATATGAAAGTAAATACTTGTAAGCCAGGAAACTTTCTACAAACAGCTGCCTTGATGGTGGTCACACTGACCGAGCCGTTAGCTTATGAAGGTGGAGGTAGGCATAAAACCCCAATAATCAACGAACTCACTGACTTCGATTGAAGTTCCTAATTTTACTGTGAATGCCTATTCCCTTTAATACCTTTAAACCATAAAATTAGCGAAAAACACCGGTAAAAAGTCGCCCAATTGAAGATGGAAATAATTGAGACAATAAATTACAATTACCAACATAGCAAACCCATTTATTTATCCACTAAGGTAATTTGAGACTAGATACGAATTTAATTACTTCAGTTATAAATTATTTTCTAGTAAAAAAGCTTTGTTTTCCCGGATACCTAGGCTTCCAAACTACTTGGAACTTTTCAAAAGTTATTCCATTTTGTATTAAATTACAAGACCCTTGATCGATCTATTTTCCTTCCCCTCCAGATTTACCGTTTCCTGTAAAATATTGTTGAAAAAATATTATGGCTATATTGACTAAAAACGGATAAATGAATTAATAAATGATTAATAGAAAAACCATGTTAACTTTCTTTTTGTACATCGCTTTACAAGAAATAAGATGGTTGAGTGCTAATAGATACTACCAAAATTTAAAAGACAAGTTTTCACTAAAATAAGACAACATTCCATCTTATTTATGGATGTTTCAAAGTGCATAACAAATAAGTTGCGAGCTGTAAATATTTTCAATGACTTTTGTTACTGCAGTTTTCGTGAAGGTTTTTGGATCTTTTTAATCACTCGAGGTATGGAAACTTAATTAATATTAAACCGCAAAATAATAATACGAAAACATGTGAACACTGCGGTTTAAAGCCAGTAAATCTACCTAGAACTGCTCATTGCGGCTTAGAGCCAATGACTCTACTTAGAACTGCTCACTGCTGCTTAGAGCCAATTAATTTACCTAAAAGTTCTCACTATGGCTGAGAGTCAATGACTCTACCTAGAACTGCTCACTGCGGCTTAGAGCCAATGAATCTACCTATAACTGCTGACTGCGGCATAGAGCCAATGAATCTACCTAAAACTTCTCACTGCTGCTTTGAGCCAATTAATTTACCTAAAACTTTTCACTGCGGCTTAGAGTCAATTAATTTACTTAGAACTGCTCACTGCGATTTAAAGCCAATGAATCTACCTAGAACTGCTCACTTCGGCTTAAAGCCAATTAATCTATGTAGATTTCACCGCTTATCCCATATTTGTAGGTCTAAAAAAAATTAAGGCATCGTTAAATTTATAATTCAATTAGATGCCAAAATTTTCTGGTTTTCAAATAATCTGATTGATTGTGCAATCGTTAAAAGACTAAGCACAGGATTGAACCCGGGGCGCGTGGGTAAGAACCCAATGCGTCTGTTCACCTAGGTTAATGAGGGGCGAAATAAATTTCTTGCTTCATATATTATATGATTCGATTGTACAATATTCTAAGCCAGGTAAAAATGAAGTTTCTCTCTACATCTCCAGATAATACTAATAGTCCACGCATACAATCAGTATCGAAAAATGAAGAAAGAAGAAACAACACTGTGCTTCAATAATATAAAGCCGGTTCAACATAAAATCAGAAAAAAAATGACGAGCTTTTTTCCCTTTGGGCGAACGCGAGCTTTTTCCCAGTATTCTTGTATTCCTTTCATATCTGCTTCGCAAGTCTTTTTGGTTCCCTCGCGGTTCCTTATTTTTATGTTCGACTGTTTTCAATACCATTGTTTACGTCCCACATAATATATTATTTTTACCCTCATAGCCATTTATCAACCCTTGAATTTTTCAATTTTATATTTGAATATAAAATATTTTTCAAGTGAATTCTTCACGTTTTTACTCATACTGATACTGTAAAATCAGTCCAGTATCATTTTAAAGTATTAGTTTGATTTTATGCAATTAAAATACAGATGTTTATCACAATAATTGTCATTTATCAAAATTCTCGAAGCAATTTCATTTAATTTATTATTTCGGACATAAAATTTGAATAATTATATAATATATTATTCGAAAAAATTCATTTGAAACTATCAATAAGTATATATATCGGTCTGAAATACTACACAAAGCGAAAATTAAAATGTATTGTTTGTTTAAATAATTACATTTCAATAATATCGACAAATACACACGAAATATTATGTACTACGCTCAATGTGTAGCAACACTTATAATTATTGGTGGAAATAATGTTTTATTTATCCTGATTACGGAATGTTTCTTATTTTATTAAAATGTGTTGACAGTAAAACTTTTCTAGACATTTTGTAGATAAAGCAGGGTTATAAACTCTCTTCAGTAATTAACTTGTAGGTATAATTTCGAATAAAAAATCCCCCTCGTTCCTTTCCGTCCTATTATCCGCGAGCGAATATTATTTTCCTCCAATTAAGCTCCCAGAACAACAGAGTTTCTAACTACGACTATCTTATTTGTCCAGCTTCAGAATGGCACCATATTAAGATAAGTTGTAGAGATACTACCCAGTCTACCCATCGCCTAAAGAGAGGAGGTGGTATGCTACAAAGGAAGTGCTTTATTGCAGCAATGGGGGTGATTCGGACTCTGACATATTAGTTTCTAGTTTAGCCACTGCCTAGTTTTTAGTACACATCATTTAGCTCCAGCTCAATAATTCTCGCCTTAAAAAATGAAAACTAATGGCTAGGTACTTTGTAATGCATCTTGACTTCAGTATTCATCACACTAGATTAAGTCACAATGACGCAAAAAATTAAGTTATGAAACCACATTAGTACAGAGAAGCAATATTTATTTTTCGACAAAACTCTTTCAGATTTAAAGCGAATAGAAAATTTAAATGATTACAAATCAAGAATAAAAATCTGTCTGATCATATATCAATGGAGAAAATTCTGAAAAAACATTTAAAATGACATGGAAAACAAATATAATAGAACTTTAGTCCGCCACATTATAGGTCAACCTAGTGAGGAGGACTAAGAAACACAATTTACTATGCATAGATTCAGTTTCATATTTTGTAAGTACAATGTTTAAATAGTCGAAATAATAAAAATAAAATATAAAAAAGTTCAAAGATTAGCAATTTTCAGTGAGTTTGTACTTTTGGGTGTTTCATTGGATCATTTTATGAAAAAAATCGACTTTTATAATTTTTAACATCTTTGCAGTTAATATGACTGAATGCAATCGCCATATTTTAAAACACAAACTTATCAGAAACCAGTGGAACAAATACATTTCCAATTGAGTGCTAGCTTTAAATTAAAGAGGAGACGAAGAAAAAGGTGCTACACAACCACCTTTAAGTAACATTTTCCAGTAATAAATATATAAAACCTAGAAATAAAATAATTTTAAATCTTGGGTAACGAAGCAAACAAATGATTTTTTAAATTTACCTCACCGAGTCTTGAACATGTAACTTCTCGTCCCAGAAATCTAACAACTGCAAACAACTTGGGATACTGCAGCAAGATATTGAAAATCGCCTAGTTAGCATTATTTTTCTGCTTATGAAGTCAAAATGTAGTGCTGGTACGAATGCTCTCTTTTCAATTCACACAACTTATTAAATGCTTAACATTTTTATAAAACACCTTTAGAAATATTTCATAGATTTTAAAAGAACCTCAACAACTTGAATCACGGTAAAAAAAACTTTCACATGTTTTCATAAGTTTCAAATAAATTGGATTGCATACCACATAACTGCCTCAAAACAATTGTACATGTTAACATAGGTCACATAACTGACATTCAAAGTTATTTTGTCGAGCGAGACCTTCGATAAAACGAAAGTAAAGTCACACTATTTTTTTTTTACATACAAACTACATTAACTTTTCTTCTTTAATAAAAATTCATAACATTTCCCGATTTTGGAGGCTCCGCTTTAGATGTATTATTTAAATATTTTGAAATAATACCCACCGAGTATAAAAGATATGCCTAAGAAATCAGAACACGAATCTCCGTTAGGTGTTCGCTATAATGTTAACTTTATGAATATAAACGCACAGATTTTGGTAGAAGATAATGTAAGAAAACCCGGGTTTTCTCTCGCGATCAATTTTTTCCCTCCTGAGCAATAAATTTTCATTTTTAAGCCATTTGCTCTTTCTGTATTTCTACGAACCCTTTAAATATAAACTAGTAAAGGGTTAATGTTAAATGTAAAAAGAAAGTCGTTTCCTTTTTTGTTACTTCTTGTTTGTTCTACTTAACCTCCTTTTTTTATTTGTGTACTGTTTTGTATGTGACACTTATAATTATGATATTTTTCTAATTTTGTACTCCTTCGTATTTGAAATTTATAACTTTGATATCAAAATACCAACGTAAAATTGTAGCTCTTAACTCCTACCTATGTAGGTATTGTAAGTTCCTCTCGTATTAGAATGAGTTTTGTAACTCATCGGAATTGCTCTAGAAAGAAATAAAAAATAAAAAAAATCAGGGTCGGAGATAACGCCATTTTTCCCAGTAAAAAATGCTTTACGAAAACATCATTAAAAAAATCCTCCAATCATCTTGCTTCAGAGATTACACAAAAAAGTTCTGTTAAATTGTGTATTTACAATTTTTTCTAGACAGGTGCACAAATATTTAAATATAGTTTGGACGCGTTGCTCTCTAAACTGAGGACACCAACTTAGAGACACTCATATTCGCTTGCAAAATGTTTGGCAGGAGAAGCAAAGGAAGGTCACCAATGCGCTTAAGTGACAAATTATCACAGGCGTCCGGTATGGGGTGTCCTTGGCTCTCCACGCAGCGCAGTTTTTATGATCACATCAAAGCGAACATAGCTTAAATTTATTCTTCACACAGAAGACTTAGGTTAGGATGTTTCAAAATTTAATCACATTTGATGAATATTAAATCCCCGATCAACGACATTTTGAAATTTTTACATTTGAATGTTCTCCGTTATACGCCGATTATGGGTGCTTTTCAGCTTCCGAGTCATCAGTAATATATGAGTTTGCCTGTCAGGAGCTTGGAGGAATGCTTACTCACCTAACGCATTGCAAGGATTTGCACGGCTTACGTATAGAAACATCGTCAATTTAATAATTCACTTTTAAAAAACTCTGAAATCTTTTCTAAGAACTGTTTTTAGAATAATTTCTTCTAACCTTCTACAAAGGCTATAAACAGTATTATTTATTTCTAACACCATCAAAAAAGAGATGTACCTAACACACCAAACACGGTGAATTGCAATAGGTACTGGCTTACTCTTTGGGGACCTCGTTTGGAGTGTGTTGAGAATATGTAATTCTTGAAAAGGTTTTTGCGTTTTGTTGGAATGAGGTTTGTTGAAATAAATCATTTCATTTTGTTTTTATGTATTCCTATTAATCATTATTTACAAAAAACAGATAATTTATAAAATAGTTCTGCTGTTTAGTTATTATTACGAATGACAGTTGTTTTGCCTTCTGAAGGGATTAATAAACTGTTTGAAAATGCCTTCAGTCTTTCTTCTGCTAGTCGGCTGGGGCACACGACCACAAATTTTAACTTCCCTACATAGAATCATTAAATGCATTTCAAATGGTTGTGTTAAATTATAATTGGTTTCTAATCTTAATTTATAAAAATTCAGCCTGCGTATCTTAGTGCTTGCAAAACTCGAAAAGTAGTCCACCGATATCGCTGAAAATTTCAAAATCTGTTGTTATTAGTGCCAGAAGTGTTGTGTTGTTATTAGTGCCTGGGAGATGTTCAAATGGTAAAAGAAGTCGTCGATGGCTCAAGTATCTCATTACGGGCAATATCTCTGCACTGTAATGAGATACTTAGTCGAATTAAAGTCGATGTAATGTATTTTTTGAACTGTAACATTGCTTTTTTTGTTATTTGTTTTTGGGGTGTTATGCCGTGTTGCGCTAATTCCTTCTTTAGCCAACGTTTCGGACAGCATTGCAGTGTGCATCATCAGGGCAGATGTGTTTTTTGAGGTTGTGTTAAAATGTGAGCTTATGTATGAGGTTGTGATACCGTGTTGCCAGCTCCAACCCTCTGAGCTAACATTAATGTATCATTTTTTTTTTTAAATTTAATGTGGTTTTCCTTCGTTTAGCTCTGGTGTAGCCGTCAATTACCGGATACCAAGAACTATTGAACTTTGCTCCATCGTCTCTATTAATGTTTACGGGATTTTTATGAATTTCAATCCGTAATCAGCCGTGCTCTATAAGTTTTGGGTCTCCCCAGGATTTCAGGAACAAATTCAAAGTAATGCCCGGTGTCAATCAAATGCTCGGCAATTGCTGATTTGTCAGGGTGGCCGAGTTTACAAGCTCTGAAGTGTTCTGAAATCCTTTTGGAGATAGAAAATAATTAAATCTATACACTATTATTATAATCTTCACACTATTGTACATAAAATTCTAACGTTTAGACATCAACCCTTTGTGGGGCGCACCTGATCTGTCAGGCACAGTCCGAAAACTTTTATTAGCCCCTCCCCGTCAGAGTGGCATTGGTTTCCGTCTTTTCCAGTACTTCACTGTCTTTAGGAGGCGAATTGGGCCTCCTACTCAATTTCTAATAATTTGACAAGTACGTGACGTCCGTGTTCTGTTAGGCTCATTGCACCCGATTTGGTCATGCTTTAGTCATATTTTCTTATGTACTCCATCACAAATATGCCTGATTCTTAATAAAATGGTTCTAGTAACATTATTATGCTTTACAATATAAGTTTGTTAAATTTAGTTTTAATGTTTATGCAAGTTTAATAATTTGTCTAATTTTTGTTTTATTACTAAAACAATAATATTACATATTTTTAAGCCATTAAACTTTTTTATATCAAATCACATTCATTCTCGTATAGTACATCCTTATGAAGGTCATTGATTACTTTTGGAAAGCTGAGATTAATATAGGTAGTTAACACTTCCACCCCGGACCGGGGTTATAATTCTACACTAACTAGAGTTTTAAGCTGTATCTAGATGGTTTTTTACACCATATAACAAATAATTTAGGTAATCTTAGAAAAACTATTCAGCTATCGATCTGCATTTAAAAAATTTATATCGCATTACTACTTTTTAAGATATTAAATAAATTACATCTAAATCTGATAGAATATTTTTTACGGGGCGGGACTTTATAAACGTTTCCACGAACTGGACGAAGATCCTGCCGAAGCCGGTAGCCGAAAGATAAATTTTGCATTGTAATAAAAAGGGCTACACCGTTATAATTGAGTCACGCTAGTATTCTTATTATCACTTTACCATTTTGCTTTACCTAATGATTGACCGGAATTGAAATGGGAGAGGCGGTAACTGGACAATTTTTAAGGGATAGTAAGTAATTTCTTAGTTATTAATGAAAAGGACTTAATCCGAATCGGTGACACAGCGCTTCTCATATGTCCTTTTGAAATACTAAGATATTCACTTGGCGGTCCCAGACCATTTCGTCTGGGTAACATCCGGCGCAGGTGTCCTTATACATTCTATGAGCAACACATTTTAGGAACACAATTAAAATTGCATCTGTCTCTGTTTGTCGTATGAAATACAAATAGACCAGAAAGAGACAATTATTTTTTTAAATTTGTTGGAATTTGGAAGATAGAACTTGCTCAAAAGTTTAAAGTACAGTATGATTGAAGACTGCAGCGAATAAATAGTGTTTTCGGTTATTGCTAACTTGTGTTTTGGTGTTAAATAATTCTCTTTGGGAACGGACCAGTTTCACAGTGCTACGGGCGTCTTCAGATTGGTAAGTACATTTATCTTATGCAATGGCGTATAAAAGTATATGTTTCAGGGGTGTTAACTAACTAACTAACCATCACGCCGTTTCCCCGCAGGGGTAGGCAGAGAGGACGGACCGCCAAACAACTCGGTCTTGGCACACACTCTTTGCCTCATTCACATTCATACATCGTCTCATACATACTCTTCTATTTTTCTGACTCTTGACATGACCCGACTCAAGTATCTGATTCACTTGATCGTGCCATGTCTTCCTCGGGCGTCCCCTACTTCTTACACCATTCACACTTGCGTCATATATTCTCCTTACGCTCCTTTCTTCATTCATTCGCTCTACATGCCCAAACCATCTGAGGGTCCCTTTCTTAATTTTACTCATTACGCTCACATCAGCCTTGCATTCTTTGCGGATATCCACATTACTCACACGATCATACATGGTTTTACCACACGTACGCCTCAGGGATCTCATCTCTACAGCATTCAGCCTACTTTCATCCTTCCTCTGCCAGTTCCATGCTTCACTGCCATACATCAGGGTAGGTACCAGCACTCCATTGTGGACTGCCAGCTTTGCTTCTTTGGACAGCTTTTTGTTGGCGCCTACGGCATTTAACCCACCATTTATGGAGTTACCTGCATTCACCCTTCTTTCAATATCCCTATCAGCCTTCCCATCTCTCGTAAACATACTTCCCAAATACACAAACTCATCCACTTGCTCCAAGTATTCATCATTCACAACTATATTGCACACTGTTTTCATACTCTCTCTTTCAAATACCATGACTTTGGACTTACTTACATTCATAAACATTATTTATTCTCCACAATATTAAAATATTGCATTTTAATAGTTTGCTTTTATTGATGGTATCAGTGTCAAAATTTCTCGGTGTATTATTATTATAACTGCATATTATTGCAGCTTGTTTTTGCGCTTTTACTCAAAATGTTCATTTGGTTCCCATATTCTTTTATTTTATGATAAAAATTATTATATTAATTCTAAATTTATTTTCATGTAAACATTATGTATTCCATTGCTCAAACCATACAATTTATAGAATAATCGTACTACTAGTAGTACTAATAGTACCTACTAGTTTTTCACGCATTAGAATATGACCATATGATTTAAATAGCGCCGTTTTTGTGAAAATTCACCTCAAGAAGCGTTAAATTTAGTCTTACATTAATTATAATTAACAAAAAGGTATCATTTAATTCTTTTCTTTATGTGAAATAATAATTTCAAGATGTTTTTGTTATTTATTTTATTTTATCTTCGTTATTTGATAGATCATTAAAAACATAAAAATGTAAACACATAATCAACGGAAGGCACCCATGGTTATTTTTTGGATGCATAAATTTTCGATTTGAGATATTTTGAGAATATCAATCTCAGATGGGAAGGCTGATAGAGATATTGAAAGATGGGTAAATGCAGGTAACTCCATTAATGGAGGACTGAATTCCGTTGGCGCCAACAAAAAGCTGTCTAAAGAAGCGAAGCTAGTAGTCCACAGTGGAATGCTTGTACCTACCCTGATGTATGGCAGTGAGGCATGGAACTGGCAGATGATGATGATGAAAGTAGACTGAATGCTGTTGATATGAGATCCCTGAGGAGTATGTGTGGTAAAACCATATTTGATCGTATGAGAAATGTGGAAATCTGCAAAGAATGCAAGGCTGATGTAAGTGCAATGAGTAAAATTACAATATGCCCATGCTATTGATTATATTACGACTGGCAATTTAATGTTATTTTTCTTGGAAGCCTCGAACCAGGTGAAGGTAGTTATAATGTGTTGATTGTTTTGAGAAAGGAATTGTGGAGCGGGAAAACGAAAAATTAAAAACAATCATTGATTATAAATTTTATGAATAAAAGTGTTGTTTTCTAATACACTACACATATATTAATAGTAGGGGCAGGTAGGTAGGTACTTACGACTTTTAGAAAACCTATTTTGGATAAAACGAGTAATCGCTCTAAGGAGAAAATTTAGTTTTTTGTGCTCGCTATAACCAAGTTTGACTGTATATATATATTCATATATCGTCTCATATATATATATATATATGAGACGATATATGAATGTGAATGAGGCAAAGAGTGTGTACCAAGACCGAGTTTTTGGCGGTCTGTCCTCTCTGCCTAGGTACCCCTGCGGGAAACGACGTGATGATTAGATATTTAGTTAGTTATTATTGAAAAGTAAGTGGGTTGATGCTACATAATTACTTTTTTCTGATTACAGATTGCAGGCTCTGATTGCAGATTCAGTTACGATATCAAGTTTACCTACTTACTTTTTAAATTTACACAATTCTAAAAAAATGCCCAAAAAATTTTTAAACGCTGAGCAGGTGCGAGCGTTATTAGAGAAAGACTCTGGTAGTGATGAGTCAAACAGTGATTTTGAATTTGAAAACATTCAAAACACATCGGACATTGAAGATCATGTTTCTTTTGAAAGTTCTTCTGAAAGTGAATCCGACACCTCTGACGAAGATGCCGAAAAGATTACTGATGAAACGGAAGAAAAATCTTTTACTTCCAA
The DNA here is from genome assembly GCF_061612785.1 of Hesperophylax consimilis. NCBI lineage: Eukaryota > Metazoa > Arthropoda > Insecta > Trichoptera > Limnephilidae > Hesperophylax > Hesperophylax consimilis. The sequence goes on from NC_142842.1 coordinate 33,036,819, forward strand.
ATCTGGATTTAAGTGGAGTTCCGTTCCTCCGACACAATCCCGTAGTAGGCAACACAATATTGTTTACTCTCGTCCTGGCCTGACAAATGAAAGCAAAAATATTTCATCTATTGGAGACGCATTTTCATTGTTTATTACTGACGATATTCTCAAAGAAATAGTTACTGAAACCCAACGTTTTTGTGTGAGGGAAAACAAGGGCACAGCCGATGATGCATCAATTTCTACGGATGAAATTAAATCCTTTATCGGCATATTGCTTGCTGCTGGGAGAAACCGTTGCAGAAAGATGCAGTTGAAAGAGTTGTGGACAACGAATGATCTATTTAGGCAATTTTTTTATACAGCAGCTATGTCTAGAGATAGATTTGCATTCTTATTTAGTACTCTACGATTTGATGATAGAGTGACTAGGCACGAAAGAATCGCACAAAGTGGGACAAAACTGGAGGCGATAAAATCAATTTATGAAAATTTTAACGCAGCTTGCACTAGAAATTACTCCCCGGATTCCCACATCACCGTAGACGAACGTTTGGCGACGTACCGGGGATCATGTCCTTTCCGTGTATACATGAAAAGCAAACCTGGACGATACGGAATTAAAATATGGGTGGCAGCTGATGCCAAAACAGCCTATATTTTAAATACTCAAGTATACACGGGCAAAATTGGCAATGCCCGAGAAGTAAATCAGGGGTTACGAGTCGTAACTGACTTAGTAGCACCATATTACGGTTCTGGAAGAGGTGTTACGACAGACAACTTTTTCACGTCAATACCTCTTGCCAATAAATTATTGGATAATAATTTGACGCTGACTGGTACATTGAGGTCGAATAAAAGAGAAATTCCAAAAGAATTTTTACCTTCTCCGCAAAGGGAATTACATACAAGCATTTTTGGTTTTACCGATGCACTTACAATTGTTTCTTATGTGCCGAAAAAGAAGAGTGCAGTGGCTCTTCTTTCAACCGAATTCCACGACGACAAAATTTCATCAGCGTCAGAGTCAAAAAAGCCAGATATAATATTACATTACAACTCAAGGGGGCTGTAGACACCGGGGACAAAATGACAAGGGAATATTCCTGCGTTAGGTCGACAAGAAGGTGGCCATTTCGTATTTTCATGGAGATTTTAGATATGGCTGCCTTGAATGCTTATGTTATTTGGATCACTAAATATCCAGAATGGCATTCAAATGACCGAAGCAGACGAAAAATCTTTATCAGGGAGTTGGCCATGGACTTAGTGAAAAACAACATTAAAAGTAGAAAAGAAAGCGGTGTAAAATTTCACAAAGCGCAGCAATACGGCTTCGAATTATTTGAAAAAGTTATGCCGAGCACAAGCGACGATATTGTATTAAATGAAGTACAAGTTTTACCTACCAAGGCAATACGAAGACGGTGTTATCTTTGCCCGCGCAACATTGATAGAAAAACTAAGCTGTGTTGTTATACTTGCAGGAAATCTATTTGTGTTCTGCACAGGGTCCAAGAAAATTTTTGTACTAACTGTAAAACTATCAAGGACAATGCCAATAATGAATGTTGTTAAAATAATAAAAGTTGCTTAGGACGGATCTTTTGACAGATTTTAAACAATTCATCAAATTTTGATGTTAATTTTCAGGTTCTGCGAAAGTTCTATTCAAGTTCCGATATTATTTCAGTTCTGTGAAGTACCTGGCCTATACTGATATCATAACAGAACTTGAATAGAAATTTCATAGAACTTTAAAATTAACAAACAATCTGTCATTTTTGTAATAAGCATATCCGACCTTTAGAAATTTCTTCTATTATTCACTTTTTCTAGTATTTTTGCTGTTTCTTTTCAAGTCATCACTATACTAATGGTGCCATGATCTGCAATTTTAGGTTTGTCTAGTATTTTAGAATTTGTTCACGTTCATTTGATTACACAAACTCAATTAGTGTACTGGTTGTTTGTGTTATCTTGGTGTATTCTCAGTCGAATTGTTTCATTTTTAAAATGATCACGTTGGAAAATATTTTGCATAAAAATCCGTTTTGTTTATTTCATATTAATATTATAGTTTTTAATAATAAATTACGTGTATTTTAAATAATTAAAGCATTCATGATAGTGCATGTAGTCACTTACTAACATTTGGTAAATGAACAACATATTTTTCTATAAGAAAACAAACATTTTTCGACCATATCTTTTGTGCTTTTAATCATTTCTCTGTTTATCACTTTTTTATAAGAAGTCCCTCTACTGTTTTAGACGTGGTGCACTTTTCTCATTTTCCATTTAAATTTATGTATAAAGGTTTCAATTGCTCAAAGCATAGTGGTCATTTGGAAATTGTTAATTTATGCGATTGTTTATTGATAACTTGATATCAATTTTACAATGTTTTCCAGAACATCTAGTTCACTTTTGCAGTCTTGTGCAATAAGTATATATCCAGGAGTCATTACGCTATAATATCTTACAAGTGAAATGTTGTCAAAAACCGGACATAATATCCAATAGTTACTGTACCTTCTTATAACATTATATTTTATGTTTTTCCATCAAATTACGCAAAAATTGTGTTGTTAACGTCAGCTTGTTTTTGTTTTGTCTTCTTTTATAAATATGATCCCAATTTTAGATTAGATTATTTCTTGGTAATCACTTTGCATTTCATTTTTTCATACAATTTATTCTGGAGTATATTTATTCGATTTACCAATAAATTAAAGTTTGGGATATGTATGTACCAAAATTAATAGCTGACAGAATTATTCGCTATTTAATAATGCTGATTTTATTCCATGTTGTTTGGGTTTAACTTTCATCGTGTTGTGTGTGTTTTTCTAAATTGTGAATTTTTATTTAAAAAGTTATTGTCTTCTAGCTAGGTTATAATTTTCGTTTATTTCATCTTCAATTTTGGGAACTCGTGCCGTGTGTATATGTTACATTCCACTTGCTCAAGAAAAAAAATTCTTTGTAATAATACGATAAAGAGTAAATATCTTACATTTCAAGTTGTGATTTTCATCACGCGATTTGTGTATAATATGTAAATATAACGATCGTCCAGTTGATTAGTCAGACATCTCCGAAGAATCGGAATTTGAGTTGAGTATACAGTTATATGTAAAATGAAAAAACAAACAAAATATATGTTTTCTGGGTTATTTGTAGAAAATTTAAAAATGTCGTACTAATGTACCGAACCGTTATACTTCCCGGTGTTATTTTTTTATAGCATATTTAATTTATAAAATACAGACACATGTAAATAATATTTGGTTTATGGCGAGCATTCGAACATTGCTTTCCTCATTATCTCAAAACTTTGTATTTAGAGATGTCTGACTAATCAACTGGATGATCGACATGTCTTGTTTACCAGTAATAGGTATGTTCATTATACTATATGTGTAATAATTTTTGCTAATATCTAATGTTTGTTTCATAAAACTCATTTATTATAAAGTAGGTACCTACCTTATGTGTTTCCAAAATGTTGAGGTGTATTTTTGTAAAAATATAATATTTTGAGGTGTGTTTTTTGTCTTTTTGTAAATTTCTTCATTTTACTACGATATTATGTGTGTAAGATATTTTAAAATTATATTAAAATTATGTTTTATATTACGAATGTCTTTTTCTATTTTCTATTATAATTTTGCAATTTTCAGTTTATTTAATCAATCCCTATAAATGGTCACCATAAAAGAGATAGCCTCCTAGTATGATGACGTTTCTATTCTAAATGGTGGTTTTTGTTCAGGGCAATACTGAACGCATTTCCCATCCTTGGCCGTGCGGAAAATATATTATATTAAATGCATTATATTTTATGAATTATTTATGAAATATCACATAATTATTGAATTAATTTGCGCTTGCTGGGATTTTGAACCCGCGACCCAGAATCTCAACCATTTGACCATGGGGGCCGTCATTACTAAGAAAAAGAGAGAAATTCTCCGGTTTCTCATATGTATCCTATTACGAGTTTATAAATACCGTTTCCAGATCTCTCATAAATATTGTTTATCAAAAACGGGGAATTCTCAGGCTACAATAAAAAAATATTTATTTCAAGATTGGATTTCAATACTTTAAAAATACCTTATTTTTAACAATTTGAAGTTATTAAAAATACCTTATTTTTTACAATTTTATTTGATAAAACATTACAAAACAAAACCATTCACCGTTAAAAATGTAAAACATACCTACATAAATGGATCAGTGAAAAACTATAAACTCAATATATACCTATTCAAGCAAACGCATCATTTATGATTACAGGTTAACTGCGGCACGATGCTAGATGATACTCTAAATGAAATTATAATAAAAACAATCAGAAATAAGATATTAATTATTTTTTTTTTTGTAAACTAATGTTTAAGACAAGAATTTTTTTTCATAGCACAAAGGGTAACATTTATTTATAAGCAATAATTATTAGCTTGAAACACTCATCCACATTGAAAAATCTCCCGAGAAAAGATACATAATAATAATAAGAATAATTGTAGAAATAAAATAATTTAATACCTACATTAAATATCAACATACAACATTTGTTTCAAAATATTTAACATCCGTACCTAGTTTAGTAGTACGTAGTAGTTTTCATAAACTATAAAAGTAAAAAATACATATCCATCATTTACAGACCACCCTATGCAAGAAACTAGCCACCCACGTCGACGCTTAATCGCCAATCGGCAGTCGAGATTCGGAAACGAGGCGCGATGCTTGCTACGTACCCGCCTTCTCCGTTTTCTTTGAAAACATATGCGTTATGGTCTAAATTCATTAGAACATTAATTATGACTTTATTTATGAAACGATTTTGATAATGACTACTGAAATATGTAATATATACTTCCCTCTAATTATAACCAAAACAAATTTCATCGAATTATGTCATTAACACCTTTTAATAAGCAAAACAAATTGGGGGACTGAGTGACCCCGCTTCGGATCCAATGTGATTTTTTTCTTTCCGGGACGAAAGGGTTAAAAACGGCAATTCTCAAACCGGTGCCTGGCAGGCACATTGCGCCCAAACTCAGGTGGCCTCGAGATGCGCTCGACGAAGGGTTAAACGTATGCGACAGGCACAACGTTTCCTGTTGAGATGCTGTCTCATTTTAATACGTTGCGAAACCAGTATTCGCTAATTGTTATTCCCATACTTAATGTTTATTAGTAAGCGCGTATTAAAAATATACTAAATTGTTTCTGGTTTAAGGGAAAACATTCTTCGATGGTGCTTTTGCAATCTAATAAGCGAAGTGCAGTTATACCAACGAAGTGCCTCAACAGAGTATGGATATAATTTACTGGCGGTCTCCAACACGCCTTTTACTAAAGTCTGTGAGACAAAATAAAGTATCTAAGAGGACTACTTCATACCGTGACTAAAAGCGCAAAAATGTAATGGCCGTTGAGCGGTGCAGGGACCTCCAACCCAGGGGAGTTTTATGATGACTTTTAAAAGCTCAAAAAAGTTTAACACTTTTATAAATTTCTTGAGATTATGAACATTTTTTGTTAGATCACCTGAACAAAGCGTTGGTGTGATGAACAGTAAAGTTGAGGATTCTATCACCAACATTTTTTTCGAAGTATTTTACTAAGAGTAGTTTCACATGGCACGTTATCAAATAAATTTTAAAAAATGGCTAAATCTAATTTAATTTACCACAGGGACTAAAAATCACTATACCAGATGCAAAGCTGCATGATGTGTCCAAGAAAAGTGGAAGGAAATTTGACAAATGAAAACATTTTTCTAGAAATTTTTCAGGCTTGCAAGTATTAACAGGATTTTGCAAAGTTACCCGGGCTTCACACATACTTTTTTGAAATAAGAGGAACACAGTAATTTTCCTCCAGAACTATCAAATTTCTAATTATGCAATTCGTCAAAAAAGGGTTGGGAAGAGGGGTGGGGTGGTTTTTAAAAATATTGTCTTGTGTTTCAAATGTTCAATTTCATCTCTCTCGGAAATTAAATTTAAATCTGTAGATTTGCATGAAAAACAAACCAGGCGGTCAACCCGCCGCAGTTACTCTACTTCATGATATTATATAATGCGCAATACTAACTAAAGTCCCCGTCGTTGCACGGGCTTTACGCAGAATTTTTCAAAATCAGCTTTAGACAGTATTTTTCTCCAACTTTGAGGTTAAGAGTGTAAAATTTCATCAATCTCGGAATAAATCTCTGGATTTGTCTAAAAACTAATGCCGAGCTGCCCGATTGCCACAGACATTATTATTTTTATAACATATGTAGGTAGACAGAATATATAAATAGGTATAGGTTTTACAATTAATTTATTTAATAATATTTTAGTTTTAGAATAAGATCGGTAAAATTATTTACAGTTTTGGTGGCGCACGCTCTTAGATTTGCAAGTCATAGACGGTTACCATCAGTAGAAGTAAACACGTTGGGAGCCCCTATTTTAAATTGAAGGGGCTGAACTGAATGCACTTTATGCTGCAAAGTGCATGATAAAAAGAGGACATTAATGTAGGAAGTATACTTTACCAACGTTCATTAACTATGAGCTTTTAAATCTTTTTTTGCTCTTGAATGATTTGGGCAGAAATTGTGAATTGAAAATGGTTCGATGCATTGTACTTTAAAACACCATGTTTTAAAGTACAATGTACAAAGAACATTAAAGATCTGTGGAAATCCTATTCAAGATCTGTTACTATCCAAGTATTTCGAAACAACCGGTCAATTATGAAATACTAACAGAAATTGGATAAAACGCATTGAAATTGAATTTTTAACTTTAAAATTTTCATTAAATTTTCAAATTCTATGAAACAACCCATTCTGTGTACTAGGATGAAAATTAACCAGTATTTCATGTAAAGCTTGATATAAGTTTTCGGAACTAGTAAGAACTCTTTCACTGGATAGATTTCTAAAAGTAATGCATTTATTTCGTTATTTCTCACGGTCATCTTCAGGGAATGATAAAGGACGAGTTGTTGTACAGAATTTGATTTTAGAATACTTCAAATATCAAAGTTAATTTTCAAGTTCTGTGAAATTTCTATTAAAGTTCTGTTCTGAACCGGACCTCCAAATTTGATGAATTATTTAAATTCTGTAAAACAAGACATTCTATGTAAAAAAAATATTTATTTTGTTCGGTTCAAACTAAATGGAATAATTCATCAGTCATATACACGAGAGACGTCGTTCAAAATTCGAAGAAGGAAATATTTTTTAATTTTTAAACTCTCATAATACCATTATTACTTTCATAATAAGTTGGCCTCATCCTTACCAACCGTTGTAATCGGATTTTCCGGAGATTTAAAATCATATTTTGTCTTTGCGCAAGTTGGTAAAACAATAAAGAAATAAAACAAGAGGTTTTCGACCAAGAAGAATTTGACTTTACAGAGCTCTTTGTGCGTTTTCAATTTAAATTCTTTTATAGTGTTCATGAATTTTGACGGAGCAGACAATCGTGAAGTGTCAAAATCTAATTAAATCTTGTTCGTGTCTGGGATTTTAGTATTCAAAGTACCCCAAAGCTGCTTAAGTTTCTGGACATGGTATTAATTCCCATAAGAGACCTAAATATATAAGTGAATTAGATAGACTGAGCTGACTTCGAGTTTTATAATAACTTTCCAGCAAACATATATTTTATTACATACGAGTGGTGACATTCTACAAAAAAATTAACGTTGGCTAAGTAAGTATTTGTCACAGTTTTCATCACTTGGTTCACAAAAAGATTATACAAAATAATAATAATGATCGCTAGTAAGATAAGTTTGTCACTTTCCTGTTCACAGTAAGTGGGTTTAGGATCACAGGGGACTATCTACAAAAACATAGTTTTGAGATAAATGCAAATAAATTATGCCCAACTGTATATCTTAAACAGGTGTATGTATGGGATTAAGCTTTGTGTCACTAATAAATATGATTATGGCGTTACCGAAACAATGTTTAAATCAAAACACCTGTTTCTGTAGTTAAGCCCCAGTGATTCTAAGCCCGTTTTGAACATCTTGACGACTATCCGTTTCTTTGACTATTAATTTTGCAATAACTAAACTCGTGCATTCTTCTTCCGTTCTTTAATTAAAACAGGCATCTTCATGGTATGCTTTAATAAGTCCCTTCCTTTAGCCCCTTCCCTAACATGTTTCATGGTATCCTTGACTTTACACAGTTTATTCCTAAAAGGTCTTGTGAAGCAAGTGTCCCATCAAAAAGGGACCTCTGTTCCATTTTTTTTGGTAGAATAAACCAGATATGTATTTATTAATGCTCCCAATAAATTGTTGGATACTGCCGCGATGGAAATGGTGGAAAATCATAGATGTTATCTCTCCTGGCTGAAACATCGAACACCTCCACTCAAACCTAGAGAAAAAAGGTGTCTCGTATCACTACTAAGAAATTCATTTTGCGCCTCGGAAGCGCCTTTTTAGTAGAATTAAAGACAATTTTCCTACGATAACATTTAATGAAGTAAGAGCATATTTAAACGTCCAATGTTCTCAAAGTTTTCTGAGGTGAAAAAGGTTCAAAATAATGCTCTATACAACCGACATTATTTATCTTGTTAAATTCAAACTTTCAAAATGTGTTCAAAACAAGTAAACATAATTGTAATACTCGCATATATTTTTTGTCCTTCAAGTAATCTGGGCCTCTTCAAGCCTCGCATTAATAAATCCCCTCTTACAGCACCTACCAAGGCGATTTAACCAGCGGACGAGAATTCAAATTTCGTTAGAAGACGATCTCGCGATCGGACGTTTTTTTAGACCGAGACAGAAATACCGAATTCATTCCGCTGCGAGCCGTCCACTCGCGCGGCAGTGAAAACTACAGCATGGTTCCGATGAAATAACAATTATTGTTGTTTAATTCTTGGTTGTAGCTTTCTTCCTTATAAGTAGTTAAATACATATTTGTAAATTATACATCGGAGTGCGTAAACATAAATAAATACAAATGCAGTTTGTTGACATGGTAGATATAAAATATGTAGGTATATAAATATACATTTAAAAAAATTTCAAATATTTGTTTAATTTGTTTTTTTTTTAAATATTTTACACGAGTTTTCCAAAGGTGAGTAAAAATCTTTTGTTTTACTTATTTATTCGTTTGTCCGAAAGGTATTACCGGTAAGTTTTATTTCTAATACTTATCTTCAAAGTATTACTTGATTTGATATGTATGACATTGAAAAGAGGGTTTATTCCTTACAACTGAAGTAGTTTATATATTAAAACTAGGTTTTATTTCCAACTATTTTCTACGGTACCTACCTACATATGTAGTTATGCGATTGCATAATATTGTATCGCTTTCATGTATTTGTTTTCATGATTAACGGAGCGACCTGACTCGTCTAATTTTCGAAATGTTATTAAATTCATGAGTAAAAATCATAGGTTTGTATGTCAAAAATAACCTTCTTTTTTTTCCTAAAACAAGAAGCTCAATTCACAATATGACATTATGAAACTGACAAAAAGTAACACAAAAAACATTAAATATGTTGAATTATACCAATGTAATAGTGAATTGGACGATAAAATAGAAATTATGAACAAAAAAATGATTTGAATCGCACATCACGAATCGAAATTCATTTGGTTCGTGTCACTTTTTGACTACCAATCACAAACAGTTTCACGTACTTTGGCATAAGTTTTAACATTTATACATGAAAAAACGATAACAGACATAAACTCCTGTCCATAGTTGATTCTTTTCCCTGGAAATTAAACAACACAAAATTATCGCCAAATGTTATAAAAATATGTGCTTATTCTGACTGATTCTTTCGAACGACCCTGTAGCATATAAGTACGAACAATGTACACGGATAATTAAATATCACTAACCTTTGTTTTTTCTGAAAATATATCTCCCACGTACGTTTTTGATGTCGTAATTTGTGCTATCTAATAAAACTTTTTTTCGAGGGTATTTTCCTCCTCATTTTTAAGCGAGGAATTTCTTTAAAATGTTATCAAGTAGACTGGCGTAGAATAGACGTCTGCTCGCCGCACTGTCGCAGCGGGGAATGATAAAATTTCGGCTTGCGCCGGGGCAAGACACAAACAACAAACGCGAATCGAAATTAATTACTATTATATACTTTAAGAATATATTTTTTGGTCATAAATTATTTCTAATGTTTCAATTATGTCTTGGTAAATTATTTTTCTTAAAAAATCTGAACTATACCAATTTGTAAGACCATAAATAAATAGTCCAATTGAGGGATTTTCGTCACAAAACGCGTGCTCGGATTTATTTATTAGTAATTTTATTTGAAATAAAAACAAAATTCTTATACATACATATGATAGATAATTTATTGATTGTTTATACATTATTATTCAATGATTTGAAATATTTGCTGTATAATACAACTTCACCTTTGAAAATGCAACAAATCTGCGCATCGTCCAACGGTAACACTTTATTATGATATGAAAATAATATTATTTTTCAAAATTTTACATCTTACTTTACAAGATAAAATAACGATCTTTCGAAATCAATTTGTGTTTTTTTCTAGAAAAGTGTCCATACGTCTAAAAGTGGCCTCAAAAATGCCCAATTTCAGGTCAAGTCTACCTATTTCGCCTTTGTAAATAAGTGGCGCTTTTTTGAGGTGTCACATAAAAAGTTAATAATAATCATGAATTCGTCGTATTTGCCTTTTGAGAAAAAGGATTTTTCTAACTCATACGGTTGGTATTTCGTATTCATTCAAATTCAAAAGTCATATACTTACATAAGTACAACATAAACCAATACATTTGTTAAAAAAATTTCTTTAAATTACTCAACCGGTTTCGGAAGCAGCCTTCCTTCATCAGTAGAATTTCTTAGAATTTATAATTAAACTAACCTAAGATAACGAATTCTGACAGGTAGGTATGCATAAATATTTAGGTCCTGGAGTAGGAAGTTAACAAAGGTTGATTAAGGATATTACGTTGAAAAATTTTATTGCCAAAGAGTTACTTTTTCTTCTTTAATAGTAGCAAAATTACTTTGTGGCGTCATTTTAAGTAAATAAAATTACAATTTTTTCCACACCGTTATTCAATTATAATGAAAGTTTTGAAATGTGTTGTTAGTTTTTATTGAATAGTTGAATAAACAAAGTTTATGTTTTTTTCAATTAGTTACTTTTTCAATCAAACATTTTTCAAACTATATGCATTTTTACAGTCTGTGGTCAAACTCGAATTTTGGTTACGTTTTTCTGTTTCATGATGTTTTACGTCTAACAATATTTATTAAAATATTCATTATCAAAGCTCATAACATCGACAATGAATAACAAGCGGAACACTGTTGAGAAGGACACTATTTTGGTAAGCAATGTGATTATTCTACGTACATTAAGGATATACTTAAAATAATTCATATTCTGCTCTTTCATAGGTGGTGCTAATTTAATTATTTTAGGAAAAACACTTTTTTTAATGATGCTTCAAAATAGTAAGATAAATTATTAGTTTGCGCCAGTGCGTACGCAATATAAATATGAGTTAATAGTGTTGTTCGTATACAAATTCAATTCTTCAAGAAAGGCATAAAATATTGAATTGAATCATTGATGCAATATTGTATTTTATCCCTTTTTTGTAAGCATTGAGTACAAAATTGAATTAAGGACACAACTTTTATTCATATTTGTATTGTTTACGTACGGGAGTAAACGAATAATTAATTCTAATATTTTAAAGCTTAATTTCCAAAATCTAAAATAATTAAATTAGCGCCATCTATGAAATAAAAAGCAGATTACAAATTCTTTTCAATATATCCTTAAGGTAATTAATTATTTCGATATGTCATATCAGAAAAGTATACCTTAGTTTAAACAGTTTTTGTACCGTTCGTAAATTTCATTGATTGAAACAAAATGAGATGTAATTGACACTTCCAACATCTCGAAAAAATTAACCGGCCCTTTCTCTCACTTAAAAAAAGATACAAACGCTTAAACAATCAATTTTTGGCAGAGTATTTGAGAAAATTACTTGTAATTTGTCTGACACTGGTCCTTTCTGTAAAGAAAATGAAATTACTTTCATAGAAGATTCTCAAGTGGTAACATCATCTCGAATTAGTGTATCAGTTGGCTTCCAACTCCTTTTTATTGTTAGCTCTTGGCGAAATTTTCTTTCAACGACATTAAAAAAAGCTTTTGGATCCATTATTGTATCGTGAATTTTCACCCCTTATATTTGATGCTTTTCGTGGCTGACATTAATAATTTACATCGATGATGTTCTTTTTGACATCGTGTGATCGATCAAAATGTGAATGTTTAAAACAATTTCTTTCGTTTCCTTTGCGCGATTATTCAAGCGACTCGTCTAAGTGAAGATGTGATGTTTCTAAATATTAAATATTTGGTACTTGAACACAAAGTAAAAGTCATGGAAGGTTAATTTAAGAATTACAAATGAGCTTGCGAATAGGACGTTAAGTGGTTTTCACAAATGGAGCGCGTGGAACTACAAAATAATGTCAGCAGAATATTAGATGACATGCAAATAAATGGAAGAAGGTCCAACAAAAACCTGGCAAGACCAAGTAATTTTACACTGTCGAATTATGCTTTTATTTTATTTTATACTATCTGAAGTCCCCGGCCTTACCCGGCCTGTAAGCTGAATCTTTCGAAATCAGATGTCTGCTGTAATTTTCTACATATTTTGAACGTACTACCAATTTTTATCGATTGTCAAAATTCTGTTTTTAGGGGAGGAAAAATGGTACGGAGATGAATTTTCAAAATCTCATGTAAACAGTCAACTATTTCTTGTTTTGAAGGTCGTGAGAGCAAAATTTCATCACTCTCAGAATAATACTGTAGGTTTTATGAAAAACAAGTCAGGTCGCCTGCCACAGACGCTATTCTTTATATAACCAACTAACCTTACCGCCATTTCGCCTGGAGGGGTAGGTAAAGAGGAAGGACCGTCAAACAACTCTTTGCAAGGTGTTAATCCAACACTTTCCATAGCCCGACTGAAGTATCTGGTTCACTTGATCGTAACATGGTTCCTCGGGCGTCCCCGAGTCTTCTTCTGCTACCATTCACACTTGCGTCGTATTCTCCTTGCACTCATTTCTTTGCTCATTTGCTCTATACACTCAAACCATCTAAGCGTCCTTTCATAGCGTAACATAGCTTTATATAATATATAGATAAATAGATATGTTGCGAGGCTCAAGAGAGTTCGGGAAATTCATTTATAAGAAACGAATAACAAATCCGAATTTAGAAACACATGTTTCATATTTAACAAAAATGCCGATTTTTTTGTTTATTTATATTCTGTAAATGAAAACATCCCTCATTTTAACGGGTGAGCTTGGTCGATGAATGAGCGTGAGCGTCTCCTAGAATAACAGCGACCAAACAGCAGAAGTGATCTCGCAACCATCGGTGAAGTGCTCCGGGCAGCAATTGAAGTTATGCAGACGGATTCAGTAAGCGCCGCCGGAGGCTAAAAATCCAGTAATAAAATATGACTTTAAAAGTATCTAGTCAGAGATGATAAATAAACGATCCTTAGGAAGTAATAATTCCAGAGGAAAATTATTTTAACTATTTCTTCATTTTCGGGGTCCCTTTATTCCCGGAGAATCTTGATTACTCTTCTGCTAAGCATTTCCAGATCCTCAGTTACTAAGAAGAAGAACGTGGAAGCAATAAGTGTGATAACATCGATGGCAGAATTCGAAAACTATCAGAAATAAGATATTTCATATTGAGTGATAGACTGCTTAGATAATGATATTATGTTTGGTGACCAGATATAGCTTATAATAATAGGTAAATTTAAAAAAATATTTATTAATAAATTATTACATAATTTGTATTTTTTTTTATTGTAGTCCAAAAAATGTGGGTTACTTTTAAAGTTATTATATATTTTGTAAATATTATATTTAATGTCATCATTGATCGTGTACACCCCATCGGAGAAAGGAACTCACGTTGTATATTATTGATGCTTTTCGTGGCTGACATTAATAATTTACATCGATGATGTTCTTTTTGACATCGTGTGATCGATCAAAATATGAATGTTTAAAACAATTTCTTTCGTTTCCTTTGCGCGATTATTCAAGCGACTCGTCTAAGTGAAGATGTGATGTTTCTAAATATTAAAGCATTTATCTCGGGAATGCTGGGTATATGCAGCCTTAGTTCCAGAAGGGATGTTGCATTACTCCTGATGGCGTATAAGCTACTAAACGGTTTAGTATCAATACCAGACATTCTGGCTAAAATAGGATTTTATGTCCCGGATAATTTCGCGCGAGGCCGCCAACACAGGCTTTTGATTCTTCATAGGTGCAGAACTAACTTACCAATGGTGATGCCCTTGGGAAGAATCACTAGGTTAATTAACTGCCTCGCAGGAAATGTGGATATTTTCCACATGTCTTACAACGTATTTAAACGTGAAATATTATTATTCAATACTTAAAATTGTAAATCTAAATTTGAAACTTTTTTCTTTGTCCCACTTGTAAATGTACCTATTTGTTATTCACTTTTTTGTAAATGTTAATTATCGATATTGCAATGTTCTGGTTCATACTGTTTTTGCAAATAAACAATAAATAAATAAAAATAAAATTATTATATGTTTGGAATGATATTTATCTTTTAAATGAATTTTTTGTTTTGTTAAATATTTAATTATTAATTTTTTTTTCGATTGGTTGATAAAAAAGCGAAATTCAGAACAGAAATATACATCTTATTTTCAGAATAAATATGGTTAAATTTAGTATGTGTGCAAAAGTGTCACTGCTCAACTGAGGTACTGTCATGAATATATTTAACTATAAATTATTTATTTGCGCCCTTTCGGGCTTTTACACACAACAATAATATTATTTTATAGTGTGTAAATGATATGTGATAATAATGGTTTTATTCTAGGCTGCTGTGCGGTTGATGTTAGATGCAATGCAATACTATCATTATAGCGAACAGCAGAATACAAAATGGGGTGCGAAAAATTCACCGCGGAAATTTCACCACAAGGAACACCCTATGCACAAAAATCATTGCGGAAAGTTCGCTTCTCAAAATTCACCAAAGGAAATTTTATTTTGAAGTGTTAGGGTATTTTAGGTTAGTTTAGGGTAGTTTAGGCCTGGTGAGGTTAGGTAAGGTTAGGTTTGTGAGTTGGTGTTAGGTTAGATTACGATTGTTATTTACTTATTCTTTTTTTCCTCCGCTGCTTATCTCACTAAGAAATTTCTTTGTCAAGATAAGTAGCTTTACAACTATATTCAATCAAATAAGTATATCATATAACACATACACAGACGGATCACATCAAATATGGGGTTCCTAAAATAATTTATGACAGAAGCCACGATATGGGCAATCCAAAATCACCACTCTCAGACAGAATGGAATTTTTTGCCATTTTCTCGAATTGATTCAAAGCGTATTATCAAACGACGGAGCTTTATTAGAAAAACTCTTTTGTCCAAAAGATATTCTGATATTCAGTGGCTGGCACATTAAAGAAAAACCCAATCTAATGTTTTTGAAAAAATCGCAGAGACCCTGTAATATGTACAACTAACTGCCTTATTGGCATAATTTTACTTTCACTGTGACGAATACAAAAAACTTTCCAGATGCACTATTTTTTAAATTAATTTTTATGCAACATTTAAAGGCTCTAGGCTTATTGATTTTCTTGTTGTATTAGTAACAGGATTACATTTATTAAATAACATTTTGTTGAATTTTTTTTATTACATTGCAAGGGTTTTAAACAAGAAGAAATGTACAATTTTTAAAGTGTGTTTAAAAGTTATTCATTTCACATTTTGACAACACATGTATAAAATTTCCAAACAAACTCTAAAAACTCTCTTTCTTTTGTCAAGAAACCTTTTTTATATTGGAACACATTGACAAAGGCGGGCAAAAAATTTGAATTACTTACCCCAATTTGGTAAAAATGTCGCTTTTATTGCCCTGAATCATAAGATGATACGACGGTGAATATTTGAGAGAGCTTTGGTTCCGAGGGTGGTTTGAACCGTATAAAACTGTGACGAATGAACCCAATGTCTCTCCATCTGACCGGTCCCGAGGGTGTGACAGCTTTTTTTCAGAATACTTGATTTCTGTCAACTTGAAGCTTGTCAGGAGATAAAAAAGTGTTGGATGGCAAATAAACGCGAAAAGCAAATGTGGCAGGCGCCTTTCAATGGAAACGTGTTTTATATGATAGAATATGTAATTGATTGAGGACAGATCTTTTTTCACTATTGCAATACCTGATTTAACAAATAAATACAATATTTCAAAGTGGATATGCCTTATATCTTTTTATATATGAAGAAGATTCTGGCCATACAAATAAAACGTTTTCAAAGTCACGGTGCAAATTAGGAAAAAATATGTCCTTAAATGAACACGAACCTACATGTGCGTTGTATTGTATGTATGTTAGTGCAAAATCTCTTATTTTTTTATGTCAAACTGCACAAGATTCCCAACTGCTCTCAACCGTCTGAAGCGTGTAATTTTATAGAATGATCACAGGTTCAAGACGTGGTTGGTGACCAAATCTCAATATTCAGGTTCTTTCGAAACCTTCCTATTCATTATCTCCCTCCCTTTCCCACTCTCTTCAGGCTCACAACATAGCCCAATTTGGGGTATTTTCATAAATTATGCACGTCCTTAAAAATGTGTGGAATATTTAAAGATTATATTTCTGATTAATATTATCGTACTAAAAAAAGTGTTTTTTTTTCATTCGAAATCATTGATTTAAAAAACCGTCTAAAATCGCACATTTCGGAATGGTTCCAACTGGCTACAACGTCATTGTGACATAGAAACGTCTATATCCCGTAAGACGGCTGTCGCCCGGCGTGACGTCATTGCCTCTGAATTCATTATAAAAAACGAACATGTCGTTTTGACGGCAAATCGAAAATGGCACATTCTAAATCGTTTTAAATTTATTGGTCTACGTTAAAAGATAATTAAAAAAAACTTCACTATCTTAATTTCTTTCTTAAGTTTTATCGAGAATTAAAAAAAATAGTGAAAATATCCTTTTGGCAATCTGGCTTTGGACAGTTGGGACTCAGTATTCAGTATTCACAAAATTCTCGAGAATGGCTTAATTTCAGGCGTTGAATAGATAATATACACTAGAAACGCCTTCCATTTAGATTTGAATGGAAACCAATGACCCTACTTACCCAGGTTTACTAATTCAACTTCTGAAAAGGCCCCCGGCACAGCACTCCCAAATTTATTAGTAACCATTAAGTCCTAAAAATATCAAAAAATGTATGGTTAATTGAAAAATGATGAAACTCAAAATAAATTGAAATAAGTCAATTTGAATGACGTCCTCTACAATGTCGCCTTGAAATAACGATTGTATAACACTTTCATGTGGCAATCGGATTACCCTCCAAAAATGCGGCAATTCTAACAGAAAATTAAGTGTCTCTGAAATAAAATTAACTTTACCAATCTCTTTAATACTTAAACTTCTAGTAAGTACTTAAGTGCGAATATAAAAAAAGGATTTTAACTTAAATGAACCCAAGTCAGTAAAATTTATTCGTAAAAATTCCGTTGTTTATTTTATAGAGCCTCCTCGCGTATTTTTATAAGTACATTTAATGCTAAATTTTAAAATAAAAGTCCCATTTGGCTTCAAAATACATTTTTTATCAAATAAATTATTCTTCTTCTCTGTTTTGTTATTTATTTTGCATTTGCATTTTGAAATAATGATAACAATTTTTTATTGCCTATATTTTTTAAGTACTTTCCAGTAACTAAATGGTATATGTTAAATCAAAAATAATTTAAAATCTCAAGGTACTTTAAACAGACTCTACTCTTAACAGTCTTAACTAGTGCAATAAGTTTTTAGAAATGACAGTACTTTATTCCAAAGTGAGTTATTATAAAAAAATAAAATTGTAATATTTAAGTATTGAAAACAATATTAGTGATTCTCAAACGAAAATCTGAAACAGAATAATCAATAAATACGGACGCATCTGTGACTTGAATTCAAGTAGAGCAACGTTCCGGCAAAACTAAAATCCTGGTTTCAAGTCCCAGATACTCACGTATTTTATTCAGATTTTCTTTTGAGATTTGCTAATATTGTCTTAAATAATTAAAAATTACAATTTGAGCTTTTACACACTAATCAAACCCTCACTTTGATCGTATGTACAAACGATTACAAATAGTATATATTTATATTAATTAAACATTTTTTAAGTAAAGTACAGTAAGGTTTTTCATTGGGTGTATCTTACGATGTATACTGCTCTTCCATTAAAAGCATTTGCCTGTTGATGGAAGACGATCGTACATTTGGAAAAAATAGAACAATTTAATAATATTTAGTAATATTTAGTTTATAAGAAGCGTTTTCTTAAGTTTAAGAGTTTGCAATTTTAAAATAATTTATAATTTTTTTTTTAAATTTATCGTTCAAAAAATATTTTTTTATTATATTGCTATTATCTAATATAGAGACTATTAAATGCGAAACTAATTCATTCAAACGCTTTCATTTATGTAAATCAATTCACTGTGTATTTTATTGCACTGTACATTTATTGTGTGTAACTCAAACTTAAAGAACTCTTACAAGTTGGGTGTAGAATGTTTTTTTTACCTTAATTAAAAAAGTAACAAATTCGGTTTCGGCTTCGGCTGAAAACCTAGTTTCGGTCGGTCACTATTTATTACGTATAAATGGATTATTTTCTGGTCACCTTATTCGGAATACTGTTTCAGAACTCCATTGTAGACTGCTAGCCTCGCATTCTGTGACAAATTTTTTTATTAGCAACCATTGCATTAATTAGGTTTTCTCCATTCATCCTTTTGATGCCCTCAACTGTCTTCCCGACTCTGACGAACATAATTCGACTGGATACAATTAATTAATAATTCCATATAATTTTTTTTATATTTGAATAATAATTTTAGACTCGTGGAATAAATTCATAAAATGCCTGTAAACGAATTTGTTTATACGTAAATCAGACAATTATAAAATAACTACTCAGTTTCCCTGGAAATGGAAATTTTTTCCGTAGGTAAATATTACATTGAAAATTCCCCTATTCAAATGAAAATATGCCCCACATTTGCAAATTAGAATTCAGCGATCGGAATATACGCATGAGTTGTTAGCTTTTACGTTTAGGTAATTTGTTTTCATGGGTTAAATTTGTGAGGCTGTACATTGTAATTCTCTTCCTAAAAGTTATTTAAACAAAAGCCAGGCGCAAAGGCATATAATATATTTTATTATAATGAGATAGTAAACTAAACACCTCATTTTATTTTATATTGTCAACAATTATGTAACGAATATTGTGATGACGATAAGTTTTATGATAGGTTTTAGAGAAACGAGAAATGCGTAATTCTTGATTCAGCCTCTTAAACAATAATTTTAACAAATATCAGAAACTTTAAACGGGCATTTTTTCAAGTCATTCTTATCGGCAACTAAATAGAAAAATCGAAACACCATAACTTGAAGCAGTTGCCTTAGGTGGAAATAAAAGGTGTTTTGGTAAAACCCTTCAAGCCACATTTTTGGGAATGTAATTTTTCAGTGGTTTCATATAGAATAGTCCGCAAAAGTAATTTTGTAATCAAGTAATCACTTCTATATAAATTTCAAGATTTTTCAATAGTTTTTACAAATTTTTAAATATTCGTTTTTATCGTCTCCTGTAAAACTTTCATGTCGTGACTTGGAGGGTTTTACCAAACAACAGTCGATAGAGTTTACCTACACATTTGAGAAAAAATCATGATCAAAATACAAGAGATTGTTTTTCTTTCTCATGTATCTTTATGAGTTTATAACAATTTCTACATTTTATTAAAACCGTTAATTTATTTTTTTTCTATGATTTTATTTAGTTATAAAATAAATTTTAATATCTAATTTAAACCTTTAATAACTAGTAAGAACTTATTTCTATGATATTGTGACACACTTTACACTACATCTAAAACTTTTTCTTTATAGCATTTAGGCATAACTCAAAATTTAATATTTATCATTACCTTGGTGAACAGAATTTTATCCTTCTTTCCTAGATATATATAGATAAAGAAGAGTTTAGTAATTTATATGAGTCATTTTTAATAAATCATTTTATGGGAGGTCGAAACAAACACAAAAAACGTCTATCTCTTTGCTTGGAAGCATTGGCAAGAAAAAACGTATTTTCTTACGAAAGGTCCTTAGAGAACTACGTTCCACATAACTTTTGGCGCTGAAATATAGGTAATGATTTCGCCATTTTCCGCAATTTTCTTCGTGTGACGTCAACCTGACACATTCCCTTTACTGTGGCTTGTGATATTGACCGAACGGCAGCCCATAAGTCTTAGGTCCTTAATATAAAAGAGAAAAGCCAACATCCTGTTATCACGTAGCGGAATGGGTAAGGTTTCATCCCTTGTCTCACGGATTACCGACAAAAGTTGACCTGTTAACGTGAACGCAATTCCAATACATTAAGATATAGGTCAACCTTAAGTTAATATTTATTTTATATTAAGAGAAAATTTATTCCAATTCAGGTTTGTTTTTTTATTTCATTTTGGGGGTTTAACACTAGGAAAAATATATATTCAAGGTTCACTTCATATAGAGTAGAAAGTACTTGATAACGAGCATTCTCGAAGAATAAGTATTCAGAATAGGAATGTTGCTTGAAAAAGTCAGTTAAATTTAGGTGCTTTGACTATCTTATTTCCATTCTCCTCCTTCTGCCCGATTTCTTTATGTATATCAATACTACCCAATTTGTGATTCCACGTACCAACAGGCTTCATAATATTGTTGATATTTGTGTTCAATAAACAAAAAATATGATAATGAATGGGTAAGAAAATTTCCTACGATGCACAGTGGACCGCCTAGAACAAGCCAGCTTGACAAAATTGTTTTATATTCTTTCATATCATATTATGTGGTCATTTACGAAGTGTCATCATTTAAAAGCATTTCCGTTAGATTTTTTAATGATATGCAGCTTTATTTAGCATTTTTTGAGTCACTGACATTTCTGTTATTATAGAATACACTTTCTGAGTGCATTTGGAATTGGAAATTATTATAATTTTTTTTTTTACTTTTTTTAAAATAAAGACAAACATAACGAATAACTTAACAATATTTGAAATCTCCTTCTACCACCACAATAAACGTAAAATGTTGCTTGTGTTGTGATGGAGGACATAGCCAGGCGAGGAGAACACACTACACCTGGGTTGGATCCAAACGCGATTACAACTCAGCCAATGATCGGCCAGTGAAATTTCGAAATGATTCCAAGCTGTGCATTCATCATCTAGATGATTGTACTTATATCCATTCTAGCAATTGGTTTTGTGTATATATACATACATTTAATATCATTCCTCAAAATATTAATAAATATATATATCACAGCCAACAAATCGACTTAGATTTCACCGTTCATCCCATATTTTTAGGTTATATAAAGTTAGCGCATTATGACAAGCGATCTCTCAAAATGTTTCTATGACCGATATAATGACTTACCTTCGCAAATGCCATTTCTGTAATAAAAAGTATTATGGTAGTGCTAGCATCTCGAGCAGGTGCGTAAGTCACATCATCCAAGATTTTTTTTTAAGAATGGTGTGGGGTCGATTGATGGAGATTCTATTTCGGTCCCATGGAGCAACTTCCACCACGTCTCTCAAGAATCTCATTTCGTCGATAAGTACCTACCTCACCGGCAAAGCATTTAACGATACTTGAAGTTATTTAATCGAAAAGTGAAAATTTTAATCAAAGTTTAGGTAACCTACTCGCAAAAAATAGAAACGATTTTATGTAAATATTTATTAATTACATCAATTCAATTCATTTTACATGATTTAAGAGAACAAAAAACTAAGGTTAATTTTTCTTTTTTACTATCTGTAAATGGGGTAATTTCTAGGAAATTAGGAAAACGATTCATGGAAAAAAAGGTTGAAAATGTCAATCTCAATTTAAACTTCTCCTCTTTCTTTTGTTCTTCATAAATATTCTTGTGTTTTACACTTATTTTGTGTTTTATTGTAATAAGAAACGTCTTATTCATTACTTATGCCAATCAACTTCACTACGATTACCACCATATCAAAACTATTTGATCAGTTAAAAATGACCTATTTTTAATAATGCTTATTTGACCACGCTGAAAACATTTTTTTTTCTCTCTAACTTTTTACTTTCGGTACACACTTTTAGAACGCTGTTTAAACTTGGTAAACCATTTATCTTCGAAATCCCTAAAGCACCGTTAACACACCAAAATCATAGAGAATTCAAGCAAATAAAAAAGCATTTTTACAACCCCTTTTTACATAAATAAATCGCGTGAATCACTCGTGATCCTGCATACTTGACTAACCCTTAACTAGAAGTACACTTGCAGGAATATAATTTATGTCGCATGTTTTTTACATAAATTTAAAGAGAACTCACTGATGCATATTATTGTTTTCCGATAAAGGCATGTTGTATTTTTCACACGAAAAAAAAACATTAGATAACACTCGTGAATACAGATTTAGTTATTGGAAAAGGACGAAAGCGGAATAGATAAATTTATCTAAGCACATAGCATGAATGATTTTCGAACGTTAAAATAGGCATTATAGAATAGAAAAACGAAACACTGAAGTTAAAAAATAACGTTGTACATTAGATCACATATTATGTATGCTGAATTAATTTCTTAACATCTGGAAAAAAATACAAGCTTCAATATATTAATTTATTTTTAAAAAACTGTGTTCATATATTATTTATCACAAAAACTTTGCCTGTAATTCACTTTCGGAAAAACGGGCAATGTCACCCAGTTCTATTGTATTAAACTTTTATCGGGTTGGTAGTTATGATTAAACGGTTTTCTTGCGTTAAATAAACGATCGTCGAAATAAGATTTATTAGATTTTTTCCAAAAAATGCCGTGAAACTTATATTTTAAAACATTAATCATGTTTCAGGCTATTTTATTGCACTAAGAACGGAAAATATCGCTTCAAACGGATATTTTTATTATTGCCAATAAGAATTTGTAGCACGTTGATTATTTTTCATACTACTATATGTGAAGCAAGTTACTTTAATATTTAACGTTGTGTGAATAATAACGAGTTGTTCAAATGTGGAGTCACGTTATAGCAAAATTACATATTATTTGATTCATTTAACCAATTTCCATTTTCAATTTTGAGAATAAATAATGTGTTTTCATGCTCATAAAAACATGAGGTATCGTATAAAATACATCATTTTGATAAAGTTTTCAGTGTGACCACGCCGAGAGCAGTTTTTATATTGCTCCTAATAATCCTTATAAAAGTGCATTGAATGATAGCATAAATTATTCATTAAGGCCCCGTAGTAAGCGTTCAAAGATGGTTTGAAAGAGAAATATGTAAAAACGAATGTTAAGGGGAACGCGCTAATATTAAATAAAACGATAAAAATTAAGCTAAAATTGTGAAAATATTTAATAAAACACGACTCGTCTAAAATAGAGCAAAAAATTCTCGACAAATTCTTAAGTTTCATTTAAATATATCCATGATTATATTAAATAACAGAAAAAACATGTGTTTATTAATTTTAAGCTTACTTTGCGATTTTTTTTTCTATCGAGGGAATTTTGTATAATTAACGTTTCAAAATAACAAATGTAAAGATATTGATTTAAATAGTTTTATTTTCAGAACTTATAAACTTAAAGAATTAACGAGAAACTTGTAATAAAGCGGTGGGTATATTTAATGGGGTTTAAAAAAATTAAGTAAAGGAATAGAGGCATGGCGAACGATCGAGATCGGACTACTTTTTGTATAGTGAAAAATGGGAAAAAAATATTATTGATGTATAGAAACGTACGAACTTCATATCATTATATATGTCGAAATTCTTTTAGGGTGGCGAACTCTGTGCTGTGTTTTATCGTTTAAAAATGGATTCAATAACTTCCGAAGGGTTGGAAATTGTACAAATAACTATTGATACATATTATATCGTTAGTTATTTTATACCTAAAATTATATTACAATAGGTATCATTAGTTACTTTTATAACTAATGATACCTATTGTAATATAATTTTAGGTATAGGAATCATTAGTTATTAACATTAGGTACTTTTATACCTACAATTATATTATTAAGTAGTTTGTATACAAAAATGTGATAGCACATTTTTTTTAAATAACATAATAATTTGGATTAAAGTTAAGGATGTTAGAAAAGCAAAAAGGTCAAGTCAACGGAATCCTCGGTTTTAGGGTATTTAACAAAAATAATCGGTGATAAATTTTATAAAAAAATAATTTTTTGAAAACCAAATTTCATAAAAAATAAATTTATTCAAAATATATATTTTTTAAATTAATTTTATAAGAAATAATTTGTTTTCAATAAATTTTATACAGAATAAAATTGATAAAAAAATAAATAAACAAATCGCTGACCGGACATTTTTGTAATAACTGTACATTTATATATTTTTTTTAAATCTATGTACAAAGATCGAACAGTATGATTTCTTTCAAGGTACCCGGGAATCCCGGAAAAAAATGTCATATTAAAATACTTATGGCAATGTCCATATTTTAAGAAACACACCATTAAATCAGCGATAATCTACTTCATATTTCTGCATTTCGAAAATAAAACATGGTCTTCATGACTTAGTCATGACTTATTACTCAATGTTTTGTGAAAACTACATTTGCAAAAGGGCTCTAATTAGGTTTAGCAGTCGAAAACAATAATAAATTACCATTGTCAGTGACCTTCTAATGAATAGGGAAGGGGATTTTGTTTTCAATTTCTTAATTAAGCTAAGTGTCTGCAAAATTATTTGTTCTGGGAAGAAAAACAATGCAATATTCAATAAATTTAAACAATCTTCTTAAAATAAAATGAGTATTTTAGTATTTGTCACTATAAGTTTTGTTCTTTCTGTTTTTGATTATTTATTTAGTTGAATGCAAGATTTAATTTAATTTGAGAAATTATTACAATAAGCATTATTTTTTTCCAAAATACGCAGGGGGTTAAACAATTCTTGGATTTAAAAAAAATTCATTACAATAAGTATTCCGTAGATGACCGGGTTTGAATTTTTCATTTATTTATTTAGATGTTAGGTCCAATTCTTAGCTAAATTTATCTAAGAATTTACCTAATATCAAAATTAATCTAACTGGAATCCTTGAGGCACCCCATTTGAAGTTTAAATTTATGAAATTATAATTTATTTATTGTGTATATATTGATTGATTTTATATTTCCAAACCGTAAGCTATTTTACTTTTTTCTTATGTTTCAACAGTATAAAAAAACTGAAGATAAATAAATAACATAAAAAGCTGAAAATAACTAGGTTAATCTAAAAAACCTTAAAAAGCAGAGAGCAGATTGAGAGATTTTCCTCTTTTAATTAGTTACATATAGTTTATGTGAAATCTTAGGGCCAAGGTAAAGCAGAACAGGATAATCTCGGTGTATGATACAAGTTGACGATTGATCAAGTTTCCGACATGTTTAATCGAGGATATCTCCTGCGAGGAGTGCATGAAAGAAAAGAGTTGAGATCCACTTCATTAGTCTGTGGAGAGAAGCGATCCATCACGGGAGATGGATGGTCTTGCATTACGGAAGCTGCAAAGATAGCCCATTTTCTAACCGGGACAATGTATGGATTTATATTCTATTATCATCTAAGAACACTTCTATATTAATAAGCCGATACGACAACGATATACAACCTTTGAAGAAGGTTATTATTTTCTGTTGGTATAGCAAAACCGTACATAAATCAGACGTTTATTATGTTGTCAAATACTAAGCAGACTTTCATTATCAAAAGCAAATAATATCTGATGTCAATTTCGATCTAACGTTTAGAATTTATTAGGAACGTCTCCAACCTAGCATGTTAATTAAAGATACATAGTCAATATTATTTTGCTGACTAATAATATGTTACGATTTAAGGAAGTATAGATATTTATAACATAGTAGCTGACGTGTACCCGGTGTTGCTCGGGGTTATGAATGGTTTGTAGAAAAGTTTTTATGCTGTCATTTAGTTTGCATGAAAACTGGGTGAATTTTTAAGGTGGAAATAATATGATTAAAATTACTTTTAAAAAATTGATTTCACTTGATTGTGCCACGTCTTACTCGGAGGTCCTCAACTTCTACTACCATTCTCTTCATCACATCATATTTGTCACATTTTACCGCTTAAGTTTTACTGATTTTGATTTTATTAATGCCAAAGTTACACTAAGTAACCCACTACGCGTTCATAACAATACACTATAAAAGATCAAAGGGATAGATTTTCTAACCAAAAAAATATATACAGGAGAACATAAATGTTATTTATAAAATATAAGATGAACAAACGGCTTTTAGGTAAACATTTTTAAAGGAAAGTCTGTATAATTATTTAATAATAATAATGTTTTTCACTCCGTAATGTAGCGAGGTTAAAGCAATCCTACATATTATTATAGAATGTAAATACTTCGTCACAAAAATAGCTGTTCTTAGCCCCGAGCCAATACATCTAACCCAAAAATTATTCATATATACTTCAATTGAAAGTACATTTAACGCCCTCTCATCAGACTATAGTTTCATTTCAAAAACGATACTAATTTTCCGAGTACGAGACTTTAAAGAAATGTTGAACATATACTCTATAAAGGTGCCACAGCTTGTGTTTTCTTCCAGGGCTATAAAAGGAGCAATTTAAGTCATTCACTATTCAAAAGTTGAAGAAGACACACGTAAATATGTAATTAGCGCTACAAAACAGCCCCTTAAAATGGACACCACTGCTGACGAAGTCGCTTAAGTGGTGGCACTACTGCAATCAGGGATGTTAAATGTTCATCCAGAGGTGCGGATCAGGGCGACGACGCTGCACATCCGAAAGAGACGATCGTTTTATGGTCTCATAAGATTTTTCATTAAGTGCAATTTTTATGACGTTGAGTATATACACAAGTAATAAAATAAATAATAGAATAGGAAATTAGTATACATCATCGATTCAGCATTTCTTTTTCGCTGTCAGATTGAAGATTGTCGGGGCCAATATCTTACTCTGATTCGTTTCTCATCTCGAACCTGAACTCTGAAAAGAAATTTTTTAGAGTTATTGATGCTTTTCCTCATTCCAACCGCCGATATTACTATTGGGGCTGCAAATCCAGGAACCCGCCTTCGGTTAACATAGAGGGGGCACTGAAATTCCTAGGCAGTTTGAACATCATGCGATATTTAATTTAAGTTTGTTATAGTAAAGCACACAAAATGACATTAAACTGTGCTATATTTTTTTTAATTGCCGGCAACCCGGGCGTTTATTGCAATAACATGATCAAAATTACAAACATGAAAGTAACCAGCCTCACTAGAAGATTTCTGTTCTGAGGCGGGTACATATAATTGCTTCCACATACACATACATTTATACAAATATATTAATATATACATGGAGCATTCCATATAGAGTTACATACACATATAGTTACATAAAAACAGGAATTTCGTAGGAACTTTAAATTTACAAAATAGTAGCGTCTAAATATCATAATAATAACATATCAAAAAATAGTTTAAACAACAGATATTGATAAACTAGACATGCGTAAAACATAAGCAGTTTTAATAAGAAAGATTAAATCACTATAAATGTAAATAACACATGTATGTAAATAAGGAATGAGAATTAGACTAAGAAGGGATTGCTAGTAACTTGCTGACGCATGCCCTTTTTTGTGTAGTAACCATATGTTGAAATGTTTAAGTAAACTGTTTGGTTGTTGATGAGTGTTGCAGTAAGTGGTTTCTTTTAGGAAGGTGTTGAAGATGAAAGGTCCCAGGAAGGATTCGTGCTTTTTGGCAAAGGTTGAATTAATTTTTGGCCCTTGAGGTTGATTCTGTGATTTTGCCCCAGTGTTATGTGGGTGAGTTACGTGGCATAGTGAGGATTTTATGCAGTTTATTTGAATGATCTTTTTAGTGAATAGTTTCCTAATATCTAGTATATTATTTGTAATAAGGAGATTTTCCGTTGGATGCATATGTGGTTTTTTGAACATAATCCTAATTTATGTTTTATGAGTTGTGTTGAGGGGCTTAAAAACTTTATCAGCGGCTCTCACCCAGGCTGATAAACAGTACCTACTTTAAAAGGCTTTGACATAGCGCGAAGTAAACATTTTTTATTTGTTCTTGTTATATATATATATTATTATGCATGAATTGAATTGCACCCGCAGCCTTTCCATGATTTTCTTACTGTGGTATAGAAAGCTAATGGTATGGGCGTGCTTTTCACTTGTGATCTGCAGACCCAAAATCTTCCGCTGACCATATTTCACTATACATAAATTTAATGCTCGCCTCTGCCTGTCCCTTTTTTCATTATCCATTAGCTTGTTGATGATGATGTGCCCAAGTTTTTTTTTTACTTCTGCTAGGTACATACTTCATCATGATCACCAATCACATTAAAAAATTCAAAATCTTATCCCTTTTATCTATAGTAGGGGAGAATGGGGACAGTTGTACCAATTTGGCTTTTATTATTTTCTGCGTCTTAGGTATAAGGCTTATGAAAAAAATACTTTTTACCATCTGATAATTTAGCTGTCTACCAAATTCTTCTATTATTATTTTTATAATATTTTTAAGAAAGCTATAAGCGCGTAAATAGATCGGGAAATGCTACAACACACCACGACCCCGTGGTCAGTTGTACCATCAACGGAATTTTGATTAAAACCCAGAATTAATACATAAAGTTGTTCAATTTTAATAATTTCGGCGAGGAAAAACTATTTTACTATTTTACTTATAATAATTACTGTTCATAATTTCAATTATATTTAACATAATACACAATTTATCTGGCATCTAAAAATACTTGCATTATTTTTAGTTGAAGTCTTATCACGAAACTTAACTATTTTAATATATTAAAATGATAAAACAAATACATGTCTATATCAAAGGTTGTTTTAATGTCAAGAAAATTAGGAAAACAAAGATTTTGTATGAAAAAAATGTGCTTCAACTGTCCCTGTGGAACAACTATCCCCCAAAAATATGTTTATTAATATTTTTAAAGTATAAATACGAATTTTTCATGGAAAAAAAATAGACAAACAGAACAATGAACAAATAATTCGACTTTGAAAGTGTTACAGACGGACAAGCACTTGGGCTTTTAAGACTTGGGAGCTGTATTCACATAAACTTGCTTAGCAAAAAAAACGTTAGTTGCAGCACGAGGTAAATTGTACCGGTAATAATCCCTCAATAAATCAGTTTAACTATCCCCGACCGGGAATTTCAAATTAAAAGGCAAAATTTTGGTAATTCTCTACTGGCGAACGCTTCAAAATCCGTCCTAAAGTTAACCCTTTTTTCCAAAAATGTGTGAATAGTAAAACAGGTACAAACAGAGCATAGTAAGGAGGTATTTCACTATCTCTGATTATGTTCTGACTAAGCACTAATCCGCGGATTAGTCATTTTTTCATTTTCACTATATCTGAATAACGCTAACGCTCGGGTTAAAGTTAGATTTGACTAATCAGTGCTCGAACCTCACGTTAGGCGCTATTCCTCGAATCAAAGATGGCGTCAAAACATTCCGAGTTTGACAGCGGAGAAGTGAGTCGAATTTTGTTGCGAATTATTATGGATACCGAGGTTTTTGATTTACAGAAGCAGGTGAAAGGGCGGCGATGAGAAGGCCGCGAGTTTTAAGAGCTCGAATGAATTTGAATGCTTGTATGATCCATCCTGAATTATTTGATTGTGTTCAACATAAGAAACAATGTATTAATTCGACACGAATCTATCTAAAATGACCTGATAATCAACATAACATAACCAAAAAAATGCACACTTTGCGGTGTGCGGACTGTGGCGGGAAACTTGTAAATTGGCGTTGACGCTAGCATTCCATAGACATTGCGGCAAAACATGACAGGCGTTGTAGTAGAGCAGGCGTTGGGTAACTGCAAACATTTTGCGATGTTGCCAGACTATTTCGAGTGTTATCTATCCGGAAGCTCGGCAACAATGGTGAAACGGTCGCCGTTGAATAACGAAGTTATTCTGATCTTTAAAGCCAGCCAACGGCTAGCTAGTCAGATATTTAGCCCGACATAGTGAAATACCCCCTTATTGTAATTTTAA
Organism: Hesperophylax consimilis; assembly: GCF_061612785.1. NCBI lineage: Eukaryota > Metazoa > Arthropoda > Insecta > Trichoptera > Limnephilidae > Hesperophylax > Hesperophylax consimilis. Next base: position 33,067,211 of record NC_142842.1, read on the forward strand.
GCTATGAATGCAATTGAAAAAAGATAATTTTGGTGCCCTAAAATATCTTTTTCCAATTGCAAATGTCCTGGATCCACCGTGTCCCGCGGCCTATTGACGACATGTCCGCACGTGTCAGGGCAATCGCCTAGCGACGCATCATAAACTTATATAGTGAATTTTTCGCTTTGGTACTTTTGACCCGTGATACAATTGTCCACGGTCTTCCCTACTGTATATAATATTATGCGTATAAAGATAAATGGTAGTATAAAACGGCGTGAAACAGCTGTCCTTATGACCTATTATTTTGAGTTTTTTTTGTAAGAAACTGTGAAAGTAAAACCTATTCCTTATATTTCCGTACCTATACCTATTACCAAACATACTAATATTTGTTTTATGTGAGTCCTACGTGAAATCTGACTCACGAACTCAAATTCGCTTTGAATTTCAGTGTCATTTTCAAAATTAGAACAAGTTGAGTGTAGAATTCCGACAAACAAAAAATAGGCACCTACGTATTATATAATATACCTTACATTTGTTTATAAATATATAAAAAGAGTTTTTCATGCCGATAATTTACTAAAACAATTGAAGATATGAATAAAAAAAGTTGCATTCGACGATAATACAGAGTGTCCGGGGGTGAAGTGTGCCATCTTTGGGAGGTGAATAAACATGATGGTAGAAGTGAAAAATAAAAATCGATTTTTCAATATTTATTTTCATCTGCAAACAATTCAATTTTATTAGTATAATTTCGAAGTAAAATATTTTTATTTGTTACTTGTACTTCACCCCCGGACACCCTTTGTAATACTGTCGATAAATCATCATAAGAATAAAAACAAATGAAAAAATATCACGAAATGGTTAATGTTCTACGCACTTTTCCTAATTGATATCCTCACAACACGAGGTCTTCCTTAGATTCTTTTATTTACTTAGCCTAATAACCTTCCGTATGCCAACTAGAAATATGCGATTATTTTTAATGGCAACAACAATATCGGGACTAAGTCATTAAAATACTCGCTTGTACACTAAAAAATGCATGTAATTGACAAAACCTGATCAAAAATAGTAGATGTGTGCAGCTTCGCGGGATTAAGTCACAAGAAGGCTATAATAACATACCACTTAAATTTATATTAATTTTAGATTTTATTACTTTTTTGAATGTGTTATATTATACACAAATGAAAGAATATCTTTGTTTTAAACCACTTTATTAAATTTATATACGTCGACCGGTTTCGGTTGAACTCAACCTTCATCAGGACAGTATAAATATAAAGGGTTTATATTTGTACTGTCCTGATGAAGGTTGAGTTCAACCGAAACCGGTCGACGTATATAAATTTAATAAAGTGGTTTAAAACAAAGATATTCTTTCATTTGTGTAATAATGTCAAGCCACAAAGTGTTTGCTTCCTTCGATAATGTTATATTATAATTTCTTTGATAAATTTTACTCTTTTAATAATGCTCCACTAAATTATCTACTATACGTATCACATGTTTGTAAAAGCCCGTATGGGCGTATAATATAATGTTATGTAACGATATCTAAATGTCAAAGTAAAATATGTAAAACGCCACTATTTTATTCATTTAAAGTTGGCATTTCATCTCGATTTTACTTTTTGGCGCCTATAGCCTCTTTCATTCAGGTATTCAAATTAACCGGGGCTGAAAACGGAGTTGAAGTGTTTTTGTAAAATTTACATCCTATAATATGCATTCCTTTATTAAGTTGTTATTGGTGGCCAATTTTATATGTACCATAAAATACTATTTTTGTAAAGTATCATTTTTTTATCGTAGAAATTGTACAGAATTTCCTCCCGAACCAAACTTGACGAGTGTCGCGTTTATGCCATCATAAATCTTTTTACAACCCCGTTAAGGAATACATTTTACTGCTGGAAATAATATATTATGTATTAGATCCGTATTGGTATAGTAAATAATTACTTAGATCTCGGAAAGCTCCTTGGTTCGTATTTGTCTGACCCGAATCCCGTCCTGTCTTATGAACTCCGGGTAGAATTTAAACTTACTACATAATGTAAGTATATAAGGATTGAAATAAATCCTTAGATTTATAACTCCGGGTAGAAATTAAACTTACTACATAATGTAAGTATATAAGGATTGAAATAAATCCTTAGATTTATTATCAACTTTAAACATTACAAATCGCAATGATACATGGAATTTAGAAATGCTTCCCAATGTATCTAAAATGTGCTACATATTTCTTATTTTTTAAGTTGTTGTAAAAATAAATACTGTTTTGGAAACTAGATAAAATTATTTTTGAAATTTTTGTATTTGAAATACGAGAGTAGATATTCACATTTCTAAAAAATTACATTTGAATATCAAACTTACCTTGGCATTTTGATTCCATAATTTTGAAAGAATTCGATATTTTGATAACACATTCCTTTTGTGTAGGGAATTTTTATGCCGTTTATGCAATAATAAAAATATAAATAATTTTTATCTTTCAACTGTCAATGAAAAAATCTCGCCAATTCGTATTCAGTCTTTGACAATTTTTTGGATTAAAGATATATACTATTCTACTCAAGCGAAGCAATAGAAAAACCTTTAATTTATCTAAAGCATATTTTTTTGTATTCATAATGTACACTAATTTGTTATAAAGATTAATCAAAATAGTGATTTAGCATTAAGCTTCGCCTTAATACAATGCGAAAATGACCTGACAGTTAAATATAATCGTTTTCGGATTTCTCGCACGGTTCTTGTAGGTTTTTTTTATATGAAACCGCACAAGAGTCCCAATTGCTCCCAACCGTCTAGAGCCAATGAGACTATGGCATCCCCAATTGGGGCATGTTGTGAGGTTGAATGTAGCGGGGAGGGGAAGGAGAAGGGGAAGAGGAGGGTCTGAAAGTACCTGGCAATTGAGATATGGTTACCAAATAGGCCATTTCAAGCAACCTTTCAATTCTGAATGGAGGTCTTACACCAGGGCGATACTGCCAGTATCTTCCACTCTGGAACGTGTCGAAAATATACTATTATTTTTTTTTTAAATAACTAATTAATAGACCTCCAGCTTGGTTGTCGAGAGCCTTACCAATTGACCACGGAGGCCGTCAAAGTTTAGTACTAAATTAGTTAGAGCTAACTAAATAGTTAAACCCTGATAAACTCAGCGCAAGAAGTCAGGAAACAGGTTTATTTAACTGTCGTTTTATTTTGTACATCACGTCTTGTATTAATAAAGATGGCGGTGCTTGAAAGCACAGTTCTCTGTGAGTTGGCTTTTAGTTATAAATTGCTTAGGCTGAAAATGTCTTATAACGGTAGAATTGACTTGACGTTGGTAACCGCGCGATTACGTTAAGTTTACTAAATGCATGACACATACCGTTTACTGTCAAATAATAACAATTTTATCTACTAAATTTAAGTCGCAGAAGGTTTAAATCACATGCAAATTCATATTTACTATGTTAAACTGTGTTTTAGAGATGTTCTCATTTATGTGTAAATACTGAACATCCACTTACAAGATCTCAGTCAAAGGATATGTCATAATACATAAATTTATAAAACTATTTCAAACGATAAATTATACATAGAATCAAGAGACATAAAGAGACACAAATTGAATCTGAAAATTATCGAAACTCAAAATGTGAAATTCTGGGAATTGATAAAAAAAGCTACATTTCTCTTCACAATATTATTTTTCGTGTTATTTAATTTACTGAATGGTATATTTTAGAATTTAAAATGGGCTATCAACTTTTGGATTTTTTGAGTTTTGTTATTCGATAATCATTTTGTGAGTTATACTCGTAGAATGATTTATAATATTGTGATTAAAATTATGTCATAATATGATTAGGCTTATATTATTTTTTTTAATTGATGTAACAAGGGTACAATAGTTCAAGGCTATATAAAAGAAATATATTTTTTTAACAATACTACCCATTAATTTCGAGAAATCTATTCTCATGTTTGAGATGGGAAGTAGTTAAAACAGTTTTAATTTAAGTATATGCACAATGTAGAGTAATAGTAATGTTATAGGAAATAAATTTAAAATATAGAATGCTGATAGCAACGCAACGAGAAATTATTGTGATGAAATATAAAAAAAATTTGATGGCTCTCAACATATCAATAAATTGTATTATGAAAGTAAATGTAAGCTCTTTAGAAGATGTGTCTTTTTTACTTTGTGGAAGTATAATGAATAGTAGGAATAATTTAACGCGATTTTATTTATGTTAGAATAAATAATTCTGATAAGACTGCATTTTAAAATGTTCGTACTTATTTATTAGTTCTCTTAGTTTATGTGTTATTAGATAGTAATTTATTGTACCATATTATACCAAGAAAATGATGATAATCTTGAGCCGTGGTGGTTCTCAACATTAGGATGGATATTTATTCCATCCCAATAATAATTTATCGCTAATTGAATCCAAACCTCACATATTTGCAATTCGTACATTTTTTCTGAAATTGTATTTACTATCGACAAAACTATCAACATTGGCAGTGTCAGTGACTTGGCAGAGATGCACGAGTTCATAGAGTGAGGTTTGTCCAGGTCTTAAAGGCGGATGCATCTGTCCACTAACTGCGTGATAGGTGGGATCGGGTGAGGCCGGTTGAGGCTGACACTTTAACTTCCTATCCTTCCTTTCCGACCCTCACTCAACATCCCCAAAGATGAGATAAGCTACTCTTTGTATTGAATTATATAATAATAAGAAGCCTTTTATTCTGAACTTCTGTTATGTATATTAATATTAGAAATGTGTTGTTTGTTATAATATATCCCGATTAGTCTTTTGCCTTTACTTTACTTAATCAGTTTGCCTCTTGGCATAGGCCTCCTCTAACGATTTCCATTGGGACCTGTCACGCGCTACTCTTCTCCATTGATGTCCAGCCGTAAGTTTTAGGTCGTCTTCCCATCTCATGTGTTGACGTCCTCTACTTCTCTTGCCATCTCTGGGATACCACTCAGTGACATTTTTACACCATTTCTCTTGTGGGTCTCGGATCATATGACCTGTCCATCTCCATTTTTGTTGGTCTATTCGGGTAACTATATCGGCAACATTAGTTATCTGTTATCTCCCTTATTTTGCTACATCTCACTATGTCCTGTTTTCTTATTTCTGTCAAACTTCTTTCCATGGCTCTCTGGCAGCGTTCCAACTTTTCTCTGTGGCGTTTGGTGAGTGCCCTAGTTTCGCATCCATAGGTGATGACTGGAATTATACACGTGTTGAAGACGTTCCTTTTTATTTGCAAACTTAGTTCCTTGGATTTCAAGACTTCTTTCAAATACCAGTATTCCTTCCATCCATTCGCTACTCTTCGCTCGATTTCTTTAGTGGTTTGATCTTTGTGTGATATTATTTGTCCAAGATTACATTTAATTATAGTGTCCACCTAAAATACTCATCGCTTATTAATATTTGTCCCCAGGGTCGACATGGGCGCTGCCCACCGCAACGGATCCTTCTACCAGTGCTGCTCTGGCTTCTGCATCGACCTGCTGGAGAAGTTTGCCGAGGAGTTGGGATTCACGTACGAACTGGTCCGGGTGGAAGATGGGCGGTGGGGTACTCTGGAGGGCGGCAAGTGGAATGGACTCATCGCTGACTTGGTCAACAGGAAAACAGACATGGTCAGTTCTATCAAAAACACTGTTATAATATTTCCAACTTCTGAAATTTTCCATACGTTCTGTGGCAGTATGCTACACTATGTGCCTTCTAGCGGCGGGAGTTTTTGTTCAAACATTAAAAAAATATTAAATTGGCTATTAGTTAGCTAATTGGTTTGAACTAACAGTAATGAGCCTGCCACCGCCACCAAGAAAAATATAAAATTCCTTTTTTATATTGTACTTGGGGCATTTGCCAAGTTTGTGGTATTTAGAAAAAAATCACTGAAAAACAAGATCTGGTTGCATCAAAGTAAATGGAATTAATATGAGGTTTTTACGGCCAAAAATATTTATGCAGATGGTAGATAACATCTGATTTAATGATGGACACTGTAACGCTATACGGTGCGCAACACTGAATAATTTGACGGTTTCAAATCCCGACGTGCGCAAGAATGATATATAAAATATCTGTGGCGTTTTCCAAAGTGGTAGAAACTTTCAGTATTGCCCTGATGAAAGAGCACCTCTGAGAATATAAACATTGCTTGAAATGGCTTTATTCGTGTTTAGTGATCAGATATGAATAGCCAATACTTCCCAACCTTTTTGGTTTCCACCTCCTTCCCCAATTTGGGATGTCATATTCTCTCTAGCTCCAGGAATGAAGTAATAAATATGATTTTTTTAGCTATTTTTGACTGGCCAAGAACAATTTTTAATATAAATATGGTTACTCTGTTTTCTAAAACTATAATGAAAAGATACGTTTATTTTATTGTCATGGAAAATCTAGTATTCCTAAATAAACATTTTTTTAATCAGAGTTTCCGTTCATGCTTTTCGGTTTTGGATACAAATTTGAGTATTTCAGGTCAAATATCCATTGCATTGAACAGATTTTTGATTTACGTTCCGTAGAGGCCGCCCTGTCCCTTGACAGGATCGAACTTTGGACTGAAAGTTTTTATTTGGTATTTCTGTACTAGTTCGAAAACACATTTGTCATAATATTTTATAAGATGGCAACAGAAAATTTTCAAAGTTCTCTCCTGTGAAGTAACCAACAAAAATTTTAATTCCATTTATGAAAACATATTATATCACAAATTTATTAAAACATGATTGATGTCAACAGATAAGTAATTAATTAATTAAATGTATTTTGATATGTGTTCATTTTAAAGCTAGTGACATCACTGTAGTTTGATCAAACCGCAAAGCCAAAACATGTATTACAATACACTGATCACAGTGACTGACTGACAACAATCATGTTGTCTGTGGTCTAAAGCTACTCGTGTGGTATTGAGACAGAAAGTGGCGGGCCAGTATAAAAATATATCTGTATTGATTTAACCAATTATATTTGTGACTCATTCGCGTAAGATTCTCTAAGCGTGGGCGTTTTAATGTTGCCTATTATGTTTAATGCACCTTAAAATGTGGCTTTACATCAATGGATATTAATAAGAAGAATTGTTTTTTTGAGTTTATCAGTTGAAAACTTGTAGCTCGATTTAAATATAAACAGAACTACCGTTGTTTAGATACATTCAGCATTATCATATCACCGTCGTCAAAAGTGATAAGTCAGACATTTTTTGTCCATTTTTAAAATAACACCATTGTCAAAAAGTATCTTGGTAAAAGTAGCACCGATTTTGAATCATTTTTATATCACTGATCAACCTTATACCTATTTCTACTATTATCATCAATGAATTAAACTTTCGATTTCATTCGTTCAGATGACAAACACAATTTTATACAATATCATCGTCCATCTGATGAGCAAAGTTAACAATATTAAATTCTTTGTTTTAAAGGTTACAATTATGGTAGGTATGTTTTAAAATATAACAATGTAACTGTCACATATTATTTTGGAGCACAATATAATAAACAACGTTTCTCTGAATATCCGACATCCAGCTAAGGACGGATTACATTTCTTTTTCTAATTTATAGGTTTGGTTAACTACTGAAATTTGTCTATAAATTCTCAATACTTCCAATCAATAGTTGATTCCTATGAATCAATAGTTAATTTCTATTAATCAATATTTAATTCCCAAATCATTTCAAAGAATGAGAGATTAATTAGGTTAATTAGATTAAGAATAAGAATATTTATAATATAGTTTTTCTCTCACAGTATTTCCAGGAGGCGAAAAAAGGCGATCAATAAATAAAGCTTTGTAGATCAAATCCTCCCCGGATTTTTTTCAAATATCGACATTTTGACTGTTGCCTTAGGTTTTTTGATGATATTTTATTTTACAGTTGCCAGAATCAGAGGTTTTACCGTGACCTTTAATAGATTAATTCACTTGTATTTTATTGTATGTATTAATAACTTGACCAGCTTCACCAGTGGCGTAGCTAGGTAACCAAGGGCCTTGGGGCAAATTAAAAAATGGGGCCCTATGCTATACTGCTATGTAAACTGACTAGGTTTTATCAAATAAAAATATGAAATATACAAACACTTTAAAAATTATAAGCTACTTAAGCTCTTTTTGTGCACTGCAGACTGCATGACAGGTAATAAAAATATTAAACAGTAACAACATAAATTACAATTAATACTTGGTGTAGGTTTGGCTAGTAAAACGAAATAGAGAAGATTCAAGGGTTTATTATATAAAGGTCAGGCCTACCAACTGATTAAATAATAATTAAATTAACATTTTTTTCCTAGCTTTAGTTTTCGCAAAAGTATCAATGACTTCGTTTAAATCCAGGCTTGATGCGGTTTTGTTTTCAATTGCTATTAGCGATAAATGTCAGAGTCGAGTTTGGCCCATCTTATTTCTTAAATAATTTATTATTATTTTTAATTTGCTAAATGACCTTTCAGCTGCTGCAGAAGTGACAGGAATTGTAAAGAATAATAACATTGCTGTAAATACTTCCGTTAGGTCGCATTCTAGCACTCCATATTTGCTCATTATTTCCTTACATGATTAGAGTTAGTTGAGGTAAAACTAGATGGTAAATATTAATAAATTGAAGTGAAAAACTAGGACCTATTATATCTGAATATTTTCTTTGGAATTTGTCACACTTTTGTAATAAAGTTGCTTCATCAACATGTAATAAAAATGTTGGTGTTAGATAATCGAATATATGACAGACTGCACTCATACCAATAAAACGTGTATCTAATTGAGATATTACTGTGTCTAGTACATTATTGAAAATCTCAATTTTAAATATTTTTTCTCGGTTTGGAAATCGGTGATCAGCAGCTAATTCATCAATTTTTTTTTAACTTTTCTTTGCCTTTTTTCTTGAAAATGGGTATCAATACCATATTTTCTTGCAGTTTCACTGGCTTTGCACTTAAATAATTCGAAATCATTTCTATAAATTTGCAACTTTGCTTTGTTCTCTGCTAAAACTTTACTCGCCTCGCCCAAATTGATGTCAAATTTTTGTAAAGTTTCGGATGCATAATTGATGTCATCTAAAGTTAAGAGAAGGTTACTTTACTGGAGTAACGCACAAAGCTCAATAGTAGATCAACGGTAAGAGAAGATGACTGCTGCAGTAACACCCAAAGCACCTTAGTAGATAAACGGTAAGAGAAGGTAAATCTACCAAAGTTACACAAAAAGGCTTGAAAACCAAGGATGATATAATTTAAATAGAAATTAACATTACATGTTATCGTGTGTTTTACAATGGAGAACAGAAGATAAAATACCACCAGGAAGAACACAATAGAAATGGAGCAATACTCACTGTGCATAATATTCACTGTGCATGAATTCGCAAAGCAACACGAACTCAAAATTTAGCATTTTTGTTTTAATACTCTCTGCTTCACTACGCTCATCTTTATTAGGACTCTTTAGAACTATAGGACTCTTTTTAGGACTTATTTAGGACTCTTTAGAACTATTTCTGATAATGCTTTGATAATATCAAAATAACGAAGTTTTATTTTGCAGATATTCTATTGACCCTCTATTTAGTCGTATCCATTATGATGGCAAAAAACGGTGACGCTCTAATTTGTTCTAGTAGATGGGTTTCGAGTTTGGTCCCCAAGCCCGAGGAAGACATGGCACGATCAAGTGAATCAGATACTCGAGCCGGGCTATGTCAAGAGTCAGAATAATATAAGAGTATGTATGAATGTGAAGACCGAGTTGTTTGACGTTCCGTCCTCTCTGCCTAACCCTGCGGGGAAAAGGCGTGATATATAGTTAATTAGTTACAAAAAATAGCCTTTCATCGCCAAAAAGAGACAAGGTTCTTGCGTTTGGGAGGGAATTCTATCTCCATTATAAAAAATGAATAAAATATTGTAAATAATAACAAGAAGTTAATAAGAAAAACGCAAGGTTTATCATTAATAGATTTCAAGATTTAAAAACAAAATTATTTTTACATATAAGTATATTTGACATCTAGGTTCCATTATTGGCGGCTCACAGATTTGGGGATCTTGGTATTGGTGGACAAATCCGGAGACATCGTGTTAAAATTGATAAATCAAGAATACTTTAGGTGTCCATTTATTACACACCTTGATTTTGTTGAGAGACACCCCTCCACCTTGTAATTGAGTGTAGGTATTATAATGAAGACGAATTTAGCCAACTAACTAATTGGGATAAGTTGCTTGGCAGCCAGACGATTGTTTACTTGTCAGTGCCCGCAGACCCCAACTTTACTCGGAGGGGTTGTAAAAACAGTACAGGCAGGGAAAGTGTATACCCGACATCTTTCCGAAATTAAAATTAGTTGAGATTACTAGATTAAAATTATTAACTAGACTATCTTTTTTTCTACGAAATATAACATTTGTACAAACTTTGTTTTTATACAATAATACTAAATATATTGTAAGGCGCCAGTGTAAGAAGGGGCAGTTTTACTAACGTGGGCGACAGTGTGAAAAGGTGCCTTTGTACGGAGACTTACCAGTGTACATTTCGGTTTTAGCTCAGGTGGTAGAGAATTGAGTTCCGTATCTTCAGGTGTTAGGTCAGCCAATGGGCTTTTAAACGGGGGACAAATGCCAATTCGACCACTGCATATTCGTCAAAAGAAACACAAAATGGGAGTATGAGAGTATATTCACAAAGCACAATTACATTACAGATACACAGATGAAAAGGGTTATTAACATCCTAAATATTTCTAGCTGTTTGTTAGGAACAATCTCTCTCTGTATTTAAGGTTCTGGCTGGCAAGCCTGAATGTTAACACGATTCAAATCATAAAAGGCACATAAGGAGAAATGGTTATTAATCAGCTTACATGAATTGCAGGAGGAACAACCGTGCATGTTGAATCACTAATATGGCGGGATATCTTCTGTACTGTACGCGCCAATGCGCGTTCTCCATTGTAAATTGGCACTGAATTAGATATTGGTTATTTAAAGTATTAGCACAAAAATAGCCTTTAATTTAGGCGCGCTACAGGGAGCGTCTTTGTTAATTGCAAGGCACACATGTTGTCAAGGCCAAGGTTGAATTGTGAGTGACCGTTGATTTCGTCAGCCAGCGTGCGCGCGCATTGTGCAGTGCCAACTTAACCCTGCGCAATGCGACGCATGCGTACAGCGAACAAAGGTGACAACTGATAGCTAGGTAATTTGAATTCGCGGGAGTTTTGAACGTGTCGATTCGTTACGTGACAATATATATACTATGTTAGTGTTGTGAATGGTTTGAAGTAAATTTTTGAGATTGCAAATTCTAGTGTGTACCTAAAAACTGGGTCTATTCTTAAGGTGAATTTAATATTATTTTAAAGAATTGAAAAAAATATAAATGTATAAGTTTTTGTTTCACTGGTTCGTGCCATGTCTTCCTCGGGCGTCTCCAACTTCCACCATTCACTACTGTATACCACATCGTTACTTTAAAAAAAACTACATTAAATCGAATTTTATTCGATTTTTTATCTCATTCTAGTCCAGAGATAATGCTTTCTCGAGTCTTCCTCGAGCACCCCCGACTTTTTTTACCATACAGACCCTTATGTAAACACTCCTGACATAATAAGAACTAACTTTGAAATTTAAAGGAACATCGGTTCAGTAGTTTTTGAGTCAATAATGAACAAACAAAGAAACATTAGTTGACATATTCGTTATACATAGAGGACAAACAAAGAAACATTAATTCACATATTCGTTATGGTTCCATGATAACTCAACACAGTGATAATTCAACAAATTTTTAAAATGAGATATAAAGTCATTAGAAACGATGAAAAAAAATTTTTTTTAACCTTACCTAACCTACATAACCCAGTTAATAAAGTTTTTGTTTAATCACTTTCCATGACTATATATAACTTTTTCAAGATGTGATGAATTATCATTGTGATGATTTATCCAGTTACCATTCGTTATATATAGGGGACAAACGAAGAATTATTAAATCACGTATTCGTTATATATAGGGGACAAACAAAGAAACATTTTATTTTTTATTTTTTATTGTTGATCCATTATTTTACAATATTTCATATTTTAATTCAGTAATGTTGGCCTCACTGGGTTGTTTACCCGTGCTGAGGCCTCCATTTTAAAATATAAGAATTTATATTATTATATAATTATATTTATAATTTATACATTACTTTACATATTCGTTATAAATATAAAAAAATAAATATAAAATATAATTTATACATTACTTTACATATTCGTTATAAATATAAAAAAAAACAAAGAAACATTAAGTCACATATTCGTTATTTAGGGGAAAAACAAAGATACATTAATTCGCAATATATTCGTTACATATAGAGGACAAACAAAGAACGATTAATTTACTTATTACATTTATAATATACGTACAAGGGTGTATCAGCACCTACTTGAAAGATATTAACCATCGATTCCTGACAATATAATATGTAGATATTATTTTACCGTCGGATGATATTTTTTCTCGTAATAAAAAATACATATATTTTTCCATCACACTAATCCACTAAGAGGTAGTTGGGTACAACCTAGCGGGTTACGTGATAAGCACTCCGTCTCGTTCCGGCAGCACGGTAACAGACGAGATAAAGCGCATTATCACGTGATCCGTTGCGACATTTGTTTTTTTTTTATTGAAAAAATATACTATGGCAAAGAAAAGTTACATTAATTTTTTTACTCCAAAAATGCTCATGAATCTCTGGTTAAAATCCTTCGGGTACGTGCTTACTTACACGTGTATATTAGATTACACTGACGTGAACCGTTTAGACATAATATTACAGCGTGTAGTTAGGAACAAATTAATGATAGCAGCTGTAACCCAAAAAATGTTGGTGATATATTTTTGTCCTTTGAAATGCGAGCACATATTCGAATTTCATTGGCTTCTTATCAAAATAGGAATGTATTTTTATTACCTGTATCGGCTCTCTCTTTGCTTAATTTAAGTGAACTTAATATAAAATAATGGAAACCTGACACACAACATCGCATTCTTTCATTTGAAATGTGGTGCCATTAGATATATGGGCGCATTTCTACACAAACTCTCCGTCAATGCTTTATTTCCGCCAATATCCCACAGATCTTATTCTCCGTATATAAAGATGAATTTGTTTTATTTTCATTTTGTGAGGCGGGTATGGGTACCGCCTCCCGCCCCGAGAATCATTAATTGAAAAACAAACACGTCTGAGAAAGGTCACCAAGTAGGTGACTTGGCCGACGTTCTCGGGTTTATGGGGTGAGTCCAGGTCTTTGGAGGCGGAGGCGTATGTTAAGCAATAGCGTGGCCGGTTGTGGAGACCTTTTCGCGTCTCTAGCCGAGATCTCTCGACCCGTTGCCTTATACCGCCGTGGGAGGGATGGATTCACACTGAGCCCCAGATTCCTACCCACCATTCATAATATCTCATTAATTTAAAATACCCTCCACACAGCATCCTCAAATACGAAGAGGCCCTGAGGGAAAATATTTAATAAATTGTTATAATGTAAAAAAAATTACTACATTCACATCGAGATAATTTTTTACATTAGCTCCACACGGGAGGTCTAGGTAAAAATATCTCTCAGGGCATTTCTCATCTTTGGGGATGCTGTGTGGAGGGTTTTTTTAGGGGGAGGTAGGAGATGAAATTCTGGGAAGGAAAAATGTTTGAGGTGTGGGAGTCAATGTGTCCAGGGGTGGCGGACGAATGAATCCATCACTCCCACTGCGATGTAAGGCGGTGGGTCGAGAGAGTCCGGCTGGATAGGTCAAAAGGTCTTTCTCAACCAGTATCTTCCGATACAGCAGGTTGGCCAATTTATCCCCCGCCAACAACATAGAAAATTTATAATCTTAATATATTTATTTTGTTAGACTTATTTTTTAATTTTATGTTTTCAGACATCTTGATAACTCTTTTATTCTGTTGTGTCGATTTATAAAAGTTATTGATGTACTCATAAATGTGTTACTTTATAAAAGTTATTATTGTACAAACAAATGTGTTACTTTACAAAAGTTGTTGTTAGATAACTAATTGCCTATTTTATGATTACATTTATAATTGTTTTATATAATAATAATTCGTTTATGACCGCTCATTGTAATATCTTTGTCTTTACTTGTTTCTCTATTCTTGGTTAATTTTCATTATACATTAAAGCCTTTTAGACACATTACGCTATTATTATGTTCGCATAATTTGGGCGTGGCATATACATATTCTATGTTTGGGTGAAAAAACTACGCTATAATCTTCCTCAAGAGAGGGGATCAGTTCGATTGGGAAACTGCCGTGGAATATCATTTCTTTGTATGGGATCAGTCACTTTGACAGATGACAGTCGCGTAATTACGGCGTTCCGTAAATTGTTCTGACCCCTTATCCTGCCGTAGGTCGGAGAGGGAGTCGCATAATTTTCAAATATAGCCTGGCTAGCAGATCACAGCGCATATCGTCGCCACGCCCACACTTATAACGCTTTATCTTTGAATTTTTTTTCAATGCAGAAAAACCTAACCCCATGAACACGGGCACCCCTGCTAAGTCACCAAACGTAGCGAAACACTTGGGATGACCTATAACAATGGTGTTGGTTATCCAATAAATGGTTCCAGGGGCGGCGGTACTCATACCCCGTTTAGATTGTTTTTGTAGGAAAAAAATGATGGCAATAAGCCCAACTTTATACTACTGCGCACCCGAAATTTTATGATATAATAAAAATAAATCCTTCATGTGAAATCGTTTCTGAAACGTAGACACCAGATTTTCAACAAAATAGACATAAAATATTGGAAGGTTCTAATTCTATATTGAGTATGGCATTGACAAGAGCGATGCCACAAACAATTCCGATTAACTGTTGTAACCCCTGTTTATTAGTGTTTTTCTCTGTTCCCCTTATAACTTCTGTCATCCGGCAACCCTAACATGCAATGTTGTAGTTTTGTACCAATTATACCTACGTCATGCCACAAAGGCAAAAGAACTTACGAACTTCATACAATAATGAATAAATTTGTTGAACTTAAACATTCGCAATAGCAACTTGAAAGTTTGGCGTATTTTCTTACCTTATAGTTAATAAATGGATTGATGCTAGTTAATGAATTGTGTTTATTTTTAACAGTTAATTGTTCAAATTCAATACCAACTTTTTTATATTTTTTTAAAGAAAATGTATTACATGTGAAGAGTTAATAAATATTGTAAAACTAATTAATTACTTTCTGGTAAACTAATGTTTAAGACAAGATTTTTTATGCATAGCACAAAGGGTAACAATTATTTTATAAGCAATAATTATTACCCTGAAACACTCATCCATATTGAAAAATCTCCTGATAAAAGATACATTGGCGTCATGTCATGTCATCCATATTGAAAAATCTCCTGATAAAAGATACATTGGCGTCATGTATCTTTTATCAGGAGATTTTTCAATATGGATGAGTGTTTCAGGCTAATAATTATTGCTTATAAAATAATTTTTACCCCTTATTGTATAACTAGTTTTTCTATATCTCAAAAAATGACGAAGTCATGTACTTTGAAAGTGAAATTGATTAAAACGAGGTATGCAAATAAGTGCAATATCTAGTAACTTCATTCGAGACATATTTCATTTTCAAGTTGAAACAGTCGGCACTTTTTGGCCAGCTGCAAATATCAAAATTTTGACGTTTTATATCTTCGGTATTATTCAGACATTTACAAAAATTCATTAAATTGTGTCCTCATTTGCTGTCTCTATTTTTTTTTATAATGAAACCGCACAAGAGAGATCCAGTGAGACTATGCCATCTCCAATTGGGGTATATTGTGGGGCTGGAGGTAGTGGGGAGGGGAAATAAATGGGAAAAGGTAGATGGAGAAGTACCTGGCTATTCAGATGTTGTCACCAAACACGTTCAAAACCATTTAAAGCAACTTTTCAATTCTGAGTGAATTTTTGGTGGTCTTACTAGGGCGATACTGACAGTATCTTCCACGCTGAAACGTGCCGAAAATACACTATATATTATTTTAATGAGTAGTATAAAGCCTTACCCCTCGACCGCAAAGGCCATCGAGGGGTAAGGATATATATTATAAACATATATATTATAATCTCCTAGAAAATATATTATGTCAGTTAAAATACTTCGGGCATTTCATACGTGTACTTTCTTAGGAAAGATACTTTTAATAACTACTGTTTATTACTCATAGCAATACGTATTTCTTATTACCTTTTACTGTACCAAAGTTTGCAAACAAAGAACGTCATAAACAAAAAAAAACTAATATTGGCAACCGTAGAAGGCTTTTCTACTCCGTCCTTCCACCGCCTACGAGTATATTATCTAAAGTAACCAAAATAGATAATTTTCTTGTTATTTCCGCTATTTTTATACGCACATTTGATCTTCCTAATGGTTGGCAAGGGACTGTTAAACATTCAGTTTTTTTTGTCCTTTGGCCGACACGAAGTTAAAGTAAAGAACTTGGAAAAGGGGACCTCTTGCGATTGATTATAATATTTTTAAAAATACTCGTTTGCAATCAATTGTGATTTTATTTTCTCCTTACCCTTGTGAAATGGTTCAATGATTATTGTTCCAAGTTCCAGGGAAATGTAAATTTGGTTTGAATATAACTTTCACGACAATTAAAATAAAATGGATCGAAGGAACTTTGCAAATCTGAGGCATTCAAATTAATTGGTACTTGGTGTATCTTTTCAAATGTACTATTTAAATGGCTCGGTTGAGTGGGGCTGAAATCGTTAAAGTTGATGATATTTTGGGGAAGCTAAAACGTGGGGGTGAGTTAAAGGGGGTTGGGCAAATAATGAGACAATTCCGTCACAGTTATATTAAAGGATGAAGTTAGCTTGAAGCTCTGAATACAACTCTTTATGGTGAAATCTATCTCACAGTTATTGCAAAAATAATAAATATTGGACTTATTTTCCCCATGCAAGACGGATTAGTAGATAAAACATAAAAGCAATGTGAGACCACACGAGTGAAACAATAGCATTATTAAAACTGGTAAGAACTTGGCTGTCCAGGCCTGGTCACTGCCACCTGCTACTTTTGCGAGTATGCCCAGATCTCGCAAATACAGAGGCTCTTGCAGATCGTCTGAACAGCCGATTTTTCACGAGCGCACTAAACCACGAAAATACGAACAGAAAAAATACTTCTTTGTGGAATATTATGTACCATGTTTATCAATAAAGATTCACATTTATTTATTTTTTTCACGAGCAAACAATACATTTGTTTAATATTTTTGGCGTGGCTTTACATTTTATTTGAGGATATAAAAAATCTTTACAAAGCTTAAAATATGTTTCATTGAATAAGTAAGTCTTAAAAGATTCGTAAACTCGTCGCGTACCGAATTTCCGAACAAAACTCCGAAATTCTACTGTTTGCTCGTGTTATGAAAATCTTATTATATTAAAAACTTTAATTTCTAAAGTGGATAAAACTTTTATAAGACCTTTGCGATAAATAAATAACCCTCACCCCGAGGCAAATGCCACCCTTTAAGAGTTTTAAATATTTAAACACATTCGCAGTTACATTTTCGAGTTTGAAAGCTTTAAACAACAGTTTTCCATGTTTTCCCATTGCATACTAAATGGTTCTAAATCTTGTTAAAGTTTCCTTTGTCGCGTGTTGTTCCTTGTTCCACGGTAATGCAACGTTATGGGAAGTTTGTAATCGCGAGGAATGATGTTGACCGCGCCCCGCGACAAATAGCTTTACATTAAAAACTTCGAAAAGGAGCGTTTCTTGAAACAGGATACTTTAGAACGACGGGTATTTGGGCAGCATTGTCAGGATTTCACTTAACTAACTTTATACGGTTTTTTGTTAAAAAAAATTTGTTTTTTGCAGGTTTAGTGATCAGAAGAAATGCAGTTCATGTAGGTAATTTCTGTTATTTTTTCATTAAAAGTAAAGGTATTTTTATAATACAATGCTAAGTACAAAAGATAACAAATTATTATAAGCAATAATTTTAAACCTGAAACACAAATATAAATTGTAAAAAACTTCAGAGAAAAAATAAATGCCGAAAACAAGTCAAAATCATTCACCGTTAAATGAAGATATGATATATCTCAATGCCAACAAGTGAGAAATTAAGTATTCAACAATACCTTTCCACAAACGTAAAGTTGGTTTTTATCAGGTGAAAAAAATCACAAAAGAAATATTTGTATGTATCGAACTATTTGGAGGTTAAAAATAAGCCGACGTAGCACAGTGTTTCCGTGCACCTGACCGGCAATCACAAGGTGGGGGTTCAATTTCCGTCGGTGGCATTTATTTTTTCTGGGAAGATTTTTTCAATTATATTTGTGTTTCAGGATGATAATTATTGCTTGTATGTAAATGGTTTATGTCTTTAAGGCGTGGTAAAGGAAAGAAGAAAATAAACTGAATGCAGCAGAATATCTTTTCCCGAAAATAATACATACCACTCATTACCAGATATATAATACCCAGAAAATCCGCACGGCATGAATATCTAAATTTAAAATCTCTTTTTGTATGGAATGGAAGAAGTAGGAAAAAAAATTGTAATAAATTAGAGTGGAGCACATAATTATTTGTTTGGTATTATTATTATTTTTGTGAAAAAAAAACACATGATGCACGAATAGCAAAGATAAAAACTAAGACAAAATTGTACTTTAAGAAGATTAAGACAAGTTAAAGCTTCAGCAAGGGTTCTATAAAGTCTAAATAATATTGAATCATAAAATAGAAATTTATTTGTCAAGTAGTTGCTTAACGCCGCGGCCCGTCAAAAATCAATTTGACTTAGTACCGAACAATGTAATGCTTGGTAATTTTACAAATCACGATTTTCTGAACGATTGAGAATGGTATCCATAATATTAGTAATGTCGATAGGCACAGCAGTTCATAATTTTGGAGTCTACGGAAGGAGGGTTGAACTGAATGTGTTGAAACAAAGGAGGTAAGACATTAATTCTGTTGAAAATTTTGAATATGCAAGTAAGATGAATTTTTTTTTGCATTTTTCTAAAGAAGAAAGGTTTACAGTTTGTTCAATTTCATCAAATTTTATGAGTCACCTAATTCAAGTTCTAACTTCCAAGCAAATCCCCGCAAAAGCGAAATGTGTGACTGAAGGGTAAAGAAAACAACTCTCATGCAATCACGTGAACTTAAAAAAAAAAGTATTTTTAGGAAGTATCGGTTAGTTTTTTGTTGTTTAGAATGGAATTTTAGAGGCAGTAGAGATATATATTAGAGGCAGTCCGAAACCGCAATGCGATGTTTATCTCTGTAAACATGTTCTTAGAAATTGTTTGTATATCCAAACAGATCCTGACCAAATGCTCACAGTCACACGGAGAGCTTAAAAAACTCCCTTATCGGAATGCGGTAAACCTTGGTAGCTTGTCTGTAAAGCCCGTTTCATATTAATGTTTTTTTTAAATGATTTTATTTGTCAAAATTCAAATTCAAATATCATTTTTTTCTATTGGTGCCCTTTTTTACTCATTTAAAGTACGCTCTAGCCTCTAGCGTGTTTAAATCGCACTTTATGGAACGCGCGTTTTTTAAAGTTACCATGGCAACATCAACAAATCAACAAAATATGAAGTAATGTCAACTTTTAACTATAAATCTGACAGGAATATTTTAAACGTCAAATAAAACATTACAAATGTTTCAAAAATTTTATTCAAAGTTTATTGTATTAACCGCGATTCTGCTTTGGTATTTAAATTATGAATGTTAGAACTCATTTTACAACACACAATAACTAGTAAAAACTGTGATGTCAACTATTAATCTTATGTGACAGATTGCAAATTAATGTTTGTGTTTTTCATTTCCATGACAACAAGATATTGTGATGTCACATCACGAATTCATTAATAGTTCTTATTTCCAAATTTTTAATAATAATATCAATATTTATGTTTTCAAAGTGTACCAATAAAAAAAAATAGCGTAAAGTATTCGTGGATAACTGGTCTTTAAAACACTTGCTTTATTTCGAGCACTCGGCTACGCCGTCGTGCTCGAAAAATCGCGCGTGTTTTAAAGACCTGTTTATCCACTTATACTTTAATATACTATTATTGTTCATGTATAAAGGGAATAGTATATAGGCACGTCCTATTTCTTACAGCTAAACAAATTCGTAAGAAATAGAGTAGATTTTATTAGAATATATATGCTTAAAAATACAAATAGAAACAGTGTTATTTAAGTCGTATGAAGTATTTGTGATAGAGTGATATTATATTTAAAATAAATGTTTTCTGTGATGACTTAATGAATAAAAATATTTCATGTATTTGCTTGATGATATATGGAAAGTTGTTATAATGAATTGGTTATTAGGGTATATAATATTATACTTTAAGTATAAATGGCTATGAAAGTATAAATACTTTGATAGCTTTAATTTTAGTTAGCCATGTAGTCAGGTTTTTTAATATTGTTTCGTTTGCTTGTAGTATTAATAACTTCTATTTACCTTTTGTCGGGTGTTAATTTTTTGAGTGTTTTATTGGGAACTTGTTTGGAGATAACCGGCATATGCATAACTTCATTACGTAATATATCTGTGATCGTCAGAAGTTTCAGTTTTTTTAACAGGGGTCTACATGAATCCAGATAACCGGAATTCTTGATTTTTATTAATTATCTTTTAGATATATAATTATAAAAATATCTTTTGCGTTTACTGCATTTCCCAAAAAAAATATTCCTTATATCATTGAATAAATGTATCCATAATATGCAGAGATTACTGACATGATATTCACGTGTGCCTAGAAAAAATGAGAATAAGCACGAAAATTATCATGGAAGATCATATTATATTTAAGTTAAAATTAATTAATTCGCCGGTTTCATGGAAAGTGTACAACTTCAGCAAAACTAATACTATTTAAAAATAGTATCCTTGCATGTAGCACCAGACTGATTGAAGTTGGAACATTATGAAAAATCAGTTTGTAAATTCTCCTCACGAAAAAACCGCTGTCTTTGGCATTTTGAAAGTTCGTTATTGCGCGATTATATTATTGACCATAAATATACTACTCACGTAGACTGTAGTTTGGTTTGGTTTTTGTTTGACAAAGAAAATAAAAGACGTTCCTCTATTAAAATCAAAGAAAATGCTTGTAATATTGCTGATATCTAGACTTACGACCACTATACGGATTATGTTCCAAGCCGTGCTAAGCTCGACATTCCAACCAAGCCAAGCTTAAAACCAACTGATATACCGGGCCTTAGAGTAGAATTATGACTCACGTAATCGATTTCAGCAGATCAACAAAAAGTTGCAAGCAGTTGATCAACAAAATCTTGCCTTGTGAACCAGGCTTTAGGCACCCTGTTTCTGTCACAACAACCCCCTTAATACGCTGAGGGGACTTCTTATCCTGTTTGACTAGTGGTACATTATTAAAGCCCCCAACCCTCGGCTTGTAAACATTTCCGATATTCTTTCTGCTTCAACAACATTAAAACAAAAACTATTTTGTTGTGTTTTTCGCCTACTGCTATTACTTATATGTATGTTTGTAATATCAACAGCGCGGAATCTACTACTGTTGCGAATGTCACTTATGATAAAATCTGTTTTTTGTTTATCGCAATCTGCCAAAGCAAATCATAAACTTCGGACGTTTTAAATTTTATTTCTCGTCTTATATTCCATAGAATTATCACTACCATATTTTGTAAGGAACGCGACTTAGAACGCTTGAAAAAATATGATTTTATTTTAAATCTGTTTGAATATATATATATATGTAATTATATCACGTGTTCAAAAAATATGATAATGGAAAATCACAGATTGAAATCAGCCGTTTCTTATCTGTTTGTCATTATAAGAACAATACAAATAAACCGGAGGCATATTCGGCCAAATCTTCAATTAACGTCGAAATTTCTAAATAAATATCTAAATCATACATTCGATAGTCCAGAAATGCTTGCATTGATAAGCTTTTGAATTCCACCATTTAATGCTAGATTTTGGAATTTATTTCAGTGCAGAAATTATGGGACTAACTACCATATGTACTCCGCATTTTCCAGAATAGGAATACAAATGGTAAAGAGAAATTATTGTACCGTATCAATGGATATATTTAATTTATCATTTAACTAATATGATGAAAACCACCAAATAAATTGTTTTCAGCACTGAATTAGCAAATTTAAGGTGCGTTAAATTGTATAACCTGTGGAAATCGTCGATTCATTTCGTCGTCCTGTACCATGTGCGCGAACAATTAAGCGTTTAGCTGATCGTCTCGTGCAAATCCTATAATAAACATTCCGTGAAAACAGTGTCCATTTCTTTTTTTTTCTAAGAAAACGGCAGCCAATTAACATTATGACATTACTTTTGCCCTACCTGCGTTAAAAGAACAGACCGGAAATTGGTCAAATAAGCTGTAACAATAATTTTGCGTTCTTCGGGTGTGTATCTTGTAGTCAACTAATTCTCTATCTATGTACAACATAAATGTTAAAGCATAATGACATTTGAAAAAATTATGACATATTTGCATTATGACATTACTTTTGCCCCAACTTGTATTTAACGCCATCCGGTTAAAAAAAACGTATTTGTTTTCAGGTGATGACTTCTCTGATGATCAACTCAGAGCGGGAGGCTGTAGTGGACTTCAGCGTCCCGTTCATGGAGACCGGTATAGCCATCGTGGTGGCCAAGAGAACTGGCATCATCTCGCCCACCGCCTTCCTGGAACCGTTCGACACTGCCTCTTGGATGCTGGTAAGTCACATTTATTCTACGTTATAACTTTTACAGGAATAATCGCTTAACAATTATCTAAAAACAGATCACACCGGCACTGTAGAATTTTGGTCGTAAATCTATGCGTGTGTTCAAAATATGAATTGTTGCTCATGGTTGATAATATTTGAAAATACGATACGTAAACCTACTGAATTAAGTAAAAAGGTTGTTCATTATAAGGCACTAGCTTAAGTTCCCAGAGTTGTCCGCACTTTTTCTGCATAAAGGGGTGAGAGAGGCGCTTCGAATTTGTGATCTTCACCTACATATAGGACAAAAAATATGCCATCAGATATTCCCACTTAACATTCAATTTCCAATAGATTTCTAATAGATCTGATTTAATGAGATGGAAGACTCTTTCGGATTTTAACTTTACAAACGGACAAACGCAATTAAAAATTAAAAAATATCGATTGCACGCTTTGCTAAAGTTTTATAAGGTACATATAATATCAAGGTTCCCTAGTATGTATTATTGTGACAATAACACCATGGTTTCAGGCTACAATTCTGTTATAAATGGATTACACACAATTGGTAACTCTTCAACTATGTTAGCTGATGTTTTTAATATGCCTGTTGAATTATAAAGCTGTAGATACTAATTAACCTTTTTAGAAATAAATTTTTTAACGAGGTCACTGCATGACAGGTTTTTTTTTTGTTTCTTCATAATTTTTTTTACTAAATTTGCACTAATTTATATTCTTTTTTCTTTTGTGTTGTTTACTTATGTTATCATTTTTTTTTATTTTCTTT
This sequence comes from Hesperophylax consimilis, assembly GCF_061612785.1. Lineage (NCBI taxonomy): Eukaryota > Metazoa > Arthropoda > Insecta > Trichoptera > Limnephilidae > Hesperophylax > Hesperophylax consimilis. Next base: position 33,090,939 of record NC_142842.1, read on the forward strand.
TTTCTTTCTATATTATAATGTGACGGTCAATAACTATTATTTACGTAAATGGCATTTGTGTCTTTGATTCTAAATAAGTTAATATGTCTGACTATAATAGAGCAGTGACAGTACGATTTTTATGAGGACATATCATTTGGTGACAGATATAGCACTACGTGACCAAAGTGTAAAAAGTATTTGATTTCGTGTTGATTTCACTAAAACAAACTATTTACAAAAAAATCTTTAACATTTTGACACATAAAAGTTAACTTTTTCAACAATGCCAAAAAATCAGAATGTCTGTAGAAAACAGACAACACAACTAATTTACGCGCACAGACAAAAAATGTACCCTGGTTTTTATTTGATCACTATTTTATAAATTCTCAAGAAACTGATCACATCATATATACTTATTGGTTTTTATTCAATAAATTGGGCAGCGTGTGTATCAATTATGTTTACTGATATAATTATTGAAGGTTTATCATCCATTAATTAAAAATCATTATAACGACTTTCATCGGAAAGCTATAATTTCAATGACTAATCTTCTGTGTTTACATTGGCATTTATTGAGACAGAATACAAAATCAATGTTTAAATTGACATTGATTGAGATTTGATTAGTAAACATTATAAACCCAACCTGATTTACATACATTCGACGGCTATAGTTGAGGTAGGGAATACTGATTATTGAAGGTATTTGATTAATGGTTATGTGAGTTAAAATTATTTATTAGATACAATGATTCTTATTACATTAGTTCAATATTATCAAACGTATCACGATAAAATAAAAGAATAAGCATACAAACAATGTATGTGTTTTAGAAGACAACTAGCACAGACCCATGCAAAATTGCGGGATAGTTTTAGAAGCGTTATTATTTTAAGTTGTCAATAATATTTAACTTTTTTTTTTTTTCGTAGGAAGCAATTAGACATTATATATTAAATCAAATAAAACACTTTGTTTATTAACCACGATTTTTTTTGTTATTACATCTACCGGTTTTGCTTCAGTCGAGCTTCATCAGGATGTGAAATATAACTATAGTTGACTGAAGCGAAACCGGTAGATGTAATAATAAAAAAATCGTGGTTAATAAACAAAGTGTTTTATTTGATTTAGTAATATTTAACATTATCAGACACATCATCGTTTTCAATTTACACTCGGAAAAATCTTGATTTTTGCGCGAAACTTGGTAGTATAACTTCTAGGAATCTAATGAAAAATAATAAAATTCCGTGGTCTTATTTTGTTGTTTTGGTAGATTTTGAGAGGATCAAATGACATGAAAATAAATTTTGATGGATTTAGAGCAAGCAGGACGCCACTTTTGTCCAATTTCCTGTGTCCTTTCCCCGTTATTTTTCATCTAATGTAAGTAGTATTCAGAGGGACTTTGTGTGTGTATAGGGACAGACTTAAGCGCCCTTGAGGTGATTTTCTCACGAAAACGGCGCTATATAAATAATCCAATCATTATTATTATCCTTGCATTCCACTAGAATTCGTATTAAATCGCTGAGGACAAGGGTGTAGGGTACTCAACTCATTCTCCCTGTTCTTCTTTGTAAAGACAAACTTAGGTTTCAATTACAGGCGAGATCATTTCCACGATATGTTAGGTGATATGCTTAACCCTGGTACTGTTTGTGTACATTCCTTCAGCAATCTGATTTTGTTCTTTGAATTGGGAATCTTTATACTAGAATTTTATTAATAAAAAATTTCATCAGATTTTTTGTTGAGTAATCCGAGGGCAGTGGGTACTTCCCAATTTCAATAGAATCCTGATTTATTTAAAAGACTACCAAATGACTCTGTGTGAAAATAATTTGAGATTTAGCACTTCAAAGCAGACTCATATTTTCTACTTCATTTTTATAAGAAGATAAACAATGAACTCAAATATTGTTTGGTAGGATGTTGTTTTTAATACGGTTTTATTTGATGTTATCGCACTAGGGTTACCAATAATTTCAAGGCACTGGAGCTAAGGCATCCCCATCTCTTAAATATTGTGGGGCTGATGTATAAAGGAGAGGGGAATTAGGTTTATTTGTACCCGGCTATACAAATATGGTCACTTAATATAGCAGAAACCATAATAACGTTTATTTCTCTCTTACCAGATAGTAATTTACACCAAGTTGGTTTCCTATTTTAATTGGAGGTTTGCAATTTGCCAGTTTGTACCATTATTTTTTTACACGTAGTAAAATGAGTATTGCTAATTTATTAAAAATCTCTTCAAATTATTGGTAATCCGGTTAAAAATAGGATTACAGGCAGTTTGCCGATAAGTTTTAGTAAATTCTGAATGTATCGGAACACGTATTCATGCACCCGCATTTGCCTTGATAATATACATTTAGTGACGAAATTCGAAAATATTAGAATTTTTAAGAAGAAGTGTTCCGACATTGTTATAATATATTAGTATATTTATTTTGTAAGAAACAAACAGCTTTTATATAATATACAGTGATAGATATTAATATACAAATTAACTGAAGTCAAGCCACAGAAGTTTCTTATGTTAAAGTGCATTAGAAATGAAGTTTTAGAATTATTATTGCTAAAAGTTTATCAGGATACCTATTAATTCATTCGTTAAGGGCCTGCAATCCCTTTTATATGTTCTTTAAACCTGGCCGGTCCTTTAACACTAGGTTTAAAGAACATATAAGATCTTTTAAAAATAATAATAAAATACAATCTCAATTTGCCAAACATCTCCTAGATGAAAATCACTCACTTAATGATAATAATAAACCAACTCCGTTACACATACAAAATAAAGGCCGTAAACTGAATCTTTTAGAGCAGTTAGAAATTAACAAAAACTCTAATAATCCAAAAGCTATTCTAATTAATGAACAAACAAATATAATTCGTTCACCCCTACTAGATATCTTCAAACCTAATGCAAATATGAGTGCACTATGAAGTACTTAATTATGCTATTAAAATAACCCTATGAGTCATCGTTTGGGAATAACTAACATAAAGACATTCAGTCAAATTTAAACATTACACTAATTGGGGAAACTTTGCTGGGGTAATAACCATTAATAATTTTTGATATTTTACTTAGAAATCAATTAAGAAATCAGTAAATGAAATTAAAATACCTACCTAGAAATAATATAAATTTATCGTCTGTAAGTGGGCTACCCACAGTTTGATAATGCCTTCAGAGGGCGAAACAGCTGTCACGCGTAATAATAATTACACAGCAGAACTTGTTTAAAAATAAACTGTTTTTATAAACCCAATAATAATATTATTGTATATATAAAAAAAAAAAAAAAAAAAAAAAAAAAAAAAAAAAAAAAAAAAACATCTTTATAGTCACTACCCAAATTTTGTATACGGCGAACGGGGGTATAGAATTGAGATTCAGTGTTGGAGTTATCACAATAGAACGGTAGATAATGCCTCAATGTTGGTTTACGAGGTATATTTAGGGAAATCAAATATAATAGTTCAGGGCTGTCAATTATTGAATTTATGATTTTATATAAACATTTTAGGTCATTAACTATTCTACGTTCAGATAATTTTAATAAATTGAGTTGACATAGTAGATAATCATAGTTGACGCATTCCCTTGTAATACCCATTCTGAAATTAATAAATCTTAAGAATTTTTTTTGAATTCTTTCTATCGTGAGTGAATGACTAGCGTAACTAGGTGCCCACACTGAATATTCAATTCAATTCCCAGAGTTTGGCGTGATCTGCATTTCACCCTCGAGTTGTACTCAATTTGACTCCTAACCAATGACACATACAAATGTTTATATGTTTGAATATTTTTAAATTGGCTGCAAATTCTTATAACAAAACCCAACATTTTCAAAGCTTTATTTGAAGTAATTTCAATATGATTTATAAAATTCAGTTTTTGGTCAAAGTTTACACCTAAATCATTCACCTCGGTTACAGCGGTTAGAACTACATTATTGATGGAATAATCATAAATAATTGGATTTTTTATTCTATGAAATCTCATAATTAGATATTGGTTTATATTTAGTTCTAGATAGTTCTCTTGGCACCAAACAAATAGTTTACGCAAGTTATTTGACAATGTTTGACAGTCGTTCATATTTCTTATAGCTTTGAATATTTTCATATCGTCCGCAAACATTGAAACTTCGACATCGTTGAATATAGTGAGCACATCGTTCACAAATATCAAAAAAAAAATTGGTCCCAAATGTGACCCTTGGGGGACACCGCTGGTAGCTTTAAATTTATAAGAAATAAAGCCATCAATTTTAACGGCCAATTGCCTGTTACTTAAATAACTGTTAAACCACATGTATAGATACCCTGTTATTCCTAATTTATGAAGCTTTTATAACAACAGATCGTGATTAACCTTATCGAATGCTTTGCTGAAATCCGTATAGACTGAATCAACTTGTAACTTCTTAGACATGGATTCTGATATATATTTTTGGTAAATTAAGAGATTGGACAAAGTAGACTTTCCTGATGTAAAACCATGCTGGTTAGGAGAAATTACTGGCTTGATACAGTGAATGATTTTATTTAAAATGAGTTTTTCAAACATTTTTGGAATAGTTGATAAAATGCAGATCGGTCTATAATTGCTCACCTCATTTTTATCTCCTTTTTTAAATATTAGGGTGAGGAAGCTGTATTTCCATTTTTCAGGAAAGTGTCCTGTTTGTAGTGACTGGTTAAAAAGAAAATGTAGTGGATATGCAAGAGTAGTGGCGCAATTCTTTAAGAAAACAGGTGGGATATTATCAGGACCTCCGCTCTTGCTTTGATCCAATTGTTTTATCTGAGTCAGTACATCGTTAAATTCAATTATTACATTAGTCAAATTTAAGTCATGATCCGTGAAGAAACTAGGCAAGTGATCGTTGATTATTATTGAGTCACGGACATATACACTTTTGAAGAAGTCGGCAAATAGGTGAGCTACATTTTGGGAGTCGTTGGCTTTTTTACTTTCATAAAACATATTAGAGGGTATGGTAATATCATCATTTTTCATAGACTTTGCGTAATTCCAAAATTGTTTTATGTTTCCATTAATTGACATTTCTACCGTATTTATATAATTGTTGTAACAAATTTTTGACATATTTTTACAATCTTTTCTTATTTTACTGAACTCAATATAATTTGGTAGGGACCTCACTGCTTCAAATTTTTTATGTAAAACTTTTTTTTTAGCTATTAATTGAATTAATTCCTTGTTAAACCATTTTGGATGCTTTGATTCTTTGAATTTTATTAAGGGTATACAGTCTACGATAATGGCATTTATTTTATAATAAAATGATTCTGTATTATAGTCATATCGTTTTCCTTGAGAAAATTCCAATCTACTTTGCTGAGATGGTCATTAATATCATTGTAATTGGCATTCTTGAAATTAAAACTAGAACTTGAGAGTTTAATATTTTTTTTTAACATTGTTTGGAATAATTACTGACAGTGGAGGATGATGATTATCAATGGGAAGGATAGACTCTAATGCTTTACTAACTATTATGTCCTCTTCATTTGAGAAAACAAGATCTAGGAGGCGATTATTCGAATTATGTACATTATTAAATTGGTTGAGATTCAGAAATATTGACATATCAATGATTTCTCTTTCGCATAATGTAACTGATTGGGAATCAGTACAGTTGAAATTACAATTTGGAAGGTTGTAATCTCCAAAAATTATGAATTTATGTTTTTTGTGTTTTGATTTCAAAAGTTCGATATCTTCGGAATGATTTTTATAAATAGATAAATTAGCCGACGGAGGAATGTACACGCAACCAATAATGTAATTTTGATTTTTATCGTTTACCATAATGAAAATTTGTTCGACATCACAATTTTTGGTTTTCAACACTTTTGAGGACATTTTTCTGTTGACTGCTATAAGGACGCCTCCACCTCTTGATCTGGAACTGGTGTTGATATTTCTGTCGAGCCGGTAGACCTGATGAAAGGGTAGACCAAGCTCCGCTGAGTGGATTGACGGTTCTAGCCAGGTTTCCGTAAGAGCGATGACATCGTGTGAAATAATTGGGGCGTTTATCCTAAATTCGTTCAGCTTTGTCCTTAAACCTCTGACGTTCTGGTAGTAAAATCTTCTCGAAGACGGCTTGACGAGTTTTTTGGGAGTGAATAAAGTATTTTGGGTGTTGAATTTATGTATTTTATTGTTAAATTTGATTCACCATTGTTATGTCTGGATTCCAACTCCTTCCACAAGCTTGCAATTTGTTGACGTTGTATTACGGTAAGGTCGTGTTTTATTTTAATAGTATTACTATCCAGAGGTATAGTTTTTTCACTAGTACAAGTTTGGCTTGGTTCGGATCTGATAGTACAATCTTGATTGGGCGAGTTTTTTCAGCACTTTTTCGACCAAACCTATACATTTGTATGTGGGTGGTGTCAACGTTGTCCACTTTCTTCAGTATACTGGTTACTTGGCTCCGATCTTCAATGATACAGTCCGATTGCATTGTTGCCGTACTTTCTGGAATGTTGAGCAATATAATATTATTGGCACAAATTTTCCTCTCCTGAATATGAAAATGAATAAAGAGTTTGTCCGTTTACAAACTCAATTTGTATGCCTTTTAAAAAAATAAGTTTTTATACGGACAAAACTATTTATTCATATTTGTATTGCGTATGTATGTGTGCAAACAAATAATTCATCTTAATATGTTAAAACACTATTAGAAAAGGCGTTTTTTCCTGAAACAATTATTGTAAGCGCCATCTATGAAAGAGCTGATTATAAATTCTTTTAAATCGCATGTTACATTCTGTTACTTTAATTTTTAAAAATGTTTCATAAATGCATGTTGCTAAATATTTTATTTAAAAAACCTAGTTATTTTTAATGAATATTTAGCGATGCTACTTGAATGCTCGGGAACGTTCGCCCATGCAAACGCATCGTAGCTAGAACTCCCTAGATAAGATGCTAGCATTCGGCGCACCTGCCTACACACCTGAATATTCTCGATGCACCGGGCGTCTATAAAACGGGCGCATCGTTACGTGGTCAGTCAGTCATCAGCAGTTATAACAGTGAGCAACCTGTTACCTGGAAGACTCCACGTCATCCCCAGTAGTCCGGTCTCCACCACCACTTAATTTCTGAGATTCCTCTACCTTAGGGAGTATGGCTACTACCCGTGGCTCTATCCTACTGACTTTTTCTTCGGCATGCTCGATATGAACCATCTGCAGGTCAGAAGAGATGTACATATTGTATCACACTTCTTCAAACTGATTCTTGGATGGTTTTAAAATCCGACTATCATGGAGAGTATTAGTCTCTATGTTTCTGATGGTTATCTCCGTCACCGACAGCATAGACTGTTTTATCTCCCGGCCTGCAGGACTAACTTGCCAAAAGTCATGCCGGTGGGGAGAGCAGTCTTGCTGTTGAACAGAATTTATTCGGATATAGACATATTTAGCATCGATGAAGCTACCTTTAAAATGCAAGCTCTATTGATGCTGGTATAGTTGATTCACCGCTTACTTATTATGTAATACCATTTTACAAATGTACTTAAAAACGAATTAAAATGTAATTTTGTAATGTTTTTAAAGGAATAAACTAATTGAATTGAATTGAATTGAATTGAACGCGATGTCGAACCACCGATTTTACCGCCTCGTACACTCCACCGCTTACACCTGGTATCAACGTCATCGGTCTGGAGTCATCTCGCAACTGCGCAACTCTACTAAATCAAAATAAACACTGTGACATCACAACCACCATCTTTCATTGTCTCCTTACCAAATCCCCAAAAATATTAAAACTTTGAAATTGAGTTAATACTTTAAAGAATTTGTAAAATGTTTCAAGACGAGTACTTTTGTATAAACATCATTCAAAAATAATTTTCCTATTTTGCTTGTAAATATTTTTTAATGTTTTAGTAAAATTAAACACTAAATAAATAAGACAAACTATTCAATTAAAATAAACAATGTTCCACATCCACACGCAAACACATGTTACATTCCAAAAGTAGATGGGAATAAAAAAAATTCTCAGGATCGTTGTAAAAGAAATAAAGTCTTCGAGAAACGAAAATACACTAACTCTAACGCTGTTACATTGACAAAAAAGGAGATACCTTTGAGGTTATAAATAGAAAGGCAAGAAAGGGTTTTATTTAGAAAAGGCTTCTTAAAAAAAACATCGAATACTTAAATACTAGTAAAATCGCTGCTTATTCCAAATTGAATTTCGTCGAAAAACGTTAGTAGAAACGTTTATACGGGACAATAACAATGTAAGGAAACAGATTGTGTTCATTTACTTTGATTCTCTTACCCCATCTCTTGGTATAAGTAAGTAGACGCGGTCTTCCACTTCACCCTTGCTATTTGTATCTGAGCCAATCTATTTTATCGTCCTCCGACAATGCTCTGTCAACCAGAGTAAATCTCGTTTCATATTATCAGATGCAGCAGGGGTAGTTCTACACTTTATACGAACTTCTCTTCTCGTTTATTCTACTCTCAAAGATAATTGACAGAGATATTTTGGAGTAAGATGCATTTTGAGATTTTTATGAAGTTACGCCAACGTTTCTACGGTTCCATGAAAATGAATTGGTTAAAATAGCTTACTAGACTTACGTTGAAGTGTAATTGTCTTGTTGATATATTTTCAAAGTGGGGCTAGCAGTCTACAAATGATATACATGGAACAGGCGGACCAAGTGATAATCAATATTTTAAAGCCAATATCAGCGTAATTGTCGAGTTAGAAAGGGACGTTCAGGTGGCTTGCATATTATGTATAGTGGATGTAAGGAGAAAGCAGTGTCTTTAGAATAGAGATGGAATAAGAAGTCAGATACATCCCATAAAGACGTGGCGGGACTAAAGTAACTAAAACGGTGGCTGAGTTGTCATCGCATTTGGGTCCCACTCAGGCGTAGTGTGTTCAATTCCTCGGCTGGCTAAGTCCTCCATCACAACACATGCAACATTTTCCACTCAGTGTGATAGTAGTAGGAGATTTTCAAATACTGTCAGGTTATCCGTAACCCGGGAATTTTCGTCTTTCTTAAAAAAAATAATAAAAAACACTTGCGTCTAGTCACGTCAAGAATATGTAGGGTATAGGTACGATACAATGTAAGAATGTAAACAAATCAATTTCGCACATTTTTTAAGCAGTTAGGTACTCATTGATTGATTTTGAGAAACATAATGGTTGAAAATAATAATTAGTGATATTTTCTTTTTATATGTGGAAGGAAGCCGAGAAACTAAAACAAGCTATACATTTAAAATGTTAATATATACATGGCACCCTCATAAAAAAATTTAAATAGTTTCATTTCAGTTATCGCCCGACTTTCTTTTAAGTAAACATACCCTATCCAGTCGGGCTTTTTGACACATACGAGTATTCAATAATTCATATTTACTTAACCATTATTTAACTTGAGGTTATTCTTTTTGAATATGTTAGAATGATTGTTGAAAGTTATATTTTCAAAATAAAACAATGCAATAAAGTTTTTAAAAAGTTGTCGAAAAAAAAAATTTTTTTTTTTATTTACGGACAAACGAAAAACAAGTAGGCACCCAAATCAATACAAAAATCGAAGTCAATATCGGAATCATCATCATTGACCAGAGCATCATTGTCAGTAAAATTCAATCGATGGTTTCGTTGTTTAGCCATTTTCAATTACACGCAAAGCTTGTGAGGCATCTGAAGCCCTTAAACTCTCGCCGTATAAAAACGATTTGTTATACAGCGACAATATTGGGAGTGTGTGTGATTTAATAATCCCATTTGATTCTGAACTTAACACCTCACATAGTTTATATGGGAAAAACATTCAAACCAAACACGAACACAGTTCGGACTTGGCCAATTAGCCGAAAACATATACACGAACGGAGTTCGGATGAGGATGGAAAGTGAGTTAAGTGCCGGCACATTGGAAGAAAGATGCAAACCGAACAGGATCCATGCATGACCTGGAAAGTGTTAAATTAAGCTTTTGGTGGTAATATTAAACGGACGCCAATAATTAAAAACATCATTTTTATATTTGAACATTTGTTCAAATCTCACAAATTTGATCCAAAACAAAGCTTCTTTTCCTGCCTCTATTTTCCTGCATATTTTTATTCTAAAATCAGCTCTTATATTTTTACCGGACTAAATTTAATTAAGGTGGGTAAAACTATATTATGTATATACAGTCCACCATTTGTTTATTTTTACTCGTATATCCCTGGCATGAGGTAGGGATTTCGCATTAACCAGCGGTTTTCCAGGAATCTAATTACCAGTCGGGACTCAATATTGCCGCAGCCTGTTCGATGGAAATGGCTGATGATGTTATCGGGCATACGTACCAAAATATAAACCAGCACGGTTAATTGACTTGATTAGCACTTAGATTTTTCACAAAATAAAAGATTTTAATATAATTATTGTGGTCCCCCGCCTTGTCCCGTACTACCGATTTAGTCAGTCTTCTCTCCTTCGCCGTTGCAGTAGACTGGCAGTACTTGATTTGTCATGTAATCTGATTCGCGTAAATCACGCATCGTTTCAATTTTAAGTATCGATCTTTCACCAGGTCACTGAGAATATCGCTCTGAGAAATGAGGGTCTTGTTGAGGAGTGGAAGGAGTGAACCTGGGTTCTGAAGAGACCCATGTTGTGGGAGGGAAGAAGTAAATACCGAACTAAAGAACGAGCCGTAAAAACAACCCATTCTTACGTGACAATTGTCAACAACATGCAAACGTTGGGTTACCTTTATTTATTGATGTTTTATCATTTTCTTCAAGGTTTTACCGCAATTTAAATGTTTCATCGTTTTCCACCTACTATTCTTAACACTTATATTTACTACGTTTTGTCATATAACCGTAGGTTTTTTAATCGTGTTTTACATGTTTCGCCATATTCAACCATATTTGTCTTTGGTTTACATAGTTTCACCATGTTTTACCTTGTTTTCTAGCTTTTACCATGCTGAACTTTGTTTTACCATGCTTTACCATTTTTCACCATATTTGACCGAGCTTTATCATGTTTTACCGAGTTTCACCATGTTTTACAATGTTTTACCATGCTATACCATGTTTCGCATTATTTTAATTTGAAACATGTTATACTTTGTTCTAGCAAGTTTCTCCATGCTTCATAATGTTTTACCCTGTTTTACCATGTTTCACCATGTTTTACCATGCTTTATCTTGTTTTACTTGTTTTTACCATGATGTATCATGTTTTACCAAGTTTTATCATGTTTGTCCACGTTTTAAAAAAATTTACCATGTTTTACCTTGTTTCACCATGTTTTACCATGTTCCACCATTTTTTACCGTGCTTAGCCTTGTTTTACCAAGTTTCTGCATATTTAATCATGCTTTACCATGTATTACCATTGTTAACCATATTTTACCATGTTTCACCATGTTGTTATTATTAAGTAATTAACAATTGAAAAATGTGCTCTACAACACAGGTGAACTTCTAGCGTGGAGGACAATTTACAAAATTTTGCTTTATTTATACGATTCATTAATTCAAAAAATAAATTAATAGAACCTGCCTAAAGACGGACTCAGTAAATTGAAGTAGAAGAAATTAAAACATATTTGTTTGCGCCGAAATTATTATCTTTTCTTTGGTCTTTATTAAGGGTTTACATGTTACAGATGATTAGTACTGTGTTCAGTAAAATTTAAAATTGCATTTTAATTTTTTAAGTTTTTATAAATTTTCACCTCGAGTGCCATCATTGTAATCCCGACTATAATTATTCTTTAAAATATTAATAATTGAAAATTGGATAATCTCCTACTCGAGTATAGTTATTACTGCTCGGTTAGTCTTTCTAATATCTAAGCATAAATTGAAAAAAATTATTGTCTTGAAGAAAATAATAATCTATTATATCGTGTTTTTCTAGATCAATGCATTGGTTTTTACCGTAATGTGTAATTTATTCCGTTTTTTAGCCATAACCATAAACGAACCGACGCACAGTGGGCTGAAAATCGCCTTTCATAGACATAGAGACTTGAATTTTCAAGGGTATTTTTTTTGGCTAGAAATGGATTCTGCTGATCATTACTATGCTATAAAATGTCGTACGAAGCAATTGCGTGTACAAATGAAGGAGTTATAATTTTTTAAAGAAAAATTTGTATGGCGCTGACATTAAAAATGAGGCTATCTCTGGAATCATAAGGTTGGCCGTTCTATCCTTACACACAGATATTACTACTATTTATTTGTATTTTTTGACATACTTCATATTGTGGCGCAAGGAGCGATTTTTTTTTTTAAATCCTCAAAGTTGAAAAAAACCCTTTTTAATGTTGATGATTCATTTTAATGCTTAAATGCTTTTAGGTTTCCAGTGTAAATAAAATATTGTAAACTAGACAAAGCATACTCACATGTAAAGCATTTAAGCATTAAAATGAATCTTCAACATAAAAAAGTTTTTTTTTCATCTTTGAGGATTTAAAAAAAAAAAGCACAAATTTCGCCCCAGTACAAAGTATGTCAAAAAAATACAAATAAATAGTAGTATATTTGTGTGTAAGGATATAATGGTCAACCTTATGATTCCAGAGATAGACTCATTTTTAATGTCAGTTCCATACAAATTTTTCTTAAAAAAATGATGACTCCTTCATTTGTAAACGCAATTGCTTCATGCAAAATTTTATAGCATATTAATGATCAGCAAAATCCATTTTTAGCCAAAAAAAAATACACTTGAAAATTCAAGTCTGTATGTCTATGAAAGGCGATTTTCAGCCCACTGTGCACAGTGTTTTGGCTTGCAGTGTAAATAAAATATTGTAAACTAGACAAAGCACACTCATATGTAAAGCATTTAAGTATTAAAATGAATCATCAACAAAAAAAAGATTTTTTTTCAACATTAGGATTTAAAAAAAAAAATCGCACCTTGCGCCACAATATGAAGTATGTCAAAAAAATACAAATTAATAGTAGTATTATCTGTCTGTAAGGATAGAACGGCCAACCTTATGATTCCAGAGATAGCATCATTTTTAATGTCAGCGCCATACAAATTTTTCTTTAAAAAATTATAACTCCTTCATTTGTACACGCAATTGCTTCGTACGACATTTTATAGCATAGTAATGATCAGCAGAATCCATTTCTAGCCAAAAAAAATACCCTTGAAAATTCATGTCTCTATGTCTATGAAAGGCGATTTTCAGCCCACTGTGCGACGCGACGATGAGTTCTACTGGAATCTGAAACATGAAGATGGGGAAGGAAAAATTTCCATTGACGACTTTCTTTGTTTAATGCAATTTTCCAGATTTGCTTTGAACGTTTTGACAACTTTATGTTGATTTAAAATTTGCACTTAAACTGCTGCGCTTTGAATTTATGGTTAAAAATATCCTTGAAGTTATGTTTTTTAAGTCAATAAATAATATGATCATCTTTGTAAAAAGTGATTTTTTCAAGGTTCGTGGTATGAGCATGAAACTTTATGTAGTCAGGAAAATAATAGCAAAACCCTTAAAACAGCAAAAATTTACATTTTTCTCGTGCATTTTTCTCCATTGTGGGTTTCCAATAGAATTAAATAATTCGTTTCATCCATCGACCAATGAAAACTATGCCAATGGTTTCATTCAAAGCTGAAGACGCCCGAACAACGGTATTACTCTTTTTCTTTCAAAGATTCAGTTGAACGCTTCTATTGAAAGTTGAAGCGATTTTAAAATCGAAAAAGTAACTTTACTTTAACATAAAAGAAATGTTAAGCATTTAACAGTCTCTTGTGTTAGCGTAAAATTTAATTTATTTGAGATTTGCGTGGTAATTGTAATAACAATTACGTAATCTGACATTATCTGAAGTAATCTAAAATCTCTAAGACCTAACCTATAAGTCGCTAAATAATCCACCACGTAGCACAGCTATCATAATGTATAAATTAAATTAAAATCGTTTTTATGATTGTTATTTCTAATTTATATTGGGTAAATACCTTATAATTAACATATTCAGTCGGCTCTCAAAAGGTTGCTGTACTGATCACTGAACAAACATACCAATATTAAATACATCTTTTGGTCAGTAAAACCTTATATTCCATGCTACAAAATTATATAATGCCCTTGAAAATTAAATATAGATCATAAAATACCATGGAGATAAAAATTTTAAAAACGACATCAAAATATGACTTACTAAACACGAAGATGAGAAAATCATTAAAATTAAAAAGTAACAACCGAAATTACAGTCAACATATGAGAAAAACATTGTGTACCACCCATACATCAGTTTATAGTCCGCATTGGAACAGAAATATTAAATGAGAAGTACTGTGAATAAAGTAAATTTCTTTGTATTTATAAAATCGGCATTAATAAAACTATAAAATGTTGAGATGTTTACTATTATGTATCAAAAACTGAAAATCCCACGTTGCCCGGGCTTTTCACATAGTTTTTTGAAATCAGACATAGACCGTAAAGCTATTATTAGAGGTGCTACTGCGTACTAATATCTCGTCAAAACTTGTACCACTATTAGAACGCAATAAACGCGTAGACCGTAATTGGTAGTTTTAATTAGAGCTTTGAGAGAGTTGGAGGTCACTTGGAGGTCAAAGAGAAAAACCTATTTTATCGCTAAATGTTTCATCTAAATACAGATATTAATAATTTAACACTTACTTTAAACGTCAAGTAAGCAAAATTTCATCAAGAAGTAGCAACATTCTGCTTTAAGGGACGGGAAAATGTGTTGCGGGTGGTTTTTCAAAATCTTCTGTAGACTGTGTCCTCTCTCCTGCTTTGAAGGTAAAGTGTGCAAAATTTCACCAATCTTGATATAAAACTATAGATTTATTTGAAGAACAAATTCACAACGGGACACTCTTCTTTATGTGTGTAGATTCTTAATACCTATTTATAAATTTAGAATTAAAAAAAAAAAAAATTATGTGAAAATCGATTTTAAAATGTACCCATTTATTTTGGGGTCACTAAGCTGCATTTCGGATTTGTCTAAACTTAGATCTGCGATATTTATGGATCATTTCATTAGTATAAAATAAATTAAGTTAAATGAAGCGTGGGTGTGTCTTTTTCAAAGGTAAATCACTTATGCTTAAATGCTTGGTACAATTACATATTTCACGCTCAAACACACAAACAATTGTTTTACATTTTAATGGGTAGCCAAAATGAATACTTAACAAGTATAATAAGAAACTTTAAACGAAATGTTTCTTTGAAATGAAATTCATCACAAAGAAAATGACTGCTTGATTTGAATTTTACCCTCTCAGAAATCACTTTTCAATGATTTATACGTCGGTTTAGTCGGTTATGTAGACTTCTGTAATTTCAGTCCGTTGAGAGATATTTTATTTCAGTTTGAAAATATTTTAAGAAACCTGAAATTTCAGTCAGACAAAGTGTTCCTCGTTAGTCACATGTCAGAAAGCCTCTTTAAGGGAAGAGATCTTTATTATGTGATTATTCTTGAGATATTTGGTACTTGACAAGCTAACAGCAAGCGTTCCAAGGTTATACGCTAACTATTATGATAAAACCCTTGATGTATAGCGCCTAATTTACTTTGTTTAAAATTACAGTATTCTGTTTACGACGTTTTTATGTGGCTTTAAAATTAGACGAGGCTATAGAGTCGTTTTCATTTTTCAGTCGAGTTTAACTCGGCTCAACATATTTATGAAGGTACAAGATTTTATTGTCTGTGTGATTCGACATTAAAAAAGATTTTAAAATTTGTATTAAAAGCTCACTGTTTGTAGTTTTAAAAACATTTTCACTGATTTTACTGAAAGTGGAGAATCATTTGGCTTGGAAAATTAGTAATAAAGAATAAATCGAGGCGCCTTGCAACTTTAAAGAAAATACAAATCGCGTAATCATATTGCATAATTAAATTAAACCAGTTCGGCATTTTCGTTTTAAATATTTGTAATCTACATTAATGAAACATTTTACGAAATAGGTTTTGTAAAAAAAGTAGTTTTCTTTCCAGGTAATAATAATGAATCATTATATTATTGTTTCGTAGAAAAATTCTTCATTATGCTTATCACTTTTTGATGTCATTAGTTTTTTATTAAAAACTTGGTTTACATCACTTTTATTTATATATACCATTCACATGTTTCGTGAACGCTGTTCACATCATCAGGATTAGATGTACACTTTAGTTAAACGTACATTTTAGTTATATCTAATCCTGATGATGTGAACATCATTAACGAAACATGTAGATGGTGTATATAAATAAAAGTGATGTAAACAAAGTTTTTGTCTTTTTAATAAACAAAACTCAAATGATACAAAAAGCCATGTATTTTTAAAAAATATTAATAGCACAAAGGTCTGGTCTAAACCTCTTCAGACGTCAGGGTCTATGGCATCTTTGGGAATAATTTAGGCTTCTTGACTATTTTTTTAGAAGTGCAATCTATTTATTTCAAAGCTGCATAGTCAATGAAAAAAATTGCAATGCCAGCTAAAAAAATATATGCGTTTACCTAGAAATTATATACAAAAAAACTTCACCATTCGCAGTGGAGATCATTGCTTCCTTGAATGAAAATGTTTTATGTAAAGAAATTAAAAAATTTCACCTTTCGCAATGGAGATCATTGCTACTGTGAATGAAAATGTTTTATGTAAAAGGAAATTAAATCACTGAGGGATTCAGAACTTTCCGAAAAGTGGGTACCAAATTAATTTGTTGTACCCGTTACATGTTCTCTTTTGGCAATAAATTCTGTTTAAAAATCTTTACCCATCCGCGAATGAAAATATTTTTTATTTTTTTCACAAAAGGACAATTTTTTTATAAACCGGATGACGGGACATCATTTATGGGTGCGAACATTTTATTAAATAACAAAAAATCATTTTTTAAAAAAGCCAACGGTTCGCAACAAGGTGCCAATTCGTGGGAATATCCCAAGATTACGAGGAATTTCCGAGAATTCAAGCCGAATGGGTATTTTGTGACGTGGGGAATATGCGGGGATTCTACAATATGAGAATTAGGCGTAATTTCTCAACTTACATTTGCACAAGTGAAGTAAATGATGTCATCATAAATAAACCACTCACGATGTCATGTAATGTAAAATGTCAAATATAGTTATATAGGTGTCAAAAGCAACGGACTACAGTGTTGCTTTATTTAAAAATAAAATTAGTATTGGATTTTATAACAAACATATCGAAGACGGTACATTTTTATGTAGTGACATCACAAGGTAAAAAAATATTTACTTATTTTATTAGAAAAAAACTATACGATCTAATTTTTTTTAGAAACATTTTCGTAACCTTAGTAGAAACATCAATTCACGCGATTTTTTTAAGACAGTGTAAAATGCGTGTAATTGGCCTATTCCAGATAAAATATCGAGAGATTTTCCATGCAAACAAATTGTTTGTATTTAATAAAAATTCCGCTACTGTTACTTATTCTTAGGAAATTTCCCTTCGTGATTTATAGGACCGCGCAAAATGTCAAGCTTTGGTAGATTGTTTCTTGTAAAATATTCCACCCTTAAAACGAGTCTAGATGTGGTACAGGGGAGGGAAATACCATCAACTTGGAACGTGTTTCGAATCCAAATTTAAACAATAATCACTCGTCGAGTTCGCTGTTACAATTGAAGCTTTATGTCCAAACAAGAAAATACTATATTTAATCGAAAATTACGACACGGTATTGGATATATGACTACAAATTTATTGCTGATGTAGAAAAAAAAAAGAAAACAATAATTTTATTTTTTCAATACAATGTAGATTTAACCTGCCATCACCGTCTGTAGATGATCTGATATATACCAACAAAAGCTGTATAAAAGAGACATTCTTATTACTCTACGCTCACTGGGTATTAATACCATCCAAATGCCTGTAGGGGAGAGAGGGGCTAGTTGTAACATTTTTTCCTTCTTTCGATGGAGTGACTAAACTATTGAGTATTTTAATTGAAAAAAGCTTTTAAATGAGTAATCATATATTTGAAAATATATTCCCACTAAATTTTTTCCTGAATCTATAGTAAATTGGTATTTATAACACTTTTTGTGGAAATAGTCGCTTGTTACAACTTACCCCGTTTTTGGGGCAAGTTGTAACTAGTGTGAGGCAAGTAGTAACGTCATATTAAAACAACAGGTTTCATTATTTAAGGCTTAGTATTATAAAACCAACGAACACATAATAAGACAATTGTATTTCTTACGAACAACGAAGTGAATACTTATCGTTTTCTTTAACAACAATAGTCATCTTTGGACTCGTATACTTAGGTTAATTAAACTTATTAATAAACTCAATCATCAGTGAAAACATTTTTTATAATTTGCACTTATAATCGACATAAAACAAATTTTCAATAAGAATTCTTTAATTTTTGTAATCAATGTCGCATACTACATGGGCTTTAAAACATGAAAACAAACAAATCTTACATTATTTTTGGTCAAAAGTTTAAAAAAATCAATTCAAACAACTAATTTCCTCAACCTTCGCTGCTTATGCTTCGTCTTCATCAGATTCACAGTTTATCCAAATGTACGAAACAGGATCACCTCTTATACATAACGTGCGACCACAGTTTACAGATCATACAATCGACCCAATCTTCTTTGTCTGATTTGCTATATTCTTCTCCGCAAATCAAACATAACCACTCTTCTTCTTCAGAATCTAAGTCTTCATTGAAAACTTTATTCTTCACTTAATCAATCTTGGTCTTTTTAGGTCTATTCGCCTTTGCTTTACCAACCTTTAACAATGTGCAGGCTTGGGGAAAGTTGTAACAGGTTACTACTTGCCCCTTAAATTTTGCTACAACTAGCCCCAAACCGAAATTACTGAAATTTTTATTTATAAAAAAAAAATTATTGGCTTTGTTTATGTGAAAGTTCCATAATACGATGGCTTAATAAATGCTTAGCAAAATTTAATAGAAATATTTTTCAATTTGACACAGTGTGATCTTGAAATCAAAATTTACGAAATAATATTTTTTAGGTTACCTGGAAAAAAAACGCACTCCTGCAGAAAACCGGTCACGGCGCTCTCCCGCACTGTATTGACTGTGCTTACGTCGTAAGCCGTATCATAAAGAGCAGAGTTATTAAGCTGTTACTACTTACCCCCGTGTGATGGACTCGCCCTGGGATAATTTTTTTTATTATTGATTTATTATGGTGGGAAAGAAATTTTCAGTTGGTCTCACGACATAGGGGATTACCAGATGTTGGACAACTGATTTTAAAACAAGTGCATAGATTTATTATGGTACTAGAGAAAAAATAAGAACATGCACTGTATCGTCAGAGACCTCCGGGGTGGTTTGAATTCTTAGATTTTATTCAGTGGAAAAGCGACGAATTTAGTTTGGGGCGGATAGAAAAAAAACCCTAACAAGATCAATAAGAAACAATTCAACTAGGTAGAGCAATGCTACTAAGTGACTTTCTAAGTATGAAATACGCCGTTAAATATAGTTACGTAATTTTCAAAGGATTTAGACGAATTATAATTATGAATAGCGAGGTAAATAACATTTTAACAGGACGAGTTTGGAATTTGCCTGATTAAATTAAAATCTCGCAAGAAGATTTAAAAATAAAATTATTACATCATAATTATTTAATACATCCTAGACCGTGTTGATAATTATAAGCCGAGCTAAAATGCTGGTGGGCCAACACGCCACTGGACTAGAAGGGTCAAGTTTCATCCTTTGAACAAAGAATTAGACAGTTTACTTGAGAAGTAACAATTTATTGGTTTTGAAACGATTTACTTAATGTGACGGGTTCTAGAGCTCATAATTGATGGGGTCTTTTAGTGCGTTTCTGTCCTTGGATACACGAAATTTCAAGAATTCAGGAGACATAAATTAGAAATCGCATATGGCGAAAGGCGGGGTTGGTTTGGGAAGGGGGTCTGGATTTGAAAGCGCGGGGAGACGGTCGAGACAGTGAGCGTCAAAGAACGGGAGAAGGAAGTCGAGAGTCGTGGTTAAGGAGCGCGGGCGGATAGTCAGTTTTGATAATCTAGATTGGTGAGAGCTAAGGGGCGGTCGAGGGTGAAAAAAGCGGTTCAAGATAGTCAGTTTGAAAACGTTGAGAGACGATCAAATAGAGTCAAGGTGGTCAGAGTTTCAAAGTTTGGGAGACGGTCAAGTATAGCTAGCATCGGTCAACGTTGTAATATAGTCAAGGCGATTAAAAGCTACAAAACGCGTCAACAAGAATTCATCGTCGAAACACGAACACGGCTAAAGTCATTTAGTGTAGAAGGAGTGGTTTTTCTAACAGCATGGGTATTTTGCTGCATGTGAGTGTGGTTGGTTTTTATAATTGTTTGGATTGCACAAGGAATCGAAATTGGTAAGTCTTGTTATAATCTAATTATTAACCCTTATTTTCCTTTATGTAAACCAAATGGTTCAATTGTATTTTGAAGTGAGAGTATTTAACTTGAGTACTATAGGTGATTATGTTGAAATCTTGAACGGAAGAACTTGTGACAATAGTCCGGACCCGTTAGCAAAGGAGGCCATAAATTACGTATTGTGTTGGGCCCGCCTGGGACTTAGTTAGTTTAGCTTTAGATCATTCAACAATAGACATTATTTATGAGTTAGACTATTTTTCGCAATTAAAAATGATTTAATAATTCTCCAGAAGTTATATTTAGCGTCAAAATTTATAAAATATAAACCATTGTAATTATGCGATGTTTTTATAATTCGACGAACGGTTATTAGTCGAAACAATCAGATACCTATAGGCGGAGTGGTAACGAATGGAACGGTTAATTATATGCTTCAATGCCTGTTATTTGACAATGAGTTATCGTATCCTCCTTGGGAATTCAACTTATTTTTCACGGAATTCATAGAATATATTTAATTAAATATAACTTATTCAAACATCACTCTCACTTAGCGTGTGCCGCGAGCGCACCATTATTTCAACTATAAGAGCCACGTGCGTATACCTACGTACCACTAATACCTATTTTCAAGTCCGTTTTACGAACTTTGTGAAGGCTACAGTGTATTGTAGTTATTACAGGGGTTTCTCTGTAAGCATATAATTTTCTTTCATTTTTGAATCGGGATAACGCAGCGGATTGAAGCTAGCCGCCGAGAGAATGCATCTGTCTGGCATTCCTATTCTATCAAGTGAGATTTTCATTTTTCATAAGTTTGGCGGGGACGAAGTGTACGAATTTTCCGTAGGCTGTCCTATCTTACCAAAGCGACAAAAGCGAAGGGAACAAAATTTGTGATTGGCTTGCCTAATAGGGACTATTGTGTTAGCAAAGTCGATAACCCTGGATACCGAGATAAAGTCTATTTCAGTAGGGCAGCGCCGGCTTTTCCCCTGCTCAGGTGTGGTTGAGTTATTCCCGTAAAAGCATCGGTTTCTGTCGAAGGTGTTGGCGGACCAGCCTTAGATAGTCACCCTGAATGGACCCCTGTTTCGAGTATTTTCAGCTGGTGAGAGGACGCTTTCACGGAGTTTAAATCGAAGGGAACGAAGATTGCTGATGGGCTTTCCTAATTGAGTCAACTTGGTAGACGAAGGAACAAAGCGGATAAGGGCTATGCTATTCTTGTCTGGCGTATGAGGAGGATTTTTTCGCTTACAGAACGAAGGGATCGTGACGAATATGAAGTTGTTTCGGCAATTTCTGACGTCTTTCCTGCCAAATTCAATAAGTACTTACCCCACTATAGGAGGAGAAGTCATCCAGAATTAGGTTGGAAATTGACTCCGACTGAAACCGTTTGAGCTGACGGAGATCGGATGATTTCAGATTCACGACCTGATGATTCCAGTATCCCTGATCCTTAGCGCCGGAAGTCGAGGATATCACTTTCTACCATTCTTTGATATTTGAAGCGAGCGGAGGTTGACAAACGATAGAGCGAATGACCATGACTTTGAAGTGGGGTAAAATCTCCTGTCTCGGAAACATTCGTTATGTCGGATGGACGCCCTCATTCAAATTAAATATTGACATGACTATTTTGAGTGTGGACGAAAGACTTGAAGTATGTTCTGTATTGTACATATGATAAATATAGGTCATTACCTCTACTGGAACGAGAAGCTGTATAGACTGGAGCCAGGAGCTATTTGGAGTAGCGTGACTGCAGAGGCGAAGTCGAACAAACTGAAGCTGAATTCATCATTATCCTTACGAGCGTAAACCAGAAGGGTGTTCACGGGACTCCCGAACTCCTGACGTTGCTGATGCAAACCACTTCAGTATATGTTTATGTTTGAGGTTAATAGAGTAGACTCCTAACTTTCGGCATACTGGCGAAGCTTAACTCATCATCGATTTGGGGGAGGTTGACGCGACCTAAACCTCGCGCTACCCACGTGACCCAAATGGTTCCTGACACCAGGCTATCATGCCACCGGACCGGAGCAGCTCCTTATACCTAACGGTATAAGATGAATCTTCTTCAATCATCATCATCATCAACATCATCATTTACCAACAAGGACCCACATCCCACCTTCATCACCCTCCGGCAGGAGGCAAAACATGTCATTATTTCATCTGTCGCTGAGCGATATTCAATTAATTTCTGGAGGTGTTGGGATTGGACCATCAACTTGGCTGCTCTCGGGCTGGTCACGTTGATGGATGGGATTTGGACGGAGACCAATCGAAAGCAACAGATGTTTTGTCTCTAGCTATTTCCAAAAATACCTACTCATAAAAATAACTCACAAAACTAACAATCCATAGTCAAATCACTAACCTAGAATCTTGTGCATCTTGAATTGAATTGTCTATAGCGAATTTCATGTACTTGTAATTAATTGTCTCATTATATTAGCACATTATCAACTGCAGCAACCGAAAACGTTTGGGCGAGCAAACAAGGTAGGAAAAGGTAGTTAAAATCAGGGTAGTCGGTCATTGTCTTATTTTCAAACCATACAGAGTGTAACACGCCTCATCTAAAAAGAACCAAAGTTACCACAACCAATTAAAAGGATCCTTCAATGAATTAATCACTGTCGAAACAAAAAATTACACAACGTGACATATTAATTCGTTAAGATTGAAGGGTTGATAAACCGCGAGAAGTTGAAAATCAAACGTAACAAAATATTAATTCGTTAAGATGTTAGTGTAGACGGTTAAAAGCATTACAGTAATTTAATATAAATATTTTTCAATTTGACACAGTGTGATCTTGAAATCAAAATTTATTATTTTTTAGGTTACCTGGCAAAAACACGCACTCCTGCAGAAAACCGGTCACGGCGCTCTCCCGCACTGTATTGACTGTGCTTACGTCGTAAGCCGTATCTTAAAGGGCAGGTTGAGTTCAAAATTGAAACAAAATATTTGAAACCGGCTGAGTTATTAAGCTGTTACTACTTACCCCCGTTACAACAAGCCCCTGGCTCCCCTACGTATGATTTACTTCCATAAATGAGTACCGCGGGAAATTTGTCAAACATTTTTAACAACAAAAGTTTTTCAACAAAAATTAGCTGTTAGTAACACAGTTATTATCTATAGTTATTTAAAAACACAAGGGAAAAAGACACATGAAAAAAACAAGATATATGTTTGTATAAACCATAATGTAAATTTAAATTAAACTGAACGATAAAAATATATTTTTAAGAAAATAGAATCAAAAATAAAAACATTAAAAAGTAAGAAGGCTAGAGCACAAAACAGAAAAAATATTTTGGAAGCCTTCAGAGAGGCGCCAAAAGTGGAATCTAAAGTTTTACTAGCCCAAGCGATGTTGATTTTGTTTTTCATACATTTTTCGAAGCGTTTCGGTCAAAATCGCATGACAAATTATTCTAAAAAATATATTATTAAAATGCTCGTATGTTCTCCGGAGAACCATTGGCAGTCCACTGGTTAAAATGCACTCAAAATTATACCAATTATTTATATCAAAATGTTTTCGAGGTTAATCATGGTAGGTACCTATCTAGAATGGTACATGTTTATGTCACATTGTCAGATCTTAATTTGGTAATTTTGTGATTTGAGGAAAAACGAAATGATAAAGTGACTTTTTTTAATAGTGAAATAAACTAATGTATTCTTTAACAAAAAGCTCACCCCCTTTCAAATATCCAATAGTAAAAAAGTGATAAAGAATTATCTGACTTAATATCAGTGCTCTGTACATTGTATAGTTTAAGAGCGATGAACCGAAATTGTCGTTGAGCGATGGTGATTCTAGTTTTAGGGAACACTTTGATTAAAAGCGAGTACGTGCTTTATGTTGTGGTGATACCAGCAGGTTATTTTTCCGTATGAAGCATAAGCTTGTCTTAGTAAATCACTGCCGAATATCTAAGACACTAATTTTAACAAATAGTAATTTAGAGGGATGGGTAGGCTGTCATTTGATGTTGATATATATTTTTTTCAACCATTTTCTCATGTCGCTATTTATACACTTACTTAAGATAAATACTAATCTGTTATTACATAAGATAAATATCAATCTGTTTATTAATCATTTTCTGCATCATTTTCGAGTAGCATCCTTTTAAGTGTCTTTACCGGCTCTTAAAAATGAAGAACACGTCATTCACTTTAAGTTTAATATTTTGTAATCACACTTGAAGAATGTTTGTTTTCGATTTTTGCAAACGATTTAAATCTATTGTTAAACATAAGCATTCAATACTAATTTTCTAGTTTAAGATATAATTTTTTTCTTTCCACTTATTCTTATAATTAAGTACAAAATTGTATATTTAAATAAAACTTCTAACAGGAATTCAATCCTAACACTTTTTTTCGTTCTATAAAATAATATGTTCTATAATTAAACAATGTAATATGAAAATATGATATGGACTAAATTTGTCAATTTGACTGGCATAAATCAGGATCCATTCCTAGTTTGCTAGTCAAAGTTTCCTCATACGTTTTATTGTATAATTTAATGTGAAATATACTGTTTAATTGTTCAATAATAATGTTCATAATTCATTAGTGTTTAATACATTAAAATATAATTCTTAAGATAAGTTTTTATTGTGTTATAGTTAGATTGACAACGGATTTAGCACAACTACCCAGACCTACAATACCATATGTTTCTATGGATTAGAAAAAGGCAAAATAGACGCTTCTTAGAGACTGCAAATCTAAATTTGACCTAAGAGAGCTGAATATATGAGTGCGTCATTGATATGGGCCTCTCAGCATAGTCGGTTATCTGTGATTATTCGCAAATATTTAACTTCCTTTGTTGACTTAAGGGTAGAACATGTGCAATGGATATTAAGTGAGGTTTCGAGAGTGCTTAGGGCAGATATTGTTGATATTGTTTTTGCAATTACACAAAGTACAATTTTGTAGATCGCCATTTGGTAGTACGAGGAAGATTTTTTACAATTACGTGCATCACATCTGTTAGAGAGGGCGTTAGTAGCAGTAAAAGAATAAAAATTACAATTAATTAAACAATTTAACTAAAAAATACTATACACAGAAGATTAGTTTTTTGTGGGAGTTCTTATTTTATTAAAAATATAAGCAGGTACATAATTATGAAAACGAAATGGTAGAATATACAGTATATATTAGTTATTAAAATTAAATGGTTCAATATTATTATGTCATTAAAATTGTACCACCTACATGTAAAAGCCCTCTGGGCGTTAAATAAGTAAATAAATAAATATTAATTTTGAAAATGACATGGTACTATCTATAGTACATATTAATTATAAAAATGAAATGGTACTATATTTAGTACATATCAATTATTACTATGTTATCATTTTATCGCTTCACAAAAATTAATACATTTTGTAATGTTTTTTTCAAATCATCGTTTTTTAATATTTTGTTGTCTCCAAGAATTTATAATCACACACAACGCATTGTATTGTATTTTTAATAACGTTTCACCACAAAGATAAAACTGCCTTTCAAAAGATATACAATGTATTGTTAGGACAGCAACACAAACTCAAAGACGCCTGGGGCAACTATACATCTACATTGGTTTGAGTTTTATCAACACAAACATTAGGAATGATATTCAAATACTGTAGAACTCTCAAATATTACTGTTATAGTTGGAAATTGTGAGATTAAATTGAAATTTTGCGGGGACTGAATCCAATTAATTAATGTCTCTTGCGCTTAAATTTATTAGATGGAACACAATCAAAATTGGGGAATACTGAGCGTATTTATAGAACCTTTTAGCTGAAAGGTTATTTCAGCGGAGTAAAAATTATTATTCTCAAGCGGCTTTTAAGAAACGAATTTCGTATAATAAGGAAATCCTAAACTAAACAATCGAGTATATCGTACAGTGCGTCTCTAGTAGTTAATATTATACCACACATTCTATAAGCATACATACATGTAAAAAGTTAAAATGTATAAGCAAAAAAATATATTTTAAAACATATAATATATTGTACCGAAGTACATTTTGACCGAAAAACTAAACTTCAACAAACAAAAACTAACATTAATAGACCAGCTAGACGAGCGTACATACAATACATAATGAAACCCGTTGGTAAGCAAAAGCTTTACACAAAGACATCACAAATACCAGGCAATAAAAGCATTCAACAAATCTTACACTTGACACAAAATTAAGCTGTGGACTAAAGAACAAAAAAGGCCATACTTAAAAAATATTATCTTAAAAGAATAAAAAATATACCTACATAGTACACATATTTTACACAATCGGACTAATAATTACATGCATTAGTAGACCAGTTGGAGTGTACACACATAAAATAAAAACTCCATCGATTAGCACAAGCTTTGGACAAAGACACCACAAATACCAGGCAATAAAAGTATACAATAATCTTACACTTAACACAAAAAATTAGGGAAATAAGAAATTTATACAGAAACAAAAATAATATACCTATGTATCAAAGAACAAAAAAGGTTGGTAATATTTGGCTAATTTATATAGCACCGCTTTTGTGAAAATGTAATTATCTTAATAGAATAAAAAAACATACCTACATATTATACACAAACGGCTAAACTCCGTAATTATTTTATTTTATCATATATTTTTTATACTTCTTTTTTTTATTTCTTAATATTTCCATAGACTTAATTTTATTTGAATACTTTTTTGTCATATAAAATTGTAAATAGAGGCCTCAGAATGGGTAAGCATCCAGTAAGGCCCAAATTACCAAATAGTATTTTATAAAAAAAATACAAATAAATAATATATATAGTAAGTATGTGAAGAAAATTTCTTATGGTTCGTATAATTCCGCGAACCGAACTGCCGAACTGAACCTGAACTTATGGGAAAGAAACGAAGCAACCGCAAATGGCGTGAATCGCAGCTTACAGTTGATTCGTTCCTTTCCGTAAATTGTGGTACGGTTCGCAAATGTATACGTACCCTAACGCTTAGTAGTCTAGTTATAATATTTTGAAATTAAAATAATATCAGAATAACCCTAAAAAATTTCTCACAACAAAAGTGTGCTGTTGGTATCGTAACCCTTCAACTAAGCTGTCAAAAACTGTTATTTTATACAATTTTATAAATGTCGGAACCTTGATGGATTCAATGAAATAAAATTATAATTTTTTTCTTACAGTTAATTTATAATTTGTAGATTTCCATGGTTTTATACTGTTTAAAATTAATTACGTTTTACACTACCTAAAGTTTATAACAAAGGTTTTATTTATGTGGGTAAAATTACATAATTCCGCTTCACGCTTTATGCGCAAAATATATTGAAATAAGACCACAATATGGGTGGCAGTGTTAAAACTAACAAGAACAAAACATGGCGTTGAATTGTCAAAATACGTGATTTTTTTTTACCAAACCCCCCGATGTAAATAGTGGCTTTTGCAGTAATAATTTGTGCGTGGAAAGCGTGAAGCGATATTCTAGATTTTTACAATTATCATGGTGTATTAATTCTCCTAACGATAGCTTTTAAAAACAAAAACAAAATCTAAACTGCAAGAGCAAAACTTAGGTAATGACAGTACGACTGACATATAACATGAAAAAAATGGTATGAGAGAGCCAGAAGAAAGGTCAGTAAAATGTATGAAAGGTTGTCCAATTTTTCTTCATCATAATCTCTAGTGTTACTCCATAGAATATGCACATTATGTTATTTAGATAGGTACAGTCTATTGACTAGTATTCCGCCATACGAATTCATAGTACAATTAATGTAAAAGCCTTCGAGACACCATCGAGTTTGCAAATATATTCATGAAAGCACTTTGCAAACTTTACAAAGAATATGGAAAATATTTGAAAACACATAATGTTAGAAATTCTAAAATTGAAATAATATTAGATGGATAAAAATATAGAATTCAGTGAGGTCTTAGTGGCTCAAATGGTAGAATGGTCCCGGTAAGAAAAGAGAATCTTGGTTTGTGTCCAAATTGTGACAGTGGCACGCCACTGACATAGAATTCTAGTGAAGTACCTTATCGCTTGGTACCTCTAGGCAACGGCCGATAAGTCCAGTAGATTCTAGGACGGGCTAGGTACTGTAGTACCTTAGCGTTTGGTACCTCTAGGCAACGGCCGACAAGTCCAGTAGATTCTAGGACGGGCTAGGTACTGTAGTACCTTAGCGTTTGGTACCTCTAGGCAACGGCCGACAAGTCCAGTAGATTCTAGGACGGGCTAGGTACTGTAGTACCTTAGCGTTTGGTACCTCTAGGCAACGGCCGACAAGTCCAGTAGATTCTAGGACGGGCTAGGTACTGTAGTACCTTAGCGTTTGGTACCTCTAGGCAACGGCCGACAAGTCCAGTAGATTCTAGGACGGGCTAGGTACTGTAGTACCTTAGCGTTTGGTACCTCTAGGCAACGGCCGACAAGTCCAGTAGATTCTAGGACGGGCTAGGTACTGTAGTACCTTAGCGTTTGGTACCTCTAGGCAACGGCCGACAAGTCCAGTAGATTCTAGGACGGGCTAGGTACTGTAGTACCTTAGCGTTTGGTACCTCTAGGCAACGGCCGACAAGTCCAGTAGATTCTAGGACGGGCTAGGTACTGTAGTACCTTAGCGTTTGGTACCTACCTCTAGGCAACGGCCGACAAGTCCAGTAGATTCTAGGACGGTCTATGTAATGTAGTACTTTAGCGCTTGGTACTACGTACTACAGTACTACCCGGCACCGTCTGGCTAGAGCAGTGGCAGCGACAGCTCGAATTCTATATCAATGGCGTGGCGCTACAAAAAATTTCCGATACAGAATTATATATTCAGTTACTGTACCGGCATCCCGGGCGTTTATTTTATTTTGATTTTTTATTACATATTTTTCTTTACCCGCCTCACTAGACAAACTATGTTCCGAGTCTGTCTATATATGTAATCGATATATTCATCTATTAATCGTACGCCTCGTCTCTTAATAGTTTTAAGATAGCGTTTAAAAATGTTAAACTCGGTTGGCACGTTTCATACATACAAAACCCGTAGCATAATAATATCCCTTTGTCATGCCAATGTTCTCTTGAATAATATATGCCATGTAGAAGATGGCAATGTACCTTAGTATCTGCATAAAATACAACAACTTGACTCGGCAGGGGTTGGGGTCATAAACGCAAGTACTACAATAACTTTCCCCGTGATCGTCAACAATTCTCTCGCAAGATGCATTAAAATCGTACACATGAGAATTTGCTATTCTGAGACAGTTAAGCTGAAATGGTGATTGAAACAGATACAATAAGAAAGTTAAATGTTCTGTTTTAATGACGTATTGACTTCCACCTGTGTATTATACGAAAATTTGAGACCATGTTCAAATTTTGAACCACGTGGTTTTTTCACATACGTTGGTGTTTTGTTGTAAATTGAATACTGAATACAGATATTTATTGAATTAGTTTTTCACAAAAGGTGATTTTTCTGATAGATTGTAAGCACTTACAACTCAAAGACATCAATCAAGAATTTATTTCGATATGGAAACAGGTTTTATCTATTTGTCCATTCACGCCTTGGAGGCTTTTACATTTTAGAATAGATACAGTACTATAGGGGAGTTGTACAAAGTTGTATGTTAAATGTTCTATAACAGTACATAAAAAAAATAAAAAGAAAATTAAATATATAAGTAAATATACTGCTTGTGACTCGTGAGTAAATACAGTGCAATGCCAAACAGAAATTTCCCGAAAACCTGCCTTTTTAAATGTTAGCACTCTAGTGCACCTAAAAGTAACGAGTTGCCTCTGAGAACAACGTAAGCAATTAGTTGCGTTACCTTAGAAAATAGTTAGTTTGATATTTTAATAATAATAAACATGCAAAGTTGTAAAGCGTGTTTGTAATACAGCAAACCTTCATTACACTCAATTGGGTATTTTATAAATAATCGCTAAATTAATACGACGATGCAAGGTGCACATGAAAGAAAATTATAAATCTGTTACGAACATTCAAATAAACTGATATTTAGTTAGGACACTATTATTGTCACTACTATGTGTACATTGGCTACATCAGTTTTCTTTCAAATAAGTAATGATCACAATTCTTGGGATTTTCTATTCAGTGGTCAAAAGTAAAGTTCTGCAGTTGTGCCGGGGCGGAAGTTATGATAACGATTTGCCGTTTTTGCTTCTTCCTCTATCGGCAGCGCGGCACGTATGCGCCGAGTGCATTGCTGCATTGGTCCAATTAGTGATATGTTTTATATCAATTCCGTGAATAGTTTCATAGCTCTACCAACTATATATTTCAATCCAAGGGTCTAGCACAGTGAAATCGATATCTTTACAAAATCGGATCGATAGGCGTAGTATCGATCATTTTATACTGATTTCCATATTGATTAGTTGATAGCCATACCGATATTAAAATTCAATAAATAATAAATCGATTTACGTTACAAAATCGGTAACACTGGGGATACTCTCTATGAATTGACATTAAAAACGTCAAAAGTTAGACAGCTATGTAAAAATATGAATAAATTAACAATTTAGAACTGAAATACTAACCTGTGCATTGGCAGTCCGCGTTTACTTTTTGACACTAATGAGGTGTTTATTCATAGCATTTTATGTGAACAACTTTAATTTATCCAAACCCGAACGGATTCAACTCACCGGGTATACAACTTCTTTCAATTCTACGAGTTTCGTTAGCTTATCTCCGGTAGTAAGCAATTGAGTTTGCATAACGAACGATATTATTCAAAAAGATGTGTATATTGACAACTAACCGAAGCTTATCTGACACTATGAAGGCCGCGCTAAAATTTGCCTATCGGCCGTTGGAACATTTCTTATAAATTGTTGACCGTGCTCGCAAATATCGCTATCTGGTCATAGATGACGAATTTAGTCAATATTGTATGGACACGGGGATTTATCGATCGACCGTGCTAGACTTCCAGGCATCTGTGCAAGTACATACATTCGAGTAGGTTCGAACCAACTCCAACAAAAGTCGAACGAGTATTATATGTATTTATAATACTCGTTTGCTATGTATTATATGTATTGATTTACTCGTTGAACAAGTACGACAATAGCCACTGTATGATAAGTAGTCAAATCGAACAAAGAAAAATCATTTTTGTTCTGCCGGCGTAGCTTGTGGTATTACATTCCTACATCGATATGACAATAATAATATCCCCTAAATCAGGCAAGTCACCGACTCTGACAAAAAGGTTTGAATTTTCGATATTATTTTGTATATTTGGAGATTCAAGTGTCTTTTAATTTAATTAAATTAGTAAGCCTCACAAATTGGGCTATTATACTTAATATATATTATATGTAATAACGTATAATATCATAAATTTAAAGCATACCAAGTACATCTATGTAAGTATAAGTCTCTTCTGACGTAAGTATGTTACTTTGCAGTGGGTATATTGAAAAGTATTAAAAAATATCATTATTATTCAATTTTAAATTAAAACATCCCTCTACAAAGAAATTGAGTAATATGAGGTCGATCATTAAGTCTATTTCTTGAATACGTTAATTTTGTATTGGAAGATGTAACAGCTTTAGATTTGTGGGTGGATTTCGGATTTGAATTTCGTTTTGAATTTCGTTTTGTTTATTTATTTATTTATTTATTTATTTATTTGGAAAAGTTGACAGCAAATCTGTAATTATATAATGATACAATAATAATATTATTAATTATGCCAATTATGAACTTTCCACTGATGAATAGTTAATGGTGTTACAATGGTGTACAATGGCATAGAGATGTTCTCTTAAATTAATTTCTTGTTTAGTTAGGAAATATTAAAAATATTAAAATAAAGGAGGGTGGGGGGAGGAGGGGGAAATATAGGATAAGGATTAAGAGGCAAAGGACGGGAATATATAGGAATTGAACTAGTTTGAGTTTTGTTGATTATTGAGTTTTTGTTTTATGTCGCGTAAAGTCGAGTTAAATATGTCAATATGGTTATAATTTAAGTTAAAAAAGTGTGTGGATCTGTAGATAAATGAGTTTTGTTTGGAATTTGTCTTACAATGAGCGATATTAAAAGTAAGCGACTGTCTGCTGTTGCGATTGGGAACATGGAATAATAGGCGTTGAAGAAGATCAGGACTATCGATTAAATTGTGTGTAATTTTGAATAACATTACCGAATCTGCTATATTTCTTCGGAAAGTTAACGTCTGTATATTGAAGAACTTTGCAGAGTCTTCATTACTGATGTGAGATCGAAAAGAGCGGAAATTAAGGTACCTTAAAAATCTATTTTGAACACTTTCAATTCTATTTTTATGTATTGCATAGCCTGGGTTCCACACTTGTGATGCGTATTCAAGGATACTACGAACGTATGAGAAATACAGTGTTTTGAAAGTAGCAATATCTTTGAATTGTTTACAGGAACGGATTATGAAACCCAGCATAGAAGATGCGTTAGTGACTACGTGGTCAATATGTTTATTGAAATTCAGTTTACTATCAAGTATAACCCCAAGGTCCTTAATTTCTGATTTGGTAGATAAAGGTTGATGATTAATTGAGTATTCGTGTATAAATATGTTTTTGTTTCTAGTAAAGCGTACGATGAAGCATTTGGATATATTTAATTCCAGACAATGGGCATTAACATACGCGTTTAAACGTTGTAAATCCTTTTGCAGCTTGTGACAGTCTTCGATTGATTTTATAGGTGAGAAGATTTTCATGTCATCTGCATATAGGATGGTCTGCGAGTGTAAAAAGCAGTGACCAATATCATTGATATAGATATTAAATAGTAACGGTCCTAACAGGCTGCCTTGAGGAACTCCCGATGTTACAGCAACAGAGTCGGATTTAAATCCAGCAACCACTACTATTTGACTACGGTTGGAGATATAAGAAGAGAGCCAACGATAAAGATTGCCGTGAATACCAATCTTTAAAAGCTTGTTCAACAAGGTTGAATGATCGACCTTGTCAAACGCCTTACTATAGTCGGTATAGACAGTGTCCACTTGTATTCTGTTATCCAAATTATCCTGCAGGTACTCTGTGAAGGTTAAAAGATTTGTGGTTGTAGATTTACCACTAATGAAACCGTGTTGGGTCGTATTCAGGCTGGGCTTAAGAGCAGAATATAGTTGGTCATAGACTATTTTTTCAAAAATTTTGTTAAATATACAAAGTTTGGAGATTGGCCTGTAGTTTTTAACGTCTGTTTTTTTGCCATTTTTGAAAATAGGAGACACATAAGCAGATTTCCATATAACAGGGACAGTGCAATCGGTTAGGGAACGATTGAAAATTAAAGAAAGGGGTAAGGCTAGATTGTGTGCACATTGTTTGATAAAGATTGAAGGTATTTCGTCAGGACCGGCACCTTTGCGAATATCAATTTCCTTAAGGTATTTTAAGACGATTTCTCGTGTCACCTCAATATTGCTTATATTGGATGTATGGTTCCCGATGTCAGTTGGATCAAGGGTAAGTGGATCGGAGGGTTTACTGAAAACTGAACTGAAATATTTTGAAAATAAATTTGCAATTTCCGTTCCATTATTGGCTTTCAGCTCTCCAAAATACATACATTTTGGGACACCTTGGGATGCGTTAGAAGATTTGACGTGGCTCCAGAAGTTTTTAGGGTTTGAGGAAATATTGTTTTCAATATTACTCAAGAAACGGGCTTTGATTTTCCGACATAAGTCTTTGTGCCGTTTACGAAGCAGGGAAAATGCGTCATAGTCAGCCTGGTTCTTGTGTTTTTTATATTTGCTAAAGTATTTTGATTTTTCCTTAGTTACCTTAATAAGGGCAGCACTGTACCAAGGAGGATATTTCGAGTTCCACGAAAGTTTATGAGGAATATGAAGATTTATGAGGTATTTCAAAAACGTATAGAAACCGTCAAGCGCTGGTTCTATTTGAGAGGTAGAAAAAATGGAAGCCCAGTCAGCTTGTTCAAGGGCGAAATTAATTGAATCGTAGTCTCCACGATTATATAGAAAAACTTTTCTTTTCGCATTTGTCAATGAAGGAGTTTCCTGAAATGGCACACTAATGGATAGAGCTTTATGATGTTCATCTTCGGGAACTAGCGGGTCGTCATTAGATTCGACGGAGATTAGTAGATTTGACAGAATCAGATCTAGGATATGGCCGCTTGAGTTTAGTTCACCGTTATATTGAGAGAGGTTCAGAAAATGCATACAGTCTACGAAGTAATTACTAACGTGAGTAGAGTAATTACTAGCTGCATAGTGAGCAGATGGCGTAGTTTGGATCCATGAAATTTCAGGAAGATTAAAGTCACCTAAGATAATAAAAGAATCATTGGGGTTATTTGATACTACGTCTGATAACATGTTCAGGAAATTTTCGATTAAATATTGATGTTGAGTCCCTCCGGGGATGTACACGCAACATATATGGACCAAACTGTGAGGTGTAGTATTGGTGCGAATGGTGACCCAAATGTCTTCAGCACAAGAAGTCCATTCTGGTCTGGCGACGCTGATCAGCTCCTGTTTAATAGCTATCACTACACCACCGCCAAGACGCTGACCGGTGGAAGCGTAATCGCGGTCTCTACGATATACATAGTATCGAGGATCGAAAAGTTCTTCGTCTCTGATACCTTTGGTGAGCCATGATTCTGTGAGGGCAATTAAATCGTAATCGTTTGAAAAGGTATTTTGAAGGATCGTCGTAGTCTTGGTACGAAGACCTCTACAGTTCTGGTGATATATTGCTAAAGACATGGGGAGTATTCGAATAAATATTAGTGAGTAGGCGGTAAGTTATACATATAAATGATAACTTCAATAAGTGAGTTCGGTTATAGTGGTCATGCAGTTTTACAAAGTAAGTACATCTAACACAATAATTTCTTGGTATGGGTGCATAAAGTAGTTTAAAATAATAATGGTATAAAAATCTTGTAATACGCATCTCTGGCTCGGCTAGTGATAATATTATTCTGATGTTGATATAATTAGATGGAGGTAGATATCCATATTTGAGGTAAGAGCGGTTAATAATACTATTCAGTTTATATTTGAGTGAAATATTTGTTGACAAATGAGTATACGGTAATTTGCTTACCACGGCGGAGAATATAATTAGTGTGTGTGAGACCGCGATTGTCCGTCGAGTAGGTCTGATTGTCGGGAGTGCAGGGGGTCGCCAACATGCGGTAAAATGTATTCCAGGTTGGTTCTTGAGAAGTGTTGACTGATTTAGAAAAGAATTAGAAAGTTTGTGGGAGAGGGTGAAATGGTAGAGGGAGGGTGAGTGTAATAGGAGTGGATAAAAGGAGGGGGGAAATGTATGGGGAGACACATGAGTATATGAAAAATCCATTTTACGACGCGAAGAGAATGCAGATCGACTCAGGCTATTTTCTTTAGGTCCTCTTCCTTGAAAATTGGTATGGGAGGCGAAGTGGGATTTTTTCTCACAAATATCCTGGTGTTTTTTATCCACGTGAACTGGAATCCCTTCTCCTTGGCAATACCCTTGGCCCGAAAAAGGAGGTTTTTGTTAGAACTAGTCAGATGGTCGTTGACATAGATTTTTCTATCGTCACCAGGGTAATTCAGGTCCTTCGTGCTTATTCCTTTCCTTCGTCGAATTTCGGTGATGAATTCATTTTTACGCGAGCGGGTGGTAAATTTAACAATTATTGGTTTGATTAATTTGGAATGAAGTGGGTCTTTCGCCGAGACTCTGGTGGCGAACTCAATTTCGTTAGTTTTAAAGTTGTGTAAGCCAAGTTTGTTTGCCATCTCTGATAGAATGTTTGGAATGTTTTCATTGTTATCTTGAGGTATTCCTTTTATTTCGACATTCTGTAGTCTCATCCATTGCTCCCTTTTGTTGGAATCTTCTTGTATTTGTTTGATGGTCGATTTAAGGAAGGAAACTTCTTGTTCCAAAAAGTCTACTTTGCTCATTGACTGTTCGAAAGCTTGGAATCTATTGGAAAAGTCATCCAATTTTGAGTTGTTGAAGTCCACAGATTTTTTCAGTTCTGACATGTCTTCCTTGACTTGCTTATTAAGTGTTTTGAGAGAGGCAAGTTCAGAAGATATTTTTTTTATTTCTACCATTACATCTTCTATTGGGTTGGTTGACGTAGCGGATGATTGGAGTGAAGTTTTGCATGCAGTGCAGCGCCAGCTTCTTCTTTTCTCGTTATTAGCCTTTCTGAATGTAGTTTCAGATGTTCCTCCGCATTCGTAATGAAACTGCTTACTGCAGGAGTAACACGTGATGCCGTCGGTAATAGTTAGTTGGCACTTAGAACAGTTCATGTTGAAAAGGTTGGGCACCTCTGGATTGTCGGGCACCGGCGATGAAGTGGATATATAGCTGAGTATGTATGTCTGTCAGAGCACGCACGGCACTGCACTGCCTCTAGTAGGTAGTATTAAATATGGCTACGCGGAACTGCACCTTACTGGACTTTATAATATTGGTTTCACAGCAAATTAACATCAACACTGTAGAGATTATATAAGAGTCAATTTTATGTGAGTTCACTGAAAAATTTTGCGAGGTTCAATGATACAATTTGATGTTTTAACTGTAGGAAAGCAATTATTTTAAGAGAGCGAAAAATGACGTGTGTGTGACACTGTAATCTGTTATGTTATTGACAGTATTTTTATGACATCAAAGTATATGAACCTTATTAACGATTCACGTAAGATCAATTTGATGAACCTCCAACATATAGATTTTTATGAGAAAAAACGTGATTTATATAAAGCGAGATGCAATAAACATTTTTTTTAAATTTGATAAAAATGAAATTTAATAATATAATTATTAAGTTCTGCAAGTATTTTTTGGTTATTGTTATTATTACAGCTGTTTCGGCTTTCAAAAAGTTTTAAAATGGCCTTGAAAGCCGAATCCCGCACAACGCGCTGAGCCGATCGCAACTTGCAAAATTGTTCGGGCCTTCCCGTCAAAGTAGAATTATGTATTAACTTTCTTGCCAGTACTCGCCGCGGCTCAGCGTGATGTGCGGTCGTCGTGTGGATGGCGCCATTAACTATTAAAGTAAATATGTGCCTTACTATTTAATAGGGTGTATCGATTTTTAACTTTTTTTTTGTTTTCAAATTCCAAGTTGAAATAAAGTTGCTACTAGGTACCACAACTTACCACAATTTTTTTTGGATTTTTAAAAAAATGTTTAGGTCTCCCGCACAAGGCCTAAAGTTTTAATTTTTTTCAAAAAATATCAATTTTTTTTTTAATTTAAAAAAATAAATTCATAACTTTTTTGTTTATTCCAAGTTAAAAAACAGTAATATTAGGGCATAAAAATAAGTACGAAACGGTTTTTTTTAATAAAATATGGTATTTTGGTCTCCCGCACAAGCCCTAAAGTTTGTTAATTTTGATGAAATTTTGTAATTTTGTGTACATATATGAACCATGTTTTTTTTAAGTTTAAGCCACCGGAATTAATTGTACTTTTCTTACCGAAGGCATAAAATGAGACAATATATATATACATAATTCTTATATACATACAGTAAAAATATATACCACATATATACTATATATATATATAATATGTTTTATACCTGAAAAAAGATAGTTGGACGGTGTAAATTGTATGAGAAAGGTGTTGAAAGAAACTAATGTTATTTGCTATTACTGTTGTTTTTTACAAAAGTATAAAAGGTTATAACATGTCATAAAATGTAGTATAAAAACTAAGTACAAAATGTTGCTGATTACTTTCCATACGACATGAGTGGCAGTTTTCTTGTTCTACTGCAAATTTACTGACTTGTTTAAGTATTCGTCCTTTCATCTTGGCTTCAAAACCTTAAATCAAAATTATGTATAGTTTTTACATAGGCCTAGTGAAAATTTTATAAATGTTATTACAGTTCCCAAATGAAATTTCAATTTAATATAGAAGACAGTATGATAAAGACGTTATTTAGAAACATTATAACTACAAAATAGTCGAAAAAACTTACTTAAATTCTAATCCTTTGCAGAGGTTTTGTACTGGCTCTTGGTCTCGAACGTTGGTAGCTCTTTACGGTCTTCCAGTCTGGCACGGATAAAACCATCTCTTTCGATCAGCCCACATACTCGCTTTAAAGCTTCTGTGACTTTCTTGACAATTCGTTCCACCGCTTGAGTGTGAGAAGGAATTCTAAATTCAACCCTTCCACTTTTGCCAGTTTCCGCAATTGACTCCAACTCTTCTAGGCTCATATCAGTAACAAGAAGGGGTTCGGTTACTGAAGTGGATCGCCAGTCAATCATATCTATATAGTCTTCGGCATCAAAATTGATCTGAGGGGGTTTAAATACCCTTACCCCTTTCCTTTCGGTTGCGCGAGCTTTCTGGATTCCCTTATCAGCCAAGGCTCTGATATGTTTTCGTTCATCGAACAGCATAGCTATCAAAACATGCTCTGGGTGAGCCATGAAAGCATTTCTCTGTAACGTTGCATGGGCGACTTTTCTTAGCTCATCTTCCAAGTAATTGCGGAAAAGAATCCTTTTTAAAAAATTTTTGGACGGGATTTGGGGATTGCACTTAATTGAGAACCATGATGGTATGTAGACCTTCATTATGAACTCTGCAAGCTTTCTTAGCTGAGGGGTCGGATCATCGGTGGCTACATACAAACGAAGGACTCGATTTGCCAGAGTAAGCCACCTGGCGTGCGAGATGTTGCCGGGGTTTCGTTTGGCCAACTCTTCAGCAATAGAATTGTCTTCCATATTAAATTGAAATTTCATTTGGGAACTGTAATAACATTTATAAAATTTTCACTAGGCCTATGTAAAAACTATACATAATTTTGATTTAAGGTTTTGAAGCCAAGATGAAAGGACGAATACTTAAACAAGTCAGTAAATTTGCAGTAGAACAAGAAAACTGCCACTCATGTCGTATGGAAAGTAATCAGCAACATTTTGTACTTAGTTTTTATACTACATTTTATGACATGTTATAACCTTTTATACTTTTGTAAAAAACAACAGTAATAGCAAATAACATTAGTTTCTTTCAACACCTTTCTCATACAATTTACACCGTCCAACTATCTTTTTTCAGGTATAAAACATATTATATATATATAGTATATATGTGGTATATATTTTTACTGTATGTATATAAGAATTATGTATATATATATTGTCTCATTTTATGCCTTCTGTAAGAAAAGTACAATTAATTCCGGTGGCTTAAACTTAAAAAAAACATGGTTCATATATGTACACAAAATTACAAAATTTCATCAAAATTAACAAACTTTAGGGCTTGTGCGGGAGACCAAAATACCATATTTTATTAAAAAAAACCGTTTCGTACTTATTTTTATGCCCTAATATTACTGTTTTTTAACTTGGAATAAACAAAAAAGTTATGAATTTATTTTTTTAAATTAAAAAAAAAATTGATATTTTTTGAAAAAAATTAAAACTTTAGGCCTTGTGCGGGAGACCTAAACATTTTTTTAAAAATCCAAAAAAAATTGTGGTAAGTTGTGGTACCTAGTAGCAACTTTATTTCAACTTGGAATTTGAAAACAAAAAAAAAGTTAAAAATCGATACACCCTACTATTTAATCGTCGAAGATAAGATTAACCACTTTTCAAGGAAAAATGTGAAACGAAAAATAGAGAAAAATAATGCAAGAATTGAACTCAGGACTTCTGTCTTGCCAGAAGATCCCTTTAACCACTGTCATTTTTAACTACAACATACTTCAACTAAGAATTATCAACATTATCTTAATTTTTTTATCGCATATTTTTGACACCTATCTTTATGTAAAATTGCAAGATTCCACCAGAATTAAATTGCAATCTAAACGAATGTAACAATTTGTGATTTTACGCAATAAAATAAAATAATATGGTTTATTATAGGGCTAGCAAATTTTTCAATAGTAACCAGCTGCTAACAATCGATTTTGGGAGCCACCTCTGGGCTGGAGCCCCACAATACTTGATAAACCTACTTGATTTTGTGCAAAGAAAGCTGTCGGTCTGATTAACAATCTATTTTTAACAGACCGCAATATGGGGATGCTGAGTCTGTTCTACAGGTATTTTAATGGAGCCTGCTCTAGCATATAATCCAGGTCTCTTCAAGACCCGCATTAATAAATCCCTTCCTTAACCCGCCTCATAACGCTGCTCAACCGGCTAGTGACATAGCTACCTTTACACTGTACAGACAAGGGCGCTCTTGTGAGGTGTCACATTAAACAAAAACAAAAAACAAAATAAGCTACTACAGTCTATGCAACAAACCAGTACAGTATTTGCGACATAAACCGCTTGATTGTATAATAATAAATGGCCAAAACAATTCCCCGGGGTATACAAACTGTAGCAGCTTTCATAATACGTGAATGTGGGTTAATTTTAAACTTAGCAATAAAATACTCATGTCCGAGTTTGCAAATAGTATGGGCGCTTTGGGATTATATGGGTTTTATCGTGCATTATTAGATTGTTGGAACACAACTCACATAAAAGCTATGAATAATAGTGTTGTTGATATGGTGGTCAGTAAAAACCGAAATAAAAACAATAAATTTTAATGGATTTTTTTATTTTTATTTTTAAAGGTTTTACCCATTCATGTAATATATCATTAAAGAAGAGAATACTAGTAAATCTATACGAAACATGAAACAGAATAAGATACAGAACAATTATAAGGCAACGGTCTCAACTGGGAATTGAACCAAGGATTCCTGTCTTACATAAATTACATACAATAATTAGGTCACAATGGCTGAGTAGTTAGGGGTGTTGTCACGGTAAAACAGAGATCCTGGGTTCAATTCCTTTACCTTTCCCTGTTACCTTTTTTTTTCAATGCATTGTTCTGCTTCATGTTTCGTTTAGACAAGGACGGGTTGTTTCGGAGAATTTGAACAATTCATCAAATTTCAACGTTCATTTTCGGGTTCTGTGAAAGACTTATTCAAGTTCTGTTTTATATCATTGTAGGCTAGTTGCTTGACAAAACTGAAATAAAAACAGAACTTGAAAAAATCTTTCACAGAACTTGAAAATGAACGTTGAAATTTGATGAATTGTTCAGATTCTCAGAAACAACCCGTCTGTAGTAATATTATTTTAATCTTCATTTATTTTATTGGTTGTTTATAATTCCTTATAAGAAAGTGAAATTCTTTGTACACACCACTTTAAATCAATGATAATCTACATATTTCAAAGCCAATGGCATCTTCGTCGGGATAATGAAAATTGAATAGTTACTTTTCGTTATGCTGACGAAGATACCATTGGCTTTGAAACATCCCTCCACACAGCATCCTCAAAGATGACATAGGCCTTGAGGGAAATTATTTTCTTCAGGGCCTCCTGTGTGGAGTTAATATAAAAAAAAAAAATGTAGATTATTATTTATTTAAAGAGGTGTATACAAAGAATTTCATTATCACATAATTAAATTAACGCCATAAGGTAATTTAAAGTGGTGTTTACAAAGATTTTCAATTTCACATAGTTAAAATGACGCCATAAGGTAATTTAAAGTGGTGTTTACAAAGAATTTCAATTTCACATAGTTAAAATGACGCCGTAAGGTAATTTAATGTGGTGTTTACAAAGATTTTCAATTTAACATAGTTAAAATGACGCCATAACATAATTTAAAGTGGTGTTTACAAAGATTTTCAATTTCACATAGTTGAAATGACGCCACAAGGTAATTTTGCAACTATTAAAGTTGATTATTCTGCCTGGCAGGCATTTTTAGGTACCATCCTAAAAAAAATATGGTGTAGGTACGTGATTTTGATATATATTATTGTTGATTTAACACTTACAAACTGAGTGCATAACGGTAATAAACGCTAAATGCTTTAATTCACGGCAATTGTACATTAACTGTTTTAGGTATAATCTTTATGATGCAATAATATGTCAAGTTAAACGTGGTTTAACTAAGTGTAGCCGATACTTACATAAAACAGTGCCTTCTCATGAAAAATATATTTACTGTGAAATGCAAAAAAAAGTGGATTACAGAAGACCGGTCTGTGGCTGAGTTAGCATCGCGTCTGGGTCCCACTCAGAGATCAGTTGGCTAAGTCCTCCATTAGAACTCAAGCAACATTTTCGCTTACTGTGTTAGTAGTAGGAGATATTAAGGTTATTTGTAACCCGGAATGCTTTTCTTTCTTCTAAAATATACAATAATAATGTTTTCGTTTATGTTCTACGGTCTACACTTCTACACTAATTGTGCAATAACAACCAAAATCATTTAACAGTAACCTTGATTTGTCAAAAGGACTGATCTCAAAATTTCAGGTTCAACGACGTCACGTATTATATTATGACGATAGCTTCCCTCCTGATATTTTTTCCGTGCATGTTTTTGTAACACCTCACACGTGCGATGGGATAAAGATCTGCGTTAAATATTTTCCGGTGTGAGAATTTTCTTTACGTGTCGTGACAACGTTTGAGAAATCACCATCAAGAAGGCGCCGTGTTTTACACATATAAACGGAGCCAAGTACAAATTCCTCCAATAAAAGCCTTTCCGACGTGTCAGCTAGACCTCACAATTTTTCCCCTTGGCGGGTTGAATATTTGAAAATACCAGGAGAAAAGCAGGGATGCAAAGGTAGAAATCTCGGTCTGCTCTTATTGGAATAAAAAAGTCGCTTTAGGGCAAGTAGGTTACATACTTCTAAGCGAGGGTGTGGGTACTTTTTTATTCGCACTTTTGGATATGAACACGTGTAAATAGAATACATCCTGATCAAACTATCCCATGCAAATAATACTTAGAAAATGGTACCTGCCTTTCGGACACTCTCTGTCGTTTCGTTTATTATAGTAGAAAATGTTTGTCGTAGAGAGTTTTGCGAGGGGTATCACCACGTCAATTGATATTGCCACATTGCAAACAGTCTCAGCGAGCAGAAGTTATCGGCATTTTCCTGAAATACAACAGATTTTGTGGATCATTCTGATTGATGAAAATATTTTTCATTGAGTCCTTTAGAATATTTTAAGACACGATATTGATGAGGTCAAAATATGGACAATTATTAAACCCATCATATCAATCTGGTGCAGGTTTCAAGACGTAAACATTTATCAAAGAGTATATTTAATACTCCAGTACCCAACAATAGATACAGACGTGATGTTGACGGCTTGCGTACTTGAGTTCAAATCCCAGCTTGCGTAAGTAAATTTTATTTGAGTAATTTGTGTTATTTCACAATTCATAAATAATACAGGGTATACTTGCGGCACGTTCCAGAGTGGAAGATCTATAAGTGTGACCCTGGTGTAAGACCACCATTCAGAATTGAAACGATGCTTGAAATGACTTTAGCCATGTTTGGTGACCAGATCTGAATAGCCAGGTACTCACTCACCTTGCTTTTCCCTCTATTCTTCCCTTTGTCAATACCTTCAGCCTCACAAAATAACCCAATTAGGGATGCCATGGTCTCACTGTCTCCAAACAGTTGTAAGCAGTTGGCACTCTTACGAGGTATTCACATTAAAAAAATAAAATAGGAATTAAATATTTTTTTAGTCGTAAGACATTTTATGAAGATGCTGATTTTAAAACAAAGAAATCTCATTTGTTTATAGGTAAAAAATATTGGGTGGTGTCATCGTCCGACACTTTTTCAGAAGAGACATAACTTTATTCATTGACGTCTTTATAATATAATTGGAATCAATCTCAATCCAAGAAATGTACATTCCTTAAAATAAACAGTTTCAGAATATTTAGTTTTTAAAACAAATAATACATAAGGTCGGAGGAACCCCCCAAGGGGACACATCTAAATAAAATTCAATCAATATATCAAAACCAATGATGTGTTTCCATGGATGAAATAACCTAGACAATTTGTATGTGCCGCAGCTGTCGGAGGGTGCCACCTCTATTACAGAAAGCCCTTGGCTGTCAAAACGTTACGTTAAGAAAATCTTATTTTTTCAAATAGCTAAATAAAAGACGCATTACATTTTTCAAATGTATTTTTATGTTTAAAATGTCATTGATAAAACAATAGGGTTTTGTCTTCTTGGAAATAAGTTGACGAGGAAATTACAAAAA
The DNA here is from genome assembly GCF_061612785.1 of Hesperophylax consimilis. Lineage (NCBI taxonomy): Eukaryota > Metazoa > Arthropoda > Insecta > Trichoptera > Limnephilidae > Hesperophylax > Hesperophylax consimilis. The sequence continues at coordinate 33,135,658 of NC_142842.1, forward strand.
AAATCACAATGCTGTTTCGGTTAAATTAAATTATTGAAAACTCCGCCTCCTTATTTTCACATCCTCCCGATGGAAAACAAAAATGCTAATTTAGTGCTCGGAGTTTATTCTGATTATTTATTGTTTGTGTCACCGCGGTGTTCTGTTTAACTACGCTTTACATTGAACAAAAATATCACTTCGCAATTACAGATACAATAAACTCTACAATGTTAAATTTCAATATATTACTTTAATTACAATGACGTCAAGAGCTGGTTGTACGCAGTTCTCATATTTATAGACATGGTTACAGTATTATTACTACAGGGTTTTCCAATAAGAGGTATTATTTTGAATAGCCCGTTATTTCGGTAGATGTTGTTAGATTGCGCTATCGAGAGATGATTAATGATTTTTTATGGCCTGAATTTGATGGTATTGATCTGGACAACGTTTACTTTCAACAAGACGGCGCTACGTGCCACACAAGCAACGAAACCATTGATCTTTTACGATTGAATATCAAAATAACACCTCTTATTGGAAAAACCTGGATTATGCGATAACATTATTATCACCACCGGTTAGGCGACGTTGTTAGCTGAGATATAGTGTAAGAAAAGGGCTGTTTGTTAAAGCGAATTTGAAACGAAACAGGTTTTTTTAAACATATTTTGTACTAATTGTACCCCACCGCGCGTTTCTGTGATTTATTCTGTCCGTGCAGATAGAAAAACAATAGAGCGTGTTGCTACGTCCAACAGATGGCGCCGTTTAAAAAAAAGAATTTTTATCTGTCTGTCTTAAAAGTGTCTTTACCTGATTTTTGTTTTGTTTTGTGTTTGAAACCGCACAAGAGTCCCAACTACTCCCAATCGTCTGGAGCCTTATGTCTTTTTAAGGAATTTTCTAAATAGTATAAAATGTTTACTATCCTCGCCGTTATGGATGCGTGACAAATAAATTTCATGTAAAAAGGATTAGAAGGATGTATGAGTTTTCTTAATACTTCATATACTTATATATGTGCCTTATGGAACCAAACGGGATGAAATTTCGGAATCGTGATAAGAATCATGGTCCAAAACGAAATCAATAACAAAATCTGCATAATGTTGCATTTCTGGAATAATCATCATTCTTATAGGCGCTAATATGAGATTTTAACACCATTTTTAGGCCCTATGGTACCAAACGGGCTGAAATTTTAGAATGGTTACAGGATTCATAATGCAAAACGAAATCAGTCACAAAATTTGCACAAAGTTGAATTTTGAAAATTCATCTTTATTATGGGCGGTAATATAAGACTTGGGTTCGAACTTTAAAAGCCATTTTTTCTGGCTATCTTTGCCCATCAATGTAGGTATAGGTTTCTGCATCTCTCAAAATTTTATCCTTCACCACATTTTTTACCAGAATTCATGGCTTTTTTGAATTAACACCACACAGGAGGTCTCTGAGGAAAATAATCAATTCCCTCTCGGCCTGTATGGAGTGTGGAGGATTTTTTAAAGAAAATTTGTTTTTGTAATTTTTAAGATGTACGCATTTGGTTTCTTATTTTCTTAAGATGGGCATTATCGCGAACTGTGGCTCGAATGATTCAATTTATTTTAATATTTTCATCAACACTAAATTTTTTCAATGAGTCAGACCAAGTAAATAAGATTATAGGTGCTCTTCAAATCTATCGTGCAGAGATCATTGGATATTGGTTATTCGGGCTTTTTATTGTTGTGATTTTATATATGGTTTCTAGCCTTTGGATTAATTTTTCTTACTTGTTTTTTCCATGATGTTTTTTTTTTGTAATTTATGCTGTCTTATCAGACAATGATATAATTATGAAATTAGTATTTTATCTAACATACGTAGTTTCCACAGAATATACAGTTTTGTTCAGAGAATTATTTTTTAATATCCATGAGGATAAGTTGGCACCCAAGACGTTGAAATAGCGTTATCAAAAAATTTCCAAGGAAACAAAGCTAGCAGTCCCCAATGAAGTGCAGGTACGACAGTGAGGCTGGCAGAGGAAGGAACAAAATACACTCAATGCTGTAGAAATGATATCCCTGAGGCGTAAGTGTGATAAAACCATGCATGATCATTGATCACGTTAGAAATGTGAAGATTCTCAAAGAATGCAAGGCTAGGAAATGAGCAAGATTAGTTTTGACGGTTTTGGCGTATAGAGCAAATGAATGAAGAAAGAGTGTAAGGAGAATACATGACACAAGTGTGAATGGTGTAAAAAGTCGGGGACGCCCGAGGAAGACCACATCAAGGATCAGAATAACAGTAATAACATAATAACAGAATAACACGTAACAGAATAACATTTAACAGAATAACAAGTAATAACAGAATAACACGTAACAGAATAGCAAGTAATAACAGAATAACAAGTAATAACAGAATAACACGTAACAGAATAACACGTAACAGAATAACAAGTAGTAACATCTTCTTCTTCCTAGCACTATCCCAACTCATTGCCTAGGTAGGCTGTTGGGGTCGGCTCTTCTCGTTCTCAGGTTATAGCTTCTTCGGTTCTGAGTGTCACTTTCATCTAGGCCGTTTCTTTGTATGATTTTGGAGCATTGGGTCATCCAGGAGTTCTTTGGTCTACCTCTGGATGACTGTCTTTGAAGCTCTATAGACATTGCCTGCTTCACTGTGTGGTCTGGTGGTCTCCGTCTTATGTGCCCATACCATCTTAACTGTCGTTCCTCTAGCTTACTGTTTATGTCAGTGACACCCAGGCTACCACGAATGCGTGAGCTTTTAATTTGTAATAACAAGTAGTAACATAATACACACTATTGCTAATTTATTAAGAATCTCTTCAAATTATTTTTAATTCCGTTTATGATATATCATTACGATATGTATGATGGTTCCATCTCTGCGGAGAATCGGCGTGATGGTTAGTTAGACAGATAATTAAAGTGCCTGTGAAAGTCATCGAACAGCTAAATTCTAAAAGCCTTGCCAAAAGACGTGGTGTTAATATTACGCGGCGCGTAAGATCAGCACAGTGAATAACTTGACTTATTACCATGGCGTTTGTTTAGTTAAAACTGTCTTAAACCATGCCGATGGCCGGCTTTGCCACACCATCGTTAAACGGGCGTATAAGAATCTAATTAGTAAGACGATTTTGCAAGAATACCGAAACCTTAACATCAGTAGTAATTAATAATGTTTTGCAGAATTTTGATTAAAGGCGGTGTCTCATGAATAAACAAAGGGGGTTTCATTTTAATGATTAACTAGAGATGGAAGTAATATAATAGAAATATAAGATTCAACTCTACATTACTGACGAAGTTATTGAACTGTAAATATTTACCACGTGACGTCGGTATTTACTAAATTACCAGTATAGGGAAAACGTGGTTTCACGCAACACTGCGATTCCACTCCTTCCGCAGAACTAACAAACCACGCATTTGGGTAAATATTATTTTAACCCCCATCTTGAGTAAACAAGACACCTTAATAGTAATTATTTATCGGGAATCCCGGATAGAAACAACGAGATTAGATTTCTAGTGCAACAAAAAACTGGCACGAATTTAGCATCAAAACATTGCTTGAAATGGCTTTAGAATCATTCAGTGATCATATTTAATTAGCTAGGTACCTACTTACCAACCTTCCTTCTCCTCACATCCTTCTCTTTCCCGATCCGTTCGACTACACCACAAATAATACGAGGACTAATTATTGAATAATTTGTGTAGTTTCTTCAATAGTTGTACCTTCTTCAACTACCGAAGAAGCTGTATATTTTAAAGCTGCATAAATATTGTTTATTTTAATTATCCTGATGAAGAAGCCATTGGCTTTGAAACATGTAGATTACTTTTAATTAAAAGTGGTTAAATTTAAACAAAGTATTTTATTTATAAATAAATTGTGTAGCGTTTAAATATATGATATAATATTGGTTCAAATCACGGCGTGCACAAGTAAATATTATTTGATTAACTTTGTGTTATTTCACAATTTATTAATTTAAAATAATTAAAAATGTATATGAGGCATATTCCAGAGTTGAGAGATACTTTAATTATTACCCTGGTGTGACCACCATTAAAAATTGCAACGTTGCTTGAAATGGTTGAAGCCGTGTTTGGTGACTAAATCTTATAGCCAGGTACTTCCTCCATTCGCAACCCTACCTCTTTCTCCTCTCCTCTAACTTCAGCATTCCAACATACCCCAACTAGGTATACTGGCTCCAGACGGTTGGGAGCAGTAGGAACTCTTGTGCAGTATTCATATAAAAAAGCGAAGTTTTGCGAACAATCTTCTCAAAGGCTGTTAGTGATGGCATAGTCCCACTGTCTCTGAACTGTCCTGAGAAAACTAATATTATGTCACTCGTAATGTATAATTTATATATTACATTTATTTCAAACACTATAATCAATATCAGGAATGAAAATATTCTGCTGCATGACTCTTTGATATCTTAAAGTGTTAACTAACATTTTATGTATTATTTCTTATTTATAATTACCATTGAATCGCTGACAGCCCTGAATTGATAATGCCAAGTTGCGATGCCTACTCAGGTATTCCGAGTTCAATTAATTTTGCGGGTAACAATGACTCACCTCACCTCACTTCATACTTCTACTTATGACAGGTTTTATACAAACCTAGTTTAAAGTAGTTTAACTATTGTTACACTGGTATATATTTCTTTTGAATTTTGCATTGTTTTACTGTACTTATATTAATAACTGCATCACTTGCAATAGTGTTTTTGTTTACACACATGTTCTTTAATTCATTGCTATTATTATTGTAACGGCCGTACTGCTCCGGGATCGGACGCGGTCGCCACATATTAAAATCTGCTATTTACCTTAACTTTGCCTGTCCTTAAATTGAATAAACTGCCTGTAAATGTATGGAAAATTATGTAAAAATGTATATTTAACGTCAATATGTAATGTCAATACAATAAATGAAACGTCGGAGCTTGGCTAGAGGTATACGGGCAGAGAAGTAGTGTGAGAGCTGGTAAAATCATAATCATATTTTAATTCGGGCACGATTGTTAGAACCGTGCCAAAACGTAGTGGGAAGCCGTGCCGTGCGCCATGCGCCGTCATAGCGTCACAAATGACCAGTGGTACGCCGTTATTACGTCCCACGGGCACGGTTCTGAGGATCGTGCCCAAACAAAGGAAGGCCGTGGTCACGTTCGACCACGGCCCGAAACTACCGGCTGAGCGGCGGGGCGCCGCGATAGCGTCGCAAACACGGCTCACGGATTCCAGGAATCAAAGAGAAAGTGAGCCCGTGTGCGCGTCATGCGCCCGCTGGCGGCTATAAAACGGGCAACAGGCCCTCAAAACGTCAGATCTCCAGAAACCACCACCAGCTCTACACCTCTCTCTCTGCTATGCCCTCTACCTCGCTCCGATTTCTGACTCTGCTCGCCTTCTTTCACTCTGACCCCCGCCTCACCCTGGACCACGGACTGCCTACCCCTTGCCTGCCTGGACCAGACTCGGAATCAGCTCAAGAACAAGCGACAAGCGAACGGACCAGCTCTACAGCGGCTTCAGAGACGGCCCCGTTCTACCCCTCCACGCCACTGAAGGACGACATCTTCCGCCTCCACGGATTGGGATCACCGGCCCCTTACAGTCTTATGTGTCACACGATTACGTCTGATACAATTATCCTGTTTACCACTGTACGCTTGTAAATCGATTATAACTGTATTGTAAAAGCCATAATATGACGTTTGAATAAATAAATAAATAAATAATGAAAGTGTATATTAATATCACTCACCATAACGCAAACAATGAGGAAATTTATTTCCGGATTTGTGGGACAAGACGATACTGCTTTCCGTTAGAGGGCTTATTGATGATATACGAGGCGTATCCAGAAAGTAAGTGTACTGAATTTTTGTAGGTTACAAATCTTTTTATTGAAACAAAAAAATTACATGGTTACCGTTGTACATATGTAACCTATTTTTCTACATAGTCGCCATTCCTCTCAATGCAGGTGGTGAAGCGGGAGATCAACTTTTTGATGCCTTCCTCGAAGTAGTTTCCCGCCAACACCTTCGTCCACTTTTCCACCTCCTCCTTTACCTCCTCGTCGGTTAAAAACCTTTTTCCACCCATGTACAGCTTCAGGGAGGTAAAGAGATAATAATCTGAAGGTGCTAGGTTAAGGGAATGCGCGGGGTTGTTCAGGATATCCAATTTAAACGAAGCAAGCAGTTCCTTCGTGGCGTTGGCCGTGTGTGGTCTGGCATTATCGTGCACCAGGCTGACTCCCTTTGTCAGCATGCCTCACCTCTTGTTATGAATCGCCTTCCGCAATTTTTTTAGGGTCTCACAGTATCTTGCAGAGTTGATGGTCTCCACTTGAGGCAGATATTCAATCAAAATTATGCCTTGACAGTCCCAAAACACGGATGCCACGATTTTCTTGGCTGAAATTGTGGTTTTGAACTTTTTGGTGGAGGGTGAAGAGGTGAGAACCGTTTTTTAAACTCGCGATACCACTTGTACACACTCGTACAATTCATAGGTTTATCGCCATATGCAGTTTTAACCTCATTATAAACCTCAAACGGAGGTTTTTCCTTCCAAACGAGATAACGGATGACGCCGCGTATTTCGCATTTGGCGGGAGATTGGATTGACATTTTTCACGAAACGTGTTGTCGCGTTGACACTTCTCAACGTACTGACCTTGAACAGGTCTCGTTGCGGAGGGAAAGAGTCAGGCTACACGTAAGTGTAGCCAACATATCGAAAATAAAATTCATTCGGTCGTGAGAGCCTCAGTACACTTACTTTCTGGATATGCCTCGTAGTATGTTAGGGAGAGAGAAAAAGAGAGGAACTTTATGGCCGCGTGTTTTTGTTTGAAGGCAGTATTCTCCTCCAGGTGCGTTCTTATAGGATTTTTTCTGGAATGAAGGTAACGAGGTCCATCCCTCTTGTCCGGGAATCAAGCGGCAATCTGTTTCCGATCTTTTCTCAGCCAACTGCGTGTATATGAGCGTAATGAGGATAGCGTGGCTCTCGGCATAATTTCCAGGGTTTCTTTTCAAGTCCAAGGATACTAAACGAAGGAGACGCCCGCACCAACCATGTCAGCCATTTTCATCATTTTGGTAGTCTCACGAACGCAGGAGATCACGCCGTCAACGGGGGGAACGACGAGCTCGTTTGAAAAAACTCATCTTATTATATTACTACGTAGAAATAATACACTCCTTTTAAACTTCGTCGAAATTCCCGGCAAAACCCGGCTTCTGTCTCGCCAAAAAAAAATCCCGCAAAAATCTAAATTTACGTCTATCTTTGCTTCGCTTTCCACTTCTGCCGGCATACTTGCCATACACAAAAACAACATTGCATCCACATTTTTTTAGTAACTACGTTACAATTAAGCCGCACAAATCGTAATGCATATTTATGTGACCGTTAAGAACATCCGACTCTAAGGATCGGTTGTTTCAGAGAAATTGAACAATTCATCAAAATTTTCAAAAAGTTTATTTCAAGTTCTCTGAAGGTTCTATTGAAGTTCTTTTATTGTTTCAGTTTAATGAAAAACTGACCAATAATGATATGATAACAGAACTTGAAAAGAATCTTCGAAGTTTAATACATTGTTCAAATTCTCTGAAACAACCCATACTTAATAATGCAATCGTTCTTATCAGTTAAATATGTGTGTCGTTTGTTTTTTTTTCAAATTTTTCGTTTTTTATATAAAAAGACAAAGATTTCTGGGTTACGATTGTTACAAATAACATGAAAATGTTTGAAAATCCCCTACTACCATCTTAATAAGCGGAAAATGTTGCTTGTTTTGTGATGGAAGACTAAGCCAGCTGAGGAATTTAACCAAAACGCGGTGCTAACTCAGCCACTGACCTTTTGAGACGAATTGAGATACTTTATAGTTTGCAAAGACTAGTTCATAATAATTGTATACAGGGTGTCCGGGGGTAAAGTGCAGTAACTTCGTGGGGGGATTCTACATGATCGTAGGAGTAAAAAAGATAAATAACTTTTTCCGAAATTCCAATTTTTTCTTTTTCATACAAAAAGACATACCTGCAAAAAAGCCATAGTGTAGGTGCAAACTTACCCGATAAATTCGCAAGTGTGAACGTGGCAACGTTGCATATTGTGAGTGGCGCGTATCCATGGAAACCGCATGTGAATTGTAAACAATAACAACACAGAATTCGTCGTATGTTTTGATATTTTACCAAATTCAAAAAGAGAACTGCACTAAAATCACGTTACACTTTTTATTATAAAAAATATTAATAACTCATTGAACACTTAACTAATTTCATCGCTTTTTACTAATTTAAAATATTTTCAAAATGTCCACCTTCTGCTTGTAGGCAAGTATGTAAACGTACAGTAATATTATTTATAATTCGTACATTGTGGCGTATTTCATCTGCGGCTTCGTGAATACGTAACCGGAGATCTTCGACGTTATTTACTTCTTTGGCGTAAACTCGATAAAACTCGAAGTTTAAGGAAAACACGCACCTAATAAAGATGTACTTTTTAGTAAGACTTAAACACTAGATAAAGACACTAAATTAACAAGTTTTTATTTAAATGAGACTTTTAACACTAGATAAATTAAATTTTCAAAGTTGTTTACTCCGCGCGTCAAATTATGTGACATTCAAAGCACAGACGTTTGCTTACTGAATTACAATAGCGGGGGGTGCAGGAAGGGGCGCGGGATGTAGATTTGGCAACGACGAAAAAAATAATGCCGTCTAGGCACGTCGGAGAAATTTTTCGTTATTAGCTTAAAAGTACATCTAAAAGTTGGAATTTCAGAAAAAGTTATTTATCTTTTTTACTCCTACGATCACGTAGAATCACCTCCCGAAGTGACTGCACTTTACCACCGGACACCCTGTATATGTATTTAAGAAAGTTTTCGCTAAAAATAATCATTTTGTTTAATATTTCCGAGATAGAAATGTGGAAATCATAATGAGAGCTTTTTTAACTATTTTTATAGATAATTTTTCTGAGTTTTCTGTCAAAACGATTTGATTCTTAACTACAATCGGACATAGAATGACCCATTTATCAGCTCTCGACCGTAAGGTTAATCTTTCAAAGAATAAATCTACATTCATGTAGCTTATAACAATAACAAAAAAATCGGTTTTTTTGTTTTGTTTTTAGTATATCTCGTGGAGCGATTTTTTGACATACTATGCAAAGTTTGAAAAGCGTTTTGAGCGATGGCTTGTCATAAAATGCCAAATTTATAGAAACTAAAAATATGAGATAAACGGAGAAATAAAGATGGATTCATTGGATTTAAACCGTAGTTAGCAGTTTTATATGTTTTCATATTAATATTTTGATAAATGGTGTGAATTGAATAATATGTCAAATGTATATATAGATGACATCAATCGCTTGAGTAGAAATGGTTTGAATATTCTATAAAAACAATTTATTTTTCTGCTTTTCGCTGCTACTGCGTGCGGTAAATTCCTCTATATTTTTCAATCACAGAGATTTGGTATTATCATTTTTTGCTAAACGTAACGCTCTTTTTGGCCGTATTTTTGTGATTTTTTTGCGTAAGAAACAGCAGAAATCTCACAGTGTAAGTTTTAAAATGAAAATAATGTTGGTACCGTACATATCTAATTTGTTATTTCATTGATGATCCGAAAATGAACAGCTGATATTAACCTCCTCGCGAACATTTTTTTTTATTTGACCTAAAAACTTTTTACTCGATTTACTGGAAAACAAAAGTTCAAACCAAAAAAAGTTATTCCACAAAATCGACTCCAAATGTGATGAATATTCACCAATTTTCCGCTTATACTACGAGTTCCATACATCGTGTGGTATGTATATATTTTATATGTACATACATTGGTACGCAATTTTTTTTTTCATTTCACTGTTAAACTTTTTATGCAGTCATATCCAAAAAGGATCATATTCTTCTCTTCATAGTCCGCATTGAAACATCTAAGAAACTTTTTAACCTCTCAGACAAAGGCATTTGTATGCTATGTGTTCCTTTGAGAACTGTCAAAACGCGGAAATTTTTGTGTTATTCACGACTTTTGCTAAAAGCATCATAACTCACGTCTTGGGAAACGTAGCTTCATTCTAAAAAATGTTTTGGAAAGATTATGAAATTCACTATCGCATTGTTTTGTTATACGTAAATATTTGCGTTTCTAAATATACATTTTCTGAAAACGTCAAAAATATGTAAAAATCGCTGACCATTATTTCAAAGCTGTGAAAAATGTACTTTTTTCTGAGTATCATAAAGAAATAACACTTTATATATTGAAGAAATATAATTAAAAACTATTGGTCACCTCAAAATATTAACCGTCCAAACTAAAATATTTTTAATAAATTATTTAAAAACGCAATAAATTACGAACGAACAAGCTGACAGATTCAATCGACTCAGATAATGCACCTCAAGATTCCATAGATATTTTTGAATGCAGACGCGTAGCGTTATTCATTATCGATACTCTGTTTTTTAAATCATGGCAATCCGTATACTAGTGATGGAAATAAATCGATTTTTGTAAAATCTCGCGCGCTTACGTGAAAAGACGTACTAATGTCTTGACCGCTATTATCATATTTACGTCTTTTGACGTTCTAATGTTCCGAGTGGTTAAGGTCGTGTCATAAAATTTCTACAGTCTTAAAGATCAACTAATCTTCTAATAAATATCTTCTAATATATATATATTTATATACACGGTGTCCGGAAACTCGTAGTAAAAGCGGGAAACTGGAGAATCTACACCACATGGGGAACCCAAATAAACATAAAGTTTTTTGATTTGAGCATTTTCACAAAAAAAAAAAAACAAAAAAAAATTTGTTTCGGCTATTTTAGGGTTAAAGTTTTTTCTGGTGTTTAGGGTTGAACAACAGATGTTTCAACCCTGCAGAGCAGAAATATTTCATGATTACACCGGATTAAATGAAGGGTGATTTCAAAATAATGCTTCAAATCCGAGTTTCTTCATTTGTTTTACTTTCAAATAGTTTTAATTAGTTGGGTTCTTTGATCTTCAGTAATAATTTATAAGAATTTGATTAAAAAAAAAAAATCAACTTCTAACTCGATTTACTCGATAACGAAAGCTCAAATCGAAAAAAAATATACTACAAAATCGACTCCAAATGTGATGTAGATTCACCATTTTCCCGCTTGTACTACGAGTTTCCGGACACCCTGTATATATATATTTATATATATATATATGCGTATTATATTGAATGGTATCAAGTAAGAATGAAAATAATATGTAGGTACTGTTAACGATTTATTTATTATCTATTTCGTGAACTCAAACCTCAAAAATAAGCCTATTTCTCTAAAAACTGTTTTGTTTCCCCTAATATATGACACTTTTTTACTCATAAATGAGTAAATTTCACATTAATGAGTAAAGCACAATAACTAATAATCAGTTCGGCAATACACTTAAGGTAGAATTCAGTATCAGAAAAAAAATCTCAGAAAAAAAAAGAGACAGTTTTAGTCGCATACCTCTGACATTCATGCATGCCTACAAAGTTCGCCACTAGCCGAGTTTTACCTTCGAAAATATTTGAAATTCCTCATTCCTGAATACGCAGAATTTCGTATTTTTCTTTGATCGGCATTCCACTCAACGTTAAACATAGGATTCGATCATAAAAGGGGATGACGTTGACGATATAATATTCCACGGTGATATTCCGTTGTTAGGATCTTTATGGGTTGAAAGAAATAAATGATGTCCTCGCTTCTGATATCAAATCACTCAACGCTCGTTCTAAATGCCATTCGCTGTTTATTGCTAACGGTTGTAACAAAACACGTCTTATCAAGGCAACTTTAATATGAGAGAATTTCCGTAATACTGATAAGGTTGCTGTTGTTTCCCGAAAACGCTTGACACAGGAATTTCATCTGAATTACGTTGTGTTTTATGAAAATTTTCATAAGAACCGAAGCGGACCAAAAAAATTGTGAAAATGGAAATTTTTATCTTAATTCGTTATTTCAATGCTAATAATATTGCAGTTTTTTTTTCCAAAAAAATTCACTGTACCAATAATCAACATTTCCTCTTATATTTGATGAAACATTTAAAAAATTGATAAATTTTTCGAATTCCACGAAATTCATATCATACCTCCGTAAAAGACTATTTTTTTACTATCTATTATTTTTTTATCACATAAAACATAAATTAAAGTCACACTTTACAACGAATTCATTAAATTACTCAACTTTAACTCCCTTCAAACACGATGATTAATTTTGACTCAAATTCTTTATTTAAAATTCTGCATAGTGGCCCAAACGTATCCTGACACTAAAAACTTCTTTTGAGAGGCGATGAAATAGACTTTTCAAATTTCATTTTTATAAATAAATATATCATTTTTAAAATATAAAGTTCTAACAATCATATCTATACAATTAATAAACATAAAAAGTGTTAGAAGTAGCTAGCTCTCCTAACGAATGAATGCCTGAAATTACAGATAAGAAAAATGTATGATAAACATTTTTGTCACCTCATTTTTTTATTTTATAAAAATAATTAATAAAAAAATATGCAGTTCCATAAGTTTGCTGTCGGAACCTTTGGTTTTATAGGGGTGTGCACTTAAATTCTTCCATGATTAACTAGTGGATTTATAGATAATATATATTTAACAAAAACAAACATTCCCGGGTTACGAATAACCTGACAATATTTAAAAACCTTATTTTACCACCACTTGACCACCACAGTAAGCGGAACATGTTGCTTGTGTTGTGATGGAGGACTTAGCCAGACGAGGAATTGAACACACTTCGCCTGGGTGGGACCCAAACGCGGTGCCAACTCTTCCACTGTATGGCTGATAAAGCGTGAAGTTTTCTATTTCTAACACAGTTTAGTTCACATTTCTGCTGTTCAAAGGCGAAGAAATTAACCTAAGTCAGATTTTGGAGTGTTTTTTTTTGTACTGCCCGAGGAAGAGAATTATAGACCATAGTGAATATGTATTTATAGTTTCTTCCTCCAAAAGCATTTACAATTGGGTACATTCATAATATCTTCTGGTTCAAAAGGTGTGGTTTCTTTCGGTTTTACTAAACATTTTTTGAGAAGACATGTTGTATATTTGGTACTGCAAAAGACAAGAAAAAAAGCGTAGTGTTTTCTCTTTCTGACACCCTTTAGTTCGTATTTCTCACCATCACAGTATGGGAGACATAATTATTTCGATGAGACCACATTATAAGCTGTTCCCAAAAGCGAAGAAATTAGCCCGAGGGGTTAAGACACAATAACACTGGTACCTATCCAATTTTAGCAAAATAAACTTTTTCGTCTTCACTTTTCTTGGCCTTGTAATAACATTTGTTTGTGTACATCTTTGAATTATGAAAGCTGTTTGTTTATTATAAATAAATACATTTGTGAGCACCTACGGAAGAAGCAGATGTGTTTTTCAAGACAATGTTTGATGTCGTTCCATCATCATAATATTTACCTTCCCTTGTCTATTAGGACCAGATTCCTGTAAAACAATGACGTTAAAATGAAATATTAATGAAGTTCAAAGGTTACATAAAATCAAATTTGGGTTCAAAATAATAAAAGTGAACATACCTAAAAACGTTAGGTAGACATATAATATTATCTCCTCCATAAACTAGGTTATATTATAGTCATAACACGAGCTTTATGATATAATATACATTTACCTTATGGCCGTTTTAAATTGCACGACGAAGCACAAATACCAATATATAATATTATATAACAATATTTCAATGTTCTCTATCTAAGTATATTGTGGGCGTGTCTGTTTGCCCGAAATAAACTAATATTACTATACTTTTGGTGAAATTGGTCAAACATTTTCAAATATAATACTTGAATAATTAATCCCTCAGGCTAATTTGATCGCTTTTGAGAACAACTCAAAGAAAGCATTGTTTCTCCCTTACTGTCATGGTGAGAAATATAATCTAAACGGTGTTAGAAAGAGAAAACACAACGTTTTATATTAAAATCTAAAAGTTATCCAGGGAAATATTTAAATGTACACTACTATAAAACCAAAGTTTCCTACCACTATTTGAAAAAAAACGAAACCTTATGAATTTTTTATAAATTATTTATATTTAATTAGTTAGAAAAAATAAGGTGAGCCGTTTATGGCTGCCCACCCAGGCGTCGCGAATATAATCCTCGGCTAGATAAGTTCTCCATCATTGCACAAGCAACATTTTTGCTTGTGTAAAATTTTTTTTTTCTAGTCCTGTTTCCACAAACTAGTACAGCGAAGTTGAAAATAGGGCCCTATGAAAACTGGATATATTTAAATAGTGTGGAATATAGTCTTTTCGAAAAATATAAATCGACAGATTTTATTGGCTTGCGCTTCAACAAAGAAATATTTTCGCCTGCGGCGCTATTTCCGTGCGTTCCGTGAGTTATATATCGATTTTTTTAAATCTTGCTCACTGCCTTTCGAGCCTTAGTCTCCTCCCCTGCCAAAGGCTAATCGGGCCCTCGCTCTGTCTCTTTTAAACTTGCCTGGCATCGTATATCGCCATCCCATTTGATCAAAATGTAATTCATGAAACACAATTGTGTATTTGAAATAAGCAAATAATGGTCAGACTTTTGGATCACGAAACAAGCCCACATCGCATTTCTTGTGTAATAAGCTGTGTATTTTCTGTTTGCAGGTGGGAGTGGTCGCTATCCAGGCAGCAACCTTCATGATATTCCTTTTCGAGTGGCTTTCCCCTAGCGGATTTGACATGAAGCTCTCCCTCAGGGCGGACCAGCCCAACACACCGCATCGCTTCTCCCTCTTCCGGACTTACTGGCTCGTGTGGGCGGTGCTTTTTCAGGTGTGTTTCTCGGCTAAGTTATTTACTAAGCTGTTGTTTAGTCGTAAGGGTTGAGCTTTCGTGTTGGTTCGATAGATGGCCGCAATAAATACAACAGCTTATATTACATAAATAATTTTACCGACGCTTTATCTTTCAGAAGAGATTTCAGTAGGTACATTTAGGTTCCTACTTACCGAATATTACATGTACATAATAGCTCCTTCTTGGTCAATGACTCATAAATATATAAAATAACCTGAACATTTTATGAAAAGAAAAACTATGTGTGTGTAACTTACAGTCACAACGTGACGTCAGTGAGTTCAATATTCAATGATAACCCAATACAAGGACAATTCAATTCAACACATCTTTGCAAGGTGATATTATAAAGTCATTAAAAGCGATGAAAAAAACTAACCCACTCAAGCGATTTTTGGCATATTGCAAAAACGTTTTGAGCGATCGCTTGTCATAATATGCCGAATCTATAAAACCTAAAAATACCTATGGGATAAATGGCGAAACCTAGGTGGATTCTTTGAATTTAAACTGCATTAAGTAGTTCTATTAATATTTTGAGGAATGATATTAATTAAATAATATGGTAATTGTCTATACTATATACAACCACTCACTCGAGTGGATATAAACAATAACCAGATAAATCATCACAATGATTATTCATCACATCTTTAAAAAGCTATATAAAGTAATGGAAAGTGATGAAACAAAATCTTTAGTAACTGGGTTATGTAGGTTAGGTTAGGTTAGGTTAGGTTAGGTTAAAAATAATATTTTTTTCATCGTTTCTAATGACTTTATATCACTTTTTAAAAGTGTGTTGAATTGTAACTGGGTTGAGTTATCATGGAACCGATATAAACATAACGTACGTAACCTATTTAACCTAGTTTTTGTTTCAACACATATCATGATGATAATATATCACTAAAGAAATGTTGAATCGTCATTTTGATGAGTTATCCGGTCATCTATTTGAAGATGATGCTTTTATTTTCGTTCTCTTGAGCAATTTTATTTTTAAGTTTATTTTTGATTAATAGGTACCTACTTCTAATGTTAGTAAGTTGTAGAAACTATTATGTAAGATCCCTCTGGGCGTTTAAATGAAATTTAAATTAAATAAAGCTGAAAAAAATCAACATTTCCAACATCAAATTTATTATGCTTTTGTTTGAGTTTTTCGAGGGAGTTAGTCATTGGAGGCCACTACCAAGATGTGCGTCGTTTATGGATAAAATGTCGTCTGATTGCTACTATTACAAAAGCAGCTATTCAAGACCTTTGTTTTTTTTCCATGAGACATCCCTGTCATCCTGATCTTGCTCTAAGGATTACAACATTTTCCCTTCCCTTACCAACAATCCTCGAGATTTACAATTTGTTTTATGTCTCTGCTTTTCAAACAACAACATTGAGTCTGACGTTGCTCAAAATTGGCTTGAAAACCTCCGTACAGTCGGATTTCTTCTATTAATACATTCCCTTGGGAAATAGTCTTAAATAATCAACAATAATTCAAAATGAATTAGTAGGTACCTAAACGCATTTGTTTTTTATTTATAAAAAATACTCCTAATATTTCGTTAATCCCTACATACATTACAATAGGTATAAGCAAAATTAAAACTAACAAACAGTTTTAATTGATTCCAGGCCGCGGTCCACGTGGACTCTCCCAGAGGCTTCACAGCCCGTTTCATGACCAACGTGTGGGCCATGTTTGCTGTCGTGTTCCTTGCCATCTACACTGCCAACCTGGCCGCCTTCATGATAACCAGGTAACCAACAACCTATCACTGGAGTAGGACTAGCCAGATAACCTATCATTGGGAAATGGTAAAGAAGGTAGAAGATTTGTTGTTTCTTTTAACTATTGTTCTTCACGTAGGTCTTACAAATTTGAGCAATATTTAGTTATTTTGATTGTAAGAGATCTTTCATTTTCCATGTTTGTTTGTATATACAATAGGGTGTATCGATTTTTAACTTTTTTTTTGTTTTCAAATTTCAAGTTGAAAAAAAGTTGCTACTAGGTACCACAACTTACCACAAAAAGTTTTGGATTTTTAAAAAAATGTTTTGGTCTCCCGCACAAGGCCTAAAGTTTTAATTTTTTTCAAAAAATATCAATTTTTTTAATATTAAAAAAAATAAAATCGTAACTTTTGTGTTTATTCCAAGTTAAAAAAACAGTAATATTGGGGCATAAAAATAAGTAAGAACCGATTTTTTTTATAAAAAATGGATTTTAGGTCTCCCGCACAAGCCCTAAAGTTTGTTAATTTTGATGAAATTTTGTAATTTTGTGTACATATAAAAACCATGTTTTTTTTAAAGTTAAAACTACCTATTTATTTTTATGCCCTAATATTACTGTTTTTTAACTTGGAATAAACACAAATGTTACGATTTTATTTTTTTAAATTTAAAAAAAATTTGATATTTTTGGAAAAAAATTAAAACTTTAGGCCTTGTGCGGGAGACCTAAACATTTTTTTAAAAATCCAAAACTTTTTGTGGTAAGTTGTGGTACCTAGTAGCAACTTTTTTTCAACTTGGAATTTGAAAACAAAAAAAAAGTTAAAAATCGATACACCCTAATATACAATAGTATTATCAGTAAGTTTTATTTCTACACAGTATACATTTGAAAACTGAAAACCAGGTAACCTGTAGTTCAAGATGGGGAATAACATATCACCAGGAAAAATATAATCAGGTAACCTATCATTTTCAAAAGGGTGACTACGTTAGCTATCAATGGGATTATTGGGAAAGGGGTAAACAGGTAAACTACCATTGAAGAAACCAAATAACCCTTTGATTTATCCTATATGTAGTATTTTTCTAGTTTCTAAATTATTTTATGTTACTGTTACATGTTTTACTAATATTGTTTCATAAACAGCTTACTGTTATACATATCATGCTTAATTTTTTTTGTTCAAGTTTTATAGCTCACTAGGTTATATTCTGT
Organism: Hesperophylax consimilis; assembly: GCF_061612785.1. Lineage (NCBI taxonomy): Eukaryota > Metazoa > Arthropoda > Insecta > Trichoptera > Limnephilidae > Hesperophylax > Hesperophylax consimilis. Next base: position 33,153,602 of record NC_142842.1, read on the forward strand.
TCTTAAAAGTCATGTAAAAGCCCGGCTCGGCTTAAAACCAAATAAAATATAACCCATCTTTGCAAAAAGTGTAACGTCTCTTTGGGTTAACTTTACAATGATGAAATTGAAAAACGGTTTTCAAATAATCTGGGTACTTTAAACTATTTGCCTATTCAGATAAGAGTTCTTCAAGTTCTCACATTTAACATTCTTCATTTCTTACCTTTCCAGAGAAGAGTTCCATGAGTTTTCGGGGCTGGACGACCACCGTCTGGCGCGGCCGTTCTCCCACAAACCCATGTTCAAGTTCGGCACTATTCCCTGGAGCCACACGGACTCCACCCTGGCCAGATACTTCAAGGAAATGCATGCCTACATGAGGGCGTAAGTATTTTAAAAGTGTTTATGTGTATAATTATGGAACAGAACTTGTCAAAAAAATAGTACAACACAATGATAAATACATAGTTGCATAATCATAATCAATCCTTCTCGTAATGGTACCCATCAATCTTGAGTGGCAGGTTAGTGAATGGAACATAAAAAATGTCTCAAAAAATATTCATGTTTTTTTATGTGATAATTACAGATACAATAAGACGAGTGTGGCTGATGGAATTGGGGCTGTGCTGACTGGTGAAATGGACGCCTTCATTTATGATGGAACTGTTTTGGATTACTTGGTTTCACAGGTATGATAATATTTTTGGCACTGCATTGTCATAATAATGAATTAATACTTCAGTCAATTATGTCCATCTTTTCAAATTAAATTTCAGATAGGTACGATCATGCATATATTATCACAAAGATGGCAAATAAATTTCAATACTCGTCCATCAAAATTCCTATTTTATCATCCTAATCTTTAAAAAAATCCTTATTTTCCTTTGTTTCAATCACTTTCTAAAAGTAGAATCTTCCCATCAATCACCGTCTACTAAGAAACCTCGAAACTATCCATATTCCTTTTCAACGAACCAACTTAACCTCTTATTCAAATGTGTGGACTATAATATAACACCCACTGACTGTACTGGAAAGATTTCAAACATATTAACTTAACTAAATTTCTCAAATATCTTGTTTCACTTGGCTTCACACTAGGCCTAAACTTTATTGTCTCTCTTTTTTTTAAACTTTTTTTTTATGTGACACTTCACAAGAGTGCTCCTGTCTGTACGGTGTAAAGGCAGGGGAGCTGTGTCGCCATCCATTTGGGCAGCATTGGGAGGTGGGTTAAGGGGCTAAAGGAAGGGATTTATTAATGGGTATAATGATAAGATGAGTATAAATATAAATTAATATAATAAAATATAAATGAAAAGGAAAAAACTGATGCGAGTAGCTCGTTCTACATACGAGCCATCTTACACAAAAACAAGTCGAGAAGCAGCCCATTCTCATGAAGCCAAAATCGACAACTGTGAATGGGTGTTCAGCTCGTGTACATCGAATTCCACACCCGTGCACCGGTGCACCGGGGATCAATCTTATATATTGTTGGTATTGAACAGTTCGTATTAACGATTTTTTTTAATTTTAACATCTTTCTGTTGTGTTGATTATAAATTAAATAAAAAAAGAATATTTTGATATTTAATATTTCTAATAATAAACATGGTATCAATGAACGTATTCCAGGATGAAGACTGCCGCCTCCTGACAGTTGGTGCATGGTACGCAATGACAGGCTACGGATTGGCTTTCAGCAGAAATTCTAAGTACGTTAAGATGTTCAACAAGAGACTACTAGACTTTCGGGCCAACGGGGATTTGGAGAGACTCAGAAGGTATTGTTCACTTTTGAAATAGTAATATTAGTAATATTGCGAGCATGAAAGGCAGTGTTCTTATCAAAACTAGAAGAGGCTTTATTTTTAAATAACTGAACATCTACATGAGACAACTTTATTATAAAACTTACTGTACTTTCTTTAGGTTTAAAAAATATGGAAAAATACATGTGAAATGTGAAACACTCTTTACAAAGCTGAAGTTAAATAAGTTTTTATGTAAATTAGGTAATTTTTTGCTAAATTCTAATCTATCTCGGGGTAATCAGGTATTTTTTCAAAATTCAAAAAAATATTTACTACACAAAAATACAGAGTACAAAGAGTATAGCTTATAGGTTACATCCTATTTCTTCCAGCTAACCCAACAAATACACATTATATTACATAACCCAACAATTACACGTTAACAAATAATGTATGTAAATAAAAAATAAAAAACAGAGGTATTTAATTTACATAAGGTATTCTCATGGTGTAGTGACATTTATTTAAAAGAAATTTGTTTGGTGATGATTTAAATTTAAGTATGCCGGTTATTTGTTTGATGCTACGTGGAAGGTTGTTATATACTTTAATGGCTATGTAGTGTGGTCCTTTTTGAAATATAGTTTTGTTTGCTTTTGGGATTAATAAGTTTTCTGTGAACCTTGTAGCGTGTTGAGTTTTTTTGTGGGAACTTTTATGGAGATGATTAATTTATTCCTGTCCTTCGCTTTGTATGTACGTACAAACAGATATTCAATCTTATAGAATAGTGTAGATAAAATCAAAACAGAATTTACAAAAAAAAATGTATTGTTTGATTGATAAGACATTTAGCTTGATCTATTAATTTATAATAGATACGTACTTGTCTTATATTTTTTTTTAAATCATGTAAATTACAAATGGATTGTTTTAAACAATTTTTAGATGAGACAAAATCAAAATCAAAAAAAAAATTAACTTCGAAAATAAAAAAAATATTGTTGAAAAGGGCCAGTTGTTTCACAGAATTTTAACAATTCATTGTCAAATTTCAAAGTTCGTTTTCAAGGACTGTTTTTATATCATTATGGGCCAGTTGATTCACATAACTGAAATAATAACAGAAATTGAAAAAAACTTCGAAATTCGATGGACTGTTCAAATTCTGTAAACAACCTGACTTAGAATCATTCTTGTGATCAATAGCTCGTGTGCGGAATAACTTGCACACTTTTGAATTTTCTACCTCCTTTATTATAGTTCTCTTCAAGATTCTTTCCATTCCTTAAAAAGTCCCTCCGCACAGCATCCCCCCACGATGGAGTGAGCCATATATCCTGCCATGTTTCAGGGCCTCCGGGAGTAAAACATCAAAACAGCTTGATGTGAAGGAAGACATTGATATTTTTCTCCCATCATTTCCAGATACTGGATGACGGGCACCTGCAAGCCTGGCAAGCAAGAGCACAAGTCCTCTGATCCCCTCGCCCTGGAACAGTTCCTCTCCGCCTTCCTGCTGCTGATGGCGGGCATCCTGTTGGCCGCATTGCTGCTGCTTATGGAGCACATGTACTTCAAGTACCTGCGCCAGCATCTGGCCAAGTCCGATCAGGGCGGCTGCTGCGCGCTCATCTCTCTCTCAATGGGTACTGAACATGGGTTCAAATACTATTACTGTTTTAATGTAGACAATAGTTTTTTTTTTTTAATTTTTTCTGTGGGATGGTGACCTCATCTACATATGAATAGTAATCTGTTAAGCTTTATTTAATTCAACGACGAATACAATATGCAACATGAAATTCATGAAATTCCAATTAAAAATTTCTCAAAACACCTAAATTGAATTTTTTGAATTCATAAAATTTTTAAAACTCGTTGGATTGAAGTATGTTGGGTTTTCAACCTCAGATTTGATCAACGATAATTATTGTCATTTCAAACATTGAACATTTTAAAGACATCTCAGTTTATTTGGTCAGTTTTGATCAGCCATCGTGCATAACTAATGTGACCATTTATTTTTTCTTCCAAAACGGGATACTTGGCAGACAAAAGTAATAACGGTGATGATTTAAAGTCCGATTGAAATTCTTGGCACTTTTTTTATTAACCTTAGTGATAAACGTAACTTTAGTGAAGAAACACGCAGTTGCGTTTTGTCAGCCACAACATGTTCATTAGGGGGAACTAATTTTGTACCGGGGCATTAGTGCCAGGCAGACATAAAATATACTCAAAGCTTAAACAACACAATTGCACAATCAATATTCCTTGAATACGCCTGTATCTTTTTAAATAGTATATTAATTAACTGATTTTTGTACTTCTTTCCACGAGCGCATTACGGTAAAATTTACCCAATCTGACTGCAGCGTGGATAAAGTAGTCCCAGCGAGAAGTATTATTAATGAGCATCTTTTTCCTTCTAACATCTATTGTATGAAAACGAAAAAGGTAGAAGATATTCAAACGGGACGTCACGTACAACCTTTCTCTGTGACTATTGTAAGTTTCCACTCAGGGATAGGCTAGCTTTAGACTTGTAAGTTTTTTCGTAAATTTACGATAAAACTTACAAGTCTAAAGCTAGCCATACAATCGGCTCAGTGTAACCTTTATAAAGATTTTGCTGTTTGATATTGCATTTCACTAAATGTAGAAATTTTTGCATCTCCTTGGGGACAACACAGAATACCAATAATGGGACAGTTCTGCTTACTATGGTCAGGTTATGCACAATTGTCACGCTCGAGAATAAGAACCCTTAAAATTAAGATGTTCATACTTACTTTGTGGGTAGGTTGTTACATGAGACATCTCAAGCATTTATTCTTATATCAGTATGAGGTTACCAATCTACAGATTCTGCATGATAAAATTCCTAAGGCGTCTTTTAAAATTTCTGAAGTTTTATTAAGGTATTCTTGATTTAGTGAATACATATCAATATTGTCATATTTATAAAAATGTGTGATCCTATTTTATAATACTCAACTCAATGTCCGAATTAACTTGTAGGTAATAATAACATTTATCATAACATTTCTGGTGAATTTATATTTGTCAATAGAAATATTATGTGCATACCGTTAATGTGATGTAGATTATTCTTATCTTTTAAGATGTTTGTATGTAAGTAAACAATGTTTTAGGGTATCTGTAAGAATGTGTTAGTACCTTGTAGTAAAGTTATGAATGAAATGCCGAAAGTAGCATGCTATAACTCAACATAGTCCCTACTAAAAGAAAATGCAAGATTGTTTTTTAACCATTTATGAAAGCAAGTAATGTGTAGGTATGGAAATGAAAAATTATACCAGTTGCTCAACAGAGATGAAAGCAGGTTGGATATCCGAAGTACCGAACTGGAAAAGTACTCAATTAGAGTTTTAGTGATATTATTATGTTTGTACAAATGGATCATTATAAGATCTCATTGTCAGTATTATTTGTATACACGTATTTTACAGGGTGACTCGTAGTTAATGCAAAATGCTTAAGGTTGCTATAGATGTGACATAATACAATAAGAGCTAATTCTTTCTGGCAATATCTCTGTATCGTGTTCGGTGTTTCGCTGTCAGTTCAGTGAATTTTTCAAGTGATTATTATTATCTCTTAAGAATATTGGTAACCAAATAATCAACTGATCTAGGCCTATTATATTGGTGATACAACTTATTAAATAAGTAAATTGGATCATATTTCGTCAAGAATTATGAGAATGCTCACATTAGCTATTTTGCTTGTGCTCATACCATACACATAATGTCGATGACCTAGCGTAAACAAGCGTTAAGTGCATATTGAAACCCATGTATCAAGATTACATACTATTTGTAAATAGATGTTTCGTGGGAAACTTACATTACCTATTTCATTTAGAAGTGACATCGTAGTTCCAATTTCCATTTTAACTTTGACAAAACTGACTGTGCAAGGTACCTTATAGTCTAAGGTAGGCAACACATTACGCTATACGCATCATGGCTTGGCTTATTTCAACATATCGCTTGCCATGCACTACCAATGGGAATGTATGGCGAGCAATAATAGGCCAAACCACGAAAATATAGTGCGCTGTTTGCGTGGTCTGTCACAGACTTAAATCAAATTTGAAACTAAGTATTCATTCCGGTGATGACTCATCGCCATGAAGAATCTGCCCGCTCTTTTGCTACAAGCCAACGAAAAACCACACCCCAATTTTTCTAAAGCTTTCGAAAATTGAGGTTGTTCAACTGATAGTCCTATAATTCCTAATTTTAAGTACTAACAGCTAGCGAATTTATTATATATTATAATACTGTATATCGTGTGTGTTTGTATGTAGGTATAATCACTAGAGTAAAATTCATAACATTTATCATATTTACTATAAATCTAAAATCAACACTATCACCCGTTGGTGAATATAATAAATACTATGAATATGTAGCGTCCCATAGGGAGACCGTACCATCGTGTTAGACGTAGTCGTGTTTATAGAGGTTTTCATTTGATTTTTTAATTTCTTTGTGTAACCCTTTTGATAATAACAGAGTATTTTCACAAACCACATAATCACAAAACAATTACCATGTTTCTTTTAAGCGCAATCGGACCGAGCCCGCAACAAAAATAGTTAGTATACATCAAAAACCATATATTAAATAAATTAGATTTCATTAAAAAAATATTATTTTTCCTATAATAATTCTCTACCAAGAGAAGAATTGATAAATTATTTTTTTCTTTTATTTATTTTCACCCCTCCTCATTTTTAAAAATATTTTTAGTCCGTAGAAAAACGTAGTAAAAACGATGATTCTCCAAAATAATAGGTAAATCTAAGGTTATTTTTTTTCAACTCAACAACAATAACAATCTACAGTCATATTGCAAAATCGTTCACCGAGAAGAAATCATTTTCTAAAACAAACATTCATGTCATTAGTTTTTTTTCATTCTATTAATAAATCAGTATCATTACACATCACTATTTTATTCTACTGAGATTCAGCAAATTATGAAACTGCTGTAGGTGACTACCTACGAGTGAAAAATTATACTGAAGTACCGGCAACACTGATTTTGTCAAAAGAAGAAGAATTTACAAGTATGCTTAACTAAAATCGGAAATATTTAGCTACTGGTTACATAGACAAAAAATGGTTTGGGTTCCAACCAAGGATTTGTGACGTCAATCCTCTGCTAGTTATTTTCATAATAGCACAACATTTACCACCTATGTACATATAATGATGGAAATTAGAGGAAATCAAATAACGTTGTCGGATTATGAGAATATTGTCTTTATTTTTCAATAAAAAAATTGAAGCAGATGTATTTCTGTTGTTTTTTAAAATTGATTTCTTCTCGGTGAAGATAGTAAAATAATATTACATACATATTTTATAATATCATATTGTCACACAATTAACAACATTTTAGGCACATTTTCACTCATAAATGTTTTACTTGTGATTATACCTACATAATCACTATACTTAAAAGAATTTTATTTTAGGTGTATTATAAAAATTTTGCGGCAAATTCATTTTAAGAAAATGCCCCAAAAATGATAATACGGCCACTCTTGTCACAAACAAATGAATTTTATCGTTATAGCTATGTACCGTGATAGATTTTTTGGTAATTATAGAAAATTCCCAACATGTTATTTTCCAGGACTTTTTTTTGCTGGTAAAGGACATTTTTTCTTTATGCAGGCAGCTTTTGCAAGGGGAGAGGATATTGTTCCTTTCCACCAATCTCACTGAGATAATAATAGTGAATACCAACTTACTTAAAGTTTTTGTTTTGTGTATTTCAAAATTCCAGTTAAAATTCACTTAATTATTTTGAGAAAATTTCGCAGGCTGCTTTAATAAAATAATATTTTGTATTTTGCAATACGAAAAAGATTAATAATTATTTATTTTGGGGGACAGTACTGTACTACAGCAATTATCATATTTGTCTAAACTTCTGTATGGAGAATAAAAAGATGCCTGGAGTTTTTTCACTAATTTATTTTGACATAATCGAACTGAAGATGATGGGGAATATTGAAAAAACTTAATTTTTAATAATCTTTTTTTAAAAACTTATATTTTAATCTATATAATATCTATACCTTTGTCTTAGTTATTATTCCATATTATGCATTGTCCATATTTATTACTCTCCTGGCCTGATACTGAAGTGTTTTAGCAGACTGAAATTTCATTATACAAATTTCAAATATATACGACCTTTTATATATGCGATTTTTGCACACATACAAACCTATTTATTTTACAGGTTGCTCAAATGCCTAAAAATTTAAGATGTCAATTATATTTCTGTGCCATAATGGAATGTACAATTTTCGACATTGAGGGATTAAAACTAAGTAGACTGAAGAAAGAATAAATGGTTTGTTTACTGCAGGTATACTTTGTGTTTCACGCCAGTGCGCAAAGTACACGAAAAAAATGCTGTCACAGTTTAACAAACCATAATGTAAAAAAATTGCGAAAAGTGCTATCGCATTTAGATTGTAGGGACAGAAAATAAAAAAAACCCTTTCCCAACCAGCGGCGAGGAAATAAATTAAACTGTTTTCCATAGGTATGATTTGAGATTTTCACTAACAAAAGTATTGTTGTGATTTGTTTTTGGGGTGTCATGCCATGTTGCACTACCTCCTTCTTTAGCCAAAATTTCGGACAGCATTGCGGTTTCCATCATTACACATCTACCCTGATGATGGACACTGCAATGCTGTCCGAAACATTGGCTAAGGAAGGAGGTAACGCAACACGGCAAAATACCCTAAAAACAAATCACTATAATGTTTTCCATGGGTTTTAATGAATAATTTAATAACCCCTTCTGAAATTTTTGTAGTGTGGTTCTGAAACACACACACGGTGTCCGGAAAATCTCAGAACGCAAAATAATTTTAATTTTATTTATCTGTGTGTTCTAGATTCAGCAGTTTCCCTCTTTTGTATAATATAATTAATGTAATACTTAGTACCTAACTAAACATTAAGTAAAATGTATTATACATAATTATTTATAATGGTGTCGATAAGTGAAATCTTACTGACACACAACCCATAAAACTTTCCAGGCAAGTCGCTCACGTTCCGTGGGGCCGTATACGAGGCTACGGACATAATCCGCCAGCACCGCTGCATAGACCCCATGTGTGACTCCCGCCTGTGGAAGGCCCGCCACGAGCTGGAGTTGGCCCGCCTGCGAATCCGCCAGCTGCTCAAGGAGATGGAGGCCCACGGAGTCAAGGCACCGCACAGGAGGTAATCACACCCTCCTATACTTATTAACTTGGTAGATTGTGCACCTATGAATAACTTGAAGGGTGCTGTAATTTGGGTTCCATGGTAACTCAGGACAATGGAAATTCAACACACTTTTGAAAAATTATATAAAAGCATTAAAAGTTGATTATATTGAAATGAAATGAAATTATATAAAAGTCTTGAGTTGCTCGGTTCCGTAAATTGAGCAAAACTTTGGTGCATCTCAAGTCCTTGGTCATTTATAAAAATGGAAATACATATTCCTGAGAGGCTGTTAGTCCTTTATTAATTTTACAAAAAAAGGCAATAGATACCTACTTCGTAATAATATGCAAACTTCCGCCTGAATTTCGTAATTTTTTACCAAAAATACTTTTCGTTGATTCACAGATATCCTTGGAAGAAAAATTTTAAAAGGTTACAATACAATCATCACTGTGATATTTATGAAAAATCTAACTGTTCTCAAATGTTTCACGTCTTTGTAGATAATTGAAATTTAATGTGTTACACATTATTGGCTTTTGTGACTGTGTTTACTTTCTCTCTTGACTAATTCTTCTTCTTCTTCTTTATATTATCACAAAACACCTTGTGTAGGTAAATGCACAAAATTTAAACAGATGATTTTGCATGTTTTGACATCAATTTCAATTAGTCACATTTCGCTATATTGTTCACTTTATAAAATTTATAGTAGGTAAATCATTTAAGTACCTTATTAGATTACTAATACACTGGTGAGAGTATAATAATTATAATGTTGACACTATTTTTTGGTTCATTATTTTCAGAATGTCGGCGTAACAAATTTCCAAAATTTAATAGAATTTCTGGAGGGGTACCATGTTTGACAAAAAGATATATGCTCGTTCTTTATTGTTAGTTTTCAATTTCAATAAACGAAGTACTGTGAAAATCATTCCTCACCAAAATGGTAGCCATGAAAAATAGCGATTTGTATTGGAACATCTTTTGAAGGTTATATTTACCCATCAATGTAGTATATCATTGAAGAACAAGATAAAACTAATAAATCTAAACTAACCATGAAACTGAACAAGACACCGAAAAAAAAGAGTAACTGGTCAACTGGGAATGGAACGCAGGATCTTTGTCTTACCGGGATAACACCTCAACCAACTCACCCGAGTAACTGGTCAACTGGGAATGGAACGCAGGATCTTTGTCTTACCGGGATAACACCTCAACCAACTCACCCGAGTAACTGGTCAACTGGGAATGGAACGCAGGATCTTTGTCTTACCGGGATAACACCTCAACCAACTCACCCGAGTAACTGGTCAACTGGGAATGGAACGCAGGATCTTTGTCTTACCGGGATAACACCTCAACCAACTCACCCGAGTAACTGGTCAACTGGGAATGGAACGCAGGATCTTTGTCTTACCGGGATAACACCTCAACCAACTCACCCGAGTAACTGGTCAACTGGGAATGGAACGCAGGATCTTTGTCTTACCGGGATAACACCTCAACCAACTCACCCGAGTAACTGGTCAACTGGGAATGGAACGCAGGATCTTTGTCTTACCGGGATAACACCTCAACCAACTCACCCGAGTAACTGGTCAACTGGGAATGGAACGCAGGATCTTTGTCTTACCGGGATAACACCTCAACCAACTCACCCGAGTAACTGGTCAACTGGGAATGGAACGCAGGATCTTTGTCTTACCGGGATAACACCTCAACCAACTCACCCGAGTAACTGGTCAACTGGGAATGGAACGCAGGATCTTTGTCTTACCGGGATAACACCTCAACCAACTCACCCGAGTAACTGGTCAACTGGGAATGGAACGCAGGATCTTTGTCTTACCGGGATAACACCTCAACCAACTCACCCGAGTAACTGCTCAACTGGGAATGGAACGCAGGATCTTTGTCTTACCGGGATAACACCTCAACCAACTCACCCGAGTAACTGGTCAACTGGGAATGGAACGCAGGATCTTTGTCTTACCGGGATAACACCTCAACCAACTCACCCGAGTAACTGGTCAACTGGGAATGGAACGCAGGATCTTTGTCTTACCGGGATAACACCTCAACCAACTCACCCGAGTAACTGCTCAACTGGGAATGGAACGCAGGATCTTTGTCTTACCGGGATAACACCTCAACCAACTCACCCGAGTAACTGCTCAACTGGGAATGCAACGCAGGATCTTTGTCTTACCTGGATAACACCTCAACCAACTCACCCGAGTAACTGGTCAACTGGGAATGGAACGCAGGATCTTTGTCTTACCGGGATAACACCTCAACCAACTCACCCGAGTAACTGCTCAACTGGGAATGGAACGCAGGATCTTTGTCTTACCGGGATAACACCTCAACCAACTCACCCGAGTAACTGGTCAACTGGGAATGGAACGCAGGATCTTTGTCTTACCGGGATAACACCTCAACCAACTCACCCGAGTAACTGGTCAACTGGGAATGGAACGCAGGATCTTTGTCTTACCGGGATAACACCTCAACCAACTCACCCGAGTAACTGGTCAACTGGGAATGGAACGCAGGATCTTTGTCTTACCGGGATAACACCTCAACCAACTCACCCGAGTAACTGGTCAACTGGGAATGGAACGCAGGATGTTTGTCTTACCGGGATAACGCCTCAACCAACTCACTCGAGTAACTGGTCAACTGGGAATGGAACGCAGGATCTTTGTCTTACCGGGATAACGCCTCAACCAACTCACCCGAGTAACTGGTCAACTGGGAATGAAACGCAGGATCTTTGTCTTACCGGGATAACGCCTCAACCAACTCACCCGAGTAACTGGTCAACTGGGAATGGAACGCAGGATCTTTGTCTTACCGGGATAACACCTCAACCAACTCACCCGAGTAACTAGTCAACTGGGAATGGAACGCAGGATCTTTGTCTTACCGGGATAACGCCTCAACCAACTCACCCGAGTAACTGGTCAACTGGGAATGGAACGCAGGATCTTTGTCTTACCGGGATAACACCTCAACCAACTCACCCGAGTAACTGCTCAACTGGGAATGGAACGCAGGATCTTTGTCTTACCGGGATAACACCTCAACCAACTCACCCGAGTAACTGGTCAACTGGGAATGGAACGCAAGATCTTTGTCTTACCGGGATAACACCTCAACCAACTCACCCGAGTAACTGGTCAACTGGGAATGGAACGCAGGATGTTTGTCTTACCGGGATAACGCCTCAACCAACTCACCCGAGTAACTGGTCAACTGGGAATGGAACGCAGGATCTTTGTCTTACCGGGATAACGCCTCAACCAACTCACCCGAGTAACTGGTCAACTGGGAATGGAACGCAGGATCTTTGTCTTACCGGGATAACACCTCAACCAACTCACCCGAGTAACTGGTCAACTGGGAATGGAACGCAGGATCTTTGTCTTACCGGGATAACGCCTCAACCAACTCACCCGAGTAACTGGTCAACTGGGAATGGAACGCAGGATCTTTGTCTTACCGGGATAACGCCTCAACCAACTCACCCGAGTAACTGGTCAACTGGGAATGGAACGCAGGATCTTTGTCTTACCGGGATAACGCCTCAACCAACTCACCCGAGTAACTGGTCAACTGGGAATCGAACCCAGGATCTCTGTCTTACCGGGACAACCGGGATTTTTCTTGTTCTGTTTCATGTTTAGTTTCGATTTATTAGTATTATCTTCTTCATCAATTAAATATTTCTCTTTCATTTGAAAATATTATGTGCCGGTCCTGTGCCCAAGGAGCAAGTAGCCAAGGAGGCGATAATAACTTAGTACCTAACACAGCGCCCTTGAGGTTTTTTAATAGCACCATGCGCCGTTTGGCTCAGGGCCGGCCATGATCATAATTAGATTATTTCCAGCTCAATAATATCTTATTCAGTTCTTCCCATTTCATGAAGCGATTTCCACTGCAGATACGTAAGAATATTGGGAAATGGTAAGGGGCCGTCCATAACATACCTTACTCAGAGGGATGTGTAAACGATAACACGCTACTCATGAACCAAGAAAATACCACTCTCTACGAGCAAATTTTTTTTAGCAATTAGAAGCAAAACAAAAAATATTTAAAAAAAAACTAAAATAAAATATATTTATTTATTTAAACTACAAAAAGAACCTAACCCTGTGGACGTCCCCTAGTTGGTAAAAGTAATAATGATGGATTGATTGGACGGGTAGGGGCGTGGTGGGCGCATCATGTTGGCCTTGCGTCCCAGTGGCCATGGAGTCTCCGCCCGAGGTGATGGCCTTCAAGACCTCCTTCTCCGCCAGTGAATCTCGCCTCGCGGAGTAAGTCTCCATCCCAGAAAAATACAGACCTCTAGCCCCAATCTGTACCAGCGAAATATTTTTGGCCTTAAAAACCATGTTGTTACAAAATCATATTGCCAATCTTCAGGGGTGAATATGAATCCAATTCAAATTTTTTTTCGTACAAATGCAAATGGCGCGAAACGCCGCTGGCAGTTGCTTCATTCCTTTTCCTGTTAATCGTGGCTCGATTGGGAGTTTTTTCACTGACGTTACGCACGTCAGTCGTATTACCACATCTATGTGTAACATCTGGAAAGCTTTGAATATAAGGACACCTAATTAGTTTCAAAATAGTTTTCACTGAATTTTACTACACCCCCAAAGGATTCGCAATATTTGAGTGAAACATGGTTTATATAAATATTTTAAGTATTTTTTCATAAAATAAATAATTGACCATAAAGAAATTAATTAATTAATGTTTGCAACATCATTTGAACTGTATTAGCTTCTTGTGAATAAAGGCATTTAGCTTGCAATTGAGGAGCACACGTGAAAGCAATGCGATCAAACCTTCTTTAAACCAATTTGTTTATTTTTAGGCGTAATTGAATGTTCATAAGTTCATATGTGACGGTTTCAATTTTATGTCTGTAAGAGGTTTTCGCAAGTTTGTCACGGTGATGGGTTCCAAACACAAGAAATTAAAAAAATATATATTATAAGTTGACGTGCTGAATGGTTTTGTTCAATTGTTAAGGTCTAATTTATCAATATTTGGGATGGTCAAATGTACAAAAATATAATATCTACCTAATATTAGGTACCTATACATATTAAGGCTTTTAACTATTGTTGTTTTTTCTAAGTATTAATAATCCTTTAGTGCTTTTATATTTCTTTTGTATAGAGATGTTGATTTCATTGGAACTTCTAGAGTGAGCTAAGTGGCAGCTGATGTATTGTTTTTTTCTACAATAATGCTTGTAATATTTCTTACTGCTTTCATAGGTTAAAAAAGCTTGAGTATCCTTATAAAACATGAATAGCTTATCACCTGTAAATCAAAATTAACCCATCCAAAATGTAATACACCACAAGATTTACCCATTCAAAATTAACACCCAAGAATACTATTCCATCCATTATAAAACATAAGTTTACTTAGGTCCTTCGTGCACAAAGATACTTACAAGCCATGTGACTGTGATGCAACCCACAAGTTGCCTACTGATATGCTACTCTTTAAAGCTGGTTTCCATACAAGGCACTACCCGAATTATACTGAATGTGGATCATTTATCACGTGTAGCCGTGGGCTTAATACGAGTCAAGTGAATCGAGCGATGAAGACAATACTGCACTTCTTTATCTTTATTATACTCGTAAGCATAAAAAACGATCTTAAAGAAGATTTTGGGTTCTCCTATACAACAAAATAAATATTGATTGAAGTGCATTCGTCGCTGCCAAGAAATTACATGAAAATTATGTCAGATTGACATTTTTTCCAAACTAAATCCACGCCTTCTCGGCTAAATCGTTTCTTACGTATTCCGGTAAATTATAGTTAAATTTGCATTCATATTTTACCACCTCCAGAACAAATCATAAAATCATGCTCGGAAACCATTTCGGTCAAACGAGTAGAAGATGCGTACGCAACTAGAATAGAGTCCTACCAGCACTGTCAGTAGCGTGCAACTAAAATCATACCCATTGTCGACGCGTCGCGTTGTGTATGAAGACTAGCAAACTAGTATGATGGATACTCATGAGCGACGCATATGCTGCGCGCACAAAACTCGAATCATTTGTAAGTATCTCCATGTACGAATGGCCTTATCCGTCCAATATTATTATGCAATATTGCTTTCCATCCAACTTAATAGTAACACATAGTAATCTAAACCCAATCAATTTTTCAATGCAAGATTACTTAATCATTCATCATTAGAAAGCAATATTACTTACTTACATTATATCCTGTGTTAAAAGGCAATGTTATTACGCATCCAATTTGAAAATGAAAGATTACTAACTTATCCATCCAACATCCAGCAAGGCTACTTACCCATCCAATATTAAAATGCAAGGCTACTTACCCATCCAATATTATTACCATTACCTTTTGTTTTATTACCTTGCATCAGTCCTTTATCATGTGTAAAACGCTATCATGGTTACGAATTGCATTATATTTCTGCAAAGCACACATTTGCCTTTGATAAAACCGCCTTGCCTTATTTTAGAAACACAGAATTATGTAAAAATATATTATTATGTACCTTGTATAATTGATAAACTGTAATCAGCTATTAATCTTTTTGCTATCGCTGATCGCTATATCGTTTCTAACCATCCTGAATAGAACAGAAGCCAGTATGTACATATCCTAGTATGTAAGAGGTTCGGCATACCTACATACATTGTATAATTTCCTTCATCAGAGATAGGACCTGCATGGCATGGGTTGGTTAATCGCAATACTAACCAAACTTATGAAGCTAACTATGCATAATTCAAAAAGTTATCCCACAAACCCGTTGACAAAGAAATTTCCACTTAAGGTATAATACCGTACCTATTAAATTACCAACACATTTCTCCAGAGTGTGGGTACTAATTTTCGAATATTTTAGTTTGCAAACTAGAGTATGGGTAAAAGTAAAATTATTCATGAACTCTTCATATATATCGCTTATTTTTTTTTTTTTAGGAAGAACACTTTTTGCAAGATATGTTTTAAAATATTAAAACGAATTATGTATTTATTTGCGCCCGTACATGCACAATATGAGTATGAACAGATAGTTCTGTCCATGTAAAAACTCAATTCTTTGAAGAAAGGCACAAAAATACAATGTTGTATCGGCGATTCAATCTTATATTGTATTTGCTTGCCTATCTTCAAAGAATTGAGTTTTTATTCATATTTATATTGCGTATATAACAAAAAAATTGTCTTAATAATTTAAAGCATAACATGCAAAAAGTGTTTTTCAATTAAATAATTAAATTAACGAACCATCTATGAACACGTTGATAATAACGTACTTTATAAACTATTTGTTTCCTAAAATTATTAAATTAGCGCCATCTATAAACGAGCAGTTTATAAATAATTTTAAGCTTACCCTTAATAAATTTAGCATATTCCCTTTTACATATCTCATAATGATTACTGAGAAAACTATCCACAAATGTATAGATTGCAATATAAGCCCAAGCCATTAGAAAAGGCAATGCTTTCAACAAGTTCCGCAATATGCTTCATTATCAGTCAGGTAAGCATTTCAATTGAAGTAACCATTGATAGTAAGTGTTTTTTCTTTCTTTTACATTCTAGACTGGCGAGTGCGTCAGATTTACTACGGGCTGGGACAAGGGACATGACAAGAAGTCAATTGTTGTCACCAGAGTTTATTGGAGGCAGCGCCAGAGATCTTTATCGGTAAGCAATTTTTCACAAGACATTTTTCATAGATTTTCTGTATTACCTTTAAGGTCTGTAATTTTAGTTGATCTTTCACACGCACGTCTCAGGGATCTCATTACTACAACATTCAGTCTACTTTCATTCTTTCTCTGCCAGTTCCATGCCTCCCTTCCATACATCAGTGTAGGTACCAAGCACTCCATTGTGGACTGCTAGCGTCGCTACTTTGGACAATTTTTTGTTAGCGCCAACTGCGTTCAGTACTTACAATATCTTTGTCAGCCTTCCCATCTCTCGTAAACATACTTTCTAAATACACAAACTTATCCACCTGCTCCAAGTATTCCTCATTCACAACTATATTGCACACTCTTTTCGCATTCTGTCTTTCAAACACCATGACTTTAGATATTCTCGAAAATGCTAACAAAGAAATATTCCTGTTTCGTAGTGCTGATGAAATAATAATTTCATGAACAGTATTGTACTTTTTTAGGAATTAAATTTGTGCTTATGAAATATGTATATGTAAGTGTTTCTGAGCTCACTCATAGATGGCACTAGATTATTAGGTTACCCGTAGATGGCATTAGCTGTCCAGAATAATCTATCTATGTATATAAATAAAAATGTACATGTTCGTTTGTTTAAAATCTTAAATCTTTGAAAGTTCTTCACCAATCATTTTGAAATTTTAAGACAATGTTGCATTCGAAAACGCTTGAGTTTTCATATACCTATATCATATAGATGTCACCTGTGACAGGTAAAAACTTTATTTGAAAAACAGCATCTGTTGGACGTAAAAGCAACACACACTATTGTTTCTATATCTGCACAGACAGACTGAGCCGGCGCAAAGCGTGGCA
The DNA here is from genome assembly GCF_061612785.1 of Hesperophylax consimilis. NCBI lineage: Eukaryota > Metazoa > Arthropoda > Insecta > Trichoptera > Limnephilidae > Hesperophylax > Hesperophylax consimilis. Next base: position 33,171,239 of record NC_142842.1, read on the forward strand.
GGATACAGCTAATGGGATAGTAATTAAGTAGAGAACCTCAGGTCGGGGTCCAGATATCACAATAAAAGTTCAAGGGTTTTGTTGAAACCGGTGTTTTATTGACTAAGAGAGTTGTGAATCCTAAAACGTTAAAATCTGACTGTTTATTTCACATTATTAATGTTTCTCTTTCCTAAGGCATTGTTAAATGGCTATTATGAGACAACACGTCATTAGTCAACAATATAAATTGAACTAATGAGACATTTGTATTTTCAGGCCGGATCGAACAGAAATAGCTGAGATGGAAACTGTTCTGTGATCCACAAATCATTCTTACTGCCGAAGAATCCACTTATATTAGTTATTTTTTTGTACAAATCATCCATAGTTTTAAAATTTAAAACCAAAAGGTTTTAGTTTTTACAAATAATCCCACAGTGATTCACAGAATACAGGGGTAAACTTAGTAACATTTTTGATTCAGTGGTTATAGAGTTGTTTCCTTGAACTAGTGTCAAATTTTGAGATCTGTAAAATTTGAACATTGCAGTAGGTACCTAATTCCATATTCTTCTGTCACAAGCCTCGTATTCACGGGCATTAAACTTCAAGCATTTCTGCATTAAATTTCATACACAAATTTTCGTCGCCAGTGACGTCATGCTCGCTTGGATATGCTCGCCCGTGAATACTAGGCTACACCTGTAAACACAATATTATTATGTTCTAAATCGGTGGTTCCCAATTAGTGGTACACATACCCCCAGGGCGGGCGGGTGCATTCTATACAGGCATTAAGCCCTGCCGATTTTACCCTTTTCGCATTGAAATATCAAATAATATTAAACTTAATACAATCCAACAAATTTTTCAAATGATTGTTCGGAATAATTTGGAAAAATCTTTGAAATATATAAAGTTTGATATTTTATTTGATTATTTGTTGTGAAAAATGTTAATTGGGCTGTAAAATACACACGCCTGCCCCACCGTACGCACACTGTGCGGTACAGACTATATGTACATTTTGGCTACAAGGGGTACGCGAGTTTGGGCTCATCCTCGAAGGGGTACTCAAGAAAAACCAATTGGGAACCACTGTCCTACATAATACATTATGAAGAGTGTATTAAAAGATTTATTGAGTAAATATCAAAAAAATAATTCCAAGCAGGCTAATTTTTGAAAAAATACCATAATTTTCATTTGAGGCATTTTGTTTCATTTGTTAGTAGATCCACTTGGATCACTTATTGATATCATTCAGCTTTCCCTAGTTGAGGTGAGGTCAGAAACCATCAGTAGTTCAAAATATAAATGCTGTTCCAGGAGGTTAAATGTGCATAAATATATTTACTGCAGTGTTAAGATGGGATACCACCAGAAAATTTAAGATGTGCCAAATTTTATTACATAGAGTGTGCCAAATTATGAAATGGTGTGCCAAACCTTGAGAAATGCGTTACGCAAGATATTTTATCAGTTTACCCCAAGCAGAATGTAAAATATTAATATAATTTAGAAGCAGTATTTTTTAATATATTATTTTCAATTTATTCTGTTTTCTTTTCTTTGTTTTTCTGTTCTATCTTTTTGTTTTTGATTATATATTTTGTTGTATCTCTATATGGAATGTGTGGGACTGCACTAACCTCCCCACATACAGAAATAAACACTTTATTATTATTATTATTATTTAAATTTGTTTGGTGAATAATATCCATGATGATGCTTCCATTATTCTTATGAAGCAGTATTAATAAGTTGGGTAGTTTTCAATAAAACTGAATAATTATCGGGAATGTGTAAAGCTTTCTGTAATGGAGAAGTTGTACTTGCATTATAATTTGGGAGTTCACATCTCTGTACATGGTTATAAACTATGAAACCCATACTTTATAATTATGCAAATAGCTGTGGCTTATTTATAATGTTAGGGCATAAACATAGTAACAATAGTAGATTTAATCATTCATAATATATAATGTACGTAGGTAGATATATTATGTAGATTACAAATCAATAAAAATACATATTTTGTCTTACAAAATTTACAATGATCACGAACATGTGTATATTTATTCCGAATTTTTTTACAACTTCTCCACAATGAAATTATAGAAATGAATATTGATTGAATCAGTTACATAGTTAGATATGTGGTGGAAATGATAATGACAAACATGGATAAATAATATACATATTTAAAGTGTGCTATTTATAAGGTTCACAGGTCTCGGAGATCCGAGGTTGGTGACAGTTGGGCGATGTCTCTGTTGCACGCAGTTAGTAATGTTCCTGTACAGATAACTGTTACGGATTTGACATTGACAAATGGTAAATTATATTCGTGTTACTCTTAAGAATATTACTTGGATGAGCAAATATTTACACCAATTATTCTAAGCCTAATAATTATCTATGTAATAAACAGGAAATAAATGAATTACACTGTAATTATTAAATAAACTATTTGAATTCTTAAATTGACTGTAATACATGGTAGGATAAATCAGAGGTTGGCTCATTTATATTTCAATAAGATCGAAGTCATTTTGTACCGGAAAAAGTCTGGGAAAAAAACACTTTTCATTGTTCTTAAAGAAGTATAATTTTTGTAAAATTGCGTCCACATTGCATTTTGAATTGTTATTTTCAGAATGTTTTTCTATTTAGTTTTCTTAATTACGAGTAGATAGGGAGGTAAGAAACCCAATAAGATTGTAATGAAGTTGATTTGAAAAATAATAATATATTTTTTACCTGAATTTGAGAGCTTTTTTTTTTCAATACATACACGATAGTTTCTTATGAAATTTGTTGGAAATGTTGTTGTGCCCATAGTGGATGGATTGTTATTACTGTTAACTGTTGTTAAATTGTTGTTATACCTCACTTAGCTCAATTCTGCGATTGCAGTAGATCCCTTTCCTACATTCACTGTTACGGTTACCTGGCACGTTATTCCAATCCATGGCTGGGGCAGGGATAACTTGACACGTAACTATTGAAGCGTCAATCTTTTATTACATTTTAATGCTAACAACGTTTATTTAAACTACAAACATAATAACGTCACCTCAAAATCAAAATGGCAATACAGTTTTACTAGTAAGTTTACTCAAAACAAAACAATTGGATAAAAGTAAATTAATTAATGAAATCACATAGAAACATAAATAAATCATAATTTATTATACATGTATTTGAAAATTACCTAACTCCTATGAAAATTTTGTAAACTTCTCAAATCCAAATTAAATATTGAAAATTTTGGTAGAAATAATAGACACACTTCTACAATTTCAACTTTTTTGGATTGGAATTTTCATTGACAGTAACGAAATACATCTAAAACATTTAAAACTTAGCTTTACATACTGCACACTGCAGTGCACCTCAAGATAGTTATAATTTCACTGGACTGCAAATGTAGCCAGCCGCACTATAGGGGTTAAAAAATGTTCAGTTCATGTACAAGGCTAAAATAAAGCAAAAATATTTATGGTGAAATAATTTAAAAAAAAATTTGGTCACAAAATATATCGCTGACGGCAATCCTTCACTTTCAGGAGAGATAAAAAACTGGCGATGATTTTACCCAAACAGAAGGCAATTGACATGCGCGGTGATTCTATTTTCATTGCAAGATTATTACTTTACATTGAAAAAATCCTAAATTAATTCAACCAATGTAGGTTTATTACAGCAGTCAAATGGCGTTGCAGGATGACTTACGCGGGGATGGATTGCCGTCGAAGATATACACAATGATAAAACACAAAAATGTGTGTTTTTGTTAAAAACACAATTAATGCACAAGTGCCCTTTTGATTTTAAGGCGACTTTATAGATAAATATGTAGTATCTGAAATAATGTGAACCAACTTTATTGATTCCATTTTATTAACCCGTCGTCGGTGTAAGTCCTATTCCATGGAAGAATCATTTGTATAAACGTTCAGGAGGGACAAAAACTATCTACGGATACGCGCTCTTGCTCGCTTATGCACAGAGGATGGTTCACATGTGGTATTGACTTTAACCGTGTACAAGCAGGCTATTTAACTAAAAGTGCCAAAAAATGTATTTTGAAATTATCGGCTCATACGAAATTAAACGAATTTTTTGAAAAAGAATTCCTAAAATCACAAATTTTTTCTTGAGTACTTAATTTTAATGATTCTCCTGTCTTATTCTCACATTTCTTAGTTAATCTAACCTTTTTAGTTATTGAATAAACATCACTGAATGCTTGACGCACAAAATGTAAATGCACAACATAAGCAGGCGTCATTATGTGGCGGCAATCAATGGGTTAAAATTCAGATCAACAATACACACATTTCTTTCATTAAAATGTGTAAGAGCATTATTATATTAAAATAGATGGATTCTGTATCAAAAGTAATTGTTTTTGAAGCTGTAAATACATGCTGAGGTATACAAACTGCGAACATCTACTGCAATCAACGAATCATAGTTGTAGTTTAACTTAAGAAGCTCAACAAACCGCTTATTGTAATCTTAATACATACTTGCACACTGTGTGTCATACAAACTCACTCACACAATCACATGCATTTTGTACTCATTAATCTCATTCCATTCATTGTACTCTTCTCACTTCCTCTAAAGAACAAATCGGAAACAATAAACTCTGTAAATAGCTTCTAACGTAATAAGACGAAGCGATATACTAAGAATAATTAATTAAATCAAAACTTCACTTCAGTGTGGTTTTGGTAACAAAATATGTACTGACAAATTACTGTAATGTGTGATGTATTACTTTTGTTAATGAATATGAATGTTATGAGGATGTAAACATTATGTAGGTATATGTATCAAAATAATACATGTATAATACCTTTTATAAAAAGCACTGTCTTTTATTGTTACACTTTTTATTTATTTGATCTATAATCAATATTCTTCAATAACCTGCAACTACATACAATTCATCAGAAAGGAAATGGTCGATACATAATGTCAGTTTTTAGCTACATATGTATTTTTACTTTATTTTCAGGGGTTTGTTGTTCGTAAACCACTAGGTTTATTTTATATTACATAGTTATTCAATAAGACCACCAATTCAAAGACTGATAAACAGATAGAAAACAATTTAGTTTTACAAAATCAACAATAATTTAATCGCAAAATGTTACATAACATCAAATTTAGTACATACTTGTAGAATCTGAATTTATTGTTATTTATAGAAGCAACAATCTTCAAACAATTATATTAAATATCTCTTACACCAGTTGACACAAGTAATGTCAACTATCTACACAGTGTTCGGAAACTCGTAGTATATGCGGGAAATCGGTGAATCTACATCACAAAGAAAACTCAAAAAACTTTTTTTTATCGTTTCGAGCATTTGAATTTTTGTTTTTTTTTAAGGGCGGAGACGTTTTACACATAGTTCCCGTGAGCACTTAGGCCATAGGCCCACTGTGCTATCTCCCATTTTACCTCAATCCTTTAACAACAACCCAGTCCCTTTAATAAAGTTCACCAGGGTTGTTATTGGGTATGTGGCTATGTCTTCTGGTTCTACCGTATGTCTCCCCAGGTATCTGAGTCTAGTTCCCACCAGGGCAGGACATTGGCACCATAGGTGAATTGGAGTCTCTTCAACCTCTTTACATTTCCTGCATCTATTGGTGTTTTCCACTCCCAATTATCTGCATGTGTCTCCTGCGATGGCAGTGTCCTATTAGTAGTCCTACCAGTTCCCTTTACGAGTTTCTGTCCATATCGAGAAGTTTCTTGGTTCTTCTAGGGTCTGGTCTTTTTATTTTTTTACATTTTCAGTTTTTTTTGGCAACTAAAGGGTTAAAGAAAACTTTTGAGCTGGGTCTACGCTTCGGAGCATTTTAATAGACATTAAAAAGAAGGTATATATTAACCCTCTAGCGACCAATATCTTTAAAATTTAACCAACTAATTCCAACTTCTGACTTGGTTTATTTAAAAACAAAAGCCCAAATCAAAAAACTTATACCAAAAAATCGACTCAAAATGTGATGGAGATTCACCAGTTTCCCGTTTGTATTATGAGTTTTCCGGACACCGTGTATATTGTATGAGATAAACAGAACAGATACATTGCAACAACGGTGCAAAATATAGTGAAACAACAATATTTTAAAGATGTCACAGACGATAGTATGTTTATTGGTGGTTGGGTGATAATGCCCCCTTGAATTTCCTCCATCTTTGGCCAATATTTCACCTATTCCTCTACGCAGATGTAGCATAATACATAATCAACAAAGTTTCACTAAAACATACAATGTTATGTCAAAACGTGCTACGTGGTGTGATTGCGTTGAAAAAGCCAGCTTTTCAAAGTATAGATTATTAGTACAGTTTTATTCTCTATGGCTCTCGGCTGACGCTCTTGAAGTAATAATCATGTATTGTTTCATAGTGTTTTCACACAGAGTATTGAATTCCTGTCTAAACATAAAGAAACATATATCAGAAAAATGCATTTTAAGTAATTTTCCGGAAGTCTACCCCGATTTTTAAAGTAGATTCAATTAATAAAGAAATGGGAACATTTACACAATATAACAACACCTGAAAAAAAAAAAATTTAACAGAAAATGTATTAAAAAATAATGTGTTCCTTGATTTTCATTTATGAGATAGAAGATGTGTCTTCAATGTTGGCATATTTTTGGGAATAAAATCGCATTTATGGCACTTTAGCGGGGTCGCCATATATTCCTTATGCAGGTCATCGGATAATTTTTTAACACAGTTATTTTCTTCAATCATCTTTAGCAGGTCTGAAATGCAAAATAATACACCATCAACTGAGACTTCTGGGGATAAATTGTTGAGATTATCTAAATACAAAAATAAGATTTTACAAAGCTATTGTAGAATTCATAATCAGTTGAACAACGGCTACCCATATTTAGGCCTCATCGCTGTAGGCCTTGAACGATGGCTGCCTAAATTTAGTTAGAAGATTTTTCTGAATTTATTTTTAAATTTCCGTAAACAGCTCAATTATAAAACCTACAAATATGGAATAAACGATGAAATATAGGTGAATTCATTTACTTCAAACCACAGTAAGCAGTTTATATATAAATAAGCGCTGGCGAATCCAAAAGCGAATGCCCGGAAATCTCCATCGCTCATGGCAATTATTTTGTGAAAACCCCATCACTCGAGTGGTTAAGTATCTATACAATGCATGGTTCTTGTTAACTTCAGGAATAAAACTTTGCATCTAACAATAATACAAAATGTTGAGGTCAGAATTGTTCAACTTCACAAAATCGCTGGCTGAGGACACGAATGTTCAATATAAGTATGATGGAATTTCTTGTTCAACCATAAATATATAAGTATTGTCTAAAGCAGTGATGAGAAACACGCGGGCCACACGCGGCCTGCAAGCCAATTTTCTACGCCTGCGAGACTTTTTGCACTTCCCAGTCTTAGCTAAATAAAATCTCAAAAAATTCTGCTTTATGAGGGTAGGTGTACTTTCAAATTATGTTTTTCTATATTCTATGTATGTAAATAACAGAAGAGAGTTTTGATATGTCTAATTTAAGAGTAATCGTTCAGAATTCCGGGTGCTATTATCGAATATTTAACTTTTCAAAATCTTTATTACAAAATATGAAAGGGTTTGGCAATAAACTTTTGTCTGTCTATTTTGAATCAGCCTTTCAAAATAGCAAGTATTTTTAATTTTTTTTCTTATTTCAGATTGATAAAATCGACAGAATTTATTGTTTTAGCCGTGGAGACGAAATTTTTTCACCTGCAGTGAATTTTTTTGTATTGTATAGTTTGTTTATCAAAAAAATACAGTTTTAAAAAATATAAATAGGTTTGCAGCACCACCGACTGCAAAATCAACCACGTCAAGCTGAATGTACCCTACCCCTTGCGGCCCACGAATAAATTGAAAATAGATATATTGGCCCTCTGGTTAAAAAGTTTGCTCATCACTGGTCTAAAGTAATACAAAATCATGATTAAAATATGCACAGTGCCCAAAAAGAATTCTGTTGAAAGCGATATAAATCATTTCAATAAAATTTGGAAGTGCCAAGCATAAAATTGCTCAAATATTAATAATAAGGTCTACTAAGGGTCTAAAATAATTAATATCTCTTAGGCTACTTCCCAACCATCCTATTCCGTTTATTCCATACATCGGACACACTTGGGCAGTCACAAAAAGGAATTATTAAAATTTCCACTTGGTAGACTAATTATTTACCTTCAGATGGAATGAAGAAGTTGGTTGTGAAGCTATTCCAGTGCGTTTTACTCTTCAAAGACGGTGACACCATATCATCGCTGATGACATGAAGATGTAACCTCTGCATGCTGGGAACACTGTGGTAGCCTATCTTAAAGGTAACCTCATCATTATCCGCGATGACTTTCCGTGCAACTGTTTCCATATGTTTGAGCAGGGGCAAATGAGTTTTATCCAGCTTAAATATATTGTTGATATTCTCTTTCGGTAAAACTAAATAGTGAAATTTAGCTTTGGGGTAGCTGTCCTTTATAACTGTAACTTGTTCATCTTGTATAACGATGTTTTCAGGGTTTTCCATGCTGGCCACTAATCCTTGAGACCAATGATTTGATGTTTTTGATTTCTTCTCCTCTCCTGCCGAAACCGTCTCAATCGTTCTTCTTTTAGTAGCCGACATTGCTCTTCCAGTGTTGTGTACAATAAACCTTAACAGATCTCGGTTTAATTAAGAATACCAGCAATTAAACAACAATACCGCGTAGCGCCGGTGTAGTATTATTATAATATTACGAATTATGTTTTAAAGTACTGCGCGCTAAATAAACATAACCTGTAACAAAACTGACAGTTATTGACAGCACTGACAGAAGCAGTTGCCATGTTGCCAAATAGCAAACAGTTGAAAATCGGGTTGGTGGAAACCGGGGAAGGTTGTTTCAACAATGTTTTTCTTGGTAAAAGTACTTACCTAGTAATTCTTTTAATAATATTTTATTTCTAGCCAGATAACATTTTTCTAGACGTCAAAATTTAAATGTGAGCGGTTGATTGAGAGTGGTATATTTATGGGTTGATTTATGATTTAAATTATTGGCGAACAATGCCTGAAAAATGAAACAATGCCTGAAATATTTAATTATATTCATGCAAGGATAAAGACAAAATATTTTGATAAACTTGGCGAATTCCGCTGCACACTTAATACGATAAAAACATGTAAATAGTACATAGTTTCAACTTAATTAGTACAATAAATAACTATTTATATGGTGGGAGATGGTAAAAGATGAATGGTTCCATTTTTCTCAATCAAAGTAAGTTTGAAGAAAAAAATAATCATTAATTATTAAAATAACCCAAACTAAACCCTAAAAACCTATTTTGTGCATATTTATTTAAACCCCCTACTTAAATAATTGTCTCCATTAGGTATTTAAGTTAAAGTAGAGTTTTGTTTTTAAAAAGAACCTTTGCTTGCAGCGGAATTTGACAAGTTTACCGAAATTTACTTAAGATGTGATTTATTAGTTTTTTAAAACAGTTTGTTCACGATTCTAAGTGTTTCAATAATTTTAATATCTGAATCGAGTGTTTTGATTTATTTTTCACTATCCATATTATCATATCCACGTCTTGGAATAATTATGAAAAATTATCTTTCCTTCGAGATGTAGGTACATTATCCTATGCGGAGTTTATTGTTTATTTACATGTTGTCTTTTTTGTAAAATGATAATAAAATTATTTTATTTGTATTAGGATGAAAGTAGAAGGCAATGAAATCACGGTTTTATTTGTATTAGGATGAAAGTGGAAGGCAATGAAATCACGGTTTTATTTGTATTAGGATGAAAGTGGAAGGCAATGAAATCACGGTTTTATTTGTATTAGGATGAAAGTGGAAGGCAATGAAATTACGGTTTTATTTGTATTAGGATGAAAGTGGAAGGCAATGAAATCACGGTTTTATTTGTATTAGGATGAAAGTGGAAGGCAATGAAATCACAGTTTTTCTTACACTTAAGTTATTTTATTCATCAATTTACCTTTTCAGATTTGGCTAAGATATTATCAGTGTTAAATTGTAAATACACGGATTGAAGGTCAGTATTTACTGTGTGATTTTCATTACTCTACAAACTACACTCAACTCAAGCAAATACAAATGTTTATCTTACCATTCAAAGTGCTCAGGTATTTTAAAGTAACTTTCCTTAATTTATTATTAAAAATAAACAAAAAGTAATTCTGTGCGTGATGACGTCCTACTTTTGAATTATGAATTTCTTCTTTTTTATTCTTTGTACATTTCTTTTAATCTCTTAAATGGTTTTGTTATGAGATGAAACAACGAATAATAGTGCTTTATAATAAGAACATTAATTGAAAGTTTTAAATAACTAACACAATTATTGAACACATTTAATAGATTTTCACATAAATATTATTTCTGAATTGAAGACATTTTGATTTGATCGTGCTGGATTTACAAACATTTTGAAAATTTATAAGTAGTATTTTCAATAGATTTTAGAACAGCATTAACGAAAATCACCATAATCAACTTTTAACTAATACAATTTATTTCAATAGTAAAGCTATAAAAACAATAATAAATGCCACATAAATAATAACGCAAATTTCTTTTATATTTGCAACAACAATAACTATTAATCCAATCTTGCATAACAGTGAAATAATTATTACCAATCAATGTTATTTTTTTCTTACAAACTTAACAACGTGCTTTAAAAATGTTCACCTACTGAAATCGAAAATATTATGTTTATATGAAAGCAATTTCACGTTGACTGGCTTGCTGTTACCAGAGGTTTTAAATATACCCTTTTTTGTTACAAAGACAAATAACTTAGTTCGCATTACTTGATTTTTATATACACAATCTACATGTTTCGCTAACAATGTTCGCTTCATCGGGAGTAAATGTACACTTACTATCTTACTAAGTAATAGATACTGCCTGCTTTACACCACCTTTTTTTAAATCAAGTTTGTCTATTCCTAGCGATTCGAGATGAAAAAAGGACGTGTTCTATTTTGGTAGTTTGTACCGTGAGTGGTATGTCAATGTTGGTACCGATTTTCGTACAGTTTCAGATGGCAGACATTATTTGACATCTGTCATCGCTCATTGTTTTAAGACGATGCACTACGTGGTAATTTAAAATCATGTGTTTTTGGTTTGAAAATTTGGTAGCCTAGAAATGTTTCATATGATTTAATTAAATACTGTGAGTAGAATACATCCTGGCCTTTGAAATAATCGAGTATTTTTTAGATAAGTCTTTTTATAAGCCCAGAAAAAATTAATGTATAGGCCTGTGAAAACTGCTTTTAAGTTCAAAATCTCCTACTTTCGAACCCATTTTCGGTTATAGTTTTATTGTATAACGTGGAAAATTAAATTATTTATTAAATGATCGAAAAACATTTAAATATTTGTGCCTGAACATCCACAAAATAAAATAAAAGGCACTTTTTGGCCATGTTTTTTTCTTGCATAAATCAAAACAGGTGGATGGTGTGAAGCGGGAATTTTAGCCTTATCGCCATCTACGTAAGGTGTGTTATTGATAGCGGCTCGATTCATAATATTACACGACGTAGTGCATCGCCTTAAGTAACTATATTACGTGAAAATGTTGCTTGTTTATTCAGTTTTATATTTTAAATATCAATAAAAATACTACAAATTTATTTATTACTACTTGTGAATGTGTATAACTGTAAGGGTTTATGAATTTCGCATGTATGTTTGATGATTTGACATTTTGTTTTGAGGAGATGTACACAAGAACTTTACATACGTACTGTTAACTCATTCAGAATAAAGAATATCAATGTGTGTTAACTTCATATTGTTACATGCTTTTATTAATTGATGAACAGAGCCATAGTTGTGAAAGCTATTGCTTTGGTATCTGCGCTGCCGTGTTTTGATGGTTTCACCTTATATTATGTTATACGAATATCTTATCAATCAAGGTACGGTGATAAGGCAGGCAATTTCACAGAGGCATAGTTACCTATAAAAATCATTATGATTAAAGTTCAAACGACGAACGGATAGACAAAAACATCGTTTGGATAACGACCAAGCACGTGACACAGTTCGAAATGATAGTGAGAGATGCTTTCATAATTGTGATCTAAGGCTATGTTTAAGGTGTTGCCAATTTTTGATGATTTAGTACCGTCCCAAAATATTATTTTTTCTAATGGCAATCTGTATGAAATCGTAGGTATGCAAATAATGATCGTGTAAAGAGAAGATTTTTCATATAGGTCCCGATATGGGGATCAAAATGAAAAAAGGGATGGTGTAATGTTGCATAGGTGTACATTAGGGTGTATCGATTTTTAACTTTTTTTTTGTTTTCAAATTCCAAGTTGAAATAAAGTTGCTACTAGGTACCACATTTTACCACAATTTTTTTTGGATTTTTAAAAAAATGTTTAGGTCTCCCGCACAAGGCCTAAAGTTTAAATTTTTTTCAAAAAATATCAATTTTTTTTTTAATTTAAAAAAATAAATTCATAACTTTTTTGTTTATTCAAAGTTAAAAAACAGTAATATTAGGGCATAAAAATAAGTACGAAACGGTTTTTTTTAATAACATATGGTATTTTGGTCTCCCGCACAAGCCCTAAAGTTTGTTAATTTTGATGAAATTTTGTAATTTTGTGTACATATATGAACCATGTTTTTTTTAAGTTTAAGCCACCGGAATTAATTGTACTTTTCTTACAGAAGGCATAAAATGAGACAATATATATATACATAATTCTTATATACATACAGTAAAAATATATACCACATATATACTATATATATATATAATATGTTTTATACCTGAAAAAAGATAGTTGGACGGTGTAAATTGTATGAGAAAGGTGTTGAAAGAAACTAATGTTATTTGCTATTACTGTTGTTTATTACAAAAGTATAAAAGGTTATAACATGTCATAAAATGTAGTATAAAAACTAAGTACAAAATGTTGCTGATTACTTTCCATACGACATGAGTGGCAGTTTTCTTGTTCTACTGCAAATTTACTGACTTGTTAAGTATTCGTCCTTTCATCTTGGCTTCAAAACCTTAAATCAAAAGTATGTATAGTTTTTACATAGGCCTAGTGAAAATTTTATAAATGTTATTACAGTTCCCAAATGAAATTTCAATTTAATATAGAAGACAGTATGATAAAGACGTTATTTAGAAACATTATAACTACAAAATAGTCGAAAAAACTTACTTAAATTCTAATCCTTTGCAGAGGTTTTGTACTGGCTCTTGGTCTCGAACGTTGGTAGCTCTTTACGGTCTTCCAGTCTGGCACGGATAAAACCATCTCTTTCGATCAGCCCACATACTCGCTTTAAAGCTTCTGTGACTTTCTTGACAATTCGTTCCACCGCTTGAGTGTGAGAAGGAATTCTAAATTCAACCCTTCCACTTTTGCCAGTTTCCGCAATTGACTCCAACTCTTCTAGGCTCATATCAGTAACAAGAAGGGGTTCGGTTACTGAAGTGGATCGCCAGTCAATCATATCTATATAGTCTTCGGCATCAAAATTGATCTGAGGGGGTTTAAATATCCTTACCCCTTTCCTTTCGGTTGCGCGAGCTTTCTGGATTCCCTTATAAGCCAAGGCTCTGATATGTTTTCGTTCATCGAACAGCATAGCTATCAAAACATGCTCTGGGTGAGCCATGAAAGCATTTCTCTGTAACGTTGCATGGGCGACTTTTCTTAGCTCATCTTCCAAGTAATTGCGGAAAAGAATCCTTTTTAAAAAATGAATGGAAGCTTGCGGGATTTGGGGATTGCACTTAATTGAGAACCATGATGGTATGTAGACCTTCATTATGAACTCTGCAAGCTTTCTTAGCTGAGGGGTCGGATCATCGGTGGCTACATACAAACGAAGGACTCGATTTGCCAGAGTAAGCCACCTGGCGTGCGAGATGTTGCCGGGGTTTCGTTTGGCCAACTCTTCAGCAATAGAATTGTCTTCCATATTAAATTGAAATTTCATTTGGGAACTGTAATAACATTTATAAAATTTTCACTAGGCCTATGTAAATACTATACATAACTTTGATTTAAGGTTTTGAAGCCAAGATGAAAGGACGAATACTTAAACAAGTCAGTAAATTTGCAGTAGAACAAGAAAACTGCCACTCATGTCGTATGGAAAGTAATCAGCAACATTTTGTACTTAGTTTTTATACTACATTTTATGACATGTTATAACCTTTTATACTTTTGTAATAAACAACAGTAATAGCAAATAACATTAGTTTCTTTCAACACCTTTCTCATACAATTTACACCGTCCAACTATCTTTTTTCAGGTATAAAACATATTATATATATATAGTATATATGTGGTATATATTTTTACTGTATGTATATAAGAATTATGTATACATATATTGTCTCTTTTTATGCCTTCTGTAAGAAAAGTACAATTAATTCCGGTGGCTTAAACTTAAAAAAAACATGGTTCATATATGTACACAAAATTACAAAATTTCATCAAAATTAACAAACTTTAGGGCTTGTGCGGGAGACCAAAATACCACATTTTATTAAAAAAAACCGTTTCGTACTTATTTTTATGCCCTAATATTACTGTTTTTTAACTTGGAATAAACAAAAAAGTTATGAATTTATTTTTTTAAATTAAAAAAAAAATTGATATTTTTTGAAAAAAATTAAAACTTTAGGCCTTGTGCGGGAGACCTAAACATTTTTTTAAAAATCCAAAAAAAATTGTGGTAAGTTGTGGTACCTAGTAGCAACTTTATTTCAACTTGGAATTTGAAAACAAAAAAAAAGTTAAAAATCGATACACCCTAGTGTACATTTACTCCTTATGACGCGAAGATTGTTGGCGAAACAAGTAGATTGTGTATATAAAAATAAAGTGATGTAAACTAAGTTATTTGTCTTTTTAATAAAATAAATAATGCCATTACAAAGTAATGACCGATTGGAAGAACCTTTTTTAGAAAAAATTAACACAATTTTTATTTTCTGTAACACAATACTTCGTTATAATATGTTTAATTAATGATCGAAACCCATTCAATATAATATGTAGTATTTTTCAACGGTTATCATTTCATATCCATTCTCAATAATTATTATTATTTCAATCTTAATTAACAGCTTATCATAAATATTTTTAATTTTGTCTTGTGTTAATGGAACAAGTCACAATATTGTTGTATTATCAGGTTTCTACCAGAAGTAATTGCGTTTCCAAAGTTGATTTTGAGTTATTTATTAACTTTGGACAAATATTGATTTTTCAACGAAAGTGAAAATATGTTTGTATCAACACAAAAGTTTTACAGGTTTGTAAGAACAACATGATTCTGAACTACGTAAATCATTAAGGTGGCCTCTGTTCAACATAGAACATTCAAATGTCCCTTCTGGTCTACATAGAACACTTAAAAGTAGCCCCTCGTTCAACATTGAATTTTAAAAGGTGACTTCTGTTCAACATAGAAATTCAAATTAGACTTCCGTTCAGCTGAAAACATTCCACAGTGACTTCCGTTCAACATAGGACATTCAAAGGTAAATTCTGTTCAACACAGAACATTAAAAAGTACCTATGTGCAACACAGAAAATTAAAATATAATACAGTTTGGGGCTTTATTTTTTACAGGATACCAGTATAGAAAGCTTTTTCCGACGTTTTATGACAGCGCAATGAAAAATATCACTTAATTTAAATTAGCTTGCGTATTACAGGAGTTTCACAATACATCATGTTATCCATTGTGAATTACACACCCGCTAATGTTTTGAACTAGAACATTTAAATTATGTACATTGTGTCACGCAGGAAACAATAAGAGCTATTTAAATAATAATAGTGAGTGAAGGAAGCTACGTTTTCTAACATTGTCTAATGAATGAAGTAGGAAAGATTGTGCATGAAATTTAACAAAGGATTAGTAATTTTGTTTACATTTAAAATAATACATAATTCAACCGGACACAATTTCAAATTAAGGACATACAAAATTCTGTAATTGAAATATTTTTTAACAAAAAATTTTGTTGTGTTGAAACAAAAGTTTCTCACTATTAAAGTAAGTTCGTCAACTGTTGTGGGATCCAAACTCCTTTGTTAGCAGATTCTTCTTGTTTATTTCTTTATTGGTAGGAATTGAAATTACTTGCGTTTACTACATGGAATGAATTTCTTGAAGGATGTTAGTTTTTTTTCAACGCTTTTAACGAATTTTTATCACTTTTTAGTAGTGTATTGAGTTATCATTATTTTAATGAATTATCCTGACTTTATTTAATTGTGCAATTTTAAGAACCGGATTTAATTCAATATTTAATCTTCCACACTTATTGACTTTTGTACATAAACATAAGCGTACGATAAAGGTTAGTTTTGGTCTTCTTTTACCAAATTGGTAACCTTTTTATATTTCGAAAAACGTACGAGATGAATTATACTATGTTATGAAGTTGGATGAATTTAATAAAAAATTCTCCAGTTTTTTGGATACTAATAGGTCGCAAATTAAAGTATATATTAATAAGTAAAGAATATAACCTGACGGAAAAATATTGTACCTACTAAGAGCTAAGGAAAAATTTCTGTTTAGTTAAAACTTGTGCCTATGACATAGTACGAGAAGTAGGTAGTTAAAAAAGTTCTTAACATAGAGGAATTCTCTTAACGTTTAATTTATAAACTGATATCTTTCATTTTGTGCGTTGGGTAAACTCACACTGATTTTCTTACAATAATTAATATAAATTAATTTAGTTTAGTTGTGTCGCCTGCAAAACATTATTATTATGTACTAAGATAATGATAATAGTTCATTGGATAGAAAACAAATATCGGTTTGTTGCAGTAAAAAAAACGGTCATAAAAAAAATACACAGGAAGAGGTATTTGCTATTTTTAGTGAATTCTCTATTCTGTTTATATCGTCCAACATCCAACCTAGTTGATTAAAAAATAAATTTTAAACTTATTTATGCAGTTATTAAAACTTCGTTATTATTTACATAATTTTTTAAAATTTGTATTTAATTTCATATTGTAGGAATTTGAAACAATATTCGGTTTTTTTGTAAACTTTTCTTGGCCCACTCGGCTAGAATAATCAATCATTTAGAAATTTAGAGTACTTGTTTAGGATTTAACAATTTTTAGTGAACTGCAAATTTTTTTGTTTTTTTTTTTTAAATGTTCAATTATTGTTGCCCGTTGATTAAATGAACCAAATTTATAGTTAATACAAAAAGAGTTTTACATATTTTTCGTAAACAGTTGAATCTGTGGTGAAGTTTTTCAGAGGTTAAACCAATCAATTATCTGTTCAGGCCACGCTTTACAATGCTTATAAATCATTATCTACTTAGAAATACGTTACAGAAATAAACGGAACATAATGTTTTGTACATGATGATCATAATAAATATCAAGATAATTAATTAATTATACAAAGGCATGGGCGAGACCATCAAACCGAGTTTGGACGAATAGAAATGTTCTTTGCGCCATCTTGTCGGGGAGGAAGAAGGTGAGACGAAATGAAGACGTGAACAGTGAACATGACATGAAATGACATGTATTGCACAACCTGCCCCGGCTGCCCGGGAGTGTCCCAGACCACACAGTTCCCACGCGGATCGGGTACAAAACAATTGGCTAATTAGACTCGAACAATAACTTAGGGTAATCACTAATCACATCACCTCCACTGAGAGTATGTACACGTAGCCGGGCCGGCGCGGCGGTCAGGAGAGTGGGTATGAGCACGAGGAGGGCTCGGCGGGTGCAGGCGGGGGCTCCTCGGCTGGTAACACCGCGGCCAGGCGCCACTTGTCCCGCACCTCCTCCACGCGGCCCAGCGCGCGCACCACGTTCAGCCCCGCCAGCTTCAGCACGTCGCGCTCGCTCCAGGCCGGGTCAGCCAGAAGCTCGGCCAACAGGTGCGGGTAGCGCGACACGTCCTCCAGCCCCGTGGGCGTCATATTGATACCGTCGTAACCCGCACCGATACCTACGTGATCCACGCCCGCCACGGCGCGGATGTGGTTAATGTGCCGGATTACGTCTTTGATGGTGGCTGTGTCGTTGCACGTCACCAGCTGTGAGAAGAAGTTCACCATTACCACTCCCCCGTTGCGCGCTACCAGCTTCAGGATGTCGTCCGGCACATTGCGGGTGGAGTTGCACAGCGCCATGGCACCCGAGTGGGAGAACACGACTGGAGCGTGAGACGCGTTGAGCGCGTCGCGAGCAGTGGTGGCCGCCACGTGCGACAGGTCGACCAGCATCCCTAGGCGGTTCATCTCCCGGATGACTGTGCGGCCAAAGGGCGTAAGACCCTTATCCCCTCCGGCGGCTCCGGCCCATGGAGTGTCGCACGTATGAGTCACGGTGAGGTACCGCGCGCCCAACCCGTACAAAGATCTAAGTACCCCCAAGGAGTTGCCTAGCGAATGTCCACCTTCGACACCGATGAGCGAGGCGATGCGCCCCGCTCGATGAGTGTCGAGTAACTCTCGCGAACCCGTCACCAGGCTCAGATGGCGTGGGTTGAGGTCGATGAGCCGTTTGATGACATCGATCTGTTCCAACGTGAGCTGCACGGCATCAGCGTGTTGGGCGCCACACGGCACGTAGGCTGACCAGAATTGGGCTCCCACCAAGCCTGCTCGCAGTCGCGGGATATCCGTGTGAGACCACTGACTCTTGGCCCAGGGTTCGACGCGTGCTAAGTCCGCGCTCAGGTTGAGGCCGCCGATCTTGTTGTGCATGAACTTGCGTACGTTCCAGGCGAGGTCGTTGTGCCCGTCGACGAGCGGTGAGTCCCTGAGCAGGCGGCGCACGGTGTCCAAGCGGGCTTGCGGGGTGTCCCGGCGGCCCGGGCCCCCGAGCGCCAGGGGCAGGCCCAGCCCGGCGCCCAGCGCGAGCAGTAACGCCAGCGCCACCAGCCACAGACGCCAGGGCCGGGCGGGGGGCGCAGGCCCCTTGGCGGGCTCCCCGGACGAGCTGTAGCTGCTGGAGGCCGAGTCCGCCGCCAGGAAGTGGCCCCCGTTGCAGCGCTCCGCTACGTCCGGCAGGTCCCGTCCACCCTGCAACGCAATTATTATTTTCAGAAATATTCCAGAGTCGTTAATTTCAAAAGAAAATTTTAATCAATTTGAGTGCTAACCCGAAAAATCGGACAAATGGTGACAATGATAAAGTTTCTGTGAAAAATATTATCACAGGTTCTCAAACTTATTTCGACTTTGAGATTAAAAAAAATATTCTTGCCCCCCATGTTTTTTAACTTACCTTTTTACGTAACCATCTTTTACAAATCCTAAAAACAGTAATTGCAAATATAGTTTTTAAACATGCATTATTTTATGAATAAGATGGATAGGGTGTGTAACTCATAACCTTTTTCTTAGATCAAATCATGTTTCAATGAGAGGAAATAAAACTCATACTTAATCATATTTGGAAGTATTTTTTAGTAACATTAAAAGAAGGCTTTGAATTTAAAACTTATCTAATGTGAAGGATGAATCAAATGCATTTCGACGATTAGGCTCGAATTCATTTAAAAACAGCCATAAGTCGCCACTTTCAGTAACTTGCAGACGATTTCTCTTTTTAGTAAGCAACATTGCTACAGCACTAAATCCACGTTCACACAAATACGACGATAACCCAGGGTACAGTTGGGAGATTTGTTTCTGCAGCTAAAATTTTGATACATTTTGTTACAAATGTTTTGTTATGAGAAAGTAAAACATACTATTATTTTTTTTATTTCAGCTAGATTTCGTAGGATTTTTATAGATATAATTTGTCTGGTGTCGCCTCTTCAAATTTCCTTAACGCCCCCTTATTGTTTTGAGCCTTCTACTGCCTCCCTAAAGCCTCCAGCGCACACAAGGGGGCGTTGTCGCCCACTTCGAGAAAGACTTACTTTGAAAGATCATCAAACGCTGATTCTGAATATATAAGTTTTACTGTATATAATTTACGTACAGTTTATGAATCTAAGTAAAATATTCTTCCTCCTGCAATATGTATGTAGGACTAATTTTGATATTTTTTGTCATTTTGCTCTACCAAATATGTATACAATATGCAATGCAACCAGCAGTTTCCAATCTTTATGTTTTTTACAGTTTATTATTAAGCTTATTATTAATTATTAACTTAAATGTACAAACAAAATAAAATAAAAAAATAATTAATAACATATGTCTCTAATTTTATTATTTATGTTAAGTAATCGAAAATCAACGCTTTATGTATCAATCAATGTTAATTTTTTATTCATTCTCTCCTCCTTACTAAATTAACACTTAGACGAGACAATGCGAATGGACGACGGTCGACTTTTTCCTAGCTGGCCTAGAAAATCGACCTTTCCGTGGGGCTTATGTTAATTATTTCTGATTAATGTATTACTAAAATCTCAAATGCTTCTAAAGGGATCCCTCGGGAAGTTACTAATTCATCAATTAGAAAAATAAAATCCGGTGCATAGCGCTAATTTTATATTTATTTTTTATTTATTTTATTTATTTATTTATTTATCAAAAGAAAGTACATATTACATATTGGATGCTTTGCCTGTCCAACTAGGAAAGTTTCCCGTTCTAGGACAGACAAATTGACATGTTTAGTTCATATTATTACTGAAATGTACATAATTACATAACAAAAACCAAAAAAAAGTTTCATTTTTCTCTGAAATTAAGTTGTGTAATAAAGAAAATGTATATAATAAATATAAGTACACATACATTGTTTTGTGAGAAGTAGAAAAAATTAATCTGGTAGCATATATTATAATCGGATTTACCGAATTAACCTGGTAACATAAAATATTAAAATTTACAGAGTATGAGGTATGCGTTGTAACTAGAATGTGTAATAAATTATGTGCATGATTGTTTTCACTGAATTAAAACATGAATTCAGAACAAATTATATTATACAGCAATACGAATATATACCGCGCTCATTTCTTGAACTACTGCTAAAATGTAAAAACAATAACTATATATATAGATAGTAGAAACCATTATAAAATTTTCAAAACTTAAATTATTTTGAATGTAAGGTCCTGTTATTATTGATCTAAAATAAAAATAAATTACATCTGTTGAGATCTCTCTAGAAACATTTGAGATTTTAGTAATACGTTCATCAGAAATAATTAAAATGCGAGCGTCGAGTAAACCCCCGTTATTAGAGTCTTATGTCGCCTAAATAAGTATCAATGTGTTAAGAAGAAAATGTAGGGTCGTGTTGGGATGTCAAGTACCTATCTAGTATCTACCTATGCTAAGTAAGTCGAATTTTGTTTTTGTTATCCCGTTAACTTTTGTAAATGGCAAATAAAAGCTGTCATATTTTAACTGAATACCTACCTACCGACGAATTTTACTTCGACTAGTCACTAAAGCAATATTACTGGACCTCTCCCTCTCCCCAAAATTGTTACTACAACATACTACCGTTCTACCTTTATTCCCTACTTCTCAGTATGTTCATAAGACCTAAACAATATAACACATCTAAATAAGCTAATAGCAGTCACGTCATTATCAAATAATTAAGAAAACATTACCATTTAATGCGGAAAAAAACAGATTTCAAAGTACCATACAAAATAGAGAATCTATTGTCACAATTACTTTCTCAATAAATCGGTTCAACCGGTAATAAATCATTTTAGACATCACTAAAACTGAAAACGGGTAAATAGAATCATATAAATAAGTCGTCTCAACGTGACCTGACCACAGGTTTTAAAAAGAACGCCGAAACTGCTGTCACAATAATAAAAAAAACCAAAATGCTTGCATAACTTAATAATAAAATTATTAAATTTGATTGATATTAAATAAAAAAAATTATTATTTCTACGAATTATACACAAAAACAATTATTAAGGCGATTCCATACGTAGTGATGTAAAATCGTATGTTTTTGGTTTGAAAATTTGGTCGCCTAGAAATTTTTCAGATGCTTTAATTAAATACTGCGAGTAGAATACATCTTGGTCTAATCGAGTATTTCTTAGATAAGTCTTTTTATAAGCCAAGAAAAAAATAATGTATAAGGCCTATGAAAACTGCTTTAAAGTTCAAAATCTCCTACTTACGAACCCATTTTCGGTTATAATTTTGTTGTATAATGTGTCAAATTAAGGTATTTATAAAATTATCGAAAAAAATTAAATATTTATGCCTGAACATCCACAAAATAAAATAAAAGGAACTTTTTGCCCATGTTTTTTTCTTGCTTAAATCAAAACAGGCGGATGGTGTTAAGCGGGAATTTAAACCTTATCGCCATACTCGTAAGGGTTGTTATTGATAGCGGCTCAATTTAAAATATTACACGACGTAGAGCATCGCCTTAATCAATTAAAACTTCTTCCTTCAGATTCATAACATTCCCAAAATCGGGGTTATCATAGTCCCACTAGCAGTCCCGACTGCGATATAAAACAAAATTATTTTCAGGATGATACAAGTATACAAAACAAAAATAAAATCAATCGGACCATTTATTCCATTAAAAGTTCTGTATCGCCAAGCGGGAGAAAGGAATGATTAGGTAACTACACGCTTGCTTTTATACGGATAGATTTCACGATTTGATTACATTCTCCATTCACAGGATTTTAGTTGAAATTCCGAGCCACGATTGTCGAATCATGCTCTCGGCGTGATACATTTAGTTTTTCGACTGATTTATTTCGATTCACTCCACACTGGAAATGCAATCCGGAACGAATTTGCATTCGAATAAATGTGTTGTTGTTCGGAGCTTTAGAATTTATTCGATTAATGTTGTGTTGGCGTACCTACTCTGCCAACTAATAATATTGAATTAAATTGTATCGACTTAGGGACTCTGCCCACTATAACGTATCATACCATGACCGTAACCGTATCGACACATATATTTTTTTATGTGAATACCGCACGGGAGACCCAACTGCTCCCAACCGTCTAGAGCCAGTGAAACTATGACATCCGCTATTGGGGGATAGTTGGGAGGGGAAGGAGATGGGGAAGAGAAAGGTGGCAAGTAGTTGGCTATTAAGATCTGGTCACTAAACACGGCTAAAGCCATTTCAAGCAATGTTTCAATTCTGAATGGTGGTCTTACACCATGGCGATACTGAGAGTATCTTCCACTCTGAAACGTGCCGCAATACACTAAACATTATTCTAAATGAATAAATTGTGAAATAACACGAATTCATCTAATGACATTTACTTGCGCACGCCTTTGGTTTGAAACCGCGACCTTTGGCTTGCTAGTCCAGAGTCTTACCCCTCTACCACGGAGGCCATTATTTCTATGAATTAGGGACTCTGCCCTCTACAGCGTATCAAACTATGACATTAACCGTATCGACACATGCAAAAAATATTATTTCTATGAATTAATTTGAAACAACTGCCACTACACCGTTCAGTCACCGACCAACACCGTAGCGTGCCATGACCGAACCGTCAGCTCAGTCAATCCACGGCTATTTATAAGAATATGACCATTACCATGTTTGTTCTAATAATGTCAACATGTATTTATTTTTTCTTTTGAATTTGACGGCTTACATGGTTAAATGGTTACGATCCTCAGCCACGGATCCGGATAAAAATCTGCTGAAGGTAATAGAGAGGGGAAGGAGACGAGGAAGAAGAAGGTGGGTACCTGGATTATCAGATCTGGTGACCAAACACGGCTAAAACCATTTCAAGCAACGTTTCAATTCTGAATAGTTGTCTTTCACCAGGGCAATACTGATAGTATCTTACACTCTGGAACGTGGCGCAGGTATACTTTATATTAGTTTATAATTATAAATTGTGAAATAACACAAATTAATCAAATGTAATTTACTTACTCCCGGCGGGATTTGAACCCGCGACTTTCGGCTTGCTAGTCAAGAACCTTCAACCAAGAACACGGTGGCCGTCCTTACTCTTATATTTCTGTTGAACAGAGTCATTAAATCAAAGGGCTTTTCCATAGTTTATCAATATCTTTGTCCTGTTCCTCACTTTCTTATATTTCATCCTAACAAAACGCTTCCTGTCCAGGGAGTTCCTCGTGAATTGATCGCAGAATTGATAGTTCCGTAAGCTTTATAATGGTCATATAAACTTTCTAGTCAGGCGGCGCGGGCGTGATGGAATGCGGAAACGTGTTCGCAAAATTAATGGAAAATTTTACTCATAAATTATAGGAAAAAATACCCCCAACGCTAACTCCGGGTTATGGGTTATGGCTCTGCGCCTTGCGAGGTTATGAATGGAAATACGGGAACCAATTACAGTGAAGATCGTAGACAAATTCATTTTTAAATTAAATTAATCTAGCAAAGACTAATGAACAATCACGGGATATTGTACATAAGTGTAGGAAATGAGAAGCTGAAAGTAACTACTCATAAAAAAAAATTCCTCGAAGGAAGAATGATTGTTGCCTTTCAAAAGAAGAAATTTACCTCTCGAATGTTAGTAAACTATTTTTTTTATTAACATTAGTTCCAAACAGGAGGCCTTGAGAAAAAAAATCCCCCAGGGCCTATGTCATCTTTGGGGATGCTATGTGGAGGGTTTTTATCATATGATTATTTTGTGGTGGTTCCTGGGGCAGTGCTACCCATACCCGCCTCCCAAATTCTATGTAATGACATTATAATAATCCAAGACACGTCAAATACGGTGACCGGATAAATCGTCACAGTGATAATTCATCACATCTTTAAAAAGTTATATAAAGTCATGGAAAGTGATAAAACAAAAACTTTATTAACTGGGTTAAGTAGGTTAGGTTAGGTTAGGTTTAAATTTTTTTTTCATCGTTTCTAATGACTTTATATCAATTTTTAAAAGTGTGTTGAATTGTCACTGTGTTGAGTTATCATGGAACCGTCAAATACATACTAACCAAACAATAAATGTAACACCGCTTATGAAAACGATAGCCATTCAAAGAATATTAGGCCGCTAAAGTATGTCCTCTGGACCTAGTTCAGTGCATTGGCATATTTTATTCTTTATTATGGTTAGTGAAACCACGCGCTTTTGTCTCGCTTGCTTTTCTTCACTCTGTTAATTTATCAAGCATTTAAACAAAATAAATAAACTTTTCGAAATGAACAGTTTATTCATAAAATATTGTGGTCCCTACTTTATCGCTTGTCTGATATGATAATTTCCAATTAGTAGTTCCAATTTTCAAAGTTCACGCGTTACGTAGAATATAATAACACTATGCAAAAATTATATTTAAAAACGTATTCAAAGAAAGTGACAATTAGTTTATGTTACAAGGGAAAAATAAAGAGGTTTAAAACGAAAAGTTATAATTTTTGTCAGTGTATTTGCGGGTGCAATAAAAGTAGAGGTACTTTTTCTTTAATATTTATATTTCAAATTTACTTATAAACAATGGACTGAGTTGGAGTTAGTGATTTCAAAAGTTTTTATAGAAAAAGATCTTTCAAAAGAAAAAAAACTTTGGTTACTTATATTTGTAAATAATTAGATAAATTATCTTAACGTAAACAATATTGTACTACCGGCTTTAGAATAGGTGAGTATCGGCAAATTAATTACATAAATTGGCGTTTTTATAATATTCACTACGCATTAGCAATAGTTAGTTATTGGCCCGATCACCCTTCATAATCAAACGGTAAGGAGAAACTTTACATTTATTGTTTCGAACTACAACAATAATTATCCACTTCGGTAATTCTCTATCTGCAACTAGGGTGAAACTCCCGGTAACTGACACGGACAGTGGAGCTCCCATAAACATATAAACTATTTTTTTTTAATTTTCGTATAGTTATTATATCAACATGCCTTTCTCAATGGAATTTTTTGATGAGGAATTACACAACCAAAACCTTTCTTACGCAACTTCAGATACTAATATGTGTAAACGCCTGATTGGAAACTCTGCCAATACAAAAATTATGCACCAAAACATAAGATCTATAAATAAAAACTTTGACGAACTCTTAATTCAACTTCACCACATAGATATTGTTTTCGACATAATCATTCTGACCGAGTGCTGGTTGTCAAACACATATACACCTAAAATCATAAAAAATTACACATCACACAATTCAACTACGTTTGATAATCAGAACGATGGGATTGTTGTTTACACAAAAAATAATCAAAACTTCACAGTAACCGAACTAAAAATTCAGGATGCAAGTTGCACACAAATAGAATACAACAATGATACAGTTATCCTCGCTATATACCGCTCGCCATCGACTCGTAACATCACGCCATTTCTAAACAGTCTTAGTTGCACACTTTCAAATCTTTCCAATACCAAAAATATCATAATAATGGGCGATCTAAATATTAACATACTACCGAGCAACCAACACCACCAAAGCCAAGACTATATCAACATGCTAGAATTTCATGGATTAGTGAGTACCGTTAACTCACCAACAAGAACGACAAATGGATCTATATCATGCATTGACCACATTATGGTAAAGTCAAAAAAACCATCTAAAAGTATCGTCTACAAATCAACTATCACGGACCATTATTCAACTATCTTTGCACTACAAACAGCTATCCAAATAAATAAATGTAGCCTGCCTTTAGCATACAATAAATACAATTTTCAAAATATAATAACCAATTTAAAGAACAAATCATGGCAAGAACTCTTCCAAATTAAACAATCGGAGGACGCATGGATATACTTTATTAACTATTTGAAAACCGAATTACACCACCATACCCTGACGATGACCAAAAATATAAGTAACAAATTGAAACCCTTGAAACCATGGATTAACCACTCCATTATAAATTGCATTCACAAAAGAAACACACTACACAAAAAAACCAAAGAAAATCCGTATGACCAACTAACATTCAACTATTATAAAAAATATAGAAACATGTGCTGTAACGTCATCAGAAAAGCAAAAGAAATTTACTACTCAGAAAGAATTAAAGAAAGCAACAATAATCCCAAAAAAATATGGGAAATACTTAGAGAAGCCACAAACTCGCAAACTACAAAAGAGAAACAGAACATAAATAAACTTTCTATTGATGGCCATATTGTTGAAACCACAAAAAATCCTAAGCTCGTTGCTGATCATGTAAACAATTTTTTTATTAATATCGGTCCAAATCTTGCTTCTCAAATTGCCCAGAGCGGAATCACCCAATCTACCGATACAGTGGTTCAAACAAATAACATAAATACAAAATTTCTATTCCAAACTGTGTCACAGGAAGAAATTCACAAAACAATTAATTCTCTAAAAAACACTTCTTCTGCTGGACCAGACGAAATTTCAACGAAAATCCTTAAAACGCTGTCTTCGGAGATTACATTGCCACTAGAATACCTTATTAACCTAAGTATTACACAGGGCTACTTCCCCTCTAACCTAAAACAAAGTATCGTAATTCCCATCTACAAATCTGGAAACAAGTCAGATATCAATAACTATAGACCAATTACTTTACTGAATAGCTTGTCTAAAGTTTTTGAAAACCTTATTAATACACAACTTTTAAAATTTATCGAGAGCCATAAAATACTTTCAAAAAATCAATATGGTTTTCAAAAAAACAAAAATACCTCAGATGCCATTGCCAGGGTGACAGACTTCATTGTAAAAAGCCTTGATAAAGGAAATAAATGTATTTCAATCTTTTTAGACCTCTCTAAGGCTTTTGATACAATATCACACTTTAAACTAATTAAAAAACTTGAAAAAATCGGCATCACGGACAAAGAGCTAAACTTCTTTAAAAGCTACCTGAATGGACGCAAACAACAGGTTAAAATACATAATACCCTCAGTAACCAGCGCTCAACTGACTATGGAATTCCACAAGGAAGCGTATTGGGACCAACTCTGTTCTTACTCTATATAAACAACTTTTGCAACCTTGAAATTGAGGGAAGCATTGTTAGCTTTGCCGACGATACTGTCTTACTGTTTGAAGGCAACAATTGGTCAGCTGTATTTAAAAAAGCTGAAAAAAATATTAACTTAGTTAAAAAATGGTTAGATATAAACACGCTTACCCTTAACACGAAAAAAACAAAATATATCACTTCAAGCATCAATACTGCAGGCCAACCTAATGATGATTACTCCATAAAAATACATAACTGTACGAATTCCAATGTATGCAATGAGTGCCCCTGTATAGAGCGAACTCCACAGATGAAGTACCTCGGCCTCACCATTGACCCACACCTCAAATGGAATATACATACTCAGATCATTGCGAATAAAATTAGGAAAACAATACATTTCTTCAGATCCGTAAGGAACTTCCTTAACTTACAAATTCTAAAAACGATTTATTTTGCATTAACCCAATCTATCATTGAGTATGGTATCATTGCATGGGGAGGGGGTACTTCATCAGCTCTAGATCCTGTTGAAAAGGCGCAGAAAACAATTATGAAAATTATTCTCAAACTTCCTCAAACTGCAAACAGTAACTTAATTTTCAACATAATGAGAGTATTTGATGTTCGACAGATGTATGTAAAAACTATCCTCATGCATCTCTTTAAAAACAAACATGTGCTTTACGAAAAAAAAACTAACTTTAGATTTACACGTAATTCAAACAAAGACATGTTGCAAGTTCCAGCACTTTCTTCCACCTTTGGTCAACGTAGCTTTGGCTACTTTGCCACAAAGATCTTCAACATGCTCCCGGAAAATATTAAAGAGAGTCAAACACGGAAAGAGTTTAAAAAAAATGTCAAAATTTGGATTTATTCAAATGATCGAGCCTACACTGGTGCCCTCACCCAAACGCCTTGTCATTGACAGTTATTGCAGTATGTTCGGTGCTAAAACTTACTATATACGTATTGTGTAAACGCAAACAATAATGAAAAGTAACCAAATGCCTTGTCACAGTGAGTTATTATAGTATGTATTGTGTTTAAATTTATTCTATCTGTATCTTCAATATGTAAACAATAATGTAACCTAAAATAATGGATTGCTGTATGGGAACCCATATTAAACATTTACATATTAGCAAACCATAGACAAAATGGAGAAATAATTAACTAAAAATTCTGCCTCAATACAGGTTCGCCTAGTGAGGCAGGTTATGCACAACCTAAAATATAGTATATTATGCCATTTCTATATAACACTCTTACATTCATATATATTTTTCTTATATTAGAAACTGCCGTATTATTGTAACATTATTCTTCCAACAATTTCATTGTTTCTAACTTACATATAATTATACAACTTACTAATGATATATTATATATATTCTGTTATTTTTTGATGAAATAAATAAATTTAAAAAAAAAATATGTTTTAAGATTTCATGTAAATTTTTTTAAAAATTGAACTTCCACTTCTGGGCCCCCAGAGCCGCTTCTGCATTGTAATATAATGTTTTTTCCTTTATGTATTTCTTTAATCTACTTTTTTCAGTTAATAGCTATTTTCAAAATAAATATTCTATTTATTTTTGAGTTTATTTTATAAATTAAACCACTTTTTAAAGAGATACATTTTTTAAGAAGAAGTTTTTTTTCTCTCTACCATAAGTAATAATTGAAACTGACAAAAGTCAGTCTTAAAAAATACAACCAAAAGCACATTGAACTGAAAATTCTTTTAAAAAACACAATTGATTATATTGTTGATATTTTTACATACAAAACTTTGTTCATCTTCAACTACAATGTTACAACCGCATTTTTCAGTACACTGTACAATGGCTATTATTTAATGTGCGCAGAGTTCGCCTTAATACGATGTAATGTTTTCCTTCAGTGGCAACATGACCCGATGTTGCAAAATCCCTATACCTACAACAGCTAAGCGAATGTAATATTTAAAGTGGCAATATTCTCATTTGTAATTGCTATGGCACATTCTCGCATTCGACGCAATGTCGAAATTACAGTATTCATCCGTTTCCTAGCTATGTGCATAGGAATGTGTAATCTCATACTTTATTCATTTCCCAATCGTATAAAGCTATACACACAATCCCTATGGCCGTAATCTGTATTGAAATATAGTGTTTCATGTTGCGATTTCTTGCAGGAATAAATGTCATCACCTGGCAACACTGATTCAGCCCGAGGGGTAGTTTGGGGAGGCTTTGCTGGGTGGGGGAAGGCAAGTTAGAGGATAGGGGTTGAGGAGGCCAGTGCGTCGATACACATAGAAAATAATAAATAAACGCAATGCCAATAAATGTTCCAGGCATCTGCCCGGATTAAATAGTAGATAATAAAACTCCCTGCGATAATTGGGGTTCTCACCTATATTAGGGTTAGTTTATAGATTTTTTGGGTATCTACTACCTACCCAATACCGAATATAACAAACGCTTGAAGTAGTCCATTTTCAGTCATTCTCTCATTGCTAAAAATCATAGCGCCTGCTATGATTATGATTTATTATTGTGATTTTATATTAAATTTATTCATTTTAAGTTGAAAATAAAATTTTAAAAAATAATTAAGACAATTTTAATTATTTATTTATTTAAAATTAATGTAATCAGTGCCATTTACATAGATGAAAGCTATTGACATAGTAGAATATGGAAAGAAAGGAAAAATCATAAGATAAAACAAGTTAACAAGAAAAAAGAATACACATTAGTACAAAGTTATTAAAATAAATAATGAAGAAACGAAAACCAAAAAAAAACCTTTTATGCAGTGATCTCATTAAAATGTGCATTGTAAAGTTATATTCTAAGGAACTTCTAACGAGAGATGTGTGAATATTTTTAAAATCGTTGGAAATGTTTATTATAAAACCCAACATTTTCGTAGCCCTGCTAGCGATAGAAGTTATATGAGATACAAAACAGACGTCAAGTATTTCGACTACAGAGTTTAAGTCAACATTACACAATTACACATTACACATTACAACATTATGTTAAGACCATGGAAAACGAATTAACGCAAAATCATATGTTTTCGTTTTGAAAATTTGATCGCTTAGAAATACTATAGACGCTTAAATTAAATACTACAAGTAGTACGCATCTTGGCCTTGGAGATAATAATTATTTTTATGAGTCTAGAAAAAAATCAAGCATTAGACCTGTAAAAAATTATTTCAACTTAAAAATCTCCCACTTACATATCTCCTTTCGAATTAAGTTCTTTACAAAATAATGGTAAAAAATATTAATATTATTTTCAGAATTTCGTTAAAAGTATAAAACGTTTATTTTGGAGATGTTTTTTAACGAATTAACACATGCGGCACACAACGAATTTGTAAAGGCGAATTTAAACCTTATGCCATCTACCGAAAGACTTAGCTTGGTATAGGTTAGTATCCACAAAGATTTTACGGCGAACGGACTATTCGCGGGAAAATCCTTTCCCAATAACGAAATACCGTTAGACTAGCGACAACTACATAGAATCTTCTCCGAATTTTAAATATCGCGCACTTTCGAACTACAAAATCGACGCACAGTGGTCAAATTTAAAAAAATCGTAAATTTTTAGGTAAATTAATTTTTCATGTAAATTTAATTTAAGCAAAAAATTACTTAAGAGTTATTGCTTAAACTACCACATTCATTTAATAATAGTTGGATAATTTTAATAGCGCCGTTTTTGTGAAAAATTACTTCAAGCGCGCTATAAAATTGCAATCCTTAGAATATAGGTAAAAGGTGGGAATGTCGTGACCGTTTCATTCGAAGGAAGGTGTTCTAAGAAAGTAATTCTTTCAAAATTTGGGAAAAACTCTGGAATGTCCATTAATTTGTGATTATTTCTCTATCTTACGATGAGGGTATTTAAGTCTGAAATTGATCGAAGAAACAAAAGGCATGTGGGTGTACAGATATACAATATCCTTTCCGATAGCCTAACAAGAGTAAATAGAACGAATACATTTAAGAAAAAACGGTTGGTCTTAAGATTTGTGAGCAAAATAAAAATGTATTTATATGAGTAATAGTAGAATACTTAGTAGAATACTTAGTCGAATAATTAGTAGATTACTTAATAGAATACTGAGGTAGTAAACAATAATATAAAGATTTTTTTAAGATTTACTTAACTTAATATACATTATATATTTTTTTGATTGCCTAGTTTACATGATCTTCCTCCAAAAACCAGCATTCCCAGAAATTCTTCATATTGTGGGGAGAGCCATTTAAATAAATCACTGGTATTTTAAAAATACAGTCTTTGAATTTACTGAAAAAACCCTACCCAAATCATAGAAGTCGCTGAATTCCCTCCATCTAAAATCTGGTTCGCTTCGGCACAGGATCTCCCAGTGAGTGAGGAAGATTTAAGAAATCTTTATGATATATTATCTCTTTTTAAATGTATATTTCAGATATTTTCTTTAAATAATGTCAAAATTATGTAGTAATTAAATACAAAAATTTGTTAAATTAATGTGTATTTATACTATAAATTTATGAGGTTTATTTGTCGACTCTAAAAGTAAATGTGTTTAATTTAATACTATCATAGTTTGTAGTTAACTATCACATCCAAAATGACAATAATTGATTAAAACTTTATTAGTCAATCACTAATTACATTGTATTTATTGTTACCGAAAAAGCTTAGGTAATTAATTAATTTAATACTATCATAGTTTGTAGTTAACTATCACATCCGAAATTACAATCATTGATTAAAACTTTATTAGTCAATCACTAATTACATTATATTTATTGTTACCGAAAAAACTTAGGTACCCAATAGGAACATTGGCGGAGCCCCAAAAAATAACGTGTTATTTTTTTGTGTAGGCGTCAGAAGTTTGATGGATTACGTGAGATTTGTTTAATCTCAGCGCCTGATAAAGCCCAGAGTCTGTGTGTTCATCTCAGTCTGTACTCCAGGTACTAATGCTTCATGGGACGTGGATACAGAGGTGGACCGACCATCAAACTGGGAGCAAATTTTTGTTTTAAAGTATCCCAATTGTTTTTATTGAGTCAAATTACATAACTACCGTGAGCGGCAATAGCGGCACACTTATAATTATGAAACTACGTAAGTAAATTAATATCCATTAAAAACGAGATTTATTATTTTATCCATATTTTTAACTAATTTGTATTCCATTGCCTTTTTAGAGTAAGCCCGGAATATACATTCCGTTTGGTAATCTTATCAATAACTGTTCTAGGCTGCGGCTTGCAGGATGATGATTGACCTGATGACAAACCAATCTACCTAGGAGAAGGCAAAAGAAGAAGAAACGTAATCTCTTGAAGAGTGCTTTGTGGCCCTCAGACAAAATTTTGTACTCTATTAAATTCGTTTTCTCTTTCGTCGAAAGGCTATCTGCCGAGAGTTTTACGGGTATTTCAACCGAGCCTGCTTGAAGAGATTTATAGTTATCAACCTCTCCGCATCAGTATACTAGCCAAAAACGAAATACATTTTTTTACGATTTTTCTTCCTTAATTTTATCCACATGTCTTTAAGCATTAACACATCCTTTTAAGCAGCTTTAACTCTCCTCACTACGTTGTTTAAACGAATGGCGATATAGCTCCCCTGATTATAAACAGTAGGTACAGACCAAAGATATTAGAAGAACGAGATATGTTATGTTGTCTGCCGGACCGTAGGCGGAGTACTACCTAATTAGGGTACTTTGAATACTATCGGGACGTGTACGCACATAAATCTGTTCTATGTAATAGTGCGGATACCTTAGCGTAAGCGAAGGTGTGCAGTAGTATTGGTGAACAAAACCGGCGACACTGGGCACAACAATTCCGCACAGTATGAACTGCGCATAGCACATCTCGTTCTTCTAATATCTTTGGTACAGACACAGGGAGCTGTTGTGAGGTGTCACACAACAAAATTTAAAAATGTGTGCTTACTCTAAAAATTTTACTGCATAGATCAGGCAGTCAATATATTTTGACTGCCATTCGGATTTAGCACCGCATCGGCACGGTGAGACGGTAAATTTTAATTTCACCAATCCGGCCCTGTCGTGCGATGTGAAGATGTTGATTATGACAGATTGGCTGAATGCTCTATACTCGACACCTCCTCCGCAACGTCTCCTTGAGTCTTTATTCGCGAGGAATTTATAACGCGTGCCATCAAGAGACATTGGGAGTGCCAGAGGGGAGGGTTTACCGGGATAACTTTATTAGAATAACGTTTTTGTAAAAAGTTATTGTCACCCACATTTTTATAAATAATATCACCTCTTTACTAGCGAGGGATTTATTAAGCGTGCTATCAAGATACGTTGGGGGTGTCTGTCGTCTGAGGTGGAGGGGTTACCCGGGATTACTTTATTAGAATAACGTTTTTGATGAAAGTTGTCACATTTTTAGTAATATACACATTTATTGACATTAGTAAAAATAATTTACCAACTAACTAATAAATTATTTTTACTGGAGACCAATGCAAACGCATCCCAAGTACATGTATTAGATATAGTACGAAAGTACACGGTGGACACGCAATCGGGTACTCTCGGTATTGCCTTGGTGAAAGGACACCATTTATAGTTTAATTTGTAGAACTCCATTTTTATTTTTATTTTTTATATATTCAATAATATTGTTATTGGCTTTATAAAAACAGTTTATTTTTAAACAAGTTCTGCTGTGTAATTATTATTACGCGTGACAGCTTTTTCGCCCTCTGAAGGCATTATCAAACTGTCTAAAAAAAAAAATAATAATAAAAAATAAAAAAAGACACCATTTATAATGGAAACGTTGCTTTAAAATGGTTTCAGCCATGTTTAATGAACAGATCTGAAACTCACGAAATGGGATTAAATCTAAAATTAGGTTTTTGGTAAGAAAATGCAAACGGCCGCGAAACCGTTCCCCTTAAGACATTGTTGTAATATCATTATTTCCACAGTTCGATTAAAACCTTTGAGGGCGATAACAGTAAATGAATGCACATAGCTGAACACAAAATGTCTTAAATGCACGGAGCGGCCATCTTGGACGCTTCCTGAGCAATCGTACAAAATGGTTTTACTGTAATCTTTGAATAGTCAAGTAGTAAAAAATACGGTAATATTATTTATTATCTTTTGTACGCTTTAATTACAAATATAGTTTTACGATAATTTTAAAACGATCTTTCCAGAAAACATTGTTATTGTGTAGTATTATATTGTATTTTATTTAAAAAATGAACAAAGGAGTTAGGGAAAATTTTCTTCGCGTGTTGGTCTTTTGTGTATCGCGGAAAAGAGAAAAGACCTTCAAACAGATAACGCGGCATTATGTGTTTGAACTATATCTACGTATTACCAGAGAGAAGCTTTCAGAAAAGAATGTAGCAGCATCAACTGTATAAATTAAACTAGGTCGAGATAAAAATATCTACCGAACCTCGCGAAGAATGGCTTAAAGGTATGATTATGTAAATAGGACTGTACGAAAATGGGTGGTATTTTTTCGATGAATACATGACCACGGGTAGAGAAATGCCATTTTCAAGAATTTTCCGAAGATGGTATTCCCAAGCTTTGGGCTTGTACCATTTCAGTGAAAATTTTTTTTTCAATGTCGACTACAGTTGTAGCAGATCGGTAAATGAAAAGCGGGTCAACCCCGACCTGAACATGTTTGAATTAACTAGTTTGTATTTACTGTTTTTTGTCTGTTTTGAAGAAAAATAAATTTTTATTTTTGTAATGGTACTGTACCCGATCAAAAAGATTTTCCCGAAATCGTCTTCAGGAAAGATTATCTTTGCGCATTTAAATATTGCTTTAATTAGCTGTTTAGCCTTTTTTAAGGACTAGATCTGGGAGTCTAGCACAGAGAAATCGATAACTTCAAAATATTGGATCGATAGACGAAACTACGATGGTTTTAAGCCGATTTAGCGAGCACTTTCGTGCTGTTGACAGCCAGTCAGATATTGATGACATTCCTAAACGTCAAACGGCTACGTTAAAGTTAAAAATGCTAATAAATTAACAATGTCGGATTGAAATATTAATTTTGGCATGTATTTTTTTGACGCAAAAAAGAAAGTTAGCTAGTTAATAAGGTCTTTAGTCATAACTTACAACTTTTGTTTCTTTAAACTGGAACGAAATTAATTGATCGCATCTTAGATGAATTAGTTAAGTCAGTTGATCGTGTAAGGGTTTTTTTTCAATTCTGAGAGCTTAGTTAGTTCGCCTTCACTAATAAGTCAGTCATTTGGCATGATGATCAACATTGTTCAAAAAGTTGTGTATCTTGATAGCTTATCCGACACCTTGGAGGCCGCGTTAAAAGCAGCGGCTTTTGTCTACCGACTGTCGGAATCATATTCTGACCGTGCTCGCAAATATCGCCAACTGATGATATATGACGGATTTCGTCAATATTTTTTGGTATTGGGGTTTATAGATCTACCTTGCTGGATGCCCTGATGAGCCAGGTACCTACTTTCATCCAAATTTCATCTTCCTTTTTCCACACTTCATTTAACTTGGCTAATAACATCTGGTCACTAAACACAGCGAACACAATTTCAAGAAGCGTTTAGTTTTTGAGTGGTGATCTCAAAGGGCAATAATCAAACTATCCACCACTCTGCAACGGGTCGTAATCGATATATTTAATACATTTTTAATTTATATGAAATAGTACGAATATCAAATTAATTGTATCTGGGTCAGAAACTAAGGATTTTAAGTGCTCAGCTACATCTGCTCGATCCTTAAAATGCTCGTCAATGCTGTGTGTTTTGTTTTGAGCCAGAGGATTACGGTCTCATTAGAGCCAGAAATACACATATTTCAGTCAGAAATATGAAATCATAGTAATTAGTATTAAAAATTCTGATGATAATTGCGACATCTGTTTGTACATTTATCATTCGGTTGGTAAGCTTTTGACCTAAATATTCGTCCCCTGGGCCGGGAATAATTCCAGCCACCACCGCCGCACCACGTAGCGTTTATGGACCACAATCAGAGTCAGAGGGGAGATAAAACTTGAAGCATGTTGCGAATATTTCGGATACCAAAATTATTTGCGTAAGCACCAAACATGATCTCCTTTTGATATTTACTTGCATCGCAGATGCAAAGATTGTGATAAATAAGGATTCGTAAGATGATGAAAAGTTATGAAATAAATCTTTATAGGATAATACACAGTATCAAAAAATTTTAAAGTAGTTTTTTATATTTTTCAAGGGATTCCTCAAGGTTTAGCGTCCGGCCCATCCCTAAAAGAGGCCCGCAATGAGTTAAACATACACAACAAACGAGAGATGTTTTTAGAAACCTTATTTTAGAAAACGGACTTTTGCAAAGAAAAATAGTAAGAAACACACTCAGAACGTGTTTTCATAATTAACGCCATTACACGAAAGGCACTGGGCCAACCTTTGGGAATACACGCACAAACACTACGGTATCTTAATAGCTACTCGGCAATTCCATTCCCAGAATTTCTTTTTCCACAACAACACCATTTTTATGTAATTTAAATATTGTCAGCCATTGAAATAATACTTGAAACCAACGATTTCACTTTTTAATTCAACCGCTGTAAGTTTGAAGTAGAAAGTGTTGAGTAATGTCGTTTTATTAAAGAAATGGTCTACGTTTTGCACAATTACAATTACAGATAGTACAGGGTTTTCCAATAAGAGGTGTTATTTTGAATAGCCCGCTATTTCGGTAGATGTTACTTTTGAAGCTGTCATTTTTTGACATTTGACAAGTAGAAACTATGCCATTAATAAAAATGTAACGATACACGCTTCAACAACGCATTGAAATTATAAAAATTCACTTGATTGAATCAAATGCAAATCATCTTGAGTGATGAGGCCCATTTCCACCTCGGTGGCTTCGTCAACAAGCAAAATCGTCACATCTGGGGCTCGGAAAACCCAAGAGTTATTGTTGCAAAGGCTCTCTTTCCTAAACGTCTGACTGTTTGGTGCGGTTTATGGTCCGGCGGAGTCATTGGACCTTACTTTTTCGAAAATGTGGTTGGAGCAACAGTTACGGTGAATGGATTACGCTATCGAGAGATGATTAATGATTTTTTATGGCCGGAATTGGATGGTATTGATTTGGACAGCGTTTACTTTCAACAAGACGGCGCTACGTGCCACAAAAGCAACGAAACTATTGAGCTTTTACGATTGAATATCAAAATAACGCCTCTTATTGGAAAACCCTGTATATGTTGAACCGTGCTCCATACCACAAAGAGCACAAATACGACGTACGTGAAATTGAGAGAATAATACGAAGTGCTCAAAATGTATGAGAATGCGTATTCACATTTCCATATGAGGATGGTGCCCGAACAACTAAGTTTTTTGCTATGCCACTGGCTCTCATAACCTTCGTTTATTACACAGTTGCCCAAATCCAACAACGTTTTATAATAAGTCGATTGGAGCTTATTAAAAAAACTGAATGGAGACAATGAAAGCGAAGAACTTGGAAATTTGTTTTCCTTTTGAAGACAATGTACAATTTACAGGAAGGTGAATATAAATGAAGACTTAACTAAGCATTAGTTTCAGCTCTATACATTGTTAAGAATTACCTTTCCCAAATCCGGTTCTGCGGTGCCTACTTACACAACAAAATCTTTGTTTTTTTTCACTGTACATCAAGCAAGTATTTTTAATGAGTTTTCACTGCTTGAAATGAACTACTCAAAACTTTAACTGCATTAGTCGCGTTACCGTTGGTGTAGAAAATACAACGCAGCCGTCTGCGAACAATATTAATGTTATTGAAATATTTAGTCTAATTTTCTACGGCAGCGTAATCTATTTAAAAAAAAAAATTACAATTTAAACCTGCTAAACTGCTTTTGCAGTTTGTCAGCAAGTACATACAGACAAAACTTCATATAATGACACGGTTAAGTTCATATAACAGAATAGAAAAAAATAAAAATTTAAAAATATAGTTAAAATTGCAGTATAAGCATTATATATCAGACAAGTACAATTGAAACAGTCACATCGAAAGAATATCCATATTTAGTATACATAGGTAGGTACAATTTACTATATATTTTTAAGTTCCATTGTGAATTCTAATTAGCTATACAAGGGCCTCAGTAGGGCATCAGTAGGTACTTATCATCTGTCCAATAGCCATTTTCTTAGATTATATTTGACTTTATCAGGGCAGATGTGTAATCTGATTACACATCTGCTCTGATGATGCACACTGCAATGCTGTCCGAAACGTTGGCTGAAGAACAAAGTAGCGCAACACGGCATAATACCCCAAAAACAAATCACTATAATTATCGATTTGGGTCTCGGTTTTTAGGGAAATGGGAATGAAAATTATATAATTTATGTTATTCTTAGATTTTTTTTTTCAATAGTCTATATTATAAGTGCCATACTTTGGCTTAATTTTTTACGAAAATCGGATAAAACGTTATTGAAATTAATTTATCAAATTTACAACTTTAGTTCGCAAAGACTAATACTGTAAAATAATGAAAAGTATTAAACAAAATTGCATTTATGGCTAGCACAGTTGTCACTTGTTTTTTTAGTAATCGGCATCACGGTTATTAAATGCTGCCCGCATAAAAAGCAGGCTTATTATTCAATATTCGCGTCCCCTGGGGACTTTTGGCTAACAGTCAGATCCGGACCTACAATACACATTTTTTATACGCAAGAGAGAATAATCGTAGAAACAAAAATGGTGATTTTTTTAAAATAGCCTCATTATTTGCGTTAAAATACAGGGTTTTCCAATAAGAGGTGTTATTTTGAATAGCTCGCTATTTCGGTAGATATTACTTTTGAGCTGTCATTTTTTAACATTTGACAAGTAGAAACTATGCGATTAATAAAAATGGAACGATACACGCTTCAACGACGCATTGAAATTATTAAAATTAACTTGAGTGAATCAAATGTAAATCATCTTGAGTGATGAGGCCCATCTACACCTCGGTGGCTTCGTCAACAAGCAAAATTTTCGCAGTTGGAGCTCGGAAAACCCAAGAATTATTGTTTAAAAGCCTCTTTATCCTCAACGTGTGACTGTTTGGTGCGGTTTATGGTATGCCGGAGTCATTGGACCTTACTTTTTCGAAAATGTGGCTGGAGCAACAGTTACGGTGAATGGATCGCTATTGAGAGATGATTAATGATTTTTTATGGCCGGAATTGGATGGTATTTATCTGGACAACGTTTTTTTACAACAAGACGGCACTACGTGCCACACAAACAACAAAACCATTGATCTTTTACGTTTGAATATAAAAATAACATCTCTTATTGGAAAACCCTGTATTAAATCCTTACGTGGTGTAAATTTTACTCTGCGCGTAAGGTCAGACCAGTGAAAAACTTGCCTAATTGGCGTTTATTTGGTTAAAACTAAAATCTCAAGGCCGGCTTTACCATAACAACGTGCTATGATTGGGTGTGTAAGAATCGAATTAGTAAGACAGTTAGTGTGCAACTTTTTGCATCAGTTTACATGTTTTATAAGGAGAAAAACAGATAAAGAGAGTAATTTTTATTAATAAGACAGCATTAAACGTTAACTGGAGAATTTGCCTGCATCACAATTATTTTTCACGGATGAACATTAGCGGCACAAAGATTAAAGTTTACAAATATTTTTCACATCAGTAAATTTAAAGGGATTTTTTTGTATTTAAAATTTTTGTGTTTTATGTTTTACCTATACCTGCAGTAAATCCGGCCCTGTCGCCAGTCGGGCAAGTTTCCATTACCATCGCAGACGCTTTTATCAGCAGCACAAAAAAGCTCCAGGCTTTTACACGGATCTCCCTCGCTGGCTTTGTTCACACACGGAACACAAGTTACTGCTAGTAGCTAGAGGATAGGGTAGGTGCCGCCTGTATCTGTTCGCCGAGTACGAATTCCGGGACCCAGTATCCGAATTCTTTCGTGTCATTGTCCCGCCCGGGCTGAGTACATCATTTGGAAGGAAGCTTTTATCATTACTTCTTTATTTGAATATTTTAAATCGGGTTTTTTCAGTTTGTGGGGATCGATTGCGCTCGGGCGGACGGTGCTGGTAACCTATTATGAAGGTACCTACTTACTTTTACGAACCATGAAGAAATATCATAATTTCTATTGTATTTTTTTACGTTAGTTCCACTTAGGAGGCTCTGAGGAAAATAATTCCCCTCATGGCCTAAGTCATCTTTGGGAAAGCTGTGTGTCTAGGGTATTTTTAAGAATGGATAGGAAGTTATGGGAAGGAACAAAGTACGAGGGGTGGGTAGGAACCTTGGAGTCGGTGTATCCATGAGTGACGGACGTATGAATCAATCAGTCCCGTGGAGAGGTCAAAAAGTCTCACTCAATCGGTCTATCACTATCCGGCCTGCCTGATGAATATTCGTATCTGCCGTTAAGACCCGGACAAACCTCGCCCCATGCACCCGGGCACACCTGCTAAATCACCAAACGTAGTGAACCACTAAAGATAACTTATAGGTGTTGGTTATCCAATAAATGGTTCCTGGGGCGGCGGTACCTTTATCCGCCTCCCAAATTCCTTTGATTCTAACAGTTCCATCCCAACTTCTATCTCGAGTGAAAATATTACCTATTTTAAGTTGCGAAAATAGAACCTTTGGTAGGTTTTCTAAGCCCAAAATCATTTTCTAACCCTTATCCTAATCGCTTCCACAATGCGCCTTCAGCCTGTAATGGCAACTTCAGTATCCTCTGTCCATTGCAAGCCCAGTATTCCCCTGCACTCTGGAGTTACTTTCATCAGCTTTATTTGGGACGGCCATATGAATAACCGCAAGTATTTTGGAGATCAGTATCTACAACACATTTAGAGATGATTTTTTGATTCGGTTTGAGCTTTAATTTTCAAGTAAACCGTGTACGAAGTTACATATGTATATTTAGGAAAATTAAAAAAATTTAATAACTATAGGGTTAATATCAGGTATTTTATATCGAAGCCTAGAATTAACTTCAAAAGATTTTCAATAATTATAATTTTTTTTTTAAAATTGAAAAAGTAAACAAATAAATAGAAATGGCAAAAAAACGTTTTTCTGAGTTTTTCATGTGACATAGTTTCATCAGTTTTCCGCTTGTGCTACGAGTTTTCGTACACAGTGTATATATAAATACCAGTGTCTATTGGCAGGTTTTTTTTACAAATCTAGTGTTAAGTTCAGAGATTTCTCAGAGCAGAATAATGCCCGGTCAACGGTGGGTACTTCAGATAAAATAATTCTATTTTTTTTTAAATATGCTAGGATACCTGAAAATAATACGGAATTTTTAATCTGTTTTTTTCGGCCACCCTGTTATTATGAATACGCATTGAAAATCATGTTTTCGTATTCATTTGGTTCCGAGTGTTTCTACGGCGTCTGCCCTCGAGTGAAAGGGCCCGCCCAGACGCCAGACGGCCGCGGACTTAAAGTTTTAATGAAGGCTGTTGTATTCTTTGTGCTTCCCCTTTTTGTTTGGCGAAGGTGAGACCGGCGGATCAGTGTTATGACTTCCCGCGCGGCTCAGAGGCCCGGAGGTGTTCGGAAAGGAGAGGAACTTTTGACTCCCGAGGGCCCGGATGATGTTCTCCGTGTACTTATAGGCCTGGTTTCCCTTTCTTTTCTAGACAGTGAAAAAAATGAGAGAACTTTATGAATAAAGCTTCTGGTGAAAACAAAAGGTTGGTGAACACGGTTAGGTAGATATATTGCATTTACTTTATTTTCGCATCGTACAGGAGCCCCTGAACCTGGGTCTTGAAGATACCCATTTTGTAGGAGGAACGATACACCGAGGCTGGCAAATCATTCCATATCCGAGTCGAACTAAAATTCGTAATTTTATGAGGCTTTAGAACTTCTATGAGCGTGTTTACACTCGCCGACGTGATCAAGTATCGTGAAAAAATCACGTATTCGACATTTCGCGACTTACGTTTTTGTCAACAAAAGACGAATGCGGATACAAGACTATATTATATTCCACCAAATCAAACGAAAATATAACGGAAATGCTTGTATATAAAACCAAAGTAAAAACATGACTCAGAGAACAAATTGAAAAATCAACTTGCATTTAATGCAAACATTATAAAGACAACTAAATACTAATTACAAAAATATTTAAAAAAAAAACTACTGGTCCTCTCAGAACAAGAAACCTTGGTGAGGAGGAATGTCAAAACTTTGAATTTGAATTATATATATTTAGAATATGCTTTATACTTAAAACATGTACAAACTTTTCCATAGAAAATAATTTAAAATATATACCTACGATCGAGTTCACATTATTTGTTTTTTTTTTTAAATAATGTCTTTTGCTTGACGATTAATTATCAATATTATACACGGAGAAAACTTATCGATATGAAATATTGTTATTTTTTTTAAATCTGGTAAAATTAATCATTTATTGGGACTGGAGTATGTCATGAGGAAGTCGGAAGACGTGTTATTCAGAATAATATTAGATTCGCATCTCGGCCATTATATTTATTCGGACAAGGGTACCTGCATGAACACGTATCAGATATATTCTGAATGACTAATATTTTATTGGAAAATGATTATGCAGTCGCACTTATAAATAACAATATCTTGATAAAAAATGGCGTATTCATTTTTCTCCGTGTACCTAACGCACATCGCCGTTTTCTCTTCGAGGCTAATAGATTTTCTAACGTATGTGTCTTGTTTTTTCAAATTATTTTCAAAATTTTCAAGAAGATCTTGGAAAATAGCTATGGATATACCAAAATAATTGACTTGTTATTTTTTATTGATAAACTTATGTTTATAAGACAAGGTTTTATGCATAGCATATGCATAGCATATGCATAGCATAGCAGGATAATAAATAATTATAGGCAATTGAAAATATCTCCCGAGTAAAAATAAATGCCGCCAACGGAAATTGAACCCGTGCCTTCTGATGTCCGGTCAGGTGCTGTGTAACCACTGAGCTATGTCGGCTTATTTCCAACCCGCAAAATGATTCTATATGTACTAGTGCCTCAATCAAAAATTACTGCTTATTATATTTTTTCCACCTGTAAATAACCAACTTTATTTTTGTAGGAAAGGCTTTGTTAGTGCTTAATTTCTAACTAGATGGCGTCGAGACATATGATATCTTCATTTATTGGTGAAATATTTTTTTTCACTTGTCAAATATTATTTTTTTTAATGATAAACTAACGTTTATAAGACAAGGTTTTCTGCATAGCATAAAGGATAGCAAATAATTATTGCTTATAATTGTTTGTTAATTGACTTCTGTTGCTGCAACTGACGCATTAGTATTCGAAAGGTTCCTATGTTATGTCGTTGTGTCACAAGTGGATGCATCCAGTGTTTTCTGGTTTTCCTCCGATAGGCAAGTTGATGATACCAACCCAAAATCATGAGAGTATTCATCTTGTTTAGAGTGTCAATCTTGAATACTGGACTCTGTTGGCTGATAGAAAATAATTCTTCACAGATTACAACTC
This sequence comes from Hesperophylax consimilis, assembly GCF_061612785.1. NCBI lineage: Eukaryota > Metazoa > Arthropoda > Insecta > Trichoptera > Limnephilidae > Hesperophylax > Hesperophylax consimilis. Next base: position 33,215,845 of record NC_142842.1, read on the forward strand.
AAGTATCTGTTTTTCAAGTAAAGTGATAAATAAATGTATCACGGGCCGTAAAGTTGCGGATTATAAAATAGGTATCGCAGTGGATGTTGAAGCGAACACGATTTTTACACAGATGCATTGTTTACATACAGCACGTTTCGCAGAAGTCAATTGATTAATACAAAATTGCTAATAATAAAAAGTCGACAAGCACAAAAACAATTTTTATTTTAGAATGACCCATCTTTTCAAATGTATTACAAAACTTTAAATAAAATGTCTTAACTGAGGATTGAAATTCCTCCACGGGGATTGAATAAAATTAGAAATCACCGCTAAAGGCGTTAACACTTAAGCCAAGTCCCAATTGGATAGCACCGAGTTTATTGCGGATATTATTTTTTTTTAAATTCCCGAAAAGAATCCAAACTGCTTTTATTTTTATTTTATTTTATTTATTTGGGAAAATCAACAGATTATTTACATATATAAGAATAAACTAAATAATAAAGGTAAAATCCAATAACAGATTTTCACTTAAAATTATAATAGTAATAAAAAATATTTTAAAAAAACTAAGGGTTCTGTACCCGTGGCCTGAGAGATTTACAAAAAATACAATATTGTAAATAATAAATAATAGAAGATGTAAGAACAAAAAAAAAGAAATAAATAAATATCAATATCAATAGTCTGAAACCAGTGAGACCATGAGGCTGAAGGAAGTGGTGAAGAGAAGGAAATGAGGAGGAGGAAGTTGTTGAAGTACCTGGATATTCAGATCTGGTCACCATACACGTCAAAAAACATTTCAAGCAACGTTTCAATTCCGATTGGTTGTCTTGCACCAGGGCGATACTGAGAGTATCTTTCACTCTAAAATGTGCCGCAAATATATTTAATGTTATTTTTAATGAGTAATTTGTGATATAACACAATTAAATGAAATAAAATTTACTTGTGCACGCCGGATTTAAACACGTGATAAAACTTAACTCATACTTAAATTGTACGTAACTGAAGAGAAACGCGAATATATCCACGTGCGTTTGCGTAATTGACACCAACAGTTGATAGAATACATTGTCATCAACAACGAGTCTATCTACCGAGTCTCAGCCTTATCGGATGTCGGGAAGTGTGTTTATTTTCACTTCCAAAATTTGATTTACTCACGTTAACCAAATCGAAATTAAAAGAGAATTTAAAAACATTGTCAAACTTTACTCGTCAATAGAAATATATTTTTAAGGTTCTGTCCTCACAGCACTACCCCTAAATAAAGTAATTAAAAATTCTGTTAATTAATTAACTCGGGAAGTTTCCGAGGTTTTGAAACCTCTTCAAACTAAGAAATAATTTTATATTACACTAGTCTAGTTTCAAAGAGTTTTCGAGGTATAATTTTTCGTACCTAAATGTTAATGTTTTAAAATAATGGATCATAGAGGAATAATGCATACAATGTTTGACCATCATGATACCCACGAACGCCTAGTTTTATGGTTGAACTACCCTAAAATGTGAAACTAATTGACAAAGGAACAATTGAAACAATAGTCTCTGTTAATAATTTAATTTAAATTTTATTCGTTTTGTTTCGAACTTCCTAAAACTGTCTTCAGATTCCTTACAATAATTTTAAATCTCATTAGCCAAAAAAAAAAACATTGAGCATCCGTTTTCTTCTTAATTGAATCTCCACTCTGTTAGGTACTTGATGAAACAAAGCATTTTCAAAATTAAATCTCGGAAAAAAATAAACGAAAATTCTTTGGGCTAGTTAAGGGTAAGTGGATGGCGCAGAGTAAGTAAAGTTAACACAAACTACTGGCAGCATGAATAACAATAGGGATAATATAAACTCCCACGTTTACTACGTATTTTACAACCCATGGCAGAAATTATCTTCAACGTAGAACGTAGATCGTTCTCTCGTACGTACATTATTTTATGCTTTTAGTTAACGGTTTATCTTGTACATCATAACGATAGTTACGTTTGTCGTGAAAAGTGGAGGTACATCACACGAGAAAAATACCGGCCAAAATTTTGAATTATAATATCATTATTTATTAAATTGTGTAATGTTGAAATAATTTGTTTACTAATTTTCGGGAAATCGACAGTTTATATTTATTTCAGTTTGTGTATAAGTAAAAAATAAAACCAATTATGGATTATCTCCTTGTTAATTTACCTCTACTGAGACAGCATAGTAAGGAATAAGAAAAATAAATTTGTAAGAAAGGAATATGAATTCAAAAATTTATACAAAACAAAAGATTATATAAAACGAAAAATTTACAAAAAAATCATTTATCAATACATTTATAGCCATGGAGAGAGGTTGTAGATATAAACCAAATCATAATAGAAACATCAACAATATAGACATAACATTATTCACAAACCATCAGAGAAATATTCTTTTATGGACGTCTGGTAAGTTCGCAATTGAAAATATCCACCTTGGATAATACGCTGTTGTAATGATTACTTAGTCTGTTCAGGCAATATATAAAACCACTTTAAGAATATCTAAAAATCGATGAAAATAAAGTTTCTTTAGTATGTTTGTCACTTACCGTCTTGCCAAGACCCAAAACAAACATTTTATGGTGATTTGGAGCTGTTTTCGTCGAAAAATCAGATTGCAGTCATTTCGACTACTGGCGACAGTTTCAAACGTATTGGAACGACTCAAATTTTGTTACAAGTAATTTGAATTACTAACAATAATGAAATGAGCATAATATCTCGCGTTATGTGTACAAAGGCAAAGAAAGCGTTGAGAGACATGGGTCGCAGGGATTAAAAGGGAAGAACGGAGAAGTGCGGGGTAGAACCACGGGTCTTACGAGTACACAGGGCACTGAAAGTCAAGACAAAAGACCGAGACGGGTGAGAGTAGAGACGGAGACGGCAGTGGTGGTAGAATACCAAGCAAGCATCCCCTGCCCAGCAGCTGATTTTGGACGGTGGATAGAGAAGTTATGGTCAAGTTTGAGAAGGTGATTCGCAAGATATGTGTTCCCCCGCTCGGCGACGTTAAGCTGGGTGTGAGACGAAGAAAGCGCGGTGGCAGTGGCCACAGTGTGAAGACAAATGTGCCACTAGGAGACTTTGGCTAGAAGGGACCTAACCTAACCTGCAGAGTTGCAGAACCTTCATCGAGGACCTCAGCCTTACTCAGGCCCACGCAGAGAACTCAGTGACATGACGACAATGACGATGGTGAAAAATGGAGAAGCAACCCCGAACCATATGACAACGTAACAATATTTAAGATTTAGACATAAGTAGATCTTAGTATAATGAAGATTATATATTAAAACTTGGCCAAACTTCATTAAAATCCACTTAATAGATATTTTAATTTTAATTCATTCCCTTTTCCATCTGAAGCGACCCAAATTGGTGAGAAAGCAGAATGGAGTACTTACTCCGTGTGTACTTACTGGAGTAGCAGAATGGAGTACTTACTCCGTGAGTACTTACTGGAGTATATACTTCACCTCTTCTGTCGTGGAGTACTTACTCCACGACAGAAGAGGTGAAGTATAAAACTGCAATTAATATAATTATTCAAAAGTTTATTCTGAGCTAGTTACCGGAAGCGAAACGGAATGTGGGTTACAATGTAAAATTATTAAAAAAATATATTTTCAGTATATTCTAGGACTAACAAGTTAAGATTAGTAAAGGTTTTAAAATATTCCAACTGTACGACGAAGGTTCGCCTATCAGGAGAGTTGTTGTCAAATACTTGTAGTTGACGGCTGCCGCAGTGTTTGTCGTGTTCTTAGGATCATTAAACTAGATTATCAACATCACAATACTCAGACTGGAGGTTCACAAGTTCTTATTAGTTATCAGATGGATACTGGTTTAATGTATTGCCATCGAATTGTTCTACTGAGATTCTCCAGTCTCCCATAAAACGTCTTATTTGAACTATCTTGTCAATATTTTGAAGTTACTTCAAAGCTGTCAGGGTTTTAAATCGAGAATAGAAAAGGCACCTTTGAAAACCGGCGAAAATCATATATTTTTATAACTTTACAATTAAAAATACGTAGTAAATAAACTATAATAATGCATGTGTTTATTATATCTCGCAAACGCTCCTAGCATCACAGTGGTGATGGATTGTCAGAATCAAAAACTGTGCTCGTAATGGCAATGGCTGTGCTTATTCACTACTTCTAAACATTTGCCAAATTCCTGTAAATTGAAGATCTATGTTTATCAGTGTCTAAAATTAAAGACAACATTTTCTAACGATTTCAATGATTTGATTTCTATTCTTTTCCGCAAAATACCTTCAATCTAAGCAGCTAAAATTTCACAGTGAATTGTTCGTGGGGAGTGCCAACTTAAGTAAATAAATATTAACATATTCACTAAAATGTACTTGCACAGAAGATACACTATTGAGCGTACCATAATTTTTTTTAATGTGAATCCCGATTACTCCCAACCGTTTGGAGACAGTGAGTCTATCACAACCCTAATATAAGTATGTTGTGAGGCTGAAGGTAGTGAAAAGGGAAAGCAGATTTTGAAGAGAAAGTTGGGAAATACCTGGCTATTCGGATCTGGTCACCAAACACGGCTAAAGCCAGTTCAAGCAACATTTTGTTTCTGATTGGTGGTCTTTCACCTGCTCGAAGTTGCTTCTACTCGGAACGTGCCGCAAGTATATTAGCTATGATATAATGCATCTATTTTGTATTCTTACAATCTGTATCTGACAAAAAGGCGCTCGCATACTAAACGGAAAAGTATGACGAAACGACAGCGAAGAGGCGGCAAACGAAGTTAGTAAGAAATATAAACACAAGGCAGCGGGAAGTTTAACTGGTGGGGGTGATATTTTATTAAACTTGGAGGAAAACAACGGAAAGGTGGTGGGTGACAGGGAAAAAACTTAATGTCTATATTCACTCCGCAGTGTACACAGTAACACAACCGGCTTGTAAATATACCATGAAAAACTTTCACGTATTTTGGATATCAAAAGTCTCCCTGAAAAATGTTGAATCTCTAAAAATGTTGGTGTTGCTGATGTTACAAATTGAATTCTTGCTTTTTTATTTGATTAGACTGAATAATGTGTTACAAATAATCGCAATTTTCACTGATATTGATATAATATTGCCTAGTTTTTTAGAATTTTTGACCAAATTAGTCAACATCAATTTTATTTTTCTTACACACGTAGACAAAAAGAAATCACTTTTCTGTTGCATATGATTGTATTCATTGTTTTGCTAAGCAAATTGCCCGTGATTAATATTCGTTTCTAATGTTTTATTATTTATTATTCTGACTCACTGATAACTGAGAACGAAGTAAGAAAAATACTAACAAATGCGCTAGTACTGTTTCTACCGAATCTTTTCCTCAATTAATATTTTCAAAACATATACAACTATATGAAGTCACAAAGTTACAAAAATTGCAACGCGCGACCCTGTCGAATACGGTCGAATGATCCTTAGCAAATAAAATAAATTAAAGTCAGGATCTTAACGACGTAAGTGAAGGAGACATGTACAAAAATATTCGACTCGCGGCCTGGCCTATTTTACAGACCTGCGGTCGCATTTGACCTAACAGGCCTAGTAAAATTAACTAATTTAATTGTTTTGCAAAAAATACGGACAGCGAGCCCTGGAATACAACGTGCCCAAAATATTCAACATGTTACGAAGCAATATTAAAAAAATTCGAATTACCTCAGATATTCAGATATATGTTGAAAACATGGCTACTAAGCAGAGATACTCTGTATTAGTAATACTTTTGATTATGGCAGTGGTTGGTGATACATATGATGTATAAGTTGTATTGTACGAGTAATAAGTAATAATATTATGAAAATATGTTATATTGTAATTGAACATGAACATCCTGTTGACAAACTGCTTAATTGCGGTTTAGTGGGATTGTACTTTGAAGAACAATAAAAAAAAAATGTTTTGTTAAATATTTTAACGGTAAGTTTCTGTTTTTATCAATTTCAAATATAAATAACTTGCATCTGTGGGTACAGGTTTGAGAGAAAAATAAATTATGATTACGAATTCGTCGGAAATAATTATATTGCGAGCTTCGACCATTAAGACTGTTATGAGAGTCTTAAATTCATGATGGAGATGTCATCCACAAATTTGAACTTCCAGACGACAGCGATGAACCTCGTTCGAGAGTTTTTATCACTTCATGCAATCAGATTTCCGCTTTATTGTTGAACCATTTCAATTTCGTCACTGCAAACGCCATCTCTTGATTGTCTGCAAGGTAATATTACATTCTATATAGATCACAAGGGCAGAGCTAAAATTCCCTTCAATCTAAGTTCGTTACGGTTGTTGTTTGACCGAAGCCAGAGATGAAGGGTTAAACAGCAGTGCGTCCCTTCTCCCTCAAGTGTCATTAATTAAGTTTAATTGCTCATAAGGCAGTGTTTCACCGCAGGACATAACTAAATAATAATAATAACTAGCCCTGCGTTACGCTGTATATTCTGTTAAAGGGTGAAGGGCATGCATTTATCACATACTATATTTTATTAGGGGTGAAAAGTTCGATGGCGTCTGGGAATCTGTCCCCAGGCAAATTACACGGCACGGAAGTTTTGATTTATACTGATTGTATGGACGCTGGTGTATTCCAATCAGTTCGTATTTATATCATTTTGCTCATGCAAGTCTTAATTTTACTCACAGTAATATATAGTTAATTAATAAATTCGTTCGATTTCAACACCTTAGAAACACGCCGAAAAATATTTTTAGGTAAATACTATCAATACATCCGTCAATAGGTAAATACTATCAATACATCCGTCAATAGGTAAATATTATCAATACATCTGTCAATAAGTAAATACTACCAATACATCCGTCAATAGGTAAATACTATCAATACATCCGTCAATAGGTAAATATTATCAATACATCTGTCAATAAGTAAATACTACCAATACATCCGTCAATAGGTAAATACTATCAATACATCTGTCAATAGGTAAATACTATCAATACATCCGTCAATACTATTAAAAAATTGTGTTCATGTTCTAGCTCTTCCTATTACCATAATTTTTAATTGATCTTAAGCTACCGGTTATTTTAGGAGATAAAAGTCAAATGAAACATTATAGACCAGTATGTATTAAGTCAACGCTTCCTAATATTTTGGAAAATATTATTGAGGAAAATCATGCACCAAATTAAACCACTTATGACATCGTATCACCATGGTTTTATGCCATGTAGATCTATGATATCTAACTTAATGCTTTACGAAAATTGTATTTCCAATGCTGTAAAAGGGTCACTAGTTGTCTCAATTTATTTTTGAAAAGCCTTCTATACTGTTTCTCATCGAATCTTAATGGAAAAGTTAGAACGTTTGGGTATGAGTGGTAACTTTCTCGAATGGCTTAGAAGTTATTTATCAAATAGGAAACTATTTTTAAAAATAACGCTCGCATCTTCTTATACTTTTTTGCCTTACGTGGGGTACACCATGGTCCCAAGATTACAAATGCTTGAATTCATTCTCATAATAAAAATAATAAACAAGAATCAACAACTGAAAAACCATAAAATCATTGGATACATATGTGGTTAAAAGTCTGGTAGAATATAATTCATGCATTTGGTATCCTCATAACAACTCTCGTTGCTTACAAATCGAAAATAAAAATAAATTTTTACGCTCGATTAATTTTATAATTGGTTTTCCTATAAATTAAATCAATTATGTGAATTCACGAAGTAAACTCAATTTATCGAAATTATCCGAAAGACGAAAAATGTTTGATAAACTGTTTAAAGTTGTCAATTTAAGATTGGACTGCCCTGACGCTATAAATTTGCTTTCACTACATGTACCTCCGAAGCATACTAGATGGAATATATAATTTCATAGCGATAACTTCGTGTTCAATTGAGGAGGGAATATGTAGACTGGGCAATGAGCTTATTTTATTCATATTATAATATATAAACTATTTTTTTGTTGCCTAATATGTCATTTATAAAAAAAAGCTAAACATTTTTCTACAAATCTCTAGAACTCTACTTAATCTACATATATAGAAAGAAGTTAACTTATATATTACATAACAGCACTATATTATATAATAATAATAATAATAATAATAATAATGTTTATTTCAGCTGGACAGAGCGGTGTGTGCAATGCTCTGCCTGCCATAAAAGTTTACATTTAAGTTAATACATAAAAATAAAATGAATAAAGATATAAATAAAAATAATAAATAAAAAATCAATACATTGATGTGCACATTAGGACTTTATGGTGGCTTGAGTGAAATTCTCCATCTCCGGTGTAGAGGCGCTCCCTGCCACTGGGCAACGGCCTGGACAAGAGTGTTGTTCGATCTCTGGTATAGGTTTTTGCATAACTCCAATTTGTACTGGAACAATTTTAATCCTAATTTTAATTTTAACTTTAATTTTAATCTTTATTCTCTCTAGAATGGTAACTACACTTATTAAAGAGTATTATTTGATTTATTAGTAATATTACTAATAATTCGGCAAAAGAGAACTCTAATCAACATATTTTATATAACCCAGATATTACTTATTTTTCATACTTATACTACTTTTTACTGTCTTTTGAAAGAGAAAATGCCTCACACTAACTACATACGTTATTTATTTCCTGGATTTTATTTCAGATATTATTTCTTACTCATATATATTTTATTTTTCCTAATTACATCATTTTGTTTACAGTTTTGTCGCTACATATTTCGTACTACAAGTATTTATATGATAATAAAATACTGTTTTAAAACTTTACCCAGAAAACAACAATTAATTTTTGAATTCTAATGGTAATAAACGATCTTCAACATGAAATCGATAGTATCTTAGTGCCAAATACTGAAATAATTTTTGAAAACATTAACAAAATTATGCAATTTAATTGGGAATCTAATAGGATTAATATTGTTCATCAAAATATTAGAACGATGGGAAACTTGGATGATTTTCTTATATTTTTGGAAGAAATAAAAGCTGTGGTAAAGTTCCATGTACTAATTCTCACTGAATGCAGGTTAAATGATTCATACATAGCCAAACAAATTTCAGGCTATAACGAATACCATACAACATCGCATATTAACCAAAATAGCGGAGTAGTAGTATATATCGACAACACATTAAATTCCTTAGTACAAGAAATAAACATAAATCAGTGTAATTGTTTAAAAATCAACATTAATGAAAATTTAGGTATCCTAGCTATCTACCGATCACCATCGTTCAATGACATCCAAGATTTCCTGGAAAATCTTATTGGTGAGTTAAAAAAAACTAAGGATTATGCACAATATGTACTGATCGGGGACATGAATATAAATACTATAGGAGAAGTATTGCATAGGCAGTCCGACGACTACTTATGTGCTATGGCTGAAAGTAACTTTATTTCCAATATTAATTCTCCAACTAGGGTACAAGGTAGCTCAAGCTCATGTTTGGATCATATATATACCAGAAATATAACAAATTCAAATGCATTTGTAATACATAATACAATCACTGATCATTACACCACTGCAATCAGTATCCCAAACTCAACACCCAAAAAACATAAAATTAATCACAAACAGATTATCGATTATGAGGCTTTATTAAATGATCTTAATAATAAAAATTGGGAATATGTTTATAAAGAGACTGAAGTTAACAATGCTCTAAACTATTTTATTAATGAAATCAATACATTCATAACAAAACACACAATAACTAAACGCATTCCATATAGTAAAATACATCTCACACCATGGATTACCAACGGCATTGTTAAATCTATACACAAAAGAAATCACCTTCATAAAATAGCTAAACGAGACCCATTGAACGATACTAAACAGCAAAACTATTACCGATATCGTAATATTTGCAAAACCGTTATTCGCAAATGTAAAGAGCGTTATTATAAATTCTTACTTGATAAGGATAATTCCAGCAAAAACATGTGGAATGTTGTCAGAGACATAACTAAAAGTAAAAGAAATACCAATGCATCTGTAACTGAATTAAATACCGGAAATTTGATTATAACTGACAATCAATCAATTGCATGTCATACTAATCAATATTTTGCATCTGTTGGATCAAATCTAGCAAAAAAAATTTTATTAGAAACCCAGAAAACGGAAGACTCTTTAGCATCGACAATTGAAACAAAGGAACAATCTTTTTCATTTAATATTAAACCAACTACTGTAGAAAAGGTCTTAAAAATAATCAACAGCCTTAATACTACACATGCAAAGGGTCCAGATAGTCTAAATACACAAATACTAAAAAAAATTAAAAATCAGATTTCTGCTCCGCTATCATATATTTACAACTTAAGTTTTGCATCAGGAATATTTCCTGATCACTTAAAAAAATCAATAATTGTCCCAATTCACAAAAGTGGACCTAAATCTCTTGTAGAAAACTATAGGCCAATATCACTATTAAGCGCGATATCCAAAGTCATTGAAAAGCTTTTCAAAACTAGGTTAAACGAATATGTGGAGAAACATAACATTCTAAGTCCTAACCAATACGGCTTTCGGTCGGGTAAGGGAACGGATGATGCCATCGCATGTCTCACTGAAACTATTGCAGGGAATATGAACCGTGGCAAGAAAACTATTGCCCTTTTCCTGGACCTGGCCAAGGCATTTGACACTATATCTCATAAAATTCTTTTACAGAGACTTAGAAATATAGGAATAAAGGGAAAAGCTTTTCAATGGATAGAAAGTTATATATCTAATAGATTTCAACAAACCAGAATTAACGAAGCTATTAGCACTTCAGTAAAATACACTTTTGGGGTACCACAAGGAAGTACACTTGGGCCCCTTCTCTTTATTATATACATAAACGAACTTTGTAACCAACACATTGGTGGCAAAATTATCACGTTCGCTGACGATACAGTTATTTTGTTTGAAGGAGATGATTGGAAAGAAACACACCACCTTGCGAACACAGGTATAAACAGAGTAAAACAGTGGCTGGACAGTAATTTACTTACACTAAACATACAAAAAACAAAATATCTCACATTTAGCGCTACCCTTGCAGGTCAACCCAAAACACCTCATCACCTCACAATACATAATATTAAGTGTAGCCTTGGAAATAATAACCATACTTGTAAATGCGAAACCCTTGAATGTGTTAAATCTATTAAATATTTAGGTATAATAGTGGATAACCATCTTAAATGGAAACAACAAATTGAAAACACAGCTAATAAAGTGCGCAAGCTTATTTATATATTTATAGCATTGCGGGAAATTATAAAAACTCAAGACATTAAAAAAATATACTATGGGGTCTGTAACTCCGTCATAACCTACGGTTGCATTGGATGGGGTGGAACAGGATTAACAATATTATACCCGCTACTGAAGGCACAGAAATCCATTCTACGCGTCATTATGAAGAAACCCTTCAGATACTCGAGCGACGCTCTCTTCAAGGAGTTTAATGTGCTTGATGTTCGACAGTGTTACATAAAAAAAATAACAATCTGCGTCCACAAAAATAAAAACAAAACGATAACAGTCGATCATAATCATCAAACCAGAAGTAAGAGCAGAAACGACCTTTCTATTCCAACTAGCAACACTGCGGCTTATCAAAAAGTTTTCTCATACCTGGGACCAAAAATATACAACAAAATCCCCTATTAATTTAAACTGTGTGAATTATCAGCCTTCGGTACTAAAATTACTAAATGGTTATTAGACTTAGGTAGGACAGATTCCGAAAAATTATCAAAAAACGTAGTCTGAGTTGATTTCTACGATTTTGTATTTTGTATTTACCTAAAAAATATTTTTTTATTTTTCTTTCTTACATTGATATATTATATTTTTATTTTATATTTTACATGTACCTATCTGGATTTTATTGTTTATTACTGCTAAATTGTATTTTCCTAAAAAATATATTTTCTTTCTATTTTTCTTTCTTACATTTATATGTTATATTTTAATTTTATTTTTATATTTTACATGTACCTACCTAGAATTATGTACACGCAACCTGCCAATTTGACTGTCCTAAAACGGGAAACTTCCTAGTTGGACAGTCAAAGCTTCCTTTTATATTTGTATATCTTGTATGTAATAAATGTAAAAATAAATAAATAAATAAATATGCCTAGCAAGTATACTCGTTAGAGATCCCGTGCACTTTTTTATAATTCGAGGACTTCTGCCTATCAGAACTCATTATCCAACAGAGCGACTCAACAGCTTAACGGTTCTGCATTGACCATCGATATTTTCAACGTCACTTACAGACAGTTCAGCAACTGTCTTTTGACGTATGTCACAAAATAGTAAAACTGCCCCGTCACCTATTATACTAACATGTTACTCAAATTTACAACCTTTTTTTATTTATTTTGAATGGTTTGAAATCGGAAGTTGTTTTGCGAAAACATTCTGAAATCAAATTCAAGAGAAAACTTCGACATTTTAACCGAAATAACTCGTCCGCAGTGACCTGATCACAATTTGATGGAAAGCTAAAACGAGCCTTGAATCGGTGAAACACTCCAATTTAAATGATTTTTATAGATGAAAATTGTATAGTCATCTTGGCGCTTTACCGAAAACTTTAACTTGAATAGTCATCTTGACGCTTTACCGAAAACTTTAACTTGAATAGTCATCTTGGCGCTTTACCGAAAACTTTAACTTGAATAGTCATCTTGACGCTTTACCGAAAACTTTAACTTGAATAGTCATCTTGGCGCTTTACCGAAAACTTTAACTTGAATAGTCATCTTGGCGCTTTACCGAAAACTTTAAATTGAACAGTCATCTTGGCGCTTTACCGAAAACTTTAACTTGAATAGACATCTTGGCGCTTTACCGAAAGACTTTAATTGGCATAATGGTCTTGGCTCTTTATCGAAAACTTTAAATTGAATAGTCATCTTGGCGCTTTACCGAAATACTTAAAAAAAAACAGCTCTGGCTCATTACTGGTAAAACACCGTTAATTATTAAGTAAACGGAGAAAAAATACCTTTAAAAATATTGCTGATTTATTAAGAATCTTTTCAAATTATTCGTGATCCGGTAATAAATGGGATTGCAGGCCTTGGTTTCTTTGTAAAAATTTATTAAAATACGTATTGTCACGATGTCGGGATACGTGCTCATAAAAAACCTAACATTTTCGCATTTCGTCATTATATATTATCATGAAAAACGCAGGTGCATGAACAAGTTTTCCGATATTATTACGAATTTACGAAAAGTTTATCGGGGAACGGCCTGCAATCCCCTTTAACCGGAATGCTAATAATTTGAAGAGATTCTTAATAAATTAGCAATATTCGTTTTTCTCCGTATACAATTACTTAATCTCTAACAGTTTTAATTTTCAACTATATGAATGCGCTTTTAAAATTACAGTAGAAGAATTATTATTCATGAGAAATACCTGTTTTTCAATCTAAATTCGTGTCCGATTCGCACTCACGGACTTAATTATACAAAAGTTGCAATCTTCTCTTAATGAATTGTTCCTTCTGCGAGATAATCAAGTTTGGCCAACTGAAGCTTGCAGCGGCGCTAAAACTGCAACAAATGGACAATGCACAATGCGCAGCACACAGTGCACCTGCATATAGTGCTCATCCCGCGGCTGCACTTAATTGCAACGGCAAATGGCAGCCTCCCAGAGATAAGCAATAGTTAAATGACTTTCAGCGCTATACCTGAAAGGTGGAACAGTGCATGTCTGTTAAAATACATCTGTAGGAAATTAAAAGCTTCAGCAACAGTTCCGGATATATCTGAGTGTAACTTAATTAAATAACAAATAAAGCATATAAAATAAAGAACACCAGTCCATTTTTTTACACACTGGTATATTTGTTTTAATTTTTACACTAAGTTTTAATAGTCAAAATAATTTTCAATATTTTAATTTATCGGGTCTCACGAAAACACACCACGTACCAAGTACCAGTCTCAAAAATTCATTTTTTTTTTCAACCGGCGCTGAATTTTGTATAGGGGTCGAAAAGTTTTTTAATCTTAAGATTACCTGTTTGTAAAATTGAAAACAAATTGTAAGCATCTCTTTACCAATGTCATTGTATTGAACCAAAGTGCAAATGCATGACCGCACCTGATAAAAAATTTACCGGTATTTAAAAATTTGCATTATAACAGTTTCATCGGTTCGAATGTGAATGTGGACCAGGTTGAAAACTTGATGCGAAAGAAAACGAAAATTTAGTACACTCTCGCAATTATTGTAAATATTATTTTTCAATGTGGTTGAATAATCAAAAAATGTCCAAATATTACTTGCAATCTTATTTGTTTTAATAATATCAATATGTATAACTATACGGGACGTGCGGGATTGCACTATCCTCCCCACATCCTGGAATAAAAAAAATATTATTATTATAACTTCTTAAATAATGATATTATATATTTAAAAAAATAAAAAAATAAGAAAATACACAGATTTAGGAAATGAGATAAAAGAATTTGGCATTCTCAGACTATAAAAATATTACCATTCGTTATTTCGGCTACTAGCATTATACCTAGTTCTCTCATTAAAAATTTAGGCGTATTAGATCTATCAAAATATTTAAACATAAAAATTCAAAAATCAGTCATATTAAATACATGTAGGATAACGAAAGATTTTTAAATATTTATGTTGAGGGATCAGTAGGATTTATAGGCCCTGTTAGAAGTTCTACCGAGCCGAACCTTCTGATATGAAAATATCTGGAGTCGCTGAATTTTTTTCCCATTTGATCTCTGGCGAGTTGACGGGTTGTTCTTGTATTGTCTTGTATTTATTTTGATTATATAATGCACTTGCATAATGTTGATTGACTAGATGATCATTTGTGGAAAAGTCATGAAAAAAATCATGTGTGGAAGGGTTTATTTTTTCCTATGGGGAAGATTTAACCCGGACATAAAATCGTAAAGATAATTATTTTGATGATTTGTATAAAGCCGTTTATGTAAAGAATCACCTCAAGGGCGCTATACAAATATTTAATAAATTTCTACAATTATCTATCCTATTTCTATCGGTATTGCAATGGAAGATGCTCTGAGGAACTAGCGTCATTGATCCCTTCGGCACCGGTGCGTAGTCGGAATACACGCGAAACGCGCGCCCAACATTTGTACACGGTTGAAATTTGTCACATGAGAACGGGTCGCATCTACGATTCGTTCTGAAGTTCAACAGCTTGGCTGTGGAACGAACTGCCGGCCTCTGTGTTTCCTCCCTCCTACAACATGGCACTCTTCAAGACCCATGTTCACTCCTTCCTCTCCACAAAAAGACCCTCCACACAGCATCCCCAAAGATGACATAGGCCCTGAGGGAAATTATTTTCTTCAGGGCCTCCTGTGTGGAGTTAATATAAAAAAAATATATATATTACTAAATAAAGACTTAAAGTATTATCAAACTTGGATAATAGATTGTACCACCGGTTCGACGATCAAATTATATGTACAATGTATAATAATAATAATAATAATTGGATAATTTGTAGAGCGCCGTTTTGTGAAAAATCACCTCAAGGGCGCTTAGGGCGCTTATATGATCAATGAACGTGATGCTGCGTCACAATTTACAGGCAGATTTATACAGGACAATAACTTACCTAGAAGGTTACTTGATATTAACACTGTTTATTAGAGAAATTTTGATACGGTTTGCACGCAGGGGACATCATTGCAAAATATGTAATTCGAAATGACATTATTAATTCCGGTATTCATTTAATAATATTTATTTACATTCTTCGATGAGCATGCTTAGGAGAGCATAAGAAAATTTTATGTTAGACGGTACAACAGTAAAGGGATTTGATCAAAATTTATAGTATATGATTGTATAATATAACACATTTTAATTGGCATGTATATTATGTTTTTAGTTCTACTAAATATATTATTGTTGTATAATTATTTTGTAATGCTTTAAATACCTGCATTTTGAATATTTGCATCGATTATCATCTACATCTATTTTGTTTTATTCTCTTTATATTATAGATACTAGAAAAATACTACATACAAGACAAATCACTAAAACTACATTACCAACGCTACTCTAATTTGTGGGATTCAACAAAGTGCTGGAATAGATTACGCTTAGTTCTAAAGATAAATAGTAATAATCAATAGTACCCCCATACTGGTTGCCCAGATCATGCATCCTAGTGGTCAGTGAGTATGTCTCATAATTGGTTGTGTATGCATTGCAGAATAATGTTATATTTTATCTTGTATTCATAGTCGGCACAAGAAATTTAATAGTGGCAACGATGGAAGGACTGTCAATTAAGTTGTTAATGACTCTGTGTAACAGCATGATGAAAACTCCGTGTGACGGCATAATAACACTTTCTCGTAGTTCTCTTAGTGGTGTGTTCACGAATCTTATATAAACATTAAACAGTATATAAAAAGAATAGAAATAAATAAATTAAACAATGGTACATTATTATGTTAAGCTTTTGTTATAAATTAGGGTCCTTTTAAATTAAACTCCGTGTTTGTTGAGAGCAAACTGAATTATTTTAATCACAAATGAATATACACTTTCACATGATATGACTAGGCACTTTTTACAGTAAAATACTCCAGATACAGGCCAGTTTCTGTGATTCTTTAGGAAAGCTGAAACCTTTGGTTGTTTTTGAGCAAGAGAGCGTTTTTAATAAAACCTAACCTTTTATACGAAAAAGCTGTTGACATTGACATTGACAATTCAAATTCAATAGGCCGCAATACAGGAGTTGGCCTTGCCAACGCGATTTAATTACAAACAAATAGCAGAAGCGAGAACCTTTTTTATAAATTCTATAACCTAACCTTCACAGGTAGCACTAATAGTATCTAATTTATCCAAAAATAATACAGCTTTTACAAAAAATTAGGTTGTAAGTCAGAGTTAAAAAGAATTTTTTTAAATGTTACGTTGCACACCTAAAAATTTAAATAAATTTAAATAGTGCAAGAGTAAAGCTTAAAAACTAATTCAAATTTCTGAAATACTGGCGCAAGTATAGCAACTGTTAGAAAATAGAGTTTAGTGTAGCTTTGCATAGATGTCGCTATATGTAGATACTTACCTTTCCAACAGACTGTTAAAAGTTAATAAATAAGTTGATGTTTATGTTAGGATAGTTTTTCATAGATGTCGCCATAGATTCTTCCCTGTTAAAGGTTAATAAATAGGTTGATTTATCATTTTTATGTCTCTTCTGCAATAAACAATATATATGGTACAATATATTATTGTCCAAAAATAAAATTAGTGTAACCGAAACTGTGAATTATGAACAATTCAAAAAGTTAATTAAGTCCCTAAAATTGGATAATGATATATTGTACCCCTAATTTTCTTACACTTACTCAATCTGTAAAAAATATATATTAATTTGATTGTCTTTAAAAAAAACTACTTTTCTAAATTTTTCTTGATATATTGTACCCTTAATTTCCTCACGCTTACTTAATCTGTAAAAAGATGAATTATTTTAATTATCTTTAAAAAAACAATTTTCTAATTTGTGTACCTATGTTAATATTATGTTTGTATTTATTTCAAAAGTTTTT
Source organism: Hesperophylax consimilis (assembly GCF_061612785.1). Classification (NCBI taxonomy): domain Eukaryota; kingdom Metazoa; phylum Arthropoda; class Insecta; order Trichoptera; family Limnephilidae; genus Hesperophylax; species Hesperophylax consimilis. Next base: position 33,233,528 of record NC_142842.1, read on the forward strand.
GATTATTGTTTAAAAAATCATTAGAACTAAATGTAAAGACTCCTCCCATAAACACGAGCTCCTGGAGCTCAACTTATGGAGAAATAGAATAATAATGAACAAATTATTTATAAGTCTGCATATTGTTATCATTTATAATGTTAAATAATAAATTTAAAAAAAAAAAAAAAAACATTTCTGGCGAAATAAGTGGGTTTATATTTCTACCTTGATCCAAAATTAAACATTATTGCAGAAGAGACATAAAAATGATAAATCAACCTATTTATTAACCTTTAACAGGGAAGAATCTATGGCGACATCTATGAAAAACTATCCTAACATAAACATCAACTTATTTATTAACTTTTAACAGTCTGTTGGAAAGGTAAGTATCTACATATAGCGACATCTATGCAAAGCTACACTAAACTCTATTTTCTAACAGCAACAACGTGTATGATTCCAAAATTCGCACGAACAAATCTGCTGTTCCAGTTGGAATTGTTTCCTTCCGGAGAGAATATGTTTTCCGTGTTTTATTTTGTATATGAAATGTTTTTGTTTTAGTACATGGCAACTAGGTAGTAGCAGCTCGCGGCTGTTTCAAGAAGATCGCATCAGCAATTAAGGGGTCCACGGCACAGGGAGACGGCTAAAATTCGGCCCATTTTACTGGACTAATTACTTCATTTAACGGCAATGGCTTAATTTGTGGAATCAAAAAATAAGTTTATTGCCCATTTTAAAGATAAATAGGTCCGAATGCGCCGTGAACTTACAGCACATTGGCATAATTACTTCAGAAGCTGCTTTACCAGTTCGGTTTTAGTAGGACCAGCGTTTTACTAGCTGTCGGTTAATGAAACTGAAATTACTCAGCAGTGAAACTGACAATTAAAAATACTAATATCAGTTGTAGCTCTATATTTCCGTTTGTAACTCCGATTCAATGAACTCTTCAACTCAGATTTGCTCTGAATGTAAGTGTTATTTTCGTGTTAAGTGTTTGTTTGAAAAATTCAGACAAGCAATAAAGCACACAATAATAAGCATATAATGGTTTTGATAAAACAATTTTTTTATTTAAAGAAAATATTGTATTCAGATTATCCGTGATTTGTCACGGGTTTGCGCTAGGTATATAAAAATAAATATCAAAACAGGAAATCTGTAATGAAACTCACCAAACACAAGAGCCTAGTCTCTTAATGGTGAAAAAAGCAATTATGATTGTTAAGTTTATAATACAGCGAGAACCTATAATAATGATGGCATATTTGTAAATAAATAGATAAAAAATAAATAAAAAAGATTTAACTCTGTTGCAGTAGTGGTGTTACAAATCACATCACGAGGAAACCATTTACACATTTTTTTTAGTTATATTAGATACTATTCAATTAAGAAACAAACCCAAGTTTAAAAAAAATGTTTATATGAGTTTTTTGTCGGTCTCCCGTCTAATTTTGCAGAGTACTGCTTTGTTCTGCTTACCAAATATAATAAGTAATTCTTATAAAAGCTACCCATATTTATAAAAAAATGATTTAACTAACACAATAAAAAAATAATGCATTGACAGGCCGGTGTGTAGCCCCAACTTACTATTCAGTAGTGTCCTACCTTAATAACAGAGAAAAACTACCTTATCACATCAGTGCAATCTAAAGACCCAAAGGTCCATTAAGTAAGACATCAGGGGCTCTGCCGAGGTTTAAACCAAATATGTGATAGTATAATAATATAGAGGGCAATAGTAGTAACTTTTAAAACATAATTAATTACCTTTTTAACAATATCATTACAAAACAATTCAGACAAACGTGCCATCATCAAAAAACGTTTAAAACCAAAATATTAACACTAAACTTAAATGATTTTCTAAGATAACTGGTTTTTACAGAAAATATTCGTAAAGCTCTTTAAAAGATAAACAAATAAAAAAAAGGATAGGGGTTTGTAAAATCATATCCTAATTAAGTGGTTTCAATGTGCTAGTTTCAATTGTGCAGTTTGATAGAAGCGGTAAACGTCGAAACAGCTGTCACAATTATAAAAACTAAAATACTTGCAAACTTTTATAATACTCACTAATTTTGATTTGGCTTAGTTAAAAAAATGGAGTTCTACGAATCAAATACGATAATGATAAATCCTAATTTCTTTTACATCATTTTATCTTAATTTCCAAATCAAGAGATGTCACAGACTGCGAAAAAGTTCACAATTTATTAATCTTAAATCAACCATAGTTATATTTTTTTTAAATTAAAATCGCTGCAGATATAAGGAAATCCGTATGTGTACAATATATAGTGCAAGCTGTTAGTTTAGCATTTCGACACAAGCGGAAATTAAAAATATTGGTCGTTCTGAAATATCTTAGATATCTTAAAATATCTCTTGTACAATGTACATCCCTCTATGTTTTAAACATTTTTTGTTTTACTTTTGTATTGTGCTGGTGTACTGTTTAATTATTTTCTTATTATGGAATACTCTTGATCGGGAGTATTCAATAAATGCTATGGTTGGTCAAATATCACTTTATGAGCACTTTATTATCGTAAAATAATAATAAATAAGTTCTATCAGAGGTTAGGTTATTCTGAGGAAGGGAAGTGACTGGAATTGAGCTGACAACCTTGGAACCTTATAGCATTAGCTGTTCTCGTCATCAATCGAGTACTACTGACATTCTGTCTCTTTCAAATGGTGTACCGTCATCTATAGAAATACCCTAAAACTACATTTACTGGATAATAATAACTTAAATCTACACACTCAACCGACATGTGGTGGGCGGTATCAAAACTACAACCAAATAACACTACAACTTTTGACTTATTAAGATATGATGATGGACACTCAAAGAATGTACGAACCATTGGCTAAAGAAGGTGGAGAAAGCGCATAGTCAATTTATTTATACCAAAAACATGATTGTCTTAGAGTCCAGCGATGTGTGCAAACTTTCCTGGGAAACGCTGTAGGTGCAGGTAAATCATTTTAAGTAGACCCTTGCTTATGTTGTGTTACAAAACAAAACAAAAAACAAAAAAAGAACGTTGTCTAAATGAATGGCGAGTCATTTAAATGAAGTTGTAAACGACGCTACGGACCTAATATCTTTTAGCATTTGAGTGTGTTAAACCAAATGTGTGTTAAACCAAATGTGTGTTAAACCAATGTTTGAATTTCAAATAAACAGTCTTACGGTAGAAAAGCACGAACGTTGCTTTGACTCGGTTGGTACATTTTTGCTTCCCAATGAATCTGATTGTCGGTTGTTCACCAGGCGACAGCAAAATTATTCCACAGTTACCGTTTATTTTTATCCTTGGTCCGAGTTTTTTTATCTCTGTGAATAAGTTCGCAAAAAGGAATTTGTAAAAACCGTCTACCGAAAGTGTTAAGCGAATGTCAGAGCAAAGTGAATCACAGGTCGCCGATGTGTTAGGGAGATTTAATTATCTCCAATCTACTTTTAAGGCTGTTGGAGATCCCATTTCTCGGCTTTTCGATTTACCCTAAAGAAATAAATATTCATTAAGCCACGCTTTGAATACTTAATAGAAGCTCTCGGCATTTTTCCATTGAAATCTTTATCGAATTGAAAGTTTTTTTTGTGCTTATTGGAATTCTGGGAAATTAAATATTTCTTCAATTATCTTCAGATTCTAAATAAATATCCCCCCTCAAGTTGAGTAGGAGACAGCTTCTTTTGATAATGCATTTTTAATATTTAAAACAATATATTTTTAATAATATTACAAGCGCATGTTGTAAGAGTAATATTTTTTTTTTTTTCAATTATGTAAAAAACATTAAACAATATTTTTTTTAAGAAAGACAAACATTCCCGGGTTATGAATAACATGACAATATTTGAAAATATCCTACTACCACCACAGTAAGCGGAAAATGTTACTTGTGTTGTAATGGAGGACTTAGCCGAGGAATTGAACACACTACACATGGGTGGGACACAAACGCGATGTCAACTCAGCCATCGACCGGTCAAATCAATCTTTTCACAAAACCAACTAAAAATCTCTTCCTACAACCAATTCTAAACTCATGTTGAAAGAGAAAGGGGCCTTTTTGGCCCGGAGCTCTGTATGCCATTTATTGAAAAAGTCAAAAGGATTCTAGGTGGAGATTTCAAAGCTCTATTGCTTACTGACCTGCGTGGATCTAGGAATATCAAAAAAAAGGTCTTGGGATCTTCCTGAGGTGTTTTTTCTCAAGGACATGAGTTTTAATGATATTAAAATGGATTCTGCTTCGTAGTTTTTGGAAATATAATAATGCTTTCTTGCGGATCTCTAACACACTTAATTGTAACCTTTTTAGACATATGGCAACTAACAAGGATTCTTATTTTGGAAAGGATTTTCTACACTTGATTTAAAAATATTTTGAAAAATTTTAATTCTTGCTAGAAATTTCTGTACAAAAAGCATTCAACTTTAATTCGGCTTTCATTCATACTTTCCCAGCAAATCTTCTTGATGTTATTTTTGCAGGTAAAGTTTTCTTTCTGGGGTCTCATTCTGAATTCTCAATTGGCTGAATTATTCTTACAATGTTAGTGCGTGCCGACCAGACAAGTCAAACTTTCTTTAACGAGACTTTTGTTTGCAATCTCTCTGAATGTTTAATGTGAATGGGCCGCCTGAAGAAGTGAGGGTAGTTGGGATAAATTGGAGCCTTTTAAAATCACTTACAAACCTGATATATCCAAAAACGTTTTCGTTTAGTCTAGCATTTCTCTTAACAGATGATTTAGATGAGGGTGCGGTAGTACTCTTTCTAAATAGGAGCAGACTGTAATATATGCAGGCTTCCATCGGGAGGGAATAGGGACATTGCTTCGACTGAAGGAAAACGATTGTTTTTCTTCATGCTCCCCCTTCGAAGACCATTTCAGAGCATCACTTCCAAAAAATATTTCAGAATGGGATAGAGTGACAAGATCTGAATAATCAGATACTTGTTTCGCTTCCTGGAGGTCATATAAAGAGAAATAAAGCCCTATATCAATAAGATATTGACGAAATCCGTCGTTAGTCATTTAGCGATATTTGCGAGCACGGTCAGAAATGATTCCTACAGATGGTAGAAAAAAGCCGCTACTTTTAGCGCGGCCTCCAAGATATCGGATAGGCCGTCAATGTGCACAACTTTTTGGATAGTGTCGTTTGTTATGCAAAATAGCTGGCTAGAAATGAGTGGGGATGAACTTATTAACGTTTTAGAACTGAAAGAAATCGTACACATGATCCATAGACTTAATTAATTCATCTATGACGTGATCAATTGATTCATTTTCACCAGCGAGAAACAAAAGTTGTGAGTGGTGACAATGACTCCATGAATTAACCTTTTTGTTGTTAAAAATTACATGCAGACTGCCAATGTATATTAAACTTATTATTTCAATTCAAAATTGTCAATTTATTAGTATTTTCAACTTTTACGTTGCCTTCCGACGTTTAGTAATTTCCATTCATAGACAGAGGTTGATGACGATTTGTATTATCAATGTGGGTCTGGGTATCATTAGTGCCATCGTGCTAGGGAAATCGGTATAAAATCATCGGTAAGTACGCCTATCAACCCTATATAGCAAAATTAATAATTCACTGTACTAGACACTCTAGTCCCAATTTCCTACCTGTCCCACATCCTTCGATCTTTCAATATACCACAATTGGGGACGAGATAGTACCGCTGTCTCCGGGCAGGATCTGTGCGGTAGTCAGAAAAAGAATTGTCTCCCTCACACGATTTGATGGATGTACAATAATACACTTTTATAAAAATGGTGCGGATTATTGTGTTGAATCTCAATCTTTTTGAGATTGTTAAATATTGGAAGAATAACTTGAAAATAAGTAATTTAAGTGATTTCCGGAAAATCCAAAACTGTAAATACTTCATTATCTAAAATAACGTAATGATAAGTGTGTTAGAAAATGATTTTTGATTTCTTGAATACCGTACCGTGATTTCGAGTTTATTTGTATGCGGTTTTAATATAAACGCTTCAATATTCATTCTCTCAATTTCAATTGTCATTCTTTCCCTACATGGCATAAACGCCATTTGACAACTATGTCACTTCATCTGACCCTGATTTAAATGGCTCCACTTTACAAGGCGAAAAATCTCAATTTATAAACTTTTTTAGTGTGAAAACGTGCCTTTAAAATACTGACACTTTCGACAGGGAATATTTTTAAAATAATATTTCAGAGTACTGGAGTTTTTTGAAAACTTACGCGGAGGCACTAAAAAGTTTTAATGGTCATACTTCCTAATGTCTTGATATATTATGTAATATATGTCGATTGTAGATGACGTGGTGTACTACTTCCAGCTGCTGGCATCCTCACAAGCACATACATATAGGAAATATTTAATACAAACATTCACGATATGCGATAGAGGCCTTAAACTTAATGCCATAATGTAACAATGATGGTTGATTGTGATTTTATATCTAATGAAAACGCCTCTAAAGTTACTAACACGTATATTTACAATCAGATTATAATAGCGATAGGCAGAATCGATGAGTCATCAATGATTTACTCGAAAGTTTGAGCATCGAAATATTTCGATTTAATGTCATGGACAAATCAAAAATCATCACACAGTCCGAGACAATCGTTTGGAACGTCATCAAACAGCAATAATATCTCGGATTGCTTGACAAACGAGATATTATTCTCATGGTAAATTGTGTTACGTACTACCTAATATGATTTGGGATAGTGCAATTATTCTTTGCTAATTGTCAAATGTTGGTATGTTAGGTATTAGATATTAGCTGTTTAATTATGATATTATCTATCAACCGAAGAAGCTACGAGTATGAGAACAACAATCATTTTTAAATGGGATTTAGGGGCGCCCGTGCATTTAGTTTGTATAAAAAGTGCCGTTTTAACTTATAATAAGTTTAGAAGGTTATTAAATTAAATAAAATGATTATTTTTACACTGTCGTTTTGTGAAAAATTACCTCGAGGGCGCTCCACAAAGAGTGAATCATAAGGTCGAATGTATGTATTTGTTGTGAAAGATGAAATCGGCCCGATACATAAATATTATTTTCATAAGCACTGGTTTTACCCATTTTCGCAAATGCAGTACTTACCTACCAAAATTTTGCCATACCAATCTACCATACTTTGTGCATGTGCCACTAAACTTCGATACTATTAAATTAATATTACTAAATCCTCGATATTATTGATCAGGCCAGACCTTTTTTGCAGGAGCTACTGGCCGGATATAAATAATAAAATAATAAGATATTTAATATTACATGCTCATTAATTTTGCGATCGTTTGAAAGTCGTCCTTCAACTAGCCCTTGGGAGAGTTCACCCTTATCCGCCCACTGTCGAAAATAAACCTCCTACAGTTGAGTGGGAGTTTCAAGGAAAATTCATCCCCAGCCATAAAACCTTTGAAATAAAAAAAGACCGTGGACAGTTCTTCCACCAGAAAATAGATCTAAATATGTTCTGGTCTTAAATTTGACATTTGAGTAAGGTTGGGTTATTTGAAACTTCGTCAAATTTGATTGACAGGCGAATCGAAAACCAAAACCATTTCGTGTTTGACATTTAAACGATTCTCGGCCCGTTTCAACGTGTGTTCAAATGTTTGTGATCAGTCGTAAGGCGTAGTATTATGACTAGTTGTAAACCCCCAATCTCATTAATCTATTTATATATTTTAAACATAATTAAAAACATCATAAAAATATCACCTACATCATGTACAAACTTTGCAATTGAAACTAATTGAAAAATATACATTGTGAGGTGAACGGTATATAGGAATGGATAAGTTAGGACTTAGAAGTCTATTAAAAAGCCTGACTATTTGGATCTGAAGAAAACAAAGAGTAAGCTATTGAAAGCAATTTCCGTTTCTCATCATGGCATTTATTTTTGTATCAGCTAAAATAATAATATTATTAATGTCATAATTTTAATGAATAAATACATTAGTATAAGAACAAACAAATATTAACTTCTGGTAGGCCACACAATAATTAAAAAAGAAGTTTGGGAACCTTTGGTATATGTTATTATTATTAACGTGCACTGTGTTCAGCATTGTGCGAGCATCAAACCGGTAGTGTGGGGGAGAATGGGGTGAGTTCGTCCGGTCATTAAATATTTACTCTGCGTACAAATGAAAATAATTTGGTTGAATTTTAATAATTGGTGCACCCTACTTGTTCCAAAAAAGTCCAAACATTATTCGTTTAATTTTGGAAACTTCGTTAAAAAGGTATGATATTTTGAGCACACACAACACATGAAATTTTGAAAAAAGGTTGACGCAAAAATGATTAGTGAGCAAATTCTGTACACAATAGATAAGCATAACTGAGGCCAAGTCAGAGCCGTGGTTAAACCAAATTTAGATTATTTTTTCCGATACATCATATTTTTAGTATTATTCAAATATGTGAATTATAAAAACATAAAAAAAGAAAAGAAAAAAACAACCTCTAAACTAGAATCGAACTCGAAACCTTACGCTTGCACTTATTTTATATTGCTGTTTTATTAATCATAAATAATGTTGGATTATGCTTCTTTTAAAGAATTGCGAATTCAGAGCTCAACTGTTGCGAATATCTGAGACAGGTCAATTTAAGAGTACCTACTCTACACACTAGGCATAAGGACCAATTTCAATGTCACCGTTCACAAGAAATTTTTGTAGCAATCTCGCCAATTTCTCCCACATATTTTGCAAATGAATATACCAATGATATCGACACTTTTAATGTAACAAACTCTATTAGAGTTTCACAATAATAAGTACTTGATCTAATAATAGAGTTAAATATATTTTTATACACATATTAGCTTAGAAATTGCGCTAACTATGGACAAAAAAAGAGCAGATAATTTATTTTATGATTGAAAACGAAAATCATTGTACCTACCTGCCGAACAATATTTTATTTTATCGGTGTCTTAGATAATATAATATTCTTTTGGGGCAAGTACTGCGAACTGATTTCAATTAAGAAAATCATATTCGTTATAATTCTAGTGATTTTTCAATCTGCTATCGGTTTTAACCCCAAAATAAATTAATTTCTACTGAAATGTCAACGAAAAATGTAAATTTCATTAAAAATAAATGGTGATTATATTAATAACGCCATAGAGTTGCGAAAAAGTTTCCCCCGTGAACAATGCAGGGGCAATCACAACACATCCATTAATTCCCTCGCGTGGCATTTTTGCCCCATATTTACTGAAGCTTTCGCCGGCTTCCCCCGGTTTCCCCAATCGCAGGAAGTTAATGTATTTAGCCACAGAACGCTGTCAAACATTGCCAGAAAACCGCTAATGAAAGCCATTTTCAATTATTTTTGCACGCTCGGAACAAATTATTGTGCGAAGCGCCGCTGCATGCTTCGTGTTTGCAAATATTTAGCCACCGTCGCCCGCTGAATTGTTGACTAAATATCCATTTTAATGACCCGTATGCAATTAAAAATCACATTTTAAACACACAGTAAAATAGGTGGTGATCAACGAAAAGCTTTGATTGTGATTTTGCTATCATAAATTAATTTTAACCCTTTATCCATTTAGATTTTCTTTTCAAATTGTTACGTATTATCTTCTACCTGTTCTACTTCTGAGGTGCCCATAATCTTGGATGATAAAATGAGGATTTTGAACTTTCGTTTTGTAATAGGCTCGTCTGTCATCTACCTATTGTCTGTCATCGCGAAGTGAAATTCAGTACTCGTAGATCAATAATTAACTACGTTTTTGTTATTTATTTATTTGAAATACCCCAAATTAGGCACAAGATGGTAACATAATACAAATATGAATTTGGTAGGCAAATCCTAGGACATTATGTTGGATAACAGGTTATATATGTATTCAGAAACGTTTCCAGAAATACGCCACATTAAGAAGTTTCGCTATATTCCGCTAAAGAGAACATGCCGTAATATGTATATAAATGCATAAATCAAACAAGAATTAAAAAAATCCCAACCAAGATTTGTACAAGGTTTCACACGAGTTCGATGAATTGCTTAGATTTCGAATTTATATCTGAATTCGATTCACGTACTAGGCAAATATATATTTTTGTTTAATAGTTGAATGCTTTTTAATCTGCATATCGCGCTATTGTAGGCAGGGAAGTTTGCATAGAAACTACAACAAATCGCGAATTTAGACAAAATATCATGGAATTAGAGAAAATAAAACGAAATTACAAAAAATATCACCAATTAGGATAAAATACTACGAAAACAGAAAAATGCGATTAATTTTCACAAAATAACACCAGATTAAACAAAATATCGCTAGATTAGAAAAAAATATCACGAGATTAGACAAAATATCACGACATAAAAGAAAATATCACGAGATTAGACAAAATATCACGAAATAAGAAAAAATATCTAGAAATTAGAAAAAAATATCACTAATTTTGACAAAATATCTGAAGATTAGAAAAAATCAGGAAATATGAACAGTTTCACGATTTTTATCGAAACATTACATGTTACGAGTATTTGAGTATTTTTTTTGGCAGGTCCCGAAATAACCTTTGCCGGAGTGATATAGTGAGCCGGGTGATATATCAAGTAACTGACAGTGACTCTCCCCGGAGAGGAGTCGTTGGCCCGGTTCACACCGCGCGAGTTAACTTTTGTTGTCTTCTTAGTGTTAAAAAAAAGAATATAACTTGTGGATGATTTATCCTTTATTAATTAATTTAAACAATACAACTTAAAATATGTAAGTACAATTTCAAAGGGAAACTATTAAGTGAACAATACGACAAGCAAGTGCTTGGATTCGATACACGGAATAGAATGTCGTCTGGAAGCTGGAGTTGGGGTTTATATAGTCCATGCTGGTGCGGTGGAGTGGGGCGTCGTCTTCCTATTTTCGGGCTGCGTGTCAAAGCGTCAATGTGTCATTCCGATAATGGGGTTATTGTACCAGTGCACGTGGAACACGTGGTCTTTCTTAAATCGATCCTTTGTTTTGGGATTGCTGCGCGTGTGGCCGCGTGTTGTTTTAAGTTCATCTAAATGTTCGTTTGTTTATTAATGGTCTTCTCCAAGTAGCCGTAGAAGGGTACGTGTTGGTATGTCGTTTCAGGGATTGTGATTAGAGTATATCGTCCCGGTGATTGTCCTTGTCCGGATGCAACTGCTATCCATAAACTATTAAGGTTTAATAGTTTATTTTAGGCGAGATGAAGTGCTGGTTGTAATGGGCGTGCTGCGATGTCTTCCTGTAGGTGAGGGTCGTCTTGGGTGGTTAACTCTCCCCCCCTAAAATTGAAACTCCTTCGCACTGTGAAGAGTTTATATCTTCTCCAAAGGATATATCCGATGGCCGTAATTATCAAGCAGCTGGTAAGTGTGATGTGTATAGTTCCTTCAAATCCCGTCGTGGTGGTAGGGATATCGAATTCTCTGCGTGGTTCTTGTATTTCATCTACATGTAGGATGGGTAGTTTTAGTACATGTAATTCTTCCTTTGAATATGTGATGAGTAATGTTTCTTGGTTAACGATTCTTCCCATATTGAAGGTTTTGCCTTGTATGCTGCACTCGTCATTTGTTACAAGTACAGATTTGGAAATTACTATATTTTGTTGGTGTTGAGGGCATTGTGCTTGTAATGCTGTTGGTTCGTTGCGAAACAGGTACATCATATTATCTCCAATGACATGTGTATATTCTTCTGGACATATAATCTGGCGTAGACTACAGTTTTGTTCGCTGTGGTTTTCTAGTACGGTAGTTGTGCAGTCATCAATAGAGTTGAGTTCCTTGTTGCATATGCTGAGGCTGTCTGTAATAACTTGGCACTTGTGTGCATTATACATCTGCTTTCCATCTCTCAATAATCGTCTCGGTAGGAGGTGGGGTTGGAAACATTTATTGTTAGTTTTGGAAATGATGGGAATTATTTCGTTATACATATAAACGGTGCGTTCTACTAAAGTTAGGGAGAGAATAAAGTGTAAAGTTTGTTTAACTTTAACGAATTTAACTTGCAAAAAGCGTTGAATAATATCAAAATCTTTAGAAGGTAGTTGTTCAGGATTTACATGTGAAATAGATTCCATAAATACCTTCGGTTTTATAATGCTAGGGTGGTACATTCCATGAGAGGCAAACGTGATAGCTTCCGTAATTCTAGTTATTAACTCGGTAATAGTTTCCGTCTGATAAATCAAATGTGTAATCAACAAGTCTGTTTTATCTTCATAATGGTCATGGCTCATTTGAGACCAAAGTACCAATTGATTATGTGAAATATTTTTTAGTTTGCCGTAATAATCCTCCAATGTTCTTGAACTCAACGAGATTCTCTTTTCATTTATATTTTGGTTAGTTTCAATTCGTTGCACTAATTTATCCAAATCATTATCATCTAAGTTTCCCGTAATTCCTTTAATTATTGAACCGAGTCCGTTTATTAGGCCTCTTTTATTCCTATTTATAACTAAATTATCAATTATCTGATTATTATGATCTATTAAATATTTCAAACGTTCTAATCCTACGTGTGGTAAGGTTACATTGTTACATTTTATAAGTTTATCGTAATTAATTCCTAGTTGTTGCGATTGTTCAATTAGTTTAGATAAATCTAGGGTATGAATGACGTGCCACTGTCCTTCGACGGCTCGTGCATTTCCCAGGGACGCGACGATGAAGTGCTCATTGTCTGCTAATTGGCGGATCCGTAGCGCTTGCGTCATGGCCGTCAGCCTGAAACAATTTAACACTGTCTTTGTGAATTGTTGTTAGGCCTCTCAGACTTTTATATTCAAGTACATTATGTGGTAGTATTTTAGTAATAGTGAACGGTCCTTTAAATTTATTTTTATGTTTACCCCGTGCGGTAACCTTTATAAGTATCTGTTGTCCCACGGACATTTCTTGCTGCGTACGTGTTTTGTTTACTCGTTCGCGTGTTTTATTTTTTGTTTTATGCTGTAAATCATGTATCAATTTTTTGAGTTCTTTACATTGATTTGCGTGGTCGGCTACGTAGCTTTGGGTAATCACACCATTAGGTTGTGGTACTCTGTTCCCATGACAAAAGTGTACCTCGTTTGGTGTATGTTTAGTTACACCGTGTATGTTATTATTATAAGCATTCAAGGCTAAATTAATTTGGGTTTCGGATGTTACGTTCGGTATTGCCGTGCGTATTAATCTCAATATTTCTGTCAGAGTGGAGTGAAAGCGTTCTATATCAGCTTTTGATTGTGAATGACCAGTAGTAGTCACATGTGTTTTAATATTGTACGTTTCTAATAACTCTCGTGTCGTAGTGGACGTGAACGTGGTTTCACGATCTAAATGTATTTCTTTCGGTATACCGATTAACGAAAATATTTTAACAAGTATTTCACATATGGCGACATTGTTGTCGACAGTGATTAAAGTACAAGATGCCCATTTAGAGAATCTATCTACAATGGTTAAGAATTTTTGACGTCCGAAATGGTAAGTATCAATCTGCCATATTTCCATTGGACAATTGGGGGTAACGGTAGCCTCTAATGGGGCAGACTTTGGGTGTCTTTCGTATTTAGAGTTTTGACATATTATACATGTTTTTAAAAAATCTTTTATTTTGGTCCGCATGTTATTGAAATAGTGCGTCCGTTTTATTTTACTAAGTAAGGCATCTAGGCCCATATGACGTTGGTTCTCGATATGCGTCGAACGAATTACTTCTTTTTGTTCTTCTAAATTTATGGGTTCAATCTTAACATTTGTGAAACGTATTAATTTTAACGAGTTCTTATCAATATTTTTTCTATAGCATTCGCTTAAACACTCATATAGTCTATCATTATTTATAATTACTGCGTATTTATCCTTATCTAAACATGTTTTAATCAATTTTAAAAATACCGCTTCCGCATTTGCTAAAGGAATGCACCATACAAGGTCCGTACCTTTTTCTTTAGCTCTTAAACTATTCTTCTCAATATCGCTTAATTCGATAAAAATCCTATTCATACGCGGGGGTGGGTGTTCGTTACGAATTGGGATTCCACCCTCATGGTCATCCACATTGCTATGCACGGTGTCAGTGACACTCTGGGCACCCGAGGTGGCTTCTACTCGTAATGAATCGTGCTCCTCACCGTCCTCACTATAATGAATTTCGACCCTTGAAAGTGCGTCGGCTACATGATTATTACAACCTCGCTTATGTCTAATTGTATAATCATATTCTTGGAGTTTAAGTCTCCACCTAGTAAGTTTAGCATTGGGTTCTTTCAATTTGGTTAACCATACTAACGGTTGATGATCCGTTTCTATAATAAAATGTTTACCATAAATATACGGACGGAATTGCTGGAGGGACCATAGTATACCAAGCAATTCTTTTTCCGTCGTATTATACTTGGTTTCCGTTTTCGACAGTGTCCTAGAAATATAGGCAATAGGTTGAGATTTTTGGCTCAACACAGCCCCCAGAGCAATGTTACTTGCATCTGTGGTTACAGTGAATTCTTCGTTAAAGTCGGGATATTTTAATATTGGGGCATTCATCAGTAATTCTTTACATAGCCTAAATGCATTTAGAAACTTTTCGTCTTGGTTATTTATTTTTACGTTTTTTCGGGTACATTCTGTGAGTGGTTTCGTCACTCTGCTTAAATTTGGGGCGAATTTACGGTAGTAACCGATTAGTCCTAGAAAAGATTTTATATCCCTGACTGTCTTTGGTAAGGGAAATTTTCTTATAGCATCAAGTTTTGCGGGATCAGGTTGCAGTCCATCACCATTAAGAATATGGCCTAAGAATTTAATTTCTTCCTTGACAAATTCACATTTATTGATATTTATTTTTAAATTTGCTTCCCGCAGGGCGTTGAAAACTATTTCTAAGCGCCTGAGGTGTTCTTCTTCGTCGTTGGCATATACTATAACGTCATCTAAATATACCAAACATATTTTCCCTATGTATTTACGTAATACATTATTCATCATACGCTGAAATGAAGCAGGAGCATTTTTTAATCCGAATGGCATTCTAACAAATTCGTAGTGTTGATTAGGAATAGTGAATGCTGTCTTTTCTATGTCTTGATCGGACATTTTGATCTGGTGGTACCCACTTGTCAGATCTAAAGTTGAAAAGTATTTATTACCATGTAACTGTGAAAAAATGTCTTCGATGTTTGGGAGCGGAAACTTGTCACTACGTGTCTGTTCGTTGAGTTTCCGATAGTCTATGACCATCCTCCACTTTTTTATACCCGATTGGTCGAGTTTTTTCTCGACGATGTGGACAGGGCTTGCCCAAGGCGAATCGCTTGGTCGGATGATTCCATCCTTCAGAAGTTGAGCGACTTGTCTTTCAACTTCAAGCCTCTGTTCGTACGGTAATCGATAAGCGCGTTGATACACGGGCTCTTCTTTAAGTAATTTTATTTCATGTTTTACATGAGGTGAGCAATTAACTACCAGTTCTTCAGAGAATAAATCCCTATTTTTCTCCAATAACTCATCAAGTTTACTCATATCCATTACATGGAACAACTGAACTTGTTTGGTTGGAGTTTTTAAAATATTATTTGAGTTGTTTAAAATTAATGTTGCATTCATTAATTTTAACATATCTATTCCCATTAACACATCGTATTTATGGGAAAAGTCAAAAATATAAAAACGCATTTCAGCATTATTATTGCCGAATACTTTTCTCCAAAATGGCGTCACGACTGTACCTCTATGGGCGGTCGTAGAGTGCGCTGTTTGTACAGTAAACTCTTCATTTATATATCTACAGTCACGAAACAATCTATTATATACATTTTTAGTCATGAATGATTTGGAGCTTCCCGTATCAATCAGAATTTTCATATTTAATGGCGCTACTATATATGGTAGGCCATTATTGATATGATTCAGGTGGATTAGGTTTCTCGGGGAGATTCTTGGTCTTCCCAAAAATCCGGCCGTTCCTGATCATTGCTGTCGGTATAGAATAGCTCCTGCGCCGTACGTCCGTTGCCGAGGTCGATGACCGGGCCTTTAGGAGGTCGGGACATTGGGGCCGTTCTCATACTGACATCACCGGCACGTGTCTGGTGCGTATTAAAATTGTTGTTGTTATTTCCGTGCCACGGGCGGTTTTGTCCGAACTTATTATTATGCGTCTGGTTATTATTATGCCACGGTTTATTATTATAGTTATTGTGATTAAAATTATTATGTGGTTTGAACGAGCTTTGCGTTTGCGGAGTAAAAGGTTTATTTGATTGTTGTCCTGGCCGCATAAAATTAGATGGTCCTGCTTGTGGAAACACAAGATTTTGTTTAGACCGCTGGTGGAGCTCGCCATGGGCCTCCAACATTCTTATTTCTGTGCACAGGGCATCATAATTTTTTGTTAAGTTTGCGCATTTAATGTGCGTTGGCATGAGGTTTAATAAAGTATTTCGAGCCGTATCTTTGTATGGTTCCATCAATATGTGAGCACTAGGCCCTCCATATTGATCGGAAATTTTAATTTTAATCGAAAAGAGAATTTGGTTGATCTCATGGATCGTTGAGGAGAAATCCTTCTGACCGCGGTTGAAGTTTATCAATTCTGTTTGTAATAACGTCACAGACTTATTGTCCCCACATTCATTTTTCAATGTTTCTAATATTGTTTCAATATTGTTATCATGATCGCTCATGAGAATTACGTGAAGTGCTTTCCCACGTAATCTTGAGATTATTTTCTCAACATTATTTGGCGTATTGCCGTTTCGAGTAATATACCCCCTGGCTGATTTTATAAATAAATTAATATCTTGGGGAGAGCCACTGTACTCCAATATCGATTCCGAGTATTGGGGAGCGGGCCTCTCATTTGGCTGTGCCATTTTAATAAATTAGAAATATACGAAGTGACTTTTAATTAAAAAAAAAAAAATAGTTTTCTCTCTAACCTTTTGGATAAGGAAGGGAAGGGATCTATCGTACGTATGGGATAGACGATCAATTGAAAAATGTACTCACAGAAGTATTGATGCGATGATCTTCATTGCCTAGTTAACGAATTTGTTTGGTGTGTGGTCCTCTTCGCGTCGAGATATTAAAGAATATCTAAGAAGTCCTGGCTACGGCCAAGTTTAACAGCTTCTTCGAAATGACCCACGTACTGGGCGCCAGTTAACTTTTGTTGTCTTCTTAGTGTTAAAAAAAAGAATATAACTTGTGGATGATTTATCCTTTATTAATTAATTTAAACAATACAACTTAAAATATGTAAGTACAATTTCAAAGGGAAACTATTAAGTGAACAATACGACAAGCAAGTGCTTGGATTCGATACACGGAATAGAATGTCGTCTGGAAGCTGGAGTTGGGGTTTATATAGTCCATGCTGGTGCGGTGGAGTGGGGCGTCGTCTTCCTATTTTCGGGCTGCGTGTCAAAGCGTCAATGTGTCATTCCGATAATGGGGTTATTGTACCAGTGCACGTGGAACACGTGGTCTTTCTTAAATCGATCCTTTGTTTTGGGATTGCTGCGCGTGTGGCCGCGTGTTGTTTTAAGTTCATCTAAATGTTCGTTTGTTTATTAATGGTCTTCTCCAAGTAGCCG
The DNA here is from genome assembly GCF_061612785.1 of Hesperophylax consimilis. Taxonomy (NCBI): domain Eukaryota; kingdom Metazoa; phylum Arthropoda; class Insecta; order Trichoptera; family Limnephilidae; genus Hesperophylax; species Hesperophylax consimilis. The sequence continues at coordinate 33,251,182 of NC_142842.1, forward strand.
TAGAAGGGTACGTGTTGGTATGTCGTTTCAGGGATTGTGATTAGAGTATATCGTCCCGGTGATTGTCCTTGTCCGGATGCAACTGCTATCCATAAACTATTAAGGTTTAATAGTTTATTTTAGGCGAGATGAAGTGCTGGTTGTAATGGGCGTGCTGCGATGTCTTCCTGTAGGTGAGGGTCGTCTTGGGTGGTTAACTCGCGACAGAAACATTTCCACGTTCAATTATTTACTTCGAAGGGATATTCTAATATTCTGATGGACAGTGGCCGATATGATGTACAATATTTTAGTATTTACAAAAACTTTACATTGTTGTATTATTATTTTAAGCATTTTTTGGCTGGCACCGCGATGCTATGCCATGAAAGTTTCATCCGTTTTCTTTTTAGGGTAGATAAAAATGATATTTTTATTATTATTTTTCGGAATAACTTATTGAGTAAAACCTCAAATTATAATATTTAAATATTGAAGACAATATTAGTGATTTTTAAACGCAAATCTGAAACAGAAAAATCAGAAAAGGAAACGGTCAGATGTGACCGTTTCCTTTTCTGATTTTTCTGTTTCAGATTTGCGTTTAAAAATCACTAATATTGTCTTCAATATTTAGATATTTTTATTAATATTTCTCCACAGAAAATCGAAAAACCACGATAAATTTTTGTATCAAAATTCCTTCGAATACGTATGGTGATATTTTTTTATATTTTTTTTATATTTATTATATAAGTACATTTTTGTTTATTTGTTACAATATATGATCAAATATTTCAATACTCCTCTTCCATAGAAGCATTAGCTTGTGGCTGGAAGAGGAGTGTACATTGTTTTATTACAATAAGTAAGTAATTAAAAATAAAATTATTTTGAACTTATTTGAAGAGAGTTGTTCTTAAGATTAATTCAATTGGAAACATTTTTATTTTTTGTAAGTTTGTCTTTAAAATATTATTATTATTATTATTTTTTTTAAGCTTCCGATTTTGTTGTCCGGGTTAAATCTTCCCCATAGGAAAAACTAAGCCCTTCCACTCACTTTTCCACAAATGATCAGCTAGTCAATCAACACTATGTAAGTGCATTATATAAGTAAAATAAATACAAAACAATACAAGAACAACAACACGTCAACTCACCAGATATCAAATGGGAAAAAAATTCACCGTCTCCAGATATTTTCATATCAGAGGGTTCGGCTCGGTAGAACTTCTAAAGCTGGGTCCAGACATGTTCTTTTGTCCGTACCGTACCTCCGTTTCGTACCAGCGCCGCGATCCAAAAACTCTGGACGCATCATCTTTTGTCCGTACCGTACCTCCGTTTCGTATCCGCGTCGCGATCAAGAGCATCCATCTTCTTCTTCATATCGTCGACACCGCACTCCATTTCGAAAGACAGTTCCTCCCATGCATCTTGCTTTATATTTTTATTGTAATAATTCCTGTTTCCGGGATCCCACAGAACTTCCCTGGCCCTATATCCATCGATAAGCTTCACAATATTATAGTTATCCCACTGCATTTTTCACGCTGATTCGGGTAGTGACAGAGAACACGACCAATGCACGCCGCGAACACGTCCAGACTGGCGCAGACCCGTACCGTATCGCCTTTGAACGGGTCGAAAAACCGACTCGCGATGGATCGGAGCGTACCTCTATCCGTATCGAGACGTCGTACCACCGTACCGTACCGAACGGGCGTCCAAACTAGCGTTCTTGATCGCGACGCTGATACAAAACGGAGGTACGGTACGGACAAAAGAAAATGTCTGGACCCAGCTTAACAGGGCCTATAAATGGAGAGATAGGATAGAGATTGATCGTTTTTGTGGTTTGTGACACAACCACACAAGCGTTTTTGTCTGGCTTGTGCACTCAGCCAGGCCCCGCTACTTTTGCCGGCCGGAGGAATCCCGCCGGCCCACTGAACAGGCGCTCGCGCCCACCCAACTGCCTTTATCAAGGCAATCTTTCACGCAAAACACTCAACTTACGAAGATCCACGCTGGCCCCCACAAACCGCCCGCAAGCACCCGAGACGTGCTCCCTTTTTAAGAGGAGTCACCGTTCGACACAGATGACCATGTTCCCGACCCGGATGCTCCCCATTGACCACGAGGACTCCCCGGTCGTGGTACCGCCCGGCGCTCGCCAAATTGCGCATCGCACTAAGACCGGGACCGTGCGCCTTACGGTCCCCGCACCACAGCCCCGCCCCGAGGACCCAAGGACCCGGAGACCATCCACAACCACGGCTCCCACGACGCCCGACGCCACCGAGATGACGGAGCCCGTAGCAGGCCCCTCTTGGGCAGCAGGACCCAGTCCTGCCCCCACGCGCCCCCCGATAGGCCCAGCGTCGGCCTACGTGGCGCCCCCGAGACCGCAGCAGCCGATGGAGACGGCTGCCCCCCAGGATGGAGGCTGGACGAGGCCGTCCAACCCCGTGAAGAGGCCCATGTCCCCACGGGGACCACAACCGCTCCAGTGTGGCAACCGTTTTGAAGAGTTGCCCGAGGTAAGCGAAGGCGCTGGCGCGCCGCGTATAAAGCGTGCCAATACTAATACATCTTTCTCTCCCGCAGGTACCGGCAGGAGAAACCGCGTTCCCCCGGTTGTGATGACCCTGGGGAACATGACGCACGCGCAGATCACAGCTGCGGTGCAAGGACATCTGGGAGCTGGTAAGCTCTTCACTTTCAGATACAACAGGGGCGGCACGGCTAACATCTTCGTGCGCACGATGGAGGACCACCGCGCCCTTACCAACGGGCTGCGAGCGGAGGCTCGCGGCTTCCACACGTTCACGGCCGAAGCGGAAAAGATGAAAAAAGCCGTCATCAAGGGCCTGCCGCTCGTCGAAGTGGAAGAAATAAAGGCAGATCTGGAATCGCAGGGATTCCCAGCTGTGAAGGTGGTCAAGATGACCGCCTCAATTGAGTATCCCCTATACTTAGCACACTTCAACAAGGAAGTCAACATGGGACAGCTGCGCGCGGCCGTCAAATACCTGTGCCACTGCCGCATTCGCCTCCAGAAGCACAGGAGCAACCATTTACAGCACGGCACCCAGTGCTACAGGTGCCAAGACTTCGGGCATGGGTCCCGAAACTGCTCGCACACAGCAAGGTGCGTAAAATGCTTACTGGAGCATGCTTCGGCAGAATGCCCCAAGAAGACAAGAGATGAGCCCGCCGCATGCTACAACTGCTCAGGCCCGCATCCCGCCAACTACAGAGGCTGCCCCAAGCGGGTAGCGTACGTCGCCTCAATACAGCAGCGACCTGCCAGAAGGGCCCAATGACCGCCGGCAGAACAGAACCCGAGCAGGCCACCTCCTCAGCCGAGGACGGATGGACGCACATGGGCCAACGTAGCCGGAGGCACCGCCCCCGCCCAAGAGCAGCGCGAGACCGCGCCGCACCCACAGCCACGCCCCCAGCCCCGCCCGCAGCAGGAGCCCGCGCGCGCGTCCACCTCTTCAGAAGACAATCTGGACTTGATGGCCCTGCTCCAAGGCCTCCTGAGGATGCAATCACAGCTCGCCCGCTGCGCAACAAGAGCAGACAAGCTCGTCATCCTGATTGAGCTCCTAGACACCCTCGATGCCTAATACCGAGACGGTGAAAGTCCTCGTATGGAACGCATTTAGCGTGCGCAACAAGACAGACGAACTGCTCGCTTTGGCAAACGAATTACACACCGACATTATTCTCCTATCAGAATCTCACTTGAATCCAAGCGTACCGCTGAGAGTGCAAGGTTTCGAGATTTATCGTGACGACCGACAAGGAAGATCAGGCGGAGGAACCGCAATATTCGTTCGGCAATCTATGACGTCCACAAGAATCCCCACTCCGAAGTTGAAGTACGCCGAAGCCACGATTATCGAAGTCACCATAGAGGGTAGAGCGCACACCATCATCTCCGTATACTGCACCCAACATAACCTAGTGAGAGAAGATCTCAATAAATTGCTCAATCTGGGACCGATTGTTGTGATGGGAGGCGACTTGAACGCCAAACACAACTATTGGAATAACTACAGAGGAAATGCGAACGGAAATACGCTCTTTACACACATGCAGACAAATACCTATTCGATAATGGCGCCCGACAGACCTACGTACTACTCGCAACTATCTAGATATCCGAGTACACTGGACATAGTACTCGAGAAAAATGTCAAGACAATATCTCCACTGCGCACACTAGACGAACTGTCTTCGGACCACCTGCCCGTGAGCTTTACTATAGGCGGCACAACTTCAAGGACCCCCAGAAAACAGCGCAATTACAAGGATGCGAACTGGGAAGGATTCAAAAAAGAAGTCAACGAACGAATTCATCTCACTTCGGGAACTCTGCGCTCGCCACAAGAAATCGACGCAGCTACAAGCACTCTCACAGAGATTCTTCAAACAGCACAAGATACACACATTCCTCTCAAAGAAATACACCCATACACGATCAAGCTTCCCGAGTACGTTCTATCGCTCATCAAGGAGAAAAATCGCCTGCGACGCATGTTTCACCGCACACGCGACGAATATTTCAAGACAGCGTATAACTGCCTGCAGAGGGAAATCAAGACCGAAATCGCAGAACTCAAGCGCGAACTTTGGGACAAAAAAGTCGCATCACTCACGCCGAAGGATAATTCCCTATGGAAAATGGCAAGCGCGCTGCGACATAAAGACTTCACAATCCCCCCGCTACAGAAATTGAACGGCCCCGGGACGGCGCTTTCGCTACAAGAAAAAGCTGAAACACTCGCCGACGGATTCGAGAGAGCCTACGCCGCTACAGACGGCCTTTCCGACCCGGCTACGGACCGGATCGTAGCTGACTCTCTACGAGACTTGAGGGAAGCGGAGCAGACAAACGCTGAAGATATTCACTTTGCTACGCCAAGCGAGATTGCTGTCACAATCAGGCGATTGAGAACAAACAAGGCGCCGGGAAGCGATCAAATTCACAACATTTTACTCAAACATCTCCCTCAAAAAGCCATCATCTACACAACAAAATTGTTCAATGCCTGCCTGATGACCGGGCATTTCCCCCAGATTTGGAAATCGGCGACCGTGCTGCCTTTCGCAAAGCCGAATAAAGATAGAACGCAGCCGACAAGTTACCGGCCGATTAGCCTATTATCTACGCTGAGCAAGGTATTTGAACAAATTATACTCAACAGGCTTGTATCACACCACGACGACAACAAAACGTTACCCGACGAGCAGTTCGGCTTCAGAAAGAGGCACTCCACGACCCATCAACTCACCAGAGTAGCGGAATACATCGCAAGAAAATTTAACGAACATCGCTTCACCGCCGCTGCGCTCATCGACCTAGAGAAGGCATTCGACACCGTATGGATAGACGGGCTCGTGCATAAACTGCACCGCACTAACACGCCCATATACCTAACGAGACTGATACAGGAATACCTAAAGAATAGATCGTTCAGAGTGTTCATAAGGAACGTGCTATCTTCAATGCGCGAGATTCCAAAAGGCGTGCCGCAAGGAAGTTTACTTGGACCATTTCTCTTCATTCTGTTTACCTTCGACATCCCCCGAGACGAGAGATGCAATCTGTCTATCTACGCAGATGACGTCAAACTATACGTTTCCTCGCTGAAAGCGAATATGGCCGCTATTTACCTACAGAGGGCGCTCGACGCGCTCGTAGAATACTACAAAAAATGGCGCCTGAAACTGAACGAGGCGAAAACTGAAGCCATCATGTTCACGAGAAAACGTGTAAACAGAACACCTGACTTTAACATCGAAATGGGAGGACACAGCATAGAATGGAAAGATGAAGTGACATATCTGGGCCTGACCATGGACTCCCGCCTCAACTGGAAATCTCACCAAGCGAAGATGCACACGCGCACGCGACAAGCGATCGGCATGATGAAGCCAATTTTCAATAGACGGAGTCCGCTACTTCCCAAAACCAAACTCCTCGTCTACTACTCGCTCATTCGTCCAGTACTCTCGTATGCGATTCCCGTATGGAGCAGCATCTCACACTCAGACCACAAGAATCTACAGACACTTCAAAATCTCTGCATTAAAATCACATACAACACGAGACTCAGAACAAACTTGAAGAGATTACACGAACGAGAACAAATTCCAACTCTATACGAATTCACACACAGACTGACTGAACGCTTTTACAAATCACTCACACTTAGTAAAAATCAACTAATACGAGACATAGGACAATACAATGCTCCGAGCGACCTGACATTCAGATACACACATAGACTACCAAAACACATCCTCATGGACCATGACCACATATGGCACATACCAGAACTAGACGCGGACGAATAGCGAGCAGTAGGTATTTCCTAAACTCCCGACCTTCTTCCCAAATATATAATGTTTATATATCTATTTATATATTTATATAATATTTTATAATTTGTATGTATATGTATGTTTATTTTCTATCTTCCCATAAGTATATATTAACATAAAAACAGACACACACACACACATCTCAAAAATGCAGGACATCATATACCGATGTTACTGAAGGCCGCAAACGTTTCAAGTTGACGTTCGGCCGCTCCTTCCTGGGTAAGGTTTTCTGCGATTTTCCTTACTCCCAACGGCAAATGCGGAAGGACTCCAACAAAAGGGCGCAGCCAAAATTTCCTCCCCATTCCCAACACAACACAAACAGACACGTATGTAGTATATGGCCGCTGTAGGTCGCCGCTGGTGCTGATGCTGGATGATGATACATGCAATTTTAGTAGGGTTTTTAGGTAACAATTTTTTTCCCTACCGAGAAAATACAAGGCCTCTAAGTCTATAAAAGCCAGGTAATATTTGAATAAACCCATATGAGGTAAAAATTGTGAGGCGCATATGACGCCGTTCTATTTGTATAAAGAACATTAACTTTAAATTCAGTAAATTTAAATGATTCACCACTTCATGGAATATAAGAATCTAGAAAATAAAAAAAAATAAAAAGGGCCTATAAATTTTACTGATCCCTCAACATAAATATTTAAAAAATCTTTTGTTATCCTACATGTATTCAAAATGACCGACTTTTGCATCTTTATATATAAATTTTTTGATAGATCTAATACGCCTAAATTTTTAATTAGAGAGCTAGGTATAATACCAGTAGCCGAAATAACGAATGGTAATATTTTTATAGTCTGAGATGCCAAATTCTTTTTATTTCATTTCCTAAATCTGTGTATTTTCTTATTTTTTGGCTAACAGATTTTTGAATATCAATATTAATATTATTATTATTATTATTATATATTGAGATATAAAAATATATACTTATCATGATGAGAATTATTCAAAAGTTGTATGAATATAATATGCAGTATTTTTACTGTTGTAGTTACAGAAAATAATAGTAATATATAGTATACAATCTGATCTAAACAACCTACACAACCTAACACAGTCATTCTTTATAATATGTTATCGGCGAGCAATACCTAATCCCATTGGCTAGGAGCAAAAATATTGTATCTCCACTTCTACATGAACAATTAGTTAATTTTTTTAATCTCTTACATTAAAATTTCGTATTTATCTACGTGTATACGTCTACATCTTTGGATGTATGTAGGTTAGAGATGCCATATTTTAACACAAGAAGATTCTCTTTTGAAGTCTGTGCTCCAAACATTTAAGCCTTATATTGATAAACTGGAGGTCTATCATGGATGATCGATAAAGCCCTACATCAATACGATATTGACTAAATTCGTCATCTATGGTCAGTTAGCGATATTGCGAGTATGGTCAAGATAATATATATCATAGAGAAGATAATAATAGTAAAAGTATCAGATAAGCTTCGGTTAACCGTCAATGTATACTCTTTTTTAGAAATCTAGTTCGTTATGCAAAATTACTGGCTTTTAAACGAACGGTGTTGAACCAAGGAAGCACTTTTAGTTTTAATTTTTTTTAATTTTTTCAACACCTTCAGTGTTGCCACCGTACATCATTTTCTTCTTTATTGTATTATCAATATCGTTCTGGCTATCAACAGCGCGATCGTACTCCTGAAAGCGGTGTAAAAACATCGGTAGTTACACCCATTGATTTCATATTGATAAACATCTGACATTTAAACAACAGGTAGAAAAATTAAAAGCAAAAATTATCCCACTAATTGGTGTATTTGGTAGAATTGCCCATTTCCTACCAACAGATGTAAAGAGGAGCTTATACTTTAGCTAAATCCAGTCCCATCTAAATTATTTAATAGAAATATGGGGAAACACATACATTACATACCTAAATGATTTACTTACAATACAGAACAAAGTTATTAAAAAACTCTTCAATTATAACCCTGACACTCCCACAAAAAAACTATATCAGGAAATGAAACTTTTGAAAATAAGAAAATTGTACGAATACAACATATTATGCCTCCTAATCTACGAAATCCAAAATGGACTTATACACACAAACACAACATTTAAACAAACGTCACAAGTACACGAACATTTTACTAGGCAATATAACAAATTGTACACACATGCTGTAAGGACTGAAAGTGGCAAAAGAGGCATTGGCCACGAGGGTGTACAAATATACAATCTCCTTCCAGATAACCTTAAAACGTAGAGTGTAAATGTATTTAAAAAAAGTTTTAATCTTAAGTTATTAGAACAAAATTAGAAAACTACTTATTTAATGTTGAATGTACTTATTTTAGTTTAGAAAGTGAAATGTAAAATTTCTTTTAACTTAATAAATAAATAAAAAATAAAATCAAAATAAAGTAAGAACTAATATTTTATTTCGTCTAAAATAAAACATTGCGCAATAGTTTTCGCATGAAAAAAATACAGTGTATTCACGCTATAATTTTCGATTCTATGCGCTAAAGTAATATTCTGTGCAACATTCACTAAGCTGTAGTAATTTTTGGCTGGTTACAGTACAGTTCTCATCACTGAACCGACACGGAGCGTCCGGCGGTGTCGGTGGTCAATCAATACATTTCCAATCTAAAATAATCGGTAAACTTATTCAGGGATAGTTCGTCGGAATCGATACCACTTTCCCAAAGGGTTTTGGGATTGCTACCAGATTTGTTTTGATTATTAATTGGAGTCGAGTTGATGAGATATACTGTACACCTTTGTAGATTTAATTCTATTTTAATTTCGAACTAAGATGCTCATAGTTGGAATTGATTCTACTTTTTAAAATTGTTTTCAAAGTTGACAACAAAATTTGTTTTTCATTAAATATACTAATTTCGGTTGACTGTGCATTAGTACTGCGTGGAATCTGGTTCGATACCTAAACTCAAATTTGCTATGAATCATTATATTTAAAAAAATTGGAACTGATTGTTTGAAGAGTTAAGAAAAGCGATAAAGTACCTACAACATAATATTCTTTAACAGAAAAATATTTTATTTCCCATAGAAAAATATTAAAGTGATTTGTCGAGAATTTAGACTTCTTTAGTTAATCAATCTTATGATTACAGACGAAATTTCGGTTTTAAAAAAAATTGGGAGTCGATAAATATAACAATAGTTTGCTCAAGCCTTTTGCCAAAATACTTGTTTTGGTTGTGTGTCTGTCTTGCGTAACACTTACTCAATGAACTAAAATTTTCTTTGAATGTAAATGTCATTTCAATTTTCGAGTTTGAATTTGAACTAATTATGTAAATAATTCAGATAAGCGATAAAGTACTTACCTATTATGATAATATTTATAACAGAGATTTTTTTAAATATAATTTTCAAAATGGGAACTGATTTGTCGAGATTTCAAACTTTCCCATGATTATTCAAGGGTCTTTAGCAATAATTATTAAAAACCCAATGAATTTAAAAAATTACGAACAAAATTAAACCTTTTCATCGATTTCCAAGATTTAAAAAAACACAATTATTATGAATATCCACTTTTTATCCCTCTAGATGAAATAAGTAATATAAATTTTCAATGAAACAGCTATTTACAAAGTAAATAATCTTGATGTATGCTTTTCAAAACACGTAATTGTTTTTACTTAAAACTGCACATTACACATGTGTGCGCTAGGCTATCAAAATACAGAACCGAACCACCGAAGACATTTACTCACAGAAGCATGTTTGTCTAGTTTATCTAATATAATGCCAATTTTCCTTTACTTTGTTTTTTTCTCATGAAAAATGTTAAAATTATATAAAACTATTTTTTTTTATTTATTTATTTATTCAAAAAACAGTTTTTACATAAAAAAAATACTCTGCACATCTCATTAGGGCATTCCTGTATCAAAATGTGCAGCTTTACAATAATATCATTTAAAAAAAATACATATATGTAAAGTTAATATAATAACAACATTAAATTTAAACCAAAAAAAGAAAAGTTTATGACACGGTCGTTTTGAGACCGGTAGACTATTACCATTATCTATTGATAAAAAGTTACACTTCTATTTTTTCGTCTCTCAATCTCGGGATTCGAGAGTTCAGGACATCTTTCAAGGAATCATCAAAATGAAAACACTTTTTTCAGATTATACTGATGTACCATTTATTGGCAAAATAGTTATGCATACGATTAAGAATTATCTTAAACCTATTGCACGGAACAATTGTGTACTGAAAGTTACTGGCTCTGTATCATTACCTTAGTTAAAGGTACAATATATTTACAGCGCTTACTGCTGTGAACCGATGCCGGACGTACTGGTTACTCATCCGGTCTCCATAGCGTGGTTTTAACTCTCCAGAGGTAAAGTAAATCTGCATTCGGCCTCGCCGCTATGTGTGAGTGATCAGCGGCTCGTCTCCCGTCTCTCCCAACTGAAGTATCGGGGTCTCAGAACTAAAGTGCCGGGTTCTCCGAACTGAAATTCAGTATTGCCGCTATGTGTGTTCCCGCTTCCCCTCCTGTTTCGTGTCCTCACTCCTATTTTTCCCTCGTCCGTAGTTAATCATTCCTTTTATGGGCATGATTTTACGTTAGCGCTTATCACTCTTCCGACGATCGGGAAATCCTTCTGATTGGACGTGACCAAGTCATGTTTTACACGTCTTGAAGATGCTTGATTAACGGAGGATATGGCAACTCATAACGACAGACAATCTACTTCACTATCCTGTGCGGGGCTTAGTAGTCAAAATATCTTATTTGAATTGGGAAAATCAAATCTGTAAAATAAGTAGGTTTCTGTGTTACCGACTGTATTTTTTCAGCTTTAGAGGCAATAGTACCACGTACTATGTTAACTGATATTTCTCTGCAGTTGAGCACATGACAATTAAAATATAATTATGCTTTTAATAAAAATAATGAATTTTTCGCTCTCATTCATTCAGAGAGCATTCATGTGAAAACATTTAAAATAAAATTCATTGCTATGAATCCTGAAATATTTTTAAATGAATTCATTTTTATATGACAGGATGACATGAATTTCATCAGAGAATTAATTAACTGACTGAGTGCAATTAAAATGTTAATTATTGCATTAATTAATGTTACATAAATTTCTTTTGTGCTGGAAATTTTTGATGGGCAATTTAAATTATGGAACGTTTTGGTTAAAAAAAATAAAATTTTAAATTATGCGCAGAGTTTTGTATTGCTAATTGAAAAAAGCGAGTGCTACATTTATAATAAGTATAAATGATCGTGATTTTTTAGATTAAATCAATATTTCGCATACATAATTATTTTATGGCAGTTCATATATTATTGTAAGTTTTTTTAAACACGGTTGATTATCAATTGTATACAATATTCACCACGTTTATTAGTAAGGCTGGTGTTTAAAAGTTAGGACATCAAAACGGTTTCTATATTCTTGCATGAATTTTTTTTTTTAAATTTATCAGTAACCAAATGGTGTGCAAGAATGCAAGCCGTAGGCCTATTGTGCTTTCTTGTATGTTTATCGTATTTCCATTACATTATTTCTTTGTCATTTAGTTCTACTTAGCAATGTCTTCAGGTTCCACAATATCTCTTCCCAGTGTCTGAGTATTCTACCTGTCTATGCGGAAAAATTGGCAATATCAAAATATGTTATTTGCGGTTAACAGAAATTTACCATCGTACTAGCTGGCCACTAAATAAATAATTCACTCTAGAAATACATTCTACGTAGTTTTTAATTGTAACCAATGTCGCTATTGACTTAATACATTGTCGTTTTAGCCCATTCAGGACTCGCTCTATCTCTCTTATACCTACTGACGTCGTATATCGCCATCACATGTGAATTTTATATATTGACTACGAAACAAGGTTTTTATTGGAAATGGCCAGATTGTCCTTACTTTTGAATCGCAAAACACGCCCATATAGCATATCACCGTGTCAAGAAACTCGTAGTACCTAAATGTATAATAGGTATCGGTAGTTTAATATCATATTTTTAATATCTTTTTAAATGCATCGAACAAAAAAATAAAATCCCGGAGACACAGAAAAATATTGAAAAATGAGAAAAAAAAAGTTTTTTTGGGTTCTCTTCTCTATGTGATGAAGATTCACCAGTTTCCCGTTATACTTCGAATTTCTGGACACCGTGTATACGTTTATGCTTTTAATTTTTTTTTCGGGTTTTATTCAAACCAAATACCAAAATAACATAAAAAATGTGACATTAATGTATTCTAAAAATATAATCTTATCTCACCTGACACGTGGTGCCAGTAGTGGAATGGCCGGGACCTGGGCAGCACATCTGGAATGAAAATAATTATCATTAGTTTGGATAGTGTTTTTTTATATTTCTCATCAAATAACTAATTTCGGTACATAATTTCCCACCAATATGTCAAAATTCATTACAATATCCATATAAATAAAAATTTAAATGTTGGTTTGTTCAAAATCTTAAATCCTTGCAAGTTCTTGATTTTTTTTTATTTTTTTTTTTATTATTTATTGAGTTAGTTGTAAATGTATAAACATACATTTGAATATAAACTAATATAAACAAGATCATATTTCATTTTGTAATTTTACATATTTTTACAATAAATATAACATTTCTTTTTAAATACATTCATTCTTCAGACTTTCAGGCATTTCATCATACATTTTTAGTCCTTTGTACATTAGGCAGTTCTGTGATTTTGTTTTTTTCATATGTGGCAATCTAATCCTATTTACATTTCTGGTTTCGTAATTATGAACATCTCTATTAAAAACAATTTCATCCTTAAAATATTTTGGCATTTGGTTGTTCATGATTTTATGTACAAAAATTAACACATTATATAATAGTCTCTTTTTTATAGAAATCCAATTTAGCTGTTCTCTCATTTGATCTATGCTTGCGTATTTTCCTTTTCCTAGTATACATCTCATAGCTCTATTCTGTATAACATCTAGCTTGTTCAAGTTTCCTTCATTGGCCAAATATAACATAGTAGAGCAATAATCTAAATGTGGAGCAACTATAGTTTTATAAATCAGCTCTGTAGTGTTTCCATTTAGTTTATTTCTTAATCTTCTAAGAAAATTGACTTTTTTAGATACCTTCTTTAGCACATATTCAAAATTTGCTGCGAAAGTTAGTTTTGAATCTAGTATCACACCTAGGTACTTAATTTCATTTACTTTTTCAATTTTTTCGTCATTAATTGTCAATTTTAACTCTGTGTTATGCGTTTTGTTGCCTATTTCCATATATTTTGTTTTGTTGACATTCAGTTTTAATTTGTTTAATTTCAGCCATTTCGCTATATTTTGAAGGTCTTCATTTAATTTATTGATTGCATCTGTGTACTCTTCACATGAAATATAGATTAATGTATCGTTTAAAATCTAAGAATGCTGCAATGGTGATTTTTTTATTATCTGTTTCTTTCTTCCATGTATCAATCACAATGTTTATTGCAGCTTCACAAGAGTTATTATTACGGAATCCTGATTGTTCGTCACATAATATATGATGTTTTTCCAAATACTCAACGAGTTGTTTCTTTATTACAATTTCTAGTACCTGTTCGTATTTTGGTAACATATTTATAGGTCTAAATTCTTCACATTTTCTGGTATTAACAACTTTCGGAATCGGGATCACAATAGATGTTTTCCATGTGTTTGGAAATTTTCCACTTCTTAACGATTCATTTATTATGTTCAGTAGATGAGGTCCTATCACTGGCATTGCATCCCTTAAAACTGTAAAACTTATTCCATCTGGACTCTCTTTTGATTTGGTGCTGTTTAGAATCTGTAAAAGATATGTTTCATCAATCTCTTTAAACACAAGTTTTTCTCGGTTTAGGGGAACATTTCTCACGCGGTTGTCTTCCTTCAGTAATGGTATACTCTGATGTAATTCCATTATGCTGTTTACAAAATATTTGTTGAAGCAGTTCTGTATGCTACCCTGTATCTGATGTGGAAATTCAATGTCACGTTTCATCCCTTTATCTTCAGTTTGCATTAATCCTTTTATGGTTTTCCACATTTTTTTAGTAACTCCTTTTTCACAGATAATTTTATTTTTGAAGTAATCGTTCTTACAAACTTTCAGTTGTTTTGAGTATTTATTTCTTGCATTTTTGAATGCTTTCCAGTCTTGTGAGTTTCTTGAGATTTTTGCAATTTTGTACATTCTATCTCTTTTATATTGTATTGATTGTAGTTTTATGTTATACCATTTATTTGTTCCTCTTATTTTAGTAGTTTGGATTGGTATTAACTGGTCGATTACTTCTTGAAGGTTATTTATTAATGATTTAGACTTTTCATTAAATTCCATTTGATGAAGTTCATTCATATCACCCAGAAGTTCAATTAACCTTTCACTGTTATATTTTTTATAATTTCTGTATTTTATTTCTTTGCTGGTTTTCGTATTAGTTCTTTTTGTGTTATCTGTAATGTGTATAAGGTTATGGTCGGTTATTTTTGGCTCATCTAGAACTTTTACATTCAAATCTAATCTGTTGGATATGACAAGGTCAATTAACGTCCTGGATTTATCCGTTATTCGTGTCTCACTTTTAACAAGTTGTTTCATTCCCGATGCTTGGATAATTTTTTTAAGTCTTTTAGTATATGTATCATTCAAATTTTTGAAATTTATATTAAAGTCACCAGTTAGGATATTATTTTCTTCCTCTTCTAGGTTTTGGGTGCACCAGTTCTCTATAAATGATAGAAAGTCTTTGGTACTTGCATTTGGAGAATGGTAAATTACTCCGTATACTCCTTTCTTATATCCAGAAGTTATCCTGATCGCAAGTATCCAGCAGTTCTTTTCATATTGTGTGTTAGAAATAACTTCATATAATATGTCTTTTTTGATAATTATTATTGCTCCCCTGTATGTCTACTGTAGGAATCACAGCGTATTGTTGTATATCCTTCAAAAGTAACTTCGCTATCTTCAATATCGCATGTTATGTGAGTCTCGCTTAACATTACAAGTGCAGGATCATTTCGTTCTATTAGTATCTGGATTTCTTCATTATTCGATATCAGACTCTGAATATTTAAGTATATAATTCCTTGCAGTTGGTTGCATTTTATAAAAAATTTACCTTCTTCTTCTCCAATTCCAATTTCCTTTTGTATACTGGACATTCGAAGCTCCACGCTGGATGATTTGAGTCTAGGTTTATCTTCAACTTGTTTTTAGTATTAATACAATTATTACACTTTTCTGTTCCTCTAATAGCCTTGCATTCTTCACTTTTATGACCACCTGTACATTTAGGGCATACAAAGGAGTCTTTTTTACATTCGCTCCCTTTATGGTTGAACCCGTAGCATTTATAGCAGCGCTTAATGTCAAATGCATCAAATACTCTGACCCTTTCCCATCCAATATTTATTTTTTGCATTTGCAACATTATTCCATGTGTTTGTGTATCTACTTCCAAATATATTATATATTCTTCTCCTGTTTTTAATTTCTTGTTTTTTATTACAGTTACTTCCATTTTTTGTGGTTCTTCTGGAAACTCGTTCTGAATTTTTATGTTCTGAACGATTTCTTTTTCATCCATTTTATGTGTTACTCCAACGACTTTTATTGATGGGAATCTTTTATCCGGGATCTTCGTTGTATATTTTTCACAGAACTTTATTTTTATGTCTTCCTGTAGTTTTTCAATATGCTGACTATTTCTACATGTAACAATTATTTTACCATCCTTTGCATTTTTTATTCCCATCACTCCTGTTTCAATTGGATCAATTTGTTTTTTAATATCCTCTTCGGTTTTCTCCGTGGTCTGCTCTTCTTTCGGAGTGATAATAATTTTTTTCCCCAAATTTTGGTATTGCTTATTGTTACCGGTAATTTCCTTAAGTATTCTATTTTCTCCAGAAATATCGGCCATTTTTGCTGCCATTTCGCTTATTAACCCCAAAATTGTAATTGTTTTCGGGGTTAATTTATTAATTTGTTCTTTGTTTAGTTTTGTCGAACTGTCATTAATGCAATTTTGTAGAATTAGAACTGCATCTGTGGCTTTATCAATAAAACTTTTAGGATCCATCTTGAGTTACTTTATTTATTTCACTATTCACGGCAAAAATCAAGTTTTATGTCCGTTTATCTCAGATCACCTGTCTATTTTAATGTTTTTCTGTGGTTTTCTTCTGTCAAAACTTTTAATGTAAACTTTAAAGATATATTGCACCTTGTTTACTCAAGACAACGAAAAACCAATTATTTGAATACATTCATTTACCACTTCTTTTTAAAACGATATATTGCTTGATTATTTTGAAACACCAATATAGCAACACTTTAACATAATTTAAGGACAACTTTATTGTTATGTTCAGAGTTCAATTCCATAGACACTTGATGGCCATGACATTTTTGACACAGCGTTGCGTTTGAATACGTGTGTGTGTTTATATAACGATATTATATAGGTGTCATCTGCGACAGGTAAACACATGTTTTTTTGAAAATCAGCGCCATCTGTTGGACGTAAAAGCAACACACGGTATTTTTACTCCATCTGCACAGACAGACTGAGCCACATTGATGCGTGGCGGGGTACAGCTATTTTATAAAAAAAACGTGTTTATTTTATTTCGAGCATTAAAATTACAACTTTATAAGCGAATCCGGCGTTCATAATTTTTTACACTTTTATCACACATAAGCCTTAGAGATCTCACTTTTACTATATAATAGCCTTCAGTTTACTTTCATCATTCTGTTTTTAGTTACATGCTTCACCACCAGTCAGAATCGGCATTCTTCCACATATATACAATTATATAACATTCCATCTTCGTTCTCTCTCTTTCAAACGAAATGACTTTGGACTTACGTTCATCAACTCATTCTGCATATTCATTTAATTCATCTTCGTTCTCTCTCTTTCACACGACATGACTTTGGACTTACTTACGTTCATCAACAACTCATTCTACATATACATTTAATTCATCTTCGTTCTCTCTCTTTCAAACGCCATGCCTTTGAACTTACTTAGGTTCATCATCAACTCATCTTATATATACATTTAATTCATCTTCGTTCTCTCTCTTTCACACGACATGACTTTGGACTTACTTACGTTCATCAACAACTCATTCTACATATACATTTTATTCATCTTCCATACTCAAAAAAACATACTGATATAAAATACTGTTAATTTATTAAAAATCTTTACAACTATAAATAATTTGAATTTATTTGTTTTCCTGTTAAAAATAGGACTGCAGGTATTTAACGAATGAATTGACAGAGTTTATAACAAAATATCAGTTGAAAGCGAGTGTTTTATGAGTAAGGCGGAACACGTGTTCATACAAATACGGATTTTGATATTTATTAGGTAAAGAATACGTGTTCTCAATATATTCTGAATGACTAATATTTTATCAATAAATTGGCATGCTAATATCAATCAAGACTTCATAAATTAACCGAAAAACTTAGGAGATGTAACGAAATTTTAAGTCTCTACGACTTCTACAAATTTTTTTTTTAAAAAAGCTACAATTGTGCCTATTCCGCAAGACAAGGTTATTTTTTTACCGTATAACTTAGAGTAACTTATGCAATAACAAAGTCAATGTCAAGACTCTCCTTAAACTCTTTAGTTTAAAAAAAATGGTCAAGGGACTAAAATAGTACCTAAACGGAAATCTGAAGGCAGCATCAGGATCCTCATTCAGTTATCGCCTGCGTACTTTTTAGAAGAAGGCTGTTTTGTTAAACTCATCTGATATAATGTACAGAAAATGTAAAGCCTGGTGTTTTTAAATCAGAACACGTGCTGCAGACAGTTAACACGGAGATATCAGATAAAGGTTAGAAAAGAAGATGTTCCCAAAGATTCTAATTTTGTGATTCGCGAGTACAACCCTCTATTCCGTCAGGAAAGATTTTATCATATTTCTGATTTTTCTTTTGTGTGTTTTTAACCAAAAGGTTACGAGAAAAGGCTTGAAAAGAATATTTTTGTTGAAAAAGACTGACTAATGAAAGCCAAAATGGTAAAAAAATATTGTGTCGGTTTCACATAAAACAATTATTGCTGAAAAAATAAAACGAAGAAGCAAAATAAGTGTACAATAAATATTATTATTCACTTCAATGTACAACTGTTCAAGTCTAATACAAGACAATTTTGGTTTTGTATACTAGCATCACTAATTAACTAACCGACTTCGCCCAAGTTAATGTATCCCAACATTACTAATTAACTAACCGACTTCGCACATTTTTTTACGTATACTAACATTACTAACTAACTAAGCGATTTCTCCCAAGTTTACCAGTCAATTGGGTTCATTTTAAAAGTGGATACACTATTATTTAATCATACTAAGTATTTGTTTCAATTGATCGTGCTATACCTTCCTCGGGCATCATCGACTTCCTTAACCATTCACTTCCAACGCATATATTTTCCCGACACCTCTTTCTTCGTTCATCACGTATGCCTCATTTTATTACAAATGTTTATTTGATATGTGTTTTCTATCATTCGCTTCATGTTACCCACATTTTTACTGTTAAAAACTACATTATATCGACTACAATGCGAATAAATATCTAATTCTACTGCATATATAAGAGTGAAGTCTTCCTCGGGCATTCCCGACTTTTTTAACATTCACTACTGTGGGTATACTACACTGTTTATTAAAATTTCATTTGATGGAGTTCTTACTGGTATTCTGGATTATTTTTACTATTGCTTTTTGTGTTTTAACGAGCTGCTTCATGTGGGTATTTGAGGCAGATCAATATCCAAAAAACCCATATTCTATAAGTGATTGGCAAAGAGCACAGTAGACTTTGTACAGATTATTTTTAAGCATATCACGTATTTTTCTAAAGTAGTACATGAGCTATGTGAGTTTCTTTGAATGCTTTTTATGTTGGAGTCCCGTCGAAGATATTTTATGCTTCTAGAGTGTGTTATAGTGTCGTAGTGGTGTGATTGCGTTTTTCCTTCACATTCATATCATTTAAGAGCATAATCATCAGCTGACTGTCATCTGTCTGTTATAGAAAAGTCAAATACAAATTTAGTTTTAGCATTAGTATGGGTAAATTTTGCGTTAAGCCATTTTCGCAGAAGGACAAGCCATTGTTCAGCTTATTATATTTAGGTTATCCATCACTTTCATTGAGTACAACGACAGCATCGTCGGCAAAGTTAATTATTTTTTCTTTGGTGTGTAAGTTGTAGATATCATTGATATGCGTCAGGAATAATTAAATACGCTTCCTTGCGGTACACCGTATTTGATTGGTATGCGATTATTTTTTCGGTGTTCATTTTAACACACTCTGAATGTTCTTACATGTAACTTATTAACAGGTTTAAAGTTGTGTTTGGCATCTCAATTTCTTAAAGTTTCCTTTCCTTTTTATGGTCTATCGAATCAAAAGCCTTTTGAAGGTCTGTAAAAATTGCCAGAGTTTTATTTCCTCCCTCTAAGCTTTTTGTGATCGTATTTATGATATCGTCTATGGCGTCGGTGATAGTCAAAGATTTTTAAAAACCATAGATTTCAATATAAAGTACATTTTAAATACATCTTTTGTTGTTTTTTTAGTACTTTTCCAATATTTTGAGAAAGTATTTAGAAGGCTTGTCGGTCGATAGTTATTGATATCATTTTTACACCCTTGTTGTTATATATGGGTGAACAGATGCATCTTTAAAGGAGGTGGAAAATATGCCTTTAGTAATGGGCGGATTGATAAGACGTGTTAGTGGTAAATTTCAACTGCATCATTAAGTTCTTTTCATAGATTGGTAGCTTCATTTGGTTTAACTGCATCATTAAGTTTGTTTTCTAGATTGGTAGCTGCATTTGGTTCAACTGCATCATTAACACGGCGTGTAATTTGTTTTGCTAATTTTGTCAAGGTTTTCGGCATATAGAGAGGGAGCCATGTTAATGTTCAGTTCAACGATTTTTGATGTATTGCTGGTGGATTTAGAATTGGTCACTTCATTTATAATTTGCCACATTTTTTTTGAAGTTTCGTTACATGTTTCTATTCAATTATTGCAGTGGGGTTCTTTTGTGGTATTTATGAAGTTTTTGCAAATATTTCTATTTCTTTTGTAGTGTCGTAGCTTGTGTTTTTTATATACAGCCAAGGCGTACGTATATTTTTAAGTGAAATATTCTTTACAGTGATTTTGGTATTAGACACTGTATTATTTTGAATTAGAAGTAACTAATTAGAACAAAACATTCAGCCAAATCGGTCCGGTAGTTTTGGAATCTATAGGGCACAAACAAAGAAACATTAAATTATATGTGTATAGATTTATTCGTGACAAAGAATTTTTGTATGTCTAAGAACAATACATTTTCAGCGTTAGACAAGTGAATTGTATTTCTTTTAAAAGTAGGTTTAGGATTGTTATACAGGTTCTGTTGTTTTGAAATATCTACAGTAAAATTGAAAGTAAATAGTGTGCCGCTAATAAAAAAACTGCCTTTGTAGACAATGGCCTGTTTATATGGTGTTGGATAGGGAGGGTGAGTTTACAATTCCCACCGACAACTGAAAATATAGCGTTACAGAAGTAGCCGTAAAGCTGTCGAAAGAAAAAAAATTAAAATATCGATGTCTTCAAAAAAGCCTGTTTGTTTTTGTTGCTAAAGCTGGAGACATTAATTTGTTGCGCAAGGAATACAACGGATGAGAAGAAAACGAAAAACAGTTTTATTTGGAAGTTACTGACAATGGATTGGTTAGTAAAGTTTGTTTCACAAACGATGATTATATTTTTAAAGGTGGTATCTAAGAAGTGCGATACTGAAAGTATATTCTAATCTGGAGTGTCTGGATGTACAAATAATACTTTGTTAAGAAAAATTTTATCATATAAAATATACCCAAAGTCAAAATATATAAAATAATAATTTTATTTTTGTATTTATTGTAGCAAGAAATTAGTAGAAAAATGTGAAGTATAATTAAAATATTATATTTGGAATTAAAGTGACAAGCCAGTCATAACAAGTATGATGATTTAAAATCATTTAAACTTGTACTAAAAAACAGAAGGTCTTGCCTTGAGTTGACCAGTCTAATCATTCTTGACAATGGTGAATAGTGTCTATAATTTTTAGTTGAGTATTGATTGAGGAAGAGCTGTTCACTAAATATGGGAAGATCAATGAAAACTAATTGTATAAAATATTTTTCAGCGATCTTCTAAAGGATTTAGAGATAAATTTCATCCGATTTATTAATTTGAGTAATTTTTTTATTTCAAACTAATGTCCTAGCGATCCCTCTTAAGAACTGTCGTTGAACTGATTGAATGTAACGAATATGGAAAACATAAAAATGAAACCAAACTACACAAGCATATTCAAGATGTATGTAAAAGAATGTACCAACTCACACATATGATCATAAAATTACCGTGCATGAATTTGTACTCCGTCATGTTTTTAGCACATCACTTCTGAGCCCTGGGGGTCTAGCACAGTAACTACCGATGATTTTAAATCGATTTTCCGAGAATATACGCGATGGTTGATATACGAATCAGAATCGATATTCGCTGGCAACACTGGCACATCTCTCTGTGAATTGACATTCCTAAAAGTAAAACTCCTACACAAAAGTTAAAAATATTAATAAATTCCCAAAGTCTTATTCAATTATCAACTTTCCATATTAAAAATATAACCTTTGTATATATTGGCAGTCCGCATGTACTTTTTGACACTAAGAAAGGGATAGCAAATTATTTTAAGCAATAATTAGTCACTTGAAATATCCATACAAATTGAAAATATCTCCCTAGTAAAAATAAATGCCGCTGACGGGCATTAAACCTGGGCCTTCTGATGACCGTTCAGGTGCTCTGAGACCACTGAGCTACGTCAGCTTATTTCTAACACGCCAAATAATTCAATACATACTAGTAATTCAATCAACCATTAAAAAGGGAGTTAATTGATTCAGGAAGTCATTATTTATAGAGTCAAAACATCAAAATTTGTTTCTCGAAGCTGGAAGGGAATAAATTGATCGCGTCTTAAATTAATTAATGAAGTCCATGGATCGTGTAAACGATTTCTTTCAGTTCTAAGAGCTTATTTAGTTCGCCTCCATTCATTATCAAGCCACTTATTTTGCATAACGAATGACTCGGAGGCCGCACTAAAAGTAACGGCTTTTGTCTACCGACTGTTGGAATTATTTATTTATATATTCACACCATAAAGTCTTTTACATCTACATTATATTTAAGATAAGCTGATCACGAGTACAATAATGTATATATTATATAATATAATAGGCTGAGTACGGACAATATAAGCAAGTACAATACAAGTTATCGTTGTGAGTTGCACATTCAAGTAATACTTGTTTACTAGTTGTGTACTATGAACGTAGTAGCGGAATGGAATTAAGTAAAGTTGGTGATGTTAGTAAAATAAATGTGAATTTTTATTGCTAAGCATGTTAGTATTTAGCAAATTTTTATAATGCCAAATTGGGTACTATACAGAATACAGCCTAACATTAGTATATGAATATACAAGTACTGTTTGTAGTAAAGCAAATTTGTAATCAAAAAACATTTATTACGCCCGATTGGGTGTTTTATGGAACATCGACAAATTTATATAAAGATAAAGTGTGCATGTAAAAAAAAATGAAATTTTGTACTTCAGTTACAAATATTCAAGCAGATAGATTTAAAAAATATACTATAAGCAATAATTAGTCGTCTGAAATATCCATACAAATTAAAGCAGTAATTGTTGATATATGTACTAGTACATATTGAATTATTTAGCCGATATTTTTTATAAGCCGACGTAGCTCAGTGGTCCAGAGCACCTGACTGGACATCAGAAGGTGCGGGTTCACACTTTATCTTTATATAAATTTGTCGATGTTCCATAAAAAACCAATCGGGCCTAATAAATGTTTGTTGATTACAAATTTGCTTTACTACAAACAGTTCATGTTTATTCTTATACTAATCTTAAGCTAGGTTCTGCATAACACCCAATCTGGTATCTGGTACTAATTATTACCTAGTCTGTATAGCCTATAAATTGGTAAAATTTCTAAATAATAATATTCGAAATAAATAAAAATAATAATTAGCAGACTTTGGGACATTATAGAGTGTAGTCTTGTCTTACGCGTGGGTACACGTTGAGTAATAATGTTCTTATATGGCGTCTAATCCGCCTTCGCTATTTTGAAAAGACAAAATCAACCACTGTACACTTTGACGGTAAGTCTGTTAAGTTTAGTTTAGTCCATTAAAAAGGTGTAATTAATATCTTCAACTGGTATTCCTTATTTATAATCAATAAATCTAAGAAATTTATGCTGAACTCTCTCGATTTTTAGTTAGAGAATCTTATACAATGGAGCCCAGATTGTTGAATTATACCCTAGATTTCTTCTCAACAACTGAGTGAATAGTAATTCAAATGAATAAATTAATTAAATTAAGATCTTTCACCGTTCTCAAAATAAACCCCAAATATTTCATTACCTTGTTCGTTATTTCATTTATATGAGGATCAAAAGTTAGTTTACTATCGCAAGATCCATAATTTGCTCGACTCTTTTTAGAATAATGCTATTGATGCATGATAAGGATTGATAAGGATAAAAGTTAACGTTTGACATTTTTTAATATTTAGGAATGCACAGTTCATTACGGGTGCACCACTCTTGTAACCTCGCAAGACTTAATTGTAATATATTACAGTCATAAGAAAGAGATTAGAAATAATTTTGTAAATTTTAACATCATCACCAAATAGGATTATGATAACTCCACAATATTCTGACCGTGCTCGCAAATATCGCTAACTGACCATAGATGACGGATGTCATCATCGTACATATAAGGCTGAAGTGATGGTCCGTGCGAGACCTCCAAATATAAGGATCTAAATTATTGGCAACAAAAACCGAATATTGTGAGCCTCGGGTATTCATGAATATATTGAAATGTCCCTGTAAAACAATCCTAAAGTGGCTCCCTTATATATCCGGAAGTTAGCTACCTGAGTAAAATGAATGTGTAATGACTTAAACCACGGGGTTGGGCAGGTACCCACCCACTTACCTAGGGTAGTACGTAGTACAGTACCTCTCCTGTGGGGAGAGCAAAGAGGAAGGGATTCAATTATCATTTAACAGGTTTTTCAAGGATGGCTTTAACCGCGGGTTTTCGCAGTTCAAGGGGCTTTTATTCACCCTTTCCGTTTAATTTAAAACGTAATAATTTATGAGGACTCAAAAAGTGTTATTAGGATCAACAAAAGAATAAAATTACCAATAGCACCGTTAGCGTCGAAAAAATGTTTCGGCTGTGTAATTTGGTAAAACAAATTTCAAATTTTTACGATTTTTTCACACGGATTTTTGTCCCAAAACGTGACCTTTTTTAATTCAATTAATTTCGACAAGAAAATCAATAACGAAATGGAATGATATTTTCAATTTCCATCACGGAATACTCTCGCATTGATGGCGAAGAATACATTCTATCAGTTCAATTTAATACCCAAAAAAATTATCAACAGAGATCGAGATAAATGTCCCTTCAAAATATTGTACCTCAAAAATAAAATGTGTAGCGCATCGTACTTTGCGAAAACAACGGATCTTCAAATCAACTAAAAATATATATTATGATTTCCAGCATTTGTCGAATAATTTTCGAAACATCTATTTAGCGTCGTATCATTTAGGCGTTTTACACTGAAAAAGGATATCATTCGTATACCAAACTAATTACTATGAAAATTACTCCATTCCGACTGTTACTTATAAAATTACTGGTATTAATGTATTAAACAATGATAAATAATTGTACATATAAAAAAATAAATTGCAACTAAAAACCGATTCGTCATTTAAAATCATATAAATATGTGCAAAGAAGTAATTAATGATAAATGAGTGAGATACTGTATGCCAAAAAAATATGACAATTTACTAAGTTTATAAACACATTTGAATTATTTACACATAAGAACATTGTTTCAAAGTAACTCACTAAAACTAACTAACCATCACGCCATTTCTCCGCAGGGGTAGGCAGAGAGGACGGAACGCCCAACAACTCGGTCTTGACACACACCACATTGATACATCGCTTCATCGTGGCATGCCATTATTTATTTTACCTGTTTGTATCAATGACAGCCTTTTGTGTTATTTATTGTTTTTGTGTTTAATTCATAGAACTCCATTTATTTTTTAAAAATTTAATTAAAATCAAATTTAATAATATAATACAATATAGATAGTACAAGTGTAAAAGATAACATGGAATTCCAAAGTTTTGATGTAGTTTTCAGGTAAATAAATTGAATTTTTTGTTAGGATAAAAATATTTTTGCAAGTCGATTCTCCTTGATAGAATATGTCATGATGATTTGGAGGGCTAATAAACATAAAAACATCTATATTATATCGATGGATAGGTAGCATTATATTTTAAATGTCGAAGGGTAAGGTAATGATGTTAAGCGATAATTTTATTTATAAACGATGTTTTTATTGATGTATTCTTCCACTTTCATCCAAACATTTCTATCTCCAGGCTTTTGACACGACTCGTTTTCCTGACGCCTTTCCGGTTTCGTTTTCCATCAGGATGTGAATTTGTGCCATGCTCTGCCTCGTGGTGAAGTGGTCTAGTAGGATAATGAGTTACGGAAGAAGAAAATACTTGTACAAATCAATTTCATTTTTCTCAAAGAACCGTAACTTGTACATTCTGTATTTTTTTTTCGTTTTATAAATTGTATCCAAACGTTTTCCGATAACAACTGATACTCATATTACGTAATACATTAAAATAATACAGAATCGTTAGGAATTATAAGTAAAATATTATTATTATTTAATGAGCTTGTTTTAAGTGAATATACCATCACAGAAGACCACATCATTGTAATTAAAACAAATGAAGCCCTATTTATATAACTTTGTTTAGTAAAGTGGGTACTTGAAATGCGTTTGGACCCTCCCCAGGTATTGCGAAGGGTTAATTGTTGATATAAGGGTTCAAACGAGAGGTGTTGGGGGTGGCAGGGGAGATTCATTAACCCTTCCGAGCTACACCTAAAACCATCCCTATATTATTTGCATTAGAGACTGTTGTTTGCTCTCGAGGGTAATATAAGGGAATAAGGTTATTTATCTACGTTTAACAATGCGCAATTTGATTTATATTACCAACTAGTTATCCCAAGATATGTGTGCGGTTGTGGTTAGTAAAATCATAACTAACCCAATAAGCTTTCCTGCAATAAGAACAAGTTAAATACCATTGTTTGGAATATGTTTACTTTTGGTCCTTAGTAACGTGTTCAATCCTAGGCGGTGCTAAAT
Organism: Hesperophylax consimilis; assembly: GCF_061612785.1. Classification (NCBI taxonomy): domain Eukaryota; kingdom Metazoa; phylum Arthropoda; class Insecta; order Trichoptera; family Limnephilidae; genus Hesperophylax; species Hesperophylax consimilis. The sequence goes on from NC_142842.1 coordinate 33,278,045, forward strand.
TTGATATTCTCAACAAAAAGTTTATGAAAACAGAGATTACCTTTTTTTGAATATTAATCAATACGTTTTTTGAAATTTCTTCAATAATTGCAATACTTTGTGGCGTCCTTTAACTATATGAAAATGAAAGACTTTGTAAACAAAAATATTTAATCTATAAGAATTGACTTGTTTCGAAACCTATGGTTTCTTTTTCAGGATAAATATAATACAATGAAAATGAACAAATTTAAAAATAGACAAATGAGAAAGGTAGTTATTATTATAAAAAAATCTATTACATAAATTGAATTCTAATAAAATAGTTACATTTTACATTTATGCATACGGCTAAAACATTTACGAATCCATATAAAAGAATAAAGGAGTTATTATTGTTATTAAAAGCTTTTCGATGTAAACATAAAAGTGTTAGTTTATAATGACAAATTGCTATATACTTAAATATATGCATGTAATTATAACCTCTTTAAAATAATATAATTGATTGTACATATTTTTTTTATAAAAATAAATGTTTGTGTTTACGAACTTATTTTTCTATACTTGTCAATTTTTAAATTTGTTCATTTTCATTATATTATGTTAATTCTGATGAAGATACCATTGGTTTCGAAACATATCGATTCTGTATGATTAAATTGTGTTGTATACAAAATATTTCACATATCATTTTTTAAAGTTTAAAATGCATTTCCGGCAGTAGAACAACTACTCTAATTTAATAAATTACTTAGCTCTGCTTCAACTACTCTAATGGAATAAATTACCTAGCTCTGCTTCAACTACTCTAATTGAAGAAATTACCTAGCTTTTCTTCAACTATCTAATTGAATAAATTACCTAGTTCTGCTTCAATTACTCTAAATGAATAAATTACTTAGATCTGATTCGAATTTATTTTATTCTTTATTATTATTTTATCCCATCTCACTGGCTTCGAAGAAAGGTCCTGGGTTCAATTCAGGAATATTATTTTTACATTATGAGCCTATGTCATCTTTGAGGATACTGTTTGGAAAGGTCTTTTAGAGGAGATGGAACAATGAACATGGTTTCGAAGAGACTCCATTTTGCAGGAAGGAGGGAACACATGAGTCGGAAAATCGTTCCACAGCCGAGCTGTTGAACTCAAGAACGAGTCGAAGAAACGAATTGTTCTTATGTGACAAATATCAACTGTGTAAAAAAGGTGCGATAAACAATTTACTGGTGCTTAAAAACTCGCATTAATGTGAATATGGACCAATGTTTCCAATTTCTATGTTCTATTGAAATTGGCATTGTTTTTTTTCATTATCTAGTCATTTTCGGATTTAATATTTCGTGCAGGCTTTAAATTCAAACTTTTTTGAAAATATGCTACAAACGAAAATGAAATGTAGTACGTTGTCACAATAATTGTAAATATTACCAACATGGCACATTGTTACCGAAAAATGCTCAGATCTCCACAAAAAGGTTCTCCGCAATTTCTCTAAAATCTTAAAAATTCCCCGCATTTAATGACATGTTTTTTTATTGGTTTTTAAATGACCATTTATAAATTCTACGTATAATAATATATAATATAACTTATATATTCAGAATCATCGTTTGTTGATCTATATAAATTTTTCCTGCAGCTTATTTGGCCGTAAATAAATGAAAAATATTATTATATTTGTGGTTATATTAGTGTACAAATAAAAATCTCGTTTATTATTCACAATAAAATGCTGGCGATATTTAGGTCAACTTGGCTGGCGGTTTGGAGACGGAATACTGGTGAGTTCTGATATCTAATGGATTTTTTTTTTTTCCGAGGTGCAAAGTCTCTTGTTAGGAGCTTTTTTTCTCGTTGTCTGAAGTGCGCAGGTACCTGGAGGGGGGGTTTTGTGCCCTATGTGCGGGCTGCCTTTAGGCGACTGAGTGATGTGAGATTGTTTTTTTTTTTATTTTGGTATGTGTGATTTATTTATTTATTTTTAAAAATATATTGTTTTAAGCCCGCACATTAGGGGGGGAGTAGAATGGAGATGGGGTATGGGCATTTGGAGAAGGTGTCGCTTGGATTGGGTTTACCCAGGCTAGAGATGCTGGGGTTGGGGTTTGATGCTAGGTTGCTGAAGAAAGTTTTGGCCAGATCGACTATGTGTTTCCTAAGTGGGGGGATTTTCGTGCCTGAATTTATTATCGAGTTTCTGACAAACCATGGACTTTTGGTGTATCGTCTGAGCGTTGCATTTTGGAATTGTTCCAGACGTTTGGTGTTCCCCGTGGCCCAGATGGGGGAGGCGTAGGTAATGATAGGTCTGATTTTAGCGCGGTAGATGGTGAGTTTATTGTAAAGAGAGGTTTTTGAGTTTGCATGAAGGAGGGGGTAGAGGGCACTAGAGGTTTTCCTGGCTTTGTTAAGCGTTTCTGAAATGTGGGCGGTCCAGGAAAGTTTTTTGTCAAGGGTCACTCCAAGATATTTGGCGGTGTTGTGCCATGGTATGACTTCGCCGTGAAGAGTTACAGCCCTCCAAGGGGTGCAAAGGTTCTTTCTATGGGAGAAGAAAACCGCTACACTTTTGGAGGGGTTCACATCGATGCGCCACTTGTCATACCAGTCTTGGAGTTTGTTGATGTCTTGTTGGAGTCGGTAAGTTATCATCCTGGGAGAACTGTATTGCGCCAGAAGGGCCGTGTCGTCGGCGTAAATTGCTTTTTTGGAGTGGGGGGTTGAATTTTCTGGAAGGGGAATATCGTGTGTGTAGATATTGAAGAGGGTGGGGGACAGCAGGGATCCTTGGGGGACGCCTGCTGTCATAAAGCGAGTGGTGAAGAGGGCACTGCCGTACTTCACTTGGAAGGTGCGGCGATGTAGGAAAGATTTTAGGGTCCCGAGTAGCTGGGGATCGATCCCTGTGTCGTGGAGTTTGAAAAGTAGGCCGTTGAGCCATACTTTGTCGAAAGCTTTGGCTATGTCCAGGAATATGGTGCCAGTTGACCGCTGGGAGTTGAAGCCGCCGAGAATGAGTTCGGTGACTCTTAGGAGTTGATGAAGGGTAGAATGTTCAGCTCTGAAGCCGTGTTGCTCGTCGGGAAGTGTAGAGACTTCGTGTAAATGCTTGAGGAGCCTGGTGAGGAGGATTTGTTCGAAGATTTTTCCAATGTTGGAGAGGAGGCTGATTGGTCGGTGGTTTTCGCACTGGAGCCGGTCTTTGCCAGGTTTGGCTAAAACGATGACGTGGGCGTGCTTCCAGCTTTTGGGGAAGTGGCGCAGTCGAAGGGCGGTGTTGAAGAGGTTTACTAGGGCCAGAATTGTTTTGCGGGGGAGGGCTTTTAGTGCGAAATTTGTGATGCCGTCGGGACCTGGAGCTTTTTTGTTCTTCCGACTTTTTATAGTTCGGCGAACTTCTGCGGGTGTGGTGAAATGAATGTTGGTGGAGGGGAGGTTGTTGAAGATTGAGTTTACTTTGCGGTTGACGTTAGTAATGTGTATGGGGTCGGCGTGTTTGAGGCTGGGGCTAAATTGTTTTTCTAGGCTGTCTGCGAACGCCTCAGCTTTGTCCGGGTCGTCGAAGACGAGCCCGGATGAGGTTTGGATGGGGTGGTTTGGTGTGGAGGTGGTTTGAAGGGCTTTTGCAAGTTTCCATAAGGAGCCATCTTGTAGGTTGATGCTTTGTAGCTTGTCGTTCCAGGTTGAATTGGAGTGCTCTGTTAGTGCTTTTTTAATTTGGGCTTGAAGGCGGTTGATGACCGTTTTGATTCTGGGGTTTTGATATTTGTGCCATTGGCGACGAAGGGAGTTTTTTGTTTGGATGAGTGATTTTATTGGAGAGGGGAGAGAATCTTGGAGTGGGGGGGGGCTTTTCATGAGGTGAGATTTTGAGGCTTCAGATATTGCTGAGGAGATGGTTTCGGTGAGTTCGTCAACCGCGAGGTCCAGGTCCGCGGTGTTTTGGATGGATGAATTTATTTGGGTTTTTTCGCCGACTCTGTGCGAAAAGTATGTCCAATCAGTTTTGGTTTTCATTGTAGGTGGTGGCGTGGGGGCGAAACGTTGGAGGGTTAACAACACGGGGTTGTGGTCAGAGCTGAGGTCGGTGATGGATTCAATACAGTAATTCCAGGATGATTTGTAGAATAGAGCTATGTCGAGTACGTCGGGGGTGTAGCCCAGGTCGGAGAAATGGGTGGGGTCCACGGGGGCGACGGCTATGGTGTCTGGATGGGTATCGAGAAATTTGTGTAAAAAGATGCCGTTGGGGTTGGTGACTCTACTATTCCAGGCGGGGTGCTTTGCGTTAAAGTCTCCCGCTAGGATAGTAGGTACGTCGCCGCCAAGAAGTAGCTCGAGATCCGACTCCCGTAGCCGCTGCTGGGGGGGGTTGTAAATCGAGCTAAGTCTCAGCGGGCCGGAGTGTTTCGTGTATATGGTTATGGTGGTGCATTCGAGCGTTGTTAATGTGGGTGTGGGGTTGTGTAAGTGTGCGAGTTTAGTTCTCACGTAGATGGCGGTGCCGCCTCCGCGAGAGTGTGTGCGGTCATTCCGGTACATCGTGTAGTTTGCGATTTTTGGTGTGTGAGCGGGGGTGAGGTGAGTTTCGTTGATTAATAAAATGTCCAATTTGTGAGTGTTGGTGAACAGACGGAGCTCTGGGAGTTTGTTTCCGATACCGTTTGAATTCCAGAATGCAATGCGTAGCGCGGAGGGCAGGGTAGTAGGAGGGCTAGCCATTTTAGTTGGAGAAAAGACCAAAGATTTGGGGGACTGCTGCTAGAAGGATGGTGACGTAGTCGGACGGTGAGCCCGCCGACATGAACTTTGGGAGGAGATCGAAGAAGAGTTCTCCGATCTTGGAGAAATTTATTTTGGCGATAAAATCGAAAAAACTGAAGGGGGGGGCGGTAAAGGGGGGGGCGGTAGAGAGGGGGGCGGTAGAGAGGGGGGCGGTAGATAGGGGGGCGGTATAAAGGGGGGCGATAAGGGGGGCGGTGGTTGTGAGGGGGGCGGTATGGGGGGCGTTAATGTTAAGGGGGGCGGTAAGGGTTGGGGGGGCGCTCGGGTTTGAGGCCCTGGCGTAGGAGATGGTTGGGTCAGATGGGCGGGAGGAGAAGGTGGTTTGGGAGGGTACCTGCGCACGTGAGTTTGTTCGGAGGGCGGATGGTGCTGGTCTCTTTGGGCAGAGAGAGTAGTTGGCGGTGTGGGGTCCAGAGCAGTTTGCGCATTTGCCGGGGCCGTCTTCCCTCTGCTTCAGGCATTCAGCGGTGAAGTGAGGCCCCGCGCATTTGACGCAGCGGGGGGGGAGGTGGCAGCCCTTCGAGGAGTGTCCGAAGAACTGGCATCGGTGGCATTGGGAGGGGGCAGATTTCTGATCAAGGAATTCCACCTTTATGATAAGGTGGAATATGGAGGTAAGTTGGAAGATCTGCCTCCCTGTTTCTCCGTGGGTGAGCTGGACGAGCACCATTGGTACGTCGGTGCGGTCGGGTCCAGCTCGCATTCTTGTCACTGAAATCACCGGGAGTTGTTGGTTTTCCAGCTCCACTCTGATTTCTTCGGTGGTTATTGATGTAGGGATGCCACGGAGAACTGCCTTTGTCGTTTTGTCTTCGGACAACTCGAAAGTGTGGAAGGGGGTCAGCTGCTCATCAAGCATCTTTGTCGCAAGACGGAAACTGGAAGAGTTGGAGGTGGTGAGTGCGATGCCGTGGGGGATGACCTTTGCGTGGGCGATGTTTACCCCCGCCGCCATCAGTTTTGTACGGAGGGCGTTCCAGTTTGTTGCAGATTTGATTAAAATGGGCGGAATTTTGGCCGTGCGGTGAGAGTGTGCGGTGGGGGTGGTGAAGGGGCCAGCGGTAGCGGGTACGTCGGTGATGATGGTTTCAGTTGGGTCGGAGTCCGGGGTGGTCAGGATGGTGAAGCTGTTATGGGTCGGTATCGGTGAAGAGGGGCGGGGGGAAGAGGCGGGGGCCCTCCTTTTCTTCCGGGCAGGGGCACTCCATTCACCGTTCAGCGGGGGGAAATCTTCCGTGGGCTGGGGGGCGTGGATTTGTGCGGTGGTGGTCGGTTGGAGTATGGTGGTGAGGTTTAGCTGGGTCTTGGGAGCAAGCTTGGTTTGCGGCGGGGCGGGGGCCTTTACGGGTGACACTATGGGAGACAGGAGCTGAGGAGTGTAGTTTGTAGTCGGGAGCCTGGGTGGTGGTGTGGTGGTCGAAAGCGAGGTCGTGGCTGTGGTGGCTGGTGGGAGAGTGGTAATAAAAGCTTGAATGACTGCCAGAGGTGGGTTTTTGGTGCGGAGGTCATTCAGTAGCGACTCGAGGTTTTGTGTCAGGTTCATGACTCCGACTGACTCGGCTGGCCTGAGTTCTGGTTTGCTGGTTTTTTTTTTACACTGAAGTTCGACTGTGGCTCGTTAGTTCCTTCACGCTCGACACTGACTCGACTCACTGGACTGACTCGACTGACTCACTGGTGAGTTCCTTCACGCTGCCGCTTTTATAAGTTAAAGAAGATTCTAAAACAATTTGGTTACTATGTAGAATTTGCCAAACAAAAATGAAAAATAATAAAAGAACATCCAAGAATCTTGTTTGGAAAAAAAAAAAAAAAAAAAAAAATCGAAACTTCTGGAATTCCGTTCAAATGAAGTAGTGGCGTACCACTACATATTTTTAGGTGTTACTGGAAGTGTTTACCTGGCTACGTATGAGTTTCGGTACTTTTGTATTGGAAAAATTTAAATATTGTTTAAAGAATATAGCGTATTGTTTTATTTTTCCTCGTATTGCCCCCGAATTCTCAGGAGTAATGGTGAAAATAATGTTGCACATATTAAAAATCTAATCCATCTACAGCGATTTATGAAAATTTGTCTGTGATATTTATGTAATTTAAGCTTTTATTAAAAGAAAATTTTTTTAGTCAATACTAATATAGAATATTGCCATTTTATCAAAAATCTCTTCTAATTATACCTAAGCCGGTTAAAAACTGGATTTCAGGCACTTAACAAATGAATTGATAGGTTTCCTAATAAACTTTTAGTACGATACGAATGTATCATCACGATGTCAGAACACGTGTACATAAAAAATCTAATATTTATGCATTTCGTCATTTTATACTTTAAAAAAAATGTAGGTGAATGAATACGTACAGCCTACAATCCCGTTTTTTAACCGGATTACTAACAATTTAATTTAATTTTATTTCAATATAAATACCCGTTAAAATGGCAAAGCAGTTGGTCATCAATTATACAACAAAAGCGCTCATTAAAAATATTAACATTTGTATTTACTTACGCATTTTTTTTACAATAAATTAATTTATAGTATTTCAAAAGGTGATTATTGAGATATTGTTTTTATATTTTTTAGCTCCCAAAATACACATTGTGGTGAATACTAAAATAATCAAATAATAACGCAATACCTACACACTCGTACGCTAAAAGAAAATAAACAAAGGAATGCTGAAAAATGCGCGATAAAATTTAAATAAACAAAGCGTTCTGACCAATTTTCATCATCGCAATAAACTCAATATAGCCCCAAATTGAATTCAAATTATTGAATGATTGTATTGTGTATGCAACAAAAGAAACCATACCCAGTATAAGCATATACAAAGTTAATGTAAAACCGGCCTTCATTGAAAACAATTTCTCTTGGAATTCGCGCTCTATGAAGTAGGCTTTCAAGGAATATTATACAGGCTCCACGGGGCGCACACGAGCGGCGGGGGTGAGGGCTGGCGGCAGGTAGCCGCACTCATTCTCGTGCAATTACACGCCCAGGGGATGAAGGCTGGTGAGGGGTATGGTGGAAGAGGGGTGTAGAAGTATGTAAGGGACGGGAGGGTTTAATATTACCTGTGGGGGTGGCGGACATTTTGTTTCAATGCTGGAAATGACGTGACGGGGTGAAATTTGGATCTGTCAGCCGGTTAATACTTGACTTCTATACTCTACCTCTGCGGATATGCACCTGAAGTTTACTGTTTTTAAACGAAATTTATCAACTTAAAAAGTATCGCTTTAAGAAGGTATATCATTTATTTATTTCATCTCATTATACATAAATCATGTTTTATTCTCATAAAAATCAACCTCACTAGGACTAAACCTGTATCTAGGTTTACAATTTATATTTGAGGGAAGCAAAAATAGAGTTCACAAACTTTAAGTAATACTACATACAAACACAAAATATTTCAAAAAGAAAGGCAAAATATGTATTGGATACCAGATAATTTGACAGCATATTGTAACAATCTTTGAACCGTAACTACTTATTAATCATTATTCCCAAGAAGAAACAAGGTCGATAATAAAGACAGATAGAGTGACATTAAGATTTAATCAAATGGGACTTACATAAAATCTTATTGTAAGAAAGGACAAGGATGAAAAAATATTAACTAACTTTTTAAATTAAAATAGACTTAATATGATTTGCAAGAATACTAAACAAAGTGGTGCCTGATATGATTGTTAATTGTCTTAAGTCCTCTTTTGCCACAATGATAACCTTCTTTAAAAGTTACATAAACTATTTAACTTAGGTTTTATTTCATCACTTTTCATGACTTAATATCACTTTTTAAAGTTGTGTTGGATCGTCATTTTTATGAGTTACTCGGTCACCCAGAAAACCATGTAAGTACTAGTGGAAATTTTGGAAATTGATAAATTAGATTATTTCACAAAATAAACACTTTCGGAAGTGTAAATTATCCATTAAGGTTTAATTTAGTAAAATGCATAATAATATATTTTATTTTTAAAATTGATATTGTAAGATTCATGATGTTACATTTTTTTACAGAAATCAAAATGACAATTCAACACATCAAATTCAAAAGTGATATAAAGTTATGAAAAGTGATGAAATAGAAACTAAGTGAAGTAGATTTTTTTCTCATCGCTTTTAATGACTTTATATCACTTTTTAAAGATGTGTGTTGAATTATAATTGTGTTGAGTTATCACGAAACCGAATACATTTTTTATATATGTTTAATAGAGATTTTACATTTATTTCCGTTACAATTGAAGATATCAATATCATCTTAAATATAAGCAAACATTTTGATTATAATTTAAATTTTAAAATTTATTTTTTTCAAAAAAACATTTATATATTGTACTTATACCAGTTTACTACATTATATACTATATACTAATTTGTTCTTATACCATTCATTATGAATGGTAGATATAAGAACAAACTTGTAAAAATATACGGTGTTTTTCCTTAAAAAGATTGCACGGACGTGTGTGCCGTGTCACCAATCAATTTTATTTAATAATTCAGGACAATCAGTTATAAATGTTATTCAAGATTTTATATAACAACATCGCATGTGAAAATTGCAATACTGCACTATAAAATTTATTCGAATAACAAATTAGCATAATTGTTCGATAAATTATAAATGTAATCCCCTCCCTAACAAGTCAAGTACTGTTCAGAGTATTCAGTGACTTAAAATAACTTTCAATTTTAATAATAATCTTCACGCGTTCACGTAAAAAAAATAATCAATTACCTTTTATAAATAATGGTTTCTTTTAATCCAAAATAAAACTAATCAAATTGGCTAATGTTATACATGCTTATTATTATTTCTCTGTTATGATAATTATCAAGGAAGATTAATAACAAAAGGAACAAATAAAAATCCTTTCCAAGTATAATTTCCTCTAATTGCTAGAGTTTCATTCCAGGAGTTTGTTGATATTCCTTGAGCGTTTTAGATCTTAAAAAGTTCAACTATAAGAGGCTTAAACTGTTCGCGATTCTAGAAATTAAAACGACATCTAAACCGTTTATTTTTTGTTCGTTTCGCAAGACTGATTCATAAAACCATGTGCTAACCATTCGACAATAATTGTACATATGAGAGTCAGTTCCATATAAGCCTCATTTCTGATTGCTAATAGTTCAGAAAATATGTTTTTCCAATAACATCCTGGGTTCTATGATATCTCAACAAAATGACAATTCAACACATTTTTAAAAAGTGATAATAAAGTCACTACTAATAAAAACTAACATATAAACCTAACCGGTTGGTGGATGAGTTGACATCACGTTTGGGTTCCACCCAGGCATAGTGTTTTCAATTCCTCGGCTGACTAAGTCATCCATCACAACACAAGCTACATTTTCCGCTTACTGTGTGCGGTAGTAGGAGATTTTCAAATATTGTTAGGTTATCCGTAACCCGGGAATGTTTGTCTTTCTTTAAAAAAAATACTAACCTACACAGACAAAAATGAGATTGCTAATTTGATAAGAGGCTCTACAAATGTACAAAATCTACAAACCCTGGAAATCTGGAAATTTTAGGATTTTTATTAACATTTGTTCCGACATTGTGATAAAACATGGCATAGTTTATCAGGAAACCTACTAATAAATGCGTAAAGGTGCTGCAATCCCGTTACTAACCGAATTACAAATATTTTAAGAGATTCTTAGAAGTATTTTTCTCCACGAGCTATTTAATCTACTTTTTGTTTCATGACATTATATCACTTGTTAAAAGTGTGTTGAATTGTCATTTTGATGAGTTTTTTGGACACCATCGTCGTGTAATCACACAATCAATTGGCAAGTACATGACATAACAGCGAACTGCAACATCAAAAGACTTTCTTTATTAATTATTACCTAAGAACAAAGTTCCGAAGAAACAGAGCAAAAGCGGAAATTCCTGGATCAATCAATTTGGGGCTGACGGACTAATTGACCCGGAACCGCTTCGAAAAGTTAGGCCAGCAAATTTAGCCGTCTCAAGCGAACAATGAAGAAAAAGAGTGCATGAAGCTTTTGTTATCCGCCGACTATAGTGAGGTATTTTACCCATATAAGTGGGGTGTAGGAAATAGCTTCTTGCGGAGGAAAAATTCAACCACATGAAAGAAATTTAAAAAATATTAAACCCATTTACAAAGAATTATTACGTAGTACTTCATTACAAGTTGAGACGCGCTGTGGAGCTATTCTAATCAATGCAACATTCTGCATAATATAAATCCATGCTATGACACTGAACAATAACCTTCTTTGCCAAATGAAAATAAGTTATTATTTATTACGTTTAAAAAACAAACAAAAAACAAACAGTGTCCCATTTCCGACCTACTTCAGTCATTCAATATGTTTGTTTTATCAACGTTGATAGCTCGAATCAACCAGTTAGGTTTCTGCTATACATAGTTATAATATTCATAAAAAATACTAATTGCGGTTGTCTGTGCGTCCTGCGTAACTCTGGTTCAGTGAAATCGAATTTGCTTTAAAGTATGGTGTCACTTTCAAAATTTGAACTGATTATGTGATCTTATCAGACAAACGATAAGCACCTACCTAGGTATATGTTATATTTAAAAAAATGTTTTAAAATGTTTTAAAATTTCAAAATTGGAACTGATGTATCAAGAATTCAGACTATCCGACGAATGTTCACGGGCCTGAACTAATAATATACAAATTTTAAAATTGTGTCGCTGCTTAAAAGTTGCTTAGTAAGTCATTCTTTATAAACAATCTGGATGAGAATCGAAGCGTTACGGACCAATAAATTGGATAAATTTGAACAAAGGCCAAATGTAAACCAAAACAAAATCCAGTTATCTGCTTCTAGTTTTATTGATGACAGTCGCGAAATTGAACTAACTCCATTCTTTCAAAACCTAGCCTAACCTTCTACAAACAAGCACTCTCACATTTGAAAATTATTAAATTTATTATTAAATCCCGTATATAAAATTTAAAAAACATTATTATCAGAATCGTGATACTTTCTCTTTTAACTACCATATAACATCCCGAACCGACTGCTACTGGATTTATGATAACATGGAGTACGCTTTCGCAGTGTCTCTGCACCAGTAAGAAGATGAACAACGATTATTCCCCAAACACAATAGGAACGGGTTTATTCATCCCCTAGCCTTTCTGTGCTCTTGTCACGATACTCCCCTGTTTCCAAAGCCTAACACATGAGTATATCACCCTCCTACTACCCTACATTCTACCTTCTATCTCCTTGTTCCTTAAAGTGGCACAAATTGTTGGCACAGTGGGAAATAAGAGCTTGGTTTGGAAACAAATTGTCGTGTATGTATTTGTATACCGTTCAATTAGACACGTACTGAGAATGCATCCAATTCGTTAGAATCTTTCGATCAGAATCGACATTACTACAAACGAGTGACAAATGGAAGTTTGTCAACGGGTATAATATGTAGAACAGAAGTAAAATTTATTGCTACAGTGTTGGTCTCGGTAAGGCTAGATGATAAGGGTTTTAATCAGTTACCACAGTATATACATATATTTTTTTTATAACAGACATACAATTTTTACATTATTGTAACTGCCAAAGTCATGCAACGCCGGACGTTGTCGTCCGGCGTTGCATGACTTTAAAGGAGAGGCTACAAATAATCATGGACTCCGCGGGATTACAACAGCGCCTTGGCCTTGTGACATCTTCCATGGTCACCACATACTTTACACTGGAGCACGTCCTGGAAGACTCCACGTTTTTACCAGTGATGAACACCACCTACATGCATCTACACGTGATGCATACGAACTGACGACATCGTCGTTCGTCGTCAGTAAATCCGGTCTCCACCAACGCGGTATAGAACCACCGACTTTATCGCCTCGACCACTCTACTCCGTTCATCTTCGCTTCATCTGGTATCGACCATTGACTTGGTGTCAATATTCAGCCCGGGGAAAACTACACTGACTCAATAAACTCTGTGACCTCACAACCTCTTTCAATCGTCTCCTTACCACATCACCAAAGTGGTGACCCTGACGTGAACTTGCTGCCCTGCTGAAGACTCGCAGCTTTGCGGCAACCCTGTAACTGCGCGGTGAATCATCGGTCGACTACCTACGAGAAAATACGATAGTATCGGATTACGTTGACCGGAATCATCTAGACGTTCGAGAGCCTGGAGACTGTTCGGGAACATTCTCCAATACACTGCACAGGACAGTATGACGCGACTCCTTTTCTCCCCGTGTAACACTTCTGGTAAGAATTCAGTGATTAACATGATCTCCTATTTAAATTTTGATGTAGTAACAACGAATAAATATTCAGTCAATTTCATTAATAACCAATATTATTCATAATGGAGCTAATACCCACAAATATTTTTCGATATTAGTGGACGAAATTACAAAAATTACATGTTTGTATAATTGTAGATGTTTATGGATCAAACATCAGTGATGGAACAAAGTTTGAACAAAAATTGAATAAAATACATCCTCTTTGGCTTTGTGGCAATATAATTTTTCAAAGAAAGACGTGCATAATACTCGTATATAGTTCACGCAAGCATAATGTGCGTAAATTGGTTTCATCCTTACTCGTATCTGTGTTTTATGACTTCGCCTCATTTTTATTTCTTGCTCCATAAATACAGCGCTCTTGAAATGTTTACCGACTGAGCCGACTCAATATTTAAAGCAATATGTAACAACCTAGCTTTTATTGTATTAATAATTCAACCTACATCCATTCTGACGGCATTAAATTTTGTGTACTAACTTTTTTGTAATTTGGGAATATACATTGTTAAATAAAGTAATTGAACAATCAAGGCAAATAATTTCCAGTTTCAATACATGTACCTTCTTATTTGCTTGGTAAAGCACCTCTGTGGTTATGTAATATTTGAAAAGCATTTGCTACCCGGTTTCGATAGAAAACTATTAAACATGTTGACTAATGTCGAGGAGGTCAGAAAAAGCATACCTAGCTTTCATAAAGAAACATCTTGCATGTTTATTTGGATGACTGTGTGAGGGTTTTTTGATTTTTTTGCCGTGTTTGGTGTAAAGATCTGAATAGCTAGGTGCTCCCACACCTTCCGCTTCTCTTCCTCATTCCCCTTCTGCCCCACAACATACTCTCACTGGCTCTAGTCGGTTGGGAAAAGTTGGAACTCTTGTACGGTATTCACATAAAAAAGGTAAAAATGTGGTTTTGACATGCTATACGCCAGTTAATCGATTAACTATTTTCATTTTAAAGCGATTTACAAACTTGACGTAGGCACTTCTAGCATTAAGCACACTAGCCTCCTACCTAAACAGATTGAAATACAATCTCTTATTGTTAAAAACAGGTTTAAATTAAATAAAAATACTAAAAAAAATCGCCGGCCAAGCTTCACACCCAGCGGTCTATCGAATACTTCAAAGGAAAGAGATGGACCTCCGCGAACGATTTTCCTTTGATGAGGCGGAAATCTATAAAAATATCATGCCTTACTTATAAAGTGTGTGAGGTAGAGAAATATAGCTAGAATGATGGTTTGATTTTATTTTGATTGTAAAATAAATTGTATTGTCACATTTGTTATTTATTTTTTGTATTATATTTATTTTCAAATCCCAAAAGCAGTTGCGGGTCTTCTGTGGGGGTCATTTGGTTAATAGTCTCCCAAAAATAAGCTGCAATATTATTAATAAAATAAAATGGATTAATCAAACTCCCCGATTATTAATTAAGCTTGAAATATTCGTACAGTAATAGCGGGCTCCAGTGGCATCTAGGGTCTAAATGAAAATCTATTCTATATATCAAACTTGGGTTACTTTAAATTTTGTCCCCCAACTATATATATCCTTTCTTTCCGTTTGCCAAACAGTCAAAAGCGGTAAACACTATCATATCTGACATATTTATTTATAGTAGCCATCTTGAATATTAGTTCGCGAAATTATGTTTATTATTGTTGAGGTAGTTTGCATGGATTCATTTGAAATGTCAAATTCTATGGATATCGTATTGAAAGAAATCGCAAACAATTCATTGAATTATGACAAACATTTTCATGTGAAGTGTCAATTAGTTTCTGTTACAGGGGATAAAAATAAAGGGGTTATAAACGATATTTTAGAACGAAAATTTATAATTTTTCTTTGTTTTTGTGTTCTATTAAATGAACGTATAGGTATTTTTTCTTTCGTTATTTACTTTTTAGGCCAACTGATAAACATTGTATTGTGGAGTGATTTGAAAACATTTTAATAGGAAAAGAGTTTTTTAAATAAAAAAATGATTGTTTGAAAAGGTGATTTTAAAACATTTTTATAGTAAAAGAGTTTAAAAAAACAATTAAAAGTGTAAATAATTAGATAATAATCTTAAATAAAATAATTTTGTACTACCGGCTTCAGAATAGGTGAGTACCGGCAGATATAGTTTTCATAATACAACGCAGCATATTCATTTTTATTTGAACGACCTTTCACTTCCGGACCCCTAGGTCGGCTCTATGCCCAAAAGGGTGTTATGGTTAATATTTATCTTTTATATATCTTTCCAATTTATTTTCCAGTAAACCAGTCGTTTATTAGTGTATGTATAATATTTCTATTTATATACACAAAACGCCTCAGCAGTCAATTATTTCCGAGAAATTTATTTGTATCCATAATCATACGTCCTCACATGGTTAGTGGGTAGCAGTGTTGACAGATATGTGATTTTTACCATGTTCACAATATTAGGGGGAATCTCGAATTAAGTTGTCAATAAATAATATGAAAAAATTAATAAAATTTAGTGAATATATCACGTAACTTTAATTGGGTACCTATCAAGGTACTATACTATCAGTGTTGCTTTGGTGAAAGTCCACCAGTCAGAATCTAAGTTTTTCTTGAAATGATTTCAGCTTAGTGACTTGATGTGAATAGCTAGGTACCCCGTTCCTTTTAACTCTCTTCAACTCCTTTCAACTCTCCTCAACCTCTTAACTTTCCTCAACTTCTTTCAATTTCCTTCAACTCCCTTCAGCTCGCAACATTCCCCAATTGGCGTCGGCGTAGTATTGGATTCGAGCAAATTTTGTAATTTTTAAAAAACTTTTACTAGGTGAAGTTGATTTTAATGGTTATGCTTCTATCCTTACTTATAAAGAGTTTTGTAATAATCCAGTAGGTACTTATCTACATATAAAGCGTTTGTTTCGGAATGCCGTATAGCGGCTGTGGAATCGAAAAGTGGATTTACCGATATCTGACGTTATGAGAATTGAGTACGCACCCATGTTTCTTAATAAACGGTTTGTGAGGGTTATTCAACCCTCTTCCGACTTTATTTTATTTGATATTCCCTGTTTTTCTTTATTCGTCACGTTCTATGCATTTAGCGTCTTGCTTGGAGACGTGACCGGGTCAGATTTCCTCCCACCTTCGCCCCTCCCACCCTCCCAGTTTTTTGCCACCCCCTACCCCACGGAGCACAAACTACGGAACTTTACCCACTGAAGGAGAAATCATTAGAAGTGTGATCAATACCGATTCGAGAGAAAACTGACTATGAAAAAAGTTATTAAATCCACCATATCAATCAATCCATCTACCATCGACCTATCCACACTTTTAAATTACAACACTTACTAAGTTTTACCATTAATCGTATCAAGCTGATATTATTATGAAGCCCTCTACTTAAATAGAACAAGATTGTACCTACGAAATCAGTGTCTTATTAGTAGGTACAGGTGACAACAATAAATTGTTTATTGACATATTTGTAATCCACCTTTTACCTATTTTTGTTATATCTTTGTATTATAACATCCATGTATGTAAATTTGTTGGCCCTATTACGCCTTTATGTACTGAAATAAAATATATATTTTTAAAAAACATCAGCTCAATTTAGTGGGGAGTCCAACTACCGTCATATGTATCTAACTGTAGTGTTAAATATTATTGTAGTTTGAATGTCTTTCAATATAAGTAGATAGGATATAAAGTTTAATGTAGTTTTAAGGTGTTTCCATAGATGTCATTAGTAGTACTGCATGATAAAAACCGTCAGACGTTAGGGTATAATACCCGAATGGTTTCGAAAAAATCCGATCTACAGTCGAGCATTTTCAGTGAGCGATTCTCCGCTTCAGAATAACTTATATTCATTGTAAGACATAAATAAAAACTCCTTATCATACAAGTTTGTTGCTAACCATATGAATGTATCAGTACACCACACTAACTAATTTGCCTATCTAATTGTTTTATATCGTCAGAATGTGGGTTGTGATAACGTCAGAATCATTGAAAAGCTAACTATGAAATTTTCATGTATTTGAACCAAAAAACAGATTTGAAAGAAAAATACAGACATGTAAATTAAATAAATAAACCTGTATTTCGACGAAAAATGCTCCGTTGAACTAGAGTCATTGATCATTTCATCATCGTTGTACATTCGGGAAACACGCCAAACGTTTTCCCAACATTTATAGACAGTTGATCGTGATGTTGTTTTACCACTTTTTCTTGAGTTCAACAGCTTGGCTGTAGAATGATTTGCCAACCTCTGTATTTACTCCATCGTAAAACTGCCTTTTCTCCAAAAGACCCTGCGGACAGAATTCCCAACGATGTTAAAGGCTGTGCTGAAAATCATTTTTAAAATGGCCGTTTTTTATGTGAATTACTCTCTTTTGTTATGTGAATACGTACAAGCGACCCAACTCCTCCAAACCGACTAGAACCAGTGGGACTATGGCATTCCCGATTGGGGTATGTTGTAAGGCTGAAGGTGGTGGGGAAGGGAAGGAGATGAGAAATAGGTAAATGGAGGAGTACCTGGCTATTCAGATCTGGTCACTAAACACGGCGAAAGCCATTTCAAGCAACATATTTTTTCTGAATGGTGGTCTTATACCAGACCGATACTGAGAGTATCTTCCACTCTGGTAAGTGTTGCAAATGTACAAAATATTATTTTTAATTAATAAATTATGAAATAACACAAATTCATAAAATAAAATTTACTTGCGCACGCCAAACACTTGAACTAGCGACCTTATAAGGTAAGGCTCTCAAGAGCCTTACCCCTCGACCATGGAGGCCGTTATTCCTCTCGTATATATCGATCATCTGTTCAAAACAGTAATTTGAAATTTAAGCCCCGGTATATCTAATTTCTACCGATTTTCTCGTTAACTCTTTAAGTTCCAAATGAAATATATATCATTTCTTAAGATAATATTAATACATTTGTCATGCCGAAACTTTAATTATATGAAATCCCCTCGTTGAATAAAACGCAAAAAATGCCAAGAAAATTATTAAAAACACGTTTTTTTCCGTTATTTAATATGTTATATTGTAACAAAGGCATTTTTTTGTACTTCAAACGAGTCTTATTATTATCGTTTTTATTATTAGCGCGTTCCCTCTAACATTCGTATTTAAATATATTCCTTTCAAACCATCTTTGGACGCTTACTACGGAGCCTAAAATATTTGGTTTACTCAATTTTAGCGGAAAGAAAAAAAATGAGCTCAGTTCGGATAACTGATACGCCCACCATATACTTCTATTGGTTCATTTTGTTCAGTGGCTTTACCTCTAAAATGTCACGGACTACCGTGTAAAGACAATACGGGACTTTGCTTCAGTGTTCCAGTATGCTGCATATTGCCGTGTGTCGTCCTCGAGATAATAAGTCTCCTCAACTTGTAAGTTTAGCATATTGAAGTAACAAACACCCCGCTCTGATGAAATCTCACGTACGGATAGTTTATTTCGACAAGCTGAGATGTTGAATGTACGACCGCTTGGTGTTTAGGAAGTTTCGAGGCCGATTCATGCAAGGCGAGTTACTTATTCTTTTGTGATAGAGGTCTGCTTTGTGTGAAACCGCACAAGAGTCCCAACTGCTCCCAGCCATCTGGATCCAGAGATACTATGGCATCCCCAATTGGGGTATGTTGTGAGGCCGAATGTAGTGGGGATTGGATGGAGATGGGGAAGAGGAAGATGGGGAAGAAGTAACTGGCCATTCATATTTTTCATTGGTTTTACACAAAAGAACCTGAGCAACAATAATTTCCCTCTGGGTCTATGTCATCTTTGGGGATGCTGTGTGGAGGTTTCATTTTAAGGAAGCGAAGGAGAGAACGATCTGGGAAGAAAAAAGGTTTGAGGGGTTAAAATCTGGGGAGTCAGTGGGTCTACGAGTGACGGACGTTTGAATTACATAGACAACCCCCAATCCATGAATCCGGGCACCCCTGCTAAGTCACCAAAGGTGGCGAACCACTTGAGGTGACCTATGGCGAAGGTGTTTGTAATCCAATGAATGGTTCCCGGGGCGACAGTACCCATACCCGCATCCCAAATTGAAAATATTCAGATCAGGTCATCAAACACGGCCAGTCCATTTCATGCAACTTTTATACTGATTATTAACTATTTTAGTAATACTGGCATTTTCGTAAGGGCTAGTATTGACTATTAAATTGTACTACTAATGTTTCAATTCAAGTAAATATTATTATGCACGCACTATTGTTATAAGGCCACACATAGAACCGTGTTCCATGTTCGTATTCAGTGCTGGATGAAAGAAACAAATCCCTTTAAACAATATTGTTCATAAAATGATTTCCCGAGATAATAGGGGTGGCTTAATTTAATCTAAGTTCGAAACGTTTTACTATTCATGTAACTGTTATTATTATTATTATTGGACAATTTTAAATGTCGCTTAGCACTAACAATATCAGCCCAAAGGCGAATTGTCATTATTGTAGATTGTAGTGAAATGACACTTAACCCTGTTATTATAGTACCGTTATCTATAATATGGTATATTATACTCGTGTGTTGGAATTCACGTAAGTACAATTAAATTAAATATAATTTCAAAGATTGCTTTTCTTCCCGAAGTAGGAATGGAAAAGAACAGTCCTTACTTTATAATTATATGTTCATGGAGTGGTAGCGGGTGAATCGAGAGATGCCTGATGAGGGAGACTTTTTGACCTCCCCGACGTCTTGCATGGCAGTGGGAGAGATGGATTCATACGTCAATCGCCCCTTATATATTTTTTTATTCTTAGAATTTTCTCTGATTCCTTTCCTTAAAAAAACCTTCCGCACTACATCCCCAAATATGAAAGTTAAAAATTGAGTGATATAAGAGCAGATATTCTTTGTATGGTTATTTTTGTTTATTTTAATACATTTGACAATCATTCTGCCCAAAACTTACCTAAATTAATGTTTAATAAAAAGTTATACAAAACTAAATGACAAATATGTTTTTTTGTTTCATGGGTTTAATCATTAATTATTATGCCATTAATTTTGTATTTTTTTTTATTTTCATGGTTAAGTAGAGTTGTATTCTAAATTTGAGTTGTAGGCATTGATCCAGAAAGTGTATTTTATCCTCCTTGTTATTTTATTTTTTGACGATGAGTTGATGTTTGGTATATCAACAAAAAGTTTACATCTGGCTGTATAGAAAGTAGTTTATGGTTTAAAATTCTACATGTTCCAATTTGATCACATAAACTAAGAGGTACGGTTTCGCGGCCTTTTTCATACAAAACTTAAATTTAGATTTGAGACCGAAATTCTCAATCAAACAGAAAATTTATATTTTCAATTAACGGTAAAACAAATATCTAGTGTAGGCCATTGAAGAATATATATATATATATATAATAATATATATAAGATAGACCCTTATTATGTCGTGAAATCAGCCACATCTACCCTGATGATGAACACTTTTATACTGTCCGAAATGTTGGCTCGAGAATGAGGTAGCGCAACACGGCATCATCCCCCAAAAATAAATCACTATAAACACTTTGAACATTTCGTGTTTATTTTCAAATCAAATTTGAGCCCAGAGCAAATGTTCTTTCCGCACTCTCATTGGTTTAAATCTCAGATATAATATTTTACCATTTTTTTAGGTATCTATTTAAATACTAAGCTTTATTAATCTTCAAATGCATTTCTCCCACAACAAACAGCGAATAATACAAATAAAAACCTTACGCTGTGGAAAAATAATTAATTGGCCAACTACAGGTATTCTCTGTGAAAAATAATATTTTCCGAAAGACAATAGGTGTAGTTAGTTACCCGGCCGCCGTTTATCTGCGAGTATTTGCTTTCCCAGCATTAAAATTACACTGGAAATTTATGTTAGACTCGCTCGTATTCGCATATCATATTATCTGCTTGCCAATAAAATTCCGGCCGAAGACAAAAACGTTAATAATTTACCTCGGCGAACAGCGGTGGCTGTGCTAGCGCTACTGGAATAATACTTCGTTCCTATTCTGATACCCATTTCCATAATCCAAGACAGGATGATAGAACCTGTTAAGTAACTACCGTAAAATAGCATCACTTTGCCTTTGCTTTCACTTTGCCCATTAAAAGGTAACTTTGCCCATTTTTTTTTTTTAAATATCTCAAAAAACATGATCAATTATTTTTTACATGGAATGTAGTGCTTCAGGGCCTCGATTCTCGACGACGTCATTCCACTCGAACAACGAATGATTCGACCCACTTCTATCGAACACAAAAACATGATTATATTGCATTTAATTTTAATTGCGACTAAAGTTGAACACCTGCAAGTTTGATGACCCCTTTTCCATATATAATTTTCATAATATTTACCAGTTGAAAAAAATCTATCAATCTGTTACCAGGCCGCAAATAGTCTGAATCCAACATGAAACAGTTCGATAACCCTATTTTCTAAAACGAAATCAAAATATTGACAAACTAGTCGCTGGGCGAAATTATAATTGGCACCTAAAAATACCTGCCTTTTGAAAAACGTAAACATGTTTTTGCAAGCTGACGCCACACAAACGCTGGAAGAAAGACATTATACATAGGCCATTTAAACAAAATATTGGCAGTCGAATTTCAAAAATTAACATAAGTGGACGGAACACCTCCAGTTAAAATGCGATCTGTTAATTATAATTTAAAAAATTATAAATTCCAAGTGTCAACTGAAATCTGTAGTCGCTTTTGTTCCTCCGTCACGGCACAATAATTTTAAAGATTACTATTTACAACGAGCTATTTGATAAACTATTTGCAACGAGCTGTTTACGGCTGGCACTCTATCAGCTGAGCCAGACGAATTTGTCATCATTACAACAATGGGGCGTCTCCGTGTGCCGGCTCTTATAATAAAGTGACCATGCCGCCGCTGATGAATCCCTGCTGGCTACCGACTGAACTGCCCACTGATCACCTAGAGGCTGGCCAATCCCTGCTGCATTGATACTGACAGCCTAGAAGCTGATGAATTCTTCCTGGCTACCGACTGAATTAGCCATTGATGCTGAAAACCTAGAGGCTGGCCAATTCTTCCTGGCTACCGAGTGAATTAGCCATTGATGCTGAAACCTTAGAAGCCGGCCAATTTTTCCTGGCTACCAACATAATTAGCCATTGACGCTGAAAACCTAAAGGCCGGCCAATTCTTCCTGGCTACCAACTGAATTAGCCATTGATGATGAACACCTAGAGGCTGGCCAATTCTTTCTGGCTACCGACTAAATGAGCCATTGATGCTGATAACCTAGAAGCTGGCCGAGTTCTGCTGGCTACCAATTGAACTGACCACTGCTGCAGCAGTCGCCCACGCCATTTACTGTATCGTATGGCGCGATGATGCACAATCGCTCCAATCTGAATTTATCGCTGAAAGGATTCCGGTTGTATCAGTTTTCTATCTGAGTTTTAAATCCCAGTTGTATTGAAATACATATAACTATTTCTTGTGAATTGGGCTGGCTGTAAAAAATAGGAAGTACCTATAAGCTACACCCCTTTGTACGTTCTGTATACCAGTATAATAATTGTAATTAAAATGTGAATTTTGATTCGAATCGTCTTTCTTTTATGATGGTTTCGATAGAACACCTCACGGTGTTTTACTTAAATCATTACCCAGGTTGAGGACTGATGTGTGCCGGTGCTTATTATTTACAGTATTTTCTTGTGCAGGCAAACACGTCCCGTACACCACTCGTTGTAGGAATGACTTTTTTCATATGCAAGTGTGTATCTTCGACGAAACTCAAAAATAAGAATGTCGAACAAATTAATGTATGTGCTTTCAACGGCGATTACGAGCGATCTGGATTGAAAAATCGATACCTAGTACTCCGTTTCGATTCTAATAGTGAAATTTTATATTATTTTGTCAGTGGGAATTTTCATTATTTTCAAAATATGTTATTTCTTGTTTTAGAAGAGTTTTAGTTTGTAATTTCGTTTCCAAATTGTTACAGATCTAACTAATGCAGATCAATTCTGCAATTCGCACCCTCGATTGAGTGCTCCATCGCTAGCAAAAGTAAAACCAGCAAGCTTAAAAACATTTTTGGCACTGTTAAATTTTAAATGACCACTCTAAAGTAACTGCAAAGTTCTCAGAATTTTTCAATTTGGTGAAGGAATGAATTTTTTTTTTCACATTTTCTTTAACATTTTTTTGAATTTGGCGGAGATCGCAGGTGGAATTTTGGCTTCGGTACCCATCAAAATAATGTTGACCGGATAAATCATCACAATGATAATTCATCACATCTTTAAAAAGTTATATAAAGTAATGGAAAGTGATGAAACAAAAACTTTATTATCTGGGTTAAGTAGGTTAGGTTAGGTTAGGTTAAGTTAAAAAAAAAATTGTCCCAGAGGCCCAGAGGAAAATAATTTCCCTCAGGGCTAATGTCGTCTTTTGAGATGCTGTATGGAAGAACTTTTTTAGGAAGGACAGGAAGTTATGGTAAGGTAAAACGTATGAGGGTTGTGTAGGGATCTAGGGATGATTGTGCATATGAATATATCCATCCCACTGTGGCGCAAGGCGACGGGTCGAGAGACCAGTTAGAGAGGTCAAATGGTCTCCCCAAACCAGCCTTTCCCAATTTGTCACGCCACGCAGCTGGCGAGCATGCGTAACTTGAACACACCTCACCGAGATAAACCCGGGAACCCCTGATAAATCACCAAACGTAGAGAACCACTTTGGGTGATGTATGGCAGAGGTGTCGGTTATCTAATATATAGTTCTCGGGCTGCGGTACCCAAACCCGCCTTCTAAATTGAAATTATTATTTTTTCTCACGTGGTAATATTACCCCAAATGTACAAAGTAAGGCCTTATTACAGGATAGGGAATGTGCCCGAGGGCATCGTTATGATGGGTGTTCCATTGCTAACGCAGTTTTTGAGGATGAAGACGCCTCCGGCCTTAAAAAAAGTTCAAACGCAGTCTTTCTACCACATTTGTTTCGGAATCCAATAAAGAATTTTATTTGTATTCCATACTTCCGTTTTTAAATTCTTTAACAAAAAACCTAATACAAGAAATATTTTTCTCGTTGTTTTTTTATATTATAATCACGCTAGGATGTCGACTTTACGAAGCCACAGTAGGTACAATATATTTATGAATGGTAATTCATACAAAATCTTCATCTCATCAAAGAAATTATTTGTATCAGGCTTTAATTCTATTTAATATCTTTCCAGAACACATTAAGTTGTCTCATTTCTCGTGTACTTTAAAAAGAATGTTAAATTATCTTTTAACTTTTTTTTTCATCTTTGTCTTTTAAAATTAATGGAATAATATATTGTACATGTTTGTTTTTCATTCTTATCCTTTGATAATGTAATTATTTTTTCTTTTCTCTGATCCTTTTTAAAATAAAAGTTTATTATGTTTTTTTATTCACAATCAAGAGATGAGGGGGCTATGCTTAATAGTTATTGTATTGGGTATTTGATAGCTACACCAAAATTAAACGCCAAAAACCACATTTATTTAACTTATTATTAAAGTGAAATACCGACCTTAAGAGAATTAACTGCAAACATGATCACACACTTCACCACAATTTGCAATGTAAATGGATACTGCTAAAAAAGATTTGCTAAAGAAAAAGGAAGCGCAAAAAGGTATAGATAATAATAAAATTAATCACGGTAATATTTTTTGTCGTTAAAAATCTCCAATCGTATTATTGTAATTACTTAAATAATAAAACATTTTTTTTTAATGTTTAAAAATTAAATACTATAAATATAGCAGCTAATTTCACCATAACGCTGAAACAAAGTGATCCCAAAAACCGACTCTGCAGCACGGCTTTTAACTGTTCACAAATTTATAAACATTATTAACGATTTTTATAAATCCTTTCTTTCCATTCCACAATTTTTATCCCGGCGAAATAAGATCCATAAAACCCTGTGGATTCATTGTCATCCCAGCCGTGTTTTTATTAACTTAGAACCTAATTAGGCTGCCGGTAAACGTGTTTTTTCATTTAAATTTTGATGATTGGATGTTACACCACAATAACAATGTAATCCCTAACTACCTAAGGCAATGGAATGGAGTAATACTTCTTGTGATATGGCAAAACGTGGGGTCTCCAAGCACACAATTCGAAGTTGCAATTAGTTTACAAAAAATGCCGGCGTGATGCCTTTGCTTCTGATCAGGATCGGGATTGGTAGAGAGAATTAATTATCTCGATGACTATCAAAATTGTCAATCAGCGAGATTAAACGATACCCTGATCATTTGTTCGTTTCGCTTTTGATCAAATTTTAATCGGCTGTCAACAAAGTCATCCAAATTAATAGACAGTCAGTGAAAGGGGAACAAACTAAGTTGGGGGGGAGGCGGCGTGACCGTCCCACTTATTTGTCAATATATGAATCGGACAGTAGATATACAGAAAACTCGAGAGGAAATTTTATCATTCAGTTCTTGAAAATAAAATCTGCTTATGAATTGCTAGTCCATTTTACAATGGTGCGCAAATTGCTGGCTGCTAAAAATATAAATACACATCCAAAATTGTGTAACAAAAGTTCGGGCTTGTAAATAAAATTTAATATTTTGTTACACTATTTAGTTTAACACTTTTACAAATGTTTGACAATTTAGCCAATTCAATCAATTTCAGCGTGACTATACCAGACGATTCGTTTAAGAACGAACATCCAGATCCTGCGCAGAAAATTCCCACGACAAACAGCGCTGCAAACCTTTGCCTTACTATAGAAAACCTTAGTTTTCTGTGCATGGTTTGGTTATTTCAATGTGCCCTCTTTGGTGGTCAACATAAATAAACCACTCCCGTCTGATGTTGTAGTTTATTCAAAGCATTCTCAAACCCCCATATTGCCAGAAATATGGTCACGTAGTTTGCTGGTGGTCAATATATGACTGATGTCGTAGTTTATTCAAAGCATTCTCAAACCCCCTTGGTGCCAGAAATATGGTTACGTAGTTTGCTGGTGGTCAATATATGACTGATGTCGTAGTTTATTCAAAGCATTCTCAAACCCCCTTGGTGCCAGAAATATGGTTACGTAGTTTGCTGGTGGTCAATATATGACTGATGTCGTAGTTTATTCAAAGCATTCTCAAACCCTCTTGGTGCCAGAAATATGGTTACGTAGTTTGCTGGTGGTCAATATATGACTGATGTCGTAGTTTATTCAAAGCATTCTCAAACCCCCTTGGTTCCAGAAATATGGTTACGTAGTTTGCTGGTGGTCAATATATGACTGATGTCGTAGTTTATTCAAAGCATTCTCAAACCCCCTTGGTGCCAGAAATATAGTTACGTAGTTTGCTGGTGGTCAATATATGGCTGATGTCGTAGTTTATTCAAAGCATTCTCAAACCCCCTTGGTGCCAGAAATATGGTTACGTAGTTTGCTGGTGGTCAATATATGACTGATGTCTATTTTATTCAAAGCATTCTCAAACCCCCTTGGTGCCAGAAATATGGTTACGTAGTTTGCTGGTGGTCAATATATGACTGATGTCGTAGCTTATTCCATACATTCTCAAACCCCCTTGGTGCCAGAAATATGGTTACGTAGTTTGCTGGTGGTCAATATATGACTGATGTCATAGTTTATTAAAAGCATTCTTAAACCCCCCTGGTGCCAGAAATATGGTCATGTGGTTTGCCTCCAGCTCGTCAAAATGATACCAATATTTCATGTTAGGGCAAGTCTATTTATTTGAATGTCTATGGCTGTCAAGCGTTACTGCCATACTGTAATGATTTTTAGGTATCATAATTTGTTAAAATCTGAAACGCACCCAGAAGCGCGTTTAAATGAAAAAAAAATCGAATTGGGGATGGTTGATGATTTAAGAGTCAGAAAAAACGATGGAACGAGTGTTTGCAACACCCCGAACTAACTATTTGTAAATTTAGCATTTTGTTAGTTAGCATAACACTTTTTTTTAATTAAAGGTAAATTTCATTTCTGCCGCATTCAATTTACATTACGATAAACGCGTTTATTTGAGTTGTAAAGCGTTTTGCCCGACAAGGGAAGAAAGAAAATAATTAGGTTCTTTGTCCATCTCCGAACCTTCTCCCCTTCCCACACCTACAATTCCCCGCCATTACCTTTCAGCGGAAACAAACTTGTTAGGCTTGGAATTACAAATTATTGTTAAATTTAAAATTTATTACAAAATATTTAGGGCAAACCAGACACGAAATATTTTGCGGCTGTTCTGATAAATATAATGGAGGATCACACTAATATTATGTGGAATCGTATTTTGTTCTTACAAGAATTATATAATTATTAAAATGAATTAACGCGAAAAGAAACTGTGGAAATTTTCTAAAATGCTTTCATAAATAATTATTTAATCTGCAAAGATAGTAGTGAGCAGTCGACGTAGTGTCTAAAGGGGTATGCTTCTAATGTTCTCTAATTAGAACGGGTTTTTTCACAGAATTCGAACAATTCGTAAAATTTCGATGTTAAAAATCAAGTTCTGTGAAAATTATATTCAATTTCTGTTAGTATTTCATCATGAGGAGTTATTTGACAGTAACAAAAAACTTGAATAGGACTTTCACAGAACTTGAAGATTAACATTGAAACCTGATTTTTGTTGAAATTCTGTGGAGCAACCCGTCTTTAATAAATCAAAACCAAAATTTCCTCTGAAATCACAAGATTGTAATTATTATTTTTTTTTTACTTTTACCCCACCCAGGAGGCCTTTAGGAAAAGAATTTCTCTCGGGGCGTATGTCATCTTTAGGATGCTGTGTGGAGGGTATTCTTTAAACAAAGGGAAGTCTTGCTGACAAATTGGT
Organism: Hesperophylax consimilis; assembly: GCF_061612785.1. Classification (NCBI taxonomy): domain Eukaryota; kingdom Metazoa; phylum Arthropoda; class Insecta; order Trichoptera; family Limnephilidae; genus Hesperophylax; species Hesperophylax consimilis. Next base: position 33,306,037 of record NC_142842.1, read on the forward strand.
ATTTAAATAATTTAAAAAGCCCAACTTCACAGCTCTCACACTAGTTACTAATCAAACCATCAATTATTTAAGAAGAAGATAATATTAATAAATCGAAATAAAAGACGAAACAGAAGAAGACACAGAATATAAAAAAAAATTAACGGTCGCAACTGGAAATCGAACCCAGGATATCTGTTTTACCGGGACAACGTCTCTAACCCATCTGTAACTAATTGATCTTACAATTAAATCTCATAATAGACAATATCATTCTCTGCAAATTTTCCCATATGACTTTGTGGTTGCGTTCGTTAACTTTTATTTCATGTGTCTTGTTCTATGTTTTAGATTTATTTGTTTAATCTTCTTCTTCAATGATTAAACCATTTTATATCTTAATAGACAAAACTTGAAATATCCATAAAAATAATACAAGTATGACATATTCTAAGCAATAAACCTGAGAGAAAGAAAATGCTGGATTATAATAAAACATTATAATATACATGTCGTTTTATCGGTTACCTAACTGACAAAATTTTTCAAAGCTGAAGTCCCCAGCGTTGCTCGGGATTTTCACGTTTTTTCGAGTTTTTTTTAATCAGACTTAGACAATTACCATTTTCGAGTTTTGTAGGTCATGTGTGCATTTCATAAGTTTTGTAGGTCATGTGTGCATTTCATAAGTTTTGTAGGTCATGTGTGCATTTCATAAGTTTTGTAGGTCATGTGTGCATTTCATAAGTTTTGTAGGTCATTTGGGCATTTCATAAGTTTTGTAGGTCATGTGTGCATTTCATAAGTTTTTGTAGGTCATGTGTGCTTTTCATGAGTTTTGTAGGTCATGTGTGCATTTCATTAATCTTGAAATAAAACCGTAGATTTATATAATTTAAAAAAACTCCGTCTGCCGGTGTCTGCCCGCTTAGATTTATATAAATATAACACATGTTTATTATATTTATATGTAGTAGAGAAAAGTCGCCGAACAACGCCGGGTACCCGTCAGCTAGTATTATTATCAAACTAACTGACATCTAGCCGGTGTTACTCGACTTTTCTCTAATTTTTAAAAATATAATGTGTATGTTTTATATATATGTAAACCTTTCGGAAGAAATTTTCTGAATTATATTGAAAACCCTATCAAAATCTGTTCACACACCTGCATAATTTTAGTATTTTTAAAGCCCCTTGAGGTGATATTAGAAAGAAAACAACGTTCCTGAAATCGTCCAATTATATCGGGGTTTAGGATCACAGAGGCCTATCTTCAAAAACATGGTTTTGAGATAAATGCTAATAAAGATTGAAATGCTCATATGCCCACCTGTATGCATAACTGATATGCCTAAGTGGGTTTGTTAAACGGTTGTATATACGAGATAGAACTTCGTGTCACTAATAATTTGACTATGGCATTACGGAAACCAAGCCCAATTCAAAACATCAGTTCTTGTAGTTAGGTCTTTGTGATCATAAGCCCCCGATTTTATCTCTTACGATAACCATCTTCATAGCCATTTGGGTATTTTTAAATGGGAAAACAAACATAAAGATTCAAAGGTTCCACATTTATTAGACAAAATTTTGTTGGAAATTATAATTATTTTTATAACCTTTGTACTCTAATTTTAATTAGAGATTATCTGGAAACGTGACCACCAAATAATGGCAAATACAGGGTTTTCCAATAAAAGGTGGTTTTTTGATATTCGAATAAATGATCGAATGTTTATTTCATTATAAAGAGGAAAGTATGCCGTTAATAGTGAAAAATAACATCAGTCAAATGACTATCACGACCACGCCTACAGGACCATATCCTTTTCATAATATTTTCCATAACCAAATCGCAAAGTGGCTGCCTTATGTCCTCGATAGCCTCATGAATTCCATCTTTGAGATTGACGCTGGGCTGTTGGCGTAGACCTTGTCTTACACATGGCCCCAAAGGAAGAAGTCGCAAGGTTTTAAATCACAAGATCTCGGTGGCCAATTGTGATCACCTCTTCGAGAGATAACACGGTCCGGAAACTTTTCCCGTAAAAGATCAATGGTTTCGTTGCTTGTGTGGCGCGTAGCGCCGTCTTATTGAAAGTAAACGTTGTCCAGATCAATACCATCCAATTCCGGCCATAAAAAAACATTAATCATCTATCGTTAGCACTTTGAATATTAAAATAACACCTCTTATTGGAAAACCCTGTACTAGCGCAGACCCGTGAAAAAAAGATATTATAAAAGCAGCATTTATGAAGTTGAAAGTATTTATAAAAATATTTGCCTCACGATAACTGCCTTTCAAAAAACGATCAGAAATAAACATTTCGAATTAAAACCATTAGAAAATTATAGCTATTTATTTTTGAGGTATTATGCTGTGTTACGCTACCTTCTTCTTTAACAGATGATGGACATTGTGATACCGTCTGAAACGTTGGTAAAGAAGGAGGTAGCGCAACGCGACATAACACCCCAAAAATGAATCACCATACTAGCTACTTTTTAAATAAAACGTTAAAATCTCAAATCGTACCATTAGTAAAGTTACAATTTGAGAAAATGGCGAAAATATTACAGTGATTTATTTATGGATTACACATTTGCCCTGATGATGGACAATGTAGTGCTACCCAAAACGTTGGCCGAATAAGAAATTAGCGCAACACGGCATAATACCCCATGAATAAAAAAAAAATTGAAAACTTAAGTGTCTCTGTCAAAAATGGAAACAAAAGAAATACACACTTGAAATACAAATATATTATTGGTACCTAATTTATCGTTCCGACAATCAGCATTAATTTCAAAAATCAAGCAAATTTCAGTTCAAGAGGAATAACGATAAGATGGCGATAAGGTTTAAATTCCCGCTTAACACCATCCGCCTGTTTTGATTTATGCAAGAAAAAAACATGGCCAAAAAGTGCCTTTTATTTTATTTTGTGGATGTTCAGGAATAAATATTTAATTTTTCTTCGATCATTTTATAAATAACTTAATTTGCCACATTATACAATAAAATCATAACCGAAAATGGGTTCGTAAGTAGGAGATTTTGAACTTTAAAGCAGTTTTCATAGGCCTTTACATTATTTTTTTTCTGGGCTTATGACTTATCTAAATAATACTCGATTATTTCAAAGGCCAAGATGTATTCTACAAGCAGTATTTAATAGAAGCATCTGAAACATTTCTAGGCGACCAAATTTTCAAACCAAAAGCATATGATTTTGCATTACTACGTATGTCATCGCATTAATACTAATAACCAATCCCATATAAAAAAGCACCGTTCGTCCAAGATGCGTGTTTAAACCAATAAGGCATCCACGTGCATGTCTTTTGCGAAAGCTTTTCTGAACGTTGATAACTTTTAACACAGCAATAAAATTGTTTCTCTAATATTCGAAATTACGTGAAAGTCAAAGAAAAAAGTGAAATACATGTGGCAAATTATAGTAAAATGCATTAATTACGTGGACATCAAAGTTAGAACCAAACCTAATATACAAATTTAATTCTCATGGTACATAATTGTATCCAGGGCCGGCCCTACGCGGGTGAAATTGGAGCTCAAATTGCTAAACTGCCAAAGGCGTCTAGGCGCTTCTTATACCTCACCTAACGTATCGTCCTTGAAAATATTATTCATAATAACGGCGCCACACGATAAATACAAATCATCTAAATATACTTGATTAAATTGCTCTCCTAAGTTCTACTGGCGTCTCCCATTGATGTGGCGTCTACTGGTGTTGACAAGGGACGCCAAAATTGTAATTGCTCCATGCGCCGTTTGGTTTAGGGCCGGCCCTGATTGTATTTATTCAAATTTTTCAGAGATCACTGCCAAATAAATTTGCTATTCACTTTTTTTTTAATTTTAATTATTGATATTGCAATGTTCTGGTTTATACTGTTTTTGCAAAAATACAATAAATAAATAATAGATTGATCCAAAATTATTGTTGATGACTACTCGTAGGTGTCATCAAACATAATTATTTCGGTTGTCTGTGATGTTGTGCGTGATGTGAAATATTTGCAATGAAAATAGTGTTTTTTTTAATGTGAATACCGCACAAGAGTCCCAACTGCTCCCAAACGTCTGGAGCCAATGCGACTATGGCATCCTCAATCGGGGTATGTTGTGATGCTAAAGGTAGTGCCGATTAGATATTAAATTAGGAGATGGCGATGAGGAATGTAGGGAAATACCAAGCTATTAATATCTGGTAACCAAACAAGGCTAAAGCCATTTCAAGCATTGTTTCAATTCTGAATAGTGAGCTTAAACCAGGGCGATACTGAGAGTATTTTCAACTCTTTATTATTTTAATTGAATAAGTTGTAATTTAAAACAAATAAAATTTGGTTGCGCACGCCGGGATCTGAACCGGTGACCTTATAATAGTTAGTCAAGAGCTTTACCCCTCGACCGCGGAGGCCGTTGGTGAATTAAGACAAAATATAAAGTAGGTAGGTACCTATCTAATTATTTGATCTACGATCAAATAATTAATAAGTTTTTATTTTAATACTTCCATATTCAAACTATGTATTTCTATAATATGTTTTTGAACAGTTTAATAAAGGTTTTCATTCAAAGGGTAAATTTGTAAAAAAACATATAATTATATTATGAAGAAAATTGGCAAAAAATGTTTATGAAATGGTATGAGATCTTGAGGCAAATATTTAATAAATACTTTAAAAACCCTACAAAAATATCCCATGATTTCTCACGGGTTTGCGCTATAAAGAAGAACGATACTTCAATAAATTGCTGTAAGTAATTATTTTGGGATCATTTGCTGTGGTCCTCATTAAAATAATTTCCTTTGAAATAAATGTGATATATTTTTTGTGAATATTCGAGACGGATATAATAATGTAGGGAATAGGTTAATAAGAATTCAATCCATGCGTGAAAGTCGAACTCTGCGTAAAACATAACTTTGAACAATACGAGTATAGCTTCCCGTTTCAATATCGGAGAGTAAATAAAACCAGGAGTAACTTACCACGTAAAGAAGCCAAACTTAGCATAATAAACATGTTTCTTTACGTCCTTTGATAGGCTTCACTTTCCCGAAAGGAAACGGATATAACGTATTTTGAAACAATAAAACTGTGAAGTTATATTGAACTGTAAGCAATCTTGCTCTCGATTTTATGGTGTTTGATTTTGTAATATAATTGCGGGAACGAATTTCTAAACGATTGAACTTCATAAATTAGAAATTCATATTAGTTAGTCAAACAATAGACTAACAATTAACGATATTTGCTTACGTTCAAGTTATTATTATAGCTTATATTGTCCAAGTACATATGTAATATAATCGTTTTTTACAACGAACTTAATGGTTTTTTTTATTTTTTTATTTCGGAGACCCTATTTGAAAGGAAGGAGGGGAAGTTCGGGGATGTAAAACAGGTATGAGGGGTGGGTAAGAGTCTGAGAGGTCAATGTGTCTAGGATTGACGGACGTATGAATCCGCCCTTTCCACTTCCGTGCAAAGTCGAAAGGTCTCCTTCAAACAGTAGGTGGACAAACTTATCCACCGCCAATACCTTAACAAATCTCATCCCATGAACATGGGCGTACTTGCTGAGTCACTAAACGTAGCGTACCACTTGAAATAACCCATGGCAGGGGTGTCGTTTATTTAATAAATGGTTCCCGGGGAGGCTGTACCCATATCCACCTCCCAAATTGCAACTAAAGTAGATTTGCAACAAAGAGGCTTGCCTGATGATGAATTATTCATTTTGCCCATGCTAAAACCGAAACGAATTAATTGTCAAGCAAAATTTTTCTCTCATTTTAATGTCTTGTATTTTGTGTTTTGGCTTTATGGATTGTAAAAGAATTGGGTAATCCAAGGGTCAGGCTGGTTCTAATAATCATTTGATCTGCTGTCCAGCTGCTGCAATCGAGACCAGAAGGCTGTAGGCTATATACTACCCTCCCCTACCGCCGAGGTTAGCCATAGAGTCTTATTTATGTTGCCAATAAAAACGAAAAGGTTTGATCGGGAGTTTTATTATTAGGTATTTCTTACTTTTTTTTCAAAAGATTGAAACGTAGAACCGAATTGCAAAAAAATATTTTATTTCTCGTTTGTGATCTTTCATTTTTAAACATAATCTTTTTCATGATAATTTATATAAATGATTATACGCCCAATTGAGTTTTTGAATAGATTATAAAAACAGAATGTAATGAGGTATCGAAAATTATATAACAGCTAACAGTATACAGTAATATGACACTGATGAACTAAATATTACGTTATAAATAATGTTTTAAAAAAAGAGAAAATAAAATAGAAACCAAAACAATATTATAACAAGATATGTATATGTGATGTATGGTAATAAGTTGAGTATTTTAGCGATAGATGGCGCTATTCATAAAGCTTACTCCAGAGTCCGTCAGATGTGGCTAGAGTGTAACAGATGCTTGTGAGATTATAGTGACAGGGAACAAGCTTCTCGAACCAGAGAATTACCAACTCTCAGGTAATGAATAGTGTAGCTAAATCCAGACCCTTTATTTGTATCGTAAATAAACACAATTATAAGTAGAACCTTTTGCTTTTTACAAAGAGTTCCCAACAACAAAATCTGCACAGTAAGACAAATATAACAGTATCTTTGGTATTTTACTTGCTAACAATGCTGGACTAACACAAACAAGTCAATTTCGTTATAAATATTCTGGTAAACATTGTTAAATTAAGCTCAGTTCAACGCATTTTTTAGTAAGCTCGTTTAGTATACTAATTTCGAAAAATTACTGCATTTAATTAAAACGGAGGTGCGCATTGCGCAGAGTTTTCGGAGAGCAAAGAGAAAAAAAACACGGACAAAGTTTTCTGCGGTCGCTTTTGGTTAGCGCGAGAGAGTAAACACTTAAATTCTCATATTTTAGTCGAGACAATATTATCATATTATTTAGGAAAAATAAAAAAACGTCCAAACCAAAACATAACTTCCCTGGTAATATTGACAGTATAATCTATCTACTTTTGGTGGCATTCACGCAGATACAGCCGGACATTACAATTGCGTGATTGTACGTGTATGTGTGTATACGAAATAAATGTCGGTCCTACCCGATCGAAATTGGGCTCAGCTATTAGCGCGGTTGACTCTCGTCCCTGGGGAGGAAGGATCAATCCTACGTCAAGCCGGTTATTTTTTTATGTTTTAAAAGATATTTTAAAAGTTCACAGCAGTTAAGAACCAGTCCCCGGGAAGGAAGGAACAACCCCCAGTCAAACCAAAAAAAGTGTTTTTAATAAGTCTTTTAATTAAAATAAATGTATTATATTGAAAAAACTATGATTTTTTACTTATTATAAGTATGACAGGCCTTAAAATAGGGTATCAGGATAAGGGCAGAAACGATATGAATTTTATCCTTTATTTATTCAGCAATATTTCTATGTTTCGTAGAGGAATTTAATTATTGTCACCCTGTAAGACTGATAAATTTAACACTTATTTATAAAATTTACATAATATAAGTATATTACCTAATCGTAAGTTTGAAAAAACTCCTTATAAGCAAATTAATAATATGTAAATATTTAGATCAAAGTTATGCAATAAAGTTTTTTATTCCCGATAGTAAATATCTACGATTAAAAGCTTAATGATTAACATTACCACCACAGGAGTCTAATACGCAAATATTACGTAAACAAATTTATAGTATAACGTAAAGTTATGCTCAATAAACCGCACAACCTCTCAGTTTAATAAACCTCGTCTGTTAGACAAATTATCAATCTTAAACAAAACTTGTCAACTCACCCGCTTTTAACTCCCTTCTCTCCACACTCTCTCCCTCCGCCCTTGTGCAAATATCTGCTCCCACCCCTATCATACAGAATAGTGCTAAAACAATGCCTTAATTTAAGGCTGTTCTGTGACGTGTGAGGCTTTTATTGGAAACAAAACTGACTAACTATTAGAATGGTGATTATTTTCACGGTTTAATATATTTGTCACCCAATTAATGCTCATAATTGTTATTATATTCAAATTTACAATTTCTTGGGATAGGTATTCGGTAGGTATCTAAAAACGGAGGTTTGTTCCGTTTATGCTATAAAGAATACCTGTAGATTAATTTTCCTTCTGAATTATGCGTTAAGCTACTAGTAAGAGAATTATAAGAAATTAAGAACAAGAATTTTTATATTATCTCTTCCCTGAATTTTGCCCCTCAGCAAATGATATTGTTGATTATGCTGTTTGGAGGTAATTGTTATTTAGAGAAATTTCTTTCACAGCTATGTAGTGGAGCACAGGTGACTAAGTCGTAAAATCAACACATTCTCAAGTAATATGCAGAACATCTATTTGGTGGTGAATAATGTCATATCCAACTTAAATATACCTACTATTATTATATCTTTATTACTGGGATATTATAAACATTTTGTGCAACTATTCTTATATTTCTAATGTTTGAACTTGAATTGTACGAATGTTTTTATCTTGTTTTGTTTTGAATGATAGATAAATAATATGACAGCAGCTCCTAAGAGAACTTTCCCATAAAATACAGCACTCGTATCCCTTGTCAATGCGTTATTATATAATTAATAATCATATTTAACATTTAAGGCAATGTTTAACTAAACGAAAATTTGAAACAGAAAAAGATAGGTCACATCTAGTGCTCGAATCCAGGACCCTTGCCTAGCCGGAGCACGGGTCAAGGGTCCTGGGTTCGAGTCCTAGATGTGACCGTATCTTTTTCTGATTTTTCTGTTTCGAATTGCTAATATTGTTTTCAATAATTAAATATATACTATTTATACACTCCTAACGAATGCACAGAGGAATTTATATTTATAAATAAGCAGTGGCGGTTTTCTCTAAAGTGCGTTTGTGCGGCGAACCCCCATTAAAAAGATGAGAAAATAAAACAAACTTGTTTTATAATAATATAAGCACATTATAGATAGCACGCTATTAAAATTTCGCCTTCAAAACCCGCGCCACCGAAAAATACGATACCTATTCCAAATTTGTGCGAGTTGAAATCCGCACCAAACTCTTCATACAAAATAATCTTAGCCGGTACAGACCCTATGACGGTGATATATACAAAATTTGGTCTTTCTTTGCAAAAATAAGACAAATTGTGTGCGTCGAACACGCGTTACGATATCACGTGACCTCCGAACATTGACGAATGTAACCGAAGAAACCCGAGAACTTCGCGGCCGACGTTTGACCTTTGAACCATAGGGATGCAAGTTAAGTGTTATTTTTTTATGTTATATTATGGTATTTAACTTTGTAGTCATTTTTGTACATATTTTTGTTTTCTTGTTTCTGCATTTCTCCAACCGTTTGCTTATGGCATTTGTAAATCTACTACCTATTGAAGTAGACCGATTTTGATTACTGTTTTCGTATTTTTTTTTTTAGATAAGTCGTTATATTCCTTAATTATATTTGCGAAAGTTTCGGCAAACGCCCCATTGTCGTCGCTAGTTATGCAATTTTGTGTTTTGTCTTCTCCAGTTCAGTTCTCCATCTCCACTATCTCCAGTATTCTTTCGGATTTCAAATTGAAAGCGTTTAATAATTAGCAACATACCTACATTGAGTGCTATAAAAACATTAAACAATTTAATTCCTATAAAAATTTTCTCATTATCTAATAATTGTGTCTAGGTAAAGTGATTTAAAAACAATAATATGTAGGTACCCCTCCCACTAACTTTATTTAAGTTGTGTGACTGCTGCCGTATTCGACTATTTGACGAAGGACAACAGTAAGTAAATTTTAATTAGATATGTTTATCTTCTCTTGAATTTCTGAACCCCCTGTTAAAAAGACCACGAACCGCCACTGTAAATAAGATTAATCAACGAAAATAATCATTGTTTTAGATTTAATAAGATTACTTTATTAAGTATATTGCGTAGATTGAAGTTTTTTTGTCTTGAACACAACACGAAAATTTCATAATAGACGTTAGCTTAAAAGGTTTAAACAATTTTCTCCCTATTAGATAACATATGGGTTGATAAATAATTCTGTTATATTTGTAGTGGTCAATACATTTTTTTCAATAAAATTTTTCATAAAATGAAATTTTGTTCAATGTTTTAATGTTTTTTTAAATTATTACTTTTCAAATTTCCCAATGGTGAAATCGACTACAAAGTTAACCTCGTCGAGATATATAGAAAAGAGTATGGTGGAATTTAGGTTTATCTACATATTCTGACCACCCTTGCAACATTGTTAGCGCTAATTAAAAATAAATGCAATTGAAGCCACGCTGGTTCACCAAGCTCGCAGTAACGCCTGCCATTTGTAACAACTGCAATCTGCATAACACCATCCCATTTAAGGGTAAGTACGACGCGAACCGAACGGCGATCAGCTAAGTAACTACCCCTGCAGTTATGCACCCCTGGTACTGTTATGTAGGGATGGTTTCATTTACTCCCCGCAGCTGGTGCGGTAGTTTGTTAGTGTATAGCAATCGTATTGGTTTTGTTAACATATTTTTACGGCTTTACGATTCAATGTTTGAATTGAAAAATTTAATAAAATCATTTCCACGTTAGTTTTTTACTGAAATAGCTTCATCTATACACCGCACATCTAAAAAAAATGTGTTAGCAGTCACGCAGGCAAAATAAAGTGTTTGAAAATCAATTATTGTGAAAATAATGTAATAAATTTTGGAAAACTTATCTACGTCCAACAATTGCTTGATACTTACATACAGTTATAAATTGATTGTATTTTAACGGTGTAAAACTTGAAAGATAAAAAAACGTGTAAAAACATATTGAAGCCTTTTAATTGTTTCTTAAAATAAATACACACAGTTGAGTTAAAATTTTGCTAGGATCTTTACCAAAGGTAAGGTTCACTGTCTGACAGGAGAATTATTTCAGACCTGGTTGTGTTACGCAGAGTCATTAACAACTTAATTGATAGTCCTGCCATCCTTGCCACTATTAAACTCCATGTGCCGACTAGGAATACAAGACAAAATATAACATTCTTCTGCAATACATACACGACCAACTATCAGATACACTCACTGACCAATAGGATGCATGAGCTGGGCAACAAGTATGTGGGTGCTATTGATTTATTTATTGACTCCATTTATAGAATTAATAATATCGTTGCGGCGTGAATGGACTGTAATTGCGGTATTTTGTGATATTGTTTGATCGACTTACCAATATCTCCAAGCTGTCGGCACCTTTCCACTTTGCACTGCGGTAGTCACCGGTGGGGTAATTGTTAGTATTGGAGGAGGTCAAGGAAAGGAATAGTGATATTGGATTTTCGAAATGGTTCAATGCGTTATAGATTGCTATTTTTATGCACTTTTCACGGCGTTCTTTGCGGTATAACATTTGCCGTTTATAGCGCGGCGCGGTGGTTTTAATAACTCAAGATAGGTTATGCGGAAGCGGTCGGTTGAACCTTGCGGGCGGCGCGATACTTTAACAACTGACTCATGTAGGTGAAAGGCGCGGAACGCGGGTGGGAAACAACAGAACCAAATACTTTGCAACAATAACTGGCCCGAGCATGCCCCCCGCCTTGACCAATGGTCAAAGTCACTAATACAACAAAAGAAACACGTTATGAAAGGATTCAATAAACAATACTGAACCCGCGGTAGAACTAAATTCTAAATTAACTAAATCTAAGATAACAATATTAAACTTGTGGTAGATCTAAATTAACTAACTAAATCTAAGATAACGTTAAAGTTATTGTGTAGGCAGGGGACAGAGTTTAATGACTGCCCTGCGATATGTTCCGGAGTTAGTCTTAACGTCCGCAACGCGGATCACCCCATCTACGCCGGGGTGGACGTTTACCACTACGCCAATAGGCCATTGTAGTGGTGCGATATTGTCACTCTTAATTATTACCACGGTGCCTTTCGTTATTGGATTCGAATTTGTATTCCATTTCTGACGCGATTGCAGCGTGTTCAGATACTCCATTCGCCATCGATTCCAGAAAGTCTGGACGAGACGATCGACAAGATGTTTTCGTTGCAGCAAATTTACTGGCACATCTGACAAATCAGCAGCGGGTAAAGATTGTAATGAAGTGAGCGTTAAAAAATGCGCGGGTGTTAAAGGCAATGGAGCCGAAACATCGGTAACGCTGAGCACTGATAATGGGCGTGAATTTAGAATAGCTTCAATCTGATGAAGAACCGTTTGCATCTCTTCGTACGTGAGAAGAGATGTACCCACAACTTTATTTAAGTAACATTTAATGCACTTAATGTTACTCTCCCAGATCCCACCGAAGTGGGGTGCTTGTGGAGGATTCATCTTCCACTCGATACGGTTTTCCAACAAATTTTCTGAGAATTCTTTCTTGTAGTCCGGTGACTCTAAAAGTTCGAATAAAGCCTTCAAATGCGATTTAGCTCCTACGAAATTCGTCCCATTATCAGAATACATTACCTTTACAGGCCCTCGACGGGATAGAAAACGTTTGAACGCGTTGAGAAAGACTTTGGTCGAGAGGTCTGAAGCGAGTTCAATGTGAACCGCGCGGGTAACCAGACAGATAAATAAGCAAATGTATGCCTTTTGGCTTCTAACACCCCGACGTCTATGCGGGATTATTTGAAGCGGCCTAGCGTAGTCGACCCCCGTGTGCAGAAAGGCCTTAGCTTCGCGGACGCGGCAAGCGGGTAAATCTCCCATTATTGGGAATTGCGGTTTGGGATTGACTTTAAAGCATGTATTGCACTGATGCACGCGTTTCCGAATCAAATTGCGCGAAAAAAGTATCCAAAACCTTTGCCTCAACAGAGACATAAGTAAGGTGGGTCCCGTATGCAAGTTCTTAGTGTGGTAATAATCTACTATTAAATCAACTATATGATCATGAGCGGGTAATAAAATAGGATGACGACTATCAAATTCGAGTTCGGCGTTTCTCAATCTGCCTCCTACTCTTAGGAGACCGTCCTGAATAAATGGATTTAATTTAGCAAGAACTTGCCGTACTTTCTTGCCGTCGTTCACTGACTTCATATCATCGGAAAAATGTACTTGCTGAACTGCCTTTATAATAGCGATTTCTGCAATGTCAATATGGCTTAACTCAAATTTACGCGGCAATTTCCTAATGAAGCGAAACACGTAAATGACAATTCGAATCAATTTCGACCACGAATGAATGCGAGAAGCCAATGTGCATAATAAAGGTGACACGATTGTCTTGAGGCGATTATCGGTTTTAGGTTTCATTTCGGGTGGATCAGCTACACGAGAGCACAAGCCAAAAGTAGTTGGCTGTTCATACTGATTGGGTTTCAATTCCGGTAACTGTTCTGAATTTGCGTGCTTAAATGGTGAAATAGGCCACTCGAAATGCGGCTGGCAAAGCCATTTTGGACCATTCCACCAAATGTCATTTGCTATCAATTGCGATGGTAGCATACCTCTTGACAGGCAGTCACTAGGGTTATCAGCACCTGCGACATGATAAAAATGACTACTGTTTAAATTTTTGTGTATTTTTGCTACACGATTGGCTACAAAGGTTTGCCAGCGGTGAGGTGATGAATGAATCCAACTTAAAGTTACAGTCGAATCAGAAAAGGCAAATGTTGAATGAATAGTAAACCTAGCGGAGTAATTATCAATTACCTTTTTTAACAGGTGCGATAACAATAATGCAGCGCATAATTCTAGGCGTGCTAAGGAAACGATTTTTAGCGGCGCTACCTTTGATTTTGCGCAAACTAATTGAACCTTAATTCGGTTATCAGGAGTGGTCACATGAGCGTATACCACTCCTCCATATGCTTTTTCGCTGGCATCCGCAAATCCAACAAGTATTAACGTGCATCCTTCCGTGACTCCTATATGACGTGGAATACGAATCGACGATATTGACGGCAATTCCGCGTTGAACTGCTGCCACTGTTGTGATATCCTTGCGGGTGGGATTTCGTCCCAATCGATTTTCAAATTCCACAGCTCCTTTATTAGAAGCTTGGCTTGTACAATTATAGGTACTACCAGACCCATCACGTCAAAGAGTCTAGCGACAGATGATAAAATATTGCGTTTCGTACAAGTTCGATTGTCTGGAGTAACTTCAAATGCGAAAATGTCATCCGAAGGATGCCATCGTAGCCCAAGGATTTTTAGCGATGCATCATTATCGAAAGTTACACTTTGCGACAGGCGAAGTTCCAATGGAACGTTTTCTAAAACTGTGCTGGAATTGGATGCCCACTTAGCGAGTTGAAAACCTCCTGACTGGAAGAGCTCAATCAACTCTTCAGCCGCGCGGATAGCTTCTTGCTCATTTAAAGCAGAGCTAGCGATGTCGTCTACATAAACATCTCTATTAATAATATCCCTTGCAAGAGGGAAGCGAGCGCCTTCATCTAACATTAATTGTTTGATTGCTCGAAGGGCTAAGAACGGACTACATTTAAGACCGAATGTTACGCGATTGTATTGGTAAGCCTGAAGCGGCTTTTGCGGATCGAATCTATATAAAATTCGTTGATAACGACGATCTTCTTTGCGAACATTTATACATAAATACATTTGACGAACGTCTGCGGATATTGCGATAGGAAAAAGGCGTAAATTCAGAAGAATGCAAAATAAATCATTCTGTAGGCTTGGTCCCGTGTGTAAAATATCGTTCAAAGATAAACCAGTTTTTGTCTTTGCGCTTGCGTCCAGAACCACTCTCACCTTTGTTGTCATTTTATCTTCACGCCTAACTGCGTGATGCGGGATGTAGTATGCGTTTTCTGACGGTAAGGCTTCCACCTGGGACAAATAACCTTTATGAATATGTTCTCTTATCACTTCATCATAAAGCGGTTTTAGTTCTGGCAGATGATTAAATTTTCTTTCTAGTGCATAAAACCGATTTTGCGCAGCTTGCAATGAATCACCTAAGTCACAAGGGTTGCTTTTGAATGGCAAAGCCACTTCATAAGAACCGTCCTCAAGGCGAGTTGTGGTGCCTTTAAAAATGTCTTCAGCTTCTTTTTCTTCGAGGCTGTGAACTGGTTCCGAACCAATGTCTTCGATTTCCCAGAATTTTTGCATTAAGTTCTCAATTTCGTACGTAGCACAGAAAATTAATGCGGTGTTTGGTTGAGAATTTACTGGAGCGTCACCCATAAAAACATAACCTAATGTGGTTTGAATCGCGACTGGAAAACCGGGGGTGATTATCTTATTTGGTAGCAACAGTTGAGAGAACAGACTGACGCGCAAGAAACACAAGTGTACTGGGCGACAATTTGTACTGACGAATTATAGTGGAGAAGTTATTTTCCAAATAATTAAATATATTGAGCGATACTCAAAGCGATGTTTACGTACGTACTTAGGTTGGCATTAATACATATAGACGAATATATTACACTGTAGTATCTTTGCGATTTGCACCGAATAAATTTGCTACAACAACAACGATAAATAATTTAATTACCCAAGATATCAAAGAGTACCTATACCTAGGCATGTAATTTCAAATAGCGGACGAGTATTGCTAACTGAATTCTTACACAAAATGAATGTAATTTGGGATTTAATAGGAACAAATATGGTTCTAGAATTACCAAAATGTAATTCTCAATTTAAATAAAGCGGCTCGAATAGGACCAAATTTTGCGGCGTGAATGGACTGTAATTGCGGTATTTTGTGATATTGTTTGATCGACTTACCAATATCTCCAAGCTGTCGGCACCTTTCCACTTTGCACTGCGGTAATCACCGGTGGGGTAATTGTTAGTATTGGAGGAGGTCAAGGAAAGGAATAGTGATATTGGATTTGCGAAATGGTTCAATGCGTTATAGATTGCTATTTTTATGCACTTTTCACGGCGTTCTTTGCGGTATAACATTTGCCGTTTATAGCGCGGCGCGGTGGTTTTAATAACTCAAGATAGGTTATGCGGAAGCGGTCGGTTGAACCTTGCGGGCGGCGCGATACTTTAACAACTGACTCATGTAGGTGAAAGGCGCGGAACGCGGGTGGGAAACAACAGAACCAAATACTTTGCAACAATAACTGGCCCGAGCAATAATCTATACCAACACTTTGTCAAATCCTACAAATCAGAGTAGCGTTGGTAAATTAGTTTTAATGACTTGTCTTATATGTAGTGTTGTTGTAATTTCTTATTTACTTTATGTTACTCTTAAGTTTTACTAATATTGCTTCATATTTAGTTTTTATGTCTTTATTTAGTTTTCCTTTTAATTATTTCTTAATATTTTCTCATTATACTTGTAATCACAATTTTACAATTGTGTATTTTGTACCTTCTTTACAATGGATTACATCTATTTACTGTCAGTATCTCCAGTATAATAAAGATATTCTCCTATGTACACTGCATCATGTAACACCTCTATGTAAAAGTCTCTTTTAGGCGTATATATATAAATAAATAAATAAATGAAGGTAAAATGAAAATTACAAATTGAAGTGCATAAAATTATGAATCTGTTTTAAAAACTAAACGGAAACCTCTATTAGTTTTTAAAGTGAGGTATGTTATGAATTAATACACTCCATATTTAAATAGTTAGTTATGATTAACTAAAATTTAATTAGGTACATTATATTAATTAGGGAAGGTACACGGAAGTAGCGCAGGGCCTCCGGGCTTTATGTTATAGGGGCGGCCGGAACCAGCTTGCTAGGGACAGACGAAGCCAGCCGGTCAAGTAAGCTCATTAGGATGCTGGGAGGTGTTCGCACATTGAATGATGTCCTAGCGGCCAGGTTCTGCCCACTGAGCTACTCGGCTGCCCGGAGAATGGTAAATTCGTCGACCATTGGCCGTGTGTTTATCTGGGTGGGGCGCTTTGTTAGTGCCTGCGTGCAAATGGACCAGTTATCAGATAGATCGCAAATTTCCGCTGAGCGGAACGTGATGCATTAATACGGTTTTATGTTTTCACGATGAACTCATAAATTATATCAAATATATTTTTTACTTGAAGATGGCCTCCGTTGTCGAGGAGCATGGCTCTCGGCTAGCAATTATTTTACAAAGTATTCAATTAAAATAATATATAATATATTTATGGCACGTTCCATATTAAAAGATACTCTCAGTACCAAGTATTCAAGTGATTTATTTTAAGGGTATTATGCCGTGTTGCACTACCACCCACTTAAGCCACAGCTTACAACCTTACAGCTTCACATTGTCCACCATTAGGGCATTTGTGTATGCCACATACTTATCTGCCCTAATGGTGGATACTATAATGCTGTCTGAAACGTTGACTAAACAGGATGTAGCGCACGGCAGAATACCCCAAAAATAAATCATTTATAATTTACAGGGATATTTCAAATCTCTGTAACTTGTTATAAGGATGACATTGGGTCTGAAATTATGCGCATTAAATTTTAGATTTCGGAAAGAATCTGAAAAACATAAAAGATTATTATATATTTAAAGTTTTACATTATTTCTCTTTACATTTTTGTGAAAAATTTTAACCCAATTGTTAACAGATGCACCCAATGCTATTTTTTTTAAGTATATCGTGTTATTACTAAATGTTCTAAAACGATAAATTAACATTGCTTACTTAAAAAATGATCTCTCTAGATACCCGTATATTCGTATTTAGAAACCCGAAGACAACAAACAATACTCAATAATTTGATAAACTCTCTTTCAATATTATGTACTTACAAAAGTAATATTTCATGTTTTTTTTTTGCAACGATAAAAAGCAGTATGTAATACTTATTGTTATTTGTTGAGAAAAAACGTGCTTCCAAACTTACGAACCCTTCCGTGATTATTCCAACTTCCCTCTTTTCACCCCCAGTTGTGGGTTACTAATAAATCACGTAGTCGCTGAATACAAGCCACGCTTTAATCCTGGATATACTGAAAACATATCTCGCTCAGGTAAACAAACAAACCGTAATCTATGTCGATAGGTGGCGCCCTGTCGCGAGCCGCTTCAGTAGGCACCAGCCACCGAATATATAATAACTAGAGGGGTATTATGATAGTTAGATATATTATTATAGCAAGAATAAGTTGGGGTCTAGCACAGTCACATCCACAACTTAACATAAGAAACGACAAAATAGACTACGCTATCGATGTAAGTGTATAATTTCAACCAATTAGAATGCTCGGAGCTACTGTATATATTAATAATTTTATCAATATCAGGAAAATCCACCCCACATTGGCTGCACTGACCCTTTCACACGGAAAAAAATGATTCTAAGATTCTTAAATAATTTCTAATTTATTAAGAATCTTCTTTCATTATTTACTAATTATTTCGTAATCTGGTAAAAACGGGATTGCAGGCAGTAAATTGCTCATGTATCGGAACACGTGTTCATGCGCCTGCATTTGCCTCGATAAATACATAATGAAGAGTTGCGAAAATATTATGATTAATGAACACGTGTTCCGACGTCGTGATAGTAAATTCCTCTTTTAGTAAAATATTTACAGGAAATCTATCAATTCATTCATCGATCGAAGGTTTTACCAATTTCTTTTTCCGGAAGATTTTCTGGTTTATGGTTTCCTCATAATAAACATTATTTTTGATATTCAGCGCCGAAAGTAATATCGTGGTTATTTTTTGGGTTATAGCGCCGTGTTCCGCTTCCTACTTCTTTTGCTAGCATTTGTCCTGGTGAGGGATACCGTGATGCTGGTCGAAAAGTTGGCCAAAGAAGGAGGAAGTGCAACATGTCAAAAGCCTGCAATCCCGTTTTTAACCGGAGTACGAATAATTTAATGAGATATTTAGTAAATTAGTAATATTTTATATCAGTAAGTTTTCTCCGTACACCTGCTCTACCTTTCGATGTATACAAATTACAACCATAGTCAAAACAGCCAGCCATCGATAGCCATTATCGGCCATTATCCGTGATAATATGAATAACCGTTGAAAATCCATGTATACAAGTTAAAATCTTAGTTCATTAAAAAAGTAGAAAATACCTCACTTGTTATCGATGTTTATCAGAACATAACTTTTTGGTTTATGTTGACGATCGACTAATTGCCGATATTGTTGACAAAACCTTATCGTCTCAATGTCAAATGTTCAAGCTTCGACCTTGACGTCACCATAAGGCGTCAGACAGGCAAATGAAATTGTTTACGCGAAAAAGAAAGAATTGCAATATTTAAAAATGTTTGAGTAATATCTACAGAAGTAGAAATGAGCATACTTTGGGCATACGAAAACGCCTACACCACACTTCTACGAGTTTACTTCTTCAGTGGTAGTAGCCATCAACAAGGAATAGTTATCGGCAAGGTTGTAGGTTAGTAGGTAGTAATGTATAGAGAAATAAGCCTAGAATCTTATACCAACTCTATTGAAGTATATCTGACAAAGGCTTTTGCTGATTAATTATAAAGTAAGATTTGTGGTTTTGGTATTCACTTACTAAAAATAAAAAAGTGAGATTCCTTAAAATCACTCAACTTATATTACTGTTTTTTACAAAAAGTCGGTAGGTGCTCCATCGACTTTTTTAAGCATTATTGAATATTTTCTTATTGAATTATGTATTTAATCTAATAATTTAACTAACCTAAATACCTATCTGTAATGAAAATATTCATAATTTTAGAAACTTCTAACGCGTTTTGTTATATAATGAGCTTTATAGAAAGCTTCTTTATTACTGTTTTTACTGTCCAGCTTGAACCAACCAATTCTTAGCATCCATTTTCTCTTATTTAATACTCAACCAATACTCAACCAATACTCAACCAATACTTAACCTCTTAAGGACCACGCCCGAGTATACTCGGGTGGCCAGAATTCGGAATTCATACTAAAGAAATTTTTTAATTATTTTTTCACACTATGCATTCTATTTTATTCTATGCACACTATTTTAATTATTTTTTCACACTATGCAACATCAATATTCAGTCCCATTTTGGGCCCGAAATGGCTTTTATATGAGGATATATATTTTGAGTAAATAAAATTCATTGATAAAAAAAAACTATAAAAAAGGTGTTTTTTTTTCCATTTTTTATTTTTAAATGATAACTGAAGGGGTTAAGCCACAGTGAGGCCAACATTATCAAACAATATTATTTTAAAATAAAGATGTTGTAATCATCATTTTTTTTATTTTTTTTTATTATTTTTATTTTATTTATTATATTTGTTATATAAGTACATTTTTGTTTATTTGTTACAATATATGATCAAATATTTAAAGACTCCTCTTCCATAGAAGAATTAGCTTGTGGCTGGAAGAGGAGTGTACATTGTTTTATAAAAGAAGATGTACAATGTGCGTGCCGCTAACATTCAAAAACAAGTCCCGGTACGATCAAGGGTGTTATATAGTGTGGTAGCCATTTATCCCCCATCCACGAAGAAGGTTCCCATTTTTACCTAAAGGGAATGTTTTTCAAGATATAAGGGCTGGAAGTTTCGCCCTCTAGAAATGTCTAGAACAGTCCAGAACATTCGAAAGTATTCGAGAGCATTCCATAACATTTCAGAACATCCCGGAACATTCTGGAATGTTGTGGATCATTCGAGAATAGTTTGGAATGTTCGAGAGCATCCCTGAACATCTCAGATCAGAATGAACTAAAAACGGGTTATCAGGCCGTTTCCTGATAAACTTTTAGTAAATTTGTAATCGTGACAATACATTGCATCTCTTAATAGTTTAAAATAAAGTCACTATCTGTCTGTTTTTGCGTTTAGTTCCTTAACAAAAATCAACGCCGGATACATGTCAGCTAATATAAAAATA
This sequence comes from Hesperophylax consimilis, assembly GCF_061612785.1. Taxonomy (NCBI): domain Eukaryota; kingdom Metazoa; phylum Arthropoda; class Insecta; order Trichoptera; family Limnephilidae; genus Hesperophylax; species Hesperophylax consimilis. The sequence goes on from NC_142842.1 coordinate 33,326,860, forward strand.
AAATAAATGTTTTTTTTTAACTTAAAATTATTGATATTATTGGAGGTCTTATTGTCAAAATTATCAAGAGATCAATATTAGGAGATGAAAATTGTTTTAGTAAAATAAAAAATAAAAATTAGTTCACATATTTCATCAGAGATCATCGATCAAAAGTTTAGCCAATTTATTTTTTCGGAAGTTTTGCTGCTTTATGTTATTTTTTTTTAAGAAATACAAACATTCTCGAGTTTCGAATAACCTGACAGTATTTGAAAATCTCCTACTACCACCACAGTAAGCTGAAAATGTTGCTTGTGTTGTGATGGAGGACTTAGCCAGCCGAGGAATTGAACACACTACGCCCGAGTGGGACCCAAGCGCGATGTCAACTCGGCCACCGACCGGTCGCCTCGTAATACACATAATATGAGATTTTCAGCGCCAAAAGTAATATTGTGATTATTTTTGGGTTATAGAACCGTATTGCGCTTCCTTCTTCTCTAGCCAACATCTGCCCTGGTGATGGATACCGTAAAATGTTGGCTATGGAAGTGCAACACAGCAAAAATACTCAAAAATTAATCACGATTACAGCATATTTCAATAAAAGCACTAATTACAGTTTTCACCTCATTCATGATATTAAATACAGTTATAAGTAAAAATATCGTATTAAATGAAAAAAACACACTTTGTAATACACCACTTGTTTATTGAATTACATTTAGACAGCCAACCAGGTTTCGCTTATCTCAAGTTTCATTGGGGCTATTATCAGTTAATATAATAGCAGTGATGTAGCTTGAGATAAGCTAGACCTGGTTGGCTGTCATTAATTAATTCAATTAAAAAGTGTTGTACTACAAAGTGTGTTTTTTCATATAATATGTAATTTCAAGAATCTGCTTCGTTCAAATTCCTTTAACCATCGTTTCATTAAGATCCATTATTCCGGGAACTGACCGTGAAATATTTTACCTAATTTTTACAATTGATTAAAATATTCTAAGCAGCAGGATTCAAAACTACCCATTTGTCATTTTTACTGAAAGATTCCCTTAGTGTCAAGTTTCTAAAGTTGGCCGATTTTTCACCCAATCCTAAATAGAACAAAGGTCGTGGAGGAATCGGAAAATGGGAATAAAATAGGGGAATGAAGATTAATGAGAATTGCGGATGACTGCTCTTAATGGGATTCTCACGATCATCAAGAACTCAATCTCAGTTCTTAAATCTCCAATGCATTTATTCATAGGTTTTTTGTTTTATCAAACGAAACACTGTAAAGATATCATGTTTTTTTTTACTAGCTGTACCCCGCCACGCTTTGCTGTGGTTCAGTCTGTCTGTGTAGATAGAGAAACAATAACCCGTGGTGCTTTTAAGTCCATCAGATGCAGCTATTTTTTTTAAAATCATGTTTTTACCTGTCACAGCTGACATCTATGTAATATAAGCATATAAAAACGCATGCGTTTTCGAATGCAGCGTTGTGTCGAAATTTCAAAGCATTCGGTGAAAAAACTTTAAGATTTTGAACAAACAAACATTTTTATTTATAAGATTATACACTATTCAACTGAGTAAAATAATATTTTTCAGCTATAAACGGTATCCAAAAACTCGTAGTAAAAGTGAAAAACTTCTGAATCTAAGGCTGGCCGCATACATACGTTTTCCGTATTCGATTTCCGAATTCGTTTTCCGTATTCGGAATTCCGTGAGACTAGCGCAAACGTTCGTTTTTCTTCATTCGGAATGTATAAACGTCAGTACCAGTGTTGCCAACAAGGGCAATATATCGCCATTTAGGCTACTCAGAGCGAGAATCGGCGCCGAAAAAATCTAAAAGGCGCCAATTAAGCTACTTCAAAAACATCAATTTCAAACATGTCCCGAAATTCTCTAGCCACCCCCCCCCCCCCCCATGAAATTTATTTTTCTGGGGACAAATTTTATATTTTCTTGAAATTCTCTAGCCCCCCATGATTTTTTTTATTTTCTGGGGACAAATTCTATTTTTTTGAAATTCTCTTGTCACCCCCCCCCCACGAAATTTTTATTTTCACGTAAAAACATCAATTTTAAACATGTCCCACCTAACAGCAAATTCGGCTACTTTACGCTACCTTATGTATGAGAAACGGCGATATTAGGTCAAGATCCGTTGGCAACACTGAATTACTGAACCGAAATTTCCGAACGTTTGCGTCGGCACAAACAAAGTGTATGCAAGAGCTGCGTTCCACATGACGTCATTGGGTTTTTTCCATTCGGTTTCTCCGAACGCGCCGGCTCGCATTCGGAACGTGCGTAAGGAATTTGTTCCGTTCGGAACTAAAACGAACGTGTGCGGCAGTTAATGTATTTTCTACTGATTCCGTGCATTAGGATGTCCGAATACGGAAAACGAATTCGGAAATCGAATACGGAAAATGTATGTATGCGGCCAGCCTACATCACATAGAGAATCTAAAAACATCTTTTTTTTCGCAAAATAAAAGTTCTACTTAACTTTTGACGCATTTTTAAATACATTAAAAATCTAAAAGAATAACGTTCCTACGAATGGCTTTTTCAAAATTAAGTTAAGAAATTCAATCTTCGCACTACTCAATTTACTCGAAATCAAAAGCTCAAATTACAAAGTCGTAAAATTGACTTCAAATGTGATTCAACAGTTTTCCGCTTGCTCTATGAGTTTCCGGATACTGTTTATAATGTCAGTTGGTGTATATTTATAATTTTATATTTTGTCCCAAAAAACACCTTTTCAGCAATGTTAAAATTTTATGTTATATGTTGTTAAAAAAAAGATATATTTTATAGATAACGATCTTTCCAGATCTCAAGGAAACATCAAAATGAAAAAAACTTTATAAAGATATACTGATATACCTTTTATTTGGCAACAAGGTTATGCATAATATTAGTAAATTAGCTTAAAACAATTGCACGTTGGAGGTTACTGGCTCTGTTTCATTACTTTTGTTAGAGGTACCATATATTTAAAAGGCGCTTACTGCTGTGCACTGATGTGGGACGTTTGTGTTACTTTTCTCGTGTCATCATCACGTCGTTCAACCCTCAAGATTTTAGAGAAAAAGAGCTTTTGGCCTTGTCACTATGTGCGGGTAATAACCTCAATGTTTTAATACAATGTATTTGCAATGTATTTCCATTTTTCAATCATAATTTATCATACTAAAAATTATCCTAGAATAGTAAAAAAAAATTTTTTCTTATTTATGAATCACTCAAACTGAGAAAATATTATAAAAAAATACACACGTCACGATATTTCACCTTTTATTTAACGATAATTACAGCACCAAAAAAATTTTTTTTTTTGACTGGTCGAAATAAAATTCCACTTCAAGATCTTATTTTTCATTTTAGGATTTTAAAATAAGCTGAACGTTCAATATCGAATACAGTGACATAAAATACATAAAAGAATTTGTGAAAATAAACATTTACGGGCATTCTTTTTGCAACGACTAGACAGCACTTCAAAAATATTTCGATAGTGAACAAACTTTGTTTTATTAGAGCACTGCATAGAGATGGGACACATCTATTGAAAAACGGGGAAAATATTTGCTGTGTAAAACTATTAGAGAAAATATATACATATCTTCGTATTGGCTACATTTTGGCAAGCTTAAAGCTCGGGGTTTCGCAAATTGGCCAAAATGAGGACAAATAAGCTCCAGTGGATACAACACATAATGATTCCAATTCAAAATCTAATGTTGAAAAATCTCAGGTTTTACCGGAAAATTATTAATTGGCCAGAAAGTGGTAATAATGCAACACTATTCCGCATTCACCGGAAAGAAAGTTTGGGATTTCCGTTGCAATAAACGGAACCGGATTCGCCGGAACAGAGCCTCGGTGTTACAGCATCCCACTAGGGGGCCGGCATTTCCATATCGATGGGGTAAATAAACGATTTTTCATGAATTTATGCATGGGGACAGGATTCAAACGATATCCTGAGTTTTCTTAAACAGTCCTTTGTCAGCGGGTTTCTTGCGAGAAAAACAAATATCTGATTTTAAATAGCGCATTTGTTTATTATGAAACGGGTCACTGTCTATCTTTCTGTTTCAAAAAATACCAACTTCCTTGATAAAATGATTTCTACCAAACTGACAAAACGGCTAGAAATGGTAATAAAAACCTGTAATATAAAAAAAGACTTTCTTTGATTTTTGTTTAAATTTTTTTATTTACTTTTCTTTATGATAAAAGATGCGAATAATCCATAATATGGTCGTTAATAGTTGAAGGCATGTAGTTGAAGTGCATAAGATGGCTTTCCCATGCACCATAGAGATGAAAAATTATTATAAGCAATAATTAGTCGCATGAAACATCGATAGAAATTGAAAATATCTCCCGAGTAAAAACAAATGCCGCCGACGGGAATTGAACTCGCGCCTTCTGATGTCCGGTCAGGTGCTCTGGACCACTGAACTACATCGGCTTATTCCCGACGCCAAATGAGTCAATATTTCTTCGCCAAATAAGTCAATATGTACTAGTACTTCAATTAACAATTACTGCTCATTATATTTTTACAACTTTATTTTGTACAAAATGCTTTGTCAGTGGTAAATTTCCCACCAGATTGCGTCGAGACATGTTATATCTACATATGTTTGTGAAATATTTTGATTTGTCAAATATTATTATTTTTTAAAGATATACCAATGTTTATAAGACAAGGTTTTTTATGCATAGCACAAAGGATAAGAAATAATTATAAGCAATAATTAGTCGCCTGAAATGTCAATTAAAAATTTATAATATCTCCCAATGGGAATATAATTTATGTGGATATTTCAGGCGGCTAAGTATTGCTTATAATAATTTGTTAACCTTTGTCATTAAAAATAACTAAAGAGATGGGCAGGGATAATCCTTGCACGATCTTTAGGAAGACTAGGATATTCAGCGGAATCGAAACATGAAATAGCAATAGCCGAGTTTAGATCTGAATAGTCAAATTCTTCCCAACCTTCCACTTTACCACCTCCTTTCCCTTCCAACTACGTTCAGCCTCACAAATTGGGGATTCCTTAGTATAACTAGACCCATGTAATATGAACAAAAATAGATAATAATAGAATACAAAAAAAGGGTTAAAATAAATTAAAGCAAAAATCATCCCACTTGTACCGGACAGCAGGCGGATGGACATAATCATTAAAATAATTAAGGAAATGAATATTTACTGTTATCATGCAATTAACAATGCTGAATCCCTTTTGAAGCTTATCACCGGACACGTATCATGTGTCAAATGGGATTTAACCGTAGTAATTAAAATTTGGTTATTTTTCTTGGTTCCTTAATGCTCTCATGCATCCTGTTTAGAAATAAGAATAATTGCTGTACATGAACACGTGTTGAATTTGAACTCAATAAATATGCAAACAGCTGGCACAACCAGTCAGTTGTCCGATGACATTCGCAAGTTGTGTTTCTTTGAAAATCCTTACCTAAGGTACCCCCGAGAGGAAACCGGCATTTACAGTCGATGTCACTGGCGTAGATGTCCAGTACACCACTAATTGGTGTATTTGGTAGAATCGCCCATTTCCTACTAACAGAGGTATAGAGGGACTTATACTTTAGTTTAATCCAGTCCTATCTAAATTATTTTATAGAAATATGGAGAAACACATACATTACATACCTAAATGATTTACAAACAATACAGACCAAAGTTATTAAAAAACTCTTCAATTATAACCCGGACACTCCAATAAAAAAACTATATCAACTCTTGAAAATAAGAAAATTGTACGAATACAACATATGCCTCCTAATCTACTAAATCCAAAATGGACTTATACACACAAACACAACATTTAAACAAACGTCACAAGTACCTACACGAACATTATACTAGGCAACATAACAAATTGTACACAAATACTGTAAGGACTGAAAGTGGCAAAAGAGGCATTGGCCACGAGGGTGTACAAATATATAATCTCCTTCCAGATAACCTTAAAACGGAGAGTATAAATGTATTTAAAAAAAACTTTTTAATCCTAAGTTATCAGAACAAAATTAGAAAACTACTTGTATGTACTTATTTAAGTTAAGAAAGTTAAATGTAAAATTTCTTTTAACTTAATAAATTTGTGGACAGAAACAAATCTATGGATTTAAAAAAATTACCTTCCTTTTTATGTACTTCCTCTGGCCGGCCGCAAAGTTTAGCGTGGCATTTTATATTTTGGAGCGCAGTGACCGATATCTGTATAAATACACGTACATGTTCAAAGTTGTTGATCATCCCTGCCACCAGCTACTTCAGCTTACTATATTTACCTCGCGACATGCATTAATGCGACCCACGCGCAGCTGTTGAAACTATCCGCTAAATAAACAATGATTCTGTTAACGGCTATTGTTTAATCACTACCGGCGTGACTACTCTCATTACTCGGATTACGGAACATAGTGGAATTCAAGTGACTACGCAACAAAAATCTATCATTGTTTTAAATATAAATTTTGATTATAGACTTAAAATTATACAAAAGTTTTACTTATTCTCAAATGGTTAGGTTGGAAGTTCATTAAACTTCGTCACATTTGATGATCATTGAATCGAAGACCAGGGCCATTTTGAATAAAAATCTCATAAGCTTACAACATTCAAATTGTTACCCTTATTCTTTTTGTTAGCACAATAGAGGGTTCACCTGACAACTGGAAGATCTTGAAGATCACTCTCAAAACTTGTCTATTTTCTTGAATTATAATATTGTTAAAAAATTATAAAATAAAATAGCACTTAACTATTATGGTATCGATACTAATGTTAATTTAAGAAGTAGGTACTGCAACTCATGCAGAAACCACATCTTTTATATGCATTAAATACGAATCTGCGGGTTTATTTTTAATACAAATCTACAGTTTTATTTGAAGATTTATGAAATTGATACTTGAACTTAAAAAAAATTCAAAACACTGTCTTCATGAGATTTCTAAAAAACATCCGATTCGCCTTTACCACCAATTAAAGACTAATAAAGCCTGGGAAAGCCGGGTTCTTCAGCAGGTTTAGTATTAAATTAACGTTTTTTTCACATAAATTATATACCGTGTGATTTTACTAACATCTCACATTTGCTTTCCTGTCGACTGTGAAAATGTATAAGGGGGTTAGAAATATTTTTGCAAACATGGTATTATTTATTCTTTATTACTGTAATCCATGCAAAATGCAATTAGGAGCTGAAATGAAAAAGTATTATGGCTTAAATATATATACTCATATAGATCAACAAACTCTTTTCTTAGAATATATAAATTGTCTTATAAAAACGAATAAAACACCACGACAATAAAAACATACCACTTGGCTGGTACGACTAATCTGCTGATTAATTACAACCAATCTAAGTCAGTACTATATCTATGGTTTAAAACATCCACACTAGGGTTGCCATTTCGCGGAGTATTCCCCAAATTGCGGGGAATATTTAAGATTCTTACGAAGTTAGTTTTTTGCCTGGAAAAACTTTTTGTGGGAAAAATTTAGGGATTCTGAGAATTTCCTAATTATCCTACCATATTGAAAAAAATATTAAAAATAATTATGATAACGCACTACATTTTGTCTCTAAGTATTTGCTTGTCAATCGTTGACTGTCCATTTTTAGTATTCGTAAACAATTTGCTGAACACAAATTTAATATAAAACATTGTATTTGTTTTTTTTCTTCTCCATATTATGGTGATGTGTACATATTAACGATTATTATAATGATATTATTTATAAGACCGCTTTGATCGTCATTATAAAAAAATGGCAGGAAGCGGTAATAATTACATAAATAATATAGAAGTATCAACTCAAAGACGCTTGTACGGGAAGTGTTTGCATGCACAAGAAAATACTGTAAATAATAAGCACCGGCACACATCAGTCCTCAACCTGGGTAATGATTTGTAAAACACCGTGAGGTGTTCTATCCAAACCATCATAAAGAAAGACGATTCAAATCAAAATTCACATTTTAATTACAAATACTGTACTGATATACAGAACGTACAAAGGGGTGAAGCTTATAGGTACTTCCTATTTTTTACCTCCAACCCAATTCACAAGAAATAGTTAAATGTATTTCAATACAACTGGGATTTAAAACACAGATAGAAAACTGAGACAATCGGAATTCCAGATTGGAGCACAATGTGCATCATCGCGCCATACGATACAGCAAATGGCGTAGGCGACTGCTGGAGCAGTGGCGAGTTCAATTGGTAGCCAGCAGGAATTGGCCGGCCTCTAGGTTGTCAGCATCGATGACTAATTTAGTCGGTAGCCAGGAAGAATTGGCCGGCTTTTAGGTTTTCATCATCAATGGCTAATTCAGTCGGTAGCCAGGAATAATTGGCCAGCCTCTAGGTTTCCAGCATCAATGGCTAATTCAGTTGGTAGCCAGGAAGAATTGGCCGGCCTCTAGGTTGTCAGCATCAATGCAGCAGGGATTGGCCAGCCTCTAGGTGATCAGCGGCAGTGGGCAGTTCAGTCGCAGGAATTCAGCGGCGGCATGGTCATTCGATTATAAGAGCCAGCACACGGAGACGCCCCATTATTGTAATGATGACAGATGCGTCTGGCTCAACTTCCGGCCGTAAACAGTTCGTTGCAAATAGTTGTAATCTTTAAAATGATTGTGCCGTGATGGAGGAACAGAAGCGCCTACAGATTTCTGTTGACACTCAGGAATTTATATTTTTAAAAATTATAATTTACAGATCGCGTTTTAACTGGAGGTGTTTCGTCCACTCGTGGTAATTTTTGAAACTTGAATATTTTGTTTAAATGGCCTATTTATAATGTCTCCTACCAGCGTTTGTGTGACGTTAGCTTGCAAAAACATGTTTTCGTTATCAAAAGGCAGGTATTTTTAGTGCCAATAATATTTCGCCCAGCGACTGGTTTTGTCAATATTTTGATTTCGTTTTAGAAAATAGGGTTATCGAACTGTTTCATGTTAGATTCAGCCTTTTTGCCGCCTGGTAACAGATCGATAGATTTTTCAACTGGTAAATATTATGATTTGGTAAAAGGGGTCATCAAACTTGCAGGTGTTTAACTTTAGCCGCAATTAAAATTAAATACAATAAAATAATTGTTCATGTTCGATACAACGCTCATACCAACTCATCTATAATAAGCAAAATTATTTTACCAAAAACGTAAGCTTTTATTTAGAACCGTTAAAAAATCAAAACATAAGAAAAACTAATAAAGAATTTGCATGAAAAAATTTGCTTTTCAAGACTGGCTTTAATGATCACGTTAACACGCGATTTAACAATATTATAAGACTGCTTTGTGTCTATTAATAATAAATTTTGCTATATTAATGTTATCATTATCCTCAACATTCAACACAAATTCATTTAGAGTGCGAGCTTTAGAATGAAATATTACAGTCCTTATATTCACAAAAGGATTCCCCTCGATACTGTGATTTTTACAGGGTGTATCAGCACGTAACCAAAGGATTTAACCAGTGATGTTTGAGCATATTTGGATTTAAAGTGTACATGTAATTTTAGTGTTTGATGATATTTATTAACATGAAAAACTAAAAAAAACATGTTTTTCCATAACACGTCGCCAATGGGTGAGCCTAGCCGGTCACGTGATATGAACTCCATCTAGTTCCAGCAGCACCGTACTGATGAGATAATTCGCGTATCACGTGATCCATTGCGACATGTGGCAGTGTGATCAGTGGTGACATGTGGTAGACAAACAGTTGTTTATGATTTATTAACAAAAAATAATCAGTTCGAAAAATGACATTTACATTTCTTTAACTCCAAATATGCTCAGGAATGTGTAAAATCATTCCGGTACGTGCTTCAGTGTTTCAATATCGATCAAAAGAAGATGTCGTTAGATTGTGTTGATTTAAGAAAGGTCATGTAGTTTTAAGATGTCTCTATAGATGGCAGTAGAAATACCACATGTCGGCCGCTTGTGTCTAATAACAGAAAGGTTTGGTTATGAGTACAGCCAATGCTAGCCAATCTACAGTACGAGCATCTCAATATAAGTCCCCTCTCGCGACATAATAACTTAGAACCTCCTGTGGAATATCTCACAATTATAATCAAACTCTTAATATCAGACGAAACGAAGTAATTATTGATATCTACCGATATTCAAGTGTATTGCAAATTAACAAGAGAATTATCAGTACAGCACAATGCTGGTACTCCCTGTATAGATAACGGCGATAAATAATAAAATGTAAACCTCCTATAAATAGTGGAGGTTTTACTACAAAGGAATATTTTCCAGGTGTAAATATTTGAAGGGGTCACCATTCATTTATCCGCAGGATAATAATACGACGATCGGAGGAGATAATAATAATCGTAATATAGTGTTATCGATTATCATGGATATTTAATAGGCTGCGCGGCCTCCCAACACTTTAGTGATCTACATTCCTTTCAGACCCGGGGGAGGGTAGGTTGTTAGGGGGATTGGGGGTTGGTTGGGACTAAGGCAGTTTGAATTCTGATGGTGAGCTGCGACCACAGTGGAGCTATTGGACAGGTACGCAATGGATGTGGGCCATAATTCCGTTATTTCCCAATATCACCCTCTCTGGGAGATCTTGAAATACACACACAATACAGTTATAGTAGGTACCTACCTTTGTAAGGCATTTCCAAAGGTAACAAACTTTATACAATCTATTGGATATCAGAAGATACCTTGAGAGTTATTTTTAAGTTTTTTTTTTAAATTTCTTCTTTTTTTTATTTTCCCGATTTTATTTAGAAAATTTTATTTCGGAGGTTAACTTTCATCAGTAAAATTTTCACACAAAAATGGAATATTCTATCAACTACGTCTATATTCCGCTTATTTTAATAGAGCCACAATTAGAGGCGTACGAATATTTCGTCGAAACTTGTATCACTATTAAAACGCGACAAGCGGTTCATATAGAATTGGAGGTCAGTTGGAGATAAAAAAGAGGCACCTATTTTTTCGATTTATGCGAGTATCTCATCTAAATATAATACATAATTTTTTTTTGGAGTGTCATATTTTTTTTTGTTTATGATCTCGTACAACTTAGAACATTACTATTTCTATTTTTAATACTAATAATTCTCGGTGAAATTCCATTAACACGATATATTTAAATGATTTAAATATGGATAAAGTTTTAAAATTTGTTCTTCTATTTATATTAAGAAGAGTGTCTGTGGTGGGCGGGCACGCGGGAATATATACATAAGTGGTTCTTAAATACATACAAGTAGTTACCAACTGGTTCCGAAATCACTCATTTTTCGGAAACATTTTATCTTACTGAATAGTGAATAATAATAAAAAAAAATTAAACTCGCTTATGTTCTTATCTGTTTGTCGTCTAATATGTCACCGTAAAAGCCTGTTTTCCCTTCGGGGGGAAGGCGGAAGCGGGGGGTTGATGTTGGAGAACAGAGATCGGAGAAGGCTCTATCTAGGCTAGACTTTATAATCTATATCATTATCTAATGTTCCTTGATCAGAGCTGTATGCTTCCTAGTTATATATTTTCAAGTCATCATTCTATTAGTTCATTTTGTTATAATTATGTTCGAGCTCTATCAAGTCGTGTGTAACGTGATTTAAAGCTTATTACATGTCTTACATATAAATGATCCCCGTAACATACGTATTGTAATAATGTACAGTTAATGTAACTATCCTTTAATAAGGCCCGTTTGAAGTTTGTGTATAGAATATACATTAAAAAAATATATTTATTTATGGCTCCGTAGTAAGCGTTTAAAGATGTTTTAAAAGGGAGATATTGAAATACGGATGTTAGAGGGAGCGCGCTAATATTAAAAAAAAAACGATAATAATAAAGCGAAATGGTGAAAATATTTAATAAAATACGACTCATTTGAAATAGAGCAAAAATCTCCCGAGAAATGTTTTAGTTGCATTTAAAGATACACTGTGGTTTTTTTCTTGTCTATTTCATATTAAATAACGGAACAAAACGTGTTTTCAATAATTTTCGGAGATTACTTTGCGATTTTTTTCTATCCAGGGAATCTCATAGAATTGACGTTTCAGCATAACAAACGTATAGATATTATCTTCAAAAACAACATGTATTTTTATATTATATTTTTTTTGGAACTTAAAGAATTAACGAGAAACGTGTATAAATCTGTAGAAATTGGGTATGCAGAGGTTTAACCACAACCTCCTATATCACAAGGCCGGGACACTAATTCAAAGCAGTCTCCTAAATTGTATTGGATTTTATGATTACTATAATGATTACAAAAAAACTCGCTTTCATTTTTATTTTTTTTTATTTTTTAAAACATCTTAAAATGTTTTAGTTAATTTTAAAAAATAAATAAAAATACATTTTCTGGAGGTTCTGGAGGTTGGAGGGAAAAGTGTATTTTATTTTTGGGTATTTGTAAGTTTATGAGGAGTTCGTAATAGTCGAATTTAGAGTTTAGTATAAGAAATTTAAAACGTTTATTTTACGTCATATTGTCATGCTAAAATAGTACATTTCTAAAATTATAGAAACTATTACGTATACAGGTTTTATTCAAATATTATTTTATTTTATTTATTGGTTCGTTTTCTTACCTGACTGAACGCTACTGGTTGATATGAGCCTAGTTTACTGAGTGCGTATTCCCATTAAAATAGCTAACTTCTGAATTATAAAAAACACCAAAATATGACAAAGTTTCGTCAAGAAAGGATGACTGGCAAATAACTTGGCAAGCTGGAAAACTGCGTTAATAAAACTTAAGTTCCCGTAGAACTTCTAATTTGTCCATTTGTCATGGGTCGAAACATTTTGATAGTTATGCTTGATGCCTTTTAGGAAAGGAAAAAAATCAAGAACAAGAATTGAAAGAAGAACGAAGCATTGTACGAAAGACGATGGGGCCAACGAAGAAAAAAACTAATTTAAACTCACCCATTTCCCTGGAACTTAATTTTGTTGTCTTTGTCCTTTTTATATTAATTCCAAGAGTAAGCAACATTAACCGAAACATTGTCCCAGCATGTTTGGCTTGTTAAATAAGTGTTGTACACGAATACAGAGCTTAACAATTTAAGCTAAACGAGAAAATGGTATTTCGTTGAATAAATAAGGTTGGTAACGGTGTCGCCGCCTGTTCTAAATTATTAATATCCTTATTGAAATCCCATAATCACCCCCGGGAACACACTCGCGTAATTAGAATATAATCTTCCCTTTGGTTTGATCGTGGAAATAAATATTAATGAGGATTCTGTGCGTAAGCCTCTGGTTTAACTCCTGCCAATTTGGTCGGGAGAGGAAACGGAGGTTAAATATCCAACGGAACGTTTGTTTACTAAACAATTAGGAGATGCCTCAATGCAATAAAGACATTATATTATGTAGAGTGTAAACACTTGTTTTGTTTGTCTATACATCTTTTGTAATTGATAAGGATACATAATGGGATTCTCTAACTGTTTGAAATCTAAATATTCATTACCGCTTAATTATTTAATTGTTGGAAACAGAATGTTATTTTCATTAGCGCGCCTTAATTTTATATCTCATTATTACTTGTAGGTTCAACGTCATAATTATCATTACTTTTAAGTAGTTTATTTTACATAACTCTACACAAGAGGCTCCGTGGAAAATAATTTTCCTCAGGGCCTGTCATCTTTGAGGATGCTGGAAAGGAAGGGAAGGTTAAAAGTTCAGGGAAGGAAAGGGATCTGATGGATGGGTAGGTGGGTCAGTTGAATATAAAGAAATTTTAAAAATATTTAAGAATGTGCTTTCCAAAGGTCAAGTCTATTACATGTTTATATTTGTTAATTTATTTATTTAAATTTTTATTAACATAACATTATTCGTTGCAAATACACTTTGTTCATTGTTCATTAAAACATTTAGGCAAGTTTCCGAAAAATTAATTAAAAACAAGTTTAGTTTCTTTGAAATTTCACTTAAATCTAAAAAAATAGATGTTTTGATGCCTAAAATGTTCACAATTATGTCGTACCGTAACAACCCATTCAAATTCAAATTCAAATGAACAACAAAATCGCATGATGTTACAGGAGAACATTTTTTTAACGGAGAATGAAGAAAATTTTGGCATATTCGTTAGACTACAAAGGAATAAATTTTAGTCTTCAACTAATATGAGAGTCCATAAATCGGAATTCCTTCATCTTTTCATTTCTGTCCCTTACGTATTGTTTTTTTTTTTATATTGCTAATTTAGTCAATTGCAAGTAGTTAAAATCACTCCGATAGCCAACTCCAATAAAAATAAATAAAGGTTGGCTAATATATATTTTTTATGAATAAAACCTAAAATAGTAATATTTAATTATTATAGACAAAAATAGCTATTTATAAACGAAACTTTCAAACAAAATAATCAGAAAAGGATACTTTTTGATTTTTTGGAATAACTTAGTGATGGGAAGTGAGTTAGCTAAGAGCTTCACAGATGCAATCATAGAGGGCAGTGCAAAGAGCTTGCTTGGAAGTCCGCAAGATGGCAGCTAGTGGCCAGTAGTCGCTAGGGCCATTTAGGCTGCTTCCAGACAAACACGATGTTTGCAGATCTCATTTAGCCAGCTCCTAGTTAGGTCGACCATCGAAATCACACTTGTAATACGTAAAGAATTGATTAAATCCCTGATTTAATATAATGAACTTATTCTCTAAAATCGCCTTCCACGACGAGTTGGAGAACTGTTTGTGGGAACACAAACACTAAGTGAGTAAAACCTCAAATTGTAATATTGAATTATTAAAGACAATATTAGCGATTCCTAAACGAATGTTTGAAACAGAAAAGTAAGAAAAATATACGGTTACATCTAGGACACGAACCAAGGACCTTTGCCCCGGCAAGGCGAAAGGCCTGGGTTCGAGTCCTACATGTGACCGTTTCTTTTTATGATTTTTCTGTTTCAAATATTCGTTTAGGAATCGCTAATATTGTCTTTAATAATTCAATATTACAATTTGAGGTTTTACTCACTTAGTGTTTAATCACTTATATTGTCATTAATAATTAGAAAAAGATAAGATTGCATCTTGGACTTAAATCCAGGACTTTTGCCTTGCCGGGGCGCTGCTCTACCAACTGAGCTAATGGGACAGTATTTTCTGTAGTCATATTTAACTGTATCATACTGCGAATAAGAACTACCAATATCATGTTCATTTTCTCAACGCACATTTTTATTGGCTGTTACATTTATGTACGAGTATGATCACAATAATTATTTTGTATAATATCCATAATTAAAGCGTCAGGACTTCACGTATGTACCGTACAATCCGAAATAAAGCCATCAATGATTAAAAGTATGAACGCAAACAAACAACTACGTCCTGCGCGCTCCAAATTATTTTTTAATACCTCGTCAAAAAAAATCTCCATCAAATTCTAGCACACGTTAAGTTTAACGTGAATTTTTAATTAATATAGCCGAGCGGGAGATGTTCCCAGAGGGAGAGATGAGCATTTTACACGTCGTTAAAATAGCGCAGAGTGGTGAAATTTTACATAAAATTATGAATTAATTATTATTTTATTACTTGAGATCGTAATATTACTATTCACACCGTAATTCAATAAAGTAGATGAAATGTTACGCAGACCGCATAGTTTCATAATTAAACTTGATTTAAATTTGAATTATTTTACAAAATTTCACAAAATTTGAACAATTCATCAAATTTAAAAGTTGATTTTCCAGTTAATATGATGGTTCTATTCAAGCTCTGTTTCAGTTTTTTCAAACAATTCGCCAATAATGCTATAATAACAAAACCCGAATAGAAACTTCACAGAACTTGAAAATCAACTTTGAATTTTGATGAATTGTTTAAATTGTATGAAACAAACGGTCCTAGGAATAGAAAAAGAATATTCGATTTTAAAACATCAATGGTATTGAAAAAACTTTATAAAGCTTTTAAAATAAACCAGCATGATTCCTAGTTGATCTAAAAACGTTCTAGAGCGACCTCTTTGATAGTCAAAACGTAAATCAAATGCGTTATGAATGTTAATTGTTGTTAGTGTATGAGTGTAGTTAGTGTATTGTTAATGAGTGATGAATATTAATTCATGCTGTGTATTGAGTGATTAATGTTTTTCGTATTGGCAAATTAATGTGACGAGTGACGAATGTTAATAACTTCATGTTGGTGTATTAATGCGTGATGAATATTAATTCGTGTTGGTGTATTACCGTGGGATAAATTTTAATTCATTTGGATTTACACCAACATGCATTAACTGAAATAACCATCACTTGTATCGTGATGAATGTTAATTAAAATTGGTGAATATGCTTGATAAATATAAATTTATGTTGGAGTAGTAATGCGTGATGATTGTTGATTCATGTTGAAGTATTTATTCATAAATAATGTCAATTCGTGTTCTTGTATTAATGCGTGATGAATGTTATTTAATGTTGAAGTATTAACGTGGGCTAAATGTTAATTCAATTTTATTTACACCAACATGAATAAACTTAATCAACAATCTTTTTTTTTAACCTAACCCAACCTAACCTACTTAACCCAGTTAATAAAGTTTTTGTTTCATCACTTTCCCTGACTTTATATAACTTTTTAAAGATGTGATGAATTACCATTTTGATGATTTATCCGGTCACCGTATAAGTTTATGTTGGTATAGTTTTTTTTTTTTTTTTTATATTTACTCCACACAGGAGGCCCTGAAGAAAATAATTTCCCTCAGGGCCTATGTCATCTTTGGGGATGCTGTGTGGAGGGTCTTTTTGTGGAGAGGAAGGAGTGAACATGGGTCTTGAAGAGTCCCATGTTGTAGGAGGGAGGAAACACAGAGGCCGGCAGTTCGTTCCACAGCCGAGCTGTTGAACTTAAGAACGAATCGTAGAAGCGACCCGTTCTCATGTGACAAGTGTCAACTGTGTACAAATGTTGGGCGCGCGTTTGGCGTGTATCCCGACTACGCACCGGTGCCGAAGGGATCAATGACGCTAGTTCTTCAGAGCATCTTCCATTGTAATACCGATAGAACAAGGACAGCATACCTACCTGACGCCTGTGCTCTAAAGATTGCAGTCCGTTTGTTAAGATTGGGGAATCTATCAAACGGACCGCCCGTTTCTGCACAGAGTCAAGGGTTTTTTTCAGGTATTTTGGGGCTCCAGACCAGAGATGGCTGCCAAATTCGACAGTAGGGCGCACTTGCGATTTGTACAGGGTGAGCAGTTGTGTACTATTAAAGTATCTGCGGGCCCTGTACAGTACGCCCAGCTTCTGAGAGGCCAACTTTACTCTAGCTTCGATGGAGCCCCCGTACCTGAGCTGGTCACTTATAGTTACACCAAGCATATCAATGGAAGGCCTGTTCGGAAGATTGCTTCCGTTGAAGGAGACTAGATAATCATTTGGATCCCTTTTAGACGTAATCAGACAGGATTGGGTCTTTGAAACATTAAATTCGACGAGATTATTTTTACCCCAGGAGGAAATACTCTCGAGATAACCGTCCATTCTCTGCTTCAAAGCCCTCCGAGCCGTTGGAGTTTGTGTGCCCTTTGGGGGCTTGTCAAACAAAAAGCTATCATGAACTGTACTGTCATCCGCGTAACAATGAATCGGTGCACATGTCAAAAGGTCATTGATGTGCAACAAAAACAAAGTTGGAGACAGAACCGATCCCTGTGGGACGCCAGCATTTATGGAGTGCGAGGAAGAAGTGAAACCGTCAGCAACCGCCTGAATCGACCTATCCCTTAAAAAGTCAGCAATCCACGTACACAGGGATGCGGGAAGTCCGTAAGAATGCAATTTGTTGACAAGTCCTCGGTGCCAGACCCGGTCAAAAGCCTTGGATATGTCTAGTGCGACCGTTTGGGTCTCACCGTGACGTTCCAGGCACCGCCCCCAAACATGCGTCACATACGCGAGAAGATCACCGCACGAGCGGTTCCGCCGGAATCCGTATTGACGGTCGTTGATAATTTTGTTCTTCTCGAGGTATGTGAGCAGTTTGTCGTTGATCACACGTTCCATCACTTTGGACAGAACTGATGTGATCGCTATGGGGCGGTAGTTGGCCGGGTTGGAGCGGTCACCTTTCTTGGGAATAGGGTGAATTACCGCTTTTTTCCAACCAGAGGGCACAGTGCCACACTTCAGGGACATTTTGAAGAGCTTTGTCAAAACTGGAACTATTTCTGCAGCACACCTCTGCAATACCAAGGCAGGTATTCCATCAGGTCCACTAGCTTTGTTAACATCGAGCCCCCGTATGACGTGGAGTACATCCCGATGCCGGATCCTCAGCTTTTTCATATAGAAGCCGCAGTGAGGAACCGACGACGGAACAGCACCCCCGTCGTCGAGGGTCGAGTTTTCCGCAAACATTTTCCCTAAAAGGTTTGCCTTTTCGGTGGCGGTGTTTGCTAGTGAGCCGTCAGGTCTGGTAAGAGGTGGCAAACTGGGTTTGCAAAAATTTCGACCTATTGAGCCCGCAAGCGACCAGAATGCTCTGCTGCCATGCGGGCAGGCAGCCAGCTTTTTGCTGATCTGCAGGTCGTGTTCGAATTTTGACCTATTGATGATTCTCTTGCATTCCTTTAATATTAGTAATAGTAATGCGTGATGAATGTTAATTCATATTAAAGTATTAATGTGGGATAAATGTTAATTCATTTTGATTTACACCAAAATGAATTAACTGAATTAACAATCTCTTAATGTGTGATGAATGTTAATTAAAGTTGGTGTATTAATGCTTGATATGTATTAATGGTTCCATGATAAATCAACACAATGGCAATTCAACACACTTTTAAAAAGTGATATAAAGTCATTATAAACGATGATTTTTTTTAACCTAACTTAACATAACTTACTTAACCCAGTTAATAAAGTTTTTGTTTCATCACTTTCTATGACTTTATATAACTTTTTAAAGATGTGATGAATTATCATTTTAATGATTTATCCGGTCACCGTATTAATTTACGTTGGTATAGTAATGCGTGTTGATTGTTAATTTAGGTTGGAATATTAATGCATAAATAATGTTAATTCGTATTCTTGTATTGATGCGTGATTGTTAATTAATATATAACAAATATTAATTCATGTTGGTGTAGTGCCTGATAAATGTTTATTCATGTTGGAATATTAATGCATAACAAATGTTGATTCATGTTGGTGTAGTTTTGCGTGATGAATGTTAATTCATGTTAGAGTAGTAATGCATAACAAATACTAATTCATGTTGGTGTGGTAATTCGTGATGAATTTTAATTCAAACAGTGTGCAATGTGAATCCAATTAGATGAATTTGTCCGAAAATAGATTACCCCTCTGCAGATGCTGTACCTACTTAACTGGATATCCTACTAATATAGCAATACTAGTGTTGTTTGTAATTAGGGAAACGTGTTAATTGGGAATAGAAATACGTGTAAACACAAATATGTCTGACCAGTGTGTAGTACCGGAAACCATAGATAGATGTGTATTACTTCTAAGACAATACTAGACGAAAATGAAGAATTTATCTTTAGTATTAAGGTTGATTTTGAAGTGGCCGGCACAACTTACGTTAATTGGCTGAAATAGTGTTCTTTTTAATGTTATTTGCTATAGTATATATTAGGAGAAATTTAACTACCTCTGAGTAAACTGTCGTTTAGCTACCCGCCGAGTAGCGTTTATTATCTATGTCACTATCACTGAGTTACGCCACCCGTCAAGTAAATGTCCGTTTTTTCAGCTTCCCTGTTTAAATGACTAAAGTTACGTGACGAATAGTTGATCAAAAGTTTTCTCGTAAGTGATGAAATACCACTCTCAGCATTGAGTAGTAAATACTTTCTGTACCTATTGCCCAAGTGAAAATTACAATAAATTCAAAATCTTAACGTTCCTAAATTGTACTAAACTTGTTTTGTGACTAGATCTAAATAACCAGGTATGTACTTTCCGATCTATTTTTCTATCTCCTTCCCATCTTAATTTCCCCAAATTGTCTCAAAAATTGGATGCCATAGTCCTAATAGCTCCGATATATTGGAACATTTGCGCAGTAATCACTAAAAAGTTTATCATTTTAAAAATAAACTAATACCAAGTTTTTTTCAGATTTCATATTGGTTTTGCAATTTTTTCCGTCCCAAAATAATGGAATTTATTGAAAAAAAAAACTTTTTAAATTTGGTAAGTTTTTTAAATTTCTCCGAAATTTTATTTTCTGAATCCGCTTAAATTATTTTATGCAAGCATTGCTCATATATTTGATAGTTGCTACATTTGTTTCAACAGCGGCTCAACTTTGGCTGCATTGACGTCAACTTGCTTCAAGTAAGCTAGTAATTGTTACAAATCTAATTCAGAGAGATTTAAAATCGCTTGAATGGTTGCATTAAAGAGAAGATTAAAAAGGCAATTCTCACTTGTGCCTGATTTTCATGAACTTCCTACAGTTTAGCTATGGTCGCTTGCAAGCCGAGCACATAAAATTTAAACTTTTTTTAATAAGGCATAATATAAAGCTCCATAACTTATTACGGAATTGATGTGATGAGCTAAGCATGGTTTCGTCGTCCTTGTAATTTGAAAGAGGAAATCTGCACATATTTTTTGCAGTCCATGATTTTTGCTGGTTTAGGCATCAGACTTGCAAATCATAATTTAAAAAAATGCTCACCCATGTACAAATAAACTCAAACACTGTAAAAGAAATAACAAATTTACTTTATTATTTTAGAAACACACAGTACTCTAGCAAAATGAGTGGATAACAGTTTACAAGGATTTAAAAATAATAACAAGTACGGGTACCACTCACTTTAACACTTTTTTTATTGAATATACATACAAATCATTACATGTTACACTGAGATAAAGAAAAAAATGCTTTTCCTCTCCATGAAGAGCTAGGCTCTTTTTGGTGGGGAAATCACGCTGAAATAATAAAGTCATGGCAAAAGTAAGTTTATTTGGTTGCTACTATAATTTGTAGGATTGAATAAAGTGCTGTAGTATAGATTACGCTTAACTATAAATGGAGTAAATAAATATATCAAAAGTAGGTACCCACAAACTTGTTGCCCAGATCATGCATCCTATTGGTTAGTGAGTTTGTCTGATAGTTCAGTTCAGTTTGTACATAAGTATTATATGGCCAAAATAAAACCAATTATGGATTTCCTCCTTGCGACTTTATCTCTACTGAGACAGAATATGAATTTAAAAAATTATACAAAACAAAATATTATATAAAATATAAAATTTACGAAGCAAAACATCTATCAATGCATTTATAGCCATGGAGAGAGGCTGTAGATATAAATAATAATACTAACAAGAAAAACGCCAGATTTATTTAAAAAAGGAGATTTTTTAAATAATAACAAATTTGGACTCTTTTAATATTGTCAACTTTTATGATTTTAAATAATGTTATTGATATAAGTTATTCCTAGGTAGGCAATTTTAAATATGACTGTTGTATAATTTTGAAATTTTAATGTGATTTTTATTTACTGCTGATAAGTTAAATTATAAGTTATTTAGCTGTTTTTCTCTAAAAATCTGTGAATTGTTTAATTTCGTTTGAATTTTGTATACCGTAGGTAAATTAAATATTATAAAAATAATAAATTTAGATTGCTTTCAAGAGTACTGTTTCGATTCCTGAAATATTTCTGGCCGCGAGTTTCTTATGTACAAAATATAGAAAGGGGAACGGAATAGAACTTTGAGAGGATGCCACCACAATATAAAAAGAGGAACGGAATAGAATTCTGAAAGGATGCCACCAAAATATAGAAAGGGGATCGGAATAGAACTCTGAGAGGATTAGACCAAAATAAAGAAAGGGGAGCGGAATAAAACTCTGGGAGGATATCACCAAAATATAGAAAGGGGAACGGAATAGAATTCTGAGAGGATGCCACAAAATATAGAAAGGGGAACGGAATAGAACTCTGAGAGGATGCCACCAAAATAAAGAAAGGGGAACGGAATAGAACTCTGAGAGGATGCCACCAAAATATAGAAAGGGGAACGGAATAGAACTCTGAGAGGATGCCACCAAAATATAGAAAGGGGAACGGAATAGAACTCTAAGAGGATGCCACCAAAATAAAGAAAGCCCTCCTTTTATTTGTTTCCTCTCTCTGCTAGCACAAAAACTCCACGGCGAATTGCACTTAACCCGGAATTAAACCTGCAACCTGTGATCGGTTGCGCGTTAGAAAAGGTACTGTTTCAACACTTCCCTTCTCCCGGTGACAATGATAATAGGACGACGATGGAAGAAGGTATGGAGTAAACTATTAAAGATAACAATCGGCTATATGCCCGAACAAGAACTCAATCAATCTTTGAATTAGCGTATTTATTAATTAAATATAATCAATTATTCCTATGAAATATCTAAAGTATTTTAATATACATTTTAGTGGGGTTAGTATAGCCTTCGAGATAAAGATAAACAAAAATATGTACTGGTAAGTGTATATGTTTGTCTAAGTAAACGTGTAAAAATGTGTACCTATGTGTCTGAATTGTGTTAGTTATTGGACCGTTGTGAGTGCGCATTGATTATGTTACCAGGGCTCCTACTCTGTATCTTTCGAAACTTTCCTTAGCTAAGTCACAAACCCGCATTAACCCTTTACTTACGGTGTTTGAAAATTTCTCGTCCTCCGGTGACATACACTCGGTAAATATTTATATATCGTAATACTTAATGCAATACATAAATGTATTGGGGAGGAATACCTAAAATTTGAACTCTGTCTTTAGTATATTTAGAGAAATATTTTATTAATTAAAGACGATGTTCACTCATTTGATAGCACCGGCAAGAACAGGTTAAACCACGAACTTACTGGTTTGTTAAACCGAAAGATACTCGAAAGATAAACAGTAGGCCCCCAGTATTTTCCTTAAATGAAGGCATATAGTTTATGGAGGGTTCTTACTTAAGCTTGCTAAAGGTTTATTGTAAAATATTAACATTTCCTCCGAGGCAGTTAACTAACCTAGCAGGTATGTCTTCATAACTTTGATCTGATCAAGATCTACTGTAAATCATCAAGTTAAATGTAGATAAGTACCTAAGTTTTGGGATGGTATTTGTTGAGTAATTTGAAATGTTTGCGTTCAATAATAACTGTTATTTCTCATATCATTTTCAGATAGAGATTCGTCTACTGAAAACTATTTCACAATTCCGTGGTATATAACAAACGAAATTGCATTCCTAACATTTCAAACGACGCATGACGGCTTCAACAGCTGTCATGTTCCTATGACTTCATGGACGTCGTGGACGTCAATCCCTTAAACTACATTTATTCCGGAACAAAGGCCCAATCTCATTTGCGCTGTAGAGGTAGTTTACTATTCTAGTAGATACGGTTACCTATACAATGAAAAGTAAAAAATTCTTTTGATAGTTTGTCTATTTATTAGATAGGTTATTTGCTTTAGTTTTCGAGCTCGATTTGCGTAATACTTCACATTAAAGAAGTTCTAGTGACTTTATTTATATGCAGTGTCTATTTTCTTTTTATCGTTCATTTGAGAGAATCATCTAATTAATCAAAAAAAAATGCTAATTTTTCCTGCCGCAGTCATTGCAACTTGTTAAAAATTTTAGTGGCTTATTTTAAAAAACGAAAGTGAATCTATTGCTGTGAATACGGGATAAAAACTATTGATGTTTCTTAATTAAACATTCTAGTGGCTTATTTTTAAAAACAAAAGTGAATCTATTACTGTGAATACGGGATAAAAACTATTGATGTTTCTTAATTAGAGGTAATAAAAAAGTAACCGGGATTCACTTCATCTCTTGGAAAAAGTGAACAAATTAAACCACATTCAGTGTAGTTACACTAAGAAAACTTACTGATTTAAAATATTTCTAATTCATTAAAATCTTCTAAAAATTATTCGTTTTATTCGATATTCCGACGTCAGAACACGTGTTCGTAAAAATTCTAATATATTTGAATTTTGTCATTATATAATAACAGGATAAACGAAGCTGAATATTTTAATTCATTAATTCATTCATTTTAGTGCAGCTGCATTTTTTTATAACATTTTAACAGGATTTCAATATACTAGCAATATCACTTTTCTCCGTACATGACGTTGCATTACCGTAGCACAACATGGTTGTTTTGCGTAGGTTCCTGCGTAAGGCAGAAATAGGAAAAATAATTTGACTTGGCGTTGTGTAAATGTACCTACACAACGGGATGATCCAATACCTCCCAGAATCATAGGTACCCGATGAGCAGTTAAGGCTTGATATTTCTGGGGTCTCAAAAGTTGCATATTAGGGTCTATACATATACCACTTAACACGGGGAGAAAAAAAAAACGGATTTTTAATATCAAGATGCTGTTGAAAATGTGATCCTGTTCAAGTAATATAATATTGGAAAGAAAAAAATATATATTTAATATTCTGTAAAAAAAAGATATATACATTACCTTTTCTATCTTAAGTAACTGACTTAAGAATAGTTCTGAATGAGCATTGTAAAAAATAAACATCTCTTATGAGCGTGTATAACATCAACATAATACAACATAGAAGGTGCGATCCTGTACTCAAGACAATGATTAAAAATATATATTTGCATATTATATTTAATATGTAATTTACCTAACATAATGGTGAAGTATATAAATATGTAGGTTGATTCTTAACAGTAGGTATGTAATGGGTAAAATACATTTTTAGTTGATGTTGATTATACATCACTAGACAAAATACAAAATTTCCTATGAAATAATGTTAGTAAAATTTTGAACTCGTGAAAAGAGGAAAAAAAAACGTAGGTAAAACAAATTTATGAAATTATGGGTTGTAAGGGCTTATATTTTTCTAGATAATTAATATTACCATATAATCTATACATTTAATAATAAAAATACATAGGACAATCGGTAGAAATATGTATAGTATTTTCGTCAATATAGTTAATAAAAGGAAAGAACTTCTTAGCGAGCACTTATATCAGCCGTAGATAAATGGTTTTGTTAGTACATACCTATCATAAGTTATCATAAGTTCTGGATTCTATGTATCGGACTGTTGAATCGTGCGGCAGTTGCAGTATTGTAACAGCAATAAGATAATGATATTGTTGTATTTCTGGCCGGCACATTAAAGGTAATTAGTGTGCCGGCCAGAAATACAAGAATATCATTATCTTATTACTGTTATATGTCCATAAGTATTACCCAAGTTCTGAATTCTATGTATCAGACTGTTGAATAGTGCGGCAGTTGCAGTATTGTAACAGTAATAAGATAATGATATTTTTGTATTTCTGGCCGGCAGATTAAAGTTAATTAGCTGCAATAACTCAGGGCTGTCAATTTTACAATGGAAGAATTTAAATAACAATAAAAGATCGGAAACAATTCTTCACTCAAATTTAACAAATTCGTTAATCGTAACAGATACGGACGGATTTCTTCGGAGTATTTGAACAATTCATCAAATTTCAACGTTAATTTTTGGGTTCTGTAAAGTTCTATTCAAGTTTTGTTACTATATCATTATAGGCTAGTTACTTAAAAGAACTGAAAAAAAAACTTGAATTTAACTTTGAAATTTGATGAATTATTCAAACTCTCCGAAACAACCCGTCCTTAGTGTAGTTTAGTAGTTCTTTAGGTATATTGAGTTTATAATTTAAAAAGCCTAGGATTTGTATTAGTTATTAGTCTTAGTCATTTTTCTTTTTTTGTTATGATGTTTTCAAAACATATTCGTGCTTTAGTGATAGTTTGTAATGACATTTGCTTAATCATTCGTTATAGGCCTCCAGTCCCATTTTCATCGGGAAAATGAAAAAAATTTACCAGATTTTTAATAAATTAACAAAATTTTATATCAGTAATATTTATCGGCGCAATATCTAATTATTTAAAGTTTTCTAAAATTATAGTGTCGAAACTGGAAGTGAATTATAAAAAATAAAAATCTCTTCAAATACAATTTGTACTTGCTTCATTGCTTAGTACGACAGTATCTTGTTATACAGTGTTGTCACTGTATTCAGAGCAATTGTGGGGTATTCCCCGAATCAGATGTGTAATTTAGTGAGACGTATTGTGGACACCAATCGGTGTGATTAATCAATACGTCATTGGAGCTTATCGGATTACCTCGTAATTATTACAAATCACTTGACGAACGGAACACTCGTGGCAGCACGTTCTCCTATTGTAATACATGCACGACGATTTGCATCGATTGAGTGAACATGTATCACAATTTGAGGGAAGACCAATGAGATTCAGGAAAATTTTCACAAAGAAAAATATCTACCCAAAACGATTTTTTCTCTATTTAGGTACATGGAGAAAAATGATCGTTTGAAAAAAAGTGATATCATGCCAATTTTTTAATAAAATATTAGTCATTCAGAATATATCGCGAACACGTGTTCTATTCATAATAAATATCGTTACAGAATGCGACAATATCAGTATGTCAATATCACAATCGGAACACGTGTTCCGCCATCCTCATAAAACATTCAATTTTAACTGATACTTTACTAGGAACTCTGTTAATTAACTTGTTGAAGACTTGCAGTCCCGTTTTTAACAGATCAACTAATAATTTGACCAGATTTGTAATATCTTTATTGTATATCAGTTTTCTTCGTGTATCTACAAAATGGCTAGTTCAGATTTTCTAAAATCAACATATTTACCTGCTCTAAAAAGAATAACATATATTAGCAGTTAAAAACCTGCTCCGCGGGTTTTTTGCTTTTTTTAACTTGTATTATTATTAAATAAAATGACAAAATGATTGTTTTATTATACATATGAGTAAAAATCAGATTTTTTGGCTAATTTTACAATCAATTATTATTAATTATATTTAGATTTTTGTGTTTTTAGCTTCCGATTGTGGTTCATGTTTTTTTATTGATAGGTTGGCTACGCTGCCTACAAATATTTCATATCGGTGTTATGTCAAAATGGTACGTCGGTTGGAAAATTTTCGCGCAAATTATTATTTACGTAAATAATATTAAATATCAATATTTTTCAATATCGTAAATGCAAAAAGTTGTTGTTTATTGTCAAAGTTGAATAAAAAGTTTTTTTTTAAATATGTGTTAAAAACGGTAGTAGTAGATAAAATTTTACCCAACTGTTACTGTATCAAACAAAGTTAAAAGTTATTACAAAGTAGACTGAAATAATAGATTATTTCAATTTAAAGTTGACATTTTATTGCGTACATATGCATTGATACACAACGGAAATAGATTAAATAATGTAATCTTACTAAAAGCTTGTGAATGACCAAATAATTTTTCATAACTATGTGTATTGTTAGCTGCATATTTAAATATTGGCGCTAGTCATTTGGTTCGCTCTTATGCCGTCAGAGGTGCCCTCTGTCAGCCAACAGGGAAACTACTCCAGCTTGCGTGAGTATCGGCCGTTTTCAAGGAACCTCAAATTATTAAGTTTCAAAGACATATTTTCTTCGATATTATCCAAAAATTATATGAGCAGAAACGATGTTTTTGAAGAAATCTTGTATTACATAAGGCGATCCAAAAATAATATATTTTCTAACGGCATGACGGCGAAAAAACGGTGTTTCAGTATGAAATCGGGTCTTAATTTTCAAGTCTTAATTTTTTGGGTCCGGTCGCCTGCAAACCGAAATGAACCTTACGGTCCGTTAAAATTGAGGGGCAGAGTGGTTGGTTTTTGCCTGCAGACCCCCGATTTATTTATTTTGCGCGAAGGCTATACGGAATTTACCCGAAACATACGATTTTAATTTGAACAATCAGAGGGCAAAACCATCCAGACGATCAGATACCCTTATGTAAAAGTGAAATAACAAGTTTGATATATAATGTAAGTGAGCCATTATCAAATTATTTCTATGTTTCTTGTTGTGTAGTGTGAGTAGGCCACAAGTTATATAAGAAATAAACTTTATTTCTGATTCCCTATCAAAATGTTTTTTTTTGCATGTACGCATCAATGTGTAGGTATTAAACATTTTTTAAATTTTTAATTAAGAATTGTTACAGTTATTTTTTATATGTAAATCAGAACATTTAAAGATAAAGCAAACAAAAAAATATTAAAAACAATTATTTTACTGTAAAACCAAAATTGTTTAGTATTTCACTTTGATGATATTTATTTTATTCAAATGTGTAGATGTGTAGATATTTACTCCTGTGTCAAAATTCACATTTTCGACTTCTCTTAAAATAAATATGGCTTTGCACAAACGAATTGAGAATTCTGAATATTATTTTTATATATATAACAATTAATTCAATTTTTAATGTAAGATTATCATGAAATATGGACCTTAAATTAAATATTCACTTAAAACTGCATCATAATTTTTTTTTTATTTCTGTCTCTAAAAACGATCTTGAATCGATGTAGGTGTTTTATAGTATTCTATTGTATCTTATTTGATCCCTATTTTACTGTCAATTGTTTAGCTTGTGTATATTATAAATATTTTCAATGTGTCTTGTGAACGTATCGTAAAAAACTAAATATTATTTAAAAAAATCTTGCGTCTCAAAGGGTTGAAAACTACCTTCCCTCTATTGATGCCAGTCTTCGTGTATTTGTAATATAAAGAAGTATGTAGGCATTCAGCGCCCCTACAAAAGGTTTAAATATGTGACTAAAAAGCCGTTCCACGTATTTTCATTACGGGGAAACATTTCGGCAGGAATGGAAAAGTGCCTATGTCGCCATACAATCGACGAGACTACCGGAAAACTGAAAACAAGAATCTGAGGGTACGATTTCTAAAACGTCTTTCCAAATAGCGCAGTGAAATAATATGACCGGACAGTAGGCGAATCACACGCCATCAATGAGGAAAGATGGTCAAATAAAGATTACCTAAGAAGCTTCAGAATTTCATTCGGTATTATGTTGTGTTTATTTCGTTATAAACGTGAACCCATTGAATCTGTTAAGGGGGATAAGGTTATATTGAAAAAGGGTTAAGTTTGCACATTTAAAGCTTTTTAATTTTATTTTTATATATTTTGAGATATCCACCATCATCGAAAGTAATGAGTTAAATCTGTGTCATTTCCAATACAGAGAATTAAGTCAAATTGAAAAAAGTGTCAGTTACGCGAAATTGCCTCACCGAGATGATTCTTTGCGGCTACTTGTATTTCATTCAAGCTGTAAGGATGTTTATAATAACAGGACATCGACATTCAAAATAAAGTAAGTAAATAGAGGCAGACCGAGGATGAGATAAACTGACTTTGTGGAAGAAAATTGGATCAGGATGTGAAGGTTGGAGGACGGGTATAAATTACTTTAGACCAAACTCATAGGAAAACATTTCTAAATATGGCCAAATCCCAATATGCGGTCTACTATCATGACATTAATTTAATCATTCCGTCGTTTTAACGTACCTCGGCATAAAATCTTATTTGTTCTATTTTTACATTAACCCTAACAATGTATCAACTATGTCATATTTGGGGACACTGTGTTGGGGCTCTTTTTAAGGAAAGGAAAGAGGGAAAGTTCTTGGAAGAAAAACAGTACGAGGGTGGGTAGGAATCTAGGGATCAGTATGTCCAGTAAGTTTATATAGCAGAGAAAAAAATTCGCAATAAAAGTATAAATGTAAATAATATTGTATCTCACAATTGGTTTAAAAAACGGTAGCAGAAAGCTATAAAACTATGAAGGTGAGATTGGTTTAAAAAGAGGTTGCAGAAAGCTATAAAGCTATAAAGGTGAGATTGACTTAGAATACTGTTGTGGTGGAAGATCATGAATCAGTAATAAGACAGGTTTTTAAGGTGAGAGGAAAGAACGGAGGAAATCGGATAATATGGCACCTCGAAATAAATTTTATGACTTATTCATTAATGACTTGTTTTAATATTTTGGTGTAAATATAGTTACAAATGTTAATCTTTATCACCAGCCAGTTTGACATTGTATTTAGTTTCCTGTTTAGAAATAAACAATTGCAAAAAGTAGTCCAGAAATTTGAAAAGAGATTCCTCTTCTACAGAAGTGATAATCAAAATACAGATTTTATTTAATTGGGGATTTATTATGAAAATGTTTCAAATTTTAACCGAGCTTGAAATAATATACCAGCGCTTTGCAAAAATAATACGAATATCTAATTTATTACCGCGAGAAAACGCTTTCACTGCATTTCTCCAGAATATTCACATCATTTAATATGAGAAATGTATATCCCAAAATATTTTCAATATTTCCTGGAAGCTTTGTTTTGTAATATTCGTTTTGCTTGTTTTTTATAAGAAACGAGGGGATGTTTCCCGTCGGCAAATATATTTGATATATTTGCAGACCAACCGTGATAAGGGTCGACGTTAGGGGAGTCTAGGGATCGGTGCCGGGTCTCTCCGGGTCCTTGGGGCCCCGGACTAAGGGCCTCTTACCTGGAGATGCGGAGATACTGGGAAACTGTCATATTTAATAAAGAGTGTCGTGAACTTGGATTATGAACCCGAAAAAGCAATAATCCAGCATAAATATCATTAGGAGCAACGTACATTTTGATTTTCTACGAGTATAATAATATAAAGATACGTTTCGTAAATTGAAATACAGGATGCTAAAAAAATAGGTACGTTGATCGGAGTGGGAATTTGAATGCGATTATTCTCAAAGAAAGCTGAATGCTTTATGATGCCTTGAAATAGTACTTTTGTGCAAGGCATCATAAAGCATTCAGAAGCCGAAAAGGTGTAATTACACACTAATTAGTAATAATTACACACTACTTCACTTAAATATATATATTAATTTTTCTTGTAAAATGGTGATTTAAAATACATGAACCTAAATTATTTTATATAATAAAAAGCCAGTTTTTTTCAGTATAATACGTTTGAATTATATACATCATCTGGGTTTTTGAGAGTGTAACCGATTAGAGATTAGATCAATTTATATTAATTACGTATAGATGTTTGAATTTCTTGCTTTTCATTGTTGTTAGGTTGGCAGTTATACATATAAGTGAATTTCACATCGGTATTCTTCCAAAATGCTGTTAGTTTGCAGATTATCGCGTAAATTAATATTTACTTAAAAAATATTACATAAAAAAATTTCTAAATCGTAAATGCAAAAGTTGTTCTTTGCCGTCGCTGAATCGATGCTTTTTTTTGTAAATACGTTATTAAAAACGGTAGTAGTGAAAAAGCTCACCAAAAACTAATCTTGAAAAATCTTAGAAAATCTGCAGTTAAGAGAATTCTCCACGAATTGGCAACCCTGATCTGGATATTGTGGATCATAGATATATTATTCAAGTAGACTAGTTGTGATGAATCAGCAGGTTCAACCAAACGGTGTGTTTTAATGCGATCGTGTTTTGTTTGTTTTTAAATGACTATTTATAAATTCTACGTAAAATTACAAATAATAAAACTTATATATTTCGAATCAGCGTTTGTTGATTTAAATTAAAATTTTATATAATTAAATAATACATAAAAAGTATGGCATTGGCACTCTCTTACAATATTTTGACAGTTAAATTGATTTCATAGCTCTGACGAAAATCACATTCCTAACTGAAGAAAGTTACGTCAACCTAGAAATTCCAGATATTTACACGCTCCAACAATATTTTAATGTTAGGTACCTTCGTAGTCAAAGAGTATTAATAATAATACAATTTACATCAATACAAATTAAATAAGTCGAGGCAAAACTACATATTATGTAGTTTTATCAATTGAGTCGTCGATTTGCGAAACCCGCTCTGAAATTTTTAGAAAATTTTTAGAAAATCACGAAAAACTGTTTGAAACACTTTGGATATAAAAATAATATACCTTTTATGCTAAATATCAACGTAATTAGGCATTATTATTTTGATATTTGGCGAAAAAAATATTTAAAAAAATTATTTTAGGATTTTTTGCGAATGTACTAGAACAAGCAGATGTTTCTAGTGTGGGTTTTGTTAGTCGACGAATCGGTAAGACTAGTTTTCCTACTTGCCTAAATTAATTTTACTAATTATAGTGATTTATTTTTAGGGTATTATGCCGTGTTGGGCTGCTTCATTCCTTAGTTAAAATAATTTTGGACACTGTAATTCTATGCAATGTAATTCTATGAATCGTTGGCTAAAAAAGAAAGTTAAATCAATTTAATACTTTTGGCCGTGAAAATCTCAATTCATATCTACATTTAGTTAAGTTTAGTAACGTTTATTTTAGTAAATTATTTGTTAAATATATCAACGATATCCTTAGAGTTATTATATAAATTCTATATACGGCGAACCGGATTACCATTCACCGTTCGATAGTTTATTCAACTTGCAGATATTGGATAAAATGTTTTTTTCAAGTATTCTTTGAATTTCTACAAAATATTAAACAAATTTGATTTTGAATATAACATTCATTAAAAACTGATTCCACCCAATAAAAATTTTGAGTTTTAATGTGAGAGCAAAAAATTAATTTACTAACGTGTCTCTTTTTCGCTGATATCCTTCGATATACAGTTGGTCGATGCTGATATCACTTTTAAGAGATAGATACTTTATCTAAAAAAATACGTACAAAAAATTCCGAACTCCATTTGCAAATGGGTTTCGCAAACGTTTGCCAAACCGTCGAAAGCTTAAACGTTCGCCCTCAAAATCACCCGACCAATCTATCGAAGTAGTGATTTGCCTCGATTAGATACTTTGCGAAAAGGCAATCTTATGAGGAAACTTATGTTAACCCGAAGCCAACCTACCAAGGACAAGGTTTGTATAAACTTATATTCTGAAGAAACTTATACGAAAAGAAAATGCTATCCATCAAAGTAAAAGCCACGAACTAAAATGAAGACTTCATTTGGATAATGTGAGAAAAAACTTTGTCTACTTTTATAAGACCTTTTTCTCTATTCTGTGACCCAGTGACGGAAAACTGACAAATTTTATTTTACATGTGTTTAAATATTGGGCAAAAAAAATACCCAACATATTTTGATTAAAAAAATGAAACGTACGTGTGACTGATGTATGAGAGAGGACACCTCTGCAATAGGTCACCCGAAGTGGTTCGCTTCTTTTGCTGATTTAGCAGGGATGCCCGGATTCATCGGGTGTGGTGTGTTCAGAATGCGCCTGCTCACCAGCTGTCGTGGTGTTTTGGCGAGACCCTTTAACCTATCCAACTGAAATCTTGACCCATCGCATTACTCCGCATTGGGAGGGATATGTTCATATGTCCGTCACTCCTGGACACACTGATTCCTAGATTCCCACCCGACAGTCATAACTTTTACCTTCCCAGAACTTCCTCTTTACATTCGAGTTTTAGCGACCCTATCCGAAATATTTTTCTAATTGAATGGTTTAATAATAAAGACAAATTTTTTAGATAAATTTGAATTACAAAAGTTTGGTAAAGCAGTTCATTATTGTAATGATGTTGCCTGCTAATAGTAGAGTAGTGTAGCGCTCTTCGTGGCAGCCGGACGCGTCCTAACGCGTCTTAGGCTGGCCGCATACATACGTTTTCCGTATTCGATTTCCGAATTCGTTTTCCGTATTCAGAATTCCGTGAGACTAGCGCAAACGTTCGTTTTTATTCATTCGGAATGTATAAACGTCAGTACCAGTGTTGCCAACAAGGGCGATATATCGCCATTTAGGCTACTCAGAGCGAGAATCGGCGCCGAAATCTAAAAGGCGACTGGTCGCCAATTAAGCTGCTTCAAAAACATCAATTTTAAAAACATGTCCCGAAATTTTCTTTTTTTTTTCTATCCGCCCCTTACACTTGGCAAATTCGCTACTCCACTGAATAAAATCTAAGAATTCAACCACCATCACGGAGGTCTCTGACGATACAGTGCATGTTCCAAGTTTTTTTCCCCACCATAATAAATCTAAGCACTTGTTTTAAAATCAGTTGTCAAACATCTGGTAATTCCCCAATGTCGTGAGACCAACTGAAAATTTCTTTCCCACCATAATAAATCAACAATAAAAAAAATTATCCCAGGGCGAGTCCATCACAACATCAATTTTAAACATGTCCCACCTAACAGCAAATTCGGCTACTTTACGCTACCTTATGTATGAGAAACGGCGATATTAGGTCAAGATAGGTTGGCAACACTGAATTACTGAACGGAAATTTCCGAACGTTTGTGTCGGCAGAAACAAAATGTATGCAAGAGCTGCTTTCCACATGACGTCATTAGGGTTTTTCCATTCGGCTTCTCCGAACGCGCCGGCTTGCATTCGGAACGTGCGTAAGGAATTTGTTCCGTTCGGAACTAAAACGAACGTGTGCGGCAGTTAATGTATTTTCTACTGATTCCGTGCATTCGGATGTCCGAATACGGAAAACGAATTCGGAAATCGAATACGGAAAACGTATGTATGCGGCCAGCCTTAAGCGTCAACAGCTTTGTGTTTTTTTAGTATTTTCAAGGGAAATGAGGCAACATCCCTGTCAAATTATTTTTAAAATGAATCAATCAACATTTTAAATAAACTTAACAACCATTTATTAGATTTATAATATGTCATTTTAGTGCAGTGTGTTAAAAGTGAATATTCGGATATTTTGCTCTTAATATTCGACATTCGAAACAAACGTCGGTCGGTAAAAGCACCCCAAAAATTCAACGGAATTCTCGGAAACTCTAAAAGGCGAGTGTCGCTAAGTCCAGGGTAATTTACTATTCCGACCGTCGCCTTTTTACTGCGGGCAGAATGCACTGCTTCAACAATCACCATGATGGACTCGCCGAACGTCTATATGAGGTGTCAGCGCTTTATTAGCAGCAGACACATACCTGGACGGATGACGAACCTCGTGCTGGCACTGTTGTTGGACTCTCTCGCTGCAGCAGCTGGTCCAGTTTCTTCACCACCTAGGATTCTTGCTGCAGAGTCTCCATCTTCTATCTTCGTCGAACGTTACAGCGGTGCTCCCAATATCTGGTATATGTGAGAGGATATTCTGTCAGCGCTTTATCAGCAGCAGACACTTACCTGGACGGATGACGAACCTCGTGCTGGCTTTGTTGGTGGACGCGGTGGACTCTCTCGCTGCAGCAGCTGGTCCAGTTTTTTCACCACATAGGATTCTTGCTGCAGAGTCTCCATCTTCTATTTTCGTTCACATGTTCCTGTACTTCATTTTACTTAACTTAAATTCACTTTTTTTTTGTAATATTTATATTTTTTGTAATACCTGCATCAACTGTAAATATCTTACAAAAGCGGCGCTTTAAAAATTGGCCAATAAATAAATAAATATATGATGATTGAGTTCACTAACAAACTCCTTAAGAAAAATAAATGTCACAAGTCTAGAGGTCAGATTTTTTGCTTTAAATTTTTCGCACACATATTACCCGGCATCAAATCAGCATGGCCTCAGATCGACACGTTCTGAGTGGGATATTTTCACGTCTAACTTAACGTCAAAAATGTTTGGAAGATTTAAAGTTTATTTTTCTGATTCTGATAATTGTACTAAAAATGTTTTATATTAATATTTTCACTCATAATTGTTGATTTTAAAAACAACACGTTTTGAAACTGTTCCAACTGGCTACAACGTCATTATTACATAGAAAACGCAAATGTCGGGAAAGACGGATGTCACCAATATCGCTCGGCGTGACGTCTACGCAGCTGTCGCCAAATTCATGAATAAAAACTAACCTGTTGGACAAACTACTAAAAAGCAGTTTATCGGGACTTTTTTGCCTTATATTTGTAAAGTGTGTAATATATAATAAAAAAATAAAACGAATCGTTTTGGCGGAAAAACGAAAATGGCTCATTTTAAATTGTTACAGGAAATTTTATTTATTTTTATGTTCACAAATTAAAAATACCTTACTTTTTAAAAAAAAATTCCAGAGTAAAAGCATTAGGTTCTGCCACACGTACATTTATAGGCCGCCAAGCAGTAGAGCCTCACAATGGACTGATATGTAAACCGTTACCTTACTTTCGGACTTTACTTTTCTGCGCGGTGGCCTGGAGTGGCGCGTGGCACCGCAGTTAAGATTTACCGGGTTTCTAGCTACCTTATTTTCAATTTTATTTAGTTCTTGGGTCTTTTACACCCTGCAATCTGAATGGAAAAATTATATCTTTGGCTTATTTTGGTCATGAAAATAGACATTTTAATTGTTTTTTTGATTAATTTTATGTGAAATGACACTATTGTCCCAAATGCTTCCAACCATATGGAGCCAGTGAGACTACGTCCTCCCAATTGGGGTTTTGTTGTGAGGCTGAAGGTAGTGGTGATGCTAACAAGATGGGGAAGAGCTTGGTAAGGAAGTACCAGGTCATTAAGATATGGTCACCAAACACGTCCAAAGCCCTTAAAAGAAACGTTTCAATTCTGAATGGTGGTCTTACACCAGGGCGTTATTAAACGTATATTTTACTCTAGAACGTGTCGCAAATAAACTATGAATTATTTTAGATTATCTAAATTCTAAAATATAACAAATTAATCAAATAAAGTTTACTTGCGCATACCGGGATTAGAACCCGCGACCTCCAGCTCGCTAGTCGAGAGCCTTATCCCTAGACTACGGAGGCCGTCAAACTGTTTGATATAAATGTCAATCAATGAGAACCCTTCTTTCTGAAAGGTTCATTAAGAAAAATTGGAAAAATCATTGCCAACACTTGATCTAATGGCCAGTTTTCCCGGGGCGGAAATTCTTTCTGAGAATCGATGAAAGAAATGAAAAGTTTATTAATGAAAGATTATAATCCTAAGATTGTAATCCTATTAAATGTGTTGAAAGGTTTTTGGACCTATGTAATTAGTGACGATAAAATGGTTGGTCCAATGAAAATCCGCATAATCTCTCCCTTGAAAATCCCATAGGGTAGGTATCGGATTTAATTCCGTGCATGAGTGGGATAAGTACGCATACTTTTTAAAAATGGTTGATTTATAAAGTTTTAAATCCTGTTTTGTTAAATATATATAAAGAACACAATTTTAAACTTTTTTCCACTTGTTTTTTATTTGACCGTGACCGGTTTCAGCCTGTTAGGGCCATCTTCAGACTGGTACAATTTTTGTCTTAAACTAGGGTTTATATACATAGGCAAATTACATTGAGGGGAGGGGTTAACATAGTAGGTTGATTTGAATTATGAGGGGTTTTTCGTGAAATATGATATTTTCCAAATAAGTATTGTTATTAAAATCAAATGAATTTATCTGTAGAACTATGATAATTATGCCTATTAGGACTATCAATTTAAGGATTTACCCAACATAAAGCTATCGGTAATCTATTGTGTGGTTAGGAAACATATTTTAATGGATTTTATATAATTCAAATACATATTTAGGATAGGTGACACACTGATTATAATGGGTATAGCAACGGAGATTTAGCAACTGATTCTAATTTTGTGTTCATAACATTGTTGGAGTTTACTTTTTTAGTTAGGCGGGTTATCTCTAATGACTCTAGCCTATCTAATTTATGACCTTTGTCGCAGGTATGTAAAAATTTTACATCTCTATCCTTGTCAAACGAGTGTTTATTCTCAAGTAAGTGTGCCGCAACATTCGACATTTCGCCTTTGTCATTTACCCAGCTTGAAAAATGTTCTTTTATGCGGGTTTTGAATGATCTACCTGTTTGGCCTATATAGTAAGACGGGCAATTGGCACAGTTGATTTGGTAAACTCCTGAGTTTTCCATTTTATCCCTTTTATCTTTATTATTTATTAGGATTTTACCTAATGAATTTACATTATAGAATGCTGTTTTACAATTGTCTTTATTGGTTATCCTAGATATTTTGTTGGATATATTACCAATAAAAGGTATTTTGACCCATTGTTTTTTTGTGAAATCCTTTTCATTGTTGATTGTAAGACCTTGTGATATGATTGCCAGTGTGAGTTTTTTATTCTTTTTCTTTAATAAACTATCTATAAGTTCACTACTATATCCATTATTATTTGCTATGGTTTTAATAACATTGAGTTCATTATTATAATTTATACAATTCAGGGGTATATGTAAGAGTCTGTGAATGAGTGAGTTAAATACTGATAACTTGTGAGAAATGTGGTGTCTAGATGTGTTATGTATAATGTTGTCGCTGTATGTTGGTTTTCTGTAAATTGTAAATTCTAATTTATTATTAATTATTTCAATACCTATGTCTAAAAAATTAATTTTATTTCCCCCCATTTCCATTGTAAATTGGATGGCTTTGTTGATTTTATTAATTTCTTCTAGAAAATTATCTAATTGTCTGTGAGTTCCCGTCCAGATAATTAAAATGTCATCTACGTATCTACGATAGAAGGTAACATTTTTAAATGATTTTAATTTTTCTATCTGTTCTTCCATGTGATCCATGAAAAATTCGGCCAGCACCGGTGATATCGGGCTGCCCATGGCTAGTCCATTAGATTGAATATAAAAATTATCATTAAATCTAAAGAAGTTTTGTTCTATACATGTATTTAGTATTTCAGTTATTTCTTTCCGTTCTATCAAATTAGTATTACGTTTTTCCATGTAGTTGTTAATAATTATCTTTAATTCGTTTGTCGGTATGTTAGAAAATAGGCTGACAACATCAAACGAAACCAGAGTGGCATTGTTAGGTATGTTTATGTCTTTGATGAGGTCTATAAGTTGTAGGGAATTTATTATGCCGTATTTTGATTTAAAATTGAGAGTGTTTTTGATGATTCTATTTCCAAATTTTGCTAATTTATAGGCAGGAGCTGAATTGTATGATACTACTGGTCTTACTGGCATGTTATTTTTATGTACTTTAGGTTGTCCATAAAGGCGTGGGCATTGGGGGTTCATAACAGATAGACTATTTTTATGGAATTTGTTCTTAATAAGGACTTTGCTAGAGTTTAAGATTGAGTTTACATCAGATGCGAATTTCGAGGTGGGGTCCTTTTTCAATAGGGTTACTTTACTAGTGTCCAGCACATCTTGGACTTTTTCTATGTAATCTGATTTGTTTAAGATTACTGTACTATTTCCTTTATCTGCTTTTGAGATAATAAGGTTGTTTTGTTTGATTTTACTTTTTAATGATTTTATTGTGTGTGCTTCGCTTGAAAATTTACCCTCAGTCGTTGCTTTTTTAATTATTTTAGCGCATAGGTATTTATTGCTATAGTCTGATGTTGCTATATCTGTGTCTATAGCTAGATTCTCGAGATCTTTTAATTGAAGTGGTAAGTTTGGGCAGTATTTTAAACCTTTTTCAAGCATTTTAATTTCGGTATCATTAAATTCTACATCGGTTGTATTTACTACCTTATCGTAAAATAATAGGGTGGGTGAATTTACTGTCTTTTCCGTAGGTGTTAATTTAACTTGTTTTTCTGTCCAATATGTTAGTTTTTTAAGTTGTCTTTGGTAAGTTGCGTGTATTTTATTGTTAACCATAAGGGTAGTATCATTAAAAAGACAGTCAAATTCTACGGGGTGTAGTTGTGATGTGAGTGCAGTGTGTACATAATATAAATAATTATTTACGTTATCTCTAATGTTGTACCATTTCTTCATCTCCTGTGTGGTCCATGTTCTGTGGGCTGCGGTAACTGCAAGTTTGGCTGCTTTGCTGTCCGTGTTCGTCTTGATGTTGATGTATTTAGGTATTATACCCCGTTTTTTGCATTCTCGATTGAACCACAAATGTTGTGAAGCCATCCGTCGTTTAAGAATGAGTTTTTTGTAGAGTCTCTTCAGTGTCGCTGTGTTTGCACTTTTTAATATTTTAATATTTGAAACTGTTATTTCGTGGTGGAATTCCATTATAAATATATATAAAGAACACAATTTTAAACTTTTTTCCACTTGTTTTTTATTTGACCGTGACCGGTTTCAGCCTGTTAGGGCCATCTTCAGACTGGTACAATTTTTGTCTTAAACTAGGGTTTATATACATAGGCAAATTACATTGAGGGGAGGGGTTAACATAGTAGGTTGATTTGAATTATGAGGGGTTTTTCGTGAAATATGATATTTCCCAAATAAGTATTGTTATTAAAATCAAATGAATTTATCTGTAGAACTATGATAATTATGCCTATTAGGACTATCAATTTAAGGATTTACCCAACATAAAGCTATCGGTAATCTATTGTGTGGTTAGGAAACATATTTTAATGGATTTTATATAATTCAAATACATATTTAGGATAGGTGACACACTGATTATAATGGGTATAGCAACGGAGATTTAGCAACTGATTCTAATTTTGTGTTCATAACATTGTTGGAGTTTACTTTTTTAGTTAGGCGGGTTATCTCTAATGACTCTAGCCTATCTAATTTATGACCTTTGTCGCAGGTATGTAAAAATTTTACATCTCTATCCTTGTCAAACGAGTGTTTATTCTCAAGTAAGTGTGCCGCAACATTCGACATTTCGCCTTTGTCATTTACCCAGCTTGAAAAATGTTCTTTTATGCGGGTTTTGAATGATCTACCTGTTTGGCCTATATAGTAAGACGGGCAATTGGCACAGTTGATTTGGTAAACTCCTGAGTTTTCCATTTTATCCCTTTTATCTTTATTATTTATTAGGATTTTACCTAATGAATTTACATTATAGAATGCTGTTTTACAATTGTCTTTATTGGTTATCCTAGATATTTTGTTGGATATATTACCAATAAAAGGTATTTTGACCCATTGTTTTTTTGTGAAATCCTTTTCATTGTTGATTGTAAGACCTTGTGATATGATTGCCAGTGTGAGTTTTTTATTCTTTTTCTTTAATAAACTATCTATAAGTTCACTACTATATCCATTATTATTTGCTATGGTTTTAATAACATTGAGTTCATTATTATAATTTGTACAATTCAGGGGTATATGTAAGAGTCTGTGAATGAGTGAGTTAAATACTGATAACTTGTGAGAAATGTGGTGTCTAGATGTGTTATGTATAATGTTGTCGCTGTATGTTGGTTTTCTGTAAATTGTAAATTCTAATTTATTATTAATTATTTCAATACCTATGTCTAAAAAATTAATTTTATTTCCCCCCATTTCCATTGTAAATTGGATGGCTTTGTTGATTTTATTAATTTCTTCTAGAAAATTATCTAATTGTCTGTGAGTTCCCGTCCAGATAATTAAAATGTCATCTACGTATCTACGATAGAAGGTAACATTTTTAAATGATTTTAATTTTTCTATCTGTTCTTCCATGTGATCCATGAAAAATTCGGCCAGCACCGGTGATATCGGGCTGCCCATGGCTAGTCCATTAGATTGAATATAAAAATTATCATTAAATCTAAAGAAGTTTTGTTCTATACATGTATTTAGTATTTCAGTTATTTCTTTCCGTTCTATCAAATTAGTATTACGTTTTTCCATGTAGTTGTTAATAATTATCTTTAATTCGTTTGTCGGTATGTTAGAAAATAGGCTGACAACATCAAACGAAACCAGAGTGGCATTGTTAGGTATGTTTATGTCTTTGATGAGGTCTATAAGTTGTAGGGAATTTATTATGCCGTATTTTGATTTAAAATTGAGAGTGTTTTTGATGATTCTATTTCCAAATTTTGCTAATTTATAGGCAGGAGCTGAATTGTATGATACTACTGGTCTTACTGGCATGTTATTTTTATGTACTTTAGGTTGTCCATAAAGGCGTGGGCATTGGGGGTTCATAACAGATAGATTATTTTTATGGAATTTGTTCTTAATAAGGACTTTGCTAGAGTTTAAGATTGAGTTTACATCAGATGCGAATTTCGAGGTGGGGTCCTTTTTCAATAGGGTTACTTTACTAGTGTCCAGCACATCTTGGACTTTTTCTATGTAATCTGATTTGTTTAAGATTACTGTACTATTTCCTTTATCTGCTTTTGAGATAATAAGGTTGTTTTGTTTGATTTTACTTTTTAATGATTTTATTGTGTGTGCTTCGCTTGAAAATTTACCCTCAGTCGTTGCTTTTTTAATTATTTTAGCGCATAGGTATTTATTGCTATAGTCTGATGTTGCTATATCTGTGTCTATAGCTAGATTCTCGAGATCTTTTAATTGAAGTGGTAAGTTTGGGCAGTATTTTAAACCTTTTTCAAGCATTTTAATTTCGGTATCATTAAATTCTACATCGGTTGTATTTACTACCTTATCGTAAAATAATAGGGTGGGTGAATTTACTGTCTTTTCCGTAGGTGTTAATTTAACTTGTTTTTCTGTCCAATATGTTAGTTTTTTAAGTTGTCTTTGGTAAGTTGCGTGTATTTTATTGTTAACCATAAGGGTAGTATCATTAAAAAGACAGTCAAATTCTACGGGGTGTAGTTGTGATGTGAGTGCAGTGTGTACATAATATAAATAATTATTTACGTTATCTCTAATGTTGTACCATTTCTTATTGTAATCTTATTGTTGTACCATTTCTTATTGTTTCTCTAATGTTGTACCATTACTTATTTGGGAAATATCATATTTCACGAAAAACCCCTCATAATTCAAATCAACCTACTATGTTAACCCCTCCCCTCAATGTAATTTGCCTATGTATATAAACCCTAGTTTAAGACAAAAATTGTACCAGTCTGAAGATGGCCCTAACAGGCTGAAACCGGTCACGGTCAAATAAAAAACAAGTGGAAAAAAGTTTAAAATTGTGTTCTTTATATATATTTATAATGGAATTCCACCACGAAATAACAGTTTCAAATATTAAAATATTAAAAAGTGCAAACACAGCGACACTGAAGAGACTCTACAAAAAACTCATTCTTAAACGACGGATGGCTTCACAACATTTGTGGTTCAATCGAGAATGCAAAAAACGGGGTATAATACCTAAATACATCAACATCAAGACGAACACGGACAGCAAAGCAGCCAAACTTGCAGTTACCGCAGCCCACAGAACATGGACCACACAGGAGATGAAGAAATGGTACAACATTAGAGATAACGTAAATAATTATTTATATTATGTACACACTGCACTCACATCACAACTACACCCCATAGAATTTGACTGTCTTTTTAATGATACTACCCTTATGGTTAACAATAAAATACACGCAACTTACCAAAGACAACTTAAAAAACTAACATATTGGACAGAAAAACAAGTTAAATTAACACCTACGGAAAAGACAGTAAATTCACCCACCCTATTATTTTACGATAAGGTAGTAAATACAACCGATGTAGAATTTAATGATACCGAAATTAAAATGCTTGAAAAAGGTTTAAAATACTGCCCAAACTTACCACTTCAATTAAAAGATCTCGAGAATCTAGCTATAGACACAGATATAGCAACATCAGACTATAGCAATAAATACCTATGCGCTAAAATAATTAAAAAAGCAACGACTGAGGGTAAATTTTCAAGCGAAGCACACACAATAAAATCATTAAAAAGTAAAATCAAACAAAACAACCTTATTATCTCAAAAGCAGATAAAGGAAATAGTACAGTAATCTTAAACAAATCAGATTACATAGAAAAAGTCCAAGATGTGCTGGACACTAGTAAAGTAACCCTATTGAAAAAGGACCCCACCTCGAAATTCGCATCTGATGTAAACTCAATCTTAAAC
This sequence comes from Hesperophylax consimilis, assembly GCF_061612785.1. Lineage (NCBI taxonomy): Eukaryota > Metazoa > Arthropoda > Insecta > Trichoptera > Limnephilidae > Hesperophylax > Hesperophylax consimilis. The sequence continues at coordinate 33,370,601 of NC_142842.1, forward strand.
TCTAGCAAAGTCCTTATTAAGAACAAATTCCATAAAAATAGTCTATCTGTTATGAACCCCCAATGCCCACGCCTTTATGGACAACCTAAAGTACATAAAAATAACATGCCAGTAAGACCAGTAGTATCATACAATTCAGCTCCTGCCTATAAATTAGCAAAATTTGGAAATAGAATCATCAAAAACACTCTCAATTTTAAATCAAAATACGGCATAATAAATTCCCTACAACTTATAGACCTCATCAAAGACATAAACATACCTAACAATGCCACTCTGGTTTCGTTTGATGTTGTCAGCCTATTTTCTAACATACCGACAAACGAATTAAAGATAATTATTAACAACTACATGGAAAAACGTAATACTAATTTGATAGAACGGAAAGAAATAACTGAAATACTAAATACATGTATAGAACAAAACTTCTTTAGATTTAATGATAATTTTTATATTCAATCTAATGGACTAGCCATGGGCAGCCCGATATCACCGGTGCTGGCCGAATTTTTCATGGATCACGTGGAAGAACAGATAGAAAAATTAAAATCATTTAAAAATGTTACCTTCTATCGTAGATACGTAGATGACATTTTAATTATCTGGACGGGAACTCACAGACAATTAGATAATTTTCTAGAAGAAATTAATAAAATCAACAAAGCCATCCAATTTACAATGGAAATGGGGGGAAATAAAATTAATTTTTTAGACATAGGTATTGAAATAATTAATAATAAATTAGAATTTACAATTTACAGAAAACCAACATACAGCGACAACATTATACATAACACATCTAGACACCACATTTCTCACAAGTTATCAGTATTTAACTCACTCATTCACAGACTCTTACATATACCCCTGAATTGTACAAATTATAATAATGAACTCAATGTTATTAAAACCATAGCAAATAATAATGGATATAGTAGTGAACTTATAGATAGTTTATTAAAGAAAAAGAATAAAAAACTCACACTGGCAATCATATCACAAGGTCTTACAATCAACAATGAAAAGGATTTCACAAAAAAACAATGGGTCAAAATACCTTTTATTGGTAATATATCCAACAAAATATCTAGGATAACCAATAAAGACAATTGTAAAACAGCATTCTATAATGTAAATTCATTAGGTAAAATCCTAATAAATAATAAAGATAAAAGGGATAAAATGGAAAACTCAGGAGTTTACCAAATCAACTGTGCCAATTGCCCGTCTTACTATATAGGCCAAACAGGTAGATCATTCAAAACCCGCATAAAAGAACATTTTTCAAGCTGGGTAAATGACAAAGGCGAAATGTCGAATGTTGCGGCACACTTACTTGAGAATAAACACTCGTTTGACAAGGATAGAGATGTAAAATTTTTACATACCTGCGACAAAGGTCATAAATTAGATAGGCTAGAGTCATTAGAGATAACCCGCCTAACTAAAAAAGTAAACTCCAACAATGTTATGAACACAAAATTAGAATCAGTTGCTAAATCTCCGTTGCTATACCCATTATAATCAGTGTGTCACCTATCCTAAATATGTATTTGAATTATATAAAATCCATTAAAATATGTTTCCTAACCACACAATAGATTACCGATAGCTTTATGTTGGGTAAATCCTTAAATTGATAGTCCTAATAGGCATAATTATCATAGTTCTACAGATAAATTCATTTGATTTTAATAACAATACTTATTTGGGAAATATCATATTTCACGAAAAACCCCTCATAATTCAAATCAACCTACTATGTTAACCCCTCCCCTCAATGTAATTTGCCTATGTATATAAACCCTAGTTTAAGACAAAAATTGTACCAGTCTGAAGATGGCCCTAACAGGCTGAAACCGGTCACGGTCAAATAAAAAACAAGTGGAAAAAAGTTTAAAATTGTGTTCTTTATATATATTTATAATGGAATTCCACCACGAAATAACAGTTTCAAATATTAAAATATTACTGTTTTGTTAAATTAAATCTTCAAAACAAATTGAGAACATAATAATGAAAATGGTGAAAATATTCAGAACGGTTTCACAGTCAATGCCCAATATTTCACGAAAATTGAAATTTATTTGCTCAAAACGATGCACTATGTAGTAATGCAAAATCATGTTTTTTTTGTTTTATCATTTTTAAACATTTTAATGCTTTAATTAAATACTGTGTGTAGAACACATCTTGGCCGTCGAAATAATCAAGTTGAGTCTTTTTATAAGCCTGGAAAAAAAATCAGGCCTATAAAAATTGCTTTAAAGTTCAGAATCTCCTTCTTACTAACTTATTTTCGGTCATGGTTTTATTGTCTAATGTGGCAAATTAATTTCTTTATAAAATAACCTTAAAACATTGAAATAGTTGTGCCTGAACGTCGGCAAAAATGAAATTCAAGCCATTTTTTGGCGATGTTTTTTACTTGCATAAATCAAAACAATGGGGATGGTGTCAAGCGGAAATTTAAACCTTATCGCCATCTGCATGAGGGGTGTTATTGTTAGCGGCTCGTCTCAAAATATTACACGACGTAAAGCGTTGTCTTAAACAACATTGAAACAACAAAACTCATGCCAATCTCTTCATCAGACAGACGGTGAGACAGGAAAACTTATGTAGGTACAGATCACCTAGTAAAAACTAGAACCCGGCGTTTCTCGGGGTTATGAATGGCTTGGAGCAAATTTATTAGGTTGTGAATTCTAATGTACCCGAACGCTCTTCATGAAATGACTTCTACCATCCACTACTGTATACCACTTTGTTACTACAAATATAATCAACAATATATCGGCTTTTATAAGACTCTGTATTTCATTAATTGAGATTAAGTCTCCCTTGGACGTCCCCGACTTTTTATACAAAATAATTGATTTGGCATTTTCAAAAGCATTACGTTCCTAAGAAAGGGCAATCTGCCTAACAAATAACTAATATGGACCTGGCAAAACAATAACACTCGTACTCATTTAATTAAAAATAAAATAAAACGGTTTTCTCATTATATTAACAAATTGTTGCCATGGATCGAAAAATTAGAATGATTAATATATAACTTCTTCTTTCTACAGCCTCACATTAATCAGGGATGGACTACACTGTAACTATAAAAACTTATGATATTGCATGAATCATGTATTTCATCAAAACCTTGCTCAGAAATCATAACATTTCTAATTCGAAATATATGCTTTGTACTGTATCATCATTTGATAAAAGTTTGTGAACAAATATAATAAATAAATTTAAAAAATAAAATAATGTATTAAAAAAATATGAAAATATAATTGTCTGCACAACAAAATATAACATTATTATTAATGCATCCATCTGACACATTTACTGTGATCAAAATTCTACAATGCGTTAGTAAAAATTAAAATGGTGGAAAGTTCAGCATAAATACATAAAAAAAGATTTGCATGTCTCTTTAAGCCGTCGAGGTTTATCTTGAAGATAATCAATTGTTTAGCAGCTCCATACCACCCCGTTGAGCTACGCTGAGCCAAGACGTCCTCCATGTGAAATTCAAAGCAGATCGTGGTGCCGCCCCTGGCAGTAGTTGTTTGGTAAAAACAAGTATGTCATTCTAGCAGGTATGGACTATCTGTAAAAGTATTATAGTAGTGTCGAAGATTATATATTACTGTAATTACAGTGCTTGGTTGCTAGCTCAATGAAGGTTAAAAATCAACCTGATATTGTGTAAATAATTTACTGGGTGAAAAAGTTATTTCTGGATGCAGTAGAAAATTTAACCAGTTATAATTCTTGAGCTTTACTGAAGTAAATATTTAAATGGGCATTTTCGCAAAAAATTGAACTTTTTTTCATTTTTATAGTTTCCATTCCGTCACTTTTACGTTTTATTTATATTATTCCACCAATATTTTATACTTTCCATTCCGTCACTTTTACGTTTTATTTATATGTTTCCACCAATATTTTATACTTTTCATTACGTCACTTTTACGTTTTATTTATATGTTTCAACCAATATTTGTTTTCAGTGCAGAAAATTGGAATATTAATGGAGGGAAATAATGTGGATTATTCTGTAGATATCTTCAACTTATCACTTAATAAATACAAAAGATTGTTGCTGAGGCACTTTAGTTATGTATATGTTTTTTTAAACTCTTACTATTGTATACAATTTTATAAGATATTACCAAAGAGGGCGTTAAGATTAAATAAAGGTGGTCATGAAATGAAACTAAATATTAAATATATTTAAAGCTTTTTTTGTTATTTGTTTTTGGGGTGTTATGCCGTGTTGCGCTAACTCCTTCTTTAGGCTAAAGAAGGAGTTAGCGCAACACGGCATAACACCCCAAAAAAAAATAACAAAAATACTTTTGGCAGTGAAAATCTTAAATCATATTTGATATTTAAAGCTTGCTGTTTATGTTGTGTTATGTTGGTCCAACTTTATATAAAAACTTTATTTTATTTTTACTGAATATTAAAAAGAGAGATTGTATAATTAATGATTTTTATCTTAGTAATTAATTAAAAAAAGAAAGAAGCTTCGACAATTGTATTTAACTAACCAAATAAAGTAAATTAAAAGGTTCACTGCTAGCCTTGGATGGTGAAGGCTTGGAAAACTCCGATTTGTAAACTTTAAAAGCTTTGTCACTCATGTTCAATACGCTATAACTTTAAAGTTGGTGTAGGTACTGTAGGTAGTCAAACCGCGCAGGGACAACAATTTTTGATTTATTCAAGCATAAGGCCAGCACAAAAACAACATGTAGCGATAGTTGCCGGATTTTCACTGAAATGTATTCACCTAAACATTTATAAAAAATCAGTAAGTTAAAAAATATTGGATGTTTAACGTTGGGATGAGGGTGTGGGTTAGGTTAGGTGAGATTATTTTATGTTAGGTAAGTGTTGGAGACGTACCAGCGGTTTCTAAACTTATTTGCAGTAAAAAATGTACTTGGTATTTTGGTGTCCGGTGATTTAAACTATTTTTTTTTTCACTTAAACACTAATAAAAAATCTTTAGATGTTGGATAGTATTTTTTGAAAAGATTTTTATGCATAGCGCAAAGGGTAAAAAAATATTGTAAGCATCAATTACTCGCCTGAAATAATAGTGGGAAATTCAGCACTGACAAAGCCTTTCCTACAAAATAAATTTGGTTGTTTCAAGATGAAATATATAATAAGCAGTAATGTCGATTTGGCGGGTTGGGAATAAGCCAACGTAGCTCAGTGATCCAGAGCACCTGATCGGACATCGGAAGGTGCGGGTTCAACGGATTCCCGTCGGTGGCATTTACTTTTACTCGGGAGATATTTTCAATCTGAATGGATATTTCAGGAGAGTAATTAATGCTTGTTGGGGTAGGGGGTTATGTGCGGCTAGGTTAGGTAAGGTTAGGTTAGGTTAGGTTAGACTAGGTAGGTGTTAAGAGACGTACCAGTGATTCCCAACCTTATTTGGAATTAAAAAAATTAAATGGCTTTTTGGGTCCGGTGACTTAAAAAAATTGTATTTGACACTTGGGGTGGGGATGGGGAGTTGGGAGGTTACTACAGCTAACAGTCACTCACTTTTGATACAATGTTTCTAAGTGAAAAAAAAACTAGAGACCAAAATTTAAATATCGTTTTGACTCCTAATAAGGTCAGGAATCACTCTTCGATGTTTGTCTTAACACCCTGTATGTACCTATATGTAATTTTTTTTTAAATTTTTTTTTTACTTTATTTATTTTCATTTCTTCACATATATTATACATATTAATAGACAGTAAATAATAACATAATATATATTAGCAAATTGAATACACAAGAAATGAAAACCCACTAAGGCACTGCCTGAGTGTGGGTAATATATAACCATTACTATATTTCAAGTACCTAAGTATAATATATATAAGTAGAAAAAGTTTTTTTTTTGTTAACAGTTATTGTAAAAGTAAAGAGAAAACATTATGTACAATAGTTTATAAAGTTTCAGCAAGTGAGTTGTAGAAAGTTTCAATAAATTTATATAAAAAACGTTTCAATATTTGTGTCATTCAGTCATAATTTTACCTCCTTAACATATTCTATTGTTTTATTTATCATTTGAGTTTGTAGTGGTAGAAGGTTAAATGTACGAGGACCAATGAAACTGCTATGTGTCTGCATTGATTTAAAATATAATTAATTATATTTTAATTTAATATCCCAAAACGTTTTGTTTTATTTTATATAATGCCGTCCAAGTATTTTATTTCAACCACATTGAAAGTGACCTCTAGGCAAAAGATATTATTGGTCTTCTTTGGAGGTCATTAAAATGATTTTTCAGAACATTTTTTGTTTTTTTTTTTATCTCCATCGTTGATTTTATAATTGAGAAACTCACGATGAAGCAAAGGAATAATCTCAATTTCTGTAGATAAAGCAAGGAGGCGAGAATGGTGAGGGGAGACTGGGGTAATAAAACAAAGAAGTAAAGTGTTTATAAGGAAGATAAATGATACTCGCGGAGATTTCCCTCTAGACTAGGCAGACAGAACTTCGTGTGTAATAATTGTTATTTTGTTCCACTTCTGTTTCTTTCACGGAAAGAGATCTGTCAAATTAATGAACTACAGATAATGGGAGTAATTTTTCTGTTGATATTTTGAAAAGTATGTTTTTTAACTGAGCGTAAAGAAGTCCTGTTTTGACTCGACCACTTTGCATTTTGTCTGTCTGTAAATTTGTCTGTGTATTCCGTTTCCGGTCAATCCTTTCAATATGGTAGCCGTGTTTAATAGGACAGATGCGATAATTTTATGCGCTCTGGCGCAATAATTGCGCCAGAGCGCATAAAAATAGCACAAAACGTTGGCATCATCACGATCTATCGAGTCGAGTATCAAAATTATAATTCACAGAACTGGTGTTTGTCTTACGACAACTGGGAGTTGTGATGTGAACACTTTCCTAACTGCTCCCAACATAACCTCAATTCAGGTATGTTATGAGGCGGAAGGTAGTGGGAGTGGAAGGAGATGGGTAGATGAAGGTAGAGTGGTTAAGGTAAAGTCGTTTCAAGAAAAGCTTCGAATATGAATGGTGGTGTTTCAACAGGGTAATACTGAGTGGGTCATCCCTTCTGGAAATATGCTTAATTGTATTTTGCTTAATTTTTATAAAAATATGTTTCCCGAAAATTTGCCATATAATCATTTTTTTATTATTTGGGATCGCTGTCCAATGTTGACTTAGTACGATTTTTTTCAAATATTTTATATTAACCGTAATTACTATAAAAGGAAACTATCCTCATTTAGGAAATTTTTAATTTTACCATTCTAATTTAAATTACGTAAAATGAACATGCGCTTTCGTTTTAAGGTATGACAGCCTTTTAAAATAATTTTGTTGATAACATTTTCTTATATTGGTATTCTTGATACTATTTGAGTGGCTAGAAGAAACGTTATTACCATTGAATTTATGCAAATTAGGTAGGTACTATTTTGGCGGAAATCTGAAAATAAAATAAAAATAAACAAATGTATTTAGGCAATTTTTTTTTAATTTTAAAATATATTTTTTAAATAGGATCTTATAGGTTAGGTGAGTAGAGTATAGGCAAAGTTAGTATAGATTAGGTTAGGTGAGTAAAGTATATATTAGGTTTGTATAGGTTAAGTTAGAATAGGTTAGGTTAGGTTAAGTTGGGTTAGGTTAGTATATTGTCACATTTTAAAATCCCCGCGAAACTAAAATTCAAAGCAGAACTAGGCGGCGCAGAACGGTGCGCATGCATACTGCGCATCAACACAAAAGCCCAACGGTTTTAGCCGCCCGCCAACTTGCACTCCGATTCTAGCCTTGGTCTCGATATCACGTGCTCTTCAACTCTAAACAAGCCCTCGGACGCTGTGCGTTTGGCCCCTGCCTCCTCATCATAGCCCGAGCCTAGCACGCGTACGTTTTGCGCGTGTAGACGATTACTACCTTGTTTCCACTCTACAATGTCTGAAAGTAACACCTCGCTGGCCTAGCAACTCCTGCATTCCCGGGACAACTCATGTAAGCGTGCACCAAACCTTTCGCCTACTATGTGTCTATTTAAATGCACGTTAAAGACGTCTGCCAGACAAGCCAATATAAGAAAGAGATTTGTTCAATTCAATCAGCCAGGTATAATTTAGGATGTATATTGTGTGCCCTCTTTGTGTACTATGTGTGTGCTTGTTGACCTGTAAATACATTCATCAATCATTCCTATTTAGGTGTTTCATTTGACGAGAGAGTGGAATCTTGAATTGTTGAATGTTCCCCGTGTAAAGGCATAATCTGCCGACCCTACCTGAGCTAATAATTAGAGTCCCACGATTCTACCTTCTGAAGCTGAACAGCCGGCACCAAAACCTACGTGGCGCCCTTTTACAATGGCGCATAACGTGGGGGCTCCAAACGCAACACTGGCGCCTGCAAAAATATGTTAGGTTAGGTTAGGTAAGGTTAGGTTAGGTAAGGATAGGTAAGGGTAGGTTAGGTTAGATTTTTTTACGCACAAAAATATATTTTTTAAATTTAAATAAACTTGCCTAAATATTTTTTTTTTTCTAGAGTTCTGCCAAAATAGTGCCTACCCAATATGCATGAATTATATGGTTATATCGTTTCTTTAGACCCTCGCGTCGTATTAGCAATACCAACATATGAAAATATCGTTGACAGAAATTATTGGAAAAGATTGTCATCCCATCTCAACGAAAGCGAATTTTCATTTTTCGTAATTTAAAATTAGAATGTTAAAATTAAAAAAAAATTCCGATTTGAGATAGTTGCCTTTTGTAGTAATAAGGTGAAGGAAAAGGTTTTATTTTAAAAAATCGTGTTTAGCGTGGTCAGCAATCCTAAATATTTATTACTATCACTTTTATAAAATTTGTGAAACTAAATTAAAGGATTAGAATTTGCTTTCATAGGTCAAAATTTGAAATCGCGACCTCTTGTTAATCGAGTTTTTAAATATATCAGCAAATCATTATCATTTTCAGCTGGCTATGATTATGGATTAAATTTATAACTAACCGCTCACTTACACGCTAAGACTTCATAATCAAAATTTACTTTCGCCAGTCAAGCAATAGCTAAGTCAAGTACAAATCACAGTAACAATATCGGTGTTAAGAACGCGTCTGGTTCAGGATTATACATAAATATATATTTTTATTATTATTATTAAGTGGTAGCAAAACACTTATATAAATTTGTCTTTTGAATTAATCTTAATGTGAAAAATAGTTGTATTATTTACTTATTTAAGGCCCAAGTTGATTTAAATATAGACTTTAATATTGTTAACAAAGTAAGGATAACCAAACAATTATACAGTGTTAACATACTAATATGATAGCTAATTCTTTTAAATAAAATTTACAATGATGCTACAGGAAACAAAATGTTAACTTATGTCTAAATGTATGAAAAAGACATTCTTGTACGAAAGAGATAGCATGATTATACTGACGTGTAAATGGGTATGTCTGCTTTCGTATTGTCTCTTTATACAAATTACCTTCCTTTGAGTAATTTGTATAATTAGTGCGACAATAACCAGTGTAAGTATTGTACCTACACTTTGTTATGATTAAGTTACCCATCCTAAATATTTCTCTAAAACCATCCACTAAAGTAAACAAACTGGAACCTGGCCACCACAAATTGGCGCAGTTTATATCACTACAAATTGGCGCAGTACATGTCAATTCAAATTGGCGCAGTTAATATAAGTACAAATAATAAAAATTTTCAAAAAATATTTGAAATTTTCTTTTCTTTGGTGTTATTATAAATATCTGCTACTTCTGCACATTGGTTATAAGCTGTTTTCGCGCGATATATGGGAGTTTATAAGCGAATTGGTATTAATATTATTGTAGCAGTGAAATATAGTTTAGTGCATGTAATGAAAACAATTGCAATAATGCAGGGCTGCCAATAATAATAAATGATTATAAATTAAAATAACTTCAGATACCAATCTTTTGTTTGAACCAACAAGAATTTTTGAAAGAATATCCATTATTCAACCTGCTAAGATTGCTAAGATACTAAGCTAATTTCATTAGCATTACAGCTGGAGCACAAAGGAAAAAACTTTAAGCGGGTTTCCAAAAGTTGGTACATAAATGTGATAAATAGTAGTTGTTTCAATAATGGTACAACTACAAGAATCGTGAATAAAGAGATTTCCCCAGAATTTTCTCAGAGTTTCCGGACTTTTAAACAAGGGAAATTAACAAGACGTTCATAACTATACATATTTTACTTATTAGCGCAACTTTTCACTTCCTAGAGATAAACGAATTATTTATGTATAACCAGCTAGGAGCTGAATTATAGTTGACCCGTTATAACTGCACTGCAGCTTTAGAAAAGTTCACCTTTAATCTTGAGTGTAGTGTTTGTTATTCATTCAACTCCGGAATAAAGTTTTTAATATTTTTCCGGAAAAACCCGCGTAATTTCTTTACCGTTCTCTACCCAAAACCCTTCCCCACCCCAACAACTTTATTTGGTCGATGTCTACCTGTTTTCTTTCCAACTTTGTTATGTAATTAGATATATTATGTGTATTAGTTGTATATACCGTAATCAATTAATACATACCTAATACTCTGCTTACTGACTTCTAGAAACTTCTAGAATATTTCAAATTAGAAACATAATGAAGGTTGTTGCAGAGAATTTGAACAATTCTTCAAATTTCAAAGTTATTTTTAAGTTCTGTGAAAGATCTTTTCAAGTAATTGTTATTATTTCAGTTCTGTCAAGCAACTGGCTAATAATCATATATTAACAGAACATGAATGGGACTTTCATGAAATTTGATGTATTGTTAAAATTCTGTGAAACAAACCATCCTAATTGAACGTTGCGTCATGACAAAAATGACATCAACAATGAAATAATCCCTAAACTTTTCATATTCCTTTTCAAAGAACCAACTTAACCTACCGCCTACCTCTCAATGGCTTCCACTATAGCGGCAAGATTCCGAAGATATTTAGTGAAAGCTCCCAAAACTCTACAAAAATTATTGAATATCTTATTTATAGAATACTGCACAAGAGTCCCACAGCCGTTTGAAGCCTGTAAGACTATGGCATCCCCAATTAGGGTATGTTGTGAGGCTGAAGGTAGCAGTAAAGAGAAGGAGATTGAGGACAGGAAGGTGGTGAAATACCTGGCTACTCAACCATGCCTAACCTTAACCCGCTTCATAATTCTGCCCAGCCAGGTGGCGATATAGTTCCTCCATATTTACACTGTACAGACAAGGGCGCTCTTGTGAGGTGTCAAATAAAAAAATAAAAAATCATGATAACACACAAATTTTATATGAATACTGCACCCAACCCTGTCCGGAGTCAGTGAGACTATGGCATCCCAAGGCTGAAGGTAATGGGAAGGGAAAGGAAATGGGAAAGAGGAACATGAGAAAGTACTTGGCTATTCAGGTCTGGTCACCAAACACAGCTAAAGCCACTCCAAGCAGAATTTCAATTTTGAATGGTGCACTTAAGCCAAGGTGATACTGAGAGTAACTTTCACTCTGAAACGTGCCGCAAATATACTACGTTTTATTTTAAATGAAGGATTTGCGAAATATCACAAATTAATCAAATAAAATTTTAGTTGCGCACGCCGGGATTTGAACTCGCGACCGGCGGATTGCTAGTCAAAAGCCTTACCTATTGATCGCGAAGGTTTTCTTAATTGTAATTTTTTTTTGTTGTTTTACATACTTATTTATTTATTCCGTTATATTTTTGTACACCAATATTGAACGATTGGTAGTTATTATTTGTTATTTGTTTTGTTATTTATTTATATTTTTTGTGTTAACCCTCTATTTGTTTTGTACATTCTAAATACAATAATTTTTTACGGTTTAAAACATGTACTAATATAAAGTATCTAAACAACTTATATTTTAAAAATACTTTTGTTAAATTTTAAATTGAATTCAAAATGTCTGTTTTTTTTATCCCCCATTACCTATTATTTAATGATATTACTATTTATTTTTGTGAATGAAAATAAGAGCTACTTGGTGTAAACAAATAGGTAAGTGTAACATTGGGAGACACTTTATTCAGCGGAAAATCTCCTACAACGCAGCCATCACGGCCAGCCAGGGCGGCATGTTTACTTCTCGCAGTTAGCTATGCTGTTGGCTGCTGTGAGCTTACTGTTAGCTCCAGTGCTGAAGCTAACAAGGGGTGTCAGCGAGGTGCCTGGTGCTAACTAACGGTGCCGGCGTCACGGGTGCCAAGAGCGCTGCATCACGCCGAACAGCACTATTGTGAAGAGATTCGAGTTATTGTAGTTAAATGCTTGGAATAATGGGCGGCCATTAAGCGAGAATATGGAATTACGCCTTACAATGTGTAGGCGTGCGACTACCTCGACGGGAATGATTGAGCTATCCTTTCTATAAATAATCGAGCGAAAATCCTTCGTATTAATAAGTACAAGATACAGAGTGGCAGCTCTTGACTTTTGGGAGTAATAGAGTGCTAATATAAAAATTAAATGGCATTATTGATGTTGTTGTACCGAAAAGGTTATTTTTTTTCGAATATTAAATTTTTGTATGAAGATTTTCAGGAAATCGGTGCAGTGCACCACCAAGCTGAAATTTCCTGAAAATCTTCATACAAAAAAATTTATCGAATTTTCGATAAAAAATTTTAAAAATTCTTTTCCGCACAACAACATCAATAATGCCATTTTCTTTTAAACGTTTCAGGCTACAACAGCATCAAAAATTATTAATCATAATTAGAATGTTTCTTTACAATTCGTGTAGTCTTTAGGTACTGAGATTCGGGAAGAATTTTTTTATCTTATATTTTGATGTTAAATTGTAAATTATCAGTTGGATATCCTTGATATATTAACTTTAATTCAATTTTATGTTCTCGCCATTAGCTTGTATGTTGTATGTTAGAATTATGCTACGGTTTCAGGTTACAAATCTGTTATAAATAGATTGCACATCATTGGTAAAACTAATGCTACGTTAGTTGATGTTTTTAATATTTTAGGTATAAAGCTATTGAAGTATAAAGCTGTACTAATTAAAAATTTAATTAGTGCATATTTTAACACACTCACTACATGACAAGTTTTTTGTGTTTTCTTTCTTCTTAATTTATTTATTTAACTTTGTACTAGTGTATTATATTTCTTGTTTACTGATATCATCTTAAAACTTTTCTTTTCTTTCTTATTTATATATTGTATTTTAGCTGTCAATAACTACCATGTTTGTAAATTGCACTTGTATCATTAATTCTTAGTAAATATGTGATAATAAATAAGGACTTTTGTTAATATCCCTCTCCCTCTCCCAATATGGGTTGTCCCCAGGGCTCCGTTCTGGGACCTGAATTTTGGAATATTGACTTTGACGACTCCTCTAGGTTACCCTTGCCTGAAGGATGTATCATGATCGACTACGCGGATGATAAGATGTATCTTGTCTCGGGGAACAGCAGAAAGGAAATTGAAGAAAAGGCTGGTGATGGTTTGAACACCCTTCTTAAATGGGGGGAGAGGAATAAGATGACCTTCGCTCCCCACAAGACAAAGGGTCTCCTGATGAAGGGCTCTCTCAGTAGAAAAAGAAACCCTACCATCCGGATGGGAGACACCAACATCAAATTTGCAGACACGGTCAAGTATCTAGGTGTAACACTCGATCGATCGTCCTCATTTCTGGCTCATGTTAAAGATGTTTCAAGCAAGGCTCAGGCGCTGTTCCTAAAGCTGAGGAGACTCTCCACCGCTGAATGGGGACTACGCAATCCGGCACTACGTGCTCTGTACAGGGGCGTATACGTTGCGCAAGTTTCGTATGCTGCCTCTGTTTGGGAGCACCGCCTGGATAACTGCCTTATACTCCTCGCTCTTACTAGGGGCCAGCAAACTTCTTTGCTGGCACTATCTGGCGCATACCGTACTGTTGCTTCGGACGCTTTGCCAGTTTTGGCCGGCATTTTGCCAATCGATCTGGAGATTAGGGAAGTCTTAACCAAGCAGAGACTTTCCAGAGGATCCCCGGCAACCCATCTTGGTGTCGTTCTGACACCAGGTGGACCGGGAACTCTCCCTGGACTGCTTCGGACGATGAAGGACCTTTCGCTCAAAGAGTGGCAGGTCCGTTGGGATAGGTCGAGCATGGGAAGATGGACCTTTTCCTTCTTCCCATCAGTTAAACTCAGAATGGAAGGGGCCTTCCTCAAACTGGACCATCACATGACGCAGCTCCTCTCAGGACATGGGGAATTCAGGGGGAGGCTTCACAGCCTTGCCCTGTCTACCCATCCCAATTGCGCTTGTGGCAATACTTACCAGTCGGCCGAGCACATTCTGTGGCACTGTGAGATCTTGAAGGATGCCAGAGACGAAATGATAGACGGTCTGAATGTCCCCATTAGACCGGTGTGGAACACCGATCTTGTTTCTAACAGAGTTAATTTCGAATGTCTGAGGAAGTTTACTAGGATCTGGGTTGAGAGATGGTCTGTGCTTAGAGTCGCTGACTAGTGTGATAACTGAGAACCCCTGGTGTATTGCTCCTGCTCCATGACTAATTCTTTTACAATTCTCCGATTATTGTTTATGCATTCTGTTCTTCTTATTTTTATTATTTTTCTTTCCTTACTGTACCAGCTGCTTCAGATGATTTTCTTTCGTTTACATTTCTTTTAAACAACTTGTATCCTATTTTCTTCTAATTTTCAGTTTTCTTTTCTTATGTTTTGTGTCTAAGGTAGACACACTGTCCTTTTTACAGACATTGCAGACACTCTTTATATATCTTTGCTTAGCTAATTATCTCTTTTACTTTGTCTTTTATCTTATACTTCACATACTGTCCTCTTTACAGACCATGCAAATGTTATTTTTATGCTTTCTACTTTTGTTTTACTTATTCTACCGATGTTCTTAAGTGGCACTTTTGGATTGTTTATTGTTTTTCTTTTTTTCTTTTCTTTTCTCGTCTTTTTTATATGTATTTTTTTTTGGTTTTCTTTCTTTTTTTCAGTAACGGCAACGAGTTTACAGGCTAGAACTGAACTCCGTTGTTTGTTTTGTATTGTTTACTTTTCCCCAATAGGGGTTGGACAACGGGCCTCGTCCCCGCATGCACTGCTGGAGCTTCTTTTAATTTCTTGTTTTTACCGGGGGACTCCGCCAATCACCTGCGCCACCCCTGAGGAGCGTTGGTGGTCAGAGGGGTGACTGTGAGGATTGGGGTAACCTCCACCCTGCCTCCGACCTCCTGACGCTTCTTTCCCCTAGGTTCTTTAGGGTTTATCCCTCTTTTTCCCATGCTTATCTTCAGGGCACCACCGGGTGGTCGGCTAAGGGGTGTGGAAGTCCTGACCTGCACCAGTCACCCCAACCACCACCAATCTCTCAACAGGACTGCCAGACGTGGCACGGCGAAACTCCCCCGTCACTCTATTATTTCACTTTGTTCTTTTTGTGCTTACAGGTACTGGAGTGTGGGTTCCCTCCACCAACTATTTGCCTGAAACTTGTTACTTGATTGTTTGATGCTTATTGTTCTGTGTTGTCTTTGGATTAATACCTGTAAGCGCTCGCATACCGCTTTCTAACACCGTATGCGGGGACATTGAAGGTCTAGCTTCATTTATATACTTTGTAGAGCCGTTTATTCAAAAATTAGATTCATGCGAGAGCTCCGAAGGGGTGACCATAAGTCACCTATACCGGGGTGGGACAGGGCGGGTGTAACCTTCAATCCCTCTCCCTGACCTTCGAGGTCGTCTAAAATTATCGGTTCTTTTAGAACGTTTGTCTACTATTTGACCTTTTAGGAGAGCGGAGGAGACAATCAACACAATATTTTTGTCACTATAATTCTAGAGTAACCTAAAATTATAGGTACTCTAGAACATTTGACTATTATTTGACCTTCTGGGAGAGCGACGGAGACAATTTTTTTTAAAAGAAAGACAAACATTCCCGGGTTTCGAATAACCTGACAATATTTGAAAATCTCCTACTACTACCACAGTAAGTTGAAAATGTTGCTTGTGTTGTGATGGAAGACTTAGCCAGCCGAGGAATTGAACACACTACGCCTGGGTGGGACCCAAACGCGATGTCAACTCGGCCACCGACCGGTCAATAAACATAATATTTTTGCAGGTCACTCTAATTCTCGAGTAACCTAAAATTATTGGTACTCTAGAACATTTGACTACTATTTGACCTTCTAGAAGAGCAGATGAGACAATCAACATAATATTTTTAAGTGTTTACCATGAAGCATCATTTGATTTTAAAATTTCCATCAATTTAAATTAACATCGATAAGAGTAGCCAGTAGTATTTTTTTCTTGATATTTCTGCAGCAATTTTCTTTGTTCTACTACTAATTATAATTTATACCGCTATTTTCACGAATCTGCACCAGTATCATTTATAAAAAATCACAATAAAAAGTATACTTCTAAAGTACTTTTGCTTGGATCCCAAAGAAGTAATAAAAACGATTACTCTCTGAAAAAAATTCACAGTCTCGCTCAGTACGGCGCGCGTTAATATGACTTGAATATTCTCGTTTGTGACGGGTAACACTTTGCAAATCGTTTGTTGAACGTACCAGTACATGTCATACATGTTCCGAGTTGGCAGTTGAGCGCCTGAATTTAAAATGTAGATCTAGCATTTCATTGTCGGCGAGAAGTTAGATCATATGTGTGAAAGATGCAACTCGCATTCACTTGAAATTCCACTTTTACGTCAAGGAGATGCGACGGGACAACATTGCAGAAATGAATTTTCTAACAGAAGTGCAGCTGAAGCATTTTGATGTGCAGTAAATATTCAATTCCTGGAAAAATTTATTTGAACATCTTTAAATACAGACAAAAAAAAATAATTTCAACCGTCCAATGACATTGGACAATAATATGAAAACATAAAACAATAAGGCCCTTACTAATAAACATGTCTTACATTTTACACAACCGATAAACATTCATGAATATTCTTTCTTGATATTTCGGTCTACAATAGAAACTATTATTTACAACCACTTGATGAAATAACTAAAATTATTGAAACTCTCAGATAGAAGATTCGTTTACGACTTGACTTTAATTTTTAAATTGTTAGTGGAATTATAGAAAGCCCTGATTTACTCAGCCTAATATCTTTTTAATACCAACTACGACTACTCTATTGAAAATTATTTTTATTTGCACCAACAACATCAAGGCTGAGCCATTTAGATATTCGCTTGTAACTAGATTGCATGCAATTGGCAATACTTTCGCAGAAATAATACATATGTTCAACAGCACGAAATTTAGTTACAAGAATGCTATAATAAAATACCCCAATAAAACTTATAATCAATTGTAAGTGTGTAAAACAATCATATAAAAAACAAGAGAAAATAAAACTAACTTATTTGTGATTCGTTTTTAACACGATTTTTAATATTATTAGTTTTTTAAATTTGAAATAGTCATGATATTCATACACATATACTCTAATCAACAACGAGAAATAACCTACATCGATGGTGTTATGAACGTATATCATGTATTTTGTTTTTTTTTTTACTGAGATTTGAAAATGACCTAGCCCAATCGTACAAATGATTTTTACTATAAAATATGCATTGATGTTATTACATTCGTGTGAAATGCAAAAAATAAAAACGAAGTAAAATAAGATAGGACATGTTCTCAGATCACCATCGATACGTTATATATTTTTTTTAATCGGCTCCAAGATTTATGGGCAGTACCTAGCCATTGACGTCTTCACTAGGTATGTTTCGATAGCTCTTGGAATATTTCCGACGAACGAGTTTCTTGTAGAAAGGGGAACGGAATGGAAAACTCTGAGTTGAAAACTCTACCTTGTATTTGGTGTCCTCAGTGGTTCGTCTCTCTGCCAGTACAAAAACACCACGGAGAAGTGCACTTAATCCGGAATTGAACTAGCTACTAATGATCGGTGGCGTGGTAGAAAAGGTACTGTTTTGGTACTTCCCGTCTCCTGGAGACAAAGATAATAGGACGAGGATGGGGGTAGGTAGGAAGTAAACTATTAAAGATAACAATCGGCTATATGCCCAAACAAGACTTTTTTTTGAAAGGGGAGGACGTTTGTTGCGCACTGTAATAAGTACTCTTATACGTTGTAAAGCTGTATGTTAATGGTGAAAGTCATTCATAATAGATAAAGATAGCAAGTGATTGTAAACAAATTTTTGATACTATAGGTGCTCTCAAACCAGAAAGGTACAACAAATTTCTTCCAATTTGTGGACATCATAATATAATTAATATCGGTAATAAAATCAAAATCAAATTGTTATTCGACACGAGTATTCGCTTTCATTTTTATTATTCATTTAAACTGATTGCTAACATTCGAAACGTCATAAAGTTACCCCGACAGCGTTATAATGGTAATATTCGAGCGACCGTCCGAACCAGACGATTTTTCATACACACGAATGAGTGGTACATGTTCAACGTACTATATATATGGGCAGAATAGTATCTTCTTTGCCAGGGGTATCCAATAAGACGGTCGCTTACAATGAATGTTAAGTCTTTTTTTGTGAGACCGTGAGACTATGTCATCCCCAAATGGGGAATGTTGTGAAGCTGGAGGTAGTAGGGAAGCGAAGGATAAAGACAAGAGAAATGTGGGGAAGTACCTAGATATTTATTTCTAGTCATCAAACACGGCTTAGCCAACAAATTATTATTAACATTAGTTACTCGCCTGAAATATTCATACAAATTGAAAATATCTTCCGAGTAAAAATAAATGCTTTCGACCGGAATTGATTTCATCACTTCTGATGTCCGGTCAGGTGCTCTGGACCACTAAGCTACGTCGGCTTATTCCCAACCCGCTAAATAATTCAATATGTACAAGTACTTTAATCGACAATTACTGTTTACTATATTTTTTTCACCTGTAATCAACCAAATTTATTTTTGTACGAAAATCTTTGTTAGTGCTGAATTTCCCACTAGATGGCGTCGATACATTTTATATCTACATTTGTTGGTGAAATTTTTTGACTTGTCAAATATTATTATTTTTTTAATGATAAACTAATGTTTAAAAGACATGGTATTTATGCAAAGCACAATGGATAGCAAATTATTTTAAGCATTAATTTCTTGCCTGAAATATACTCGTACATAAACATAGAAAAAAAAATATATATATATATATATATATATATATATATATATATATGTGGGAAGCATAGAATGAGGACAGTTTTTCGAGCGCGCCCATACTTCGGGGACATTTGTATAGTTTGGGGACAGGCCCAAAGTATCTGTCCCCAAACTAACACTTTGCATTATATACGCAACGCATAGATTGAAGCCAATTTTAAAATTATGCAGAAGGCATGCTTTGAGCCATACATTACTAAAATATCCATAGATGCCACTATCGTATCGTTCTCAGATTTTTGAAATTTTCTATTGTGAATTTTCGAATTAGCAAAGGCTCGGTACCTATTTACCTAATTTATGTTTGTATTCTTTTTCGCTTGCTTTTGTCGGAGAATGTCGCATTTTTAAACCCGGTGTCCGCATTGTTGGTATTATTTTTTCTCATTAGATAATAATAAAATTAATATGCTCGTACATAATTTGATGGTGTATTAAAAACTGATTTTAAAATAATCTAATAAAAATAATTACACATATTACGTTTGTGCAAACATTAAAAAAAAAAGTTTTTTTTTTGGTTTTAGGCATTCCACCCTGAAAAGAGTGCTTTGTGAAAAAAAAATACTTCCATAATTTTTAATCATATTACAGATACCTGTATTTTCAAAATAAATTTATTTTCATACTTTGACAATGTGGGCTTCACTACCCGTACTGAGTTTTATACTTTTTATTTTTATAGTTTTTTTTTTTCTAGGTACCTATTCAAAAGTATAAATGTATGAAAAATAATAATGAGAGGTACATACTTCCTACTCTCATGTTACGTGAATAATGCAATAATAATATAACTATAAAAAAAGAATTCAGAAATCGCGGGTTCAAATTACGGCGTGCAATTTGCATAATTTCACAATATTTATTTGTTGAAATAATACGTTAGTACCTACCTATATGGTATAGGTATTTGCGGCAAATTCAAGAATGGTAGATAGGTACTTTCAGTATCGCCATGTTACTTGAATAATGCAATATTTTAAATAACTACAAAATAGTTGTTCATTGTTTCGCCGTTGAGATTGAGATTACGATCCTTGGCTACGAATTCGGAGGTCGCGGGTTCAAATTACGTCGTGCGCAAGTAAATTTTATTTGATAAATTTCTATAATTTCACAATACTTATTAGTTTTAAATAATTCGTTCGTACCTATATGGTATATTTGCGGCAAGTTCAAGAATGGTAGATAGGTACTTTCAGTATCGCCATGTTACGTGAATAATGCAATATTTTAAATAACTACAAAATAGTTGTTACATTTTTCGCCGTGGAGATTGAGATTACGATCCTTGGCTACGAATTCGCAGGTCGCGGGTTCAAATTACGGCGTGCGCAAGAAAAAAATATTTATTATTTTTTTGGTAAACTATCTTGTATATCTTATATCTTGCGTCATGTATCTTTTATCAGGAGATTTTTCAATGTGGATGAGTGTTTCAGGCGAATAATTATTGCTTGTAAAATAAAAAAAATATTTGATAAATAGGTGTAATTAACAGTTTATTAAGTTTACTTAATACGTTGGTACCTATACTATAGTATATTTTCGGCACTTTCACTTTGCATTGGCACTTTCGGAACATTTGTAAATGTGTACTTTCACTGTCGCCAGACGGTTAGGAGCAGACTCTTGAGTGATGGTAGTGGTGTTGATGTAATGGTAGATACTGCTACCCGGCTCAGAACATTAAAATCCTAGACCTCTTTAAAATCGAAAAACTTTTAATTTCATTAATTTTGTCTAAATAAATTGATTACATTTTTCAGAAAACTTATTGTTCATAGATATGTACCTAGGTACCTAGGTAACTGGGCTAAATATTGGTCGGTTACAAGATTAATTTTAATTTAATTGAAAAACATCATAGGTAGGTGGTTAATAAGTTCAAAACTTAATTCATAACAAAGTTCTCAAACGATTAGCTACGAATTCACTCCGCGATCACGTGAACATTTTAACACGTGTTACTGACGTGCTCCTGCCACCGCGCAGAAAAGAGACAGCTACCCAACAGTTTGTTCCGTAATTTGATTGAACCCTTTCCACATATTCTCGACCGGATATATCCCAGACAGCTATCGGATTACATTGAACAAATATATTTCTTTTAGGAAAGGGTTGTCACAACCAATGATAATTAAAATACATTTTTAATATTATTTTCAGTTAGTGGCCATATAAGATTATCGGTATTATCATTCTGTGAACCATCATTTCTATTTGTTGTATTTTACGGAAATCAACAGGCATAAACCAGTTTTAAAATGAAAATGTTATCCTTATCAAAACCGTAATAATTACTAGTGTTTAATTTTTTATCAAATCCTGTATTATAAAATTCTAAATAATGGCCGAGACTCGCCAGAGCTTACCAATTTAATAAAAATTCCAATTCCATCAAGATCAACCCGCCAATCCAATTTATTCCATTTGCCCACATGTAGAACAAACATTAGAAAAAAAAATCCCAATTCCTGGAATATGTACGCAATATAACAAAAAAATTCACAGCATAGACATTTTTAAAAAAATCTTCAGAAATATCGAATAGAAGAAACGCGTACGATAAATTAATACGAAAGTATGAAATGTATCGGGAGCATCTTATATCCTTATCCTATATTCCTCTCCTTTTTCTCTAACCAAACATTAATTTTAAGATATAATAAAACTCCATCTCCAAACCAATATTAGCATAAGAAACTTTTTTGGCTTGACTGCAATTCACTTGTGTGAATGGATTGCAGTCGTATTGTAGGTATTTATCTCTGTATTATATATTATGTATACTGTAAGCTGTTTGTTTCTTACAAATAAATACATATTAATTCCTTATCTCACTTATTTAAGTATCGAATAAAATAGTTAATATTTATTCAGTTGTTAGATTTGAAGAGGTTTTAATTAGGACGTTTACACAGTAATTAACTAGGTTTGAACAGCTAGGATTCGATTGTATTCTCTTTACACTCTTTTCTCCATTAATCCGTGCAATATGCCTAATCCATATAAAGCGTCCACTTCTTTATCGTGTTCATTATAATAACTTTAGTCTTGCTTGGTGACCAGATATAAATACCTAGTCAGGAACCTTTACCGCTCCATTTCCTTCTCCTCGTACCTACAGTACCTAGTACGAGTAATCGTTCGTTTCGGGACACCGACTGGATTCTGATTTGGTAGGTACCTAGATAAACAAAATACACCAGAGATTTTTCCGAAAGGCGAAATAGCGAACCTAATTGTATTGTAAGAACTGTGGTAGGTATGCGGTCTATCTTCTTTGATCTTACGAATTCGAATCAATTTACAGAATGCAACATAATTATATTCCTACCTACTTTGTACATATCTTTTCATAAATTATCGTAAAGTCCAAGTAAGTAGTGACCTAGGTAGGTACCTGCCTACCGAAGTCTAAAACATCAAGATTTGATTTAACTATCGATATCAAGCATGAAACTAAATTGTTTGTTTTGTGTAGCCCTTGCCGTTGTATCTTTCTTGTGGCGTGATACATTTTAGCTATCATTGGTTAGTGGTGTTATGTGTTATGTCACACTATCGCGTAGGGATATATAATAGTGCTATTCCATGTGAGTTCGATTTATATGCAACACTTCAAAATTTTCAACACTCCTGATGGAGAAAATTAATAATGTTTGTGGTAAGGTTTGGTCGAGGGGTAAGGCTCTCAACTAGCAATCCGGAGTTGCGAGTAAATTTTATTCAATTAATTTGTCTTATTTCACAATCAATTCATTTAAATAATCTGTTGTGCACTTGCGGCGCATCGCATAGTGAAAGGCGCTCTGAGTAAAACCACCGCTCAAAATTGAAACGTTGCTTTAAATAGTTTTAGCTATATTTAGTAACAAGATCTGAATAGCCAGTTATTTTTTTTTAAGTTTTCTTGAGAAACTGTTTTTTACCTTCCATACAAATTAAATTGGTGTGGCATGGAGTTATCAAAATCACAAATAGTTATCACAAATAAATATATTTTCTTTTAAGCTATAATATAATAAAGCATTGTATTGGGTTTTGGACATTTTGAAGTCCGTTTCTACATTAAAAAATATATTATGTTGCCCTACGAAAAGTTCCGGTTTCGGAATTCGGTTTTGTTACCGAAATATACGAACATTCTTATAATATCATATCGATTGTAACATTTCGA
The DNA here is from genome assembly GCF_061612785.1 of Hesperophylax consimilis. Taxonomy (NCBI): domain Eukaryota; kingdom Metazoa; phylum Arthropoda; class Insecta; order Trichoptera; family Limnephilidae; genus Hesperophylax; species Hesperophylax consimilis. The sequence goes on from NC_142842.1 coordinate 33,394,073, forward strand.
TATTTATGATATTGTGATATTTCTACAAACCATAAAAAGTGTTTTAAGGGGCGCCCACATACTTGTCTCGGCTCGGCAAGCGTCCGCAAGCGTTTGGCTTGGCTTGAATAGGCTTGCGATAGCTTGCTGCCGATCAGGCCGGGGTCCGGTTGGTATTCTGTCCACAAGGCGCGGCAAGCGTTGCTAACTTGCGCCTTGTATATGGCAATTAACCCTGAGAAGAGTGCAACTCCGAGCTGTTTATAGTAAATATCGTAAAAATGTATAACTGGACAAACGATAATCATTTTTTTTAAATTATATCAAGCAGGGTCCTATGTATGGATTTATTAATTTAAAAACATATATAATTAATTCAAGTAAATTAGTTAATTTTTATATGAAAAGGAACAAGTCACAGAAAAATAAATAAAGTAACGGTTGAAACTGGGTCTCTCGTATATCCGGGACGAATGCATTATACCACTCTTTTTGTGTGTGAATACCGCACAAGAGTCTCAACAGCTCCAAGCCATCTGGAGCCAGTGAGACTATGGCATCCCCAATTGGGGTATGTTGTGATGCTGGAGGTAGTGGAGGAGGGGAAATAAATGAGGAAGAGGAAGGTAGGGAAGTACATAGCTATTTAGATCTGATCACTAATCACGGCTACAGCCATTTCAAGCAACTTTTCTGCTAGCGAGAGCACTTATTTTTAAGTTGTTTCTGACGATTTCAAATTTCAAAATTAACAATATTATCTTCAACTATTTTTTCCCATAGTTTTGGCAGCAATCTTTTTACATTATTTTCAAATTTCTTCTCAAATTATTAATAAAATTAATTTGTCTTTTTTTTGGGCAATTTCTTCGTTTAGCTTTTAAATAGAAATAGGAAAAATGACATCTGACACAGCTGATGTAGTTGCCTCGACGTCCGCCAAGAGCGTAGATGCCAACGTTTGGCTTGCCTACGCTTACCTAGGCTTGCGTTGCCACAAGTGTCAAGTGGCAAGTGTCTGGGCGTAGCATTCACTTTTCGTCGGGACAGTTTTTTTTTCGAGCTTGTTGCCGTGAATTCAAGGTAAAATACTTTATTATTTTAGGTGATTTTTAAATTACTAAGAAAGCGGTGTAAGTGGTGTAAACAAAGTGATTTGTTTTTATTTAATTTGTTATTATTATTAGAAGTGAGTGCATATAATAAAGGCTTCGCATTTATCGTTCTCGATGGTAGTCAACGCGCATGGACTTGGCACGCGTGAATCGAATGTTACCTACAGGCTGTTTCAAAGTTCGTTCGTCGCTCAACAATATTAAAATATTTAGGTACTACTATTTCGGATTTTCGTCGCTCAACAATATTAAAATATTTAGGTACTACTATTTCGGATTTCTTTCGGAAACTGCTTCCTTGAACCCATTATTAGAACCATTTAGCGCCCTTGAGGTGATCTTTCACAAAAACGGCGCTCTACAAATTATCCAATTATTATTATTTTTTTTATTTGCCTGTGATTAATTAAGATCGTTAATTAAGCTAGTGTGTGTCGGAGTAATGTAAGCTTAATCGATAAATACTGAAAGCATGTCTTCCGTTCGATGTTTCCTGCTTTAATTAAGACAGTTACTATTGGCAAACTGCGTTAATTGTATCATTTTGTGGAACAATAAAAGAAATCGGTTTTAATCGAATACTAAATGTTGTTTTATTAATTTAAAACCAGGAATATTTCTGTGTCATTTATGAAAATGAGATGTAGTATATGCAGTTCTACTATAAAAGGTAAACAAAGTGTTTTTATTTTATTTAATGGTGTTACTAAGGTTAGGTAAAGAGATGCAACTCGGTAAAAAAACTTAAGTATTTAGAAAATAAAATTGGTATAAATAGGTATTCATCAAAATTAAAAAGTAATTATGGGAATAGAGGTAAAATCTTTTTTGTTATTTGTTTTTGGGGTGTTATGCCGTTTTGAGCTAACTCATTCTTTAGCCAACGTTTCGGACAGCATTGCAGTGTCCATCATCAGGGCAGAACCAAGAATCAAGGGCAATAAATAACACATCTGCCCTGATGATGGATACTGCAATGCTGTCCGAAACGTTTGCTGAAGAAGGAGTTAGCGCAACACGGCATAACACCCCAAAAGCAAATAACAAAAATACTTTTGGCCGTGAAAATCTTAAATCATATTTGAGGTATAATCTGATTACTATAACATGACGGCCACTTTTTCTAAATATTGACGTAAATAAACTAACGTGAAGTTGACAACACGCCGAAAATGTTAAATGCTAATGAGTATTGCCACGCTAAAAAAATCGTCACCAATATAATTCGTCAAATCTTCTTGTAAAAAATTTACAATCCGGCAGAATCAGTCCCCTCCCCAGAATAGCTAGTACGATGTTGAAGCGTCGTTTTAGGGAATATTTATGAGTAGGGCCGTAGATATATTTATTTTCAAATGTATTGACTTAATATTTAATAAACGTAATAAGTGTGCAAGGACATTTTGAGAAATAAAGGAAGTGAGAAATTAACTTTATATCTCCTAATGGAGAATTGTGATAAAAATTATTCATCTAAATGTTACACATTTAAAATTTAATGTGTTTTTGTTGCTGAAGGTAAATGCTTAATTTTTTTCTGAATGTTTAGTCGAATTACACATTTTTTGTCGAAATCATAAAAATATATATTTTCAATTCATAAACGTTTCCACTTCTTTAGTAAATCCTTTTTTGGTTTGCGAAGGATTACCACGCACAAGTTTCATCATGAAAAAGATTTACGCAAAAAAATTACTTTGCGAACTCCATATATTATACTTTTGCATCAAATATGCACTCACTCATTCAAGGCTTCGGCCAATAGTGTTATACGAAAGAACTCACACAATCACAGACCAAGTTTTACTCCCCACACGATGCAATCTCTGAGAACAGGAATTGCGTAGAAAATTAGTGCGAGAAGCAACTACATTAAATGGAGCATGGGGTCTAGTATTGTATTTATTGGGTACGTACTAGGTCAGGGCTGCCTGACCAGATCTGAATAGCCAGGTACTTTCCTCTTCCCCATATCCTTCCCATCCCCACTACCTTCAGCCGCAGAACATAACCCAATTGTGGACGCCATAGCCTCACTGGCTCCAGATGGCTGGGAGTTGAGACTCTTGTGCGGCATTCAAATATCAACTGAAAACAATACAAATAACTCCTAGATTAATATTTTTTTTATGTGAATACATCACAAGAGTCCCGAGTTTTTTTTTTATTTTTTTTATAGTGAATACCTCACAAGAGTCCCAACTGCTCCCGTCTGGAGCCAGTGAGACTATGGCATCCCCAATTGGGGGATGTTGTGAGGCTGAAGGTAAGTGGGGAATGGAAAGAGGAAGGTGGGGAAGTACCTGGCTATTCAGATCTAGTCACTAAACACGGCTAAAGCCATTTGAAGCAACGTTTCAATTCTGAATGGTGGTCTTACACCAGGGCGATACTGGTAGTATCTTCCACTCTGGAACGTGCCGCAAATATACTATATATTATTTTAATTAATTAATTGTGAAATAACACAAATTAATCAAATAAAATTTATTTTATAAGTGCTCCCAACCGCCAGGAGCCAGTAAGACTATGGCATCCCAAATAATTGGGGTATGTTTTTATATACATATATGTGACACCTCACAAGAGCGTCCCTGCCTGTGCAGTGTACCGACAGGGGAACTATGTCACCACCCGGTTGGGCGGCGTTGTGAGGCGGATTAAGGTAGGGGCTGTAGGAAGGGATTTATTAATGCAGGCCTTGAAGAGGCTCGGATTATAGGAGGGAGGAAAAACAGATGCCGGTAGCTCAAAATTGCTCGTTGTTAAGCTAAAAGTATTGGAGAGAGGAAGGAGATGTGGAAGAGAAAGGTGGGGAAGTACCTGGTCACCAAACACGGCTAAAGCCATTTCAATCAAATTTTCAATTCTGGATGATGGTATTACACCAGGGCAATACTGAGAGTACCCTCCTATCTGGAACGTATCGCAAATATACCTTATATTATTTTTAAAGATAAATTGTGAAATAATACAATGCCATATCTGCTTTGTTTCTATTATCTATGGGTAAAACCATGTAGGTGCCTACCTAACACAAAAATTTAAATTTGTAACGGAACAAGGAAGATAGGCCATTAATCGTTGTTAGTTTGTGTGTAGTGTCGCCAACATCATTTAACCTAACAATGCCCTGCATCTACACTCCTACATAGTCACCAAACGTACAACCCGTGCAGTATGGTCTAAGCTCGATGACAGTTGGCAAACTTCCATGCCATATCCGCTTTGTTTCTATTATCTATGGGTAAAACCATCTAGGTACCTACCTAACACATAAGTTAAAATGTGTACCGGAACAGGGAAGATAGGCCATTAATTGTTTTTAGTTTGTGTGTAGTGTCGCCAACATCATATAAACTTACAATGCCCTGCATCTACACTCCTACATAGTCACCAAACGTACAACCCGTGCAGTATGGTCTAAGCTCGATGACAGTTGGCACGCTTCCATGCCATATCCGCTTTGTTTCTATTATCTATGGGTAAAAGTTTGTTGGTACCTATAAAAAAGCTAAAATTAACAATAAGTATTAAAAATGTTTTTTTTCGAGATGGATGAAATTTTTCACTCTTACCTTTCGAAAAACTCAACGAAAAAGTTTCATAAAGGATTGGACTTGAAGACGAAACATTACTTTATCATAATGTACCAAATTCACAGCGCGTAAATATCTACATATTTGATATTATTATTTGTGCCATCTGGCGTCAAAAATATTAATAATTACACATTATTCCAATGGAAGTTTCCTACTTACCATAGGTCGAAAGTATGCTTTATGTACACGAAACACCTCTCTGTGAAAAGCATTGTTTGAGACCACGACGGGAAATTATATATAACGCATACATTGAGGACTGTCTTCAAACTATCGTCTGTACAGAATAAAAATATGTCTTCAAAGTATGCTCTAGATGTATGTATCGATATATATATTAAACGGTACATCATAGACGTATATAGCTGTGAGGGGGTAGTTTTTAAGGGTTGATTAAACAAAATGGCATTAAAAAAAAAGTGTATATAATGTGGCTCAAAGTATGCTTTATACAAATATATATATATATATATATATATATGTATATAAAATGGTAATAAATGCTTAAAATAATTTGTTATCATTTGTGCTATGCATAAAAACCTTGTCTTTTAAACTTTAGTTTATCATTTAAAAAATAATAAACGGCTTAGCCATTTTGAGCAAAATTACAATATTGAATGGTGGTCTTACACCAGAGCGATACTCGAGTATCTTCAATCCTGGAACGTGCCTCAATAATATTTTTAATTAATTAATTGTGAAATAATGTAAATTAAGTAAATAATTTTTTTCTTGAGCACGCCGGGATTTGAACCCGCGACCCCCGGATTACCCGGTCTTACCTCTCGACCACGGATGCCATAAATATAGGAAAACAATTGACTAAAAATGTCTACAAACTCGGGCTTAAGCAGCACACCACAATAAAAATCGTTAGTATAAAATAAATATGTACCGAGTGGTTAAAGGCATAGTCAGAGTTCTTTGGTTCGATTCCAAGTTGAGACCTTTACCTTTTTATTTATGTGCGTCTTGTTCTATTTCATGTTTCGTTTTGATGTACCATTAGTATTATTTTCTTCTTCAACAAAATATGTTTTTCTTAAAAGTGCTTTTAATTCATGATTTACAGTACAGACCTTTCAATGAGCATAACATGGGTTGAAAAGTAAGTAAATAGATCCCGCTGCGTGAAACTGGGAAGGTTTCACTTCCCACCGGGCTATCAACAACCTCGCGCTGTTATTCCAACATTATGTACTATTAACCTTAATGTGAAAGAGACCGCTCGGGGTTTTTTTTAACGTACACACTCTATGCAGCTTTGATTTTGACCCTTTGAAATAAGTGTGCTTAAAAATAGATTTTTATAAGGAATCCTGCATCATTGCTGAATTAAATTGGTCCGGTATAAGTTTAGATTAATTTATCAATTGTTCAAGTAATTTTTATAACAAAAAAGAAAAAGTACATAATAATAATATGCCTATAATTCTAACATCAATAGATTAAACCAAAATTGAAAGGTGCAGCTTTAATTACAGAGTTCACAATATAATATTATAAAATTTAATGAAGACAATGTCGCATGCAACACTTCAACTGTTATTTCTCATGTTCTGTGTCCTCTATATCAAATTCGAAGAGCATATCTTTAAAAGTATTGTTTTTGAATTGTCTTAACTCATTGTATAATCATAAAACGATGGAATGATGTTGTTTGTACAAAATTTAATTGGATCAGAATATTTCTTTGACGATATTGGTAGCATGTCAGTATAAATTTGCTCCGTTGTAGACGCCCGATGCACAGTGATCAATAAAAATCGTTCAGTCGTTAAAACCCTATCAATACATTATTAACTTAATCCCTCATCTATGGTCAGTTAACGATATTTGCGAGCACGGCCAGCATATGATTCCGACAGTCCGTAGACAAAAGCCGCAGTTTTTAGCACGGCCTCCAAGGTGCCGGATAAATTTAACTGTCGGTTATTTTTCAAAATACGCAACTTTTTGAATAACGTCGTTCGTTAAACAAAACAACTTGCTTATTAATGAACGAAGGTTAACTAAAGTAGCTTTTGAAATTGGGAGAAATTACATTCACGATAAATTGAGTCCGTTCCAGCTTTGAGAAAAGAAAGTTGTTCAGGTATCACCAGTTATGAGTAAATACCTCACTAAATAAATAACTGTTGTTTTATTGTCAATAAATAAATACGGATTGTCAATGTATATCAAAGATAATATTTCAGTTCGACGTTGTCAATTTATTAGTTTTTTTTTTATATAGCCATTGGATTAGAAATAGACATATCCGCCAGAGTTTGATCCGATATTGATAAGTTATCATTTTGATCATGCTAGACCCCCAGCAGGCAGCAGGACTAACTTGTCATGGGTCATGCCGGTGGGGAGGACTATTTTGATGAATGCAATCGCTTCGAAATTAGACACTTGTGTAATCAATAAAGCTATGTTTAAACAACAAGCTTTCATTTATACTGTACCTGAATTTTTGTGTAAAATAATAAAGTTTTGTATTAGTAACCCTGATTTGATGACCTAACTTCTTAAAAATACGCTTTGAGACATCCGGTACTAATCTGAAAAATGATCGACGCATGATCACGGGCTCTTTTTCAAACCTTATTCCCGACTTGTCTTTTGCTCCAAAAACAAAATAAAATTTAACTTTTCTTACAAAACAATTATCAATCAATGAAATTATACAAGTCAAACGTAACAAAAGCATACGTAAAAAAAATCAAAGTTACTTTTAAATTGGCTGCACAAGTTTTACTTGATAAAAGTGCAGCACTTTTTTTAAGGCACTTTGTATTATTTAGTAAAGTTAGACGACACCTGACCCACGAATACATCTGGCAGAGTAACCACCTCCCCCTCCCACAGTCCCGTGGCATATGCAGAGCAGTGCTTGCAGTGGGCGGGCATTATTATGAATACTTGACGGCGGGCGGGGGCGGTGATTCACTCCTTCAGTCCGCCCAGCCGCCCAGCCGCCCAGCCGCCCAGTCGCCCAGCCGTCCAGCGTCCCACACCGCCCAGCCCAGCGGGCGCTAGGACTTTGTGATGCACATCTGCCGGAACACGGCGATCGGAATCAATACGTTCTCATATTTTATGTACCGCAAGCTTTGTTTAATAATAGCAAAAAACATCAACAAACGATAAAAGAAAACTGATTGACATCCTCTAAATATGGTGTTAGAGAATGTTCAGATGCAAACAAGCGCACTAAATATATCAATTTGGGAGGTGGGTATGGGTGCCGCCGCCCTGGGAACCATCTATTGGAAAACCAACACCCCTCCATAGGTCAACCCAAGTGGTTCGATATGTTTGGTAGCTTAGCAGAGGTGCTCAGGTTCATGGGGTGAGGTTTATCTAGGTCTTGGCAGCGGATGCCTTTGCTCACCTACTACGTGGTGGGCCACATCCGTCACATCGGCGAGAGAGACTGGTTGAAGCATACATTTTGACCTCTTCAGCCGGACTCTCTCGACACGACGCCTTGCACCGCAGTGGATTCATACGTCTGTCACTCATGAACACTTGGACCCCCAGGTTCCTGCCCACCCCTCATACTCTTTTCCTTCCCACAACTTCCTCTTCTTCCTTTCCATAAAATATCCTCCATACAGCATCCCCAAAGATGGCATTGAAAAAACAATCAGCTTCCAAAGTAGGATATCGGCTGTCCCAACAACCAATACTAAGATGCTTCGGATAAGGAGCTCACTAAACTGAGATTTCGTACCAGGATAATATCTTTCAATTATTTATGATAATATCACCGATGAGATGGAATGGTCATTTTAAAAAATACTATTTTTTGGAATTTCGATTATGTTTTCATGATTAAATCCAATGATCCATTAAATCGTGAATAATGTAATGGAATCTTGGAAGTGAAAATTAAACCACTTCCCGACGTCCGATCGAGCTGACACTCGATAGACAAACTCGTTATCGATGGCGATGCATTCTATCGACACTAACGGTGGCACTCACGCACACATACTATTGGTAAAATAAATAATAACATAAATTGGTTACTTTATATTTTAAAAAGTTTACCGCATCTACCGGATAAATTTCGGTACTACCCAATTAGAATTTGGCTCGGGTATTAGCGGTGTACACTTCAGTTCCTAGGGAGGAAGTGAAACCCTCTTTCAAATAATTAATATTGTTTTAAAAGACATTTTAAAAGTTCATAGCGGTTTAACAGCGAGTCACTGGGGAGGAAGGTTCAATCCTCAGTTAAACCAAAAAAAACTGTGAAATTGGCTACTAGCTGGTCCAAGAGATGGCGCAAGTAGATGGAAAATATAAAAAAGATATACCTATAATAGTAAAAAACTTTTTTTTTACAAGTTGATTTTTTATCCTTTATTTTGAAAGATCTATACAACTTCCACACTAAAGGCAGACAAACCGACACCACTTACAATAAGAGGGTGTATTTTTCAAACAACCTTTCACGAAAAACTATTTAACTCAGCCTCAATAATGGAATTCATAAATCCAACACCCACAACTTTTAGAGCAAATTAATTAGCTTTTAAAAGACAACATTTCGCCTGCGAGGAAGCAAGGAATAAGTGCTGGAATGATATTTTCCCTAAAGGAAACCCTCTACCCTTTTGGAAATGTAAATGCGTACATTACTTTCTTGTCACAATATAAATAACAAGTCAAATAGTGGATACGCTTGGGTAATCCCTAAGAAAATTACACAGCCTTATCTCCCCATCCTCCGACACACAAACAAACAAACCCTCTTATGGAAATATCCCTCTTCTATAGCCTTCAAAATTTATGAACAGTTTTTTTTTTCACATTTGTAAAAATATGAAGCGGTTTTTTTTTATTCAGCTTGTGTTTACCCAGCACGGATTTCACGGTGGAAAATGATATCAAAGTGAATTATTTAAATTTGAAACATTCATTTCGTTTTTACCGTGCGGAATGTTGTCTGTTGCCAATAAGCTGGTAAACAATTACTTGTTTCCGTTGGTTTTTTTAATGAAATCTCACCAGGCGTCGTGAATATAGGTTTGGGATGGAAATTCGTTTCTAGAAAAAATGTCGGTTTCGCATCGAGTATTTGAAACATTTCAAGGCCAAAAATGAGTTTGATGACCGCTGTGACAGAGTCATAGGAGATTGAACTGTGAAGCAGTAGCCTTTCTGTTTTATTTAATTTTCCACTATCAATTCAGATATTTTCCATCCTAGATGACAAAACCTTTTACGAATTTTAAATTTGCTTTTAAAATGGCTTAAAAAAAACAAGAGAAGAAAAAAAAGGTTTTCAATCACGAGAGTTTTTCAAGGGTCAATTAACACTTATCTTTGTAAGGCCATAACCATTATAAGCTCTAGTTACCTATGTTCATGTTTTAACGACTTAAAATGTTTGATGACTAGATCTGTATATCCAAGCACTTCCTATTCCCTATCTTCTTTCCCTCTCCACTACCTCAAGCCTCACAATATACCCAAATTGGGAATGCCATAGTCTCTCTGACTCCAGACATTTGAGAGCAGTTGGGACTCGGGTTGTATTGCACACTTACTCAATGCACAAACAAGTTGGTAAAAGCAAAACTGTTTTTATAAATTTTATTATCTTTGCTATTGTATTGTTGGATTTTCAATGACAAGCACCGATAACATCAATAAAACACGACAGTTAAAAAAAAAATGAGCGATCAAGTAATAGTCCAAGGGTAGATTAAGACCTGGCGACCAGGAGAATAGGAGCGGATAGGAGAGGAAAGAATGGCAGTTCGATCAGCGGAGCCATTACGTCTGTATTAGGGGCATTACGGCCCAGTGGAGGGGCTAATCGGGCCAGATCACTCAAGGGGCAGGGGGCACAATAGGCTATGGGGCTGGTTTGGCCCGCTCTTCGTTCCACAATAGCCCTTATAACGGTTAAAATGTTACGCCAAACGTTGCTACAAATGTTTTTCAATGGGAATTTTAGATTAAGGTTTACATGCTCGATTGACGACCGAAATGAGTGTTTGATCTAAAGCGACATTGGAACTGTGATTTGTGATTTTACAAGAGATGACATGATCATAAAATCATAGTATTTTTTTGTTGTTGATTTTACAATTTTTTTTTATTAAGAGCAATTGAACAAGTGCTTTTTTAGCCTAACCAAAAGACAACATTATCATAAAATGGCAATTTTTTCTGATATATGTAATTTTATTATACATAACATCGTACAAGGGTTTCATGTGGTGAATTTAATGATTTGTGATTTTTCGGGAAAATTTTGTCATGCGATTGTATCTCCATTAAATGCGTAAATGTTGAATATAATGCTGGTATACACTTGCAAGCTAAAGCGCGAGTCAAACCATGAATCATGGGAAAGGAACGAATCAACTGCTAACGGGGCGAACCGTCGCTTCCTGTTGCACGGAGAAAAATGAGTATTGCTGATTTATTAAAAATCTCATCAACTTATTCGCTATCCGATTAAAAACGGGATTACAGGCAGTTTCATGATTAACTTTAAGTCAATTCTTAATATATCGAAACACGTGTTCATGCACCTGCGTTTGTCTTGATAATATAACAGAACACAATTTTCGACATCATGATAATACATTCTTCTTTTACTAAAAGTTTAACAAGAAAACTATTAATTCATTGGTTAAGGGCCTGCAATCCCGTTTTAACCGGATCATGATTTTTTTGATTTTTTTTTTAATAAACTTCATGATTCGTGGTTCAGCTCGCCAGTGTATACGTAGCATAACAAGAGCCGTATTAACCTTGACCGAGAGGTGTATGTGAATACCGATGTTAAAGTATTCACATAGCCATTTTGATGATTTTTCATTATTTGATCAAAATCGTAATTTTGCATGAAATAAAATGTTAGTGAGGTTGAACCAATTTTCACTTAATTACACGTAGTTTCATATAAGGTTACATTTAAATACCTTTATTTTCTCGTCGTTGAAGTAATATTCTTTTTAACTGGACTTGTTTCGGAGAATTCGAACAATTCTTCAAATGTCAAAGTTAATTTTCAAGTTATGTTATTATTTCATTTCTGTCAAGCGATTAGCCGATAATGATATAATAACAGAACTCGAATAGGACTTTCACAGAACCCGAAAATTAACGTTGAAATTTGATGAATTGTTTATATTTTCCGAAAGAACCCGTCCTCAATGTGATATTGCGGGAATCATGTTTTTCCTAAAAATCTCATAATAAAAGAAATAATATTAGAATTATTTCCGATTTTACCTGTTTGTATAAAATCATTAATTCAATGTTTGATATCCCTGATTTATTTTATGTAATCTCTTTACATACTCCAAGCAGGTCGGTTACAAGACAGTACCTACCATATTATTGTAGCAATTCTATATCAACGTTCCAATATCACACTCCTATGCGACGGATTCAACAGCTAGGAAACAAATACTACGATGTTGTTGATATATTTAGTACATCAATTTCAATATATAAGCATACCCTATTGAAGTTTTTTTCATCAAGTAGTGGAATATTTTAATAAAGGTATTTAATTTGACTAACACATAATAATTTTGTCTACTGAAACCGAAAAAAATATTTTGTTAAAAATATTTTTTATGTTTTATATATATGTATGTAAAAGCCTTAATAGGCGTGAAATAAATAAATAAATAATATAACTGAAGTATGTTTAAGTGCAATCTGCCATAGCTTTATTCAGGTGTAGCTAATTTGTAGCTAGGAAACTTTTTTGCTGCATTATTAATTATTGATAATAGGCTGCAAACAAACGTAATAAATAATAATCCGTTGATGTGAATTTTACAAAAAATAATGTTTCATAATGATTTATTTTATAACCGTATAATACTGTTTTTATAATCACAAGTTGAAAAAGAGCCTCATTAGACCTTGACTAACATGTTAAGGATTAAGTGCTTAGGTAAGTATTTAAATAGCGTAATTCTGAACAATTATTTGTGAATAGCGCCGGCTTTTAGCTAATATGGATTACCGGATTAAATAGTTTCACATTTCTCAAGAATAATGACTTATGTAGAGTTAGAGCTTGGGTTTATATTCAGCTATAAAGTTATGTAATTTGTTATTTTATAGTGATTTTGTATGTGAGACATCACGGAAAATAACGAATAGAAGTTTAATTCCATATGTTTGCTTTCACTGACGCTATTTACTTTTTTGACAGAATACATTTAAAATATATTGAAAGATTTTAAAAATAGCTGTCGTGTACCCAACGTTACTCGAGGATTAGTTGTTTTTGAGTATAGTTTAGAGGTTGTGAATTCTAGCGTACCTGAAAAAGTGTGAATTTTAAATGTGAAAATAATGGTGACCGGATAAATCATCACAATGATAATTCACCACATCTTTAAAAAATTATATAAAGTCATGAAAAGTGATGAAACAAAAACTTTATTAACTGGGGTAAGAAGGTTAGGTTAGGTTAAAAAAAAAAATTTTCATCGTTTCTAATGACTATATCACTTTTTAAAAGTGTGTTGAATTGTCACTGTGTTAAATTATCATGGAACCGATAATAATATCTATAAGGAATTAAAACTAATTACTTATTTTTTAAAGATTTTGTTCGATTTGATCGTGCCACGTCCTTCTCTGGCGTCCGGGACTTCATCTATCATTCGCTTCCATATCATATGTTCTCCTTACACCAAATTTGCCTAATTTTACCATACGTAGATAATTAGATATTTGTTTCAGTTAATCATGCCGTGTCTTCCTTTTATGTCATACATGCTCTTTACACCACTTTATTCGATCACACACGCCACATTAAACGTAAGCTTTTTAATCATTTGATCACTTATTATTGCTCTTTCAATCCTCATTGAAAGAAGGTATCTTTCCTGATCGTTGGAAGAGTGCTCTCATCACACCTGTTTTTAAGTCTGGGGCTAAAAATGATGTCCAGAACTATCGACCGATATCTAAATTACCAATCTTTAGTAAAATTTTTGAAAAAATTGTTCATGAACAACTATATAACTGCATCGAGTCTGTAATACTCGTGAACCAACATGGCTTTATGAAAAAAAGATCGGTTGTATCTAATCTTGCCATTTTCATTGAAAATATTACTAAATCAATGGATGATCAAATCCAAGTTGACGTAATCTATACAGACTTCTCAAAAGCGTTTGATAAAATTGACCACAGTCTTCTTTTGTCCAAATTACTAGCTTTGGGAATTCATGGGGATTTATATAGATGGTTAGTCTCCTATCTTAATGGGCGCACTCAGGGAGTAACAATAAATGGCTTCATCTCTGAGATTGTAAATATACCCTCAGGTGTGCCCCAAGGATCTCACCTGGGACCGTTACTGTTTACAATTTTCATCAACGACATTATAAAATGCTTTAATTATGCAAATGTTCTACTTTTCGCTGATGATATGAAAATATTCCTGCCTATTAATTCTATAATTGACTGCTTTAAACTACAAGAAGATCTGTATAGGCTTAATGATTATTGTATCCGCAATCGTCTCAACATGAACACTTCTAAATGTTATGTAATTACCTTCACTAGAAATAAAATTAAGTTTGACCATAATTATCATATAGCTGGCCAACTACTCAAAAAAGTTACACAAATTCGTGATCTAGGTGTTATACTTGACAGTAAACTTACATTTGAGGCTCATATTGATATGATTGTTAAGAAAGCCCTTAGAATGCTAGGATTCTTATTCCGTATTGGAAAAGAATTTAATAATATCATAACACTTAAAATATTGTATTTTTCTTATGTTCGCAGTCATCTTGAATTCGCTTCTCCCATATGGAATCCTCAATATAATATTTACATAAATCGCATTGAAGCCATCCAAAGAAAATTTGTCCATCATTTAAATTTCAAACTAAATTCAAACCTTGACGTAAATAGCTCGATGGACCTTTATGGACTTAAGCCATTAAAAACTAGAAGAGACTCCGCAGATATAATATATCTCCATAAAATTATCAATGGCTTTATTGATTGTTCTCCCCTTCTGTCTGAAATTAATTTTAGAGTTCCGAGCGTTAGAACTAGAGAAAAATCACTTTTTCATCTCCATAAATGTTCTACTAATATAAGACAAAATGCGTTTATATTCAGAGCCTGTAGTATATTTAATAAGAATTTTAATGATATGGACATATTCTCAAGTAATTTAGGAACCTTTAAAAGATATGTAATAACTAACATTAAATAATTTTAAATATTCTACTTGAAGTTATCATGTTATTGCTTTGAATCCTTTCCAGTTACTTACCTTCCAATTTATACTCATGTGTTCAATTTAGTTGTAGGTATACATTTATTATATTGTTATTATTGCTATTGTGTAGTGTTATTGATTGCTGCTGTGTTGAAATTTTACAATACATTTTGTTTTGAATTTTAGTTGGTTATTAGTATATCAGTTAAATTTAAATTTTTGAAATTTAGCTGGTTATTAGTATATTATTTGTGTTCCTAGATCTGTTATTATTTTTTATTTATTATTTACAATTTTGTATTTTTTGTAAATTTCTCAGGCCACGGGTACAGAACCCTTAGTTTCTTGTTTTAATATTTTTTATTATTATTATAATTTTAAGTGAAAATCTGTTATTGGATTTTATCTATATTATTTAGTTTATTCTTATATATGTAAATAATCTGTTGATTTTCCCAAATAAATAAAAAAAAAAAAAAAAAAAAAAAAAAAAATCACACAGTATCTTTGTTGGGCGTCCCCGACTTTACTACCATTCACTTAACTTATGATCAGAAAATCGATTATTATCGAAAACATTACTTCGATTCAAATTTGACTTCTTATCTAATTCCAGTGCGGAGTTAATGCGCTAAATCTTCCTCGAACATGTCCGAATTTTTCTACACCTTACTGCCATAATACCATGTTGTTACAAATATAAAACTATATTAAATCGACTTTTATTCAACTCCGTATCTCAATTCATTGCGTAGATAATCTGATCTAATCTTTCTCGGGTCCTCAACTGCTATCATCCAAACCACTCTCAAAACACTCCTGACAACAACAAAAAACTTTGAAATTTTCATCGAAATTGGTTCATTAGTTTTTGAGTCTATAGGGCACGCGCATACGGAAATTGCCTTGTTGCCTGAAAGTTAGTCAAAGATTTGATTTATTTTATTAGTTTTTATAGAACGTTTGGGTCATTATAATTTCTGAAACCTTAAGGTGAATGACAATTTTTTGTTGTTGTTTTGTTTTTTTTTGTAGAAAGACTGACGGGTTATTTCGGAGAATTTGAACAATTCATCAAATTTCAACGTTCATTTTCGGGTTCTGTGAAAGTCCTATTCAAGTTCTGTTATTATATCATTTTAGGCTAGTTGCTTGACAAAACTGAAATAAAAACAGAACTTGAAAAAATCTTTCACAGAACCTGTAAATTAACATTGAAATTTGAAGAATTGTTCAAATTCTCCGAAACAACCCGTCCTTAAGAGAATTGACTTAATTACGTGACACTTCTGAAAATCTGTCGCGCGCTGACAAACGTGATATACCATTCACCGTCGCGTATCTCCCGTCCGAATGGAATAAGATTTTCATTAACTATGCATTATATGGGATATCTATTTTTTTTTTATTTAACCTCACACAGGAGACAAGGTGGAAAATAATTTTCCTCAGGATCTTTTGTAATGCTGTGTGTAATATCTTTTTTACGCAAAGAAAGGAGATGCATTTATGGGAAGGTATTAGGTATTAGGGGTGGGTAGGAATCTAGGGAGGAGTGATAGACCATGTGCACTTATCAATCCCACTGAGGCGCAAGGCGATGGATCGAGAAACCAGCTGTAGTGGTCAAAGGGTCACCCCAAACCAGTATCTCCCGATCTGGCATGTTAGGCAGCAGTGGGCAAGCGCATCTTGAACACACTTCATCCGAAGAACCCGGGCACCCCTGCTAAATCAGCAAACGCAGCGAACCACTCGGTGTGACCTGTGGCGTATTTATGTAATCATTTATTTAACTCAATGGATTTTGTCTCATCTTTTTTGGCCTATACAATATTACTTTCCCCCAGAAACATTAAAACACAATCTCTTTATTCTCCCCGCAAGTTCCGCCCAAACTTATTGCAGAGACGGATATGAAGCTCAGAAATTACCATGTTATCAAGTGAAACCGACCCCGAGGACTGTTTTACTTTACACTCCCGACTTTTGCAATTTATTATCCCCGCTGACATATTATTCTGCGAGTGTTGAAATAATACTTTTGATAAATAATATTTGTTGAGATGTAAAAATTCACAAAGGGAGGAAACAAAAAATGGATACCAAAAATTGTTTTGAATGATTTTTTGCTTGATTGCTTGGGAAATATTTGTGGTAATTTTCAAAGTTAAAATGTTTGCATTACTGCCCTAGTGAAAGACTACCAAGACAAAGTTTTAGCCGTATTTAGTGACCATATCGGAAGAGCCAAGTTTTTCACATACCTCTTCCCATCTCCTTCCCCATCCGCTACCTTCAACCTCATAACATAATCCAACCGGTGATGCTATAGTCTCGCTGGCTCCAGGCGGCTAAGAGCATTTGGGTCTCTTGTACTCACATAATATTTAAAAAAATGATTAGCAATGAATTTACCTCATATACCTAGCTACCTACATACTGTTGCATGCTTTTATTTGTAAGCTTTCTGGCGTCTAGTTCGGACTTAGGTCTCCCTCAAGTTTCTCAAGTTTTGTTGATTCTTGGCCTATATGAGGTATTTAAGCATAGTAGAATAATACTCGTAAAATTCTTTAGCGAGTGTGTACTCGTAGGTATGTACCTATTGTATAAAATATCTGTGTTCTAGCGAGATAAAAAATGTACCGCCATTTTTTCTACCGACGTCATTACCTTCAAAAGCAGTGGAGCTTTAAAATATCACCATCATTGTTAAGAATAATGCAATACCTATGTTTACCAATTTCTTAAAAATGTTTGAAGTAAATGTAAAGCCAAGTAATAATAGTTATCAGATCGTCTAACGATTACAATACATATGGAGAAGCAATACATTAATGCATTTGACAGAGCAAGCTATATTATCGTGGCTTGACCTATTTTACAATATTAATATAAATATATATTAATACTTTTTTTTGATATAACGGAGATGGTTAACATACAGTTTTTGTGAGCACTTATGTCATACACCCATCTACTATTTTACCTCATTCTAACAGTCACCCGATCCCTTTTATAAAGTTTAGGGGGGTAATATTCCACTTCTCCTTGGTTTCTTGAAGGCTCCACGGGGGAAGAGAGCAACATCTCTCCTCTCCATTCGTCTTAGGTTCCCTGAAGACACCACATCGGAAGAGTCCACTCCTCTTTGGTTCCAAGCCCCACGAGGGCAGAGGGCCTCATCTCCCTTCTTCACTCCTCCTTGGTTCGCTGAAGGCCCCACGAGGGAAGAGGGAGTTTTTGAACGGTTCATTTTTTGTCCCACGAGTATCAAGGGAAATAGAAGGTCCACTCCAGCAGAACACCGAGTGCTGGGGTAAGGTCTTAATTTTCCGAGATGTGACCCTGTTTCTCGGAGGCACTGTTCCTCAGGTCATTCAACCTTTAGACCTCAAACGTTAGATTACTTTGTACCTATATGTTCATGCATTCTATTTATGATTTTGTTTTAAGGCAAGCCTTCAAAAAATATACATGCTGAACCCCGTTACGTTAAGTATTTACTCTACTTGAAATCAGTTAAATTTTATGATGTGAATACAATACACTATGATTTAATCTTGAGGCAACAACATCATACTTTGGGAATTTATAAATATATCAACATTTAAAAAGTAAAAAAAGTTTTTTTGATTCTTTGTGTTTTTTTATGCACCTCTGTAAGGACCTAATTGAATAAAGGTTTGTGCCCATAAGTAGCGTCAAAGAAAACCAAATTTATCTTCCAACTTATAAATCCTATTGATGTGGTTCTCGCTTTATAAAGCGCGCCTCGAGTGCGAAGAAAGAAACTTAAATTTGTCAATGCCACGATATCCAACCGTGCGCAGTTCTTTGAGAAAGGTGAGAAGAGTTAGGGGGTGTAAGTGCTCTCTTAGGGGTTAATTCCACCCGTCCACCCACTCTCCCAACCCCACTGAGTGGTGGGGGTGGAAAATCCCCCTGAAGATTTGGGGCCACTACTGACCAAACGGCCGGGAAAATTGCAACCATCAATTATTATTACATCAGACAGGATCGAGGACTATCGGATTAGGGGTAATCAAATGAAAGGGGATTGTGTGGATATGATCTGAGACGTCTGTTTTATCTTATTTATTTCTGTTTGAAGGCCCCTAATAATGTTGTAAAGCCAGGTTGTCAGGTCGAATATAAATAACAATTTCACATTGTCTGCGACCAGTCGCTGAAGCGTAGGGGTGGTTTACAATAATTTTGAGAATCGGAATTTCGCAAGTTAATTTAATATTTTTTATTCCCTAAGAAAGCGATCGCTTTGTGATATTAAGTAATTTGCTTTGTTTTTACCACTTTATCATAGTGTATACATTTTGTCCTTGATGTGATTTTTCACAAAAACGACCCTATACAAATAATCGAATTAAAATTATTGTATCTAGTTTACTTTTTTATATTTTTTAATTGGTCCAAGAGTCCAAACTGCTACCAAACGTCTGTAGCCAATGAGACCATGAAATCCCCGATTGGGGTATGTTGTGAGACTGAAGGTAGGAGGGAGGCAAAGGAGATGGAAAGAGTGAGGTGGCGAAGTACCTGGCTATTCAGATTTGGTCACCATACACAAAAAGCGAAAGCCACTTCAAGCAACGTTTCAATTCTAAACTATCAATTCTTAAGCCAGGGCAATATTGAGAATAACTTTCAGTATGGAGTATACAACAAATATGTAACATATTATTTAAAAGACAAGTTCACTTCTCGACATACAATCGAGCTGAAATTTGGCAGATAGACTCTTTGTCGATTTCCATTCTATATTTTGGTGGCAATCACGTACCCACGGATATATATACACATTTTTTTGAAATAAGATGATATTACAGCAGTTAATATACGAAATATATGTCAGTCCTACCCGACCGGCATTTGGCGAGGTTTTTAGCGCGGTTGACTTCAATCCCTGGGAAGGAAGGTTCCCGAACTAGGCAAATGCCGGAATTATGGTGGTAACAGAACAAATATCATGATATAACATAGTCAATAAAATAATGATATGAATATACGTAGTATAACTAAAAATATAAAAAAATAATATTTAACAAAAAAAAAATAATTAAAAAAAAAGGATTTGAGAGCCTCGGTGCGAATAGGCAAATCCGGAGACGTCGTGTTTCACAACAGCAGACTCATAATCTGCTTCTTCAGTCCTCGAATCCAGTCCTATTCAGTCCAGTCATCAGTCTCGTCATAGTCATCAATCTCATCATAGTCATCAGTCTCGTCATAGTCATCAATCTCATCATAGTCATCAGTCTCGTCATAGTCATCAATCTCATCATAGTCATCAGTCTCGTCATAGTCATCAATCTCATCATAGTCATCAGTCTCGTCATAGTCATCAATCTCATCATAGTCATCAGTCTCGTCATAGTCATCAATCTCATCATAGAGATCAGTCTCGTCATAGTCATCACTCTCATCATAGTCATCAGTCTCGTCATAGTCATCACTCTCATCATAGTCATCAGTCTCGTCATAGTCATCAATCTCATCATAGAGATCAGTCTCGTCATAGTCATCACTCTCATCATAGTCATCAGTCTCGTCATAGTCATCACTCTCATCATAGTCATCAGTCTCGTCATAGTCATCACTCTCATCATAGTCATCAGTCTCTTCATAGTCATCAATCGATATACTGGGATATCAGAGTGTCAGCAATTCATACTCTTTTTTCCATCAGAATTTACTTGAAACAAAATTATTCGCTTGCAGTAGTGCTAAAAAATGTGTACGACTTTAATAAGTTCAGTAATATTTTTTCTTTAGTTTATAGCTTTTCTCGTTTCTGAATGGGTATTTATTTAAAATGGATGGGGTATTTATTTTCAAAAAGTATCCAAAGCGTAAAATAATCTATTTTCCAAATGTTATTCCGAACACGTAATATGGTTTAAATAAATAAATATATATATTTTACATTTAACCCGTTGCAAAACTTTACCTCATTTCAAAGTGTAAGTAAAATATAATTAATGTTACTTTTCGATGAACGTACTGTAGGTTCTCATTAATTTTGCAAATTGTATTTACATAGAGCAGTTGCAAAGTTTTAGGAATATTTTATTATATCAAATATTCTTATATGGTCTACGGAATATAATTCTTCAGCATTCTCCAAAATAACCAAGAACCTTTGGGAGCAGTTTTTCATCATTCCGGTGGCAGAAAAGTTTACTTGCAATATTTACTAAGGAGTTTATTAACTAAAATCTTATTTTAAACGGAGTTTTTATATTATTTGCAACATAATTTTTGATACAGGACTATAACAATTTTATTTCAACATTTTATGTCAAAATATGTTTGGCCTCATCCTCGCCGTAAAACGCTACTTTCACAAATTAATTGGATGATGAAAACTAGGTAAACTGAAACCTTAATGGATTAGTATATGTCATTGGTAGAAGCTTTCAAATATTCAAATATTAAATGGTGCCTTCCGAGCAAATAAATAATCCACGGAGCTTTTTATGGAGAACTGAAATATTATATAATTGGGGCTCATTGCTCTCTATTCCAGGTTTCAAAAAATCTTACAGAAAAAGCCATCGATGACTCAAGCCATATTTATCACGAATACGATCATACAGAATTCAATAACAATGTTTTGTGTACATCATGTCTATTTTTATATTTAGTTGTGTTTATGTTTGTGAAATATTGTTCACTTGAACTAAATTAAGATTTGTTTCTGATAATTGTCCCCATTATTCCATATCTAGGATTCCGCCAATGATAGATAATTAATTTTGTATTTAATTATTGAAGACAATATTAGCGATTAACAATATTAATTAATTAATTATTATAACAATATTAAAAGGATACGGTCACATCTAGGACTAGACGTGACCGTATTCTTTTGTGATTTTTCTGTTTCAGATTTTCGTTTAGAAATCGCTAATATTGTCTTCAATAATTAAATATTACAATTTGAGGTTTTAAAGTTATTCCAAAAAATAAAAAATAATTAATTTTGTATTTTAAAAAAATTTCAAGGTCGTTTTTTGTTACACTTCTTAGATCACAATCACGTGGCCCTAGCTGCTTCGCACAATCATTACAACTCTTCTCCGGTCAGTGGTTGAGTGGGCATAGCGCTTGGGTCCCACCCGAGCGTCGCGTGTTCGATTCATCGGCTGGCTAAGTCCTCCATCACAACACAAGCAACATTTTCGGCTTTCTGTGGTGGTAGTAGGAGATTTTCAAACATTTTTGGGTTATTCGTAACCCGGGAATGTTTGTCTTTCTTTAAAAAAAAATAAAAAAAAAACTCTTCACAATAGACAACCTTCGAAGAGACCATGTTTCGTCAATACATTAACCATTAAAAACTGTTTCAAATTTTGGCTAAAATACACCAAAATAGATATATTTTTCTTGTCAGTCAACAGTCATCTAGAGTAGCATTTACTAACGTCAGTTTTGTTCTTGATTGTACCAATAGCACAATAATACCATACTTTTATGAAACTTTATTTTAAAAAATACATTAAAAGGTGCATTATTTTCATGTCTGGTAATGATAATTTCAAATATCTGATAATGTCAAATGTCATATTTTTGTTTGTTTTTACTTCGTTTGCTGTTTCATTTTTTTAAAATTCAATTTAATTTGAATTACCTTTTACGAAAAAGCACTTAAAACTTTATAATAATGACTTAAATACCCACGCACAGCTTTTGCCTTAGTGGAATTTTTTGCTGCGCATTACGCAGTAGTTTTATTTATATAAATAAAAAATTTTAACCCCTTCATTGTTTGAGGGTCATATATGGCCAGGCGTCCATATTTAAAGTATTTTTCTATTTTTTTCTATAAGGCTGATACTTAAAGGGCTGATTTCGGAGTAGAACTCCAAAATCAGCCTTTTTGAGTCACACATAAAACAATGTGTGTGTTATACACTAACTAACATTACTTTAAGAAATTTTTCCATTGCAATACCAGTAGAAACTAGTTGTAGTAATTATCTCACGATTTGATTGTGCAAGAAGGAGGGGTACCGGTCATGAATCATGCAAGTTTTTCCGCGCTTGTTATATCGACCACTTAGAATAGTAAGATTCCATCTGACAAAGCTACGTGTTTTAATAATGAACTCTAAAGTATCAATCTCTAGCGCCTATTATCGCATGACATTGTTGTGTCAGATGGAACAACTGCTTCTAGGTATTATTTGAGATTTTCACGGCCAAAAGTAGTAGTGATTTATTTTTGGGTTATTATGACTTGTTGTGCTACCTCCTTCTTTAGCCAACGTTTCGGTGAACATTACAGTATCCATCATCAGGGTAGCGTAACACGGCATAATATCACAAAAATAAATCACCATAACATTGCATCTATTTTATTAAAACAATAAGATCAGGACGAGTGGCTTCCATTCCGAATCCAGGTGTAATAATGCGTTAAGCCTTATAATATCATTTTATTTTTTAAATACATCACTGGATTTGTTTTGAACTTGAAACTAACTCCCGAATCTTTGTAACTGATCCATTTGCTCGTGCCTTTTGATAATCGTGTTTACGTTGAGCGTATGTAAGGTATTATGTTCTTGAAGGCCTATTAGAAAGAAACGCCCCGGGATATTTGGAACAACTTGTATATATTGTAATAATATTCCGCAGTATGTTGAACACTTGTTCCCAACTTACGAACATATGTTCGTCAATTATTATTCTGAAGTCTTTTAAGACGAAACAATACCCTAAAATAACGTCGGAATATTAACGACGTAAGTAAAAATGCCATGCATAGAAATATATTGAAAGACGCGCGGCGCTGGTGTCTTGGATAGACCTACGGTTGAATTTGGCGTAGCAAATCTCTTAAATAAATTGAAATAAAAATCTTTTAAAATTTTTTTAATTTATTTATTTATACTGGGTTTTTACAGATGTTCTCACTTACGTGAGAACTATCCAGTTACAAAAACTCAGTTAAGTTACGGACAAACATCTACAAATTACATACATACAGGTAAAAATGCAATTAAATACAAGTTACGTACAATTAAATAAAAGTATAAAATTATAGATAAGCTCAGTAAAATGACAAATAATACTGGGAGAATTACAGTGATACATAATATAATTATCTGAACACTTTATTTAGCTGTAGCAGAACATTTTTTTTGAATCTGTGTAGATTATCGACGAAAATATCTACTTCAGCACACTAAGGACGGGTTGTTTCGGAGAACTTGAAAAATTCTTCAAATTTCAAAGTTAATTTTCAAGTTCTGTGAAAGATATTTTTAAGTTCTGTTTTATTTCAGTTCTGTCAAGCAACTAGCCGATAATGATATAATAACAGAATTTGAATAGGACTTTCAAAGAACCCATAAATGAACGTTGAATTTTGATGAATTGTTCAAATTCTCCGAAACAACCCGTCCTAAATCTTATTATACAGTCGACACATTTGGGTCGAGGGCTAAAATAGGCTATATTATTTTTGAAAATATTCAGATGAAAAATGTTATGGTGTCTTAAACAATGGGAATCGGGAACATTTATTTCAATAATTCTAAGACATAATGAGGTATCAAGATGACCGTTGATAATTTTACGCAAAAATATTAGGTCAGTCAATTGCCTTCTTACTTAAAGTGTATTAATCTTAAAGTATTCACGGCGTGCGTCGTATGATCTAAGATGGTCATGTAGTCCACATTTGAAAGATAATAGTCTAAGCATATTTTTTTGAACCGATTCTATAATGTTTTTGTACTTGCAATAATGTGGATTCCAAATAGACGACATATAGTATGGAGTCGTGTAAAAACAATTATTATGGCCCGGCTATTAAAAAAATGGACGGACCTATTTTGATTATTTCTGATGAACGTATTACTAAAATCTCAGATATTTCTAGAGGGATCCCTAGGATAGTAATTCATTAAACCAATAATTCATCGTCAAGAAAAATAAAATCTGCTGCTAACCGCTAATTTTATATGGTACTGTTTCTAATAATCTTAAATATACATAACTTACATCCGTAGGGATCGCTCTAAATGAATATATATAATCGTTACGAATTCGTCGGAATTAGTTAAAATATGAGCCTGAAGCGGATATCTGTTATTAGAGCTTTGTGTCGCCTTAATGTTGGGAAAATTTGTTAATTGTTTAGCTTATTAAGCATGAAGCTATGAATACTAAGCCGATTTTATATCTCCATAATATTACATAACTAATTAAAAATATATGTTTCCATCATTTGGCAGTCCACAAAGCTGATACAAACCTTGATAAGTGGCTGTGAAGTATGGAACTGGCAGAAAAATAATGAAAGCATAATAAACGCTGTGGAAATGGGATCCTAAAGGCGTATTTGTGGTTACACTATACACCAATGACCTTGTTACAAATATAAAGATAAATAAATAACGCAAGATTGATTTAAGCTTACTGAACAAGATTAAGAAAGGGACGCTTAGTGTAATGTATGGAGCATTATAGCAGGTGAAGGTCGTACACAATAACGACACTTGATCTTGTACTGATATTTATTGGGGAGCTGCTTGTAAGAAAGAGGGACAATCCTAGTATGCATCGCCTTTTATAGCATCTCGCAAGCATGCTATCTCGCTTGCACTTACACACATTTCCACACAAGCTTCAAGAAACAGAGAATTACCAACCCTCGGGTAATGAAAAGTGTAGCTAAATCCAAACTCATTAATTATTACGTCAATAAACACAATTATAGTAAAATAACCTTGTACTTAAAAATAACCTTATACTTATAACAACTTAATCAAAAAGTTCCCAACACAGAAATCTGCAAGTAAAGCAGAGACATAACAACTGGCGCAGCCTTTTTAATTTAATTCGTGTTGAAAGTTAAGTTGATTATTTTATATGTTTGATTATTTTCAATTTTTGTACTATTTTGCATGTGAAACTTTTAATTTTGATATCAAAATAACAATGTAAAATTGTACCTATTAACTTTCACCTATTAAGTTCTTTTTGGCCTACAATGAGTTTTGTAACTTATCGGAATTGTCCTAGCAAGCAAAAAAAAAAAAAAAAAAATCTTTTTAATTTCTAAATATCTGTTTCTACGTGTAATCAAACTTGTATTATTCAGAATTAACGTTTGTTGACCTTTAATAAAAAAATATTTTTCACTAGTTCGGTTAAGTTCTAGTCAGGTTCAGAAGAACGCCTGCGCGGCCTTTTTCATACAAAAATTAATTTGAATTTGTGGCCGAAATACGTGACCAAACAAAACAGTATTGTTTTTATTTAAAAGTTATAGTAAATATCTAGTACGGCTAACTTCTACATTATTTATTTTTGTTTCAAATTATAAGATGTAGGCCAGTAAATAAATCGATTTTAAAGGCAGTTTTGGCAATTATTTGTGAATAGGTGATATTCAATTAAAAAATTAATAAGCCCTAATTAGTGTGTAAATATAATGAAATACAGAATAAAAATACAAGTCATAAAAAATCACTTTGATGGGCTTAAATTTAAATTACAACTGACCGGCTTACGTTGGAAAACATAATTGTCGTAAATAAATTTAAAATTTCGACCCAAAACTGTTTTTAATTAGATATTTAATAATTATGTAATTTTCATTAACTCACTAAAAGTTATAAGTTCTGACCACTAAAATGATCAAAATTGGAATTCTTTAACGGCCTTTATTTTATAAGTAAAAACAAATAATTATATTTGCACGTATCCGTACTTCATATTTGCTATAATTTTTGATAAAAAAAAAACATTTTAGCTTCAAATCCAAATTTAAGTTTTGTAGGAAAAAGGACACGCAAGCTGTTCCTCTTAAGAGTCCAAATAGGAGAATAGTGTGGATGAGACGATGCATGAATGTGACTGAAGCACAATAGAATTGTGAGGCGGTGCATCCTCTCTCTCTACCCCCGTTGTGACACTGCTTAAAAGTCAGATATATGTATATTTTTTTTACATCTCAACGGTCTCCGAATAATATGTTTTTTTTATTAATGCAACTTTCATCCCCTTTTCCTAGTACGTTCAGGACCTACTTCTTTGATAAGATTCCTCAAGGCACCCCTATATTGCTTTTCTTCCGTGATATTCGTCCATTGTGAACCTTCCCCAAAGCGCCTCTGATCGCTACCTGGAATATAACCATCTTAGGCCGGAAAAGAAAACGATTTGACCGAGGATGCTTTAATACTTATGAGAAAGAAGTAAAATCTCATACATTGCCTAGTTTTTTAAATGATGTTTTATATTACGGATTTATTTATTTTCTGTCTTATATTTAATATGTTTTGTATTCTATGTCAATATGGATTATTATGTAACTCGGAATAAAATATTTATATAAACTGTTTTAACTCGACTGTTTTGCATTTCGTATGTTAGTAAATTGTGTGTGCGTTCCGTTTCCATTTCAAGATGGTGGCTGTTTTATTGGTTAAGTAAAGTTGATTTTTTCAAATGTGAAATCGTCGTATTCTTTTGGACTTTCTCATTTGTATGTATGATATTATTATGGTACCTGCCTGAAGAAAGTTTTAAAAAGACTCCGTCACCGGCCCCCGGCCGCATGGCCTTGAGCTACCAACCTATTTTTGTGACCACATTTCGGAATTTACAACCATTTATCTCCACCACCCACATCTGCACCATCTTAGGTGTCGACAAACTCACTGGAGGACCAGGAAAATCCTTAATCTTCACCACCAGCTGATAACAAAATCACTGAGCACACAGTCACATCCCGACGCGATGTGACCTTGCCGACGTGCATTCCAATGTGATGCGCGCTAGCACGCTACAAAATTATAATAATGACCATCGTGATACCTATATTATCATCTTTCATTTGTTCAACCGTTATCCACAATACAAATAGTATGAATGCCATCTGTAAGATAATGTTTTCTAGTTGTATCTAACCAGAAAAGACAAAATCTCGGTTGTTCGTCATAGGTACCTACGAGGTTAAGTATTACATTTTCGATTATTCTCAATGTGTTAATTCCGATCTTAAACAAGAAATGTGAAACTAAATATAATCGGATTCATTTCAATTTTTTATAATTTTGGTCGGCTGATTCCAATTACTATTTCGCTTCACCTGAATAATTTTTAGCTTTCTGTAAAATTTTCAGTAGAGTCGTGCTACTGTGCTTTTGACAGCCGAGCTTAATGTGCTTGAAAATAGACAGAAGTGTATTCGTTTCTAAGAGGATTAACATCGCTACAATATGAAGAAATAAATATTAGGAAACTAGTCTTGTCGAATGTCCGTAGCGCTACGAAGGAAGCCTTTTCGTAACCGGGAACTGTCTTTACTGCATTGCGATTAGACAAAATAATAATTTGATTGCACGAAGATATAGATAGGTATAACGATTTTTTTTTAAATATAATTAGACATATTCACTAAGCATAATCATTACTTGAAGGGGAGTAAAAGTTAATAACAACTTTGAATATCGATCTTGGTAAGTTCAAAATCTAGCCGAACATCCTACCAATACTTGATCTATCTACAGATCTTGATCGACTGACGGATTACTGTCTCAGAAATAAGCTTTTCATCAATATTTCTAAATGTTGCAAAGTCACATTCACACGTAACCGTTTGAAAATACTGCATGATTACACCATTTCTGGATCGATTTTAACAAATAAAGACTATGTGCGTGATCTCGGGGTTTTCTTGGACTCTAAACTTACCTTTGATAAACACGTTGATAACATTGTCACCAAAGCATCAAAAAGTCTAGGTTTTGTACTGAGAACATGCAAATTTTTCAAAAATACTAAGACATATTGACTTTATACAATTCACATGTTCGTCCTCATCTAGAGTACTGTTCACCGGTTTGGAACCAGCGCTATATTGTTTATGTTAACAGGTTAGAAAGAGTTCAGGAACGATTTCTCAAATTCCTCATTTTTAAATCATTCAACATATACAACTCTTACGACGAAATCGAGAAACATTTTCGAATGACGAAACTACTCAACAGGAGGATTGTCGCTGATCAGATGCTCTTGTATAAAATTATTAACTCTAAAGTTGACTGCCCGTAGTTGCTGAACAAAATAAATGTCCATGCGCCAATTCGATAAAGCAGACAAAATACCCTTTTCTACATTGATAGATGCAATACCAATTCCAATCAAAATGAATTTATGCAAAGGACATGAAACTACTATAATAATAAATTTGCAAATATAGACACTCGTGCTGACATATTCACTGCTAGTTACTATCACTACAGAATTTCATTGTATCACATTCTAACTCATATTCACGACTGTTAAATTGATTGTACCTAATATTTTAATATTACTTGCGTGGCAACTTTTCCTTATCCCTCTCCTTCCCTTTCCCGTTCCAACCCAAGTCTATTTAAGTATAGTTATAATAATAATAATAATAATAAAGTGTTTATTCCGGTATGTGGGGAGGTTAGTGCAGTCCCACACATTCCATATAGAGATACAATAAAATATATAATCAAAAACAAAAAGATAGAACAGAAAACCAAAGAAAAGAAAACAGAATAAATTGAGAATAAAATAGAATAAAATGATAAAATAATAGAATAATAGAAAGTTGAAGCCTTTAGGGAGCCGTGACTATATTAGGAGCTAGTATTTTTCTCCAGTGTGCGTCAATGCTGGAGGATGGAGTGAGGCGGGCTTCCATAGTGAGGATATTTCCAGAGCTTTTTATCCTTTCCCTCATTCCTGCCACCCTGGATCTAATAAGGGTTGCATATCCGGGAACTCGCCCCTCCGTGAACATACGGGAAGCGCTGCTGTATCTGGGGAGACAAAACATTGTGCGGAAGGCGTTGTTGTACTGGACCCGTAGTCTTTCTATACTACTCTTTTTGTAGTTTGCCCATAGTTCGCACGTGTACAACGTTGCGCAGAAGGAAAGGAAGAGCGTCCTTTTTACTGCGGTACTACAAAGGCGAAATCTTCTGCTGAGCATGTTTGCTTTAACGCTGAGAGCTCTCCTTTGTCTATCAATATCATCATCGTCCATCAGATTACTGGTGATTATGTGCCCAAGGTATTTAGTTCCTTCGGTCACCTTCAAGTTCACACCGTTCAAGGTAGCTGGAGGAATATTTTTCGGGCCTTGCCCATGTCTTATGACCAATAGAGCCGTTTTAGCAGGGTTATATAACATATTTGTTTCTTCAGCATACTCTTCACAGATTTTCAGAAGAATGCGCAGTCCCCTTATAGATGGTGCCATCAGGACCATATCGTCCGCATAACTGACGTTATTCAAACACTGTCCTCCGATGTGGCAGCCTACTCCTGCATTGTTTAGCCTATCGGTGAGTTCGTCCATGTACAGATTGAACAATATCGGTGACATGCATCCTCCCTGTCTGACGCCACTCTTTAGGAAGAAAGGTTCGGAAAAATCATCCCTC
This sequence comes from Hesperophylax consimilis, assembly GCF_061612785.1. NCBI lineage: Eukaryota > Metazoa > Arthropoda > Insecta > Trichoptera > Limnephilidae > Hesperophylax > Hesperophylax consimilis. The sequence continues at coordinate 33,424,467 of NC_142842.1, forward strand.
CATCTTACCAAGTTTTCCTGCTGTCTGTGCCACGAGTCGAGGATATGTATGACCTCCGATGATATGCCTCTTTCTCTGAGTTTAGCCCATAGCAGAGGGTGAGAAACCCTGTCGAAGGCCTTGCTCAGGTCTAAGAAACATGCATATGAGGTAGTCTTTTTATTCCTGTAGTATTCCAGGGTTCTTTTTACCGTAAAAATAGCAGTATCGGTAGCAGTTTGCTGTAATATGCCTACAATATAATATATTGTGCCTATAATATGCCTACAATAAACAGCAATAAAATAAAGGCGATTATAACTAATTCTTCTTTTGGTTAAAAATATTATTTGCATCGGGCTACATTTATAAATAATAAATTGCCTTCCAGAATAAATTTAGTCGAATAATTCCTTATTTACAAAAGTTTTTTTTTTTATAAATGTTTATTAGCTAAAGATTCGTACTATGTTTTTTTTCATTTGTGTCTTCAATCAAATCCAAATAATCAATTCCAGAGTCATTAGTCACCCAGTTGACTACATTATAACTATTCACATACCATTCATTTTATTGCAGAATGATGTTCTTTCAATATATTGTTTATTTTTATTAACATCAATACAGCTCTAGTGAAGATAAAAATTAATATATAAACAATAAATAAATATAAATTTCACCCGAACGAGAAAAAATGACTCTAAATACTTCAGAGCCACAGATACACTCACAAAACATTTATATCAACTCGAAATTTTGGTGGCGGATTTGGGTACCGCCGCCCCGGGAGTCATTTATTAGGTAACCAACACCTTTGCCATAGATCACTCCAAGTGTTTCGTTACGTTTGGTGATTTAACAGGGGTACCCGGATCCATCGGGTGAGGTTTGTTCAAGATGCGCTTCCCACCAGCTACGAGGCGTACCGGATCGGGAGAGGCAGGTTTGGGGAAACCCTTCGATCTCTCCAACTGGTCTCTATTGACCCATCTCTTTTGGCTGCAGCCGGAGGAAAAGATCATTCGTCCGTCACTCATGGTTATACTGATCCTTAGATTCTTACCCACCCTTCATACCTTTTTCCTTCCCAGAACTGCCTCTCCTTCCTCTCCTTAAAAATATCCTCTACTTAACATCCCCAAATTATCCCTTCAGTGTAAAATACATCAAAAAATAATAAATTCATGACATCTTTCCAAATAGCTGAGCATTGGCTTGCATATGTGTTTGTTCTCATGCTGTGTATTCACGAAGCTCTGTGAATATTTATTATTCTTTACTCGCTTCTATCCAAATTTGTCGCTCAAACCGAGCTGGTCGGAGAACAAAGTGCAGTGGATATGTGAAACTAATGGACCTCGGGTGAAGAACTGATGCAAAAATATCGCTCTGCCATTTAATTGACAGCGAAACTGACTTTATTCGAACCCAGGGACAATGGATATTGGACAGGTTTCCCGTACCTCCAATCATTGGTAAAATATTGCATTTGAAATGCTATTTTGTGGGCACCTTTGTTTGCTAGAGTAATGTTTAATATATTTATGGAATGTGGGCTTACCTCTTCTGTCTCGATCCAATAATCCATTTTATTTGCTTCAAGATATGGGTTGAGTTTTCAATTCACAAACCTGCAATAGAAAAGTGTTATAGTCAGTAATTATTGTGATAAAAATGATAATGTTTGTTCTTGTTCTGTTGATTAATCATAAATTTATTAAAAAAATTACAAATTTAATCATGTCTCTATCAAATCAACAATATTCATGAGTTCGGTCAACATCACACATAAAACGATAAATAGAATCGTATGAGTGAATAGAAAGAGTCTAGAATTTCTCTCATAGAAAAAAATCGAAATCGTGTCTTCAGTAAAATGTCAACTTTGACAAATAATATAATATATCGGTAAAACCATACAAGAATTCAAATATTTTGACAACTTTTTGTATCGAGTTGAAATCAGATAGACAGTAATTTTCTTCTCATGTTTAACGTCAAGATTAGAGTAAAAATTTCACCAAAAAGTATCACAATTCTACATTAAGACAAGAAAAGAAGAGTTGGGGGTGGTTTTTAAAAATATCATGTAGACAGTGACCTTTCTCCTGTTTTAAGGTCAAATTTGTAAAATTTTGTCCATCTTGGATTTAATCTCAAGATTCGTTTAAAAAAGCTCATCACACCGGATATTCATCGTATATAATATATTATATCCAGATGCATTTTTTATTACGTATAAATGTACATATTTCGCTTTCTTCTACAAAGTACTTATTTTCAATTTACATATTTTATTTTATATATGAGCCTTATTAAAAGAAATCACCGTTAAATGGAGTTTTTGTTACACATTCCATAAATACTGTAAAAGCTTAGATTCGAGTTCGAGTAAATTAGATCTTTTTTTTAAATCCAGTAACATTGCATTTTGCATGGATTGCACAAATTACGGGACTCCCCACGTATGCGCGTTATTAGATTATTTTACATTTGATATCGGGGATGTCAGTTATTTAAATGAATAATAATTTTTTTATTTAAATACAAGAGAATGTAAAAATAAATAAAAGATAAACAGCAATTACGTGAATACAATAAACTTTAAGGGATATAAGAAAATTTAAAAAATAAGCAATTATAAATAAATAATTATCAATTGAATCAAATTTTCACCACAATGCTGTTCATATTATGGGATTTTATATACTTAATTCGTCTGTGTGTCTATCCTGTTTAACTCTGGGATAATGAATTCTTGAAAACGGATTTGCTTTGAATTTTACATTATCATTTTCAAAATTGGAGCCCATAACATAATATTTTTAACCAGAAAATTATTTTTTAAATTGTAATCATAATTATAATATCCAGTGATTGTTCACGGTGCAACAGGAGTAATCGTGAAGTAAATATAGCTTATTGTTGTTTCCTATCATACATATATCACAATACATATCTTAATTGTGTATTTGTTGTTTTCTAAATAACGTTATTTTGCATTATTTATTGTTTTTGTGTTTAATTCGTAGAACTCCATTTAATTTTTTTATAAATTTAATTTAGATTAAATTTGATAATATTATTATTAAGTTCTGCAAGTGTTTTATATATAAAACACTTGCAGAACTTTATTATAAAACACTTGCAGAACTTAATTATTTTGCATTCGCTAAAACAGAAAAACAAATTTTAAATCAATACCATTTCAATCGGATTTTTTCTGCGTCCTTTGGATAAGAGATTCTAAAACATATTACAGCCGTGATTGAATGGAAGAACAATGGATAGGTATGTTTTTCAATACAACCTTTCCGTTTTGTGCGAAGATCCGGAGCACATAAGCCCGTAATAGGCGCACGTGTGACCGTTTTCACTTTCACCACCTGGGCCTATCTCACTAGCTACCCTTCTTAGCCGATTCGCAGGAACCTCCATAAATAAATTCTATCATTTTCACTTTGCGCGGGCTCTTTTAAGACCTCTTATTCCATGCGACTCGAGGGTCGCGGAAGGATTTAGAACATAAATGCAAAATGTCTCGCTGGATTGAAAGGTGCCTCAAAACTTTCAACGTCACGGACACAAAGATAATCTTTACTAAAGCTCCTTAAAATACATAAGATTCATACATGGATACATTATGTATTGAAAAGTTGCGATGCCAGTCCGAGATACGGCCCGAACTTTCCTTTGAACATTAGAGATAAGAGTGGGAGGGTATTTCGTAAATTCCATATTTCATGAAGATTATTTTAATAAATACTTACTTGATATTTTCTTTCTAAGACCCGTAATATATTTGGAAGAGATTCGCCGTATGTGACTTGTGGGGAAGGCGAGAGAATGAAACATTAATGATATGTACTGGTTACTGGTTACGGTTGCCGAATAAGTAATGAACACATCTCGCTGGAAACTCCGAGAATATCAGCTAAATGTAGTCTTTTCGCATTTTTTTTATCTGGGTTGAAGTAAATATTCATCTTAAAGCAGGTCGGCGACCTAGTTAGGGGAACACATTGATGTTTAAATTACCATAATATCGCAAAGAAGACCAAACAAAAAGGAAGAGTAAAAATATAAGATTATCGGTATACAATATTTTTTTTGCTAAACTGGGTTGGAATTTTTAAGTGAACGTAAGTAGCTTTGTTCGTAAAACAGCAAAAAATTTCTAGTAGTGAGGTTCAGCTTAAGAAAATTTCCACCGCTCCTTTTGTCCGGGATTTCTAGGTCAATGCAAGTAATTTTAACTACCAACGTTGTATTCACCGTGAGCTTTGTTCAAATTTAATAAAATATTTCTCAAACATATTTTTAATTCTAGGCGAAGCTGAAAAGCAAAAATTGTGTATTTTCATAATCTACGAATATTGTTAAAAATGGGTTTAAGATATAAAGTTTATTTTCCTAATTCTTATCATCGTAATGAAAATGTGTAATTATAATAATTTTCATTAATAATTAAAGATTTCAAAAATGATCTCACATTATGAAACGGTTCCAACTGGCTACAACTGGGTCATTATGACATAGCAAATGAAAAGGCGGCTATCTCAAACGTCGCCCGGCGTGATGTCAACGCCGCCGAATTGTGAATTATGAAAAAAACGAAATTCGGAAATGTCCTTGTTTTTGAGGTTTGGAACAAGGTGGTGCCAGTCAAAAAAATATTGCATGAATATTATTATGAGTAAAGATTTAAACCCGAGCAGTATACGGCCCTCTTCCTCGTATAGCTGTACCAACGCCGCAGCAGTGCATTAGGGAATCTTTATACGTTAGACTGAAATTTTATACATTTTAAATATTTCATAGTTATGTTGATTTAATTTACATTTAATCGATTTTCACATCGTTGGATATCTAATTTCATCAGGTACTTATAAATTTTCTACATTTTGCTAACCCATGTGTATTTAACTTTTATTTTCTATTTTTTCTAATGCTTGAAAAATTGTAAATTCTCAAAAATCTGTATAATTTTATGATACCAATAAATAATGTTGCAGTAGAAATATGATTTAAAAACTGTTTTAATATTCAATCGACATGCTAGATCGATAAATAAAATAAACACATAAAAACACCCTGGTAATGGCCATACAGTATGGAACTATGGAGGTCATACGGACGTCATTGGCGATGGTTCTCTTTCTTCTCAGACGTCTTGTACAAAAACCAAAATGACAGACCTCTCTCTGGGACTACCATATAGAATATCAATGTACTTGTTTCTGTGGATAGATATATTCGTTGAGCATGATATCTAAACAAGTGTACTAAGTGGCCGCCGTTATTTTGACAAATGATAGTCAACGAAATATCACATAAATCCCACTCGCGTCGGGAGCCCTCGAGAGAATATAATTGCTTTAAAGATTTGAAATTAAAATGAACGGTCATGTGCGCCGTCCCCCGCTTCAGACTAGGAAATTAATATTTTATTTTTACTCGAGCGCAGCTTTTTGTTAAAAATTCAGAATATTAAAAGCGGGAACAATAGTCCCAACAAAGCCACGCTTGCGAGTCGGTAATCGTAAATTAACTAGGGGATTTTTTTTACGACCAACGGATCCAGAGAAAGTCGGAACAAGGATTAAAATTTGAATTCATCAACTGTTATCAAATTGCTTTACTGTGTTTTCGTTACGATAATTTGGGCTGAACTCCAAAGTATTTATAACGCTTTGTAATATCTGCCCGAAAAACGAATCTACCTTCTTTCAATGTATGAATCCAGATACAGGTTATTTTGTTCCATATAAAGTATTTTTAAAGCGGGTATGATTACTTTTAAATAAAATTTCAATAACGCAATTCAAATTTTGACATTATTTGTTGGTTTTGACAGCAAATACTTCCAACAATTATCATGCGTATTAAAAAAAAACTCTCTTACGTGATTTCTACATAAAACATCAAATAAATAAAAATGAAATTTATATGTTTTCGGTTGTTAGATAACACTCGGTGGAAAAACATCGTGTCGATAAATACAATTAAACTATTTAAAAAATACATTATTTAATAAATACGTTTTTTTACAATAAATATACAATGTTTACATGTCATACAGTATTATTATCTAAAATAAAAAAAGCCTTTCCTATCCATAAAGAGACAAAGTTCTGAGGGAATTTTAACTCAAATAAGAGTTAATAAAATATTGCAAATAATAAAAAAAAGATAAGTATAAAAAAAGCAAGATTTATATATAATAGATTTTATGATTTTGTTTTAAAATAATAACAGATATGTGGACTCTTATAGTAGCCAATTTTTCAATTTTAGCTGAAATTCGTGAATATTTTCGATAATTTTTAGATAAACGAAGGTTGTTAAAGTAAGTTATACCTAGATAAAGGTATTTTCGATGTGTTAAGTATTCAATTTTGGAATTTTAATAATATTCTGATTGTTGCTTATATATTGAATTTGAAGTTATTTAATTGTTTTTACTTAAAAAATTGTTTTATTGAATATTTTTTATATATTTTGTCTACTGTGAGTACATTGAATATTGAATAGAGAATTTTGGTGAAAAATGTGGATGATTTTTCAAAATTTCCTTAATAATCAATCTTTAAGCTATTTTAATTGGATATAAAATATGTTCATATGTTCTTTCGCAGCTATTTTGTAATTTAGGTTGAACAATTGTAATGTAGATTGAGCAATTGCATAGTTCACTTTTCTTAGGTTTTCTAGTATAATTTTATTTTATTTTATATTGACTGATTAGATAAGTTACTTGTGAACAAATTGTAAGATATTATCATATTTTTATCATAGTTTGAATACATGGGAATGGCATTTTACGAAACCTCTTATTTTGGCCCAAGGTATGGTACGGTCCCATACCGTGAGTCATATTGTATACGACTTGGAACGATATATCGCACGTTATGTAAAGTAATTGTTGTATAAAAGTGTTTGTAAAGTTCTGTATTTCTGTTGTTTTAAACAAGATGTATTACAAAAAGTAGAAAACGACAACATTTGTGAAACAAAACACACATTCTGTGAATTATTGCAAGAAAATATAATTACATAGTAAAAAACTCTTCAATAAAAAAATATGTATTTTTTATTACAGGTTTTATTAGCTACAAAAGAGGAACAAATTAATAGGGATAAAACGTACCAAAGTACTAATAAATAATAAAAAGGAAGTTTATCTTAAATCAAAAGCCTACGTGCGTAATGTCCAAGGTACGGGACACACAGATAAGCAAATATATTTTTTTGAAGTTGAATTTTCTTGGCTAAAGATATTGTTAGAGAAAATATAATAAGTTAACAGAAGCATAAAAAAATTAATTGTAAATAGCTTATATTAAATTTCAAAAATTTACAGAGTGGTTGCTTACAAATTGGGCGGAAGACATTTACTATGTTACTGTAATCTATGTTATTGTAAATGGAACTTAACTGGTTTATTTTATACTCAACATATTAAATGCGAAATTAATTCAAATGCTTAGCTGAATGTTTCCTAAATTAACTCAAATGAAAAAAGTTATATTCAAAAAGCTTTGCGAATATTTTAATAGATGGCCGACAGGAACCGATTGACCATGGTACGGACCGTGAGTGGTTTATTTACGTACGGACCTGTCCAAGGTTCGGTCCTCTGCCGTACATTATATTTTATTGTGGTCTCCCTATATGTAGTGCGCATTGATCCTTTCTATGATTCTAGGTATTTTGGAAATTTTTATCTGCATTTGAGCATTTTCGCTAAAGTTTCTAAATTGCGTTTTGGTTATGTCCCACAATTTCGATAGGCTTTTCGAAGTTTCGAATTATGGAATAATGGAAAATTATTTATTTATCTACGCCCTACTGGGCTTCCACATAAAGATCATAATGACGATATATGATAACGGTATAACACAAATAGAAAAGATTAAAAAAAAATAAAGCATAAAAAAACAGTTATCATAACACATACTGTTGCGGCGTGAATGGACTGTAATTGCGATATTTTGTGAATTTGTTTGATTTGACTTATGTGCCAATATCTCCAAGCTGTCGGCACCTTCCACTTTGCTCTGCGGTAATCACCGGTAGGGTAATTGTTAGTATTGGAAGAGAGGTCAGGAAAAGGAATGGTGATATTGGGTTTGCGAAATGGTCAATGCGTTAGAGATTGCTATTTTTATGCACTTCGTCACGGCGATCTTTTGCGGTATAACATTTGCTGTTCAGCGCGGCGCGGTGGTGTAAAACTCAAGATTGGTTATGCGGAAAGCGGTAGATCGGTTGTACCTTGCGGCGCGGTAATTTTAACACAACTGACTGATGTAGGTAAAGGCGCGGGACGCGGGCGGGAAATAACCGAACCAAATACTATATGCAACAATTATAACTGGCCCGAGCACATACTTTAAAAAGACCTCTTGAAATTAATGTAAGTGTAATAAAAAAATAAAAATATAAAATATTGTCAGTAATATATTGAGCCTAAATTATGATCAGCTACTCTTTATTTTCAGCAACTAAAAAATTCTGAACTAATTTGTATTGTGTCTAGATTTGCAACGAAAATATCATCGATATTAAACTCATTGCCCAGCCTATGTACCCTCTCCATAATAGAATTGAATATGAAGTCAAATATTCCATCTAGTATGTTTGGGAGTTATATGTAGTGACAGCAAACTTATAGCGTCAGGGCAGTCAAACATTAAAAAGAAGTAATAATTTGATATAATAAAATGAGATCAAATATTTTTCGCCTTCTGATAATTTAGATATATTAAGTTTACTTCGTTAGTTTACATAATTGATTTGATTTAGAAATTAATAAAACGTAAAAAAATATTTTGATTTTTTTAAATTTGAAAGTTTAAATGAAAACACAAAATGCATTTGCAGTCAAAATATTTAAACACGCAAAATTACTAACTGTTGAACCGGCATAATATATTTGTAATTAAGGGCCATCTCAAAACATTTTTCGAAACTTTACGCCGATAGATGGTGTTATTTTCAATATCGTCTAATAAAACACTTTTAACACGTTATGCTTTATAATATTGAGATGAATTATTGGTTTGCGAACGTATATAAGTAATATTAATCTGTATAAATTTTTTATGGTACCTATAATTACATAATCGTAGAAAACGGCTGAAAAATACACAATTTCATTGCAAAAAATACGTACAAAAGACATTTCACGCAGCTCCGCGCGCGTTGGTACAGGAAATTTTTATTTACCCAACCAAAACCATTTGCGAAAAAGACTCCATTTCAAAAAATTTACGATGTTTCGCATGAGTATGAAAGAGACACGAGATAGAGGTTTGTTCAATTCACTAAACTAAATCAATGCCTGGGAAGATTAAATAATTTATAAAAGGAGCCGGCTAGGAACAACGGTATGTGTGCCGGGAGCTGGCGTTAACTGGACCTTTTTTTTAAAGGCCGCTTTTGCTAAATGAACATAATCATACCAAGCGATGTAGGTATATACCTACATAGTAACCATGTATTCGCGCTTTTGCTTGCTCACAAATATTTCGCGAATAAGTCAAAAGGTTACACTTTTTCTTACATTTCTATGGGGCGCATTCATCAAACCAACGAAGTGGTTAGAATTGCCAGACGGAGAAACAAATTTGTCATATGCATAAGTCAGAAAGGGCTCTCGTAATATCAAGCATCTAAATAATATAGGCATTGTTTTGAAATCAGCTCGCCACGTGCGTCGTAATATATTATGAGTGTCCACAAAGACGATGCCTACAGTGTGCATATGAAGTCGCCTTTTCACATTAAAAAACTTTTTGTATTTTGTAAATGGGTATATTTTATTTTCACAAATGACAAACATGTCATGTAAATAATAGTAAATCCTTTATAGGGCAGAAAGGTGATTGAAAAAAAAAACTTTTTGTACAAATATCTTATACACGGTGTCCATAAACTAGTTGTAAAACTGCCATCACAGTAAGCGGAAAGCGTTGCCTGGGTCGTGATGGAGGAATTAGCCAGCTGTGGAATTGAACTCACGATGCCTGGCGGGAACGACGATAGTAAAAGATTTTTTATTTACTTATTTATTTATTTTTTATTCTTTTCACATATTCTGTCCATATTTCTTTTTTTTGTAAGATCCTTTTTCTTTCAATGTTTGTTTTAATATTTTGTCCGATAGCTTGAATTGGTCTACTTTGTCCAATTAATTCATCATCTTTCTCACAGAGAAGCAGTCCTGGATTTCTCCACAAAAATTAATTTTAGGGGTCTCGTCATTCGAACACTTGTTTTCTTTATTTCCGCGCCAGTGTTTGTGGGAACTAAAAGATATAATATAAAGGCATTAAAGGAGTATAATTTTTGAGCAACATTAAATATGAATCACCCTATACCAAACGAGCGACATGGGTCATAAAATAACAAGCGTGATGGTTAGTTAGTTAGGTAGGTACCGAGAAAATATTTAAAAAATAATAAAATATTTTGAAATAATTTCATAATACTTACCTGTATTCCGATTCGCCGTGCTGACGTTTCATCCCGTTCGCACTTAAGCTGCTGCCACACGCAAAGCTCACATCAACAGATAATATAAAGCACAATAGCGCTCGCCATACAATCCCATACAGACCCGACACACGTAAAAATATAACGCGCTATAAGTGTGGTTCTGAACTTCGCTAACCGAATTTATTTTACGTAACCGCTCCCGACGCGATATTTGAAAAGTTATGCGTCCCCCTCTCCGCCGTAAAAAGGAGAGGGGGTCATTTTAAATTACGGAGCTACCAACTAAGTTCCGTGTTCCCTTTGACAGCCATGACATAAGGAGCCTAATAATGCATTTCTTATTTATTATGTTAGCTCATATCGTCATGTGTGCTAGTAAATTTAGGAACATAAAAAAAACTTTATTTGGCAAACATACTTAACATATATTTAAAATATAAATATAATCAATATTTGAATTTGAAGTAAACAAATTTTCGCCCTTTCAAAATTAATCATATTTTTAATCTCAGTATGTTTATATGGTAATATCATTCGGTTTTTTGATAAAGTTGGACGGCTTGGACGAAAGTTGAACTTATTTTACAATAATTTATTATATGTCGCTTTCGTCGATCGGCGTGCGAACTGCGAATTTCCTGATTCGACGGAGAGGTTATGTCAGGTTATGTGAAAATGCGCTATTTACGCGCAGATTGTTTAAAATCTAAAAAGTTTTTTAAATAGCATTTATAACTATATAGTTGGCGGCATCTTCATCTGAGGATGAGCTGTCCAACAGATCCAGCAATAGGCGACAAGTATCATCCATTTCGAAAACGTGCTCAAGCTGTCAGTAAGTAAAGTTGTCACTTTGACAAATGAAATTATGTTCCTCGGCCGCTCTCGAATTCAACTGACCCCCTCTCCTACCATAGGAAGAAATATTTGATAGCGTCGTGTGTCGGTAGAAAAGATGATGCGCTGTACATTAACTTTTGATGTGAGCTTTGCGTGTGGCAGCAGCTTTAGTCTTGGATTCACTCTTTTCCCGGAATACTGATGATTCTTATAAAGGGCACGCCTCATTTTTATGGAATAACAATGCTGTACAAAATCGAAAAAAGTCACTTCAAACCGCGGCAGACAATGACTGTTGTAGCCCAGCTACACTACTCGCGAAGTTGATCGAAGTTGACCGAATACGATAGTGTGGGCACGAACTTCGCTTCGCTTCGGTCATCTTCGCTTCGCTTCGCCCGACTTCCGATTGTTGTCGGTAAATGCGCCCGAGTCAAAGGACTCGAAGTTCGAACACGAAGTTTCTGCCCACACTACTCGGTTCACTTCAGTTCGCTTCGAGACGTCGTGTTTGGTGGTTGTGCGTGCGCAGAGTCATAGTGACTATACGTAATAAAATATGGCTTCTACACTGTGGTCACAGGACCTAATTTTTTTGTTCCTAGAAACACTCCAATCCGAGGCGGTTATTTGGGACCCAATTGAAAGGGACCATAAAGATAACTAACTAACTAACTAACCTTGAATAAACTTGACGGCCGGCATAGTCCAGTGGTAACGCATTGGACTGCCATTCCGAAGGTCGCGGGTTCGAACCCGGCGTGCGCAAATAAATTTTATTTGATTGATTTGTGTTATTTCACAATTAATTAATTAAAATAATATATAGTATATTTGCGGCACGTTCCAGAGTGGAAGATACTACCAGTATCGCCCTGGTGTAAGACCACCATTCAGAATTGAAACGTTGCTCCAAATGGCTTAAGCCGTGTTTAGTGACTAGATCTGAATAGCCAGGTACTTCCCCACCTTCCTCTTTCCCTTCCCCACTTACCTTCAGCCTCACAACATCCCCCAATTGGGGATGCCATAGTCTCACTGGCTCCAGACGGGAGCAGTTGGGACTCTTGTGAGGTATTCACTATAAAAAAAAAAAAAATATATAACCATCACGCCGTTTCCCCGCAGGGGTAGGCAGAGAGGACGGACCGCCAAACAACTCGGTCTTGGCACACACTCCTTGCCTCATTCACATTCATACATCGTCTCATACATACTCTTCTATTATTCTGACTCTTGACATGGCCCGACTCGAGTATCTGATTCACTTGATCGTGCCATGTCTTCCTCGGGCGTCCCCGACTTCTGCTACCATTCACATTTGCATCATATATCCTCCTTACACTCCTATCTTCGCTCATTCGCTCTACATGCCCAAACCATCTAAGCGTCCCTTTCTTAATCTTACTCATTACGCTTACATCAGCCTTGCCCTCTTTGCGGATCTCCACATTCCTCACACGATCAAACATGGTTTTACCACACATACGCCCTTGAGGTGATTTTTCACAAAAACGGCGCTTTACAAATTATCCAATTATTATTATTATTATTATTATACGCCTCAGGGATCTCATTTCAACAGCATTTAATCTACTTTCATCCTTTATTTGCCATTTGAACGTCCATGTTGCCTAGTGCACGGACTCCGAGAGACTGAGCTACTCGCGAAGTTGCACGAGTGTGTGGGCACGCACTTCGGACTTCGGCTAACTTCGTCGAGGACTTCGTCGAAGCGCCGAAGCGAGTAGTGTAGCGGCCGCTCAAATGAATGAGAGAATGTGAATTGGCGGGCGTCTAGCTAGTGATAGTTACAGATTTAAGAAAGTTCTAAATAATTACAACCGCTCTCACTATAATTATTATACAGTTAATTTTGCCTTTTTTACTGCGTGCCAAAACCGCAAATGTTCCTTGCGACGAGTAATACTGGAACATTCGTAAAAAAGCAAAACGAACATTCTATCAGAATAACAAATCAAGCCGCGCAAATTCACATTTTTACTACAAATTTACTGACCACTTTAACACCGTAGGAATGGGCTAATAGCGTGCACGTGAAACATATGGCTCGCACATATGTTTGTCTCCTTCTAACACGGATTCGGGCATTTCGGCTGGCGGTGCCCGCATAAAATAATTACTTTTGTTAATTTAATTACTTGGTTATTATAAGTGATAGAACAGTGAAATTTTCGTTCGCGATAAACTCATTACGAGTATTATTTTTCGGTACTAAAATAAATAAAATATTATCTATAGTTTTAAAATGTGGCTGAAAAATAGATTGTATGGGAATTGTCACATCTGTTTCACCTTAATTATTCAGATCAATATGAAATGTGTTTTTACCATGTCCCATTTCTACATTCAATGAAACAACGTCTGATTTCGTAATTAATTTTAGGTTTATAAGATAAATTTGGTGGTTTCTTCAAAAGCAAACATTTTTTGGAAAAATCATACGTAAATTTCGACCAAAATTGAGAAAAATTACTTTTAACATTTCAGAAACCGTTCAAAAATTCGTTAGTTTCATTTTTGATTTATTTTTAAAAATTAAAAACAATTATAATTATTCAGTACATAATTGAACTGCCCCAGCAACAATCTTTTATTATTAAGTGATAAATTGAAAATCTCGAAAAAAAATCACATTGTAACCCTCCATTAGCACCTATTTTGAACAATGAGGAGTAAATTTAATGGTAGTCAGTCTCAGAATTTCTGCACTGTAAAAAAATCACAACGTCTTAGCAGTCTGGTATTAATTGGTGTAAACCTAAAAAAAAGGTAAAAGTAACTGAATGGAAAGCCCAAAAAATGAACATATACAATCTTTGAAGTAGGAATTTATATTAATAAAAAAAACTGACAATCGGGCTGATAATTCAATTTGGGAGGCGGGAATGGGTACCACCGCCCAGGTAACCATTAATTGGATAACTGACATCACTGCTTTAGGTTACCTCAAGTGTTTCACTATGTTTGGTGACTTAGCACAGGTTCATGAGGTGAAGTTTGTTTAGGTCTTGGCAGCGGATGCGTTTGCCCACCTAAGGGTCGGATCCTATGGTTGAGGCAGGCTTTCCTCTCCAGCCGGACTCTCTCTCTCTCGACCCATCGCCTTGCACCACAGTGAGAGTGATGGATTCACGCATCCGTCACTCCTGGACACATTGACAACAGATTTCTACCCACCCCTCTTACCCTTTTCCTTCCTTTCCCTAAAAAGACCTTCCACACAGCATTCCCATAGATAAGATAGGCACTGAGGGATTGATTATTTTTCCTCAGAGCCTGTGTGTGGAGCAATTATTAAAAAAATACATATAAAAATATTATTTGTAATGATTTATTGACATTTGCCCAAAAAGATTGAGTACTAGGTGAGAAGCGTATGTCGTTAGGTATATACTATCTCTGAAATCTCTTCTCCAATCATAAATCATAGCTTTGCTCCAGTTTCTTCGGCAGCGAGATCTGGAGAATCACTGCCTCACCAGAGTTCGGTTGCTCTTCCGAGTTTAGTGTCCCATAATTCTGCAAATGTTTACCCTACCCCCTCTTCGTATCCGTGTTCCTACCCTTGAGAAGAGGCGGGGAGAGAGAAGGGGTGGAGGGGAGTAGTGAAGCCTTTTCCCACTTTACGTGTTTACTTCCTAAACACGATCGATTCCCAATACGCTTGAGAAGGGGTTGAAAACCCGTGGTCTGACATCACTTTTTACATCATTGTATTTAGATAATATTGGAAACATCGACAAACAAAACAAAAATGAAGAGTTAGGTGTTATATTTGTTGCTTAGAAGAAATGTAAGAGTTTCATTTATTTATAAATCACACAAGAAAAGGATTAACGCCTCTATGATGGTGTAATGAGATAAAGAATTATTTTTTTTGGTTATTTGTTTTTGGGGTGTTATGCCGTGTTGCGCTAACTCCTTCTTTAGCCTTTAAATCATATGTATTAAATAAGTTTATTATAACGGGATGAGCCTGATGGCTAGAAATGAAGGACTAGGGAGAAAAAGCGGCAAAGAGCATTTAAGAATCAGTCTACAATCACCTAAAGTGATCAAATCACAGTGGGATATAACGATAGTGATGATTCTGTAGTACCTTAGTTTTTTTTTATAATTTCGTTCACATACAGTCATCATTCAAAGTGGGATGTGGTTCCTTGATAATGATGGTTATGATTCGTTTGTATTTTCGTTTTTTTAATGCTTTGGCGGAACAGTAAAAAGATAAGTGCAATTTGTAAAATAAAATTTTAAAAATCCTGGCGGTTTCTATTTCTCATAGAAAATTTTGATCACGATGATAAATAATGATTTAACTAAATTATTGCCTTTTTACCTGAATAAAACGCGAAGAAAGGTCATATTTTCAGCCCCATTTTTACTTTAGAGGGAAACCTTTAAATAAGGCAGAAAAAAAATCCAAATGGTTTCTTTCAAAATATATTTTTTAATACCTATTCAAATAGATTTTATTTATCTACCAGGATAAAATAATCCAATCCCCACTTTTCTCAATTCATTTTGCACTCACTCGTCACACTGGCTTTGAAATTTCTAATATTTCTTATTTTTGTTCCAAATTTGAATGGTTGCAGCCCCTCTCTCCCCCCCCCGCTATGATATTCCCCCCTTCTTTATCCCCACCCCCTCCGGCTGCGGTATTATCCCGTCCCGGATGACTTACGACCGGGAAACACCCGGTGAAAAACTTGGCCCGATTTTCTAAAGAGGCCAACATAAATTTCATTATTTCAAACGAATTAAATTCGCAAGTTCCCCGCAAAATTTTATATCAATATTCAATGAACATAAGACCTTAAGCGGCTTGAAAATAATTTTCCCGATTTTCCCCGTTTAAATTGCCTATAAAATTATTGTATCTTTTCGATGCCTGAAGCAAATGAATTGATAATCAATCTTAAAAACGCCCATTGTGTTTAAACTTTCTCAATAATAAAGACCTTTTCCTAGGGCTTTATTTAACAACGATTTTTTATTGCCCATAATACTTCATTGCCACTCATTTCTAAACATATGTTGCGCGTTCGATTGTTTTTCATCATGAGCTGTCACTTTAACAGTCCATTGGCTCTTAGCCTCTTTGAGCAGAGTAACGGCACTGAGGAATAACGGTCATTCTGTCAAGCTTGAAAGCAGATTCAAATTTGATCAAATACTGAAAAAGGCCAAGGTTTGTTAACAACATCAAAATCATCGATTGAATTTGAAATAGATATAAACAGCCCTACATAAGAATGATACCAATGAATTATTAATTTCATTGAAGACAAGAAAAACAATTTGATTTGGAGTAAGTTAAATCTACAACAAACTTTTATACATACGTAGAGAAAATATTCTGATAAAATAATATTGTTAATTTATTGAAAATCTCTACAAATTATTTGTATTCATGTTATAAACGGGATTGTAGGCCAATAACGAATAAATTGATAGGTATCCTAAAAATCTTTATAAATCTTAAAAATAATAAAACTAAATCTTAAAAAATACCACGATTATTTTATCACGATTTCTGAACACGTGTTCATAAAAGTCAACACATTCTTGCATTTTGTCCTGATATATTATTAAGACAAACGCAGGTGGATGAACACGTGTTTCAATATTATTACGAATTTACCCATACTTTATCAGAAAGCGGCTTGCATTCCAATTTTTAACATGACGACTAATAATTTTTACTAGAACAAGATTTTCAATAAATCAGAACTAATCATTTTTCTCCATGTACAAAGGTGCTTTGGTAATAAGGGTTAACCTGGACCTTTAAAACTATTGATAAATACTTTTCAAAATAGCAGACTGTGGAGGGATGAAAATTTGATAAGCTTACCTGTTGGGTCAAGCCTGCAAAAGGATAGAGGATGTTGGGAGCCAAGGGTTGAGGGAAGCTTCAAAGAAGGTTTAATCGTACAAACTCCGGGGCTAAAGTGTGACCCGAGTACGCTAAAATAGGTAGTTCAGATAGATCACTTCAATCTCTTTATATCGTGGAGATATTAGAAGCTCTGTTTTTTTATTTAGTCAAGGGCGTATTATCAAAAAAAAAAATCTGAAAGATTTAGAAATCTGTGACGTGAAGATCCGTCTATTAACTACCCGACTTTATCTAAGATACCAAAACTATTTTTCTATCTGATAAACAATGCAGTCTTCCTCATAATCGATAAAAAGGGAGAATCGAATCCAAAGAATGGGTTAGTAGAAAGTGTCACTCATAATCACACGCGTTCGTATTAGAACTGAGTAAAACAACGTGAAACAGTTTTTTTGGAAGCGTTTAAGTTCAAAAATGGTTACAAAAGATTTGTGGTTTTTGGGATAGCCGTTTTAAAAAGTGTAACTAGGCCTGCAATAATTTTTATAGATCGAAATTATTCCAATAGAGCACAATATGTCTACCACATTGCAAAAAAACGCTTACTCGTGAAACGCTTTCACCGTAAATGTTTATCCATCCGTACGCAATACTCACACATAAACCGCATCGTAAACTGTTTAGAGAAACTGTTTAACCTGCCTGCGATTGGCCGCCCGTAAACCGATGCAAAGAAACGTTTTCTCGCTAAACGGTTACCATCCCGTCCGTGATTGGCTGCCTGTAAACCGATGTAAGGAAACACTTGTTCGAAAGCTTTCTCGTCAAACGCTTTGATGTTAACACTTTCGCCGCAACCGTTCACCGATAAATTAAAGAATTATAATTTAATAAAAGTTTCTTACAGTAATCCAAAAGCCATTACAAAAATATACTAAAGCAAACACTAGTCGAGTGCAATCAATCTCTGAAATACAACATAATTCAACTTATTTTTGGAACGCAATGAACCCTTACCGTAGTGAATTATAACTCGTAAACCAAAAAGTTCTTATTTTTACAACTTGTCTTCTCGCTGGTAATTCAAAACAGAATTTTTAAAATAAATCTGGTAGATTTGTTTTTTGACTCATTATAAGTCTCAAGTAAGATAATAATAATATTTACTTCCATTCTATGGTCCACAGACTTGTCACTATTCCGCTATCTAAAGTTAACTTTCACATTGAACTCTCTATAATTAAATCTATCGCCATAAATTACGGAAATACCCATACCTTAATTGATAAAATCCTTGCAAAAAAAAAACAACGACTCATACTATCTAATAAATTCCTGTACAATAGTATCCCCAACATCGCAGTAAATAAAAACCACGGTTGGCGTAGAATTTTATACATTAATAATTATCTCTCATCTTCATGTATTTTAAAATTTCCAACAGAAATTAAAGCCGCTTTATATACAATTTTTAATTTGAGATAAACTTTTAATTAACTCAAATGATAGAGAAAATAATTTAAGCCATTCTGGCATCTATAAACTTAAATGTAATGATTGTGAAGCATTTTACATTGGTAAAACTGCAAGAAATGTTCAAACGCGGGTAGTTGAGTACTTGAGATGCTTAAACAACATAGTTTTTTAGGAATTTGCAACACATTTAAATTTTTTTATTTGACAAAGATCATTTATTTGATAAGCCTTCAGGTATAGATGTATTACATAGAAACGGGATAGGTCTACGCCTCAACAATTTAGAAGCACTTGTAATAAAAAATCCCTAAAAGTCAATAATATTAATTTATTAAATAAACAATTAGATTTAACAAACAGCCCCATTTTAAATATATTTTCCTTACCTACACCTATGTTTACCCCCTCTCTCTTACAGTCTACAATCCCCACCAAAGTTGATGTTCTCTCTCCCTCTTCCAGCTTAACTTTAAGCACCCATACACCTATGTAATTAATTTAATATGTTTTTATTAACCCTGATGAAGATTCGGATTGAACTGAAACCGGTACGTTATAAATATAAACAATAAAATGGTATTCAAACAAAGTTATTTTATTTTAATTATTATAATTGTGTATACCCATAAAATGTTTGCTACAAGTGAAGATAAATATTAAAAATATAATAATAATAGTAAAATATCACGAATAGTCATTATCTCTCCAAAAAGAGTAAAAATAAAAAATTACCACAATGGAAACCAAAAAATTTTTAGTTAGCTCAGCGTCACCTTAAGAATAATGGATACACAAGAACAATAATTGCTTTTAAAATTATTATTTGTAAGTGTGTCATTCGGGAAGATTAATTTTTAATTACTTGAAGTCATAAATAATATTATTGTTTGAGGGGATATAATATGTCAGTGTTTTGTGAAGATATTTTCTTAACACAAGTGTCCTCGTTCCTCGTTCCTTATTATAATTTTGTTGTCATTCTTATTAGTAAGAACCTCAAGGGCACTGTGTTACGGATTAAGTTTTATCATCGCCTTGGCTCCCTGGCGCCTTGGAGGTTGGCGCCCGGAGTAAACTGCTGCAATTGCGCCCGTACAGAACCGGCACTGAATCTACTGTATCACATTTTAAAACACACTTATAGAAAACTCTTTGCAAATTTAACTTTGTTCATTTCTAAAACTTCCGGTCGGCAAAACGAGATTTTTACGCTTGCAAGTCAAACTTTATTTTAATAAGTCATTTTAATAAATGTGAATACCGCACAAAAGTCAATGGGAGTATTTAATCCCCATTTTTTTACATTAGCTCCACACAAGAGGCCCAGAGCGAAAAAAACCTTAGACCTTAAAACTTTTGGAATGCTGTTTGGGTGGGTATTTTTAGGGGGAGGAAGTAGAGGAAGTTCCGGGAAGGAAAAATGTATGAGAGGTGGGTTAAAATCTGGGGGTCAATGTGTTGAGTAGTCATCCCCAACTGTTTTCTCCACACAGGAGGCTCTGAGGAGAGGAGTCGGTAGAAATCTGAGGGTCAGTATTTTCAGGAGAGGCGGACGTATGAATTCATCTCTTCCACTGCGGTGTAAGGAGAAGGATGAAGTTGGATATTGATTGGACACGGTTAAATCCATTTATGCATAACATTTTTATTAAAAAAAAATTGTAGTGTATAACGTTCTTTTGTAGTGTATAACGTTTTTTTAAAACGGTTTCTAGTAACCATTTATTTTGAGAAACTAGAAAGCTTCCGGTTTTTTTAAAATAAACCGAAACGCCCACCTCTAACGAATTGCGTATATTATAAAACAGTATAAGTAGCTGTTCGATTTTTAAGCCACTGGACCTCCAGGAATAGAAACGTATTACGAAGATGACGAGCCTTGTTAACAGTATGGCGGATTTGACAAATATTGATCGGTCGCGCCATTGCGCGAATTTTTTTACATTTTATTCAAATAAAATTTAGAAAAGCAGTAATACCCATTTGCATAAGAGAAATATTGATTTACTAAAGGAAGTACGGAACGCGTAATCGAATTGTCCGGATTTCGAAGCAATTCAAAACAAACCGGGTCAATGAAATTACAAGTGTCATCTGAAGAAATCGATACACGAAGATCGAAGACTTTGTTAACAATCTGGTTGATTTGACAAATATCAATCGGTCGCTCAGTGAGAATGTAAAAAGGAGTAATACCCATTTGCAGCACTATGAGAGGAATATTTGATCTAAATAACGATTTACCAAAGCAAATACTGAACGTATCTGGATTTCGGTTTTCGTTCGAAAGGTAAGTATCTGATCGTGAAAGGTAATGATCCTGTGAATTTTATTTTTTCATAAATACATGATTTTTTAATAGGAGGTGTTATTTTGAATAGCCCGCTATTTTGGTAGATGTTACTTTTGAAGCTGTCATTTTTTAATATTTGACAAGTAAAAACTACGCTATTAATAAAAATGGAACAATACACGCTTCAACAACACATTGAAATTATTAAAATTCACTTGAGTGAATCAAATGTAAATCATCTTGAGTGATGAGGCCCATTTCCACCTCGGTGGCTTCGTCAAAAAGCAAAATTTTCGCATCTGGAGCTCGGAAAACCCAAAGGTTATTGTTGAAAAGCCTCTCAATCCTCAACGTGTGACTGTTTGGTGCGGTTTATGATCCGGCGGAGTCATTGGACCTTACTCTTTCGAAAATGAGGCTGGAGCAACAGTTACGGTGAACGGATTGCGCTATCGAGAGATAAATAATGTTTTTTTATGGCCGGAATTGGATGGTATTGATCTGGACATCGTTTACTTTCAACAAGACGGCGATACGTGCCACACAAGCAACGAAACCATTGATCTTTTACGGTTGAATATCAAAATAGCACCTCTTATTAGAAAACCCTGTAGTTTCAACTTCATAAATCCCACAGTAAACAATATCCCGTATTTTTTCTCGGGGTCGCTCTAATTTATGCATAATAATAACGGATTTTCTCATTCGTGTCTACACCACCATATTGCAACAAACTGGGATTACTTTTCTAATTTATTCACTAGTTACAATATTTGAATTTGCCCTTGTCCGTAATGAGAGCAGTTAAAATGTTTGTTAAATAAATGAGTACTTGCTTGGCTTTTTATTTACTCGGCTACAAAACGGTCAATCCACTTTCATTCAATTCGATGTGTCACTGCCATAGATACATCTGTAGGTATCAGAAATGAAATGATACTTCCTATGACAATCTTTCATTAACGACTACTAAATTCGTCCATAAATTGAATCTCCTGCCTTTGCCCTTCTGCCAATGTCATTATCTGCTTTCTCATCTCTCTAGAACATTCTTCTGAAAACACACAAACTTATTAACTTGCTTCATGCAAAATAATATTACAAGTTACTTAACGCTTACATTTTATTTAACACAATTGACGAGCTTCTGACGGCGGTTAAAACCCTACCATAATAAGGTTGTGTGCTGGCTGTTGCGGAAAACGGAAAGTCTTCTCAGAGATGTCAGAGCGTAGCCTACTTCCTACTTCCGGCTGCTTCCGCGCTTCGTTTTCGACAAATAGAACCAAATACGCTACGGCGATTATTGTCGTCGATGCCATAAATGACGCTCGGTTAAGTTTCTTGAATACATTTATCTTCATTTACATTTGCTGTGCATGTGTAATATTAGTGTTGTCCCTTTATGTCAATATTTTTACAATTTCAATCATGTGAAATGTGCCGCTGAGCCAGCGGCCACACCGGCTGCTGACTCGCCATCTTAAAAAATTACAACACGTCTATTGGCGAAGTGAGGTTTTTGGCCATTTGTTATTGTATACCTAAACAACAAACTTTTGATTTTGAGCCCTATTTATTAGGAACGCGTTTAACAAATATAAAAAAAAGGTGTGACCGAGGCAGATTAGTTATGTTTAATTAACTTGTACTGTATTAATCCAATATTTTTACTCTTCGTTCGTAAAAGCCCCTAAAAAGGTCGTTAATAAAGAAAGAAATAAATAAATATCTCGTTCCAATATATCACCTTCCTAACAAGACATTCGATAAGTTCAGTAATTCGCCACCACTTCGCCCGATTGAACAAAGTTTGTCGTAACATTACTCTACACTTTTATTGGTTCCATTATAAGCTTTCAAAAAGAAGAAGAAGATTACTGAAGATGATTTGAAAACGATATATGTAAAAAGAAATGATGGAAGTAGCGTGGTAATACTTAAAACGATTATAACATCTGAGTTAAGTAGCATTAAAATAAAAACTGAGATTTGTTTCATACCTAATGCGTGAAGTATAAAAAAAAAAAATTTTTTATACTTTTCACAGCTTATTTTTCTATCAGGGAATTTTATATAATTTACTTTTTTAACTCGGCCGTGGCATTTGCATACAGATTGTCTTTAAATAAACATATAGAAATCAACCCATTGAAATGCAAGCTTGTTTTTTTTATAATGACGATTATTGTATAATTCATATTTGTTAGCTTCTATAGCCTAGTGGTCAATGCTTTTGATTTTTTTTTGTAGCCTTGTCTAAATTCTGTCACCATGCCAAAAGCTTAATTTTTATGGGCGCTACAAATTCAAATACAATATTCATTAATTTTTATTATTTTGCGCTACAATAACCAGTGACAGACCTTCAAGTGATCTCATCCGCTAAATTATTCCAGTAATAATTGCTAAATAGAATGATAGTTTCCGAGAAGATGATATTTTACTCAGAATTCCATTGTGCTTTTCTGGTTAATTTATTCCTAGGTATATGTAACCTGTTAACCCGAAGGTAAGGTCTGCGAACTTGGTATCTGTGTTTTATTTTGGATTCATTAAACATTCCATTATAGTGAGGTTTCTGATCCACTAGTTGATTGGTTTAAAATGTTATTTTTAGAAATATAAAGTTTATACTTCGAAAGTGGAAGCATTTTCTAATGGCTTTGAACACCGAGAGTTTCAACGGAATCCTTTCTGAATTCACACAAATTAGGTTGGTACGTACTGATTTGGAGGGAAATTTACCGAAAGGAGTT
Source organism: Hesperophylax consimilis (assembly GCF_061612785.1). Classification (NCBI taxonomy): domain Eukaryota; kingdom Metazoa; phylum Arthropoda; class Insecta; order Trichoptera; family Limnephilidae; genus Hesperophylax; species Hesperophylax consimilis. The sequence continues at coordinate 33,448,186 of NC_142842.1, forward strand.
CGAGACACCGATCTGTTCAGATTGGCGTTTGTTAAATTTATCGCTCTGAACTTCTTCTTAACGGCCGCCGAAAGTTTAAGAAACTTTGAAGTGCAATTTTAAGAAAATGGTGTTATTCGCCGATTTGAAAAAAGAAATTTTAATCACCCGTTGTTTCTATCTTGAAAGTTATTCGAGTTAAATTTTAGCATTTACGGCATTAGGTGTATTTCAGATGGCCTATTTTGTGTAGTCGTTCCCAACATTTTAAAGTGATCTCCTAACAATTGACTTTTTTGTTCTGCCGACTCCCCTACAATATCTGTGAATCACTTTAAATCAAACTAGCTTACTCTGTATGTTTCGTTATGACGTTAGTCATTTTTCTGACTTAATCAGTTTTGTTCTGCTCCCACTAACCATAGAGCAGGAATTCGAACTCCACGCTTGATTTTGTACATGAAACGGCACGCACCTGGGAAGAAGTGTGGCAAATATTAATTCAACCGTCATCGAATAAAGACCGGAGAGAAAATCTCATTATTCGAAGCACATACTAACCGATTGTGTGCATTAGTTCATGTGAAAAGGGGTGACTTGTGATTAATCGCACGTTCTTCACAAGTGCAAGCCCCACTGGACATCAAACCAAACTATCACCAAACTCTACATTACATCCCCAAGTAAAACGGATTACTGTGATATTTAAATGCTCTGTAGCTCGTGATAAAAACCGCATGAATTTGCTTCATTCAAACATTATTATTTCTGTTTTATTTTAAAGTTATTTTACTACATACAAGATAAGTTTCGAGTAGATAAGTAGTTTTAATACCCAATACGCTTAACATAAAGCTAAATTGGTTAAACAAATAAGCCGCCTTGTTTGTTCCCAATGTTTGTTTGTCAAAAATGGTTAGGAAAGTCTTCTGCAGAAGGAATATGTGACTCCAACCCGCCCCCTCTCCCCCTCTCCAGCCGTATCCTGTATAATATAATCGGCAAAGTTTAAGTTGCCTGAAATTTCATACGTTTCTCTTACAAACTCTTTCAAAGATCTGCTTTATATTTCCTTCAGTATAAAAACAACTTGGGAAAGAACTCGCGACAAACTTTCAGCGATGTGAAAAATGAATCGGAACAGAATTTTTCGCAATACATTTTTGTGACTGCAACGACTTCCAACTTTTTGGTGTTTTTGTCCAAACCTAGTAAGCGAAAATAATTGACAGGATTCTAAAAAAATCTTCAGTAATAAATGAGAATGAATTATTGCTCAATGCATTATTTTTACCGAAGCTTTTTTTACATAATTAGTTTCCCATTTTATAATCAGGAACCCCATCATAATATTTTTCTGATTCAAAATTCCAACTTAAAAATATTGATTATATTAAATACTTCCATTGTATTATAACATAAAAGACACAATACGCTAAAATAAAATTGGAATCTTAACGACGCGTGACATAAGTGAAGAAGACGTCTACAAAAATATTCGGCGCGCGGAACAGCGTATTGGACAGACTCATGGTCGAATTTGCCTTGGCGGTTCCAGAATAGTGATCTTTCCGAGGGGCTTATTTTAATTAATTCTGATAAGGGTATTAATAAAATCTTAGATTTTTCTAGATTAATTCCTAGGTGAGTTACTAATTCATCGACAAGAAATTTAAAATGTAGTGCTTACCGCTAATCGTATGGTTGAAAAACGTTTTATAAATTTATCAAACCGTTTTAAATGTAAAATATTTTAATGGTAAGGTACTGTTTTTAATAATCTTAAATATAAGAAACTCCTATCATATTTACGAATTCATTTTAATGTGAGCCTCTTTTATCGGCTGAAATGATTTATATATTATAACAGTATTTCTATAAACTAAATCTGCTTCAAACATTTGTATAAAGTTCTGACTTCTTAATGTTATAAAGAATGAAAAAATTCACTATTATAATTTCTAAAATAATTTATATTCATCACTTAAGTTACCCATTCCCATTTCATACGATTACTTAGTAAAACGTTTTATAATATGAAAAAATAACTCGGTTTTTGTAATTGATCATAATCTATTTTATCAATGTACTAGAGAAGTAAGTATCTTCTTGTAAATTCCTACCTTGGCTTTGTGCTTATGTGTATATCCCTGTTTTTTCGTGTTGAGTTTTTTATTGTTTGTTCTACTTAACCTCCCTTTTCCTATTTTTCTACTGTTTTGTATTTAAAACTTATAAGTTTGATATAAAAATACCAATGTTAAATTGTACCTATTAACTCCCACCCATGTATTGTAAGTTCTTCCCGTCTTTCAATGAGTTTTGTAACTCATCGTGATTGCTCTAGCAATAAAGAAAAATAAATAAAAACTTCTTACATTAAATTCATTTATTTTGTAAAAACTTTAGGAAAAAAACAAAGAACTTTAACAAAAAATATGTAATAATACAAATTAAATCCGTTTATCTGATTCAGTAAATACTCTAGAACAGTGTATTCTGGAATCGTGTAATTTGCACAAATGAGTCTCTTCGGCGAGATTTAATCGAATCGAAGGGGTGTGTTAGTTAAAATTAGCAAATTTTGTGTTGTTTTTATAACATTTATAAAATTCAGGGGCTTAGTGCTGGAAATGTCTATGTCAAATTTGTGAATCGCTCAGGAATGAATATTGATTATCTAATCCTTGGCGTAAAAAATGCTGAAACAATATTTGGTCTTCTAAATTAGATTGGCCACAATTTCGTTAAGGTAAGCATCATGGCATGGTCAATTTCAGCGTATCGCTCGCCATACAATACCAATGAGAATGTGTGGTGAACGATTTGCTGAAATAGGCCAAGTCACGAAAATATAGCGCGCTTACAACGTTGTATGTCACAGGCTTAAATTAGAGCACCTAACGCAGGCATATTTAGATTCATGAATATGAAGGTAAAAGTTAATCCAACTTTCTATAAAGTATAAATAAAAAATGTGTTTTTTTTGTTTCAAGTAAGTGACGTTGTTGTGGTACTTAAATCAAAAACCAAAATCTGACATAGGCACTTCTAGCATCATCCCCTTGAATTCAGTTTCAGTTTCAGTTTTAGTTTCAGTTTTAGTTTCAGTTTCAGTTTTAGTTTCAGTTTCAGTTTCAGTGCCGTCAACCTCGGCGATAATTTAATTTTGATTTTGTTTTATTACAACGTTTTCTCTAACCGCCTCACTAGACAAAGTCTGTTCTGACGAGGTGAGGCTGAATTATACTAATTAACTAACCATCACGCCGTTTATCCGCAGGGGTAGGCAGAGAGGACAGACCGCCAAACAAATCGGTCTTGGCACACATTTCTTGCATCATTCACATTCATACATTGTATCATGCATAGACTTATTTTATTCTAACTCTTTACCTGGACCGAATCAAGTATTTGGTTGACTTGATCGTGCCATATTTTTCTCATTTATTTATTCATTCAGCCGCTCTACACGCCCAAAGAATCTAAGCTACTATTTTTACATCAGACTGGCATTTTTTTGCAAATCTCTGCATTTCTCACGCAATCATACCACACATTTGTCTCAGGGATTACTTTATTAGGCTATTAAAAAATCATACAAATTTTTTTTATGTTTTATTTGTTGTTCAAATAAACAATATTTAATGCTCGTAAACTGGCAAGTTATCAACTAAAATAGTTATAAAATTGTTGCCTACGCTGATATTTCTATTAATATTTTGGTTATAAGTTATGCTTTTAACAAATAGTTAACTCGCCTTAACTCATGAATAATACAAAGATTGGAGGTCAAATAATTAATTCCTATCGTGCCACATCCTCTGATAGTTTTTGTCAACCCTTTATTCGATTAAATCTCACCGATGAGACTCATTTCTGCAAATTCAAAAACCTTGTCCTTCGATATGAAACAGGCTAGACTAGGCTAGATAAACAGGCACCGAAACACGTTGTTGGGCTCACTTGATTTTAATGTTTTTAAATTGTTCAATATTTTAAAAGCATAAGTAAATATCAAAAATTAAATAAAATATATTTCAATTCTAAGCATTCGCCATGGACAGTCGTAGAAATATTATATACCTGTGGGAAGCGAAAAAATTAATGACCTTACTTTACTTTACCAGAGTAGGTACATTCTATTGGTGTCTCGTCTACCAATAGCTGAGACATGATGATTGGAGGTATGTCTCCTGCACCGCGAGGAGCCGAGCTAGCTAAAACCAATTCATTGCCGAAATTACGAGAGCCTGCGAAATGTTTCCGTGTTTGTTCTCCACCGTCTCGTTAAAACATAAAAAAATATTTAGAATATTATTAGATTGAAAATATTTCTGTAAGAAACTTTTAGATGTTTTTGATATAATATTACTATCATCTATATACCTATTTAGATTCATGAATATAAAGGTAAAAGTTAATCTAACTCTCCACAGAGTATGAAAAGGAAACATTGCGTTTTATTACTTCATTTAAAGATTCAACTTAATTTAAGATTTGACGAAGAAAATATGTTACTACAAATGGCGAGGTGGCGCATTTAGAGGCGTTTTTGTAAAATGTCGTCTCAACTTTGAAAATGCTCTCGGAAGGCGAAACAACTGAATTTTTAAAGAATTTTTAAGGACCTTTATTGACTGAAAATTATTACATTTTTTTTTAGACAATGTGTAGATAGTCCCACGAAGCTGCCACATGGCTGCTTGTCTGCAGGTTCTATCTCAATATACAATTATAATACAATATTTATATCTTAAATTCAATATCTCCCGTTATATAAAATAAATAACAGACTCTTACATACAATCATAGAACTTACTAAAGCGTCCCAAGTACACGAACACTTTGAATGACAATACGATAACGTACATTCAAAACTGTAATGTGTTGTGATAATTACACCGAAAAAGTTATTTACCAGTAAAAGTTTTTTAAAAATGTAATTATAATGCATATTATGTATCTAAATAAACAAAAATGTAAATGTTCGTTTGATCAAAATCTTAAGTCTCGGAAAGTTCTTCACTAATTGCTTTGAAATTTTGACAGATAATTTGACAGAAATTTCGAATACGCTTGTGTTTTTATATACATATATTATATAGATATCACTTGTGAAAGGTAAAAACATGTTTTTTTCATAAACATCCCCATCTGGTGGACAAACATGTTTTTTTAAATAGCGCCATCTGTTATAGTTTCACTATCTGCACAGACTCGAGTCTTCACAATGCATTGCGGGGCACAGCTTGTTAAATATTAAAAAAAAAGAATAATTTCAAAAATCGTCTCAATATGTCACATTTGTTTTTAAATAAATAATTTACCCTACACTTTGCATATTACATTAATTTTGTACAAAAATAAGATGATTTCTTGCGCCTTCTAAGAAAATTAACATAAAATATATAATAATTATCGCAAATTATAAACAATCACGGCATGAACAAAGTGAGCGGAAACGAGAATCATTCTATATCAGTTTTTTTTATGTTGTGAGGCTGAAGGTAGTGGGGAGGAAAATGTGATGGGAAAGAAGCAGGCGGGGAAGTACCTGGCTATTTAGATTAGGTCACTAAACAGGATAAAGCCATTTCAAGGATACTGAAAGTATTTTCCACTCTGAAACATGCAGCAAATACCTTTGCATTATCTAACATTGCCAAATTTTTATTATTAATTGTTTTTATCAATTAATAAACGTAGTTGAGGAGTATGTTACCAAGAGCCATTTATTTCAGAAAATTTTAATTAATCGAATTTCAAAATTAACTTTAAGTTTTTTGAAAGTTCAATTCAGGTTCTGTTATTATTTAATTATGGGCCTTCTTCAAGATCGATTTTCACTTCTTCCTCTCCTCGAAAATTCCCTCCACACAACATCCTAAAATATTATATAATTTCTGAGGGGTATTATTTTCTTCAGTGCTCCTTGCGTGGAGCTAATGCAAAAAGGTGTTTCCCAAAACTATTTACAGAACTTGAAATTTAATAAATTGTTCAAATTCTGTAAAATAACTGCCTCTAACATTGAGTTAAGACATTGTTCAAAATAAGAACGAAAAGCAAGAACAATTTGTAAGCGAAAAATAAAACAATATTGTGCCCAACAATGTAAAATCTACGAAGAGTTCTCTAGTATATTGCGTTTCACTACCCTTGCGATTTCCCCCGTTTATTAATGAAACCTCATACGCAGATCTCCACCATGAAATGTTTTTGCGAGGAGATAAGGGTAGCAGACGAAGAGTAAATTAAACATGGGATCTCTCCAGGAGTGAAATATTAATCAGCTTCTAAAATATATTAGTCCTTATAACCCAAAGGAGATTATGTATTTATTTTTAAGAAGTATTGTAAGTGTATAAAATCGGTAATGCTATCATAAATTTGGATACCACATACAAACATATGAAAACATTCGGATTTTTGCCGAGAAACATTACAAACCCCTTACTTTCATATTTTATTTGTCTCATTATTTCGTAGGCAATTAGAGTATAATTCTGTTATATGGTCGCCTCACCAATAAAAAGAAATGTTGAAAAAGTTCAGTGAAAGTTTTTTGCAATTTATTAATTTTATGTTGAATATCCCCTCAGAATAAATTAACTAATTATTTATTTATTAATTTTCTAGAAATCGACAGTTTACATTTAATCAGTTTGTACAAAAGTATTGTATAGCCAAAATAAAACCAATTATGGATTTCCTCCCTGTGACTACCTCTACTGAGACAGCATAATATGGAATAAGTAAATTAAATTTGTAAGAAAAGAATTTGAATAAAAAAAGTATATAAAGATTATATAAAACGAAAAATTTGCATAATAATACATTTAAGCCATGGAGAGAGGTTGTAGATATAAATCAAATCATAATAGAGATATAAACAATAGAGACATAAACATTATTCACAAACCATCAGAGCAATATTCTTTTATGGATCTCTTGTATTTGGTAAGTTCGCAACTGAAAATATCAACCTTGGAGAATACGCTATTGTAATTATTACCTAGTTTGCTCAGGCGATAATTCTGCTTAGAGTTCGCTTTGCATTGATCAACCTTGAACAGGAGCGTCAGCACACACGAGCGTGTTGAACGCGCAGGCACATTGAATGGAATCTTGTTTAGCAACTCTGGGCATTTTATGCTTCGTTTTCAAAATTTGTTAATTCAGAGCTCGGCTGTTGTGAATTTCTTAGTCTGGTCAATTTAAGAGTACCTAATCGACACACTAGGCATAAGGACCTATTTCAATGTCACCATTCACATACCAATTATGCAGCAAACTGGCCAATATCTCGCCTACACAGTTTAGCAAATGAATCTACCAATTATATGGACATTTTTATCTTTACAAATTCGATGTTTAAAACATACTTAAACATATTGTTTCTGATAATTTCACTTCATGATTATTTTACTTTTATTTCATCCAATTATAAACCACTAAAATGTAAGAAATTGTTTTGCAATCATTGTTTATAACTCCTGTATACAAAATTGTAAACATATGAACCCAACTTATAAGCTCCATGGACATATAAAAAAGTAAATAAATAAAACTAGTCATAAAAAAGTGAATGTAATGATTCTCTTAGGCGTTAGGTGTATCGGTGTTATACGAATCTTTCCCCATGGCGGTATACTAAGAAATCGAGATACTTTCCATATTCCTTGCCAAAGAACCTATTTAATATATTAAAACACAAATAAATTGTTTACATCATTTTAATAAATATAACCTCTACATGTTTCATGAACAATGTTCACCTCATCAGGAGCAAGTATATAGGTACTTGTATATCACAAAGTGATAAACTTTCAGAAGAAATTTTCTTCGAAAAATTAACCTTTTTAACCTTCTCCCAACCTCCTATGTAAATGGCTCGACTATATATACGTTGTCGTGGCAAGATTAAGATTCTAGGTTCTTAAATCTCTTGTTTTACCTCGATTCAAACTTTATGCCTTCTGTTTTTTTTAGTTGTTTTTGTTTTACTTACTTAGCCCCCTACTTATAAACGTGTTTTAACCCTACATTAATGGTTCTTTATCAGTTTTGTATAATTTAAAACGCGTTTATTAATAATCAGTTAGGCTGTTTTATATTATTGAACACCGTTAACCGTTGGTATTTATTCTTAATAATTTTTCAAAATTTTTAACAATCTGTTTTGTATATAAAGTAAAATAAAATAGATAATACTAATTAAATAAAATAACCACAGAATACGAAGAGAAACCAAGGTCACGTCAATAGTCTGAATAGCTCGAAAGTGCGTGCTAGACGATGTATGAAATCCAATTAAACCATATTAAGTAAGTTCCACGCAGAGTTAGTTAGCCTGTTAGTAGTCAGAAACTAGTGGTCAATAGAGTCAGGTTTCCACACAGCGTCGCGGGTTCAATGTTCTAGATAAGTTCTCCACCATTGAAAACGTCACATTTTCCGTGTATTATGATGGCAGCAATTAAAAAAATAAAGTCAGGCTATTCATAACCTAAAAATTTTTGACTTAGTTCTACGATACAAAGGAAAAATAATTTGATTGCGTTCAATCATCCATGTCTACCATAGCATGAGAGTTCCTTTATTATCTAATGAATCACAAATCGAAATGTTTTCATTTACTTACGATTATTTGAGATTCCATTAAGGAGAGAAAAACGATACGCTAAAAGGTATTAAGCCCACCTGTCTCCAGTTTCACGAGATAATGTGTCTAATCCACATCCCTCCGCCCCTATAAATACCTACCCCTGAATCCAGGTCTGGGTTAGTGTGACTGACAGACCCTTATTCATCCCTTGTTAATCTCCCGGTGCAATGATTACAGGAGGGGTGAAATATCTCTAACGTATTCGTCAGTTTCCTTTGATGCTGCAATTAGTGATTTAAGCGCTGAGTTCTAACATGAATTTCTAAAAAAAATCAATTTTTTCTTGGAATAAAAAGCACATCCAAAGAATTCATTAAATTTTATAAAAAAAATGAAGTGAAATTGTTAATATTCCACAATGTTCAACTTTGCAAGATTAATTACCAAATTTAGAATATGTAGGTACCATATATTTCCAGATACTGTGAGGTTCTCGGAAAGAAAAAAAAATGTTTGGTTTAGATTATGTGGGTACAATAAATAATAGTTTACCAATTTTTTTAAAATTTTTTAATTATAAAGAAAGGGTATATATTAACATTCTATAATGTTACATTTTTATTTACTAATTTAATTACCCAGTTAATAGAGAAATATTCTCAGGTATAACTGAGGTGCTAGTATATTTACTTATACAAAGTAGTAAGCAAATCTTAGTATTATCCAAAATATTACAAATATTCTACAATAAATTAATCAATAAAATTAAATATAAGATAGCAAGAAGAAAACAAAAGTTATAGCAAAAATAACATATCTGAAAATCATCAATAAAATATCGATCAGGTTTCGGATAAAAATGGAATATTTGTGTTTTTTTTGTATTTTCAATAGCTCTTCTCACTTTTTATTGAGTTCGGTAAATCACTAGCTTCGGGCCTCATCATTACTCATTATTTATTGCATCCGGTAAATCATTTCAATAGCTTTGGGCCTCATCATTACTCATTATTTATTGCATTCAGTAAATCGTTAAATAGATTTGGGCCTCATCATTGCTCATTATTTATTGCATCCAGTAAATCGTTAAAAAGATTTGGTCCTCATCATTGCTCATTATTTATTGCATTCAGTAAATCGTTAAATAGATTTGGTCCTCATCATTACTCATTATTTATTGCATCCAGTAAATCGTTAAAAAGATTTGGGCCTCATTATAACTCATTATTAATTACATTCTGTAAATCGTTAAGTACTGTTTTAATTAAAATTTATAAAGTTGTATGAGAATAACAATTATAAACCTTTTCTGGATCCATTAAATAAACTTTCGGAAAAGTCTCTCTCGGTCATAAATAAAACATGCGCTGTTTCCACATTGGGTGGAAAATAAGTTAATTTTTATTAAACGCGCTGAAAAAACGCGTTTCCGGCAGCTAAATGAAATTTATTTTTCTTCCAGAATTCAAATTGCCCTTACGGAGACCTTTGCACCGGTTAACAGGGGAGGGGGAGGGGGGTTTCTTTAGGGTTGTTGGTTTGGGGGAGGAAGGGTGAGGGAGGTTTTATAATATCTTGCCCAGAAAAGATTTACCGCCCTCCGCCGACAGAGGAACCGCCGCAGGGTTTATAGATTAACGTTTTAAAGTGCAGATAAACGATTATCAACCTTTACTATAGTATCTGCGAACGACCCCTAATGAAAAATAACACAGGTATTATTAAGCGTAAAACATAATGTTATTGAGGCGCCTACATAAAACTCGAAAGTTAGCCACTATATTAACCTTTTTTATGTTTTTGTCCCCCATTGAAGAAAAGAAATACGGTGATTGCTTTTACCAAAACAATTTTTAGGTTTCATTATCGTATGGTGGGCTTTCTCTTATAACTATTTGCTCTGAAAATTGTTATTTTCAAGGAGGAAATGCTTCTAACGTAAGGTTTATTGCATTTGTTTATGAAAGACAACAAACTGTTATTTCTTTACATAATTGTGTCGTTAATTTATTATTGCTAAAGAACGCCGCATCTTCTAAAAAAAACAATTGTTAGGAATAATAAGATAAGGACAGGAAAAAATGCATTTATTGTCATTCTTATACTAAAAACATTGATTCCACTATTTAGGAAGACATTTTGATTAAATAACCTTATTTTATACAAATATTATGAAAGTGCTGAAAAAAGAGTAGCTAAATGGGTTATTAAGAAAACTAGATTATTATGCTACCCTATAACTAACTATAATGAAAATAAGATTTTTTTAATTTAAAGCATAAATCAGTGAACGATCAATGCGTTAACTAAATAAAATGATAACGTGAGGAGCTGACAGTAGAACTTTTTTTTCGGTAAAGCAAACGCGTGTTTTGTAGCACAAGCCTAGGCAGTAAGAGATAAATATAATACTTTTGAATGGGTAAATTTTTCATTCATAATTTTACTACTACCATACTTAGTATTCTGTAAATAACACATTCCATAAATTCCTTCCTATTCACAATGCAAAAAAAGCTTCGTTTAATGTGTTCAGCCGCGGGCTTACGTAGGCAGTTGAAGTCGTAGATTGTAGGCTGTAAGGCGATGTTGTACGGCTTTTGAACTTTTTTATGGCAAATATCATTTTATGTAAGCTGACTCCAGTGGATCATATTGTGTGAGAATTCTTACCTTATTTAATGTTGTTATTATTCTCTTTATAAGGCGCGGTAAAAAAGGTTTTTTGCTATAATTTACACCCGGACTACGAGAGCTGCACACATGGGGCTTATTCGTGATCTTTTATTTTATTTAGAAGGATTAATTATTTAAGAAAATATTTTCACGGTAACATTAAACTTAATGCGATATTAAATATAATGTTACAAAACTACTCGTGTTAGAAATATTATTACCTATACTATACTAAACGCTGACCAGATAAAAATTAAATTGTCCAAAGAAGCGAAGTTAACAGTCCACAATAGAGTGCTGGCACCTACCCTGATGTATGGAAGTGAGGCATGAAACTGGCAAAGAAAGGATGAAAGTAGATTGAATGCTGTTGAAATGAGATCCCAGAGACTTATTTGTGGTAAAACCATGTATGATCGTGTGAGGAATGTGAGGATCCATAAAGAGTGCAAGGCTGATGTAAGCGTAATGAGTAAGATCAAGAAAGGGACGCTTAGATAGTTTGGGCATGTAGAGCGAATGAGCAAAGAAAGGAGTGTAAGGAGGGTAAGTGAATCAAATACTTAAGTCGGGCCATGTCAAGAGTCAAAATAATAGAAGAGTATGTATGAGACGATGTATGAATGTAAATGAGGCAAAGAGTGTGTGCCAAGACCGAGTTGTTTGGCGGTCCGTCCTCTCTGCCTAAACCTGCGGGGAAATGGTGTGATGGTTAGTTAGTTAGTTAGTTAGTGATTTATACCCATCTGAAATAAAAGTAATATCTTATTTATGAAAGGTCTTTTAAGACTTTTTCTCCATCTCTCTTGTGGCACTAAATTGCTGGTTCCATTCTAAATTTTATTGAGAAATTAAAAATAATTTGAAATGGAAATATATAGGAAATAAAGAATAATGTGTGTAAAACAATGGCATTGGAGTGAAAACATGATTAGACACAAACATACTCACACTGAACATATCCACAACGTACAGTATAAATAGCAACAGACAGCCAAAAAAGAATACAAACACCTTAAAAATACACATCAAGATCTGCGATTGCCCTTCTCTAAAAAAAAAACAAACAAAATAATAAAAATCATAATTGTCCAAATATGGACACTTCATATCAAAGAAATCACAAATAAACTTTTCAAAAAAATACACATTTTCATAAATATACGTAACATATAAACACAAAAAAAGTGAAAACAATATAATTTTAGCATTGTAAATCTAATAAACTTAGCTATCGGTCATATGGAAATCGTACAGAAAACCATCTTAAACATAATCCTTAAAAAACATTGAATGACTGACAGAGACCAAATATTCAACATGTTTGATGTCCTAAACATTCGCCAATATACCTACAGACCACCACTAAATTACATTGTGGCCATTCAAACAAATTTAAACAAAAACACACTATCGTTAATAAACCATTTAAAAGAACGTACAAAAAACATTCAAAAATCCGACTGTAAACACAAGCTTTGGACAAAGACACCACAGATACCAGGCAATAAAAGCATTCAACAATCTTTCACACGATACAAGTGAAGAAAACGAAAACATATAAGACACAAATTTAAAAGATGGATTTAAGAACAAAACAGGCAGTATTGCTAAAATTTTATAGTAAAAAAAAATAAAACATAATATAGAAGTAAGTCACAATAACGTCCATTAAGTTTATTTAAAAGGTGGTCCCGACCGGAGACGTGGTATTCACCTAGTATTCATAGAACATCATAGACAGCCATGCCAGCATATGCCAAGCGTATCAACCTATGAATTCTCAAATAATTAGGCATACGTCAAAACAGGCTGTCAACTGCAGGGGAGTGATATGGCTTTTCAGAAACAAGCAGGCAAAATTAAACGGTTGGCTAATCAATAAATTAATTTCTTCATGTTTGGTTTACAAAATCACCCATAGTGTGATTTGGCATAGTGGAAATAGGAAACCCCGGTGAAAAAAAGATTCGGATTCAAATGAATTTTTCATCTAATGAATTAAAATTCTTTGTGAATATTGTTCAGCAGTATGGTTAAAGTTGGCAAATACCGTTGTATTATTAATATAAGATTTGCAGCCTCTCGAGATGCGAATAAAGAAGACGTCTCAGATTAATCTATGAACCGCAGTAACCTGGCCGATTGTTTGTTCCGGGGGGGTTGTGACAAGTGGTCATAATTTATAGCCACCCCCACCCCCTTCCCCAAGCGTAGAATATAATAAAACCCTCAGCCTGCGATACGAAATGCAAAAGAGTGGTCATATTTTGTCTTATACACTTGCTCCTAAGCATAAACCCTGAGTTATAGTTTTAAAGTAACAAACATTCCCGGTTACAAACATAACATTCTTTGAAAACCTTACTATCATCATTGTAAGCGAAATATGTTATTCGCACAGTGGACTTAAATGCTAGAAGATTGAACTTGCATCACCTGTTTGGAAACCTGACTCATTTGTCCACCCAGCTACTAACAGTTACTGGCAGTGCCGTTGTGTTCAGTAGAATCGAATATTCTTAGTAGGTATTGCTAATCTTCCGTTATGACGATTGTCATTTTTGTGGCTAGGTCACATTGGTAGCTTCATTCGGCTCTACCAAACACAGAGCTAGGACACACAGTTGTGTCCGCGCTTTATTCACCCAGAACGCCGTGCAATAAACGCAGCTGGCGTTTAATGCCAAGTAATTTGGGGCAATAACTAATTCTGAAGTGATCAACGTTTTTTCAATGAGTAAATATAGATACCGCTGTGAAACGCATTCCAATACGGCATATTGGAAAGTTCCGAGTACCTTTGTACAGATTTTAAACGGCCGCGCCGGTAGATACCGCCGTTGAACATAATTATTTACAGCAAGGAATCGCCGATTGTGTGTGTAGAATGTTAGATCGCAGAGGTGTGTACTAATCTCGTGTACATTCAAATTCAAATCATACATTTTCGAAGAACATAGGTCATAATTCAACAATAATTCATTCGACAAACCTTTAAAAAGGGATATATACTATATAGTCCTGCAAAATGATGAAACAAAAACCAGATTAAATAGGTTTCGTAGGTTTTTTTTTTCCATTTTCCATATATTTTTAAAGGTGTGTTGAATTGTCATTTTGTTAAGTTATCATGCAATAATTCTCGTAAACTCGAAAAGTAGTCAGGCGATATCGCTGAAAAAGTTTGTTCTTATTGGCGTTTAAAGAGTTGGTTAGAATAATAGAAGAAGTCGGAGATGCCAGAGGAATACTTAACGCAATACCTGATTGAGATACGGAGTCGAAGTAGTGTAGTTTTTTAAGAGTAACATTGTGGTATATAGTAGTGAATAATTGAAGAATTCGGATACCCTCGAGAAATACATTACCAGAAGCGACGCATTGCGGAGTCCATATACAGTGCTAGAACAGAGTATATACTTTCCAAAGTATTTATTGCGTTTTACTTTTGACCATACAGCGTTAGTAAAGGTGCGTTTTGGCCTTGTATATTTTCTAAATACGCGTGTACAATAATTTTTCATATTTCATAAATAATAAACTTATGTACGTTATTGGCAATGCATCTACCAGTGCAACAGTGATTATGCATTTCCAGTACCTAAACTCAACTCAAAACTCAAACTAAACTCATAGCATAAAATACTTTTACCCATACAAATCAGTAGCGGGATCGCCTAGTGCGGGCTACAGCAAGGCCAATACAGCCTCGGCACTAGGCCCCCGACTCGGCGCGAGGCCAGGGCAAAGCGGGCCAATGTCCCGCCCGACTCGCTCCGCCTCGCCTCGGGTCAGGGGAGAAATTAAGATGATGTTAAGATGTTCTTGCTAAACACAAGGTTTCATTATTCTGTGATATATGGCTTTCGAGAAGACACATTTTTGGGTAGGGCTCTTGGTTGGATTCGTTTGCAGCTTTCTGGATTGTTTTTCCTCTGTTGTAGGATGACATTTATTGTGTTTGTTCATTGATTCTTGTTTGTTTAATATCGTAGCAATTTTCATGTTTACAAAAACAGTTTCAGCCGAGTGTCAACAAATTTTTTGGAAATATTTTTCTTTTAAAATTAATTTGAAATATGGTTAAATAATTTTGTAATTAAATTATATTAAAGGTTAATTGGTTTATAACCACTTTATTGCTGAACAAATTGAAATTGTGCTTAAGTTCGTCTGTTTTAAAATCTGTTTGTACGTTCCGTTTCCTTTTCAAAGGAGGTGGCCGTTTTAATGGTTCAATTTTTTCAATTAACGAATTTTTCAATACTATCTACCTGTCTAAAGAAGCGGAAATTTTGGTTTTGATTTTTTAAATACGAGAAAATTAGAAACATATTTTTAGACGTAACGTCTATTGTTCTCAAAACAATTTTGTATATTAATTCATATACTTTATGTCGACTATTTAAGGCTATATCCAAATCTTCTTCGACACAGTATTATTAATTTCAAACTACAAAATTATTTCTATCTTCTATAATTTAAACAAAAT
Organism: Hesperophylax consimilis; assembly: GCF_061612785.1. Classification (NCBI taxonomy): domain Eukaryota; kingdom Metazoa; phylum Arthropoda; class Insecta; order Trichoptera; family Limnephilidae; genus Hesperophylax; species Hesperophylax consimilis. Next base: position 33,463,947 of record NC_142842.1, read on the forward strand.
GGCGTAATTTTTAAACTCAATGGGTGTATTGAATTTTTTAAAGATGCTGAAATAAATACATAATTACCGAGCAAGGGCGAATTTCTCTATGAGTCATCAGCTGTCAAGTCCCTGCTTGATAACCTTCTGATTTTTACCTCTTCAAGAATAGCCGGCCCTCTGAGGCAACCGTCAGGCGCCTCTAGCAAGCATTGGCGAAGTACATCCAGTGATCAACACCTTCCGAGCACTGGGTGTGGGAGGAAGTATAAAGCTCCATCTCTCACCAACATCCCCAACAGTTGAAGACACGGTTTGGAACCGGTACCTTTAATCTACAGTGTTGTACAGGCAACTCGTCTGGTATAGTCCAACCAGTCAAACGTTCTATATTTTGTTAACAATACATAAATATATTCTTATTTTTGTTCAAGAGGTTTATACCTACAAATAATTGTTGTATGCATTTACTATTTACTTGTTGTTATAATATGTCTAATGGATATGGTTAAATGTATTATTACTGTTTCTATTGTGAACTTACAATCTTCAAAACATTTTTCTTAAGAACTATGTATGTAAAAGCCCAATGGCCGTATAAATAAAATAAATAAATATATAGCTAGTAAAACGCATTATTCGTTAAAGTCCAAAAAAGCGCCGTTGATCTAGAAACCTCTGACAAAAAAAAATCTGTACATATTAATTTCCTGACGCCAAAAAAACTGCACAAAATATTTGTAAAAATAAAAAATTCGTACACCGCTTTTCAATGTCCTCTTTACAAAATCTGAATTTAAACGAATGGAACCGAAAATTCTTAAGCATTTAATTATTTTCAATCAACAGGCCATTACGAACTTATAATAATTAAAACGATAATATCAGCTCCCTGTAAACAGACAATGCGGTAGCAAAATCCATTCACACAATTCCGAAGTTAGCGAGCCATTTGGACATTTCGGCATTTTCCAGTTCTGTGTTCCTAACACTAAATAGTTCCGGGTAGTTAACGTTAACTGTAATTCCCTCGCTAGGTATTTGGGTGAAGGGGTTGGTATTTCGTTAAGGGAGTAGATATGGCAGCCAATTTTCTTTGCGATGCGGCGTACATTAGTACCGCTGGGGTGTGATACGGAACGGGCATTTATCTCAATGAATTGTACGTAAATAACCACAATTATTAATGCGTCCTTTATTAATAAAGGAGGGAAATCTCCATATAACCTTTTTAGCAAATAATTACTTTGGAATTGTGATTAAGAGGATTGTGTTGTCGGTGATAAAATTAACCGAGAATGGATAATCTATTGTATTTGTGAAAATGGTATCGAACCACGGACAATATTTAAAAATTTGTTTTTTATATTACAAAATGAAGTTCCTTGTATTGCCCGAGATTTGAACAAAGATTTTCCAAATCAGATGTCACAGAAATTTTTCTCTTGTTTTGAACCTCAAGTGTGCAAAATTTCATCAAGAGGTATCAACATCCTTGAGGTGGGAAATGGGATGTAGACAGTCACTTTTCTCTTGTTTTAAAGGTCCAATGTGCAAAATTTCATCAATTTTTGAATAATTTATACAAAAAAGTCACGCCGTCACAGATACTCTTCTGTATAAATAATAATAATAATAAGTGTTTTATTATCTTTTTTTTTGTGTAACAAATAGATATAATGATATCCTCACTGGGCTCCCCCGTGCTGAGGATTTCATTTACATACTATGTATAATTTAATTATAAGAAAATTAATATTACATCAAAGTAATGAATAACTAGCTTAAGGCAAAGTTTAATGCCAAATCACTATTTTGATTAATCTTTATAACAAATTAGTGTACATTATGAATACGAAAAAATATGTTTTAGATAAATTGAAGGTTTTCCTATCGCTTCACTTGAGTAGAATACAAATAAAAAAAATAAATTACTCAATAAAAAATATAAATGCAAACTACTAAAAAAAATATGTTTTCAATAGAAATGTATGAACGCATAAAGGAAACAACTTAAAAAAATACAGTTTTATAGCTATGATTATCTGTGACAGTTTCACTTGATTAACTTTTTTGTTTTCTTATAAAATTATTTACAAAATAAACAAAAACTAGTTTTTTGCTTAAATCGAAAGTTTCTAGACTCCGTTTATCAAGCGATTTTAATGCCTATTACCTACGATATAAGGTATATCTAGAATACAACATTTTTGGCTTGTAGCTTCCTCTTAAGTCCCAGGCGTTGCACGGACTTTTTTTTCGAAATCATTTGTGATCTTTCTCCTGTAAAAGTTTATGAATCTCCGAATATAACTGGAGATGTAAAAAAATCATATTCACCCGCCCGCTACAGACACTCTTCTTTCTGCATGATGTCCAGGGGTAAAGTACACTAACTTCGGGAGGTGATTCTACATGATGGTAGAATCAAAAAAGATAAGAAGTTATTTATCTTTTTAGTTCTAAAATGATGTAGAATCATCATAAGAAGTTAACGGACTATACCGCAGGAACCCTACACAAATAGACAGACCAGCAGAAGTCTTCGGCGTTGTCCAGGCTTTACACACGATTTTTTGAAATCAGACATGGACAGTGACCTTCCTCTTGTTTTATAGGTCAAATGTTTCATCATTCTTGGAACCTGCATAGCCGCCATAGACTATCTTCTTTATGTTTTTTTTAATCAAACAAAACAATTTGTACAATAAATATATAATTATTATTATTTCACCCGCTATGCCAGGGATGGTATGGCGGGTGAAGTTTATAGAATGAAGTTATTCAAATGATTGATGACAATAATTTCTTTACGTATTATACAATTCTGTTATATTTTAGTCCCTAATTTAAAGTCTTTATGTTAGATATATGTCTAAGATGTAAGTCACTAGTTTTAAGCCCAAGTCGTAAGCCTATAGACGTAAGTCTTAGATGTAAGTCAATAGTTATTATTATGATACTTTGTTGAAAGCCAGTTATATAAATATATATATATATGTATATATAAAATATATGTTATTAGAACGCCCTTTGAAGTGTTTTTTTTCACGAAAAGATCAGCAAAATATTGCCATTTTTTATATAGATTAGCTGCACAAAGGAGGCCCTTCGAATCTGGAGGTCAGTGTGTCCAGGAGTGACAGACGTGACAGAAACGGGAGTTTTCAGGAAGGGGGTAAAACTGGTAGTTTGGCACTCGCGAGTCTTTTGACAGCTCTTTCGGGTTTTTAAGTCAGTAGTGGCCAATATTCGTGACTCAGGCATTGAGAAAAGAGGAACGATATTTGACAACTCTGTGCAACTATTGGCTTACGCTGATGATATCGACATAATTGCGAAAAACCGCGATGATTTACAAGACGCCTTCATAAATCTTGAAAGTTCTGCCAAAAATATGGGTCTTGTAGTAAACCAGCAGAAGACCAAATACATGGCCGTAGGATGTACCCAACAAACCCCATCTCTCGCATGTGGAAGCCAAAATTTTGAAACGGTACCAAGATTCACATACCTGGGCTCGCTGATAACAAACAATAACAACACTACAGAGGAGATCCAGAAGCGCATCGTAAATGCAAACCGCTGCTATTTCCGCCTACAAAAACAAATAAAATCCAGACTGCTTTCCAGAACCACCAAGGTATTAGTGTACAAAACACTAATTAGACCCGTGCTTACGTACGCAGCCGAGACGTGGGTTCTAACTAAGAAGAATGAGCGAGCACTGGACGTTTTTGAAAGGAAAATTTTGAGGCGCATCTTCGGACCGGTTCTAGAAAATGGATTTTGGCGCAGACGTTATAACAATGGGCTCTATACTCTGTTTCAGGAGCTAAACGTAACAAAGTTCATAAAACTGGGAAGATTTCGGTGGCTAGGTCATGTCACGCCACCCCTGATGAGCGTTGGTGGTCAGAGGGGTGACTGTGCGGGCTGGGGTAACCTCCACCCTGCCTCCGACCTCCTGACGCTTCTTTCCCTAGGTTCTTTAGGGTTTTATCCCTCTTTTTCCAATACTTATCTTCAGGGCACCACCGGGTGGTCGGCTAATGGGTGTGGAAGTCCTGACCTGCACCAGTCGCCCCAACCACCACCAATTTCTCAACAGGACTGCCAGTCGTGGTTTGGCAAAACTCCCCCGTCACTCTATTGTTTACTTTACTTTTATGTGTTTACAGGTACTGGAGTGTGGGTCCCCTCCACCAACTATCTGCCTGACACTTGAACTTGATTGTTTTGTTGTTTATTTTTCTGTGTTGTCCTTAGTTTAGTACTTGTAAGCGCTTGCATACCGCTTCATAACACCGTATGCGGGGACATTGAAGGCCTAGCTTCATTTATATAAATTGTAGAGCCGTTTATTCAAAAAAATTAGATTCATGCGAGAGCTCCGAGGGGGTGACCATAAGTCACCTATACCGGGGTGGGACAGGGTGGGTGTACCTTCAAAGGTCATATGGAGAGAATGACCGAGCATCAAGAACCAAAGTCCCTGCTGAGCTCAAGACCGATAGGTAGAAGGAGCTTGGGAAGGCCAAGGTTAAGATGGAGCGACAGCGTCCTTAAAGATTTGTCTGCCTTGAAGCTTCGAAACTGGAGAGAGCTGGCACGGGACCGAGATGAGTGGAGGAAGACTCTTGAGAAGGCCAAGACCCACCAGGGATTGTAGAGCCAAAAGTGATGATGATGATGATCAGTGGCCAATGTACATTCCCGTGCCCTTGAATTCAAATAATTGTATTTAACGGATATTTTGAATTATTAAGAAGTCATTTCATTGATTTTCGACGTATGTTGTCCAGGTTTTGATCCAACAATTCGATGGGTAACGTTAATTGAATTTTTGTTACAAGTTTTGATTTGTTCACAGATCTGATTTAGCTGAAATAGATGTAAAATCAGTAAATTAACTTCCGAATCCGTCCACAAAGATGTGAAAACTTTTCCTAGAAGCGCAGAATCATTTGATGCAATATATGTCCTAAATGGAGCATTTCTTAGATCATAAGAGATCGTTTAGTTTATAACTATTACCGTATTTAATGTATGTACCTATGCTTTCATTTCCAAAACCCCACGGAGTGTGGTTTTCTTCCACCATCAACGAACTTAAAACGGGACAAACATCTGTCCGAACGAGCTAGGAATGGGAAAAGTTAAGTATTTAATTATCAGTTCGTAACAATCAAGACAAACCCGGTTCGAAGCCGTGTCTTTAAGAAACAACATGTATGAAGATTGTTTTAATGGTTAGTGTGTAGAATGTATGGGTATTATTATTGAAATTTATTTCAGATGTAAAAATCCACCTCAAATATACAGATTCTAGTATGTATTACATATAGCCCTGCCATTGTTGCCACTATTAAATTCCATGTGCCGACTAGGAATACAAGACAAAATGTAACATTCTTCTGCGATACATATACAACCAACTATAAGACACACTTACCAACCAATAGGATACATTATGTTGGCAAATAGATTTTGTGGTATTATTGATATATTTACTGACTCCATTTACAGAACTAAACGTAATATATACCAGCACTTCGTTGAATCCTACAAATTATAGTAGCATTGGTAATTCAAAAAGTTTTAGTGATTTTTCTTATATTTAGTATTGTTACAGTTTCTATATTATTTTATGTTACTGTTACATGGTTTACTAATATTGTTTCATTATTAGTTTAACGCTATTTCATGCTTTAAAAACTTTGTGTATTATTTTCGATAGTTCACGAGGTATATTCTGTTCTTAAAATTCATGTAAAAGCCCGTTATATGTATATGGATAGATATGTCACTAGCGCAAGAGTGGTTTAACGCCAAATATTAAATAGATAATAATCGTATATGGATAGATATGTCACTAACGCAAGATTGGTATAACTCCAAATATATAAATAGGTAATATATGGATAGATATGTCACTAGTGCAAGAGTGGTCTAGATCCAAATTTGCACAAAGAAGATAAATGCGACAGAAAATTATACGATTTAATCCATGAATATGTTATTATGCTTTTTTCAATGAAATATCTGTGATTTTTATTTCTGTAATAATGTAATAACACATTAAAAAAATTCAAGTAAAGAAAAATGCAGACCATTAGGTACTTCGAGAACTTAAAAATTTCTTTATAAAGAGAGAGTTGATTAAATTTTTCACTTTTAGTAGGTACATCACAAATAGTTACAATTTGAGGTACATAGTATTTATTCCTTTATTCCTTTATTCCGTAGGTACTTTTTTGACAGTCTTTATAGTCAGCGCTGCGTCGTACGCGTGCAACTTATTCCAGCCTAAACATCGCAGATCACCATTCAAGAGTTTTTAGTGAGACCCCTGATATGAAAAAAAATCTGCTTAGTAAAGAAAGGACAAGAGAAAAGTAGTGAGGAATATTTGATGGAGGACTCTAACCTTAAATCATCAAAAGCGTGTTTGTCTTAACACTTACCTTTCGTGCCATGGAAGTCATCCTAAAAATACCTACCTTCACGATATCTAACAATTTAACTAAGTTATAACTAAAAATCCGTATCCAATCATTATTTATTACTATAAAATTAATGACTTTTGTGCCACTCCAACAATTTACAGGATGAATTTCGAATTCAGTTTCAACCATAAATTTCTCCGGATATTTCGATTTTTTTTTTACGCTTTCCCAGAACCGATGAATTGAACTAATGAAATGGAACCAAACGCTTTACCTCCGCGGTAAAGGCTGACATTTATGCAGCCCAATAAATACAATGTTTGCAAAAATAATGATTTAATTGATTCTGTGAATTCAGGTGGAATTTTTGGGTCACCCTTTACTACATGATTGCGGTTTGATGAATTTTGTTTTTGGATGACGGTCCTAACGGCATTAACGATAAAATTTTAAGCGTTTTTGCTGATTTTACTGGCGTTTGGTATTGATGGGTCCATTTTGAATAATTATCAACGTTTTCGAATCAAATCGATAGTTTAATTTTTTTGTAAAGTCAAGCTGTTTAGTATCCCCAAAAAGAAAAGTTCAAATTCGATTAAAAAATTAACCCAACATTCCTTTTAGTGAAACACACTAAAACTCAAAGTAACTTAACCAGAACAAAATAAGTCTCACGACCATTTTTTAGTCATTAAAATCTTTTGTTCGTTTTCGATACCACTTTTGTTCTTTCTTTCCTCAGAACATTAAAATAATTGGACTTGTTTATTAACTCAATTAGAGTGGTTTGAATTATAGAAGAAGTCGGGACTCCCGAGAAAGACAACGAAAATAGCGAAGCATTGACGTGTCCGCTAATTGATTAAAAAAAAACTTATATTTATGAAGATTACTGCATGTCCTGGGATTAAGACGTCAAGTAATAACATTTTTTATTTTTTTTAAATCCGGTTGTTCAATTATTTTCCAGGGTAGCGTTTATTTCATGATAAAGAAGCACACCCTTTTTATAAACCACTTGCCTTATTGAATTCGCCTCGAGCAACTCAATCTTGCTTTCGGAATTTAGTGCTATCAATTCCTCCAGGAGATTTAATAACCCATCAAGTCGAGGGTAGTATTCAACACTCGATCAAAAACTATGGGGTGACCAATCCCCCAGTACTAATTGGCGGCGCTTTGAGGGCATTAGTGCCGTAAAGAAGTAACGTCACACCGCATTTAAAATCATTCATCTGGCACAACAAGCATTCTCCGTGACCCTAGCGGGGGTCTCTCCCAAACCACAACCTAGTTCACCCTCTCGCTTCCACTCCCGGCACAGTCTCTATCGACTGTACGGTACAGGGTTGGAGCCTTTTTAGCACCAATACTTAGATTTTGGATGTTGGGAGATTAGTTTCTGCAAACTTGTCACGCGTCGGAAATATGCTATGCACCTAATGACTTAGTGATTACCATTTTAAGCATTCCTCAAGGAACTCATAGTTTTGATAGGGAACCATTTTTTTCCAAAAAGTTGATGAGGTTGAAATTGCTTCGTAGCGCCAACCGCCTTAACGAAATATCGTTAAAAATTGTAAATAGTACACTTGTTTCTTTTGATCTGTAAGTTTCAGTCCTGATTTATTTGTAGTATTATGTAAATTGTATAACTACTTCTAGATCATACATTGCTTGAAATTTTACAATAGCAAACTATGGACAAGGTGCACATAAGACGTCATGAATACACTCCGAGGACTGTATAACCGTGCATGCAGGGCGCTGTTTGGCCTCCCTTGGCAATACAGCGCCTCACAGATGTTCGCAGAGAACGCGACAGAACAGCCGGGACAAGTGAGCGTTACCGAAAATCACAAAACACTCTCGTCCAGGCCGTCGCCCGATGGCATGGCGCGATTCTACACCAAAGGTCGAGAATTTCCCTCAAGCCATCGATTTACTGTGAAAATTAAAAAAAAAAAACAGAATAAATTCTAATTTTCTATTTATTTTAATTTTAACTTCTATATTTAATTTATATTATGTGTGCTCTTATATGGCAAAAAGAGTATTGAACTCACCGCTCTGTTTAGCTGAAATAAAAATTATTATTATTACAAAGGAGAAATATTTACCAATCCTCATAATCACTCGAGCGATTTGTCTTATATCAATAAGTTTATCAAAATATTAATAAGGAAACATATAAAACTGCTTACTGCGGTTTAAAGACAATGAATTCTTCTAGATTTTTCCGTTTATCTCATATTTGCATCTAATAACACTGTCTGACAGGAGAATTATTTCAGACCTGGTTGTGTTACACAGAGTCATTAACAACTTAATTGATAGTCCAGCCATCCTTGCCACTATTGAACTACATGTGCCGACTAGGAATACAAGACAAAATATAACATTCTTCTGTAATACATACTCGACCAACTATCCGACACACTCACTGACCAATAGGATGCATGATCTGGGCAACAAGTATGGGAGTGCTATTGATTTATTAATGACTCCATATATAGAATTAAGCATAATCTACACCAATCTACACCAACACTTTGTTGAATCCTACAAATTAGAGTAGCGTTGGTAAATTAGTTTTAATGATTTGTCTTATATGTAGTGTTGTTGTAATTTCTACTTTATGTTACTCTTATGTTTTACTAATATTGCTTCATATTTTTTAATATTTTCTCATTATACTTGTAATCACAATTTAACAAGTGTGTATTTTGTACCTTCTTTAAAATGGATTACATCTATTTACTGTCAATATCTCCTGTATAATACATATTCTCTTATGTACACTGCATAATTTATCACTTCTATGAAAAAGCCTTTTTAGGCATATATTTATATATAAATAAATAAATATTTTTAGGTTCTATACATATGGCACATTATGACAAGCGATCGCTCTAAACGTTTTTTGCAAATTTGTGATAATATTCCAAAAACCTCTACAGTGGAAGTATTATAATCACCTTGCCAATATTACATCACGTTAATATAACCACGTTGTAAAAGGGCTATATTCAACCAAACTACAAAAAATAAGACCAATGTGGAAACCAGTATCAGTTTATGACTTGCGTTGGCACAATAACCAGTTTCTAGTTGTGGGTCACATCTCAATCGCGTTCCTCACCCAGTAGGCACTTGGCATGGCATCTAAATTAAAAAAGCAACCTATGGATGAGCAGCGTCCTCGTGTTGACTCCAGAAGCCTCCAGTCAGGTTGTAAGGCTGATCGGCTTGTGTTGGCTTCTTTCGTTTCACGCCAAGGATTGGCTTGCCGTTGAGATAGGTTCGTGTGTTTTATTTTTGATACGTTTAATATGTCACAAAGAAGAGGGTAGACATTAAAACTTTGAGAGAGAAGCGAGAGTTTGGTGATAATGATTGTTGAAGAATGCTAATGTAGAATTAAATTGTATCTCGATCACAACAAGCTATTTATAAAAAAACATAGATTTGACGTGACTACAGACACAAGATATTACAGACGCGAAATTATGACAATATTACACTATGACGTGCCATAGACAAAAATATTTAACATAAAAGGTGGCATAGACAGAAAAAGATAATGTAAAAGGCTCTACACATCGAGATTATAAAATAAAAAAGTGAAAGAGTTTAGGCTTGACTGAAGTTAAATAAAACAGGACGATCACAAGATACGACACGCAACAATGGAGACCATGCACTGCACATGTACCACTGGGCACCCAGATAAACGCACATGTGTTGATCCTAAATTTGACTCACTGCACAGAACACAAAGATTTTTAAGCACCCTGTGCAAGCCCTGAATCTGACCCACTGGGCACCGCGTCCAGCCTTGCAGTCACCTGGTAGACAGCCCTGTGGGTGACCCACTGGCCCACATTGTGGGGGTAGGAATGCCATTAGTGGGCGCCGACACCCAACCATCCCGCCACTCCGCATTGCCCTCCCCCCGCCCTTTCACCGCTCGCTACCAGGACCTCAAGGGGAAGCAGAGGTTGGAAAGTGTATGTAACAATTCCGGTATGATTTTAACCATATTTAATTTCGATGGGCTCCGTCATTTTTTTACGTGAAACCGCTCAACAGTCCCAACTGATTCCAACCGTCTGGAGCCAGTGAGACTATGGCATCCCCAATTGGGGTAAATTCCTGAAGGTACTGGGAAGGAGAAGGAGATGGAGAAAGGAGGGTGGAGAAGTGCATGGCTATTCAGATCTGTTTACCAAACACAGCCAAAGCCATTTCAAGCAACGTTTCAATTCTGAATGGTGTTCTTACACCAGGTCGATACTGAGAGTATCCAACCTGCCGCAAATATACTATACATCATTTTAAAAAAGTAATTTTTGAAATAACACAGATTGATAAAATAAATTTTGTTTTAGCACGCCGCGATTTGAACCCGTAACCTCAGGCTTGTGAGTCGAGAGCCTTACCCCTCGGCCACGGAGGCCGTCAAAAATAGCATTTTTACTCACACTTTTGTACGGTCAAAGATTATTAAATATATACTACACAATTCACATCATAATTCTTTGCCAACATAGAACACGATTTTTTTTTTCACGCCATGTAAATTATTTTAAAACTTTTAATTACATGCATTTTAAATACATTGATGTTCCACACACTTTTTTCTTTTTATTACTAATTTCTACATTAATTAGTTATGATTAAGAACCGTTCTCATCGCATACGAAACAAAGATATCAATATATTTTTCGAGGATTTACGAAATAGAATGGTTAACTGTGTATAATTTAATAAACTCTTTACTTCAAATAGCTGATAAACAAACAAAAGACGCGTAATAGGTACACGGAAAAAATACTAATATTAAATATTGCAAATTTATTAAAAATCTCTTTAAATTATTTTTAAACCGTTAAAAACGTGATTGCAGGCCGAATAAATAGATTGGTTTCCTAATTTACTTTTAGTAAAACACGAATGTGTTATTACGATGTCGGAACACGTGTTCATCAAATATTTTCGCATTTCGTCATTGTATATCATCAAAGCAAATACATAAAACTGTGTTCTGATATATTACCAATTTACTAAAAGTTTACTAAAAAGGAAACAGCCTGCAATTCCGTTCTTAACTAGATTACCAATAATTTGAAGAGATTTTTAATAAATTAGCAATACTCATTTTTTTGTGTACTTGCAAATGTACTTTAAGAATATTTTCTAGATACTTATATCAAAAAGTGGAACATTATTATTTCTAATATATGTTAATGTCATTTTCCAACAGAAAATTTAAAGAGAATTAATTTCTTACGCAGATGATTTTGTATTATCAGTAAAAGGTCAAACATGGGAAATACTCGTAGTTAATAAACTTGCAAATGAAGAAATTAAAGTAAACAACCCGATCCTATTTGCACTGTAACTAACTCTTCTTCTGAAATTAAATATCTCGGTGTGATCATTGATCAAAACCTGAAGTGGAACAGCCACATTACAGAGCTAGTAAAGAGAATAACGAAATGTTTATATGTATTTGTAAGATTAAGAAATATATTAAATATGAAAATAATCAAAAATGTGTACTTTGCCCTTGTCCACACTTTGCTTATATACGGAATCATAGACTGGGGAGGATTCTATAAAAAACAATCTAAACTCTGTAAAAGTTTCACAAAGAATCATCATAAAAGTAATACTAAAAAATTCTACCTTCTCAACAGAATCACTTTTTAAATTTTTTCCAGTACTAAATATCAATGACATTTTTAAGCAAGCTTCCATTATAAAAATGGGCAGTAAAAAAAATAATAAAGAATACCAAGAATTTTACAAACTAGAAATGGAAATATTTTTGTTATTTGTTTTTGGGGTGCTATGCCGTGTTGCGCTAACTCCTTCTTTAGCCAACGTTTCGAACAGCATTGCAGTGTCCATCAGCCTTAAAAAACTAGAATAATCTCCCTTAATAACAAATAAATAAAAAATTAAACATTACATTGAAAAATAAATATTCTATACAAAAATACTATTATAGCATTAAACTTATGTAAGAATCGTGGCTCCCTTATCAGGCATAAGAACTCCTCTTTTCTGATAAATTATACATAACCAATAATGATCTACAATTAAATATTGTTAAATATCTATGTATCTATGTTAATTCTATCAATTCCTTCTATAATCTTCTATGTAAATAAAAATGTAAATGTTCGTTTGTTCAAAATCTTAAATCTCCCAAAGTTCTTCATCAATTGCTTTGAAATTTTTACACAATGTTGCATTCAAATACGCGTGTGTTTTTATAATATAGATGTCACCTGTAACAGGTAAAAACATTTTTTTGTTTGAAAAACAGCGTCATCTGTTGGACGTAAAAATAATTCGCTATATTGGTTCTCCATCTACACAGACAGACTGATCCACAGCAACGCGTGGCGGTACAGCTAGTTGTTTATGAATCACATAAAGTTACGGTACATTTTCCATGTGAATTGTATTTTTTCATTTGGTAATCTCTACTTTCTAATAATGGATATTTGTCAAAAACTTTCCAGAGTGACGGAATTAACAATCAATAGGAAGATTGATGGAATTTTTAAAATATTTTCTTTTCAAATAAAAATAATCTTTAATTATTGAAGAAAAGTGTCCTGAGTTCATGTCCTAGATGTGACCGTAGCTTTTTCTGTTTCAAATTTGTGTTTAGGAATCGCTAACATTGTCTTCAATAATTAAATATTAAAATTACAGGTTTTATTGATTAAGTTATTCCAGAAATAAAATATAAATAATATCTTCTTCTCAAACTATGGAGATGTCTCTATCTATCAGCAATCACATTATTTATAATAATCTCTTTTCGTGAATAATTTGAAAAAGCCCTTACTGTCCACAATAAAGTAACTTAAATTTTATAACTCCATTTGTATTTTTTTAAGCCCAAACGTTGAGCTTTTTTTGTCCAACCCTCTAGATGAGAATTATATTGTGTTTGTGTTCCCTCGCGTTTGTTTACTCAAATATGTTGCCCTATTCATTTGACTTAACATCAAAACAACCACCACAAAAACGTTTCAAACTTTTGTTTAATTGTCCAACTTCATATTTCCTCCCCTTCAAATGGCGGTTGAAGGGAGTACAACTAAAGCATTTCTGCTCCCAGATGTGATCTGGCTAGGTTGAACTCAGCGTATGGACATAAAAGCGAAAGAGTAGACCAGGTTCATGACATTGTCAAATATTTACACAGACTACAATTTTGTTTTTCCTACTGTTTGATGCCGGAATGGCGGTCAAATGATTGCAAATGAAAAATAGGTTAAAATCACTGGGAGTTTAAAAAGAGATAAAAAAGGCTTATTTTTATGCAGTTGATTTATTTAGATGTTTTATTTTTGGAATAACTTAATGAGTAAAATCTAAAATTGTAATATTTATTAATTGAAGACAATATTAGCGATTCTTAAACAGTAAGATCAGAAAAAGATACGGTCACCTCTACGGATTGAACCTAGGACCCTTGCCTTGCCGGGGCACCGCTCTACCAAGTGAGCTAATGGGACCCTATATCCTTCGGTCATATTTAACGTAGAAAATAAAAAATGTGCGGTGAGAAAATGAAGATATGTTGATAGTTCTTATTTGAAGTATGATACTGTTAAATATGACCGATAGAGATAGGGTTCCATTAGCTTAGTTGGTAAAGAGGTGCCCTGGCAAGGCAAGGGTATTGGGTCTCCTAGATGTGATCGTATCTTTTTCTGTTTCAAATTTTCGTTTAAGTATCTTTTGATGTTGTTGGTTTCCTGAAAATTCAATCGCATGGATTACTTGAACTAAATAGAACTCATATATTCACAATTAAAATTTCCACAACACGACTTTTTTTTAATTTCACCACTCAATGATATTGATTTTGGGGATGAACTGTACACGGTTTAATGGACTTTTCACGAGAATAATTGTCTGAGCAGCAATATAAGATGAACAACGACAATATTAACTACGAATAAAACAAACTACAAATGTGTTAAAATAACAATTGTTGAATATCACTGGAATAGGTTGATGGTTTTGTCTTCTTTCTTTCCAGGTAAAACTTTAATGAAGGTTTGGGATCAAAAGAGAGATGATAATATTTTGAACAGAAACTTGGAATATGGATTCACAAAACTGTTTCAATATTAATAACCTACTTTGTTATTATGGTTTGAGATTTTCACGGGCAAAGTTTTATAGTAATATATTTATTTGGGATATTATGCCGTGTTATGCTACCTCCTTCTTTAGCCGACGTTTTGGACAGAATTAGAGTGTCCAATATCACACATCTGTCTTGGTGGTGGACACTGTAATGTTATCCATAATATTGAGTAATTTTCTTATTATTGAGAATGTGAAGTGTGCAAAATTTCAAAAATAAGTAAAAAAAGAATCTGTTTTCAGAGTGGGAAAGGGCAGTGGGGTGTTTTTTTTAAATCTCACGTAGACAGTATTAACCTTCCACCCATTTCGGATGTTAGGTGTATAACAATGCATCAATTCCGGAATTAAACTGTGAATTGTTTGCGTTAATTTCGGTAATAGGAACTCGAATGCGGAATGTGTTGCCTTCCAGGTGATATCAAAAAGTGTATTATTTATCAGACATCAACCAGTATTTATTTTTTTAATGTTTCTAAATTTATATATAGTTTTCCCAGGGTAGCTACTTATATTTGAGAAACGTATTTTTCACTCTGATTTTATAAAAATATAATATTTTTATGAAGACATACGAAAATCTTATTCACTTTATTATATTTTCCAGCTAAATGAGCGTTCTTCACTGTAAAAATAAGACGTATCATGAGACGTTCCTGTAAATAAATACAGTACTGTGACTCTTGAGAATCGGAATTATCACATTTGACATGAAATTTTGTAACGCACTTTTCACAGAAAAAATAAGCATATTTGCAAGTGACAAAACACCAAGCCGGA
Organism: Hesperophylax consimilis; assembly: GCF_061612785.1. Classification (NCBI taxonomy): domain Eukaryota; kingdom Metazoa; phylum Arthropoda; class Insecta; order Trichoptera; family Limnephilidae; genus Hesperophylax; species Hesperophylax consimilis. Next base: position 33,479,339 of record NC_142842.1, read on the forward strand.
ATATTATTAAGATACATTTTTTTTTTTGCCAACCAAATAAAATTATACAGGATTTTCCAATAAGAGGTGTTATTTTGAATAGCCCGTTATTTCGGTAGATGTTACTTTTTAAGCTGTCATTTTTTGACATTTGACAAGTAGAAACTACACCATTAATAAAAATGGAACGATACACGCTTTAAAACGCAATGAAATTATTAAAATTAACTTGAGTGAATCAAATGCAAATCATCTCGAGTGATGAGGCCCATCTCCACCTCGGTGGCTTCGTCAACAAGCAAAATTGTCGCATCGGGGGCTCGGAAAACCCTTTGAATTTACCCCTTATTGTTGAAAAGCCTCTCTATCCTCAACGTGTGACTGTTTGGTGCGGTTTATGGTCCGGCGGAGTCATTGGACCTTACTTTTTTGAAAATGAGAATGGAGCAACAGTTACGGTGAATGGATCGCTATAAAGAGACGATGAATGTTTTTTATGGCCGGAATTGGATGGTATTGATTTGGACAACGTTTACTTTCAACAAGACGGCGCTAAGTGCCACACAAGCAACGAAACCATTGATATTTTACGATTGAATATAAAATAACATCTCTTATTGGTAAACCCTGTATTTTTTTTGGATTAGGAGCACTTTTAAGGTCAAATCAAAATGCCATAAAAGTGGGGTGAGCTACTGGCAAATCCACGGTGAATTTCTTGGAACACAAATATCTTGGTGGTTTATAATTCGGGAGGCGGGTATGAGTATGGAAACCATTTATTGGATAACCAACATATCTGCCGTAGGTCACTCAAAGCCGTTCGCTGCGTTTGGTGACAAGCAGGGGTGCCCGGGTTCATTGGGTGAGGATTGTCTCGGTCTCGGCGGTGGGTGCGTCTTCCCACCTACTGTGCGGTGGACCGGATTTGGAGAGACTGGTTAAAGCGGCATAAGTCTCTTATAACGAGGGTTCACTCGACACTTACATTTTATTCATTAATGATGAATTTATTTCAAAAATCTCAATTTTTTCTAGAGGGATCCCTACGGAAGTAAAGTAATTTATATTTAAGATAATAAAAACAGGACCTTGAAAATTTTATAAAACGTTTTTCAACTATAAAATTAGCGGTAAGCACTAGATATTCTAGATGACGAATTAGAACTTTCCTAGGGATCCATCTAGAAACAATTGAGATTTTTGTTGTATATTCATTATATTAAATTAAAATAAACCTCACGGAAAGATAGATTTTCTAGGCCTGCTAGGGCAAAGTCGAACGTAGATCCTTCTTCTTCTTCATCTTCATCATTTCGTTAAAAAGAGCCTCCACACAGCATCCACAGAGCATCATCCAAATTATTTTCCTCAAGGCCTCCTGTGTGGAGCTAATTCAAAAAAAATCATAATAACCCTTTTAACATTTTCTGATATTCCCTACTCTGAGTTCAAACCATTAATCAAAATGTTTAAATGCCTTTTAAACCAGGACGAAACGTTCTCTCAGTAAAAGGTTTAGTAGATCTAATGATTAAACTGATAAACTGTCTTCCTTTTAATTTAACCCTATGGCCTCCACTCAACAGGTGTATTAAGTTACAGTAGCTACACATCGCGTGACGGGTCAATTAGTATTGCAGTCTGATAAGTCACGCAAGCGGTAAGTGAGTCGTGAACTTCGAAGCAAACTATTGTTTACGTTTTAAATGGGTTGCACGTAATGCGAATAATTTAGTTAGGAATATTATGCTTCTGTACAATGCAACAAAGTCACGTCAAATAGACAAACAAAGTTTGAGAGAAATTATTTCTATCGAGACCTACGCAATATATTTTTTATTTTAAAAATTACAACTAGTACAGGAGGCTAGGAGGAAAATAATTTCCCTTGGGCCTATGTCATCTTTGGAGATGTCGTTTAGAGTGTCTTTTTGAGGAGAGTGAGGAGTGAACATGGGTCTTGAAGACCCATGCTCACTCCTGGGTCTTGTTCATTTTTGTTGTAGGAGGGATGATACACAGAGGCCGGCAAGTTCCACAGCCGAGCTGTTGAACTCAAGAACGTTTAGTAGAAACCGAGTACATATGTGTGTTGGACGCGCGTTTGGCGTGTTTCCCGATTATGCACCGGTGTCGAAGGGATCAATGACGCTAATTCCTCGGAGCATCTTCCATTGTAATACTGGTAGAACAAGGGATGCAAACTTGCCTGTGATCAAAAGATTTCAATGTGTTTATTAAGATAAGGGAACTTATCTATCGGAACGCCCGTTCCCTCATAGAATCGAGGGTATTCTTCAACTATTTTGGTGCTCCAGACCAGATGAAGCTGTATAATTCAACATTAGGGCGCACTTGCGATTTGTATAGGGTCAGAAGTTGTGTACTATTAAAGTATTTGAGGGCCCTGTACCGTACGCTCAGCTTCTGAGAGGCCTACTTGGCGGTGGAGCCCCCGTGCGTGAGCTGGCCACTTGAGAAAGTGCACATAAATGAACTAATGAACCTAGGTCTTGAAGATACTCGCATTGAAGGAAACTTTATTATGTCTGCATGTCATTAGGACTTAGGAACGATTTTTAGGAAAGACCTGATCTTAATAAGAGTGTAATTATTTGTTTTTATTTGAGTGATCTTTATCATGACCTTAATTTGAGAATATTATTAGGTCGTTTCTTGTTATTTAATTAATTTTAAATCGATGGTAATACAGGATTTACGAAAATCTTGTATCTATAACGCATTGGCGGAATCAGTTATAGGTAAGCTACAGAGTAAACAGTTATTGTATAACGTACGAATAGTGGGAAATTAAATAAAATTGAGCAAATTCAACCCCGTTTCATAAAATTGATAGCTGAAAAATATATATTTGATGCAAAAAAAAGGTTTTCATAGCAGGGTAGATCATTAATCAGGGTAGATCATTTAATGAACTCTGGAATACGCAGCTTTGTAAGATTTATATTATATATTATTTATAATTTATATTTAAAAAATGGCAAAATCATGTACAATGATTTTAAAATCTTTTATATTCAAATACTTTATGAAAGCAAGAAAAAGTGTGCTGAAAAATGTCTTCGCGATTTCTTTAAGAAGAGAAATTAATTTTTTTACATTAACGCTAAACAGTAATATTTTCCCTCAAAGTCTCATCTCATTTTTGGGGATGCTGTGTGGTGGATATTTTAAAGGAAAGGAAGAAGGCTAAGTTCTGAAAACAAAAAGGATAAGATTGGTGGGTATAGGTGTATCTGGGGGTATAGGTGTGTCTAGAATAGATGATATATTCTATAGAAGACAAATGGTCTCACTCGACTGCCTCTCCCAATTCGGCCCGCCATGCAGTTGGTGAGAAAGCGTATCCGCCGTAAAGACCTGGACAAACTCCACCCCATGAATCCGGGCACCCCTGCTAAGTTACGATCGTACCAAATGTAGTGAAGCAATTGGGGTGACCTATGTATGGCAGAAGTATTGGTTATTTATTTATTGCATCTCACTATACATAAAACACTTTTTTTCTCATAAAAATCAACCTCACTAGGACTAAGCCTGTATCGAGGTTAACAATTTACATTATAGTGAAGCAAACATAAGAGTAATCACGAACATAAATTAATTCTACATACAAACACAAAATATTTCAAAATTAAAGAAAAAAATAAGTATTAGATGTGTTACCAGATGGGTAATTTGACAGTATACTGTAACAATATTTGAACCATAACTAATCATTAATCATTATTCAAAAGAAGAAGCAAAGTAGATAATAAAGACAGATAGGGTGACATTCAGTTTTTAGTAAATGGGACTTATATAAAATCTTATTATTTAAGAAAGGACAAGGATGAAAAAATATTAACACAATTGTCTGTCAATACAAAAATCTTTATTAAATTTTTAAATTTAACTAAGGAATTGGTAGACTTAATATGATTTGGTTATCCAATGAATGGTTCCCGGGGCGGCGGTGCTCATTCCCGCCACTCAAATATAAAACCATTAATTAATTACGCTCAGTAAAAGTATTCATAAATAATGTATTTGTATATTTTAAATATTTGTGTTATGTACAGGTTTGTGAAAGTGCCAAACACTGCCCATAATAATAATAATACTTGGATGACTTGTATAGCGCCATTTTTGTGCAAAAACACCTCAAGGGCGCTGTATTCATTTACTATTGAAAAAAAGTCAAGGAGTAAAAAAAATAGTACAACAAACATTAAAAAAAATTGCTCGAGACTATCGAACGACCAAATATCTCTATATTCAAATTTATTTTTCGAGCAGCAAAATACTAAAATAAGTGTCGTTACTTTTAAGTAACACTGGCTCTCAGAGGGTTAAATAATATTCGCACAAGATGGCAGATAGATTAGTGACCGCAAAAACTAACGTGTATCGCACAAATCTGCGGGAAGGCTCCCACCTTAATTAATTAAATAAATTACTTTGCTTGCTCGTTGTGAAATATACATCAAGTTTCATTACTCTGAGGTAAGCCTCTATTCACTACTGAAAAGGTCTCAGCTTTGCCTATGTGTCTCAAGGTGTTAGGTATACGAATAGATAGATAACTTCAGAACACCTTCATCTGTCGCATTTCGTTTCTTCTTCCGAAATTTGATCATTTTCTCAAACGTTTTGAGAGCAATCATACCTTTTCAATACCAGTTGGTGAGAATATCTGCTGTCAAATAAAAATGAATCCATCAAGCTTAATGTGGATTTCGTTAAAATGAAATGGGTTAACGGTAACACGTAAGCATGTAGTAAAGGTTGAATATAAATATAATAAACTCACACACAAAAAACACAGCATGCGAACGCTTCATAAGACATTGTTTGAATATCGCCTAAGACACTCAATTGCGTGGAGCCAGTGAGATTGTGAAATCCCCAATTTGGCTATTTGGTGTGGCTGAAGTGAGTCTGCAGAGGAATGGGAAAGCGGAAGGTTTGATGTTATAAACGTGTCGGTTCAAATCAGGTCGCCTTCAAGATGCCACATGGCAGAACAGATACTCTAGCACATCATCTACTGACAAGAGGAAACTGCTATTAAAAAATATATCTTTAACAGTAGATACATCATGTTATAACTCTTTATAATCCTTCTCCTCAGACCCGAGGGCTTAGGTATTTGATATTTTTTTTTTGCAGGGAGAATATATTAATATTAATTATAAGTGTTTTATTATCTTTTTTTTTGTACCAAATAGATTTAATGATATCCTCACTGGGATCTCCCGTGCTGAGGATTTCATTTACATATTATGTATAATTTAATTATAAGAAAATTAATATTACATCAAAGTTACATTTGAATTTAATTATGAACATATAGCATGTAGTATAATTTTTTTTTAAATAATTTTAAAATAAGTAAAATAGTGTTTTTTGGTATAGTTCAGTTGATTCTGTTTTAGTCTGTGTTTGATCTCAGTAAATTTTCTATTTCAGATCTCCCTATGTTAAGTATCCAGCTTTTTATTTGAGATTTAATTGTTTAAGTATTGAGGTTTTTGAGTGAGAGTAGTATTTTATTGTAAAATTTAATACTATGATATAAGAAGCTTTTTTGCCCAAAATTTGTATTATTAGTTATTTGTTGGATAAGTTTTTGACCATGAGATCTAGTGTTTCTATTGTACGTGTTAGTTGTTTTTTCTTGGGTTTTGTACTTATGCATGTAAATGAGTATAGTTTTAGAATATAGTTGTTTAATTGATATGATGTTAAGATTGGTGAAGATTTCGTAAGTGCTAGTTCTTACAGGAACTTTCAGTATAGTTTTCATTATGGCTTTTTGAGTTTTAATTAGTGGATTTAGTATATTTTTATTTGCACTGCCTCATCCGATAATACCGTATTCTATCAGTGATTGGCAGAAAGCCATGTAGATTTTGATTAAGTCTTTTTTAATGAGCACATTCCTGATAGTTTTGAAAAAATAACTTAGTTTTTTAATTTTATTATCTAAATAGCTAATGTGACTGGTCAATGGTTATATGGTCAACGTTTTCTAATAAGGGACAATTACAATGCTCATTTAAGTGATGCGGGCTATGAATTTTCAAGTTAAGGTTTTCTTCGGAGTTTTTTGTATTTTTTATTTTGAAAGTGAAGAATTTGGTTTTATTAGAATTTTGTGTAAAATTGTTAGTTTAGTGTTAGTGTATGAATCAAATGTGAATGGTAGAACAAATCAAGGACACCCGAGGAAGACATACTTGAGTCAGAATAATAGAAGAGTGTGTATAAGACGATGTAGAATGTGAATGAGGCAAGAAGTGTGTGCCAAGACCGAGTTATTTGGCGGTCCGTCCTCCCTGGGTAATCAGGTAGATTACTTTAATGATGTAGAATTGTTCATAGATGTAATCACAGAAGCCATAAAGAACTATACAAAGGGAACAACAATCTAAGAGGGTTGTGGTTCCAGGGTTGATGATGAAAAAGGTACCATAATATGATCACCATTTTTCTTATAAACCCAATCATTACAATGTTTTTGAAAAACTCGCTCAACTGCACGCTGTCAATGGGTAAAATATATTACGCTGTGATTTAATTAATATTAATATTTATACGTTTCGACCTATTATACCCAGCCAGCCTCAGCCGGATCGCTGCTGCATTATGCTAAAATGTTATAGGGAAAATTGCCCGGTGGCCTAATTTACATATATTTTTACAAGGGATCTCTTTCCGCCAGCAGCGGATACAGGTCGGCTACGGTGAAAAACACGGAGAAAGTTATTATGAATAATTTCATCTGTTGCTCCAATGATGTAAATTTAACGATATCAAAACAATTCACTCGGTCGCGTAATGGTTTCATTTAACTACGTGTCAGTATCACTTCCAGACCAAGTGTTAAAAATATGTAATTGAAAAACTACTAAATATTTTTTCAACTGAGACTGAGAATCGATCTAGAAATCAATTGTTTGGTGCGTTTACCGATTCCGCCATTGAATTGCCTTTTAAGCCATCTTAATAAATTTAAAATTAAGTTGGTTAAACACATGTGTAAAATTTTCTAACTAAATAGTGTAAAAAATATTGAATTTTGGAACTTTTGTTTTCCTGATTTGGGATTTATGTTGTTTGTTCTTTTACGCGTTGTAAAACTGACTATTGTAAAAATGACTTTTAATTCGTTAATTCGTAAGCAGATTTTATTTTCGAGGAATGAATGTTGATATTACAACTTGAGTTGCCTGTATACTTTCAGATTCATTTAATGACAAATCACCGAAAGTGGGACGATCACGCATCCCGAGCTCTGCGCAGGTTAGTTTGTCCCACATTCCCTTATCGGTTATTAATATAGATGCCTATGCGTAAGGCACAAATTAATATTGGTGTTTCTTTATTCAAAAATATTTTAATGATTACAATTATTTTGTTGTCTACAACCACTATACTAGGCTCATGCCCGTATTATGGTAGTCGTAATGTTTTTGATAACAATGTCAAGATGTTAAGATGTACAGAGATAAGAGAGAGAGAGAGAGAAAAAAATAGGTAAAAAAAAGAAAACATATGAATAGAATGGAATAAAAGAACAGTTAATTTAATTTAATGTCACAAGAAATTCTTTGAAATAGTTCCTTCCCTTTATCAATAGCCAATTCTGAATATTTCTTATGAGATGATCAGTTTCCGATTTTCTAGTATCTATATTGAGTGAATTGAATATTTTGGGAGCAATATAAGAGAATTGTCGCTGGGCGGATGCTGTTTTTGTTGGAGGAATTACATATTTTATGTGTAACGAGTAACGGGTGTGAATATTTTGTTGTGTTTTTTTCGTGATATTTTTTCCATGTATATAAAGAATAGTCTTAATGTATAATTTACTAATATCTAGGATTTTAATTTGTTTGAAAAGTGGCTCTGATGGGTATGACGGGTGACATTTGAATATTATCCTTAGTTTTTGAGTTAAAATCATGAGATGGACAATCGAAAATGCACAACCTCCCCATCCTACAATCCCATATATAGCAATAGCTTGAAAGAGTGCAAATTAGACACATTTTAATGTTTTTAGGTTTAGGATAGATCTGAGAGATCTGAAAATGTAGCATATTTTGCGGAGTCTTTTTGTTGTATAATTGAAATGTGCCTCCATATAAAAGAAATAAATCATTTATTTATTTTCCAAGACTTCAAGAAAGCATTTGAAAATATAGTGCCGAGAACAACCAAAAAGACCAGAAAACATAATGACAGCTATTATAAACATGGTCCTGCTTTTGTGAACAAACAATTCGTGATTTGTATTCCTCTTGTATGTCTGCTGTAGAGAGCTTTTGTTTCTTTAAAATTCTTAATTAGTGGTCTGCTCAAATAAAGTGCCTATCCGGAGCATTGAACAAACAAACTTAATGGCATCAACTTGTTTGGAATGAGAACAGAAAGGAATACAGACCTAGATATATAAATATACCAACAATGTACCTACATGCAGACAGACGTACATACAGACGTACAAAGGAATTTATGTATATTATATTCCCTATAGTTCCGACCACCGCACATTTCCAGTAGTACGGGGAGACGGACTACACTAATATAACTAATATTACTGAAACTAGTTTTAAACTTAGTTTAATTCGGAGGTGGGGGAATACTATTCAACTCCTAATGTATTTCAAGAAGTTCTTGTTGGGACAAGTGTTGAGCGGAACTGCAGTATAGTCAAAGATATTGTTTTAAATGTTCAAAGTCAGCAAACGCTTTGTGGGTTGCCTTAAAAAAACAACTAAAATTGTATTTGGTTTTAAACCACATTAAAAAAAGAAATACAACAACTTTGTATTAAAAATATACTAAAAACATTAAAGAACCATCTTCCATTAATATAATTATTGTTGTGTTTCCGTGGTTCCTCACAAACTATCTTATTAACAAAACACTTTTAATGTGATAGATTAACAATGAGTTCTTATTAATCTTAATTAACAGACGGTTTAAATAATATACATAGACCCCGGCCTTGAGGTTCCCACCCTCTTTACCGTCCATTCGGTCTCTACAATACTCGGCAGCTAACGCCATCTATGGGTAATCTAATAGACTAATCTAGTGCCATCTATGGGTGAGCTCATACACTAATATCAAGGATATTACAATTATAATTAGAAAATGATGATCGTGCAATAGCGGAGGACTTAGCAGAGGAATTGTTCTGGAAGAAAGTTCTGGGAAGGTATTAGTGTTGGGTAGGGATCAGTCTATGCAGGAGTGACGAACATTTGAATATATCCCTCCCACTGCGGCGCAAGGCGAAACAATTTTTAATATTTAGATGATTTGAATCAAAATCACCTCAAGGACGCTAGGCCGAGATAGGTCGAGAGACAAGTCGAAAAGGTCAAAGGGTCTCCCCAAACCAGCCTCTCCCGATCTGGCATCTTGAACACACCGCACCCGATGAACCCGGGCATCCCTGCTAAATCACCAAACGTAGCGAACCACTTGGGACCTATTCCCATTTTATTTTATTTTTATTTTATTAATACAAGACTTAGGGGGTACATATGGTTTTTTTGATATTTCACCATCCATACCAGGGATGACCCTGTGTTATGGAGGGTGGATTTTACAGTTCTTGAGAGAATAACATTAATTAAACAAGTAAGTATAAATAGAAGATCTACAATCGTAATGGTTATTAAATGCAATGAAAGTATGAGATTTATTTGTTTGATCATAACAATGTAGATAATTATAATGGTGGAATGGATTACATGTATAATCAGAGTTACGCAAGTAAGGAACGTAAGCGTTGGTGTTGAGGGTAAGTGGTGTACATATGACTTGTTGTGGTTATGAGCACTGATGTGTGAGGAGTGAGTTGAGTTATATAAAAATAGAGTCTACATTCATTTGCAATATCAGTTTGAAATATTTTTCCCGTGCGGGAAGTAGGAAGGAAGTGTGACGTCTGTCGAAGTCGCCCGAAACATTCCGATGACGGACGAACTCAACGAACGCGTCAAATGTGACCGGCGAGTTTTTATATTTATAAGTCAATTTACACGGCAACTGATTATGGTAAACCCTTGCCTACAGGTGAAAGATAATGGTTTCTCTTTATTTTCCAGTACGACTTTTTCAATATCTCAACGTAAATGTTGGTATATTAAAGTTGTCGCCGGTGATCTGTACCCGGCGAGCGCTTGTAACTGACTGATGCCAGTGATATCTCACATCGGACAATGATCCGATATGCGTGGGCCATACTTCGAACGCCAAAGCTGACTCTATCTATACATCTCATTGCCCATGCCTGAGGTGTTGGTTATTCAATTAATGGTTACCGGGGCGGTGGTATCCAAACCCGCCTACCAAATATAAATATTCATAGCTGAGGCCTAAATTTCATTCCGATATGAAATCAATATATCAAATTAAAAAAATAAAACGCTTCTTAACTCTTCGTGTGCTGAAAGTGCCTATTGGCCACAAAAAAATGTTACCATTGGACGCCACCGTTGCCAATAGACACATTCAAAACATACATCATTTTCATAGAATTTTGCACAGTAAAAAATGTTAGTGGCTTACTTAACTAAATCTGATTGGATTGGCAACAAAACAATGCGATAAGCATTCTTGTTTTTTGTTTTGTGAAGAACAACCATTTTATAATATTAACAAAGATACCACCGGGTTATTCTTCAACGCGCACTTCGTGTAGTTTGTTGTGTTTTTTTTTAGCTTTTTTTTTAAATTTACTATGAAAAACACTTATTTAGCTTTATGGAAAATATATTTACGAATTTCTTTAAAATATTTTTTACAAGATCAGAAAAAAAACTTTTTTTCTGAACGTGAGTTGCTATTCTGGGCAAACTACTTATGGTAGATTATGTATTCTTTTTATAAATATACTATCTGGTAATACGGTACAATTTACAAAAATTATAATTTTGACAAGAACAAATAAGTTTTTACGAAAATACAATCATCTAACACACGGCAAGTCGTGCAAAAATTTTGCTTCGGCACACGACAGAGGTCACAGCAACTCGGCGTTCCAAAGGTTAATAAATAAGGAATTCCATTTGTGAATTTGATATTCTCTTTGAATTTTGACTGAAAAGGTTAATGATATTACGTACGCTTCATGGTTCATGTGTTCAGAATACCTACGCATTCCAATATATCATTTGGCCATTTTTTTTATTCATTATTTAAGTCTAAAAGGTTCATTTTTTATCATACATTTTCCCTTATCATGTTCTGTTGCTCACATTAATATTAAATCATAGAAATAAACCAAAATACTATATTTAGTGAATAATTTCTTTATAATTTAAAATTAAACAATAACTTTGTAAACATCACTTATAGGTAAATACTTAATGTCGACCGGGTTTCACTATACAGTCCTGATGAAGCTACGGTTGTAGTGAAACCCGGTCGGCATTAAGTATTTACCTATAAGTGATGTTTACAAAGTTATTGTTTAATTTTAAATTATAATGGCACATCACAAAGTAACCGCTTCATACGAAGAAAAAAATTTCTTTATACAAACTTAAATATTATTAATAAATGTTTCATATAGAACACATTTTGGAAAAGGTCTATAAACAAATAATGGGATTTATTTAAGCACTGCAAAGCCCTTTACCAAACCGCATACAATTATTTTGCTATAAAAAACGTAAGATCACTACTTGATTTTACTTGTTTGGCGTGTTTAATTATGTACCTTCGACGAAATTCAATAATAAGAACGTCGACCAATGTATGTATTTTCAACGGCGATTGCGAGCGGCCTGGATTGGACTAACGATACACTGAACGCCGTACCAGATTGAATTAGACTAAAGGATAAAAACCACGACCAATATATGTACTTTCGACGGCGATTGCGAATGGCTATAGATCGAATGATTTATTCAGTATACTACATTATAAGTTTAACTATGACCAAAATCATTAGTGGGACTTATTTGCAAAATATTCAACATCCTGCGAGATTAAGAATTTTCGAATGTATCTTGAAAACATACAAATTTTAGGTACATTATTATTATTTGCACTGTTCTTATATAAATATATATATATATATATAAATATAAATATATATATATATATATATATATATATATATATATATGGGCATATTGACCCCCATATTCCTACCCACCCCTCATACATTTTTTCTTCCCAGAACATTCTCTCAATGAGATATGCAGATTGTAGGCCCTGATAGAATTTTATTTTCTCATGGCCATCTTATGTGGAGATATTGTAAAATAAAACTCTACAATATCTTTCTACAAGAAAAAATTAATTAAAAAATATGTATTCAACAACATTTGTGTACTTATAGAGTTACATGAACGTAATAATTTTAAAATAAGATAATTGAAGAAAAAAACTTCCTTAATGCTAAAGGTTATAGCTTATTGTAAAAAAATGTAAGCGTTATATACTTATATGCAAGCAAAGGAGAATCAATTTGTAGTTATTGGGATTGTTTACAGATCATCATCTGAATTACAGTTGATGCATCGGTAGTGAGTCGACTAGCCGAAGTCGCCATTTTTTATTCTACTGCATTATTTTCAGAAGAAAATTGGTCCGGCAAAAAATATAACTACCGGGATTCACTCAAAATAGACGCCTAATTAGCAGATTCTACACGTTTACATGATCTTGATTATCAGGGCGCTCCGAAAACAATGAAATTGAAGTAAAAAAGTTACTTATCGAATCAAATTATCGAAAATCAGCTCTAAGTAAATATACGCGAGCAATATAAAATGAACAGATAGGGAGGAGGACTTAGAGCACCCTCAGTTGATAAACAGACGAGTTATCACCGATGAGTCTACAGACCTGTGGTCCACTAACCCTAGTCTCCCCTACCTTTAAATTATTTGTTTGTTTATTTAATTGGTTCATCAAATATTGATGTTATGACGTAATTATCTTATAATGATTCCTAAACATAATCTTAAAATATATATAATAAAGGAAGCTTGTAAATGGTTCAACTCAACGTTGAAATATGAAGGTGTTTCTAGATCATTCTGAATTATTTTCAAAAGTAAGAATTTCAATTAAAATGGAAATGAAATTTCACCGTAAAGCATTTAAAAATTATATAAATCAAAACAAACAGCGTGAGCTCTGGCCACGGCTGTCCGCCCAAGACTGCGGGGCTGCTAAAGCTTGTGTGGCTGGTCCTAGGGCGGCTGGAGGCAGAGCCGTTTTAATACGAGGGCGGCGAGCGGATATCGAAGGCTGTTGTATTTCGGGGGTATTGTTCTGCTCTCGCGTCGCTGAGCGGGTATCTAATCGGCACGGAAAACTCTACCGAGGCACCATAATACATGAGTGGGGTCCATTGCAAAACTTGCCTTACCGCCGGGGCTGTGATCTAACACCGATAAATACTTGTTTAATGAAGACTTTTATCTGTGCAGCGATCAACTTTGCATTTCGTTTGTCAACTCTGTTATAGCATAACATTTATTATTCACAGATATAATACTTTATTCTCCTCTTGGTGGTACCACCAGACCTTGTAACTTAATAATAACATCACCAAAAATACATTACTGTCGTTTTCGAAATCAGAACTGGTTGTATAAAGAATTTAGAAAACTTTTCCATTAAAAAAAATGGAACTGATTTAATTATACACATATAGTATTAAGTTGATTGAACGAAGCGGAAAAAATGGTTCCACGTTTTTGCTTCCAAATATTCCAATTTGACTTTCAACACTCTAACACCTAATGACCAGAAACTACCGAATCCGGTCCCCGTACACTGCTACTCGATTTATAGTAGTGGAACACGTTTCGACGAGACATTATTACGCAATAGTGACGATCCCATGATTTTTCACGGGACTGCGCTAGCTATATACGACGTGTTTAAGCAAAAAAAAATTTAATGGTCATTTTCTGAAAAAAATTATTTTTATAATACTACATCCCATAAATAAATTTGCCATTTGAATGTGATGACTTTTGGAAATTCACCATACCATGATGATATTGATTAAAAAGTACCACCTGCGTGGCGTGCCAGATCGGGAAAGGCTGGTTTGGGGAGACCCATTGACCTCTCCAACTGGTCTATTGCCTTGCGCCACAGTTGGAGGGATATATTCATTTGTCGATCACTCTTAGACGCACTAAACCCTAGATTCCTACCCAACCCTTATACCTTTTAACTTCCCAGTACTTCATCTCCTTTCTTTCCTTAAAAAAGACTCTTAACACAATATACCAAAAGATGAGATGGGCCCTGAAATTTTTCTCCTCAATTCCTCCTGTGTGGGGTTAATGGAAACATAAAATTTAAAAAATACCGTCCACAAAAAACACTATTCTTTACATAAATAGATAGATGGATAGATAGCAGATAGATTTAAACTCTCTCTATCGGAAACTACTTGAAAGTAATAATCGACCACCATCACATGGGCATGTGCCTAGCATGGTGGTCGAAAAACCCTCAATGCATGTAACAAACAATTCAATGAATAAAGAAACTTAAAAAAAATGTCCCGGTAAAAGATAAAGGATATATAATTTTTGAAACACAATCGTTCGTCAAAGTGGTGTGCTCTCGTTAAATAATGTTAATAATAATGAATCACTAGTGCAGGTAACTTCTACGGAAAGATCTATACTTAAGCAAATATAGCGAGATCCAGTCCAGGTTGAGACAATAAACTTATATGTATGTGATAGAAGTAAACGATTCAAATGTAGCTCTAATCAAATTAAGCTCATTCCATTTTTACTGAAAAGAATCATCTTTCCTTTGCTTTAATGAAATACCAAATAATTTAATATTTTGTTTCATAAAATATTTGATTTCTACATACATTATATTACATGATGTAACTATTGGCCACTTTCTATAGCGATGGTCTATTTAAATATGGACACAAAAAGTAATAAATAATAATTTTAAGAAGAAGATACCAGTAATAAATTGAAATGAAACGTGAAATAGATCAAGGAACAGAAATTAAAAAAATGTGACTGTATTACGAAGACAACGCTTCAGCCCACTATTTTGATTGTTATTTTTTTTGAGACAGTTATACCGTAGGGATTGTACAATGTACATTGTATTCGTACAAAACATATCTTTTCTGGAGATTAAAATAGGCCAACCTATATTTGTTTGTCATTTTATATCTATCTGCTGATAAGAAAACGTTTTCCTCATAAACAGCTGTAACTGTGACAATTGGGCTAATGATAATTTAGACACCATTGGTCGCCAGTGTAATGCAATAATCTCACGTACAAATTTAACCACTCTAAGGCCATTGTAACATGATTAGTAAAAGACAATGAGGATTGCTTTGTTATTGAATAAAAGAGGTACGATGATTAATATTATATTTATTCAAATAAAAAAATAGGGCTAGAGACTCTCAAATAACAAGATTAGCATGATCTCAAGGGGTGTGCGACAATTCGAAGAATTGATCGCACGGAAGACATTTTAAAGTAGCAATAATAGTTAAAAGTGTAACATTGTGTATAACATAAAATATCTGAACTGATTCTCCGAAATGGGCGCCATACAACTCTTAGGAAAGAATTGGAAAAAAGTGAGAGATTGACATGATGACGAGCGATTAAATATAACTAGCTATGTCCGCCATCAGCGTCTCCCGTGAAATATGTCGACTGGAGCAGTTGCTCGTATCACATCAGTTGGCGCGCCCTCCCCGCAAGGGTGTCCAATTGGTACTGGCTTTAGGAAATTATCTCTTCTGCTTCCTTCTAGGAAAGCCCATAAAGCACGAGTCCCATAGACGAAGGCGGTCTTGGATGGAGTTTGTTAAAGTTTGTTTAAGTTTGTCTTAAAACGGTAGCTGGGCAAAAGTGAACTGCTACACAGCATATCTAAGAGGCAGAGAAAGTTAAAAGTCAAAATGGTACAATTGTCTCCGGTCTCCTCAATTCTTAAATTGATCTTGTAAAGGTAACGAATTTCCAGTAAGGCTCAAAACACACTAAGCGTTTCTTGCGCCACGTACCTACTGCAATATCTTAATACAATATCTTAAAATAAAACCAGAATCTCAACAATGTGAATAACAACTACCAAATAACTTGTTAAATTCAATGGTTTTTTGTAATTAGATTCTCAGTATGTTACGACTTAGCGATGGGATAAGGTAAAAAGTCATTCATACTAATATGATAGGTATTATAATATGTAAATATAAAACAACAGTTTCAAGTACTATGAAAATACAAATTGCCATTTATTATTCATACCTCATTGTGAATGCAGCGTTTGCATTTCCGTTGGCACTGGCAGTTTATTTATTATTCCTATAAATTCTACACTTGCTGTTGTAGTAAATGTATTATATTGTTGTTTACATTGTCGAAAAATTTTAAAATCTAAGTACATCCAACTGATGCCAAAAAAAAATTATGGGTGTTCAAAGGTTTTTTGGCCAATTTTTCAGAGAATTTTCAGATTGCTCTATGTTGAATTTGACTTATTATTAGTGTTTGATGTTAGACAAATTTTTATTAAAAAAAATTTTTTGGTAGTTGCGGTCAAAATTTCCAAGAAATATTTTTTTCAGAATTTAAAAAAATTAATTTTTATTAATGATCGAATTAATTTTTGAAGAATTTATATTTTTCGTATTTATAATTTTTAAATTAAAATATAAAATCAACGCCACATAATGCTAACTAACTAACTAACTAACTAACCATCACGCCTTTTCCCCGCAGGGGTAGGCAGAGAGGACGGACCGCCAAACAACTCGGTCTTGGCACACACTCCTTGCCTCATTCACATTCATACAACGTCTCATACATACTCTTCTATTATTCTGACTCTTGACATGGCCCGACTCGAGTATCTGATTCACTTGATCGTGCCATGTCTTCCTCGGGCGTCCCCGACTTCTGCTACCATTCACATTTGCATCATATATCCTCCTTACACTCCTTTCTTCGCTCATTCGCTCTACATGCCCAAACCATCTAAGCGTCCCTTTCTTAATCTTACTCATTACGCTTACATCAGCCTTGCACTCTTTGCGGATCTCCACATTCCTCACACGATCAAACATGGTTTTACCACACATACGCCTCAGGGATCTCATTTGATAATGCTTACATCACCAAAAAATAATAACCTAAAAAACAAGGTTTGTTTACCATTTTACATATATTTTAACATATGTCCGCGTGTGCATGCGCGATTGCCACCAAAAGTAGAAATAATGCATTGTCATCAACTACGAGTCTATCTTATGAGTTTCAGGTCGATTGAATATCGGAAAGTGGGTGAAAAACTTCCGCTTCCAAGTTTTGCAATCAAACAGATGTGTTACACCAATATTTAATTGGTTGTGTTCCAAAATGATGATTCCGTATTGTTTTCCTACCATTATAAATGTCAATCAATGATAATCGGCATGCCCTTTTATTATTTAAATTAACAAAAAGGTGTCATGTACATCTGTACAAACCCATGCAAGGATATACCTATTTGGCAGACTACTGCAGAAGTCTAATGGGTTTTGATTAATAAAAACAAGCCAATATATCCATTAGTACTATTATTCATTAGAGATCCTCTTACGAGAGTCTGTTAATTCAGTGTTGTTTTCTATAACAATGTATCTCATCTATCGATCGTGTGTAACTCGATAGTTTAATACAAGTGCAGTGGAAAGTCTTCTCGTGTTGAATTCGTATCGATACTGCAACTGCAGCTCTTGCCAAGTGTCCGCTTTATTTTGTCAGTGTCTTGTTTCCTATTCTCAAGTTTGAAGCATTGCCGGCAGTACTAGTTTTAAGGTCACTCAAATATTGAGTGGAAATAGAAACCCTCCGTTTTAGAATTGAAAAGAGCTTCTAGTAATTACTTTGTGAAAATACAGGACTATATTTTAATATATTATAGCTATAGATTTAGATTAACCACAAGCACTAAATAACTACCACCACAATAACCACCACCACAACCACCACCACAACCACCACCACAAACACCATCACAACTACCACCACAACCACTACAGCAACCACAACCACAAACACCATCACAACCACAACCACCACCACAACCTCTACATCAACTACCACCACAACCACAACCACCGCCATAACCACAACCACCAACACAACCACTACAGCAATCACCACCACAACTACCACCACAATCACTACAACAACCACCACCACAATCACCATTACAACCACTACAGCAACCACCACTTAAACCACCACCACAATTACCACCATAACCACCACCACAATCACCACCAAAACCACCACCACAACCACCACCACAACCATCACCACAACCACCACCACAACCAACACCACAACCACCACCACAACCACGATAGCAATCACCACCACAACTACCACCACAATCACTACAGCAACCACCACTACAACCACCATTACAACCACTACATCAACCACCACCAAAACCACAACCACAACCATCACCACAACCACCACCACACAACCATCACCACAACCACCACCACAACCAACACCACAACCACCACCACAACCATCACTACCACCAAACAACAACCACCACAATAATCACCACCACAACCATCACCACAACCACCACCACAACCATCACCACCACCACAACCACCACCACAATCACCACCACAACCACCACCACAACCACCATCACAACCACCATCACAGCCACCACCACAACCACCACCGGAACCACCAAACAATAAAATAATATAAAATGTATTTTCGCCACGCTGGTAGATTAAATAGACCATATTGGAACGTTGCTTGCAATGACTTTAGACGTGTTTGGTGGCTAGATTGAATAGTCAGGTACTTCCCTTCCCCAGTTCTTTCGTCTCGCAACATACCCCAATCGGGGATTCTATAGTCTTACTGGCTCAGAGTAGTTGCGACTCTTGTGGCGTATTCTTTTTGTACTGCTTTTTCACTTAATTACAGGCACTACCGTTTGTAATTAAAAACATTAAATCTCAGATTTTCAACAGATATTATTATATTTAAGAAATTTTTAAAACGGATTAGATGGGCCAAGTATTTTGACAAAAAAATCATTATATTAGGCCAAGTATAAGTACGTTAAAAGGTTAAACGAAACATCAAAACATTGACCCCTGATTCAGGAGAATGACTCCCATGTGAAACGCACATGTGAATGGTAGCAGAAATCGGGGACGTTCGAAGAAAACATGGCACGATCAAGTGAATCAGATACTTGAGTGGTCATGTCAAGAGTCAGAATAATAGAAGAGTATGTATGAGACGATGTATGAATGTGAATGAGGCAAGGAGTGTGTGCCAAGACCGAGTTGTTTGGCGGTCCGTCCTCTCTGTCTACCACTGCGGGAAAAATGGCGTGACGGTCAGTTAATTAATTATTTACTGATTTACTGTCTATTTACTTACCACGGCAGTATTTACGGAGATAAGTAGATCTTTGACGAAAAATTAAAATTCTTGTGCAGAATCACAAATAAAAATATAAAATAAAACTAGTCTTTAAAATTTGAATATAATGGAATTCTTAACAGAGTTCTTAAAATAAAATTACTATTTAAGCTAATGTTGAACTTAAAACGATCCTTTTCACACTCCCCTATTTATGAAAGCTTCCAAGAACCGAATGAGCTTATTGGCAAAACCCGTTTGTACGATATAGATATGGGATATTACAGATATGGTTTGGAGGAACAGGAGCAAGGGTTGGTTGGGTACAATATCTGCAGAGAGGTCTCGCTACTGGAAACTGATATTAAACATAGCACTTATCGCGCTCCGATAAATTCGTTCCGAGCTCAAATTGAAAGCGTCCCGATCCATTGTCCGTTGTAACAAAGAAGACATTTTTCACTTAACTTAAAAGTGCATTCATTTGTAAACGACAAAACTTCGCTTTTCTAAGACAGGTTTTGATGTTTTTTTTAATAATTTTTCTGAAAATTTTTGGTTATTCGAATCGTTTTGAAAAAGTATATTTAAATAGTCCGCTTGGCACTAACGTCATCAGAATCCTATGGAAACATCTTGCAGAGACATTTACAACTATAGTGACTTAATGTGATGCAAAAATATATAGTGTCAGTAAACGTTCAAACAGGCTGGTTTTAACAAGTAAAAAATCATAAATATATATGATACATGGACGGGTTGTTTCGGAGAATTTGAACAATTCATCAAATTTCAAAGTTCATTTTCAAGTTCTGTGAAATATTTTTTCAAGTTCTGTTCTTATTTCAGTTCTGTCAAGCAACTAGCATATAATTATATAATAACAGAACTTGAATCGAACTCTCACAGAAACCGAAAATGAACGTTGAAATTTGATGAATTTTTCAAATTCTCCAAAACAACTCTTCACAGAATATCATTATAAACTAGTTGCTTGACAGAACTGAATACAACGTTTGCTTTTACCGGTATGCCCTTTTATTACTTTACATTCACAAACATGTTTTTTTATACTGAAACATTCTCCACCGATATTTCTAGTGGAACAGTAATAAATTAAATACCAAATAGCCAATCTCTGAAGATAGCTATAATTCTTTATCGTACAACAGTGTTTATCGTTTTGGCTTGTAAATGGCGGGATTCCCTTGTCCGCGCCGAGGCATCGATATTCGTCTTGCGAAAGGATTGTGTTAACCTTTCGGAAGTGTACAAAGATTTATGATGATATATTTCAGTGTTTGTTTATGCGGGGAAAGAGTAAGAACATGTCGGGGGCAATCCGTCTTCTTTGTGCTGGACTGCGGTAACTCAGGAATAGTTCCGCCATCCATCACCGCCCGGTGCACCCGGCAAGCAAGCAAACAAATACCATTGATTGTTAAGGCCGAGTGTAGTTTTTTATTAATTTTAAATAATGATTATATTATTAAGCAAATCGATTATGATAGTGTTTTCAACAAGTAAAAAAAATTTTATACATTTTTTAAATTAACATAGGCTTAGTAATTATCAAAATCAAATCGAAAATATGACCTTTTTCAGACCGTAATACGTGCGTTTTAAAAAATACTATTAAAGGCTGAATATCGTCAAAAAATACCTGAAGGGGTTTTCTTTAAACGTACGAAAAAAAACACTAAAAAATAAATAAAATAGGTTCGTAGTTTAATTTTTTCATAAACTCTAATTGTACTTGTTTTTAAAATGCAGATTGTAAAACTTTGGATACGTTTATTTAACAAAACTAAACGATAAATTACTGGTATTATATTTTTCCATTTTTTAAAGTTAATTTAATATTTTTTATACTACAATTTAAGAAAGAACTTTTAGATTTTTAAATTACTTTTAAAACAAGCCGTCTGCTGGCGCCTATTTGAAATTTTAAATACGGTAGAACATCGAACTAAAAGCTTCTTTTAAATATCCCAACAGATGGCGCTATCATGGTTCGCTATCGACTCTTCCCATGTCCGCCAATATTCAATGTATAAATCGGTAAAACAACTTACAAAAATGTCCACCCGCGCAAGGCGCTTTTTAGTTATGAGTGCTATGTGGCATCGTTGTAAATGAACTGAATGTTGCCAAATCTGAGGTTTTGCTTCACCAAGGACTGTTGAATACAAGCGAATTTTGGGCCCGATGGCGTTTCTGTGGGCCTTAGAAAACAATAATGTTATTTATAACGCTTATTGTTGACCGAGGTAGAACGAACAGAGGTACTCTGTTTTTTGACCAGATGTAGGTATATTTTTTACAATGCGTGCATCTGACGGCCGGCCTGTCCGGTGGTGAAGCTTTGGACTCCCATTCCGAAGGTCGCGGGTTCGAACCCGGTGTACGCAAATAAAGAAGTATTAGCATTTATATCTGAACCTAGATATTTATTCTGGACCACAGAATCAATAAAATTTTATTTTGTTAAAAGTATTTTGGTATTTAAAATTTTAAGTACTTAAAAAATTATTTATTTATATTATTTCATTTAATTCATTGTTATCTATTGAATTTAATGTGTTAATTATTGTGCATAAAACTATGTAAAACCAAATGCCAAAATGTTTTTAATAGAGATATACATAATTAAGAAATTGGCACATACATCATCATACATGTCATTATATGGAAAATCAGGACTAAAGATATATGAAGAAATAATAATAATATAAGCGATTAGTCATAATAGACCCGATATAGTTTTACATGAAAAAATTAACTAATATCATTGATGTCGCTATACCAAATTCCTGTAATATTCAAAAATCTGTTAGCGAAAAAATAAGAAAATACACAGATTTAGGAAATGAAATAAAAAGAATTTGGCATTCTCAGACTATAAAAATATTACCATTCGTTATTTCGGCTACTGGCATTATACCTAGCTCTCTAATTAAAAATTTAGGCGTATTAGATCTTTCAAAAAAATTATATATAAAGATGCAAAAGTCGGTCATTTTGAATACATGTAGGATAACAAAAGATTTTTTAAATATTTATGTTGAGGGATCAGTAGGATTTATAGGCCCTGTTAGAAGTTCTACCGAGCCGAACCCTCTGATATGAAAATATCTGGAGTCGGTGAATTATTTTCCCATTTGATCTTTTGTGAGTTGACGTGTTGTTCTTGTATTGTTTTGTATTTATTTTGCTTATATAATGCACTTACATAATGTTGATTGACTAGATGATCATTTGTGGAAAAGTGAGTGGAAGGGTTTAGTTTTTCCTATGGGGAAGATTTAACCCGGACAACAAAATCGGAAGCATAAAAAAAAAGAAATGTCAGGCTTTCTGTAAAAATATTAAAATACATACAATTAAATTAAATGTTACCTTGTATATATTCGTTTATATTCTAATTAAATAAATAATACAAAAAAATAGTGCCATCTGGTAACTGAAATTCATAACTTTTATAACGAAGATTTACACTACCGCCATCTTACTGTTTTCAGGCAAACGTTTTTAAAATAAATTCTAGTTAGAAAAAATATTGTTTTGGAAATGAACAACAGAGTTCGTGTGTGTCGAAAATAGTTGATTTTGTCAGGTATACAATCACTCTTAAGAGAGACAAAATGCTGCCATTACCGGACAAAATGCGACCATTTTCAGTGGAAAGTAAATTGGGTTCGGTTGTTAAGAGTGATTGTATACCTGACAAAATCAACTATTTTCGACACACACGAACTCTGTTGTTCATTTCCAAAACAATATTTTTTCTAACTAGAATTTATTTTAAAAACGTTTGCCTGAAAACAGTAAGATGGCGGTAGTGTAAATCTTCGTTATAAAAGTTATGAATTTCAGTTACCAGATGGCACTATTTTTTTGTATTATTTATTTAATTAGAATATAAACGAATATATACAAGGTAACATTTAATTTAATTGTATGTATTTTAATATTTTTACAGAAAGCCTGACATTTCTTTTTTTTTATGCTTCCGATTTTGTTGTCCGGGTTAAATCTTCCCCATAGGAAAAACTAAACCCTTCCACTCACTTTTCCACAAATGATCATCTAGTCAATCAACATTATGTAAGTGCATTATATAAGCAAAATAAATACAAAACAATACAAGAACAACACGTCAACTCACAAAAGATCAAATGGGAAAATAATTCACCGACTCCAGATATTTTCATATCAGAGGGTTCGGCTCGGTAGAACTTCTAACAGGGCCTATAAATCCTACTGATCCCTCAACATAAATATTTAAAAAATCTTTTGTTATCCTACATGTATTCAAAATGACCGACTTTTGCATCTTTATATATAATTTTTTTGAAAGATCTAATACGCCTAAATTTTTAATTAGAGAGCTAGGTATAATGCCAGTAGCCGAAATAACGAATGGTAATATTTTTATAGTCTGAGAATGCCAAATTCTTTTTATTTCATTTCCTAAATCTGTGTATTTTCTTATTTTTTCGCTAACAGATTTTTGAATATTACAGGAATTTGGTATAGCGACATCAATGATATTAGTTAATTTTTTCATGTAAAACTATATCGGGTCTATTATGACTAATCGCTTATATTATTATTATTTCTTCATATATCTTTAGTCCTGATTTTCCATATAATGACATGTATGATGATGTATGTGCCAATTTCTTAATTATGTATATCTCTATTAAAAACATTTTGGCATTTGGTTTTACATAGTTTTATGCACAATAATTAACACATTAAATTCAATAGATAACAATGAATTAAATGAAATAATATAAATAAATAATTTTTTAAGTACTTAAAATTTTAAATACCAAAATACTTTTAACAAAATAAAATTTTATTGATTCTGTGGTCCAGAATAAATATCTAGGTTCAGATATAAATGCTAATACTTCTTTATTTGCGTACACCGGGTTCGAACCCGCGACCTTCGGAATGGGAGTCCAAAGCTTCACCACCGGACAGGCCGGCCGTCAGATGCACGCATTGTAAAAAATATACCTACATCTGGTCAAAAAACAGAGTACCTCTGTTCGTTCTACCTCGGTCAACAATAAGCGTTATAAATAACATTATTGTTTTCTAAGGCCCACAGAAACGCCATCGGGCCCAAAATTCGCTTGTATTCAACAGTCCTTGGTGAAGCAAAACCTCAGATTTGGCAACATTCAGTTCATTTACAACGATGCCACATAGCACTCATAACTAAAAAGCGCCTTGCGCGGGTGGACATTTTTGTAAGTTGTTTTACCGATTTATACATTGAATATTGGCGGACATGGGAAGAGTCGATAGCGAACCATGATAGCGCCATCTGTTGGGATATTTAAAAGAAGCTTTTAGTTCGATGTTCTACCGTATTTAAAATTTCAAATAGGCGCCAGCAGACGGCTTGTTTTAAAAGTAATTTAAAAATCTAAAAGTTCTTTCTTAAATTGTAGTATAAAAAATATTAAATTAACTTTAAAAAATGGAAAAATATAATACCAGTAATTTATCGTTTAGTTTTGTTAAATAAACGTATCCAAAGTTTTACAATCTGCATTTTAAAAACAAGTACAATTAGAGTTTATGAAAAAATTGAACTACGAACCTATTTTATTTATTTTTTAGTGTTTTTTTTCGTACGTTTAAAGAAAACCCCTTCAGGTATTTTTTGACGATATTCAGCCTTTAATAGTATTTTTTAAAACGCACGTATTACGGTCTGAAAAAGGTCATATTTTCGATTTGATTTTGATAATTACTAAGCCTATGTTAATTTAAAAAATGTATAAAATTTTTTTTACTTGTTGAAAACACTATCATAATCGATTTGCTTAATAATATAATCATTATTTAAAATTAATAAAAAACTACACTCGGCCTTAAACGATTTGATTTATATCAGTAGGTAGTTAAATGGTTGGTAGTGTTACTTCGTTGTCTTGCTAGACAAATATCGTAATATACTGAGTAGGTAATTGTAACTAAAAATCAATGACAAATCAAATAACATTGATTATTAACAGCGATAAAATGTTGCCATTACCGGACAAATTAAAACGTGGAAAGTTTGGTTTTAAAACTATTCGACGTATACCTTATATCAGTGGTTATATCGTTTGTTGCGTAACTTCGTTGCCTTGGAAGACAAATATCGTAACATACTAGTAGGTAATTGTAACTAAGAATTAATGACAAATCAAATACAATTGATTAATAGCGCAAAATGCTGCCATTACCGAACAAATTGCAACCATCTTCAGTGGAAAGTAAATAAAGATTTGTTTTAAAACCATTTGACTTATACCTTATATCAGTTCTTAAGTCGTTGGTTGCGTTACTTCGTTTTCTTGGTAGGTAAATATCGTAACATACTGATTAAGAATTATTATTTAGAATGAAATGACAAATCAAATATTCCCATACCGGACAAAATTTCAGTGGACAGTTAATGAAGTTTGTATATAAAACCAATGGTTTAACGTATAGTAGTTAAAACGTTGGTTGCGTTACTTTAATGCCTTGCAAGACAAATATCGCGAAACAGTTGTTGAGTAATTTTGGAATGGAATGGCAAACCAAACAATACCATTGCTAGTTGAGGGACAAAATGCTGCCCTTTGCAATTGAAAGTGAGGATTGAGAGAAGTATGGTTCGGTTATAAAATAATTTCACTTCAAGGTAAAAAAAAAACTTCATATATTTTTTTACATTAACCCCACACAGAAGTTCCTGAGAGAAAATATTTTCCTTCGTGTTCATATTTGGAGATGTGTGTGGAGGTTGTTTTTAGTTAAAGGAAGAAGAGGAAGTTTTGAGAAGGAAAAATGTATGAGGGGTGGTTATGAATCTAGGGATCAGTATGTCTAACAATGACTGATGTATTAATCCATCCCACCAAACCGGCCTTCTTTGATGCGGCCGCCACACCTCACCCAACGAACCCGGGGACCCCTGCTGATTCACCAAACGTAACAAACTACTTGGGATGACCTATGGTAGAGGTATTAGTTATCCACTAAATGGTGATTATTGATGATAGAAATAATGATTATTACTTCAATTAAAGCTATCAATATAATGGAAAAGACAGTAACACTTCTGAGATTCGAGCTCAAACCATTCTACTACAAATCAAGCATTTTAGTTTTTTAATTGCAGCGTACTAGCTGCAATTAAAAAACTAAAACCAAAAAAATCTGTTGCACCAGATTTTATTAACACAATTGTCCTGAAGGGATATGCAGATCCGTTAATGGTACCGCTTTTACATATCTTTAATATTTCACTTAACTCCGGTAAGTTCCCCGACCGCTGGAAAATCTCAAAAGTCACGCCCTTACACAAAAACGGCGATAAATCATGTGTATCTTATTACAGACCTGTGGCAATTCTTTCGGCACCGGCCAAATTATTTGAACTCGTAATACAAAAACGTATATACTATAAAGTAGAACCATTTCTCATAAACCAGCAGCATGGGTTTAGAGAGGGCAGGTCTACAACGACCAACTAAATGGTATTTACGGATTACGTCTCAAATATATTGGACAATAACGAACAAGTAGATGTCTCATATAATGATTTTGCGAAAGCTTTTGACAAAGTGGATCACCTCATATTACTGAATAAACTTGAAAGCTTCGGCTTCTCATACATGCTGCTTTTGTTCTTTCATAATTATTTGTCTAACAGAAAACAATACGTTGTTTACGGGCAGTTCACATCGAAACTCTACGCCACAAATTCTGGGGTCCCTCAAGGGTCTAATTTAGGACCACTATTATTTTTATTGTTTATTAATGACATAGGAATGTTCATAAGATTTGTAAATTTTTTATTATTTGCGGATGACATTAAACTATACACCTGTATAACGACAAATGAAGACTCCATTCGTCTACAAATCGATATCGACGGTATAGTAGAGTGGAGTCATCAAAATAAACTTCATTTTAACAGTAGTAAGTGTTCAATTATGTGCATTACAAGGGCAAAGCGTACTTTATATTTTAACTATAAAATATCTGGTACCTCTCTAAAACATATTTCGATAACGAAGGATTTAGGAATCACTTTTGACACGCGTCTGACTTTTCGAACTCTTATCGATTCGGTGTGCAACTCTGCAATGCGAATGCTGGGTTTTGTTATATGTAATTCGAAATCTTTTACGAATACGGCAGTCATAAAAATGCTTTATTTTACTCTGGTTCGCAGCATTCTTGAGAGTGGATCGATAATATGGGGACCCGAAGATGCCCTTTACTCAAATGATGTAGAAAAGGTGCAAAAAAAGTTTATGCTATACCTCTACATGCGAGAGTTCGGATATTACCCTTTATTGTATCCCTCTGATTTTCTTGCTGGAATGCTGGGGATAGAACGTCTAGACGTTAGGAGAAATATTCCAATGGTGTTAGTGGCGCACAAGCTGCTAAATGGGCACATTTGCAATCCAGATATTCTGGAACGAATTTCTTTTTATGTCCCTGATAATTTAATCAGAGCTAGACACCACAGATTATTTATTTTTCCAAGGGGCAGGACCAACCTACCAATGATCATGCCTTTGGGAAGAATAACTACTTTGTTAAATCACATTTCTTCTGTGATTGACATTTTCAATTTGAACCAAAGAGAATTTAAGACGGCAATAAGCATACTATTTAACAAATCTGGTTAATCAGATAGTATTGATGTATTTACCCATGCAAATAAATATATGTACTGACTTCTTATAAACTGTAATTTATAAACTGTTATTTGTGAAATGTAAATGGAATATACTGTTTTTCACAATAAATCAATAAAATAAAATAACCACCACCGGGCCATCGACTTATTTTATGCAATCCCGTAAGACCGTACTAATATCGTAGAGTGTCCAAAGTCAAGGATCTTAGCACTCTGCCACCGAGAACATTAATTGAATACAAAATGCGAACATCCTTGACCTGTTATTTATCAGAAAACGTTTTTTGTCACCAAGCTAAAATACAATAAGCAGTATAAACCGGATAATATCATTTGTAAAATCCACCTAGGAAGCAGGCCATGATATACGCTCCATCAAAACAATTGAATTCCCAACCCTCCCTCAGCCCCACCCCCAATGAATAAACACAATTGACCACGATCTTCACGGAACACATGTGATACCAAGTTCATGAGAAATACAGCGCCGGGTGGAAAGGGAATACTAATGAGACCGCCTTCTGAGAGTTTTCTTTCACAAAACACAATGAAGAAATTTCTTCTTAAATCTGTAGGACGCGTATGAAAAAAATCAAGTATTTGATATCTTTATAGGAAGTAAAGCAATATGTCTGGCAGCTATGTTCTGGAGGTTTTCTCAGGGCGTTCCAGAAAAGAAAATGTTATATATTTCATATATAAAACGTTAAAAAAATTGTGCCTGAAATTTTTATATCTTAACAGGCGGCTTAAGCGAGAATTTTAACCTCATCGCCATCTATATAAGGAATGATTTTGTAAGCAGCCCGATTGCAAATGCTACACCACATGGTGCATCGCCTTAATAATAGTGTTACTTTCTTGAATGTATTTTTCTATCACATTTAAGTATAATAATAATGTATTTTTCCTTTAGTTGAATTTTTTGACATATTTTCAAAATCTTTTCTCTTATTGAACATTTGAAAAGTTCAACGTGAACAATATTTTTTATATTTTTCAATACTTGCATTGATAATTCAACTAGTTCTAATTCCATAGCTCATTTGGAAATGAATCTTCGGTCTGACGACATTTCAGAAATGCGTTTTCCTTTTCGCGACCAAACTTCAATGTTACAACATTAAATCGATATTTAGAAAAACCTTTAACTATTTTTTTCTCAAATTCCTTCATCGAAATTTAGGGAATTCTTGGTAAAACAGAGTCGAAAAGAGTCCATAATTGTTCTAAAAAATATAAGAATATAAAACTCTGCTTATCGTGGCAAGGTTTTAGTCATTTTACTCTGAGATTATAATTATTTACCAACATTTTTCTAAAAGCAGAATTTGTTACGGCCTTTAATAAAGTAGTCAGCGCACGTGCTCCGTGGTTGGTGTCACAGGAAGGAGGGGGGAGGGGTGGAGAGAGGGGATAGCTCACCCTTCTATTTCCTCTCTCCATCCCGGTCTCTTCGTTGAACTGGATATTTCGTACCACTAATACAACTTTATGGACACTACAAAGCCGAAAATACTCCTATCATGATGATTGGCTCCTAACTAGCACGAAGTTTGAGTTTTTTTTTCAAAACCGTTTTAAATGCCTTCTAACTACATAAAAAATGAAGTAAACTTCACATCATGTCAATTAACACTATTCTTAAATAATAAGTCTTTACATTCGTAAATACAAAACACAAGAAATAACAACTAACATGTGTTTCAGAAACACTACACCTGAAGGTCATAAACATATCCAACAAGTGAACAACTATGAATATAACATTTGCACAAAAAAAATTGGTACTAAACTCTACAGCGAAATATCACTTGAATATCACATAAACATTACAAAATTTCAATCTGAAATAGAAAGCTGGATCAGAAATAGAAAATATTTTGACACTAAAAACAGACTGAAACCAAAACCACTTTAACCGCTGCACTAAAATTCTACATCATATATTTTTATAATTCCATCAGAAAAAACAACATAACATTCATAATTACTGGATATTATAATTATTAAACATCTTATGAGTATTCAAAGAAACTGAAGATTAATTGGCATCTACAGTGAAACCAAAACAAAATCCATTTTCATTTAAATACCCATTTACGACAAATAAATAGGTTTTATAAATTATTGTCGAAACTGTCAAGTTCCCAATTTTAACACACATAATATACTAAAAATCATTCAACACAATATGACATTGCCTTTATCGAAAATTTTCTATAAATATTTTTTAGGGTTTTATCGGACCATCTTAAAATATCTATAGTAGTACCAGTCTACAAAAGTGGACACAAAAAACAAGTGGCCAATTATAGAAAAAATCTTTAAAAATAAATAAAATTATTATGAGATTATTTTCTGGGAAGGAGCATCTAAGACTGAACATCGCAATATGCATCCCATACATATTTGTTGATATTCCGTGAAAATATTCAGAAAAAATATATTTTAAGGCTAGATACAAAAGCCAATTATGTAATCGAATAAAATAAAATTTTAATTATTCTTAGCATTTAATTTAAATTCAAGCATATAAAATGGTATGAATGGACAGTAATAGAGTTTTCCCTTTACAAAAATACCCAATTAATTTTTATAAAAAGATTGTCAAATACACAATGATGTTCCTTGAAAGAGGACTTTAAATAAAGTGAAAAGGCGAGGGACAAAAGTTTTTGGATTAATTGAAGAGCAAGAAAGTCAACAAAGTAATGCGACATTTTAATTGGAGGGAGACGTATTCACTGTCCGTTTTTAAATTAATTACGAAAAATCACTGGCCATAATAATTTATTTTTATTTTTTATAAACCCTACGAAGTGCTTATTGTTTATTGCGATTTTCGGCTCCAAAAGAACCATTTTTTTACCAAACATACGTTTCAAAGAAGTAAATAGTTTGTATTGTACATATTAGGCACAAAACCTAAATAATACATCTTTCGCATTTTTCCTTGATATAATAACGGGGCTCAAACAAACAATAAACAAACGCATTTCGGTTATTGGTGCATGGGTAATAAAGTGAAGTGAAATTATCATGCGCATTACATTATTTAAGTTCAATGAACTTTTATTTTTAATATTGGAACTATCTATCCTATCAGAAAAGCGATCAAGAAGGAATCAAAGTTATTTTATGAATTAAATAGACTAACAATTATTTTTATAAGCAATAATTGTTCGCCTGAAACACTCATCCACATTGAAAAAATCTCCTGATAAAAAATACATGACGATTGCTTATAAAAATAATTGTTATCCTTTGTGCTATGCATAAATAAAATCTTGTCTTTAAAACATTAATTTATCAAAAAAATAATAATTAAATAGACGTTTATTTCAAATGTTCATTATGTTATATTTTTCCATTAGTTGAATTTTTTGACATATTTTCAAAATCTTTTCTATTATTGAACATTTGAAAAGTTCATAGTGAACAATATTTTTAAAATTTTTCAATTTTTGCATTGATAATTCAACTAGTTTTACTTCCATAGCTAACCTTAGATGAATTATTACAATGAAGATAAGTGAAGAAGACGTTACTGAGACAACGTGCGTGGTATTACCGAATTAGGTCCGATGGACATACTTTAGCGGCCCGTTCATATATTTATTCTTTGAATGATAATCCTTTTCATAAGAGGTGCTACATTTTTTATTCGATTTTAATACTGGATTTGTATAATATATTTATATTTTAGGCATGTTCCAGAGAGGTAAATACTACCCTCTACCTAGTGGCAAAAACCTAGTGAAAGAACATCATCCAGAATCGAAACTGACCATGAAATTTATCTAGCCATTTTCAAATCTTAAAAGCGCTCTTGAATATTTATTTATTTTAATTTTTGGTAATTTAAAAAAAAAACAATTTTTAAAGGTTTTTTTTAATTTAATTTAATTTAATTTTAAATTATAATGTTTGGCAGCAGGATTTTTTTCCAAACATTCCTATTTGTCGCCTCCTTCCCGTTCCAACCTTCAGACACACAACATGCTACATTTTAGCATGCCATAGTCCCACTGGCTCTGGTTAGATATATAACCATGTAGGTACCTGCGTTTTAGTATGTAAAGTAGTAAGTATTGTTGCACATGCATCCAAAAATCCAAAAATCTTCTAAAACACTTTAAAAAAAATAACTTCACATGGGAAAATCGATAATGGTTACGCATTTCTATTCGGATTTATTTCTAAACGAGCATCCCTTAAGTCGGAAATTCTTGTGATATAATACATTCAAATTGAATTTAAATATGGCGCCCTTCCGCTTCCGTTTCCCGGCCAGTTAGGCACTAGGAAGATATTATATTGTTATTATAATTATAGTCATCATATTCTCGTTCCGAGAGATGGCGTCTTAGCCAGTGAAAGAGTTTTATTTAATGACTTGTGAACATTGAGAAAGGTAATTTATCCGCAAGCCATTCGCCGGAAACCTATATTTTCTACGATTTGTATTCGAATTATTTGTGAAAAGGTTTAGAATAGCAAAAGCGGGAACTCACCAAATAATTGACATTTTCTTCGTTTTTTTCGTTAAGTTTATGTTATTTTATTAACCACTTGAGTGACCTGTGACAGAGGTGTTGGTTATCCAATAGATGTTTCCTGGGGCGGCGGTACCCGAACTCTCCTCCTAAATTGTAAAAATTGTTATAAACAAGCACAAAACATCAACTGGGTTCAGTTCAGCATGTACTTTCCTCAGGACTAGAGGGGAGGCGTATTTATCGTACCCAGTAAAAGTACCGGGTATTTTCATGCGATACTTTGTACTTGTGACAAATCTCCAAAATAACTGATTACAAAATACTCACTAATAAGTACTTTATACTGGGACTATATATTTATAAATATTTATACTTATACTTTTACTAGGTATTTTTGATGTGTATTTTTAAAAGGCATTTTTGATGGGTATTTTTAATATTTATTTGATGGGTTTTTTTGATGGGTATTTTTGATAGGTTTTTGTAGCAATTAATCTTTTTGTAGAGAATTTTTTATCGGAAAATTGTGGGTTAAGTTTGTGGGGAATATGTGGGTAGAATTTATGTAAGTACAGTTTAGAAAGTACTTGTTCTTAGTCAAACGTCAGGTTGGTATTAAATAATTTTGAGTATTTTTTCACCGGGTATTTCTTTGTACACGTACTCATTGTACCCAGTAACGAAAAGTACTCACAAGAACCACCTTTAACTTGGGACTGTATTAGTTCATACTAAAATTAATATATTATCACTGTAAATTTTTAAATATAGATGAGGGAGACAGAAAATTAACTTTGAAAGGGAGGGTAATGGAAGAGATTGTGTAAGTATGGGTGTATCGAACATGAAAACATGATTTAATTGCATTTAATTTTAATTACGACTGAAGTTGAACACCTGCAAGTTTGATGACCCCTTTTCCAAATCATAATATATACCAGTTGAAAAATCTTGTTACTAGGCCGCAAAAAGACTGAATCTATCAGTTGTATTGAAATACTACATATAACTATTTCTTGTGAATTGGGTTGGCTGTGAAAAATAGGAAGTAACTAAAAGCTACACACCTTTGTACGTTCTGTATACCAGTATAAAACGTGAATTTTGATTTGAATCGTCTTTCTTTTATGATGGTTTGGATAGAACACCTCACGGTGTTTTACTTGAATCATTAGCCAGGTTGAGGACTGATGTGTGCCGTTGCTTATTATTTACAGTATTTTCTTGTGCAGGCAAACACGTTCCGTACAATGGGTGTAGGGAATTAAAAAGGGAACATATCTAAAAGTCGAATAG
Source organism: Hesperophylax consimilis (assembly GCF_061612785.1). Classification (NCBI taxonomy): domain Eukaryota; kingdom Metazoa; phylum Arthropoda; class Insecta; order Trichoptera; family Limnephilidae; genus Hesperophylax; species Hesperophylax consimilis. The sequence goes on from NC_142842.1 coordinate 33,513,283, forward strand.
CTTATTTAGTAAGTAAATAGAATTTTTTCCAGCATTTCCAGATAATTTATTCGTACACCTATCCCATTTCTATTGAATACCGACGAATACTGGAAGGAGTGATCTTTATCAATGAAATTTAACGCTAATTCCGAATAAACTGTTTTTGTAGGCACGTCGTCTGTTCAATCACTTACCTCTTTATAATCGCAGTTTTTTACATATTATATTTTGTTTTAGTTTTCTCAAAAAATATTGCTGTTTTTAAAAGATAAGGTTTTTTAATATATGTGTTTCAGGCTGATAATTATTGCTTAAGATACTTTAATATTGTTGTTACGATTTTCATCTACAATATCTACCTAGTGTAAACGGTTTTTTATGTTTCTCAGGGGTCTTTCTGACAAAGTGAAATATAATGCTTTTTAATAATGTGGGAAATTTTATTGTTATTATGAATTTTGGTTAAAATAGATAAAGTGAAATTATTATTATAACTTTTTTATTTATTATTATTAATTTAAAAAATAAAGACAAATATTCCCGGGTTACGAATAACCTGACAATATTTGAAAATCTCCTACTACCACCACAGTCAGCTGAAAATGTTGCTTGTGTTGTGATGGAGGACTTAGCCAACCGAGGAATTGAACACACTACGCCTGAGTGGGACCCAAGCGCGATGTCAACTTGGTCACCGACCGGTCGATGCCACCTCCAAAATGCATCCATTCCAGCGAAACTCAAAGCTAGATAGAGTTATTGTAATTTTTATATCCATTTTTAGTCAAGTTGAAAAGCTCCGCGTCGAGGGCAGCAAAATATGCGATTGTTATGTTCTAAAGCTAAATGTTTCACATTTCCCCAAAGTAGCGCCCATTTGTATCTCGAGCTCAACCCTGTATCATAGAGTAGATGGATGCGTTCAATAAAGTATATACCGTCGAGGGAAGGAGTCAATTCTAATTCGAGTAATTCTTAACTTATGGAAAAAAACAAGATTTTTTTTACTGTAATATAAATAATAATAAGTAAAATAATATAATTTATTTAAATTGGGACCGATAGAATAATAATAAAAGTGTTTAGGATCATAGTGGCTGCAAATAAAGATTGCTCCAAAACTGAAATACCCAACTGATATGATTATCCACTGGAGCATTCTCATATATAATCAATTTCAGCCTTGAGCGATCGGAAATTTGTAAGTGTTTGGTTTTTAAATTTCCCGCCCTCTTTCAAAAATATATATCTGCGTATTTTAATATGGACACACATAAAGTGCTTATAGTGCTAAAGATCCGTTGAATACACCTACCTTTGATCACTTATTGCATATTTTTAGGATTCATGAAAAAATTATTGAAAAATCGTTATATTTATAAAGCGTGAATTCTGATTCTTACATATTTACTAAAAAAAATTCCGTTTGTGGTTACTTGGAACAATAATTAATACTAGCAGGCGGCACTTGGTTGGGCTTCGCCCAGTTTAAGTGATACTAACAACAGTTATATTTAATAGGTACATATTTGGTCATTCACAGATAGAGGGTGAGTATATATTGTAAATAGATTATTACAATATTGCGCCTCTGAGGTGATATCTCACAAAAGCGGCGCTATACAAATTGTCCAATAAATAAATAAATATAATGTTTACATTTTATTTCGTACATATGCATTGATATACAACGGAAATAGATAAAATAATGTAATCTTATTAAACTTTATTTCATTAAAACACAAATGATTTTGTTTACATCACTTTATTATGTAAAACCACTACATGTTTCAAGTTCACCTCATCAGGAGTAAGTATACTCCGAAGTCAAAAATTAAATATAGATTGCAATTGGAAAGAAGAAGTGGAAGGAGGTGGGAGGGGTTAGAGTGGGCGGGGTTTATCAGAATTAGGAATTACAATATCTTGAGACGAGAAAGACCAGTTGAGTGGGAAAATATTTAAAAGGGAGTTTATTAAAAAAAATCTTTGTTAATTATATCTGCTTTTATATTAACATGTTTTCTAATTTCTAAAAGTATGAATTATTTATTTGCGATGCTTTATATTCTGTGTGAAGTATTTTAAGACCTGAAAAAACAAATAGCATTTAACCATAAAACAATATATTCACAAAACAAATAGCATTTAATAACGGTTATTTTAAAAAATTGATAGTTGAAATACTAAATAAACAAATTATACATGATCTCTTCAAATGGTATATTTACCATATCTCTAAAGATAGAAATAAACAATGGCGTAGAATTCTATTTGTGGATAACGATACTTCCAAAATTGTAAATAAAAACATTCCTGGTACTTTTCAACCGGCGTTTTACACTACCAACAAAATGAAGAAATATATATTCTTAATAATAAAGACAGCGACAATCAAACAAAAAAATCGAGAGTTTATAAACTCAATTGGGATGATTGTAATTTCATTTACAATGGTAGAACCAATAGAAACATTGAAGACAGAACTAAAGAACATCTCGGAGCTCAAAATGGAAATAGTGAATCTGAGTTTGATCATCTTTTGAATAATGATCACACTTTTGATAAAAATTGAGGTCTTAAAATACTTCACACAGGATATAAAGCATAGCACATAAATAATTTTGAAATTTTAGAAATAAGAAAACATGTCAATATAAAATCAGATATAATCAATAAGCAAAAAAAAAATTATAAACACTCTTTTAAATATTTTCCCACTCAACTGGTCTTTCCCGTCTAACGATATTGTAATTCCTAATTCTGATAAACTCCGCCCACTCTTACCCCTCCCCCCTACTTCTACTTCTTCTTTCCAATTGTAATCTATATTTAATTTTTGACTTCAATGTATACTTACTCCTGATGAGTAACTTATAACTTCGTTCGTGTAACATGTAGAGGTTATATGTAATTAAGTGATGTTAACAAAGTTATTTATGTTTTAATAAAATAAATAATGCCATCACAAAGTGATTAGCTTCCAGAAGAAATCTTCTTATCAAATAATTTTGCGTATTGTTAGCTGCATATATAAATATTTGCGCCAGTCATTTGGTTTGTTCTTATACCTCCAGAGGGGCAGAGTGGTCGAATTTTCCCTACAGACCCCCTATGCGGAATTTATCCGAAACACACGATTCGAATTTGACCAATCAGAGGGCCTATATCGTCCAGACGCTAGGGTAATAATACTATCAGATTATGAATGTTGTATGTTGTATGTGTCCTAGTTGAAAAGCACTACTATATGTACATTTAAATTCAAACATGCATTTTTTTACTATGTAAACACATGATCATTGATTTGTAAGAATAAATATTTGAATAATTTCGGTTTATGAAATGTCAATAACATACAAGTCAGAAGAGATGCGAGACATCTTTTATTAGAGTGTAAAACTACTAAGTTAGCTTTATGATTTATCGAAGATTTTATGCACTGTGGCTAACGAAATAATTCCAATAAATGTTTCAAAATATATCTTCTAATTGCCCACATCTTTGACAGCGTGAGTTCGCGGGCGTTTGAAAAATAGCCAAAATGTGGCTAAATAAGGTCCAGTGGTTATGGCGTTACTGAAACCAAGCTTAACTCAAAACACCAGTTTTGTAGTTAGGCCCCTGTGATCTTTAACTCCCGAAATCGGACAAGCAATAAAGTAGGTTACTTATTTTTGATAGATTTCATGAATTTTAAAGTTTACTGACTGTGCTCATTCGAAAGACAAATAAATTTCTTATCATCTCTCTAATTTGTCAACAGCAGAATATCATTATATTATTTTTTTAAATGACAGTAATATTTGAAAGGCAATGATCTTGAGTTTAATTTTTTATAAATACTTTTAGATTCACGAATCCTTCAATCATCATAATGTACCGTGATTATTCACGGAATATTAACTAATTATTTTCTGGTAAATTCGAGAAGGTAATAGTTTTTGGGGCCACTCAGTGAATAATAACCCTTTATTTTCTATATATATCGCACTTTGTACATTTAATTACAAGTAATAATTCAATAAAAAATCGCACTATTATGTAACATTGTACTGCATTTTAATAATAATAAACACATTTCACCGAGGCATCGGTGGTTAGAATCTTCCCTAAGCTGTTCCGGGGAAAACATCCATTGAAAAAGAGAAAACTTCTCTGAAAGGCTAAACTTTACTTCGCTCGATCCACAAAAGGCTGTATTTCAAATGACTCGATACTTTGAAAAAGGCTGTGGATATTAAAAAAAACCCTTTAACATCCTTTCAACTTCCCTAAGAACGTACCGATGTATAAAATGTATAGAAATTTTATGGCGTAATAAAATGGCGAGAAGAATTACAAACGAACGCGAAGAATACATACTGATATAAAATAATGTTAATTTATTAAAAACCTGGAAATATTATTCATTTTCTTGTTAAAGATTGGACTGGAGGCCTATAATGGATGATTTGAACAATTTCATAACAAACTATCAGTAAAGCACAAAAATGTTACGAGGAAGTCGGATAACGTGTTCTTCAAAATAATAAGAGTGACGCTTCTCGTCCATTATATTTATTCGGACAAGGGCACCTATATGAACACGTCTTCAGATATATTTTGAATTGCTAATATTTTACTGGGAAATGATTATGAAATCACATATTTAACAGTATCTTAATAAAAAAGTCCGTACTCATTTTTCTTCGCGTACATTTTGATATTATTGAGTATGGCTACTACCCGTGGTTCTATCCTACTGACTTTCTCTTGGGCATGCTCGGTATGAACCATCTACGGGTCAGAAGAGATGTGCATATTGTATCACACTTCTTCAAACTGATTCGTGGATGGTTTGAAAATCCGACTATCATGGAGAGTATTAGTCTCTATGTTCCTTATGGTTATCTCCGTCACCGACAGCATAGACTGTTTTATCTCCCGGCCTGCAGGACTAACTTGCCTGCAGGTCATGCCGGTGGGGAGAGCAGTCTTGCTGTTGAACCGAATCAATTCGGATATTGACATATTTAGCATCGGAGAAGCTGCCTTTAAAAGGCAAGCTCTATTGATTCTGGTATAATTGATACACCGCTTACTTATTATGTAATACCATTTTACAAATGTACTCAAAAACGAAATAAAATGTAATTTTGTAATGTTTTTAAAGGAATAAACTAATTGAATTGAATTATTTCATGCATATTTTTTTTATTTCCTCAACTTCTTGTATACTAAGCCACATGTTTTTAAACTTCTTTATGACCATGATGTTTTTAGTTTCATTTGGAATGGAGTTATATTATTTTGTGGAGTGGAATTTTTGATTAATTAATAATATTGTAAAAATATTACTACTAATTCCCACAAGCATTCAATAGAATCATAGGCACAATGTAGGTAAAGCGCATTGCGGGTAATGCAATTGTAATCCTCAACTACAATTAATTTAGATGAGGTATCTATCGACAATACTAGAAACCAACTATTGTATTATTTCTACTTCAAATTGAAATGGGATCTTTAATCTACGAGCAACATAGGGCTTATATGTAAATTTATTCAGTATTTTATAACAATTCATATTATTTTCAAATATCTTATGTAATCTTCTAATCTTGTTATGTTCTAATTTGTTATTATATTGGTCATTGAAACTGTGAGTTGTATAACACGGTATAACTAATTAGATTTTTTAACGATGGTATGGTAAAGCTGGCCTTGAGTCTAGTTTAAGACCGCTTAAACTAAATAAGCGCTATGGTTATTAGTCAAGTTTATCATTGTATGCTGTCAAAAATTGTTTCGGAGGTTTGTTGGGCCCTTTGAAATAGAGTGAAAAGACTTTATTTTTAAAATAAGTTTATGATATAAGCAATCATTCAAACGACATTATTTATTTACAATTTAATAAACTAGCAAATCATAATTATTATCCTTGCTCAGTGTAAATAACCCCAAAAACTTGTACGATTTTTAAAATTAAATAATAAAGAAATATTCCTCTCCCCTGCCTTCTCGTTTCGAATACGGGGAGAATGTTTTCCATCGACCACGGAAAACACGAATATTGCGTTTTCGAACAATGGGAAGGCCCCCTTTTCAAATGTTTGAGTCAATGTTTGTCATAAAGTTTGAATTAATGTTGTGAAAACGATCGCTGGAGATTCGGCTGTAGGTAGTCAGAAGGACTCTGCTTGCTCTGCGGTTGGATAAGGAAGATTGAAGTTGTGTTAAAAAAAGATGACTTGATATTTTTCAAACAACTACAAAATGATTTTATCTCGTGAGCTTTGAGTAGAGATTTATTCAAGTTCAAAACCTTAAAAGCTCAAGTCTTACGCCTAGAGAACAGTAGTAGCTAATTCTTACAGACCTTCGTTTTTAACACAAAACACATATATGTCTCACTGTCATACCACGATCACATAGCCATAGGTATACTTCGTTTTAATATACAATTATTTAAAATAGTTCTACACTTTTGTGACGTTACAGACAACATTAGTGTTCACCTGGCTACTCGAAGTTTCCCTGTTGATTATGAAGCACCCTCAGGTAAATAGTGTAGTGTTGAAAGTAGCTCTCTGTAGAGTCTCTAAAGCACAATAAGAGAACAGAACAGTAAGAAGAGATGGAATAAAAGAGAGGTATAAAGTATCTCACTTTGCTGCTGCGGATCATAAACCAGGTGGAACAGCTCATATCACATTGCTTTACTAGTGGATACCAAGAAATGCTTTGCTATTGCTAATGTCTTTCTCAGACGCCTCTGACTTCTTCCACCATTCAATACTTTATACCACAATATTACTGTTAAAAACCTACATTAAATCGACTCCGCATGTCATTATGGTTCAAAGATATTACGATAATTATAACTCAGGCGTTCCCGATTTCTTCAATGATTTAAACATCTCTAAACACTCTTGGCACTTATAACAACAAACTTTGAAATTTTCAACGAGATCGGTCGACTACTTTTCGAGTTTTGCGAGCACAAACATACGTTGGCTGATTTTTCATATGTCAAGATAAGAAACCAGTTTGAAATTAGTTCAACCATTTGGAATGCATTTTATAATACAAGACGTTGTCATGTCACAGACCGCCTTCTATGTAGGCAAGTTAAAATTTGATATTTTAGTTGAGAAATTGGAATAAAAATGTCGTGTCCCAACTGCTCCTAACCTCCTGGAGCCAGTGCGACTGCGGCATTCCTAATCGGGGTATATTACAAGGCTGAAAGTAGTTGGGAGAGATCTGGCTCATGTCTGGAGACCAACATTTCATTTACACTTTTTCTACAAATAATGTCAGGAATTTCTGGTTAAAGTAAGTCAAGTACGTCCCTTAACACCCTGTAAACAACAATGACAATCACAGACATTACACAAGAACGTGCAACGAATTTAGCAAGGCCACCAAAAAATGACAAAGCCAATACACACAATAGTTTACTATACGAAAGAATACAATATTATAATATGATCACCAATTGATAGACTCAAACTGGATTGTAAGCGCCATATTTATAAAATAAAAATGTAATAAATTTTAAAAATGTGATAACGTATGTGTGTAAGTAATAAGGCAATAGATATTTTTTAACTTGTATGTAGAAATGCATGAAATAATCTCACGTGGAAGACATTCATAGATTTGGCATTACTTTTACATTACTTTTCATTTGTTAAATGATCATTATTATTATTATTATTATTATTGGATAATTTGTATAGCGCCGCTTTTGTGAGATATCACCTCAGGGGCGCTTTACAGTTGATGCAGGTATTACAGAAAATATAAATATTACAAAAATAGAGTGAAGTTAAGTTAAGTAAAATGAAGTAAAGGAACAGGTGACATGAAGATAGAAGATGGAGACTCTGCAGCAAGAATCCCAGGTGGTGAAGAAACTGGTCTAGCTGCTGCAGCGAAAGAGTCCACCGCGTCCACCAACAGTGCCAGCACGAGGTTCGTCATCCGTCCAGGTATGTGTCTGCTGCTAATAAAGCGCTGACACACTATCCTCTCACAGATACCAGACCTTGGCAGCACCGCTGTGACGTTCTACAAAGATAGAAGATGGAGACTCTGCAGCAAGAATCCTAAGTGGTGAAGGAACTGGACCAGCTGCTGCAGTAAGAGAGTCCACCGCGTCCAACAACAGCGTCCAGGTATGTATCTGCTGCTAATAAAGCGCTGACACCTCACATAGATAGTCCATCATTTATCTCCATGTAATCCTGTTCCTGGTAATTGTTGAAGTGGTGCATTCTGTCTGCAATAAAAAGCGACGGTTGGGTAATAAATTACCCTGGGCTTAGTAAAAAACTTGCCAGTGTCCAAGCTTGCCCAGTTTCCGAGAATTTTGTTGAAAACATCTGGAGTGCATTTACCGATCGCCGTTCGTTTCGAAAGTCCAATATTTTCGAGCAAATTTCAGAATATTCACTTTAAAACACTGCACTCAAATCACATATTACAAAGTTCTAATAATTATTAAGTTAATTTTTATTTAAGTTCAAATGTTGATTGATTGATTTTAAAAATAATTTCAAAGGGATGTTGCCTCATTTCCCTTTAAAATACTAAAAAAACAAAAAGCGGTTGGGGAAAGCGTTAGGACGCGTCCTGCTGCCACGAAGGGCGCTACAATTAGTGTGGACAGTTGTTAAAAGTTTGACAGATTAAACTATTTTGTAGAGCTTTTTTTGACCATGTGTTCAAACATTATTTATCGTTGTTATCAACCATCGTTTTGCAAGCAATCAACGTATCGCCTGGTAGGTACTTTAAATATTCTATGCGCCGGATTGCAAGCGCTAACTACAGTGATACGTTAAACATATCCAGACTCCCATTTGTCAGATTCCCAGCATCCAAAGTTCGGTACAAACAGAAAACAAGCGTGCTTACACCAGCAGCGATAAATCAGTAGCCGGCTAGGACTAGCCGCACCACAAGTATCCAACATTAAGTCTAAAGAAGTGCTTTGTACACTCCCTCCAGATATACTATACAAGTAGGTTCGTATCTGGCTACAAAGTTGCTCGCATGATGTGCAAAGCTTGGACAAAATTACTCCGGCTTTTTACTGTAATTCAAACTCCATAAATTCTTCAGTTGCTTCTTTCCAGAGTAAATGTACATTTTAAGAGATTATTTACAGAGCAGAGCAGCGCAGCGCAGCGGAGACCTCTATTTGTGCGGAGAGATGCGAGTAGTTTGCAAAGCTCTTTGAAGGGTTGACTAAAACTTACTATAATGCTTACCATTGTAATAATCAGGACGGGCTTTTTACCTGTGGAAAATGAAGGTAAAACTGGGGCTTGTTCAAGTTTTTTTTATTTAAGTAATAACATAGGTAATCATAATATATACGCATTTAATCTAGTTAAGGCTTATTAACTAAGTGTAACACCGCGACCATTTGGCATTTTTGACGGTCTTCGTGGTCGAAGGGTAAGGCTCTCGACTAGCAAGCGGATAGAGCGGGTTCAAATCCCGGTTCAAATTCCTAACTATTCCTTTCCCCCCCTCCCTCTACCAACCCCTCTCCAAAGGCGATCAATATTGAATTTATAAGTTTAGTGTGCATTTCTGCACTCCTGAGGAGGCGAACATTGTTCACAAAACATGTAAATTGTGTTTAATATTGCGTTTAAATCAAATGAATAATGACATTATAAGTGATAACCGGTTAGAAAAACAGTTCTTCCAAAAAAATATGTTTGTGTTGTGAACGCAGTGATAGCGGTTTATGATTTTATGGGGGTATTTGATGAGATAAGAAATGGGATAAGTCATAAAAAAAGCTTGTAGGTTTTGGCATTTTATATATACTTTCCCTCTCAAATATTAGTTTCGGTTTTAAAATTTCGGGCTTTTTTCCAAAATTTAATATGTTTTGTTTTACTATAAACACTTTAACAGGTGTTTAACTAAATGGTTATAATTGTGTTATAATTTACCACCTCACTCAAGTTTAGCGTCGCCATGCCAAGTGATTTATTTAAGAACAAACATTCGGATCCTGCGCAGAAAAGTCCCACAATGAACTGCAATGCCAACCTCTGCCATACTTTAGCGAACTTTACTTTATATTTGTTTATACCAATATCCGCTCTTAGTTGGTCAAAGTACAAGTGATGTCATAGTTTGTTCAAAGCATTCTCGAACTCTCCTGGTGCTAAAAATATGTTAACTTAGTTTTTCTCCAGCTCGTCGAAATGATACCCAGATTTCGTGTTAGGGCAAGTCTATTGATTTGGATGTCTGTGTTTCCAACATTTTATTTCTCGATTTGAGTATTTGATATACGTGATCGTTCCACGCCCCATTTATATGTAACCATCTACAAATCATATAACCATATCCTGATTAACACTGTTCAATACATTTAAGACGATTCACTACGTCGTGTAATATTTTGAATCGAGCCGCCATCAATAACACTCCTTACGTAGATGGCGATAAGGCTTAAATTCCCGCTAAACACCATACAGCTGTTTTGATTTAGGCGAGAAAAAAACACGGCCAAAAAGTGCCTTTTATTTTATTTTGTGGAAGTTCAGGCATAAATATTCAAAGGTTTTCCGATCATTTTATAAATAACTTAATTTGCCACATTATACAATAAAATAATTATTTCAAAGATCAAGATGTAATATACTCGCGACATACATACGAGTTTAATTCGTTCCGCAACCTTGCTCGTATCTTGAATTACTCGTTACCGTTAATCGTTACCGACTACCATTAATCCGTTCCAACCCCCAAAATGTCATCCCAGTTATTTTTGTTACGTGGTTTTGAATAATAAAAACGTATTTATAAATAAAAACAAATATTTATTGTACTAAAACAAAAAAGAGAATGTAAATAAATAAATTAGATATCCTTACTGGTCTTTGCCTTTTTCGCAACATTTTTCTCGCTTTTACCTGTAGGCCGTTTAGAAAAAAACATGTCCAAGGAGGTTTGTTTCTTCCTCCCTCTCAGAATGTTCCGGAAATGAGTTAGGCAAGTCTAATTAAAAAGATCAGATGCACGACCTGTTGCAACTTTTTCTGGATGTTTCTTCTCCACAAACTGTGAAACTCTTTCCCACATTCCTAAGATCTCCTTTACCTCACTTGTAAAAATAACCTCCTCCTCTTCTGACTCCTCGAAACCAATTTCTTGCATAACATCCGTATGCTGCTGTAACTGTAACTCTTGTATCTCCTCAGTCGTCAGTTCCTGGGTGTGCTCCTCGACGAGTTCGTTCACGTCTCTCTCTTCCACCTCTAGACCCATGGATTTCCCCAGAGACACAATCTCCTCCTCTACTGACATACCGGGTTCCAATTCTCCAAACTCGTATCTCGAATTTCGCTCGTAACTCAAAGCAAAAAATCACTCGCTCGCCGGCTCGTATCTCGAAAAACTCGTATGTTTGGGCACTCGTATATCGAGGTACCACTGTATTTATTTAAAGCATCTAAAACATTTCTAGGCGACCAAATTTTCAAACCAAAAACACATGATTTTGCATTACTACGTAGTGCATCGCCTTAATTGCATTTAGTTCTTTTGAGACCTATTAAATTATAATGTGGTATACGTGGTTTTACCACAGATAATCCTAATGGGACCTTATTTCTACTCCGTTTCTAATTTGGTACTTTATTTATTAATTGACAACATGATATAAACATTAAACAGTTATATATATAACTATTTGTTGTACTTAGAAGCAATGGTATAGCAATAACATAGTTTTGATTTATAAAATAAGTTGGAGTCGCAATATTGTTTGCGAATCAGTTTGTGGTTTTACTGTGGACTGTAATAAATATTTGACACAGCTATTGGGGTAGGAGTGGTCCACAGTTATAATCGGAAAAGGATTCTGATCCCTTCGTCTTTTTGATCGATACTATGGCATTGAGAGACAGTGCTGGTTACCACAATGCTGGTAATGACTCTAATCAACTAAAGGAACTGCACCGGTTTTCTTAACACACTGGTCATGTTTAAATTAATTGATTCAGTATCATAGAATGTAGATACTCCATACTGTCGGACAAAGACGGGTAATTGGGTGAAGGAATGCAAGAACATAATATGTTAAAAGAAGATGCATTTTTGCGTCGACATAAGTACAGTTACAAAACATAACGCATGAACTTGTGAAGTAATATTAAAAACTTTATTTCTTAAATGAAACATGTATAAGATTAAAAAAACAAAAAAGTGTAAAATATTAAATAATCTTTAAATTATTAAAAAAAAATAAAGAAACATTATAAAAAATGTACATTCACTACGGTGTGGTAAACTCGTACAATTTAGAAAAAACAATTGTAAAGATTGCATTTCATCACTAATACGGAACTTTTAAGCTTGTCTACAACATTCCCAAATCTATTATCAAAATTATGCAGTCAATTTATAGGAGTCTAAGCCAGTTCTATTATACCTTATTGTTATATGCAGTGCAGTGCAAATAAAGAGTGAGAATTTGTGGGGAATTCGTTTTTGTATGATTAATTTTGCATAAAAAATACGGCAAATATGTTATGAAGCAGGTGCGTGGGTACTTAGTGCCGTACTCCTAAAACCTTATATTGAAAGCTTTCGTTACTTTCTTATAGTTACGTTGATCTACCCTTAACATGAACGCGGATAATTATAAAAAAACCTTTGAAGGCTGTCGGGCGGAAGATATACGGGTTGAAAACCCACTGAGCTAAGAGTTTAGGGTTTACATGTCAAACCACCCTAATCTTGTTAGACAACTATGTGTGTCTAGTTTATGTGTTTATACTATGTGTTTTTACGTACCGCATGCAGACGTACAGTGTACATACGGCAAGATTATATATGCGCGAACTGACATCCTCCATTTGAGGTTATATAAATAGTATTATCTACCGTTGAAATATAGTGCACTGGGGGAAGCGTCTGATGGTAGTTTGTTTAATTAATTAATAATACAAGCTGAGAAAACCATACTTTAATGTGAATTAGTATTACGATAGCCAGTGTGTTTCGACCTCAGACCGTAGTTTAATCAAATTCAAACGAAATTTAATAATAAATTCATATTAAGTTGAAAATTATAAAGAGTTTAAAATGGAAAACTATTTCAAAAGAGGACTAAATAACTCGGCTTGGCATTTTATAAATGTTAGACAATGTAAGAAAAGCATAAGACCAACATTACATAATTGCGAAAAATTAGTAGTTTTAATCTGTCAGGCTGTATGCACACTAAAAATAAATAGTTTTAATCTGTCAAGCTGTATGCATAGTTAAAATAAGTAATTTTAATCTGTCAGGTTGTATGCATAGTAAAAATAAGTAGTTTTAATCTATATGCATAGTCAAAGCGATTAAAGAATATTTTGGAAAAAAGGCTTTAGAAAAGAGGTCTGTATTCAGAGTTTGGTAGGTCAAGGAAGAAGAAAATTTAATGATATAATAATATTTCTAAATTAGTAAATATCTGGTCAAACTTTTCGTATTCTTGTTAAAAACAGTACTCCAGGCCTTTGATTAATAAATTTACAGATTTCATAACAAATTATCAGTTTATTAGAAACATATTTTGTTCTGTCATTTAACGTGTTAAGTATGAACAAAATCACAGTGAATCTTTAAATGCAACTCAGGCATTTGTCGAGAGATTTTTGTTCTATTTTAAAAGAGTCGTGTTTTATTGAATATTTTCATAATTTTCGCTTAATTGTCATCGGTTTTTATTTTGATTTTAGCGCGCTCCCTCTAAAACTCGTATTTTCAAGTCTCCCTTGAAAACCATAATATTTTTCTTCTTTTTAAACGCTTACTACGAAGCCTTAAGAAGAAGACCCCTATAAATAGTACCTACTTATCGTATCGTAAATCCAAACGGTAATAATACAAACGGAAAATATAAGTGATTTACTTGTTACATAGGAGCACATCATTATGCCGAGTTCATGTTTACATTGTTGAATTAGCTTCAGCAAACTGACGATCATCGGCCAAGAGTTAATTATAATCATGTTTGATTTCTGACAGGAAACTGAAATCCACAATGACGTCCGTAGATTCCTTCAGAGGTTATAGTTGTACATGTCACTTACAGCAATATGCTGGTAAGAAATAATGAATAATTTCCTAACGTTTCTGTTTCTTATTTACAAAATATCGTGATTTTTGGTGTGAGTTGACCCCAGCACATTCGATGCTTGAATTTCAAATAACGATTTGATATCTCGAGCTCTGATACTGATAATGGACGCGATGCAAAAATATAATTATTTTTAAGAACACGTGTTCCGACTTTCTCATAACATATTCGTGCTTTACTGATAGTTTTTTTGTCAATTTATTTAGGCCTATAACGAATAAATTTGTCAATTTGTTCGGCATAAGCCTTCAGTCCCGTTTTTAACATAAAAATTAATAATTTGACCAATTTTGAATAAATAAACAATATTATTCATGTGGTAATATTTCTCCGTGAATCTAACGATAATTTTTAAATCTCGACTGAATAACGTTGCCACATCCAAACATTAAAAAAAGCCAAACTAAACGTCACCCCATCCAATTTTAACATTTGAATTTCGAACTCCTTACCAAATCCAACACTAATTTTTAAAATTCCAATGAAGAACACCCAACAATATTTTTTTAGTTTTTTAGTAGCGAACCTCTCACTCATTCATTCAGCGACAAAAAAGAGTAGGGAAGTGACTACCTAAGATACATATCAATAATTGGATGAACATTGAACATTAGCATTGCTTCAATTAAGGACACATTAGCTGGGTTATATTCCTGTCAAATTTACTAATCTTATTCACGCTTACCTGAATGTTAAAAGGGTGTTTTTTTCCACGAAGGCCATTCTTGTTTATTTATATCATTATTCATGCGTGGTCTAGTATGAACAAACCGCAGAGAAGCGGAGCGGGCTGAGAAAACTTTGCAAAGTTTTATTTAATTAAATTAGTATTCTGAATTTCTCCCCGTGAAACCTTAAACTGTTGTTATTTTGGGGTAAACGGTAAAGTTATTCGCGTGCCTGTGTATTTAAATAAACCGCATTCCAAAGCCTCCTTAATGTAAGTTATTCATAATATTTCATATAGAATACTAAAATTGCATACACCTATAAATTATTATTAAATAATATCTGCTTTCGAAAGGTTTTAAAAAACAAATTTTCACTAAACACGCCATTTCAAGCAAAGTTTCAATTCTGAATGGTGGTCTCACACCAAGGCTATACTGAGAGTATTTTCCAATCTGAATGCTTCGGCTTTGTATACAGCTTTGTTGTATAAAAATTCACTCTTAAAACAGTTGGTATGACTCGTTTCAGCACAATATTCTAGGATCCTTCCCAGGAACTTCCCTTTTAAGCAATAATGGTTCTGAAAAGCTCAAAGTAAGGAAATAACATTGCTGGGAGTTATGCTGAAAACTTCTTATACTATGAAAGGATGTGTTATTTTAATACTGCCCGCCCTAGGGCGTGTGTCGAATCCCCATGTTAAAGGCTGGGCGACCATACAGAAACAACCTACCATCTTCTGCCAAACTATCCCCTATATTCCAGTGGTGTTTCTAACAAAACTTAAGAAACAATTTATAAAATATCAACAGCTATTTCTACGTTATACCTCAACTGAATATGTGAAATGATTTAACCACGTCTCCACAGTTGTTACTTCTTAAATTACGCATAACTAGGATGACATTATGCTACAAATAGATTTGCAATCAAACCTTATAAATGACATTCTTCTTCTTTCGTATTATGGGGAATCAGGGGGGACATCTTCGTCTGTGAGCTAGTCCAAGGCCTCAGGGCATCGAAAATAAGTGGACCTCAGACTGCAAATTATGCCGCTACATAATGGGCCGTATACCGACAGGTCTCCTGCCGAAGCGGAAACACTAAATATATATATCGGAGAAAAATTAAAAATATCGTCCGTGAATATTGAGGAAACATCTCACTCAAATGTAGATTTCTTAAATGTAAATGATATTAAGCTCACCTGTAGAGAATTCCCGTCAAAATTAACAAACACAATAAAAAAAGATAAAACTGAACTTTCCAAAAAAGCATTTTACATTTTTTTGTTAAAAACAATTATTAGCTGCCATTTTTTTCCTATAGCCTTATTTAAAATTTAAAATTTATTTAAATCATATTTAGTATGTGTACACTGTTTAATCGTTTTGAAACAATATTTTATTCTGTGTATAAAGGTACTTGTACCATAAATAAATATTTTCTCGTTTTAAATAAAGTTAATTTTAAAATTAATTTACCTCCATCTCTCGTGGGTGATTCGAAGCTTTCATTGCATAATATATTGTATTATAAAGTATAATATATTCCGCATTTTTTTGTGTCTATCGAAAACCTACATTAGCGAAATAGTGGGTTCTAGATTTTGAATTTGCCCAGGGGCAGAGTGGTATTTGCCAGGCCAATGGATTAAAACCCAAACTCGGAGGACCAATTACTTATACGTGTAAGGCCAAAAATTTGAATATGTTTCACAAACCAAGGGATGCATACACATTTCTGATGCCTGTAGAGAATTCCTTGGGTTACAAAGCTCTTAATTTGTCATAGAACTAACTGTTAGAATTTAATTTTTGCTTACACGTCACTGCTTTCCCCAGGGGCGGAGTCGGGCCACTTGGAATTTATTTCACTTTGCGCTGTGTAAAAACGGCTTTTTACGCTTTCCGGGCTCCAGGGAAGTAGTCAAGCGTACTGCAATATTTTACCTGTAAAAACACGAGACATTAATTTATTTTTATTGGAATAATTTTTTTTGTTAGAAACTGTAACTTCTAAATTACTAAATACACTCAAATCACTTGAAGACAATACAAAAAAAATCCGGTAGTGTCCTGTACCTGCTCAGTACAATGGGACAATACAAGAATTCTACGGTAGTTTAAAGGCGGAACTTTGCCAAAATGAATCCACAAAGACGCGATTTATGAACGAGTTTGCGAAAAAAAATCTTTGTTTCGGAATGCTTTTATACCAAAATGTAAAAGTGTTCCATTTACGCTATATTTTTAAGCCGAAATAGGAGATTCGAGCGCCGAGAACCGAATAGCTACTGGCTATATGTATATTGTCCAACTGTTTTGTCAAAACGCGTTTACGTGCGGCCGGGCTCGGCAGCGGGGGTAAGACACTATCCTGCTGAGGTAGCCTGTCCATATATCTCTGGAATAGTGTCTTGATTCATTGTCCCGTCTTCCAAACTACAGTTCACACTAGAACAACGGGTCCGGAGCTGGGACAAAACAGTATTTTACTGTCCACGTGTGATCGCTGCATTAGAAAATATCCTCATTATAATTATTCACACTTGGTGACCAAAAACGACAGTATTGCTATATTAAGCATAACACATAGTTTCGTTTCTGAATTGTTGTATATCACTAAGGCCATACTGAGAGTATACTACAGCTCTGATCTTTATCGTTTCCAAGAGAAAACCATGACTTCTCGTACCCTTTTTGTAAATAATGACTTTTACATTTAAAAAGAATAATTGTTACGCCCTTCTGGGCTTAAACATAAACAAAAAAATATATAAATGAGCACAACATAA
This sequence comes from Hesperophylax consimilis, assembly GCF_061612785.1. Lineage (NCBI taxonomy): Eukaryota > Metazoa > Arthropoda > Insecta > Trichoptera > Limnephilidae > Hesperophylax > Hesperophylax consimilis. The sequence continues at coordinate 33,530,889 of NC_142842.1, forward strand.
CAACAAAATATTTTACAATGCCTGATGGAAAAATAGTAAGTTAGGAATAACATAATAAATAAATCAAATTTAACAAAGAGCGCTAATCAGTTTGTTCAATTAGACTTGTTCCGCTTGACGGTATACAATCTACTAAGACTAACTTAAATTTCATACTTATTTTTGTTTAAACTGTTCGGAATTCGTTCAGAAAACGATGTCCATGTGTTTTACTAGGAAAAAAAATGCCTTTGAATTAAAAAAAATGGTTCTGAAAGCTCTCAAAAAGCTCACAAAAACGTTCCGGAGCAACCTTGTCAAATATTCTTCTAAGGGCCAATATTCCGATTCGAAGAATTTGTGAATGGTTCGAGATATTATGATTATTAACTTATTGATATAAAAATTCACGTAAAACCAACTTCTTACATAAATCTTCCTTCACTCCCCTTTTTTCTTCCATAATAACAGGGCTCTGGCCCTTTCTATGGAGACTTTTTGGCAGCGAATTATTAGTTCTGGGATAATGAAATATGCTTATTATTCTTAGGTCAACAAAACTTTTACATCTTAGTTCGTTGAGCAGCCCATAGCGTCTGGCAAATAGGCCTCGCGGGTTAAATCCTCCATCATTACATAAATAAGATTTTAACCTCATAACGAGGGTTATAGGAATAAAAAATTTGCATGGTTATTCTTTACTTTTCTTTAAAAATATAAATGACTATTTATTTATTTCAAAAGTTCTGTAAAGTGCTTTGTAAAATAAGATAAGTCTACCCGGCTTCTCCTGTTTTACAAAACGCTTAAAAATATTTGTGATACGGAAAAAATATCTCATATCAGAAACCAGGTCAACAAAACTTTTACATCTTAGTTCTTTGAGCAGCCCATAGCGTCTGGCAAACAGGCCTCGCGGGTTGAATCCTCCATCATTACATAAACAAGATTTTAACCTCATAACGATGGTTATAAAAATAAAAATTTTGCATGGTTATTCTTTACTTTTCTTTAAAAATATAAATGACTATTTATTTATTTCAAAAGTTCTGTAAAGTGTTTTGTGAAATAAGATAAGTCAACCCGGCATCTCCTATTTTACAAAATGCTTAAAAGTATTTGTGATACGGAAAAAAATACCTCATATCAGAAACCGTTTTTTGTCAAATGTTTTTTCTCTTTGATGAAAGCCATAGTACGTATGAGGGTTTTGGTAGAACGCTAGTCACTTCCTTGACAAAACGTTAAGCGTTTGTATAATCTCGTCCGCGGCTACCCTTACAGAGTTGTATAAAAACAAACCCACCCCTTACAGGGTATCAGAGACAAGAAGATGGAATTGACTTACTATAATCACAACCCCGCATGGGTCCCAGTTTATGGGTCACTTGCGCAAGGGTTGCCGGGGAAACCCCTTGAATGATTCAAATTCCTATAAAACTAACTCCCATCAAACATGTATGGGGATCACAGATGCTAGCGGAGACAACTTTCGGTTGATTTGTCAAGATTTTTTTACCCTTTCCTTGGGTTATTCGAAATGAAGTTGACCCAAGATATTTATATCGCATCACCGTACAATTTTTTTTAAATATATGTGTTTTTTTACGGATTGTGATGCACAGATGGAATCTTGATGACTCCTATTGTGATGGTTATAAATAAAATATTGTTTAGGGGTTGAATTAAGAAAAATATCGCTTTGTGCAAAAAAAATCCAAAATGAATACAAAAATTTGTCGCGTTTTTTTAGAAATAACTTTAAATCTCGTTAAACGTTTTGTGCTATTATTATCTTTAGAAGATGATTTTATATTAACATATCCTAAAATAAGCCTCCTTTTTATATTGTATAAAAATCAAAACATTCTTTGTATTTTCACAGAAAGCTTTGTCTAACTGCAATTTCCTCAATCTTTAAATGTGACCGAATTTTACATTGTCTTTTTCTGAAGAAATGAGCTGGTTTTGACATGTGGTTTATTGGAAAGAATACAATGTTTACAGACCGTGGATTGGAGAGAGGTTGATTGTTATACTTGTGTGTTGTTGAAATTATGTGAAACAAAATATTTTAAGAATATTGGAAAAAAGTTATTATTAGAACATTTTTTTAAAATTAAATATTATTTACGCGGTATCATTCAACTCAATTATTGCTATTCAAAAGTCTGTAATATTTACTTGGATTTTTTCCACCTCCGTAATGATGTTCTTTTTACGTTGGTCTCTTTTAAGTATGATAAACATGCTGCAAAGCAAAAACACAGCCTTTCAGATATTTCAGAGGCCGACAAATTGTCTAGAACCTTACATTTTCGTCGTACTTTCCACCCTAGTTAGTTTACGACACAGATCTTATCTCATCCTCCAGAAGGATTCGTCTTCCTTAACTTTATCCTCGTCACGATACTGCTGAAAGATGTCCTTCCTTAAATTTAACTTTTTCCTCCCCTTACATGCATGGAGGAACAAATGGATTTGGTTAGGCAGGAAATTACATTTCCAATGGGACTTTTATTTTTCAAACTCGTATCGTTATATTATTTTTACATTTTTTCTTCTCGGAAAAATATATGTGCGCATCACACGAGTATGAAACCAAAAATAAAATTGGTATATTTTGTGGAATTAAAAAAAATATTTATCAAAATGATTTTTTGTTGTTTTATACACATTTTATCCGATCAAATATAATCATGGCGTATAATTTAATTTAATTTGAAAATAATTTTTTATTTTTCAAGAATTGTGATTCAGTTAGTAATACATCTCTGCCAAGGACACGAGTGGCTTACAAAAGCACCGCTTAATATCGCTTTTAAAACACCGAAAATACGGCTATCTACATGAAAATCTTTATGGGTCGTCGCGCTGATCATTCAATTAGCAATCATCGTATTATTTCAAAAACAATTAATCCCAAATTTATTCCGATCACATCCCATCATATACCAATAATTTTCTTCCTGGGGTGCCGAAAGTACAAATCGAAGAGATCACCTATATCGCTTCGGAAAAAAATGATGAGTCATTAACCCTTGAGACGTTGTTGATTTGCACGGATCGAACCTTCTACAAGTTTCCATTTTCTCAAAGACAATAACAAGCACTATTTCGTTCTCTTTCTGACATAAAAGAAATAATTAATTTTTAGATGAGAGGAAGAGAGAAATATGCATTTTAATAATGTGCGGTCGTTCTGGGACAAATATGGTCTTAGGAGAGTATAATGCGCGCACGGCATTTGGGACTGTTTGGGTCTTAGAAGGTCCCAAGGGTTATTCCAATCGATGTTTAAAAAACAAGAATATTTTCAATAAATTTTTAGTAATATATATGACAAATCATCTCATCCACTCCTCAAGATTATTACTATAAACTAGCTGTACCCTTCCACGCATTGCTGTGGCTCAGTCTCCCTGTGCGGATAGAGAAACAATAGCGCGTATTGCTTTTACGTCCAAAAGATGTCGCTGTTTTAAAAAAATAACATGTTTGTCCATCAGATGGCGCTGTTTAAAATAAACATGTGTTACCTCTCACGGTTGACATTTATATAATATACAGGGGGATTCAAAATTTCAACGGAATCGGAGAAAAACTTTCAGAGATTTAGAATTTTAAACAAACGAACATTTAGATTTGTATTTATATAGATATATTACAAGTCAAAGTCATTGAAAGTACGTACAACATTTGGTTTGGCTTATAAATGCAACAAATAATACTCGGTAATTTTATGTATTATTAGTTTATGTCACATATTAAACACTTTATAGGATTTCAGAAAAAAATATGGCATAATTGATTATCCTACGAATAAACTGACACAAACAAGCGGGTTGCTTTATATTTACAATGAAAAATGAAAATTAACGGCAAAAATTTTTGGAAATGCTACCACTTGATCTTGTAAACAGAAATATCAGTAATTTAACTCTTTAAAAAAAGTAATTAAGGCCATTTATTTAACATTCGCTTGAAAAATTAGGTTTGATGTTTATTCTCAAGATAAACGTTTATTTTAACAAGCGTAAAATAGGGTGGCATCTTCATAAATGGGGTGATTGCTTTAATAAATATAAGGTTCTCTGAAACATTTCCGGGTCGCATCCCTCATAAAATTGTTATAAAAAATACAGTATTTTCGAAAATGACAGGAAGCTAATTCAATTGCGGGTGTTACGATTGTCAGGAGGGTGGTTTGGAAAAGGGCGGCTGTTGACTGTTTTCGAGTTGCAGTTTTAATATTGCCTTTATTAAAAATACATTTAACAAGTTTCTTGGAAGTTTGATTGTATTAAATGTAAGACAGGATAAATGTGTTTTACATCTTTTTATTTCTCGTGAAGGCTTCGTGCATGGTAGGTTAAATTGCCGAATTTAAAATGGTCGCGGGTTCAAATCACGGAGTGGGCAAATAAAATTAATGGCTTAATAAATAAGGTTTTTATAAATAGCACAAAGGATAACAAATTATTATAAGCAATAATTAACTGAAACACCCATACACATTGAAAAAATCTTCAGAAAAAAAATAAATGCCGCTGACGGGAATTGAACTCGCAACCTTCTGATTACTGTTGAGCTACGCTAATCACTACGATACGTCGGCTTATTTTAAACCCGCCAAATAATTCAATATGTGCTAGTATATTTTTATTAAACACTTATTGCTTATGAGATGTTTTTGTTGTATCACAAAATTTGTATAAAACAATATACTATCAGTATTTAGAATCAAAGTGTTCTTTGAAAAGGCTTTAAACGTTTTTGGTGACCGGATCTGGTTATGATAATATATTCTTCCCAATGTTTCTCATCCGTATTTCCTTCCCTGTCCCACTCCCTTTAGCCTCACAACATACCTCAATTTGAATGCCAAAGTCCCACTAGCTTTGGAAATTATTGGGATTGTTGTGCTCTAATCACATTAAAAAAATAGTGGGTAGATGTATCCCTCAAGTGTCTGTAGTGCTGTCGAATTTTGCTCGCATCTAAATAAAAGCAGGCCATTTTCATTCTCGTCAGTAGGTACTTCTCTAAAAATACCCTTTAAGCATTTTTAAATAAAGAAGAAAAAAAATATTCAAAGTTTTACGAGGTGTTGAATATCGAGCACAAAAAAATCAATCGCTGCCACTGTCTATAAGGGTTCCTTTATTGAGAACCGCTTCTTCAAATTCGCAATTCATTCCATTTGCATAAAACACACTTATGTCTGCAGTATAATGATATGTATCTTGTTTCATTTAGGGATATATTTTTATCTCTAACCTATCAGTATTTTGTGGATGTGTCAATGTATTAAATTAAAAACAAAAATTATGGTAAAACTTTTCTTTTAATAACTTTTATTAATTTATTAACGCCTTTTTCGGAGCTTTTACTTGAGAATTTTAAGAAATATACATCATTTTTTGTCCCTAACTGAATTGCTTCAACAACAACATTTTATATTTATTTAAAGATAAATTGAAGATGTCCACTGACTTGGTATAATTGTTTCCTTCCGTTAGTATTCTGAGCAAAATGGAATACATATGGTAGTTAGTCCCAGAATTTCTGCACTGAAATAAATCCTGACTTCTAGCATTACGTTGTGGAATCCGAAAGCTTATCAATTTTATCAATACCGGACTATCAACTAAATCATTTAGAATTTTATATAGAAATACCAAGTCAGTGAAAATTATTGAGTGTTGTAGTTCAACATAATTGCTGGTTTTGTATTCTTTCAACAGCTTGTACATGTATATTATTATGTGAGTTCCAGACAGAAGAATTGTAATTTGAAGGTTAATCATTGAAGAAGAAGATAGGTAATGCTAATAATTCTAAATGAAACACGAAGAAATCAAGACTCGAAAAAATAAAAAGATAAAGGTCTCAACTGTGAATCGAACCCTGTATCTCTGACTTACGTCTTTAACCACTCCACCATTGGGTCCAAATTATTATACGTAATTTTTGTCGATCTCATATTTCAAATTAATAATAAACAATATTTTCTATCTTTTTGAATGATTAAATTAAAAATTTGAAATAAGAGGTTGTTCCTGAATATTCATTTTGACTTTTGAATCCCATATAAATAAAAATCGGATATGTTTAACCGAGACCCTATTTAGGTAACAACCCAATTTCATTTAAAACTTTGTTTCCATTTAAAAAGGTAGATGCCAAAAATATGGAAAAAATTATTTATATTATTTATTGTTAATTTTGAATTTGAAATATTACGTTCAGTAAATAGATCTCGATGGTAAAGTTGGATAAAATGCCTGTCCCGGTAAAACAAGAGATCCTGGGTTCAGTTCGTAGTTGTAACCGTTATCTTTTAATTTTTCTGTGTCTTGTTCTGTTTCGTGTTTAGTTTAGATTTATTAGTATTATCTTCTTCTTTGATGACCTAAATAACTACTTATATGGCAATCATTTCCTTCAATGACATTATAAAACAGATATTTTTGCGAATATCTGCCATTTGCTATAAATTTATATAAAATATTTATTTGTAGGTTTATTTTCTTCTCTCAGATCAATGATTATTATTAAAACTATCATAAGTTTATTTTTTTATTCAATAACATTATCCAATATTTGATTATTCAATGACACAATCTTCAAGTCTTTGGTTTACAGGTAAAATGATTTTGTCAAGTTTTCCTTGTAATATCAGGTAGTGATAAGATTTTTGAAGTACACAAATTAAGTTCCATCCGCTTTATTGAATAAAAATCAAACGAATTGCCCAACCCCCGGCATCTCTAACAAGCGAGGCGTCATTTAATTAAATAAAAAAAAGTGTTCTCTCTTCAGGACATTTTATTTTCTCAATTCCTCCCACCCCGAAGCCTTATTCCAGCTAAGGGTGGGACAATTGACGAGATGGAACATCCCTGGGAGTAAAACTCGGCACTGAGCTCCCGTTAGGGGTAGTACCTGATACCTACCCTCTTACCCCCACAATCTACTATGTCGAGGTGATGTTTTTTATAAGACATTAACGAAACTTGGAGATATGATATCCCCGCTTTGATTAAATGATGTGTTGCTATTGTTGCCTAGTCTGTAGGAATATAGAACGCATTTTTCAAATCGATTGTATAAAAAATTTATTTGAAAAATGTTAACTTATGTGCTAGTATTTTAAAATTCACTATTCGTTTTGATTTACATATTACTTGAATCAATAGAAAATATTTGATTTACCTACAAAATATTTTTTTCAAGTAAAAAGTTTTTTAAGTTTCAATTATAGGTTCGACTTTTCCCTTTTACGTACCTACTTACATTTTATTTAACAGTAAAATTTTGTTGTTACCTTTTTTGTATTAAAATAGAGATTATTTATTTAATGATGTAGTTTAACTCTGAATGTGCAAAATTAAGTTGTTTGATGTCTGATGCAATTTAAAAATTTATTTATTTTTTCTCGTTTAACTTTGTGAAAATATTGTACAAAATATACGACATGTAAAAGTTTATTTAACGGGAGTAAAAAGATAAATTAATAAAATTATTAACTTGTTGTATTCCTTATTCAAATTCTTCGACGATTTAATTACAAAGTAACATCAAAAGTATTCATTGTACCTAATGATGCTTATATATTATTTGTCTGTATTATTTAAAATTAATGATTTCTGTAAAAGCCCTACGTGTGTTCTATAAATTAATAAAAAAACTGTTATATCTCTTTGATAATTAAATATAAATTGTAATAAAAAGTGTTCACGCTTATTTCACGGAAAAGTTTAACAATATTGTTGCAGTTTGTATCAATACGTATCTGGAATATTTTAAGAAGCGATACATGAGCGTTTTTGGAGTAAAAAATATATGTGACGGTGATTTATTTTTATTTCTATTAAAAACAATTTTTTTCCATCACACGTCACCACTGGGTACAACCTAGCGCATCACGTGACATGCATTCCTTCTCTTTCCACCAGCACCGTAAAGAGTGATTAAGTATCACGTGATTCGTTTTGACGTGTGACAGTGTGACCAGCCGCGACTTGTGACGGAAAATGTTTTTTTGTTATTGTTTTTGATTGAAAATTAAATAACAAAAAATCTTTTATTCTCGATTTGCTCAGGAATCACTGCTTAAAGTGTAACCCTGTATCGGATTCTTAGTAAGAAATTTTTGTGGCATTATTATATTACTTCATGAAATGTGAGAGTAGTAACAAAAAATATTTAAAATGGAAATCTGATATTCTCTTCTATCGGTTTAATAATTTGATAGCTACATCAGAAGTTCACCTTTTTGCTTTTTCATTGCGGTGAAAGAAAAGGAATGAAAAGCTTTTGACATGAAATAATGGGAAATTTTTTGGTGTTAACTGACTCAGCTCATTTTACTTTTCTGTAAAAAAACGCCTTGAAAATAGCTTCTAACGGCTAAACTGTATTACTCTTGCGGTGAATTTTAAATGCAAGTTAAGTTAAATTGTTAGATACATATTTTACAAACTGTGGTTGTTACCTAGTTAGAACAATTAAAATTTTAATTAAAAGTATTATTACTTGTTTTCTAACCTTTGAACCATATGAGGATTTGTGTTTGTTTGAGAAACTTTAATAATCAATCTTATTAATAAAAAAATGAATTTTAAGCCTTTTAATACAAAAATCCATTGGAAAAATTAAGCACGGTTACTCCACGTGACCAAAATTTCATCATCATCACTTTTGGCTCTACAACCCCTGGCGGGTCTTGACCTCCTCAAGAGTCTTCCTCCACTCATCTCGGTCCTGCGCCAGCTCTCTCCAGTTTCGAAGCTCCAAGGCAGACAAATCTTTGAGGACGTTGTCGCTTCATCTTAACCTTGGCCTTCCCAGGCTCCTTCTGCCTATCGGTCTTGAGCTCAGCAGGGACTTTGGTTCTTGATGCTCGGTCATTCTCTCCACATGACCTAGCCACCGAAGTCTTCCCAGTTTTATTCAAAATTAATTAACCAATATTTCATACCAAGTTAAAATTAGCACGTCATCAAAACAATCAACCAGCAGAATAAAATACTTTTTTGGTTTTTATTTATAATCAATAAATGCTATTATTAAATTAATAAAAAACAGTCCACAAGTTGTGCTGTGTTATTATCATTACGCATGGCAGTTGTTTCGCTCACTGAAGGCTTTATCAAACTGTTTGATGTTCTACAAAATGGAGTTCTATAAATTAAACTTGACAACAATAAAAATGGAAGAAATTAATATTATTCTTTATTAAAGTCTGCTACGCAAATAAGTTTATTTCTCTATTTAACCGAAAATAATAAATTATAACACTACAACGCTCCAATAATGAAGTAGACATTTTGATGTCCAAATTAAGCTTTCAAAAAAATTTACCACGCTGATGTGATTAGATGAATAATTAATGATGAAGCAAACTAGTAGGTCATCAGCACATGTCATGTACCGATAGACAAATAAGTTTGTCATCACCATATGTCATGTACCGGTAGAAACCTAGTATGTCATCAGCACATGTCATGTACCGATAGACAAATAAGTTCGTCATCACCACATGTCATGTACCGGTAGACACACTAGTATGTCATCAGCACATGTCATGTACCGATGAAAATTTGTTTATGCACCTATATGTATTTTATTTTTACTCATCTAACTTTTTCGTCATATAATTTTTTATAACTTTTACTTAACTAATTTTAGTTGTTTCGCAATAAAATATATGTTTATTGCAATTTAAATCTTCTCGTGGATACTCTCAGTATCGCCGTAAAACCACCACTCAGAATTAAAACATTGCTTGAAATGGCTATAGCCGTGTTTGGTGAGCAGATCTGAATATCCAGGTATTTTACTACCTCTCCATCTCCACTACCTTCAACCTCACAATTTGTCATAGTCTCACTGGTTCTAGGCGGTTGGGAGCTGTTGGGACTTTTGGGCGTTATTCACATAAAAAAATAAACCTTGTATAAATACTTGAATACAGCTACGAGACTTTGAGTCTGGAATAAACTGGTGGCAGAGTTGACATAGCGTCTGGGTCCCACCCAGGCGAAGTGTGTTCAATTCCTCGGCTGGCTTTTAGGGAGACTTTTTGTGCTGGTAGTAGGAGATTTTAAATACTGTCAGGTTATTTGTAACCCGGAAATGTTTTTCTTTGTTTTAAAAAAACCATTATTTTAATAATATTATTTAGATCGAGAAGAGCACCCGTGCTTGAAAGTGGAAAGTTGAAATTGGAAAGGATTTAAGTTTTTTGGTAACAGATTATTTTTTGAAAAACGTGTTAAACATTGCCTGTTTAAACCAATGTTATAAAAATGGCTAAAATCAATGGTTACCCTGTTGACCATTATAATATTGGTACATAATTTCCCCACAAGTCTCTCACTTTCATAGTTTCAACTTTTTGAACAATTCACTCATGCTATTAAAACAATGTTGCAATTTCTTGATGGCTGAATAAATATTTGAACAATATTATTATAATATCCTTCGTAACCACTTTGTTACAGATAGTTTTTTATTAAGTCAGAACAGTCGATCACGATCTCCCGGTTTGTGAAAATTATGAAAATTTTCTTCACAATATTGAAATACAATGTCGAGTACCCAAAAATATTTATTAAATGTGTAAAAAGGCGTTACATTACATTATTCTCATTTTGTTAAAACTGAAAAATATTGGAGACTTTTTTTTCAATTCGTTAATTTTTAAATGTTTAAAAATTCAAATAGAAGCCTTACGCAAAATTAAAATGAAGATTACCTTTCTTTTTATATTCTGGCTCTTATGACCTACAGTTCTATTGTTTTTATTATTTGGGGATCAGGAGAGAGGCACAAAATGAAAGAAAGTTGTGAAGTTCAACTAGATGTTAAATACTCCGGTTGCTGCGGTGATGTGCTGGTCAAGCGCGGGTCAGTGAGTCGACGCCGGGCGCTGGTGACCGGGACTCGATGAAGGTCAGGCACTGGCGAAGAACGTAGGTCTTCAGGCACTCCAGTGCTGACGAGACGGCCGAAGGTGCGGCGGACCTTGTAGGCGGTTGAACGGGAACGGTGTGACCGGTGAGGATGCTGCGTGTCCTCGTGGTGGTCATGGTAGCGTGGAAGAAGTGCTGGTCAGAGACACTGGAACCAGGGCGCTTGTAATCCGAGTAGCGCTGGCCATGGACGTGGCCGAGGCGCTATGATGGTGTCTCGATAGAGTCCATGATGGTACGGGCGAAGCCGGGAATATCGGCCTTTGCGCTAGTAAGAGTAGCGCGGGTTAACACTCGTTGATCCTTGTAGACTGACGGCGGAATGATGAATGACTGACTGACTCGCTGCGTCGGGCTTATTTATACTACACGGCCGATGGCGACAGTAGGTAGTAAATTGCAATTAAATCGAGACCACTCGCTTGGACTGTGTTTCGGGAACCTTCGACATTGCGGTGATTATGCATAGGCCGTAGACTCAAACCTTCTGGCGAGTTCTCGTAGTATCCCAGACGGACTGCAGTATTATTGTCGTCGATAGACAGGTAGGTACTTGAAGTACGTAGGTTGCTCTGTTTACGATGCGAATTGGAATGCAGGTACATAATTTGGGAGTAGGTACTAAGTAGGTCGAGTGGTTTATTATTAATTAGTTAATATAGATTTTTCTCGACGCTACAATTACTTTGAAATCATTTAATTTTAAATATAAAACTCGGAATTCTTTTCAAATCAATGAAATTGAATTTCTGGTGCCCAAACTTACCCCCACCACCCGTTTAGGTGGCTAGTGAAAGAATACAAAGTACCACAGACCACATAAAATTAGTTCAGTCGCAACTAATCCAGAGTTTAAGCCCTGAATGCTTATCATTCACGTAGTAATCCAAAGTTAACTAACTTTAGTTAAATGGTGACAGTTTTCCATAAAATTATGTACGTGGGTTGTTTAACAAACTCTAAGCCCTCCTAAGTGATTTCGTTAATGAAATCATGTTGATTTATTATTGTGTACATGTACCGCATGACAAACAGAATATTTAATTACAGATGAGAAATAATAGATATCTAATTATAATGAAGCAATATTTTTGATCAACGTCTAAAATCAATGGTGACAGTTATTATTTTTTAAAACTTTCCACTATATTAGCCGTAAAATTCGGGTAATTGCACAAAATTCCATTTAAGCCGTGATCTTTTTTTCAATCAATTAGTTTCTCCAAATATTATTTATGCCCTAAAGGATTTTCTTTGTCCTGGGTTGAACTCCATTTTTGCTACGATATTATATTCAGTAATAATGAAAATACGCATAGGATCTTCAAAAAAAAAATCTACTCTTTATTAAATCCTAAATTTAAAATGACAGGTATTTTTTCATTAATCACAAGAAGAAAACTTTGTTCCCGTTAATTGTGTTACCTTCTTATTTTCATTCACCTCCATTATTACCCTACAACTTCTGTCTCATCACAATTCACGGAGGGAATATTCTTTTGAAACAGATGGTTTCTGGTTTACAATAACAGGAAACGGTAAAGTTTAGACACTTTGCATTCAGACTGTAGTTAAATCCTGTATTATACTGTAAGGTTTATTGTTATTATGTTGGCAATATTCTCTACGCGAATACTTAAATATTAAATCATCTTACTTAGTACGACGAAAAATTACAAAACTCCAACGTTATAATATTTTTATTTATTTATGTAATAATTAAACAGTATACAATGTATAATAATATTTGCTAACAATAATGATGATAAAAATTAGTTCTCACAATTTTTTGTTTGAATTTTTTTGATGTCTCTTTTATGGAAGCAGACGCTTGTGTTTAAAAGAGATGCTGAGTATCGAGATGAACATTATTTATGTAAGTATTCTTATTAATAATTTAAGGAGTTAAGAATATTAAAAATAGAAGTGTATATCAACAATGTACAATTTAACGATTTATAACGTTACATTATTTAATTGACGAATTTCATTATTTTGATTTTTTACATTGAAATGTTCTTTGATCGCTTTGAGTAGGGTTTTGTCGTCTTTGATTTTTCTGATATTATCAGGTAGGTTATTAAAGTATTTTTTGCCTAGAAATGTGTAATGATGTTGTGCAAATGAGGTGTTACATTTTTGTATTGCAAATATATGTTTTTGACGAGTACGTCTTTCAGTTGAAAAACTGTGATTTAGTTTTTCTTTTATTATTTGAATTATTATGTTTTTTCGGATAAGATCATTAAATTTTAGTACTTTAAATTCTTCAAATATAAGTTGAGTTGGATAATCTCTCGGTTTTTTCAATATTATTTTAACAATCAGACGTTGTACAATTTCAAAAGGTAGTAGATTAGTTTTGTATGCGGATCCCCAACTGGTTACACTGTATTGGAGATTCGATTGTACTAATGCGTAGTAGACTGAAGTTAAATTTTCTAATGATAGAAAGTTACTCAGTTTCAGAAAAATATAAATTAATTTCCTTATTTTGTTAATGGTAAGGTTAATTTGATCTTTCCAGTTAAGGTTTTTGTCCATTATTATTCCTAAGAATTTAATTTTTTTGTAATTTGTAGTGTGGAACAATTTATTGTACAGTGATTTGTATTATGTTCTTTAAAGTTTTCGTGTATAATTATGTCAAAATTTTGTGGAATATCGTTTGATTTTATTGCGAATGGCAATACATGGTTATAATATTTATTTATTAAATTATTTTAATAATATTCAAACAAATAAAAAGAAAAAAAAGAAACTGCCATGTGAATTGAGCAAAATTCAACGCCAGATAAAATAAAAATACATATTTTTCTATAAAATATACTTAGTTATCAAAAATTGTGTATTCTAAAAAAAACATATGACACTAATCTCACTAGGGAATTCCTGTGTCGAGATATGCAGCTTTACAATTAAAGGAAATTATAAAAAAACTTATTTTAAATTGAAAATATAAACCTGAAAAATTATTACAAAAATAAACACTAGTTATTTAAATTAAATTACAGCTAAGAAGTTCGTTTTAAGTTGGCAACAAGAACATTCTACTGACTAAATAAGTATTACAAAGTATCTGTGTTGGCTTATCAGCCACAATCATAGGGTATCCAAAAAGGATAGTATTAGTAATAATTATTAATATTATTATAAGTTATTATTGAAGATAATATTAGCTATTCTTAAACGGAATACTGTAACAGAAAAATCTTAAAAAATACAGGCGCATCTGGGAATATTAAAATGAAAATAGAATATAGTTATCCAAGACACTCTCTATATTGTAGTCAGTTCGAATTGAATGTTGCAATCATAGGTAAAGATAACATAAAGCAGTGAATAAAAATGAAGATAATGTTGGTAGTTCTTATTCGAAGTATGATACAGTTAAATATGGCCGAAGAAAATAAAGACGGATTAGCGCAGTTGATAGAGCACCCTCCAAGATGAAAGTCCTGGGTTGATGTCCCAGATGCGCTCGTATTTTTTTTCAGATTTTTATGTTTCAATTTTTTTTTTTTGAGAATCGTTAATATTATCTTTAATAATTTAATATTACAATTTGAGGTTTAACTCATAAAGTTATTATAATATATATGCAAAGCAAGTACATAATAATAAGAAAATAATGATGAGTAAATTTAAATTCGTACATAAGTTAGGTAAATAAATTATAGTTAAATTAATTAGATACGAATAATTACATTAAGTAGATCATTATTATGTAAACACTTATAAATACATAACAAAAAATTATTAATAATAATATGTAAGTAAATTATATGTATTATATTGGATGTCTTATATTTTTTTATTATTTCTGATATATGCATATGCATTTTTATGTTCATGTGAGTACAGCACAAGAGTCCCAACTGTTCTCATCCATCTGAAGCCAGTGAGACTATGGCATCTCCAATTGGACTATGTTATGAGGCTGAAAGTTGTTTGGTCTCCAAACACGGCTAAAGCCATTTCAAATAACGTTTAAATTCTTAATGGTGGTCTTCACTGATACTGAGAGTTTCTAACAATCTAGAAAATGCCGCTTATATTAAAATTTAGTATGTAATTTTATTTTAATTAATAAATTGTAAATTAACAGAAATTTATCAAATAATTATTTCTTGGACCCCGACCTCCGAAATCGTAACCAAGGATCGAAAACTAGTTCTAAAAACCCTTTCGAAACTTTTGATGCTATTGGTATACATCAAATACATTTAAACGTGCGCTCTTTGAAATGATTTCCCTGTCAGAGATGGTATAATATATAATATTATGAATTCAAAAACCAGGATAATTTTGAACAAACAATCTTGAGTCGATTCAAAAGATCATCCTTACAACAAACACTCCGAAAATCTACAACGAAAACGACCTTTGGACAAAAAAAATATGCACAAATAAAATAAATTATTTACTATCCTCCCTCTTGCAATAAAATACCATTAATAAAATCACCATCTGCGAAAGAAGTATAAAGATATGGATTATGGACACGGGAAGGAAGAATATAAATACAATGTTGCAACATTACAAATAATAACGTTTATGTTACGTTTTTCTTCTAGATACTGATTTTAACATACTTTACAAACTTTTATAATTCACACAAAACAAAACATGTACAATGTCACCTTGTAATGGGGTACCCCAGTAAGGTCACAATCTTTTCGACATTTGTAAAAAATTATAAATTAAAAAAAATAAAAACTTGTTCATGTGTTCATTGTTCGCGCAAATTATTAGTTTGTAAGACATGATAGACGAACACATTTGCTGTGATATATACATGAATAATGTCTGTACCCGAGAAGCATACGGATGCAAGTCCAAAATTTGAAGAAATGAGTTTTTGATGAAGACATGAAGTAAATTATCATGTTCATTAGTGGCAGAAAGATGCAAGCCCTATCTTGAATATTTATGGTATTTTCAAAAATATTATAAGGATGCAAGAACCATTAGCACATTCACACCGTAGAAGCATAAAGATGTACATTGGACTTGCATCTTTCTGCCTCTAACATTACTACGCTTTCCATGGAAGTAAACATTCGAATGTAGACTCAAGTCCATTTTGCGTCCTTCTGCCTCTAATTTCTATGTTTTCTGTGGAACTAAACAGAACAATCCCAGTGCTCTCATCATTATTTATTGCATTCCTGCAATAAATAATGATGAAAAAGAGTATTTCCGTGTATGAATGTATGACGAGGCTCAAGAAACAGAATTCTTCTTAAAAGACTGACGGAAACATAGGTGGTGATATTATTATTGAAGACCTGACCATGTCACTAATTTTTTTATTTACTTACATTTACCTTACCTCATCATTATACTACTGAATGGACTATATAGGGATGGAAAACAGGTGGCAAATGAAGTAGCTTCTTGCCTCTTAAAATGGATATACAGCGATATGGGGAATAATCTTGAAGAAATAACCGTATGGTCTGACAACTGTGCAGGTCAAAATAGAAATATAACAATAGCCATATCCTACGTATGGCAGGTTTTATAAAAAATTAAAAACCTCAAGATCATTCATCTTAAATTTTTATTACCTGGAAGTAGACTCTGTCCATTCAGCGATAGAAAGGGCAAAAAAAAACTACCCAATTCCAAATATTTTACCGCACGAAAAAAAAAAATACCGGGAACAATTCATCAGATATTGCAAAACTAATAATCAGTAAATTGTACACTCAATGAACTTAGAAAATTTCAAATATTTAAATTCCCTTTAAAACTGGTTCACAATCACCTTTTGTATATCGAAAAAAGAATATGAATGGTAAGGGTTTCCTAATATTAACGGTATTATGGCTACGAGCTGACGTAAATGTGTCGGGGATGCTACTGTATAAAAATGGTTTTCAGGAAACTGAATTTAAATATTATTATATTAGAAGAAAAAGGAGAGGTGTTTTGAGCGGTGACCGGATAAATCATCAAAATGATAATTCATGATAATTTCCCATTTTTAAAGTTATATAAAGTCATGAAAAGTGATGGTAAAGTGAAGAACAAAATCTCTATTAACTGGGTTAAGTGGGTTAGGTTAGGTTTAATTTATTTTTTTCATCGTTTCTAATGACTTTATATCACTTTTTAAAGGTGTGTTGAATTGTCGATTTATCATGGAACCGTTTTGAGCACCCCGGAGGTATTGCCCCAGGTAAATACAATTCCAATCGCATTAAATACACAAAATTTTGGTGGCCCACGTATGTGATGCACAAACTGAGATAAGGTATAACTCATTTCAAGAAGCTCGGTGATAGTAATCAGGGTTTACTTCCTTGGTACGGGGCTAACTACTGATGCTAATACATTCTAGTGCAGATGCTTTCCACGATAATCCTTTAAACATTGAACTGAATATCTCCAAAAATGTAGCCTCTTCGGTAAGTAAGTAATAATGTGAAGGTGTGAAATAGTAAATAAATGTGAAAAATCGCCGTATTTTTTTAATCATATGTATTATATAAAACAATGATATAAAAAAGGTTAATAAATAAAAAAATTAATAATTTTAATCGCCACGGCTTAAATTGAACCTGATTGACCATTACATCAACTTTCTATTATTCTATTATTTTATCATTTTATTCTATTTTATTCTCAATTTATTCTGTTTTCTTTTCTTTGGTTTTCTGTTCTATCTTTTTGTTTTTGATTATATATTTTATTGTATCTCTATATGGAATGTGTGGGACTGCACTAACCTCCCCACATACCGGAATAAACACTTTATTATTATTATTATTATTATTATTACACCACCAACTACGGGGTTTTCCAATAAGAGTTATATTTATTTTGAATAGCCCGCTATTTTGGTAGATGTTAATTTTGAAGCTGTCATTTTTTAACATTTGACAAGTAAAAACTACGCCATTAATAAAAATAAAACGATACACGCTTCAACAATGCATTGAAATTATTAAAATTCACTTGAGTGAATAAAATGCAAATCATCTTGAGTAATGAGACCCATTTCCACCTCGGTGGCTTCGTCAACAAGCAAAATTGTCATCGAGCATCTGGGGCTCGGAAAACAAAGAGTTATTGTTGAAAAGTCTCTCTATCCTCAACGTGTGACTGTTTGGTGCGGTTTATGGTCCAGTGGAGTCATTGGACCTTACTTTTTCGAAAATGAGGCTGTAGCAACAGTTACGGTGAATGGATTGCACAATCGAGAAATGATTAATGATTTTTTATGGCCGGAATTGGATGGTATTGATCTGAACAACGTTTACGTTTAAAAAAACGGCGCTACGTGCCACACAAGCAACGAAACCATTGATCTTTTACGATTGAATATCAAAATAACACCTCTTATTGGAAAACCCTGTACTTTAGACAGTAAAGAACGGCAGCATATATTCTTTTTAATAAATATTATATAAAAGAATTCGAAATGTATACGACTGCCAAATTTTGCAAACTAACTCATATCAATTTCATCAATTGTGTGAAAAAAAATCTTTATTTGTGAACATTCAGAAATGTCAAATAATTAATCATTGATGTATCTATTGTATTTAAATTAGACACGAAGCGAAAGTATAGTTTCCGCTTTTTTTACCTTTAAGTGACCTCCAACTCTCTATATTTAAACACTCCTGGCATCACTAAGAACAAATTTTGAAATTTTGAGCGATATCGGTCGAGTTTTGCTAGCGCAAATATACACAGGCAGAATTTATATTAAGATTAATATATATTTAGGACGGGTTGTTTTCCAGAATGAAAATAGTTCATCAAATTTCAAAGTTAAAATCCAAGTTCATTTAAGGTTCTATTTAAGTTCTGCTATTATTTCATTGAAGGCCTATTATTTCTCAGAACTGAAATAAAACCAAAACCTGAATAGATTTTTCACAAAATCTGAAAATTAACTTTGAAATTTGATGAATTGTTCAAATTCTGCGAAACAGCAAGTCCTAAGACTTTTTTGATTAAAAACCCTATTTTAATTTTTTTAAAGTGGTAGAAAGGTGATAATCATAAAAAGTCATAATTAATAATGTCACGAATAATACGTTTTTTTTTTGTAAAGAAAAACTAACATTCCCGGCTTACAAATAACCTGAAAATATTTATAAAATCTTCTACTTAGTGGTAGTCCACAGTAAGCTTTAAACTTTGCTTGCGTCGTGAGTGAGGACTTACCCAGCCAAGGAATCGAACGCAGGATGCCGGGGAGGGACGCAAACGCTATGCCAACTCAGCGACTGACAAGTAATGATGGAATTTCACTACGAATAATATTAAAGGTTTTAAATTCTATATTCTTCTGTCTATTATACAAAAAATAGTGTTTGTGGCTTCCGTGGTCGAGGAGTAAGGCTCTCGACTAGCAAGTTTGAGGTCACGGGCTCAAAATTAGTCATTAAAAATAATAATTGGTATATATTTGAAAGATATTTCCAGTATTGCCCTGGTTTAAGACAACCATTCAGATTTCAAACGTTGCTTAAAAGAGCTTTGGCCGTGTTTGGTGATCAAATCTGAATAGCCGGGTACTTCTCCTTCAGCCTCACAAAATACCCCAATTGGTGATGCCATATTCTCACTGACTCCAGATGGTTGGGTTGGGGTTCGACTCCTTGTCCCCTCACAGGCTAGTGAATTTAATAACACAGGTCTGCAACGTTTTTTTTTCTTTGAAATAAGAGGTAATTCCCATGTATTTTTGGTTGCTGAATTCGGGAAAATTATCAAAAAAATTCTATCACGTAAGGTTTTTCCGCAAAACGCAAAATACTGTGGGATTGCCTATCTTAAGTCGCAAAACGGGGTTTATTGCCAAAATATATATTTTCTATTATTTACAACTTATTATAAGATAATATTAAGTTTTATAGACTGAAACAAAACATTTAGTAACTCATGACGATAAAATTAGTCAGCTTTGAATCATATATATTTGGAGAGAGTCTCGAAACCACAGCGATGACTGCTACTTTTGTTCGCGCAATGTGCAAGGGTATATTACCAAAAATAAAAAACAAATTTGTTACCCAAACATGGATTCAGCACTCCGCCCAGTCCCTCATGGACCTGGCATTCCTACACCACAAGAACCCCAAAGCCTGGACGATTTGCCATCATCAGAAATTGAATCAGAAGAAAGTTCTAGTGACGAGTTTCAAGTAGGCGACTCCAGTGAACCTCAACAATTTTCTCAAGCTGAATTAAATGACCTGATCCGAGATTTAAAATCTTGGTGCAGTTAGTGAAGAGCAAGGTGAGAGGTTTCACCAAGATATCAAGGAAATGGAGAGAAGGTATCAAGGTCGATGGGATACAAATATGATGGGCGACTACTGCTGGATGCTGCATAGGGAAAATATAACGTCCCACAAACGAAAAAGCACAAAACGAAGCTTCCAAACTAAAAAAAGCATATTTTATAAAGATTTATAGTTGCATATGATGTAAATAAAATATATTATGACTTAAAATTAATTAAATTTGTATAATTTTATGATTTTTTTTCTTTTGAACATTCCCTACAGAAGTAGTGTAAGGCGGGTTTTGCCTATATTTTAATTTCCACTTTGCGGAAAATCCTTACGTGATGGGTCAAAATGGATGGCATTCTCGAATTCAGCATTCCGAAATACATATAATTCAACCATTACCATTTAAAAAAAAATTCAAAAATGTCAATTTGCAGACCTGTGTAATCTATTCAAAAGAGTTTTTATAAATTTGAACCCTTTAGCATTTTGAGATAAAAATTACCGCATTTCGAACACACAAACACGTCCATTGGGCACTTATAGCAATTCATCTTTTCAGTGCCGGTAAACACCAATGGCCCTTTCTCGCGTAGCGTTGGGGAACTGTCGGGAAAGTTACGTAAGGGTTTAACGAAGTTAATTAACACAGAACCGCAACCTTACCATACCTATCCCAACATAACCAAACTTTGCCTATCCTAATCTATCACCTACGAACATAAGAACTGGCATCACTTTTTTATGATATAAGATGATGTTTTTTTATTTTTATTTTCGTTGCGGCTGAAACTTTTTTTTAATGTTAAAAGTCAATATACGGTATCAACGGTAATGTACAGTATCAAAGACAATAAGAAAAAAACACATTCCCATATTAAATAAATAGACAATGCGTATAATATTAGAAATATCTAGGCTTACAACCTACGTCCGGATCGTGCTCTAAGCTGCGCTAAGCGAGCTTAAAATCAACTGATATTCCGTGCAAAGAACCACTGGCTTCGGGCAGTTGGGACTAATGTGCATTGAGTATATAGGTACGAACGAAATTACACCTATTGTAATTATGTACGTCTAAAAACCTATCATAATCTAATTTCTATTTTTTTTTTGTGATATTTAATTTAAAACTTAAATACTATGGAATACCAAATAAAAAAAAAATTTTATAATATATTTACCAAATCCTCAGCCCTATTCTGTCAGAAGGTCAAAGTAGGTACTTCCGCTTTTCAATAAAATTCAAATCAATTGAATATTATTAAACGTATCCGAAATCTAAAAAGTGTTTCTGAAAGGTGGTGAAATACGCTTTCAAATTTTAAATAAACATATAATTTTGAATGCACTACCAAAAAAATTTCAAAAATTGCTCACATTATGTTTTTTCTAACTAAAATTACTGATAACGAAAAAAAAAATAAAAACACCCATCATTTTTAATACTCAAATGTAGTATAAACCTTACTGTCACTTAATTTGTTTTCGTTTCATATAAAAATAATAAATTAAGTTTCATAATTTTTTCTTAAATTGCGGTCGGAAACTCTGGTTTGATTAAGGTGCAAAATTTTAATTCTTCTGTCGTTAGCTTTTATCTTTGTTATACCGAAAATTTTATATTTTTCACCATGACAATGAGTAAAACAACGATTTCTGGGAGACCTATTTGATCTGTTTCCAAAAGCGAAAAAATTAGCCTGAGGGATTAATTCCAATAGGTGTAACTCTCTCTTAGTGTAAATTCGTCCGTAGGTAATTCTGACAGTTATTCTAGTGGTACGTGAAATTCGCGCCTTTGTAATTTCACCGTGACACCATGCGAATACAACAATGCAGGAGCCGTGTCTACGTAGCTGAAATTAGAGAGCCGATCACTTACAAGGTAGAAACCACTTACTACTTGTAGTTAGGCACCTACTGAAGTAGGGGAGACCGGAGACAGTTGTACCATAGGTCAGTAGTACGAAATCGAATAACTCATTAAGGCGACATACACATTTTAATTATTTCTGATGAACGTGTTTCTAAAATCCCAAATCTTTCTAGAGAGATCCCTACGAATGAAAGTTATTTATATTTAAAATTAATAAAAACAGGACCGTGTCATTAAAATATTTTACCTAAAACGTTTTGAAAATTTTATAAACCCTTTTTCAACTATAAATATAGCGGTAAGCACTAGATTCTATTTTTCTATCGATATTAGTAACTCGTACCTCGCGGATCCCTTTAGAAACTTTTGTGAATTTAGTAATACGTTCGTTAGAAATAACTAAACTTCCGGTAATTTTTTGGTTTCGTTTGCCTCCTTATTGTACCTTTTTTAAATGTCTGCTCAGAAGATTCTCATTTCTGAGTACAAACTGCCGCCTGTTTTACATTATGTTTTTGTTTTAATATTCTTGTTTTGACCTGTTATTATTATCTTAAGTTTTGTCATCACTTTGTATAAACTGTACATTTAGGATTATAATATTAGATCTGTATTGGGTAAGGCACAATGTAGGAACAATTTTAAGAATGTGACCACTAATACCAAATTACCGTTTTTAAGTTTGTTATAGTAAAGTGTACTTGAAGTGAAATGACACTAAACTGCTTTATATAAATGCTATGTTATTGTTATTAAAATAAACCTCACATAGAGGCTGATTTTCTAGGCCTGCTAGGGAAAAATTGAGGTCCGTCCATTGATCATTGTTTCTTCATGACTTCATCACTTATATCGTTAAGATTTCCACTTGAGTTTAGAGATTTGAAAGGGAAAATTCAACCGCAGGTCTATCCAATACACCGGGGCCGCGTCGTATTTTTTGTGCACGGCTGTATATAAGTTTCTGACTGTAATTTAGGGTATCATCTCATATTAACTATAATAAATAAGTTATGATACGTCTTCAGGTGATGGTCCTGACAAGTGTGGACGTGCCGCCAGTAGCCTGCGGGACATAGTGGAACCTAGGCGTTTGCTAATGGAAGCAGATATTTTTGAGAGCGACAAGTAACTTTTTTCGATTGCATTCATAAGATAATATTACAATTACTTTTCTCTATTTGTACCTGTTTTACTAAACACACATTGCTTTGGACAAGTGAGTTTACTTTAGGACGGGTTTTGAAGCGTTCGTGAGTAAAGAACAACCATAATTTTGCGTTTTAATTTTAAATGACTAGGATAGTCGGAAAGTTGTACCGATATATCTAGAGATGACTGTACCGGTGCAACAGACCCCGTGCTACAACTAACCCCGAATTTTTTAAGTTTATGTTAGTTTTTTTAAGCTTCCAAGTCTTATAAACTTAAGTGCATGTCCGTCCGTGACACCTTCAATGTCCAATTATTTGTTCGTTGAACTTTTTGTTTCTCTCTTTTCTATGACAATGGTGCTATTTTCATTTCCCTCGATCTGTTTAAGCGCTTAGAGTTTATTTTCTATAAAATTTATAAAAATAATAATATGAGAAATAGTAATAATAATAATATTTGGTAGATTAAATTATTTGTCGATTAAATATTTTTTCATAAACCTTACACCTAACACGTAAAAAATGGTAAAAGTCAAATAGTATTGGTATAAACAGTCCCCGACCTCCCCTACGTATGTACGAGTATATACATATGTGGGTAAGTGCGCGCGCCGGGCATATGTGCGATAAATTGGAGTTTAAAAGGCACTTTGGTTCTGTAATACTTCCGCCGTAATACCGCCCAAGAAAGTGATATCAGCCACGAAGGGCGGATCCGCTTCCAATTTCAACTTGCTTTATTTATTATTTCTAGCGACAACGTTTTAGCGAATATAAAAGCATTTAGACGCAGCGGAATCCGTTACGTCATTTCACCATTTTAATTTAGTAACTTGAAACAAAGCAATCTACAAGATATACGAGTAAATACATCTGAATATCTCAGAATTTTGAATTATACGTGTTTAAATTATCTATCTTTTGAATTGTTGGGGGCCTCAGCACGGGTAAAGCACCCATTATAATATCAAAGCATGATTACAAAAGATATTGAGGTAAATTAAATAATCACTTTACTAGCTTACTAATTACCGAGCTGTTTCTCGACATGGTTAGGCAGAGATGATGGACCGCCAATAAAATCGGTATTGGCACACACTAATTTCATTCAGTGACTCATATAAACTACAGGGTTTTCCAATAAGAGGTGTTATTTTGATATTCAATCGTAAAAGATCAATGATTTCTTTGCTTGTGTGGCACGTAGCACCGTCTTGTTGAAATTGAACGTTGTCCGTATCAATACCATCCAATTCCGGCCATATTTTATTAATTATCTCTCGATAGCGCAATCCATTCGCCGTAACTGTTGCTCTAGCCTCATTTTCGAAAAAGTAAGGTCCAATGACTCCGCCGGACCATAAACCGCACCAAACAGTCACACGTTGAGGATAGAGAGGCTTTTCAACAATAACTCTTGGTTTTTCCGAGCCTCAGATGCGACAATTTCGCTTGTTGACGAAGCCACCGAGGTGGAAATGGGCCTCATCACTCAAGATGATTTGCATTTGATTCACTTAAGTGAATTTTAATAATTTCAATGCGTTGTTGAAGCGTGTATCGTTTCATTTTTATTAAAAACGTAGTTTTTACTTGTCAAATGTCAAAAACAGCTTCGTCAAAAACAGTTGACAGCTTCAAAAGTAACATCTACCAAAATAGCGGGCTATTCAAAATAACACCTTTTATTGGAAAACCCTGTATATTTGTACCTTCCCTTTCCGTCATTCTGACTCAAGTATTTGGCTCACTTGATCTTGACATTGCTTCCTCGGGCGTTCTCGATTTCTTCTACCTATCACATTCGTGTCATAATATTATTTTTACACTCTTTTCTTCGTTCATTACATGCCCAAACCATTTAAGAATCCATTTCTTTATCTTTACGCTACCATGCACTGTGTGAAAATCGCCACATTTCTCAAACGATGATGTTATATGGTTTTGCAACAACACCTATGCCTCAGGGATCTCATTTCTACACCATTCGGTCTACAGTCCACAAAAAATACTGTTTGTGTGATTTTAAATACAAATCGAATTGACAAAGAATGAGATATTTTGTTTGGTTTGTCAAAAATAACACTTTTTAATGTAAATGCTGCACAGTGCACAGGGGTCTTAATCTCTGGTTCCATTGAGCTTATGGCATCCCCAATTTGGGTACGTTGTAAGGCACAAGAGAGTAGGAGGGGAAAGAGATCGGGAAGTGCGCGAGGACGGTTAAAGCCAATTCTAACTGCGACTCTTATTGGTTTCGATCCAGAAAATTCCCTATCAGGAGGTCGTCAAAATTAACTCTAATAATCGTTTGGATGATTTATATAGCGTCGTGTTTGTGCAAAATCACCTCAAAGGCGCTGGAAAGAGGACGACTATCACGAACATTCAAACTACAGTTGACGTTGATTGTATTAAGAACACTTTGGACTTGTCCTGTCACAGAATTTGAACAGTCAAATTTTAAGTTTTTCAATTTTCAAGTTAAATTCAAGTTTTATGAAAACTTTATTCATTTCCTGTTAATATTTCATCATGGACCCGTTGTTTCACAATACTTACTTTGATAGAAACAGAACTTGAATAGGAATTCCATCGAACTTGAATATTAACCCAGAAATGTGATGAATCGTTCAAATTTTGTGAAACAACCCGTCTTTTCGAACTGTTGTTTATTCGTTGGAGATCTGCAGTCACGCTAGGGAACTATGATAATTGATTAAAATTATTTATAAAATCTCTATCGATCGACCTTGCTAGATACCCAGCTCAGCAAACCAAAGTAGAGAACCTTAACTTAATACTCAATAGTACAAAATCGAACATTTCAAAGCGGTTAAGACGATGATTTTGGGTTAAGAAAGCTATTAATAAATTAATTCACTGGCGGGCCCAGCCAATAGATTGATTGACTTTACCCATTTTTTCATTTCCCGCTTTCCGACATAACAGCCGGGTTCGTTTTATCCTAAATTGAAATGCCAATCAAGTATCTGATGAGGCAAATTCTTAGCCAAACCCAATAAGGAGAACAGAGCATTTGCCCTTTACCCCGACCACGTATTTCAGATTAAAACTATTAAAGGCAAACAAAAACCAACAATACATACAGCTTTTTTAATCATCTGGCAGGTATCCTAGGGAAATGTTTTCGTCCATGTAATTGAATTGTTAGAGAAGTTTTTTTCACTCAACTCACGAGTAGGTGAGTTACTACGGTATAAATTCAGTACACAAGTTGTGTTTAATTAAAACAAACTTGTTTTCATTTCAAATTATTGAAGAAGAAGATAAAACTAACGAATCTAAATGAAACGCGAAATAGAACAAGAATCGGAAAACAAAAACGTAAGGGTCGCAACTAGGAATCGAACCCATGATCTCATGTTTTATCGGGACAGCGTCTTAACCATTGGGATCTTGTTGTTAAACGTCATATTTGTCAATCTCATATTTCAAATTCAGAAATAACAATATTATCTTGCAACTAATTTTTTCCATAGTTTTGGCAGCTACCTTTTTTAATGGTTATAAATTTCTAATTAATTGGGTTGTAATCTAGACAGTGTCTCGGATAAAAATCGGATATGTTTACTGTTGTGTCAGTTGTTATAATATGTGCTTTTACTTTGCAGACTTCAGGTGTTGGGAACTCTTTAAAATAGTTAAAATTTCTTTATATAATTGCTTTATGTTACAATAACCTGTCTGGCTAAACTACACTATTCGTTACCCGATGGTAGTTAAATCTCCAGACGCTTGCTCTTTCCGATAATATCTCTCGCAAGTACCTGCTATACTAGCGTCATCTGGCTGGACCCTGGCGTAAGCTTTATGTCTACCGCCATCTATCGATTAACTACTCAACCTTATTATCGTACATCACATTTACCAGGCACTTTCCTCTTCCCCATCTCCTTCGTCTCCATTCTCAATCAAGCCTCAAAACATATCCAAATCGAGAATTAAACAGTCTCCATGGTTCCATGCAATTGGGACTCTTGAGCTGTATCACTGAACGCAGCATTTAGGTTCTAAAAGGTGTTAAATTACCATGTTAATTATGAGATTAATCAACTGATATTAAACGAGGGGTTTTAAAATAATTTAAAACTTACATGTATTATCAGTTGTTCGTGTTTTTTTTAGTTTTGCGGACTGTGAAAACGTGTAGATTTATGGGATTAAATTACAAAGTAAAAAAATAAAGAAAATATAATATGCTGTTTTAGGAGGTGCTGAATCGTGCATCGTCATTCCGGTAGAATCGCGAATTTTAATAGCAGTCTTTCTAGAAAACAATTTGAGTGAATGCTCTAATCTTGATTTAATTTCAAACAAATTATGATTACTTTCACAAGTAGAAAAACCCAATTCAATTTAATACATTTCTAGGCCTCAAACCAAACACTTACCGCTCCACCAAGTAGGTCGTTATTAGTATGAAAAGCAAGCATTCAATTATTAACTTGTTGGAACCCAACAGAGGAGTTTAGTTACATACGCAGCGCCGGATCTGTTATTGTAGGTACAACATCTGAATAAAATACCGCGTTACGTTTCCATTTTCTTTTTTAACGATTGACATTAAAACGCTGGCTTATTAAAGAAAAAGGACAATATGGCAAAATGACCGAAAAATTAATCACCGTAACACTTTTAGCAGGGAAAATCGCTAATCATATCAGGGGTCAACACTCTATAAATTGACATTGCCGTAAAATTAAAAAATAATAATAAATTGACAATGTCGAATTGAAATAATTTTTATTTTATTTTATTTTATTTTATTTGGGAAACAAACAGTTATACAAATATATTTTAATACAAATCATTTTTACCAAGTTGCATAAACCAGTAAAGTTTCCACAGAAGATTCATTGGTAGAAAAACATATGAATATAAATAATACAATACAATATAAATACTAACTAGTAGAAAAGGAAAATCTCCAAAAAAATAAAAAGACTACAGATTCAACCCATACAAAAACAATACACACACTAACACTACTAAGTTTCCCGCAACGATCGAACGCTACTCTCTTAGGAATGCTATGAATCCTGCGAGGCTCGTGTTAAACACATCGATATTTGTGCATAATCTATTAAAGGTGCTACAGCTTCTTCTTATAAATACATTTTCAACATAATTGGTATTGCTCTTAGGAATATAAAATGTGTCCGGAGATCGAGTTACTCTTAATGGACATCTGAAATGAATATTTTGTAAAAGGTATGGGCTATCAATAAAATAGTGGATTATCTTATATAGCATTACTAGGTCTCTGATATCTCGGCGTTGATCAAGAGTTTTAAAGTTCATGGACACATTGTTTTCATCATTTCGCATGCGATAAGAGACATATTTCAAAAACTTTTTCTGAACTCTTTCTATGTTTGATTTATATGTAGAATTATGAGGGTTCCACACTGTTGATGCATACTCTAGGTGGCTTCGGACGTAAGATATGTAGAGAATCTTAAATGTTTGTGGATTTTTGAAAACCGAACATACTCTAAGTATAAATCCCAGCATTTTCAAAGCCTTCGACGTAATATGCTCGATATGAGATTGAAAAAGAAGCTTACTGTCCATTAGGACTCCAAGATCTCTAATCACATTTACCCTGTTTAAGGGTTTGTTTTTAATATTGTAGGGATATAATATTGTGTGTTTCTTTCGAGAGTAAGATATGACGCTGCATTTGTCTGCATTCAAAAGAAGGTGATTTTTTAAACAATATTCATTCACCAGAGAGTCAAGGTCATGCTGGAGTTCTATGCAATCCATCTCAGACTTTATGATTTTGACTATCTTTTTGTCATCAGCATATAAGTATAGCTGAGAATTACGGATAATTATGCTAACGTCATTCATAAAGATATTAAATAAAAGGGGGCCAAGGTGAGATCCCTGGGGTACTCCTGAGGTTACGGGCACGAAACTAGAGCAAAACCCTTGAACAGTTACAGCTTGTGTACGATTGTAGAGGTAAGAGGCTAACCAACGAAGGAGGTCACCGTGTATACCCATTGCTTCGACTTTCTCAATTAAAATGCTGTGTGGGATTTTATCAAAGGCTTTGGAATAGTCTGTGTAGACTACATCTATTTGATATCCGTTATCCATAGCAACAAGGACTGTGTCAACAAACTCACAAAGGTTAGTTTCTGTTGATTTTTTGGTCATGAAGCCGTGTTGATTCGGAATAATGTGTGGCCGTATACAAGGAAAAATATTATCATAAACAATTTGTTCAAAAAGCTTATCAATTACATTTAGTTTAGAGATCGGTCTGTAATTTTCAATATTGTGCTTGTCTCCTTTTTTAATATAGGTACAACATATGAGCTTTTCCATTGCTGCGGAAAAATGCCAGAAGACAGTGAGGTTTTAAATATTTGACTTAGCGGATAACATAAAACACCAGCGCAATTCTTTAAAAACACTGGGTGTATACCATCAGGCCCACTGCCTTTATTAGGGTCTAATGATTTAAGATATTTACAAACTAATTCAGCGTCCATATTAACATTACTTAGATTGAGTACTGAGGTGTTTGGATTATATACTCGAGTGGTCGACGAGGTGCACGGGGTGTGGGATTCGAAGGAGGATTGGAAATGTATATTGAATAAGTTACTTATAGCTTCCCCACCCGATACATGCTGAGAGTTAAGATACATATTGTTAGGTAGTTCAGAGCTTTTTTGCTTAGATTTAACAAATGTCCAGAAATGTTTGGGATCGGTATTAATATTAGATTCGGCCATATTAATGAAATTGTCATAGCATACTTTCTGCATGCACTTTTGTCGTTCTCGAAGAAGAGAGAAAGTATGATAGTCTGAGTAACGGTTATAAATTTTGTATTTTTTATGAAATTTAAGTTTTTCTTTAATTACTTTTTTTAAGGCAGAGCTGTACCACGGAGGATATCTAGAGTCTATGTTAACTGTTCTGGATGGTACGTGTGCGTCAATTACCTTATTTAATTCAGAATAGAAACGCGCTGTGAGTGAGTCTACATTACTGCTGTTTAAGGTCGTTGTCCAGTCAACGGCTGCCAAGGCGCTATTAATTAGTACATAGTCAGCGCGGTGATAGGAGCGGACCGTGCGCGATCGCGGGGTTTGGAGGGAAGGCTCGCGGGATATGCGCAGCGCCAACTCTAAGGAGCGGTGATGTGCATCTTCTGGCACTAGTGGAGTGAAATATACATAATAATAACTTTAATATACATTGTCAGTCCGCATATACCTTTTGACAGTGAAAAGAGAGTTAATTAGTTCATAAAATCAGGTATAACTAACAACTTCTGCTTCTCAAAGTTGGAACGGAATCAAATATTAAGTCTATGAATCGTTTATATGATTTCTTTCAATTCCAATAACTTAGTTAGTTCACCTCCATTAATTAATAATTTTGCGTAACGAACGATGTTATCCAAAAAGTTGTGCATGTTGATAGCTTATCTGATCCCCGGAGGCCACGCTAAAAGCAGCGGCTTTTGTCTACCGACTGTCGGAATCTAACCATCGTAGATGATAGATTTCATCGATATGGTATTGATATAGGTTTATTTGATCTACCGTACAATATAACCATAACCAAATAATTTTATTAACCACCGCCATATACATCGCATGAACTTCGGCGAAATCGTTGCATTTATCTTATTTACGAACGACCCGTGAAACAATGATGTAAAATATAATATTATCAAACCTTTAAAACTATTTTCATAGGGACAATATTGGCAAATCACAGTTTTGTTTTCATAAAAAAGTGAAATCGATTCAGCTTTTATTTCGATACAAATACTATTGCCAAATCCGATAAAGTGAAGTTCGCACCGTATGTACTACATTCTTCAATAAAAATAAGTATTTGGTAGATAGTGTCAAAATCTTCAATTTACTAATGTCAAGTCAATCTGTAAGGGGTGTACTTGAATTATTCTAGTGATTCCTGACATTATTTGGAGTAAATATGTACATGAAAGTTTGATCTCCGGTGACATTACTGTTTTGTTTTTCTTTTTCAACTTGAAACATTAAAAACATTTGTTGAGCGATAACTTGGCTGAGTGACCGATGGCGACATCTTTCATGTATTTTTTTAAAATTTTGTTTTTAAAAATTAAAAAGTAAGAATTGTATCTTGATTCCGAAATTTCATTAATTCCAAATATGTCAGGAATAATTGGTTAAAGTAAGTCAAGTACATCCCTTCACCCTGTGTAGGTATTTATGTAAAGAAGCGGGCGGGAGGCGTTGATTTGTTTTTTTTTTTTTTTTTTTTAATTTGATTCCACTTTTTTATTTCAAGATTTAAACTTAATTTTATTGATTTAGACTTAACCTCCAAAGCAAGAGAATGATCACTCTACATGCAGCTGCGTTTATCATTTAGCCTTGATGATTTATAATAATGACATGCGAAAATATTTGGATTTTTATGATCACGTCTTCTTACACCGTGATAATGCATTCGTATTTTATTTATTTATTATTTTTTTAGTATTTATTCGATTTTGTAACTATATACCGCTAAATCAGTTTCAAGTAACTTTTCTATTCTGAATAATTGGCATTCTACGGTGACACTAATAGTTATCTACCTCTCTGGAATCTGGAATATCTTCAGCGCCTACTTTTAATTTTTTTTAACATTAATTAAAAGCACTGATCTCTATTTAAAGTAACTTTCAGGCCTTCACCATGCAGGACGCCATTTTAATTCCCGGACAGGGCGCAAAATGTTTTAGTTCTGGCCCTGCGCACTGCCTGACCCTGCTGTGAAATGGTACGGCGTTAGGTTAATTAGTTAGTTACCGCAAGACATCCCTCCACGCTCATAATCGAATAAAATGCTGAATATGCAGAATGGGAAGCAGGCATTCCGGTGGCTCCCCTTTGCTAAATTCGTTTGAAAAGTTTCCTTTTATGTGGCGAATGTATTTCCTGGTCTAAGGTTATTACAGATCTCGTTAGCGTTAAGAATGTTTCTTGCCAGGTTCATACTAATGAGTTTCCTTAGTAATCGCATTACCTGCCTTCCCCGTGTGGAACACCCACTCTTTGAGGAAAGCGTCTTAACGATTCGTGGCAAAAAATATTACCTGCGTTGTTATTAATATAAATAATTAATTAATTTGGTATTCAGCAATATGTATGCTTACCACCAACGCTTTATCGTATAACATGTTTATCGGAAAAGTACGTAATAAAATGTATTATTCAAGCAGCCTTACTAAGAAACATGGTGAAAGTTTTATACAATTGATCATCCATGTGAAAACGTAACTGATTGAAACCTAAAAAAGGAATGACATGAATAGTTCATAGGAAGATATATACTCGTATATTTATTGCATATCCAGCCACAGAGGGTTGTTTATCTGTTGTGTAAACTTTAAATAATAATAAAAAGCCAGGTAGAGTATAATTCGCCTATTTGGTCCCCATTGTATAAAACGCATTCTGACAATATTGAAAGGGTACAGCATAAATTTCTAAGATTTATTAACTTTAAACCAAATATCCCAATCCAAAATATTAACTATGTTCTTCTGATGAAACAACTTAACTTAAAAACGCTATCAGATATGCGGATCATCTCTGACCTTCTACTTTTAAATAAATTATTAATAATTCCATTGACAACCCTGAAATTCTTGCCAAAATAAAATTTTACGTACCGACTAGAAATATGAGGCAAATTGCTACATTTTTTTGTGACAATTTTAAAACCAACTATGAAACTCTTACTGTAGACATATTGTAGACACGCTTAAAGATTCCGTATTAGTTATAAAACGAAATATTTTTAATCATTTTACTGAGATGTATGAATTCACAACTCCGTAGTGAATACACTTTTGTTTTTATATTTGTATTTTCCTTAATATGTACATATTTAGCTTTCCGTAATCCACACTATTAATTTGAATTTACCTTAATTTAATCGAAAATCATAATTTATTGTAAACTATGTAACACAACTGTATTACTTCTTAACTACTTTTGTAAAAGCCCATTAGGGCGTAAATAAATAAATGCATCGAATTTTGGAATTTTTCCAAAGTATTTTAAATTTTCTATATATTTTTCATTTTGAATATGTCGTAAAAATAAATACTAATTTAGAAACAAGATAAAATAACATTTTGGATTTTTCTATTTAAAATTTACATTCATATTTAAAAAGTGCATTATTTTAATATCAAACATGAAAAAACTGTAAAAAAACTTACCAAAAACATTTTTAATCAAAACGTCGAAAAATTGCAGAAAATACTTTTTTTTTTCGTTTTTTAAAGAATTTTTAAGAAAAATCTAACTTCACTATATTTAAGTCTATTATTTACTTATTGGAACCAGCTAATGGGGTGATTTTTGAATCATATCAGTTTTGGGTATATGGTATATTAATAAACGTACGTACATCATAAAATATTCTACATAATTTTGAGTTTCTCTGCGCCATTTCTTCACTCGTATAGGACTGTGAATAAGGTACACACAAGTTGTCATGAACACATTACGAGTACAGAATAACCACACATACAGAGCGCTTTTTGACCTCCCTTGGCGATGCAGCGCCTCACGGATACGCCACAGAGTAGCCGGGGCAAGTCAGCGCTACCGGCTGGATAGAAAACATTCGTGTACAGGCCTTCGCCCAGTGGCAGTGGCGCCCCTACACAATAGATGGAGAATATTCCTCAAGAACTAGTGCTAAATATGTTTACCATTTTATTTTATTTTCATTTTACTGTCATGTAATTTATTTAGATGTATGATTTTATATGACAGACAGAGTATTGCACTCACCGCTCTGTTAGGCTTAAATAAACAAACATTATTATTATTATTATTGTAGACAGAGTATGTAAGGCCACACAGATCTATCCTGCGTGCACTCCTTGCATCCATCAGATTCCCACTTCGACTCTTACACACAATCGCGAATCTCATCAAGACCCTTCACAAGACAGTTGTTGCAATTTTCCTGACCCACAATGTTTTCCTAGAGCATCCTCAACTCTTCTTCTATTTACACTCCCATGGCAATCATTTCTTCGTCAACGCACTCTAATAAATATCCAAGCCTGATTTGGTTGTCCCTTTCTCAATCTTGCCAATTATCCAAACATTGTTATTTACTGTTTACAAGGTTTTACAAGGATCGGTACCAATGATATATCTCTGTGAAATATCTGGAGGAATTGTATACATTTTACCTGGCGAAGTTTGTACATTAAGATAAACGATATATTTATGGTCAAGGTATACTGCATGTGCATGTGTGTGAATGTGTGTGTATGTGTCTAAGGGTGTGTGTGTGTGTGTGTGGGTGTGTGAATCTGCATGTGTGCAAATTTATGAAGCGTTTTGAGTGCGCATTGATTAAGTTACCTGTGATGTTATTGTTAAATGACGGCATTGAGTCAAAAAATAGAGAGTTGAAATGGGCAAAGAAAAATAAATATTTGGAGTATGAATTTAGGCAGAGAAATCAAAAAACTTTTGTTTCATTTGATTGTTTTTGTAAGCTGTCTCCGACACCTTCTCATTTATTTTTATTCTCCTTGTTTTGCTTAAATTCTGTTCTTTTAATTTCCATCTCATTACGTTATTATTAATTTCAGCTGCCTTAAAAATTCAGTAGAATAACGTCCCTGTAGTCCACAATGCTTCAGTTTGGATAAACTTAATGCGCACTTATTTCACAACAAGGCGAGAGTTACCCTTTATACTTTATAATATAAGGCTTGTATTTAACCCGCCGTTGGAATGCGAGGAACGGAGTATTAAAATATCCCAACAAGGCGGGATTTTGTTTTGTATTCCCTTCGACCACTGTGTATTATAATATATATCCGTCATCCTTTTATTCAGAGTTCGGACTTGGTGCTTAATTTCTGTGTTTCATGTTTTATTTGACTTGGCCTTTTATTTCTCCGAGTGAACGAACAATAATGATGTCCCTTGGCATTGCTTGCTACTGCGGGCGCACACTTTATGTCCCCCATCGAAGGTCTTTTATTTTATTCATATTTCGGCTGTTCGTAATATTTAACCCGGCGGCTTAAACCATCATGGCGTATTCATTTAGAGGCCCCGTAACAAGGGCAAACCCACGGGAATATAAAGCATATTAAATTATTTAATAAGGTTATTTTTAATTGAGTAGACGATATATCTACCATAATTTGTAAAAGCGTACAAGTTGAATACGGAATTTCAGATTTTCATAATTTCGAATAGTGATCACTTTTTTGAAAAACTTATTTTTGCAAATAATAGGCTGTATTTGATAAACTTTCTGTTA
Organism: Hesperophylax consimilis; assembly: GCF_061612785.1. Taxonomy (NCBI): domain Eukaryota; kingdom Metazoa; phylum Arthropoda; class Insecta; order Trichoptera; family Limnephilidae; genus Hesperophylax; species Hesperophylax consimilis. The sequence continues at coordinate 33,566,485 of NC_142842.1, forward strand.
CATACATAATTTAAGAGTTTACCGGCCAATTACATTCTCGGTATCCGGTATTTGATGGCTACATCAAAACTAAACGCCAAAAACCACAATAATTGAACCAATTATTGTATTGAAATACCGGCCCTTAGATTATTGACCACAATCTGCACATATGCCTCGATGATGGACATTGAATAAATGTCCAAAATTTAGTAAAAGTCCGAAACAATTACAAAAGAGAGACAAAGCTCAAAACGGCTTAATAACTGAAAATTAATCAAGATAATTTTTTTTTAGTAGTTTAAGACATAAAGGCCACTGATGAATTCAATTTCCCAAGATTTCGGAGGCAACTTTGGCATTTAAAAAAAACTTTATTGAAATTGTTGAAAAAAAAAAATGTTGACCTACGTTCTGTCTTAATATAATGAAATATAAAATCAAAATAAAATTGAATTATTGATAGGCTTTTATTTTTTAATTTAAAGCACACATTAATAAATAAGCCCATATCCGTAATAGATATTTGCTATACCTTTTGATTATGAAAAGGCTTTAAATCAAAATTTACCCTTTTTATGAAAAAGGTCTCGCGGCCTTTCCTCTTACCTTGCTTTACAAAGATATGTGTTATCTTAATTTAAGATCATTTATGACTTAATATAAATATGTACAACTCGTAATACATTTTTGGATCCAGCAGAAACACGTGGAAGTTTGAAAAAAGTTGGAAAAAAACCTTTGGAGTTACCCCTAAAATCCACAACTTTGCAGGGACAAATATTTCTATTTAAGGCCTAGCGAATTTGTATACATAACTCCTCCCACAATTGTTTTGCATGTAACTAATTGATTTTTATTTCTTATTTTAACTTATTCATTTTTGATAAAATCGTAAAGTTTTCTTTATAGAATCAACAAGCAAAAATATCACGTGTATTGTACTATTTTTGGGAAATTCAGAAGTTGTTTTAAACAGACCAGTATTATAGAAGTCCTTTGACCAAACTGAAGTCTGCTTCTGGTATGGTTCACTGCTGGTTTACTTTACAAAATTGCAGGGGGACTACCCTAGTTCCACTCGATGGCATTTGTCCCTTTCTCTCGCCATCTATGTCCTCCTCTCTCCCGTACTAGGAAGCAAGAGAGAATATGTTACATATTTTGTTTTCATCTCCGGTGTTACTGATTTGTGTTGATGGTACACAATTCGTTTGTGTACCTATTTGTTAAAGGTTTGTTAACTAAAAAAGGTTATTTGAATCGTGGTTATAATTGTGCAGTACATATTAAAATCGCACGCGGATGTCCACAATTTAACAAAAAATCAATTTTATTTATAAAAGCTTTATTTTTATTAAAAAAAAAAAAAAGATATCCACCATAGACGATTTCTTGTCGTGTGCAGTGAGTAAGTATAATTGCAAACATTCTAAATTTTATCGTAATTTATTTTGGGTTATTATACCCTATTGCGCTTCCTCTTTCTTTAGTCAACGTTTCAGAGTTACAGCGTCCTGTCCTGGTCTGATTATGGCAACAATAATTTGCCTTAATGATGGCCATTTTTTGCCGTGAAAATCTAATACCATATCATGCTAACTTTTGCTATTATTACCCCCCCGACATACAGGCAGTGCCTTACTGGGTTCCCGTTACTTATTTGAGCTTTATATTTTATATATTTTTAAGCGAATGTAAAAAATCAAAAGAAATCACTATCTTTGTTGAAATATTGGAAAACCCAAGGAATTGAGTCAAAATATCGGTAATTAAATGCTGTCGATGTGATTATTTGATTATTTGTCGTTTAAGTTATAATTAAGCTTAAAATATGCTCAGTATAATATGAAAGAAATAAAACTGAAAATTTACCCTTTTGACGACCAGTGTTAATCCAAATTAACATCGTATAATTTCTAAAAAAAAAAAATATTTAAATACCAAAAAATTTCAAATAATTTTCTGAGGTATTATCAAGCATTACATATTTTATATATGTGGAAAAAATAATATGGGTGTGAAAGGGTTAAGAAAAAAATCAAAACTTTTCAATCTTGGTAAGTGTACAAAATTATGATGTCCTTTAACCCCTCCAGCGTTTGAGGGTCATATATGTCCGGGCGTCCATATTTCATAAAAGTTTTTTTCTGTCGTAATTTGTTTGATGTTTAGAAAGAAAAACAGTAATTCTTTCCAATTGCTCTCAAATATTTATTCCGGAATACATTCATAAAATCCTAAAAATAGCAAAAATTATAATTCATATTTCACACCGCTATCGTAACAATCGGTTTAACTTTAAAATGTATTTCTAATTTTTTTATTATATGAACGAGATAAAAATGAAGGTAAAGTTTTGTTACAAATTCTCCAAACAAAACGAATGTGTATATTTAGTTTTTTTTTTAATTTTTCTATGATTGGAATAAAAATTAATTAAAAATGTGGTTAACATTTTTCACGTTTGATATCAAAATTTTATTGTTTAGAAATAGTTATGTTTATTTTAAATGCATACACCAAGAAGATAATTTAATTCAATTTCTAAAACATTATTTTTTTACTGAAAAAAAATGTATTTAGCGCATCAGAAATACACAAAAAACATTGCAAACTGTGATGAAAGTACTGACGAGATGTAAATGATTGTTTAGATAAGATATTATGTTTTATTGTTATATTTTGCAAATATTATAATTATAATATGTATCAATATTACATAGATTTCATGTTTATTATATTTTAGTTTGAAATTAGTATGGAGTTCGATGACTATCAAATCTTTTCTCGGAGCGTAAAACCGATATAAAAATAATCAAACAATTCTGGACATGTTCCAATCAATTTCCCGAAATTTTATGATTTATGCATTCATATGTTTATGAATATTCTTTTAGGCATTTTGTAACAATATTTATGACATAAGGAAACTTATGTTGTAATGTAATGTAAATTTATGTTTGTTTGAAAAGGGAATATCTAACTTTTTGTTTTTCCTGTGCTTCCTTTATTAATAAATTGAAACATCAAATTGAACTCACACCACAAGTCGTTACTGTGTAGACCATCACTCTATTAGTATTATATTTTAAATAATAATCTGTGTTATCAAAATAAGGGACCGACGTTCATTAGGTCTTCCCAGTGGCTGTGCGCTTTGTTGAATTAAAGCATTTCCGCATCTAAATTTATACACCTCGATGTAAATTTCCAACTTGTTACATATTCATTCGTATTGATATAAATTCGTTTCAGGGTTCTTTTTCCTTCACATTCCCCTAACCATATTTATTCTGCATCATATTCTTCAATTAGAATTTAGTCACAATGGTTCTGTAAAACTCCACAGTGATAGTAACCAAGTTAAAAAAAATTTCAGAAGAAAATTTCTTCTGAAAGCTTATCACTTTGCTGTGGCATTATTTATTTTATTAAAACACAAATAACTTTGTTAACATCACTTTATGATATGCAACCTCTAAATGTTTCATCGTTCAATGTTCACCTCATCAGGCAAAAGTATACACTGAAGTGAAAAATTAAATATAGATTTCAATTGGAAAAAAGAAGTGGAAGGAGGGGGGAGGGGTAAGAGTGGAAGGATAAGCTTGGAGATGCGCCAGACACGTGCCCAAAATTTGTATACGGTTGGCATTAGCTAGATAGGTGTTATATCCTTGGTATTAAGGTAAGAGCTTATCCTTAGATGGAACTCGTAGAAGTATATTAGGTTACCCGTAGACGGCGTTAGCTGTCGAGTTTTGAAGAGACCGAGGGGATCATAAATAAGGGTGGTCTATATTATTCCAAGAGCCTGCGGAATAAATAAGCAGAGCCAATTGTAAAGCAATCACATTAACAGTCAAGTGTTTTGTTGAAGCCGAAGTTTTATTTTATCACGGATTTTGTGAGAAACCTCAGAGATACAACAATAAGAAGGGGATGTTTTTATATTTCTCATGTTCAAAAAATTTGGATTTATTTATATGTTTTTTCCTCTTCTTCTAACATGTATCCCTGGAAGAGCCAGGATAATTTCTTCCTTTCCGTTAAAAGATCCTACACATTACATCTCCAAGGAAGACACAGGACCTAAGGGAAGTCTCAAAGTCAACGAGTGTACATTAAATGTAAGAATAAATGGGTTTGTTATGTTTTGGAAAAAATAACGGTTTTTTTCTCATCCATTTTCATCATACTTCTGGTTCCCCCGAGTGGCCAGTTATTTCTTCTACCTCCCTCGCTTGTTGATTCTGCCGGAGAAGTTGTTGTGAGACGTAACTCTGCAAATATGCAGTCGCAAAAGGAAGAGAGAAGAATGCAACTTTCTTTGCAACAGGACCAGGATGGCTTGTGCAAATTTCCTTCGAGGAAACTTCTCCTGGAAAATGTAAACAAGATTCTTTGACGACTGCATAAGCGAGCTATTCGAGATCTATTTGTGTTTCCCTTATTTAATATTCACATCTAACGTAAACAGTAATTTAATTTGCAAGAAACTACAGTTTCCGACATTATTATTATATTTTTATAGAATAATTAATAATAACCAGTGGCCGTCAGCCAATAAAGAATTATGAAATTTAAACTAACCTTTAGTCCATTTTACGTCATTTTAAATACCGATCCATCCCATCATAAAAATCTGAAAAAGTGTTCGTTATTTTAACAGTTTACGAGCATCTTTGCGATAAATAAGCTAAGAATTTCGCTAACTAACAAACTAACCATCACGCCGTTTCCCCGCAGAGGTAGGCAGAAAGAACGGAATGCCAAACAACTCGGTCTTGTCACACACTCATTGCCTCATTCACATACATACATCGTCGCATAAATACTCTTCTATTATTCTGACTCTTGACATGGCCCAAATTCGGTATCCGATTCACTTGATCGTGCCATTTTTTCTTCGGGCGATCCCGATTTCTTCTACTATTCAGATTTGGGTCACATATTCTCCTTACACTAATTTTTTCGTCATCTGATCGTCCTTTTCTTAATCTTAATCAATACGCTTACACCGATAGGATAGATCATTGTAGAAATATATATTATGTTTGTACAGCGCCCTTGAGGCGATTTTTCACAAAAACGGCACTGTAGAAATCATCCAAATATTATTATTATTGTCAACCTTGCATTATTTTCGGATCTTCTCATTTCTCACACGATCATACAGCATTCAGTCTACTTTCATCCTTCCTCCGCCAGTTCCATCCCTCACTGCCATATATCAGGGTAGGTACCAGAACTCCATTGTGGACTGCTAGCTTCGCTTCCTTAGACAGTTTTTTGCTAGCGCCAACCGCGTTCAGTCCTCTGTTAAAGGAGTTACCTTCATTTGTCCTTCTTTCAATATCTCTATCAGCATTCCTATCTGTCGTAAACATTCTTTCCAAATACGCAAGCTCAACCACCTGCTCCAAGTATGCATCAATCACAAGAGATTTTAAAGCTTATTTCTCGAAGTTTTTGACCACAAGTGCGTTCTTTCTTAGAATTATTTTTAGTAAAAAGGTTGACATTGTTTATTAAAGCATCTTTTTAGAATTGTAAAAATAGCTTTTGCTCTCTACATCAAAACCCCAAAAATGGGTTGTGAGATGAAATCGTGGATTCCACTCCAAGTTACGACTGTTACTTTTTTTATTTTTCTGTGTTTTGTTTTGTTTCATGCTACATTTAAATTTATTCATATATATTCATATTTTTCTTCAATGATTTATATAACATCGATGGGTATATCCTTCCGAAGTTATTACAATAAAATCAAAGTTCATATTTAATCGTCTAACAAACCATGACATGGCGTCTATTGGCATATTTCGTAAAAAGTAATTTATGTGTACCACTCTCTCCTCCCTTTTCCCAATGTCTTCTAAACCATGGGTCTTTCAATCTTCTACAATCCCAAAAAAAAACCATTCAAACACACCCTCCAAAAAAAAATAGTCTTCATTCAAACTCACCCTCCAAAAAAAAAGTGTTGTTGAAAGTAGTTTCTGCGACAATGACGATAAATTGTGTCCTGAAATATTTGTCTAAAATTTAGTATTCAAAACAGCGCGACGCGACGCTGTGTTACAGGACTTTGTTGAGATATTAACTTGATATGCTTCTGGTTTAATATCCAAACATAACACCGCACAACATGCACGACACGACAGCCTTCAAGTGCACAGCCTTTATTCCACGAAGTAAAGTCGACCAGTGAACTTTTGGTAACATTAAACTAAGTGCATAAAACAGACGAATATTCGTGAACAATATAACTGCAGAGTAGTGAACTGAAATATTCTAATTATTATGAATATTATTAATATAATCTCATTCAACGAACTTGACTAATTTTAAGGGGTAATATTTATGATAAAATACTACTTTTTTGATATAATTGTACTTTTCAAATACATCTTTATGAATTTTGGTTTTTTTTTCCTGATTTAATTAATGAATTGGAAAGATAGACTTATCATCGGGTGTATGTGTCACTCGTGCACACACACGCCTAAACACATGAATTTTTCAGAACGCGAATTGCACTATTTTTTACATCAGTAATATACGAAATAAATGTCGGTACTTCAACTATCGGCCATATGAAAATCGCACAGAAAATCATCTTGAAGGTAATACTTAAAAAACAATGAATGACTTGTGGACACAAAAAACACTACTAAACTACATTTGTGACCAAAAAACAAATTTTAACAAACCCAAACTATCATTAATAGACAAGTTAAACAAGACCAGTTTTAAAAAACTCCGACGATAAACACAAGCTTTGGACAAAGCAACCATGAATAAAGGCAGTAAAAGCATTCAATCATCTTTCTAAATACCAAAATTGAGGAAAACAACAAAAACTTCAGATGCAAAACTAAAAGATGGATAAAAGAAAAAAAAAGTAGAACGATGATAAATGAAGACAGAATGGACAGTATCCAAAAGGATATCAGAACACTTTCGAGGATGTAAACTTGGCCACCCTGACAAATCAGCAATTGCCGAGCACTGAATTGTAGCCGGCCATTACTTTTGATTTGTTCCTGAAGTCCTGGGAACACTCAAAACACATAGACCACGCCTAAATACAGAGGCGATTGAAATTCATAACAACCCCATCAATAGTAAAGACGAAGGGGCTAAGCTCAAAGTTCTTGGCATTCGATAATTGACGGCTACACCAAATCTAAACGCAGAAAACCATTTTAAATAGTACTGTAATATCAGCTGTTAGAGGACTGCAACACGGAATCACGTGCCCTTATGATGGACGCTGTAGTGTTTTCCGAAATGTTAGCTAAATAAGGATTCAGCGCAATACGGCATAATACCCCAAAAATATATTACCATACAAAATAAATTTTAAAAAAATGATAACGTAAAAGAATACTACATATATACGTAATATACAAAATAATTACAATTCACACTTTATTTAGAACCGTGCAACATAATATTTTCCGATTTTTTTTTCATTACCGCCTTTAGATATATTGTATTTTATTTTATATCATCACAATTTTATTTTATTTCATTTTATCATTTCTTTTTATTAAAATTTATTAATTTGTAAAATGAGGTCCACGAGAAAAATAGCCAGTTAGGGCCACATTATCATTATAATAATATTTGAAAATACGTCACATTGTTGTATTCATATATCCATATAAATCAAAATGTATTCATATAAATATGTATTCATATAAATAAAAATGTGAATATTCGTTTGTTCAATTTCTAAAATATCCAAAAATTCTATACCGATTGCTATGAAATTTTGACACAACGTTGCATTAAAATACGCGTGCGTTTTTATATACTTTATCAAGGTATATAAAAACATACAGAAAGACTGAGTCACAGAAACGCACAATTGTAAAAAATAAAATTAAAAAAATAATCAAATTTTACCCGATACGAATTGGACGCTTTCAACCACCCGAAGCCTCAAATTCTCCTGAGGTCTCAGGGCTATACGGTTCGCAATGGTAAAGTTATACTTCCATTTGCTAACCAATATTCGTTTATCATAGCCAGCACCTTGCTTCTAATATTCTCATTAGTTTACTTGCCTCGCAGTCTACCTATTTTATGGATGGTTTATTCCGAGGCTCTTTGTGAAGTTGTCATTACTGTCACGATGTTCTAAGCGAGAAAAGAGTCCACGTTTGTGCTCAAAACGTCAGAGCAAACATAAATGTAATAGGGTGCGTGGTTATATTATAATGTGGCTGTATTGATACATCGCAAACCTGCAACCATTCTGCAGCTAGTCAAAATATGTCACCGTAGGAAAATGGATTTTATAGTTTGGCATCTTTGCTAATATACAGGTTGTCCAAAAAGATGTTACCACTTGCACGGAGTTAACTATTATTTTATTTATTTATTTTATTGAGACATGATTTGGAGAGTACATGTGGTTTTGTGATATTTCACCCTCCATGCTAGGGATGACCCTGTGTTATGGCGGGTGAATTTTACAGTTTGCGGACACAGAATCTATACATTACTATTATATGAAAAAGAAAAAAAATAAAAATGATGTATAGCTAGTTTGGGTTGCAAGAAGAGGATGGAGAAGTTAAAGAATTATAAGAAGATACAAAATTTGAGAAATTATTAGTAAATAGATCACACTTATTAATTATGTACATTCTTTACCGCTAAGTTAGAGAATAAGGATTTATAATGTTTTGTCTGAAAGGTGATTACATTGATAGAGTGTAGAATGAATGGGTATTGTAGTTGTAATGTATTCCGTGTGTAAGGAATGGGGTTGACTCATGGTTTTTAGGTTTTCAGGAATAAGGTTAAAGATTTTAGGAGCTAGGAAGAAAAATTGTCTTTGAACTGACGTGGTATGTAGTGAAGGTACTTTGTAGTGACCGTTGGTTATTGTTCTGGTGGTGTAGTTGTGTTGTAAGAGAGTTTTTTTTATATTTGAACAGGAAATGTATTAGCGAAAATTTTAGGTGGAGTTGTCGTATGTTTTAAGACCTTATACTCTATGAGGAGTCGAGTGGAGGGATATCTTGTCGGTCGCTTGTTAATGACACGTTTTACCATTTTTTGGGCTTTTAAAAGAGGTTCGATGGTAGATTGTGCACAGCCACCCCAGATTATAATGCCGTAAGCTAGTAGGGATTGGCAGAGAGCGTAGTATACAGTTTTAAGAATTGAGGTGGTAAGGATATTTCTTAGATTTCGAAAAGCATGAGAGAGCTTACGGATGCGGGGAGTTAGATTGGCCAAGTGGTGATCCCAGCAAAGATGTTGATCAATGATGACCCCTAGGTATTTTATGTGGGTGACTTGTTTCAGAATTGGGCAATAACAGGAAGATCAAGTTCTCAGACAGGAGTTAATTATTATCTTCTGGTTGCTGGTAGGTTGGGTTGCAGCTGACAGACTGAAGGTTAAAATTTTTGTTTTTTCCAGCAGTAAGGATAAGGAGATTATCATCTAACCATTTTTTTATAAGGTCTATGTCGTTTTGAGCTATATCGAATGCTCCTTTCCAGTTTTTGTGTCGAGATATAAGCACAGTATCATCTACAAAAGATATTAGTTTTCCGGTTATGGGAAGTTACAGAGTTTATTTATATAAATGAAGAACATAATAGGGCTTAGGACACTTCCTTGTGGGACTCCGAATTGGATAGGTAAATTTAAAAAATATGTGCGTGTTATACTGTTATCCAAGAAGTTACTCTCAGGATTGCCCTGGTATAAGACAACCATTCACAGTTGAAACATTGCTTGAAATGCCTTTAGTCGTGTTTGGTGACTAGATCTCAAGAGCCAAGTACTCCCCCACCTTCATTCTTCCCATCTCATTCCTCTCCCTACTACCTTCAGCTTCACAACATATCCCAATGGGGGATACCATAGTCTCACTGGCTCTAGACGGTTGGGAGCATTTGTGACAGCGGTATTCACATAAAAAATGAACATACGTCCAAAAAATTACTATTATGGTAATTATTTGAGTTATATTGTAGTACCATAATTATGATAATAAAAGTAAAATAATAACATAAATAGTTATTTTCATGATAATAATAATTTACTTGTATTTTTTTTAAATTATGTAGCACCATGTGAGTAGAAACAACATTTTGGACAACCCTGTATTTCAAAAGCGAATCAAGTTTTTATAATAATTTTAACTAGAAATCAAGTATAAATAATAACGATTTCTAGTATTATAACATTTTAAATAACACTTTAACATTCAAAAAACAACAAAAAAGTACGTCTAAAAAGCCTTCTAAGGTCCCTTATCTGAGTTACATTTCTTTCGAATTATTCATTCATAACATTTTAACGTCTGCACATATAAGTTTGACGATCTGTAGTACACCCTTATTGAAAACATGCTTTTGTGGATGCTGCTTTGATAGTTTCTTGTTTAAAATTAACCACTTATTTACCTAAACTAACTATCTCGTTGAACTCGAATTAACCGACATTCAAATCGGTCTTGACAAACGCCCTTTGGTTTATTTGTATTCATACATCATCTCATATACATTATTTTGTTATTTTGACTTTTGACATAATATGACTTAGGTTTTGAATCAACCAATAATTCCAATTTTGCTTAATTTGCGTCTACAGTAAAACGTATTTAAGGCGATGAACTACGTAGTAATTCAAAATCATGTGTTTTTGGTGTGAAAATTTGGTCGTCTAGAAATGTTTCAGATGCTTTTAATAAATACCGCGAGTATAATATATCTGGGCCTTTGAAATAATCGAGTATTTTTTACATAAGTATTTTCATAAGCCCAGAAAAAAAAAATTTTTAAGTCCTATGAAAACTGCTTTAAAGTTAAAAATTTCCTACTGACGAACCCATTTTCGGTTATGGTTTTATTGTATAATGTGGCAAATTAAGTTATTTATAAAATTATCGGAAAAAAATTAAATATTTATGCCTGAATATTCACAAAATAAAATAAAAGGCACTTTATGGCTTTTTTTTTCTTGCCTAAATCAAAACAGCTGGATGGTGTTAAGCGGGAATTTAAGCCTTATCGCCATCTACGTAAGGTGTGTTATAGATAGCGGCTCAATTGAAAATATTAAACGATGTAGTCCATCGCCTTAATGTGTGGCGATTGACGAGATTTATCTAAAACGTCTCGCCTATACAAAAAGCATTGTAACAGGAACACTCCAGACAATGCGAAGCGTTCCTACGTACCTACCTGTCTACGGGCTACCGACGCGCGACGTCTAGAACTACCTACAATACGTTCCGAGTTGGTCTAGCACATTAACTTCGCGAGTTCACAACACAAATTAAAAAGTTCAATAAGACTTCGCGAGTGACAACTCACGCCCCTCTGCTGCGCGCGGGACAATATACCCGGCTCTGCACGGTTCATTAATGGACTCTAACGCAATCACAGCGCCCTGGCCCCATCCTTCCTGGCCAGCGCTACATCGGATCACACAGCGCCCTGGTTCCAGCACATCTAACCAGCGCTACATCCACGCACCTTAACCACGCGGCATCCTCGCTGGTCAATGCATCTCCCGTACAACCGCTGACCAGGTCCACCGCACCTTTCAGCTTTCCTGTCAGCACTGGAGCACCCGGAAGACCCATGGTCTTCACCAGTACGTGATACGTCAACGAGTCCGGTTACCAGCAGTGGTGTCGACCCACTGACCCGCACATTAACACTTCACCGCCTGCATCCGAAGTCTTCATCATCGGTCCTCAAGTCATCTCATATACGGCAACCTGACTCTCAATAAAAAACTGTGACCTTCAAGACATCTTTAATTTCGTGCCTCCTCACAAGATCCCCAAAAAAATATCGAGAGAATCTCCTATCTACATCCTTAATTCCTTTTCCTCTCCCTTTTACCTACTTATTAATTTTAAAGTATAATGAAACTCCTATATTAAATCAATTTCAACACCCTATAAGAAATGCTTATGGCTTAACCTTATTTTACCTCGTATGTATCTTATTAATCTTTCTTTGATTATCTCGTATGTGTTCCAATGCCATTTATCTATTTTGGCTAAAAATTTAAAAGTCTTTTCTTTTTAGTGCCAGGAGTGTTAAGAGAGTGGTTTGAATGGTGAAAGAAGTCGGGGACGGTCGATAAAGAGTCAACGCATGAGATTATCTCTGCATGGAAATGAGACACGGAGTCGAATTGAAGTCGACATAATTTAGTTACACTAACAATGTAGATTTCATGATACTACATGAAGGGAATGATAGAAAAAGTTGCGGATACCCAAGAAAGACACGAATCAAATAATTATTTGTGGTAAAATGAGACGAAGTGATGTACAAAGATTGAGGTGTAAGAAGAATATATGACTAGGAAGTGAACCGTTGAAGAAGTCGACGAAACCCGAAGAAGACACTTCAAGATCTGTTTTACACCTTAAAAAAAGACCCAGTTGTCAGATACTCTAGAAATCATAACCTCAAAACTCAACCCATAACAATTAATACGTCCACGAGCAACGCCGGGTAGTCATCAGATAGTGTCTTATAAATAACTTCGTATTATGAAAGATTCAGTAATTGTATAATATTGTGTGTTTCTTTATGTGGGTGTATTACTTTAGCAAAATAATACAATTTTATACAACCCAGTTCCATTTTTTTCGGCCGGCATTAGGGGATGATTGATTCTTTTAACGTCAATACGACAAAGGCCTCATAATTCCCAGAGCAATATTTGCAGAGCGGAATTTACGAGATCTTTCAGTAATTCGGCAATATTTGTTGACGTTCCGCACAAGTATAAATCAATACGGCTCAACAGTGAAGGCATTTATGCCTTGAGCCGCAGTCCGGTGCCTCTCGCCGTATGCCGCGCTGGGGGAGGGAGAGGGACGCTAACAGCTAACTCGCATGTCGACAAATCAACGCGAGGTTTCATTTGGACTCTCGTGCCTGTGGGTATATGTGCTAGGGATACGTGAAGGTTGAAAGAGATTGACATTTTGGAATTGAAATTAAGATGAAAACATAACTGTTTCATAAGCAAGTTTCCAATATGTTCCAGAATTGTTCCAATGTACAATCTTAGAAATCCCCATTAATAATTTTTATCGATATCACAAACAGTTTTGGAAATAATCTCTACGAGAAATTTATATTATTTGTCATTGACACAATGTTTAGGTATAACATTCAAAGAATATGATTAATATAATATGAGAAATGATGATTCCTGTCCAACTACGACTCGCATTTGAAAATATGGTATTTTCACTGTTTTTTTTTTCACTCTCGAAAAAAGGTGCTGTAGTGAAGCAATATTTATTTAATTTTTATATTGTCGAATAAATTTTCTAAATCGATTAAAAATGTGTCATTTTTGATTTGTCGCAAAATGACACGTCCGTTTTTGTTCGTGAATATGGCGTTGTTGACGTCACACCGGCCAACATCCGTGACAGCCACCTCACCAGCCAGTAGCATTTTCTGCGTCATAATGACGTTGTAGCCAGTTGTTGGATATGATTCGGAATGTACGGTTGTGTATCATTTTTAAAATCTATATTATTACGAAATAACATATTTTTGTAGTATGGTCAGAATTATAAAAATAAACTTCACATCTTTCGCAATTTTTAACGGTATTGGCAATTTGCGAAAATACCCTACTCTTTTTTACAGGGCGAATGCTTTCACATTTTGGCCACTGAACCCAGTTTATGTATATTCTATCCATTTTTACCAACCATTTAAATTGTTTGAAAGTTTGTTTCAATACATAAATAGATTTTATGCTCTGAAAGTGTATTGTAGCGTGTAGTGTAGGTGTATTTTTTCTGTATTTACGCTATTATTTTACGCCATTGACATTTCGAACATTCAACCCCTCGCCTCAGAATGTTAATTTTAATTTCGGAATAAATGGCTACCCCACGAGAAACTGTGGAGATTTTAGACTTCCAAAAACAAATTAATCGAGAACCCAAAATAATCCATATTTTAAAGGATTTAAGATTTTCAATGAATTACCGACAGATATCAAAGAAGCTAAAAGCTTTGCTGCTTTTCGTGGGTTATGCCTAAATACGATAACAAATAAGTTTTAGATGTATTGTAAAGTGTCCTTAATGTAATAGAAATAAGTTAAAAGGTTTATACTTGATATGAATATGTAAAAAAAATATAACTAAATAAAAACATAAAAAAGAACCTCAACCCATTATTTCCGTGACTTGAAAAAAAGGTAAACTCATCCATAAATAAGGTCATAGTCATTTGTGGTTGTACAGATAATTGAGCCCGAGACTTCGGACTTATTTTAACGGTTGTAATTTTAAGCGCTTTGCTTTGTGTAAATAAATTGATAAATATATAATAATAATAAAAACATTTATTTGCCAATAGATAAATTTTACATATTTTTAGCATAAATTCTATTGACAAAAAGGTCACTGCTCAGCTATGCACTGCGGATCTCTCCGGGAATGCAGCTGGTTTTCAACAATTGTTATCAATTGCGGAAATCTGTTTGTTTGTTGAAAACGTAAAAAAATTGGTTTCATTGATTTCAGCATCGTCTTCCGTCGCTTTTAAGCTCGCTACATAGTCTCATTTCATTATTATAAACATTTTATTAAACTGGCTAGTTGTTTTGAGTGATCAGTTAGCAACAGTACTGCTGCACTGAAAAGATGAACCGATTTAAGTGTGTTATGGGTATCTGTGGCATAACTGAAGTAATTTAGTTTTTTAGATATTTTTTTTTTTTTTTTTTGAATTATTGTTTTATTTATTTTTTTAAATTTTATTATCAACCTCATTAAATTGTGTTTTCTTGAAACCCGAGTTTTATTAAATAAATAGAATTTGTATGAAAGACACAACAGTTTTCTTGCCATCCTACTACCTAGTATGATATTTTCCAATGATAACCAGTAGGTACCATCTCGAATTTGATACGTAGAACACGAATGTAAATTGGCAGATAAACAGAGTACACAAATACTTAGATACATGATGGCACATTGTGTGTGAAGGTACTTACATGTACTTGACATGTTTTGACGTCATGTTTGCGAATGGGTAAGCAAACACCACCATTAAATAATTAAATGGGAGGAAATGCTTTCCGTTTGTTTCAGAGGCGAGAGGAAATTTCGACTCTGTGATTTTTCCGTGTTTATAAAAGCTCTTTCAGTGCGCAAACAGCGGATTTATTTTCAGGGAATGGGAAAAAGGCATCTAGCAAAATTATGTTTAAGCCATTTACGTGCTTATGTATATACAAATGTTCGTCATGACATTCGTGCGTGATTAAATTATTAACACAACAAATAATATTGAGTGGAAACCAAAAAAAAAATGAAATAAGGCCATTAAAGAAGCCGAGTTATTGGCATCTTTGTCAATTATTTGTGTGATAATAATTATTATTTGAAAAAATTGTTCTATCTTCTTCGTAAATATAATAAGATATTCATGACAAACTGCTTTGGCAGTTTAGCGGGAGTAAATAATAAAAATAAAAAAAAATTAAAATTAAAATAACGGGCTTAAATTTATATTACATAATATGATTGCTTAAATTTGGAACACAAATTTTTCAGTCACAAGTAAACTTAAAATTTCGACCCAAAAAACGATTATTCATTTTTTTATTTTCCATTTCATTATAGGCTGGAAAATATAATTTTTTTGTAAATTACCATTAAATCACAAAAAATTGTGAAATTTGGCTCTAGGTATGTAAAATGATGAACATTAAATTCTTTGTATATGTTATAATTTAAAACACATTTAAATAAACTTTCTTATTCGCATTTTTTCAATATTTTAGGGCCTACCTAAGTACCTGCCTAAGGAAAAATTGATAAAAGAATAATAATTGTCATTGATGTAGTTCTTTGGACAAATTGTATAAAACCCTAATAGGAAATTAAAAAAATGTTTTATGAAATATATGTTGATTTTATTTTAAATTTGGTATAAATCAAATTTAATAATATTACTCTTAAGCATTAATAAATGAATAAATATATAAACATGAAATATATGGTTTATAATTAAGAAGGTACCGTAATTTTAATTCTGAATGTTAAATTATAAGAAATTAGAACTTATTTTTTGGACGCAAAGTTTAACTGTTCACAAAATTAATAGTTTATGTTTTCAAAGTACTTTTTTGTTATTTCAATTCTTTTAAAATATTATTGTATTTAGATTTTCTTCACTCTTCTACTCTGTTCAACAATTTTTAAAAGTCCTCCAACTCTTTGCACGCGGCCGTATCAACTGTTGTTACGGCAAAAAGTCTATACTCACACGCGGCTGTATCAACAGTTGATACGGCAACTTTGACAGCCGATATTCCCGCTCTCTTTCGTCATAAATGTATTTCTTGCTCACTTGGACATTTGTAGAACTATCACGATGCTGACATCTACAAGAATTTCTCAAAAATAAAATTGTATTTCATAAAAAAAGATCGATAACCAAGTGCACCTCTTCGCGCCTTTTAGTCCTTTAGTTTACATTTTTGTCAACGGATGGCGTTAGTACTAGTTTGTCATTCACAACTTTTCATAACTAAGAATGATAAGTGATCATGGTGTCCCACTTGTGTCTGTAAACACAGTGGCCTAAGTACACACACACCGAGAGTGGTTTATTTATGACGCCGAGTGAATGGCGGGACCACATTCAAAAGATACGGTACGTCTTTGTATGAAATTTTATGTTTTTGTTTTTATAAACATCTAAGAGTGTTGACACACGAGGATTTGTTTTCATATTGTGGAGAATAATCTGTTCTGTCTATATAGTCCAATAAATCATGCCAGAATGCTATAATTTGACATTTAATTGCATGCATAGGTATTTGAAAATATGTACCGCGTACGGGTATAGATAAAACGGAGCAAATTAACGCGTTCAAAAAGTTAAAGAACAACGTTGTTCTTCAAAACTGGCTTGAACTAGATCCCGAACCACCAGATTTTTACAGTCGTGGAAATGAAAAAAACCACCCGAATAACTGAGTCGACTTTTTGGAAATCCATAGATGTCACAAAAAACTGTTAGAAGATTTCTTTTTTGCTAAATATCATCATAATTAAACATAACACTTTTTTGAATTTAGCGAAGAATATTAATAATTAATTTATTTTCTATTTACTTAAAGATTTATTTTTTTGACGTATCCAGCAGAAAATTCAACGGCTCAACTTTTGATTTCCAACGTCAGGATTTGAAGACGTGAACTCTAGGTCCAGAATCTAGGAGCTTCACGTTCAGCGACAAAGTTAGTCCGGCTTTGCTAACGTGGTACTTATCTGTATAAGTTTAAGACCCATTTAGACAGAATTAAAAAGCACCCGGGAGACATCTTTTGGTCAGTGACAGCCACTAAAAAGTGTAGCCAAGGGTTGCTGTCGCAATAATGAACACTTTTTAGCATCTGTCAAGGAATGAAAAAAAACCTCGGGTGCCTTTTACCCCCATCTGAACAGTGCCAAACTAGATCCTTAATTAAATCACTCTCTGCCATAAATGATGCTAGTAATTACTCTGCATGATACCAGATTATGTTTAAAGTCAGCTTCACCTCGTTCACTTGAATTCTCGTGGATCATAAGTTGGTTGTTATTTCTCATCCCATGTTACCCTATTTCATTGTAGTTGTGTTTTTCTTCAATCTATGTCTTTTTTTTATTTTAATTTTAATGTTAAAATAGGTATTTTTTTACATTACACAGGAGACCCGGGTGTATTTCCTCTGGGCCTATGTCATCTTTGTAGGTAGTGTGTAGAGGATATTTATTAAAGAAAGAAAGGAGAGGAAGAGATGCGATGGAACAAGGTATGAGGATTACCTAGGAATCTAACATATAAATTTAATATAATCACGCAAGAGTGAGATGACTACCATGAGCGACCAACCTATTCAGCTGTTTAAAGGCTTCTGCGCGCAGACGGTCAGCCAAGTGGCCGCTCGCCCAGCGTTCGGTAGGCACTCGGTACCATTCGGCTGTCTCCGTAATGGACTAACACCATCTTTCGAACTACCCGAATACTACAATTATTAACAACGTTTATTTATTAGGAAGCGTTAAAGATTTATTCGATATAAAGTTGGCAACCATATTGACAACATCGGTAACACGATATTTGTACATTACCAAATTTATGACGGTTATCAGAAAGAAAAAAAAATGAGAGACTTTCTTCTTTTCAAAATAACAAACACGCATTTTATTACGTTAACCTTTCGAAGATTTATTCTAGAAAGTATTACGTAACATATTCAAATGTAATTATATATATTTTTTATGTTAACACAATATTCTCTTAAATCATAAGATTTGTAAGTAGGTATCTTTACCTTCTTAAACTATAAACCAATATATAGATATCTTAATTTTTTATAAATTCAAATAAGGAACAATAGAATTTGCCCAAAGAAACGTCACTATATATTAAGAAGATGCTAATAAGAAGTCCAAATAATGCCGCAATTTAACATTTTAAAAATAAATATTTACTTAAATATTAAATCAGCCACCTTTTTGAAACGGAAACAGAACTTTAAAAAAAATACATACAGACGGAATGCAAAACGGTCGAGTCAAAATTAGAAGATATTGAAAAAAAATCTGTTCGATTTGTACGATAAAAATCTGAATTAGTTTGACGATTAAAAAGTTACGAAATGTTTCGAAATACCAATAACCAAATTGTTAGAAAATTTTTCTATACGTGAATGTATTCATACATCATGTTACACTATTTGGTAAAAACAATTCCTTTGTCTATCCATTCTTCCTTTTAATATCTCAGTTTCTCCGTTGAGTAATGGGCACAATGAAGTACGCCAGTCAGTGGTAGTATCCCCTACCCAATACCCTGGCAGTACCTACCTCAGCTTGGCACGTAACCAAGCTTTGGAAGAGATATGTGCAAATAGATTCGCTAACACATCACTTGAGAGGGATTGTGTAAAACGTTGGAACAAACGAGGAATTTGCCAAAAAACTTGCCGAGCGTGAGAGGAAGGTAGTTTTATTTCCAACCAACATATTCCCTATACAAGAAAATATCTATATCAATTACTCAGCTTTAGAATAATTTGTTTGAAGTTGTTGAGAAAAAATCTTAACATTTTAAAATGCGTTATTCTTTGTCACATTTTACAAAGGTCTTTACTAAACTACCACAGGAATAAAAATGTGTATTGCTGATTTATTGAAAATTTCTTTAAATTATTCTTATTCCGGTTGAAAACGATTCCTGTCATGCTTTTAGTATGTTCCTAATATATCGGAACACATGTTCATGCACCCGCACCATGCCTTGATATATTAATATAATGACGAAATGCGAAAAAAATATGATTTTTATGAACACGTAGATATACATACATTCCTCTTTTAATAAAAGTTTAAAGGGAAAAATGTCAATTCATTCGTTCAATTTTAAGAGATTCTTAATAATTAATTAATATTTAATATCCGTAAGTTTTTTCCGAGCAGATATTACGCAAACAAAAATATATGTCTTATTAACATTTTAGTATCGCGGCATTTTTATTTTTTTCTTATGGAAGGATTTTATTTTTAAAATTTTTCTTCTATAAATCCAACAATATTATTATAAAATTTATTAAAAAATATATTATATATTTATAAAAAACTTCTGCTTCGTAATAAATATTGGTACGCCTGACAGCAGTTTAGCCTTCTGAAAGCATAATCAGAAGGCGAAACAGCTGTCACTCTTAATAATTATAACAAAGATAATTTTAATTGATATTAAACTAAAATATAATGTTTGAACAATTTAGAAATGTGGATTAAACAAAAACTTACCACTTAGATATTTTTCAAATATATATGAGTATTTTTTGTATTCACTCCACGCGTATATATTTTTCATCGGGGCCTACGGTGTATATTCATGCGAAACAATCACTTAGTGATGTGATTTTATACTTTGTTTAATTTACATTTTCAAAGTCAAATTGACCTAAAAATAACAAAAAACAAAGACAAAATTCTATGCTAATTTCATGACAAATCACTTCGTTTGAGTACAACTGCATTCAATGAGATATTCAAATCATGCTTAAATCTCAGGCTTAGCCAGGCATACAGTTTTAAATAGGAATTCAATGTAAGGTATTACCATTTGCATTAAAATAGCAGTCACCGAAAGAAACAAAAAAATCTAAGATGATCGTTTAATCTGAGCTCCGTCTTTCATGAGGCCACTTCTCCTGAATGGAAGCTCCGAGGAAGCTACTTCTCCTGATCCTGGAGCAATCCAAACTTACTCAGCTGTAAATAACTTTCACAACTCGCATAAAGCTGAGCCACTCCACTAAAAGACGTTCCGGGCAGGGGTGGTGTGGGCGGGTGGGGCTGGTATGGGGGCAGGGGGCCAGCAGGTGTTATTGCAATACATCGGCCCAATAAAACATCTTGCCCCCCAATCACTTTATCGAGAGATCCATTCAACTAAGATGGTCCTTTCAAACGGCGGCACTTAAATCTACTAGGGCTTTTCATTTTATTTAACAGCTATTTAATATCTCCACGAGATTCTTTTATTATTACTTCTTCACATTGTTTTATCTAGGGGAGTGAGTTATTTGTTGTAACTGGCAATGAATCGGAACAAATCGCTCGATAAACGATATTAGTTCATTTGGTTGTGCGAATTGTTTTGTTTATTGAAATCCACTCGATGTTTATAGCGGAATAAATTTTATTGTAAGGGGTTTTAGTATTATTTATGAATACTTGATTTCTTGTATATTAGATTAATAAAATAATCATTTCGTTTTTACTTTCGAATATACATCAATAATTACATACCATTAAGCATCTGCGAGAAACTTGGCAGATAAGTTAACAAGTTATTAACAGGATGATGAGAAAGGGTTGGTTTTCCGTTGAAAATATGTTAAAGCACGCATATAGAACGAACTACAATCTTTCACGTTTCCTCCTTCATTTAGTCCGGACTTTATCAAGACCCGCTTTAAGCTTACCCTTCCTTTTACATCGTTGCTGGATTACGATATAGTTACCCTGGACGTACATGATTCAAATATTGACACGAATAGTTTTCTACATCTATCCTAATATATACTTCGAATCCTAATATAAACGAATTAGTACACCTTTAAAGGTTTAGAACTTCATGCCTCCTTCCATATTACAAAATATCGATGGAAGATTAAGGCGTTCGACCAGTGACACCATAACTACGATGACAACTGCGCTTTCATTCCGTTATCAGTTTAGATAGAGCATAGTAACGGTGAACACGTCAAATACGAGGAGACCTGGCTAACTATGTCAATGCAAAGAAGTTTACGAACACGTAATAAAATAATCATTTCATTTAGCACTCTTTCTATTGGTTTATTATGTAGCTTCTTTAATTTATTACTTGTTTACTATGTTAAAATAAACTGGCTCCTAATTGAATTCATTAATTACTTGACTATCTTATAATACAATAATATGGTGATATTTGTACCTTAACTATGAAAAATTATCTTTGTGTTTTTGACATTTATATAATATTCCGAAATATTCTCCTCTAAACTCTTCACCTTTCAAAATAAACTTTATTTTGTTATTCAGAACTTGCGTATCATTAAGATTATAAGTAAGAACCTACAAATTATTTGTTTTAACTATCTAATAAACGTGAACTCTTCTATTATTCCTACCTCCAGAATTTTATGAGCTTTTCCACTATCCATGACCGATTGGAAAAAAAATAGCTTGTAACTTGGGGAGAAGAACAGAGAAAGGACTTAAACCAGATGGCCTATCACCCCACTGAGACAGCTCGATGAAGACGGCATCCAGAAGCAAAATATAAAATAAATTAAGTCTTGGGATAACTTATTGAGGCCTCTGTCCAACAATGGACTGAAAACCAAAATATCATATAAACCTTTTCACTGCCGTTCTGTAGGTACTCCTTCCAATTGCTATCTTGTCGTAATTTGTTCTGATTCTCCACCTGCCTAACTATTTGTAGTGGTACGCCACTACTTGATTCGAACGGCATTCTAGATGTTTCGGTTTTTTCCAAACAAGCTTCTTGGATGTTCTTTTATTTATTAATTTTAGTTTGGCTATATCTACATAGCAACCAAAATGTTCGAGAAGTTTCTTCACCTTATAAAAGCGACAGCATGAAGGATCTCGTCAGTCAGTCAGTCATCAGTCAGCCGTCCCTGGCCAGCGCTATAACGGATTACAGTTCCCTGGTTCCAGCGCCTCTGACCAGCGCTTCATCCACGCACCATGACCACCCCGAAAACATGCAGCATCTTCACTGGTCTACGCAGCTCCCGCTCAACCGCCTACAAGGTCCACCGCACCTTTGGCCTTCCCGTCAGCACTGGAGTACTGATTGCCAAGATCGCCAGTGCCTGACAGTCAACGAGTCCGGTCACAGCGCCCGGCGTCGAATCACTGACCCGCGCTTGACCAGCCATCACAGCCAGCATCCGGAGAATACAACATTAGTCCTAAGTCAACTCACATCACGGCAAACTGACTCACCAACAAAACACTGTGACCTTCACGACACGTCTTTCATTTCGTGCCTCCTCACCAGATCCCCAAATATCTATCGTTTTATCCTTATTAGGTATGGCTGAATAAATTTAAACTTGCACACATAATATGATTCAATAACCACTATATACTTGTCTCATCGACATCATTTCTACAAATACATATCGTAATTTCAATTATATTACATTTTCTGCATACCTCGTGCATATATTCCTATATTTCATCTTTATGTTCATATAGTCGGAATAAATATGAAGATGTCTAAATATCTCATGATAAAATATCTACCAGACAGTGGTTTTATCGACGGATGGGTCATTTACAGTTCAACAAATCTACTTTAATATAAATGTAATCCGATGATTTATTATAATTTTATTCAATTGATTTCATGTCCCTATTTACTTGATTATTAATACCAATTCCAGAAAATATAATAGCTCTATCGGAAGCTACCATTAAGCATGAATCACTTTAATAGGGAAGAGATTCTCGAATTTACATAAATGATCGCCTTTCAATTTCCTGCAGTCCCTGGGATTTATTTTGTGGAATCTATCCCCGCTTCCTGTTGCCGAACTATGTATTTCTGAGAAGGGGTTGTGTTTACAAAAGATGTTTCCAGAACCTTCAAGACTGTAAGTGGAATCTTACAGAATGTTTGTAGAGTTCAGGAGTGGACTGGTTTTTCTCGGTGGGCTGATATTGGAAGGACCCCAAATTTTCGGCGGTTAAATACAATGTGCTGATTTTACCTGTAAAGCTTTTGTTTACGCTAAGTAGACCATTTTATTTTACGATTTTACATTCGGCTATACTATTTTCGTCGCTCCCTTTGCCTTTGCTATTGTTACTTATAATTGAAGTGTTCGTCAAAAACGGATTAATTAATTCGAATTGGATTACGGCGCCTAATGTGTGAATCGAATATTAATTGTCTGCTAGATTTGTTGAATAGTTAAATGATAAGCAGGGACAGCTTCGATTTTGGTTATTTGAAATGTGGACTATGTTCAGAATCATTTGTTGAATGAATTGACCCAGCTTTATATCACCATTCAACCTTCCAGTACTGAAAAGTGCATTCGTTATAAAGGTTGGTCCTTCGGGCCTGACTTTAATAAGGATAAATATTGTGAATTCTGCTGATTCCTAATAGTGAAGATTTCAGAATTCGTGACATTTTTCTTCGTTTTCGGTGGTAGATTTTTTTGCGAGGGTTATTTTTAAAAAGCTGGTACTGTTGTTGTAAAGATATTATCGATTGAAAATTTACATAGATATCTTAGATTAATAAAAATAAATAAAAAACAATCAATTTGTTGGTTTAAACTTATCTGCACAGAGAAGTGTTATCTGATCCTTAATGGCTAGCGTCCATAACAATCAGCCACGTGTTATACAATAATGTCCACCAGTATTATCATTTTCTATTTTGACTCGTAGCTTCAGTGCACCGGAAAAATCAGTGTAGTAGTGTAATGTTAGCATCCCACAGGGATCGGTTCTGTATCCAACTTTATTTTTATTTCACATCAACAACCTAGTAACAAGATAACAGTTATGTCCATGATCTGATTGCGTTTAAAGGGAATTGAAATCTAGACTTCTTCAACAGAATATATCTTCCCAACAAGCCTTCTATTGATATGTTTGGTATAAGTCTAAGTGACCTGCTCAGACACAAGGACTCCATCGAAGCCAGAGTCGAGTTAGAAGCTTTTCAGATGCCAGGCGTGCTGAAAATGTACAGACCCCCTCCTAGATATTTTGATAGTGTACAACCGCTGACCTTTTACAAATAGAAAGTGCGCCCGGCCGTTGCATTTTTCAGCCTCCCATGAACGCTTGAGTCTTTGTAGAAACGGGCAGTTGGTTTGATAGATTCACCTTAACAAACGGATTGAAATCTTTTGAGCACATACGTCAGGTGGGAATGCCATCATTGTATGTTACTGTAAAATTCTTCAAGGAACGGACGTCATTAATCTCTTCGGCACCGGTGCTCAGTCGAGAAGCACACTAAACGTGCGCCCAATATTTGTCATGGTACATGTTTGTCACACGGAAACGGGTCGCTTTTACAACTCGTTCTCGAGTTCAACAACTTTAATTTGCTAGCCTCTTCTGCCGATGTTTCTTAACTCGTATGGCATGAATTTATCCAAAACCCAGGTTCACTCCTTCCTGTTATTCAAAAGACCTAACACATAGCATTCCGGAAGATGATAATGGCAAATTATTTCCATCAGGGCCTCCTTTGTTGAGCTAAGCTTTTAAAGAAAAAGAATTAGTGATTCAAAAATATTTTGTTTTGTGGATTGGTTTTAGCTATTTTGTAATCGAATCTGACGGGTCACGATCTCCCGGATCTAATTTGGTTAACAGTTCGCCCCTGGCATGACCTGTCGGAAGCTCTCAGATAAGCAGAGTAATGCTAATGCCGCGTCACACTCTCAAGGAGTTTGCGATGTTTGACAAACAAACATCATTCACACTTCCTACCTCATTGCGACGCGATGTTACGGCACAAGAAGTGGTAGCGTGCATTTAACATGTTAGCCCCTTAGATGATTTTGTTCCTACATTTATTAGGGAATTAAGTCTCATTTGGTGTATAGTATTTTTTTATATTGCGTACAAGATAAACTTAAAAACATAGATTGTATTGTTAAAATGTTTGATTCCTGGAACTCAACACTTAATTTTTTTTTCAAAATTAAAGTAAATAAAATTTTTAAAAAGTATTCAATTTGAAAGTGGGTTTGGGTACCGCTGCCCCAGAAACCATTTATTGGATAACCAACACATTTGCCATTGGTCACCTAAAGTAGGTCGCTACGTTTGGTGACTTAGCAGGGGTGCCCGGGTTCATCGGATGAGGTGTGTTCAGAATGCGCCTGCCCCCAGCTGCAAGATCGGGAAAGGCTTTTTCGGGAGACCCTTTAACCCCTCCAACTAGTCTCTCACTTCGTCACTCCTGACACACTGATCCCTGAACTTCCTCTCTCTCTCCGTTTCTTAAAAGACCCTCAACTCAGCATCCCAAAAGATGATATAGGCCCTGAGGGTAATTATTTATATAATATAATATGTGAATAGATATTTTTTTGTTTGTGCAATCTTTTTCGATGTTTAATGCCATTATCAAATTGTGACTATGGTTAGGCCACATTGGGACGACTTATTGTATTTCCCCCTATCCCGTTTTAATTTTTTATCTACCATTAACTCACAAATAATAATCGATAACTAAAGATACCTCAAAGCCATGATACATCAAGTTCTATAATGGCCTCATTAGCCTTTATTGTGTAATTTCAAATTCAAATAAACGAATACTTCCTTTACCTTTTGATTTTAAAAATACACTCAGTTTGGTTTTGTAGTTATGAAGACCTCAAATTCAAAATTAAATTTTGCATGAAAAGGGGATTTTTGAAATTTCGACATTTTGATGATGAACATCTTTTAGCTTCAGTGACCATAGAAGGATTTCCAGAGGATTTTAATAGATAATCAACCATATTTGCTTGTTACTTATCACTTTAGGGATAGAAAAAACGTTAAAATGTGAGTTAAAAAAATTTGCTTTTCGTGTAATGATTAACAAATACAAGTTTGCTTACCTGAAAATTTCAACGTTTTTTTTTTTATTCAAAGTTAAAAAATAAAACTGGTCAAGACATTGACCAGCGCAGTTTTACAGAGCACTTCTCTGCCATCATATATTATCCATATAAATGCTGCAGACTGAAATGCCAATCCAAGAAATCACTTAATGGCCCTATTTGGGACTATGTCATTTTTGATAATACTGGAAACGGGAACCCAAAAATATAATATACTTCATACGCATCCTGGAGCCACGCCAAGCGCGTGTTCAACTTTCGTATATTGTTGACGTTTTTGGCCTTGAAAGTGAGCTGTTTTTACCACTATTTCTAATCCTCAACACCCGACTGTGGTATGACTTGATAAACGTTAGTCTACTCTTCATTCTTTAAGACTTAATTTGTTTAAAAGACACTCTGGAAAGTATCTGCAAAATATAAGTCCTACAAGAATAAAATAAACAAATACCTCTCTCTGAAAATCAAGTAAGTACATCGTGAGTAAATTAAAGGTTCTTTCTTTTTGTAAAAAACAGGGCTTTAGAAATGAAAACAAGAAAATCTTCAGAATACAAGAACTAATCCCTGGGTTTCCTGAGAGAATGGCCCAGCATGAAAAACATCTAATTATAGAGCAACGTTTCCAATCTCCATATTAGATACCCTGTGATTTCATTTATATCAATAATTGGTCCAGCAAATACAACGTTTGCTTCACATTTAATCTCCTGCAAAAACAAATCACTCGACGGCAAAAACCGCCGCAGCTGATGATGGCGATATAAACCTCGGAGCAAAAAGTTCGCTGGGTTTTGATTTGATGAACGTGGGCGATCGAGGTAGGGCGGGGGCGGTATGAAGGATTGGGAGGCGATGTGGAGGGTAGGGCGGGGCGGTGTGGAGGGTGGATTAGGGTGGCGGAGGGTAAGGCGTGCTGGGAGGCTGCCCGGGGCACGCCGGGCTTCCAGGGGGGTTGCCAGGGTTACCAAACATCATTTAAGTAATGTTCCATTGATGGATTGAATAAGTTTGAATGACTCCTTTGATTATTTTGTTGAATGCATGGTTAAAGTGCTTAAACTCCTATGGTCTTGTAACTTTTCTTTCTCTTACATGCATCGTTAATGGAAAATAGCGAGGAATTTATCTCACCTAAGCCATTTTACTATATTATATATAAACCAGTATGGCTTTAGAGAAGGACTAAATACAGATTCAGCTATTTTAGAACTAACATCACATATAACACAAGCCTTAGACAAAGGTGATAAATGTTTGGCAGTATTTCTGGATTTAGCTAAGGCATTTGATACAGTATCTCATCCAATCCTTCTAGCCAAGCTCAAAAAAATCGGAATAAAGAATAAGGCATTTGATTGGTTCAAATCGTACCTCACAGACAGAAAGCAATGTGTTAAGCTACCATCGCATAAACCATCCCACTCAACTAGCATTAACTTTGGTGTGCCACAGGGCAGTGTACTCGGTCCCACACTTTTCTCATTTATATCAATGACTTATGTAAACTATCTATTGTTGATGGCAATATAATCACTTTCGCCGATGACACTGCCCTAGTACTAAAAAGTAGGACATGGGAAGAAACATTTCATAGAGCGGATCTAACATTGCAAATTATTAAACAGTGGTTGGATGATAATCTACTCACCCTAAACATAACTAAAACGAAATATATAACGTTTAGTCTTAATATTCCGAGTCAGCCTTCAATCAATCGTAAACTAAAAATATATTATTGTAGAGATATTTCTAGTTGTCTGTGCAATCCACTAGAACGAGTAGATTCCATTAAATATTTGGGTGTAATAATTGACAATAAACTACGATGGGAAGATCACGTAATAAATGTTACAAACCGTATACGGAAACTGGCATATATCTTCAGGTCATTACGAAATATTCTAAATAAAAATACACTAAAAACGGTATACTTTTCTTTATGCCAATCAATTATATCTTACGGTATAGTAGTCTGGGGAGGATGCTCTAACACGATATTAGATCCATTAATTAAAGCTCAAAAATTGATAATGCGGACTATTTACAAAGTACACTATATTCACCCCACGAAGGAATTATTTAACGACTTCAAAGTACTCAACATAAAATCCTTATACGTCAAAAACATATCCTCCTACTATAAATTCAAACAAAATATTTTTGAATCGACCCATAACACAAGATATTCCAACAAATCCAATTATAATATTCCCCCAATAAAAACCTCAATGGCACAAAAACAATTTAACTTTCTTGCTCCAAAACTATTCAATAATTTAACGTTAGAAATAAAATCAATAGCCAAATACGACAGTTTCAGGAAAGCGCTCGGGGATTTTTTGATGTGTGATTGTTATAGTGTTAGTAGCCTATTCCAAGTACTCAGATAGAGGTGTATATATTGTTTATATGCGTGAAGATGCGTCATATGGGTGTATGTATACATGTGTTGTTATATGTATATAGGTATGTCTGCTGCTATATACACATGTGTGCTTGCATGCACCCATATTAAAAATTATAAATATAATTATGTACATTTTTACAATCTAATGCTAATTTCTTTCTCCTTTCTAATTTCTATCTTCTACTTTTTATTACAATTTTTCCAAAATTTTAGCTTCATCTATAGTTACTAATTTCATATGTTTACACTAGATTTCATTTTCATACAAAGTAATTACACTCAATTGGTCACCATGAAACAGGCAGCCGCCTAGTATGGTGATTCATTATATCTACTTTATGTAAATTTCAAAACAATGTAACATGTATTAAATAAATAAATATATTATATATTAGGATATATAATAAATATTCCATTTTTCTTGTAAGATTAGTTATTACTTGGTAATTTACTAAAGAAGAAACTATCAAAATGTTAACTCCATTATTGTAAAACATGCACGGCTTTATAAATTTTGAATTTAAAGAACAACGATCCTATTTTCTACTACAGAACTTTAAACTGTACGACTGATTTTCAAGCCAATATCTTGTAGAGTAATTTGTCAAAATTTATTCTCTCAGTAAAGCATAAACTATTGCCAAAAATTCGATGACCCTGAAGTCAAAATATTCGCTGAGATAGGAGAAATGAGCAGGGGGTCTGTACGTAACCTCGGACGAGAGTCCCTGGGCCAGGGGAGAAAGGGGGAAGGTAGACGAAGAGGGAGAGAGACTCCAGGCGAACCCCGCCATTCATAAAGCCTGACCCCCCGTTACGAAATCAGAGTAAAGCTGCAAGACACCTCAGAAAAAATAACAAACCAAAACTTCAATCTGAAAATTTAGCAGAGTTTTTGTAAAGGGCTTTTTGAAAAAAGCTTTTGTTTTACTTCCCTATGATGTCATTGTCTTAATCGGAGAACCACTTTGCCAAAATTCAGATAGTAAAGGCACTTGTGGGCTACAGAATCAAAACCCCTAAAGATCGTCATCGGCAAAATCCATAAACAGTTAAGGGAAATTTCAGGTTGTTTGCATACTACGATCTACTTACACGCGGCGTTAGATTTATCTGCGAAATGTCAAAGTCCCGGAGCGGGGGACACGTGTCGGGGTGTTGCTCATTTTTCGGTCACTCATAGGAAATTTTACGTGCCAAGGGAACCTGTTGATTTATGGCTTATCGTCTTGAATACAGCGCAATTTAAACACGAGAACCTGAAGTTATGCATAGTAAATCCCAAGTATCGTTAAATTAAACTCTTTTGTTATATATGTCCCGCTCGGTGATCTCAGACGTTATGAATATTTAGGTTAATGTTACAACTTTTGGAATTTATCTTAATTCGAAGAGCTCCGAAATATATATTCTGACTGTCAAAAAATAATATAAAATGCCGTATTACTGGATCCATACATTCCAACACCAAATGCACAAAATATAATTTCAATGAGCAGACAATTTCAAATACCTTAGATTAATAATTAATAGAAAGCAAGCCTAGATCTTCAAGCTCATGAAAAAAATATAGGACATAGTTACATTAAAAACTGTATATTATGCGCTTATTGCGCTTATTCAATCAATGCTTTCATTTAATGTTGTCTGTTGAATTTATTGTCAGACTATCCTAGAGCCTTTAAATGTTGCATAAAAATTAATTTAAAAAATAATATACGAGTAAAGTTTTTTGTATTCGTCGAAGTTATTTAGTATAAGGAAAGTAAAATTATAACAGTAAAGGAGTTGTACATAACACAGGCTATCTGTAAATTTTTCAACAACATTGATACTACCAAAAGATCTAAACAAATGCGCGACACTAGATTGGGTTCTTCTTTAATGTATCAGCCGGTGAATACCAGAATATCCTTTGGACAAAGGAGTTTTTCTTATCACCGTTGCTTTATAAAATGTATTAATGAAAATTTAAAAAAACAGGTGCGTTCAATGTATTTAATAAAAGGGTCGAAAATTCTATACTAGCTGAGAATAACTACCCATATCGTGGCTTTTATAAAAAATCGCTGTAGAAACCCTTTATTCGATATAATAAATATCTACGTATCTATTATGAATTTTACTTATTTTATAGAATTGTAAAGCTGCTCATCTCGAACCAGGAACTTTGTAGTGATATTAGCGGCGGAGGAATCTATTGTAATGTATCATGTTATGAATGAATAAATGTAATGTTTTAAGTAAGATTTTTTCTTTAAATAAAGTATAATTGAGGAATTATACTTTTTATTCAAAGAAATGTAACCATCTCAATGACAATCCGTTTTTCAAAATTTCTTCGGGCAGGTAGGTACCGTCATATTTGAAAAGATGGTTGCAGAAGAATTACGAAACAGGAAACAGAACGTACAAAAATCTACAGACGACTTAAATGTCAAACGGTCTCGTTAAAACAAGACTTTAATGCTCTGATTCAGTTACATATATAGTTAGTTATAGATAGTTTGATGATGCTTTCGGAAGGCTAAACAGATGTTACGTAATATCTGTTGCCTATCTCTTTCCATTTTTGTCCCCAAATCATTTATTTCATTGATTGAAATAATTTCAGGATCATTAAGTGAATATTGATATGAGATGAAGGTTTTTGGTTTTATAAAATCTAATAGTTTGACATTTTCTTATATCAAGATGCAGTTTAGTAATAATACATCAGTGGTGTGGGTTTTTAATGTTATTCTTTACACAAATGCAATCATTTATACATTTTACAATTTTATAAATATTGTGTCATCAGCAAAAAGCAAAAATTAACATCATGAAAAATAGCAACAATGTCACTAATAAATATATTATATAAAATTGGGCCAAGGTGCAATCCTTGTGGTACACCACATAAGGTAAATTTAATTTTTAGCGTAAGAAGAGTCCCTTTAATAGTAAATTATGGGACATTTGAACGTGATTTTTAATGCCTATCGTCTCTGTTTCTTGCTTCCGTCACGTTAAGTTTGTCCTAGAAACTTATTTATTTCGTCGAATCAGCGCAGTTTAGGGCGGCCCAGAGCCCTCTTGGGTAAAACTTGAAAGAACCTTTGAAAAGAAAATGGGTAGATGCGTACCAAGCATCACCGGAGGTATAGAAAAAAAAGCTAATAGGTAAAAAGATAACAAAGAACCCAACGTAATTCAAATCACCAAAGAAAATAAATAGCATTGAGTAGAATTGGATAGCGAGCAAATTGTGGAGAAATTATTATATTTTAAAGAATTTCTGTGTGTGACAACGAAAATATATATAACTATTAAACTTAAATTATCCAATATGCATCAGATGAATCAGATGACGTAACCGTTGTTGTTCGAAAAAGCATCTCGATCGGATTCAGATCACATCAGAGCGAAGCCGGTGGGTTCATATCTGAAGATTTATATTGATTTTTAAACTTACTTGTAGAGGTCATCGGTATGTTGTTTGTTATGGGTAAATACATTTTTATCAATGCTATTTTCACTGGAATTATGCAATGAATTTAGGCTTCAAAAGTCAAATAAATAAGACTGTAAGCACCGGTTCTTTTCACCTAAGACAACTCAAGTCTGTCCGAAAAAACCTTCCTACAGAAGCAACAAAACTACTAATCAACTCTTACGTAATCTCACGTCTCGATTACTGCAACGGCATTTATGCCAGCCTTCCAAAATATCAAATTGACAAACTTCAATCAGTGTTTAATGCAGCAGCGTGGCTCATAACCGGGTTTTCAAAATATTCACACATTTCAGAACACCTTCGTAACCTTCATTGGCTCAAGTGCCCTGTAAGAATCCAGCACAAACTGTGCTGGATGGTTTTAAAATTGTTTATTTCTGTTGTTGAAATTTTTGATAGATAGATGTCCTAATTTTTCAAATTTACTAACGGTGTTCATTCAAAAGGTAAATTGTTTATCGTCTCTAAAATTTACAATGTTTATTTTTGAAAGGTCTGCGCCAGTTGTATGTAAAAGCATTGTCCATTGTCTGTTGGAATACGAAAGAAAACGTTTTTGCAGGTTAGCCATAGAATCTTTATTTAAAATGTATAGTTAGGTATTAACAAAAGAACTTGTACACATCAATGAATAATATAGAAGGTAAAAGTTATATGTTAAATGATAGGTATTAAATATGATAGAAATTAACAATAATATGAATCAAGAATGACAGGTATAAACAATAAATTATAAGAATTAAGAATGACAGGTATTAACAATTTTAAGAATTAATAACGTCGGGTATTAAAAATTTTAAAAATTAAGAATGATAGGTATTAACAATTATAAGAATTAAAAATGTCAAGAATTGAGAATGATAGGTATTAAAAATTATAAGAATTAAAAACGTCGGGCATTAAAAATGTTAAGAGTTAAGAATGATAGGTATTATCAATTATGAGAATTAAAAAAGTCGGGCTTTTAAAATTTTAAGAATGATAGGTACTCACGATGATAGGTATTAAAATTATAGGAATTAAAAATTGTAGGTATTAAAAATGATTGGAATTAAGAATGATAGGTATTAAAAATGACACGTATTAAAAAATTATAGGGATTAAAAACATCGGTTATTATTATTAATTGCTAAGAATTAAAAATAATCGGTATTAACTATGATAGGCATTAAAATTAGGTATTAAAAATGTCTATTAAAAATTAGAAGTACGAAGTAGATGACAATGATAGGTATCAAAAATGATGAGGTTTTAAAAATTATGGGAATTAAAAAAGTCGGGCATTAAAAATGATATATAATAACGATGATAAGTATTACAAATTAAAGCTATTAAAAACGTTGGGTACTGAATGATAGTTATTTAAAATTATAGGTATAAGCAATGATCGGAATTAAAAATGATACGTATTAAAAATAATGTCGAATGTACCATAATTAATACTTTATGCGTGTTGTATTAAAAACAGGTATTTTCGTGAATAGTATCTACAATTATTATATAGTACTATTCGGTGATATTCCAATCTAACTGAATATACCCTAATAGCTTAACCTTTAAATATTATCCATTATCTTTGATAATCTACAATACAATACGACTCCCACAGAGGTGTTTACTTTGTATAAACGAAACATCTTACATCTATGTTAATAATAATATTAAAGTTTTAGATCGTTTTCCTTCCTACGCTTAAATTTTGATCGTTTTCAATCCTCGTTAATGTCACGAATAGTTATTTGAAGATGATTTTGTGGAGTTTTCGAGATGATGTTGAAGGAGTAGATTTTTGAAGGACTAAAAGAAGCGTGTTCGAGTCGCCCATAGGAGGCGCTTTGTGTTTCTCACTACAAAAGGAAAATAATAATCGAAAAGGTTTTACAAGCGAAAGGAAACGCAAATAGCTTACGAAATTATTTGTTTTTTTGGGTTACATTAAATCGTATTTTATTTGTAAAGGGCAGTAGAATATTTTTTACCTAGTTAAATATATACATAAGACTTACATTCACTAGAGCGTTTTGCATTTCATCTGTCTGTAAATATGTTTCTAGGTTCCGTTTCAATATGGCAGCTGTTTTAATGTTGAGAAAACATTTTTTTAAATGTGAAATCGTGTTAAGATTTCAGGTACTGAAATATTAATATTGGTGCTTGTCACCCTAATGATGTGGCAACATTTATTTTGTGTTAGCGATTGCCGGGGCAATTTCGTATTGCCACGGATTTAATTTTTCTTCTCTTGTTACCATCCGTCTTGGGCGGTCGTTTTGGCAAAACGGCGGAGCTGCCAGGTTTTCACTTACATGTGGGTTATAAAACCGCGGAGAGAGATAGCAATATTGGGCTCACCTTACATGAGCTGCCCTACGGGTCTTTTTTATTGTTAAAATAAAGACCATTATTCGAGAGCTGGAGTTATTATTGAAGAGTTACTCCAGTCATACTTCCTTGGAATCTGGTGACTCACCACGCCGGATTGCTCTGTCAGGAGAGTGAAGTCAAGATCCTGAACATTGGTCATTCAAGAGCCGGATGATTATTATTTGGATTGATCCATTTGAGACGGAAGATCATTATTTGGAGTGGTCCAGTCGGGCCTCATCATCATCGGGAGTGGTCCAGTCGGCGTCCTCATCACCATCATTGGATTGATCAAGCGAGCCTCATCACGACGCTCGCATGCACAGCAAATCAGGTTGTAGCCTTCCTTTCATTGTCCTTTCAAATTCCATTTAAAAAAGCTAAAAATCTGTGTAGATGCCACATTATTTCGTATTGATTATATCGAATTATATTCGGGTGTTCATAATCAGATGCTTTCAAAATAGCATAAAATTGTTGGTGATAATAATTTTTATTGTTGTATTCTGCCGAATAACTTTGCTTTGCCTTACCTACATATCTAGCCACGCGTTTGCAAACTTTGTCTTTGCAATTTGCATGCCATAGTATTTTGATCGGTTTCTTTATAATCCATAGTATTATTTTATTCACGTCAAAACGTCAAACTGCCGTTTCGAGTTGTGTATTAAGTTTTAAATCAGGTTATTGTGTTATTCGTTTCTAAAAAATGGAACTCGACAAGTTGGTTAAACAGCGCGGGGTGTTGAAAGGTTCATTAACGAGATTTGAAACCTATTTAAGCAACGAAAATGATATTAGGCCCAGCGTATTGTCGTCGAGATTAGATGCCATCAAACCTTCTCTGATGGAATTCTCCAAAATTCAGCTGGAGATTGATTTATTGAATAAATTAGAAGATCATGACGCGAGGGATAATTTTGAAGGTACATATTTTAATTTAATTGCATTAGGACAGGAAATATTATCAAAATTTAAGAAGATTGAAAATGTCCCGAATACATCTGTGAATTTACCACCAATATCAATACCAATTTTTTCAGGTTATAGTCATAAATGGTTGACTTTTAAAAACTCGTTCATTGCCCTAATTCATGATAACAGTAAATTAAATCATGTTCAGAAATTTCATTACCTTATTAGTTATGTGTCCGGAGACGCACTTGATTTGATTAGTTCTCTAGAAATAACCGGGGATAATTATACTGCAGCCTGGACGATGCTTATTTCAAGATACGAAAATGTCAGACTTATTGCAAATAGACATCTGAATTTCTTATTTAATGTTACACCGTTAAAACGACAGAATCATCATGAATTGCGAAATTTAATTGATCAAGCAAACATTCATTTGAGAGCTTTACATAATTTAAAGCTTCCAACAGAACATTGGGACACATTAATTATACATATTCTAACCTCAAAGTTAGATAATCACACACGTAGCCTGTGGGAATCCATGGAGTGCGATAAAATTTATCCTACGTTCGAGCAGTTTAGCAATTTTATTTCACAAAGGTCGCAGATCCTGGAAACTATCCAGGGTGATAATGATGGAATGCAACAGAAAGCGGAACCAGTTGCAACAAAACCAAAGTTTTTTAATTTTAAGGAAAGGAATTCTACGAACAAGGTTACGTTAGCGTCAAGCAACGTTAATTGTATGCTGTGTAATGACAGCCATTTCATTTATTCTTGTAAAATATTTGTTAACAAAGCACCAGCGGCACGAAGAAAGTTCGTTTCAGAGAGAAATTTATGTTATAACTGCCTAAAACCGGGGCACCCTTCAAAGGTGTGCAGGTGGAAGGAAAAATGCAGTGTTTGTGATCGAAAACATCACACTCTGTTACATATCAATACTGATAATGTACAAGCGGGTACTTCAACTGGCAAGGGTCAGTCGGAGGCACCAGTGAATTTAGCGTGTCATAGCGACATGAACGGGCGAGAAATTTTACTATCTACCGTAATAGTAAAAATAGAAGACGCGTACGGTGGAACACACAAAATACGCGCACTTTTGGATTCAGGTTCAATGTCTAATTTTATTACAAAGGATACTTGTAAGAGATTAAATTTGCATTGTACAAAATTGAACATACCTGTTTCAGGTTTGCATAATAATTTAATTCATGTAAAGGAAACAGTTGACATTAAATTTAAATCATTATGTTCTCAATACGAGGATGAAATATCTTGTTTGGTATTAGATGAGATTTCTTGCAATCTTCCACAGACCGTGATTAACCCAAAAATGTTGAACATTCCAGACGGTGTCCGGTTAGCTGATCCGCAGTTTTACCAGCCAGCTTCTATTGATATGCTGATCGGAGCAGAGGTTTTCTGGCAGGTGCTTCGTACGGATCTGATACAGTTAGGAAAGGGTAAACCTACATTGCATCGAACGGAGCTAGGCTGGATAATATCAGGAGCTGTACAGAGTCGTCATAATACGAGGCCAGTTAAAGTTTGTCATATTTCATTAAATTCTTTGCAGAACCAAATAGAAAGGTTTTGGAAGGTTGAAGAAACCGAAAATAGTAAGCATCACTCTCTGGAAGATAGTGAATGTGAAAGGATTTTCGAAGGCACGCATAAACGCGATGCAAACGGTAGATTTGTAGTCAACTTACCGTTTAAATCTAACCTATCTCAATTAGGAGATTCATTTAGTATTGCTAAAGGTAGATTAGCGTCAATGGGAAGGAAATTCTTAAGACAACCTAGTTTAAAGGAACAATACTCGGAATTTATTGATGAGTATCTTGCGTTAGGTCACATGACTGAATGTGAACCTCCAAAACGCGATGAAATTACTTATTATTTACCACATCACGCTGTATTTAAAGAAGCAAGCACAACTACTAAAATTCGTGTTGTTTTTGACGGGTCGGCTAAACCCGCTCGAGGGATTTCTTTGAATCGCGCTCTAATGATTGGGCCCACCATTCAAAATGATATATTTTGTCACTTGGTATTTTTCAGAAAACATCAATATGCAGTCACCGCAGATATTGCAAAGATGTACCGCCAAATTAATATCAACCCGGAACACAGAAATTACCAACGTATATTATGGAAAAGGGATGCGGAGGATTGTTTGAAACATTATACGCTAAACACGGTGACATATGGTTTGGCTCCTTCGCCTTATTTATCAATACGTTGTCTGCACCAGCTAGGTAATGACGTTTCATTTACTACATTTGATACTCCCACGGAGTTGCCAGAAACGGCGAGGATAGTTTTGGTTACTAGTAGTCCTGTCGATTGGGAAATATTTAATAATTATTCTTCATTAAGACGACTGAGGCGCGTAGTTGCTTATATGTTACGTTTCATACATAACTGTTCTAAACGAAAACCGATGCGGGTCGACGAGCTTTCTGTAATCGAACTGGAACATGCCATGCATGTAATGATTTTGAACGCTCAGCGATTCGCATTTCGTGATGAAATAGCTTCTTTAAGTAATGGAAGATTTGTATCTAGGCGGAGCAAGGTAAAGGCACTAAATCCTTTTATGCAGGATGGGTTATTGTGTGTTGGAGGTCGACTATCACAATCTGATATTACCTCGGTCTCTCAAAAACATCCAATTTTGTTACCACAAAATCATAAGTTGACTGACTTAATAATAACCCATCTGCATTATGAGAATTTGCATTTAGGATGTAATGCTCTGCTCGCATTACTGCGTTTACGGTTTTGGCCAATATTTGGTAAAAACGCAGTAAAGCGAGCACTGCATAAATGTATTGTATGTTTCCGAGTCCGTCCGCGCGAGTGTCGCCAGCTCATGGGTGACCTTCCTGCTGACCGATTCCGAATCCAAAGACCATTTTATGTAACCGGCATAGATTATGCAGGTCCAATTTTAATTAAGTCTGGTTTAACCAGAAATGCTAAGAGTGTAAAATCTTACATATGTTTATTTATTTGTTTTTCAACGAAGGCAATTCACCTAGAATTAGTGACTAATTTAACTTCAATGGCATTTATGAATGCATTGAAAAGATTTATAGCTAGGAGGGGTAAACCCTCACGACTCTTTAGTGATAATGGAACTAACTTTACAGGTAGTTATAGGGAACTTACTGAACTATTTGATTTTTTGAAGGCATCTGATAAGGAAATCCATAATTTTTTAGCCCAGCAGAATATTAGCTGGAGTTTCTTGCCTCCCCGCTCACCGCATCACGGTGGACTTTGGGAAAGTGCAGTTAAAATGACTAAGTTACATTTAAAAAAGGCAATGCGGTCAACTGTTTTGACATACGAAGGCATGAATACCATACTAATACAGATTGAGGCTTGTTTAAATTCCCGTCCTCTGACTCCATTATCATCAGATCCAAATGATTTAAACGCACTCACTCCTTCACACTTCCTTATTGGCGACAACCTGTTAGCATTGCCTGAGCTTGATATCCATCATCTGCCTACAAACAGGCTTAATATTTACCAAAAGATGTCTACCGTTGTTCAATCTTTTTGGCACAGATGGAGCCGGGAATACCT
Organism: Hesperophylax consimilis; assembly: GCF_061612785.1. Taxonomy (NCBI): domain Eukaryota; kingdom Metazoa; phylum Arthropoda; class Insecta; order Trichoptera; family Limnephilidae; genus Hesperophylax; species Hesperophylax consimilis. The sequence goes on from NC_142842.1 coordinate 33,605,484, forward strand.
AGCAGAATTGCAGAACCGAGTCAAATGGCAAGAAGGACGTCAACGCAGTTTACAGCCTGGTGACATGGTCATCATCAAAGACAACCAACTACCTCCGCAGTACTGGAGGATGGCGCGAGTGACGGAGATCCACCCTGGTCAAGACGGACGCGTCCGCGTCGTCTCCTTGAGGACGGCCAGAGGTGTCACCAAAAGAGCCGTGACACAGCTCTGTCTACTTCCCATGGAGGATCCTTCCTCCAACCTGGATTAAGAACAAATTACAACACTAAAAGTGATGTTATGTGTGAATCAAAATGCCGTCAGGCTCAACAGTGCCAAGTGATAAGATATTTTCTCATAAGTGGGTGCAGCGCACCAGAAGTTTCTACGTTATTAGACTTTTATTTTTTAATGTCAAGTCCGACATAGGGTTATATACGTTGTTAAGTTTTTTGTTATTATTTTGATATCCATGTATTGAATATTGTTTATTTTTGTATGTGAACCTGTTGGGTAAATTCTGAGTACCAATGTTGCAATCTCTTCCTACATTATTTTATGAAAAACGACTATTCCTTAATACTCGTTTTGGGGCGGGAATATGTTAAGATTTCAGGTACTGAAATATTAATATTGGTGCTTGTCACCCTAATGATGTGGCAACATTTATTTTGTGTTAGCGATTGCCGGGGCAATTTCGTATTGCCACGGATTTAATTTTTCTTCTCTTGTTACCATCCGTCTTGGGCGGTCGTTTTGGCAAAACGGCGGAGCTGCCAGGTTTTCACTTACATGTGGGTTATAAAACCGCGGAGAGAGATAGCATTATTGGGCTCAACGTACATGAGCTGCCTTACGGGTCTTTTTTATTGTTAAATAAAGACCAATATTCGAGAGCTGGAGTTATTATTGAAGACTTACTCCAGTCATACTTCCTTGGAATCTGGTGACTCACCACGCCGGATTGCTCTGTCAGGAGAGTGAAGTTAAGATCCTGAACAAATCGTCTTGTTAATTTTGACTTTCTTATCCGTATTTATTTTAAATATTATGGTACCTACCTGCTTTAAGGAAGTTTGTAAAGAATTGTCATTGAGATAATGATCTTTTTCTGGAAAAATTGTATACTTCCTTTTTTTAAATAAAAAATGTGGGTTTTTTTAATTAAGTAGGTAGGTATATATATTTAAACCTACTTACAAATATTATGATTTCGGAGAAAATTTTGAATTTGATTTATAAAATAAGAAAAAGTATACTGGTAATACTAATAGGTAGTGGTCGAGGGGTAAGACTCTCGACTAGAAATTCGGAGGTCGAGGGTTCAAATTTTGGCCCGGGCAAAGTGTGTTATTTCACAATTTAATAATTTAAAATATTACATAATATATTTATGGCAAGTTCCAGATTGGAAGATACTTTCAGTATCGCGATGGTGTAAAACAACCATTCGAAACATTTTGTTTTAATTGGCTTTAGTCGTGTTTGGAGACCAGATCTGAATAGCAGGTACTTCTCACATAGGTATGTCTTGCCAATCTCTTTCCCCTCTCCACTACCTTCAGCCTTACAACTACCCCAAAATGGGTTGTCTTAGTCTTACTCGCTCCAGACGGTTAGGAGCAGTTGGAGCATAGTTCATGCAGTGAAATATTCACATAAAAAACTTTTAAAATTTTATCCCGCGTACAAAAAAATATGCAAACATTAATATTATTAAGTGTTTTCGTATTAGAGTATAACGAATTAATATGGTACGAGAAACAAGTTGTCAGCAAAATCTTTGTCGGTGGTTTGTAACTAACCTGTATTAAATTATCTAACACATAAAACCAAAATATGCAGGGTAGAGTGGGGTTATTTCTAATGGCGGGTAATCCTGAACGATGAATTTATAGAAAAGCGAACGACATTTTAACCACTGAAATACTCGTACCAAGGCCATTTTCTCCGTCCGCTTCTATTGACTTGCAAGTCGTATACAAAAATATAAGAACTTTTATATTTTAACAAAAATATAAAGAATTCAAAATAAGAACTTTTCACATTTTAATAAAAATAAAAGGCATTCAAAATAAAAACTTTTATATTTTAACAAAAATATAAGGCATTCAAAATAAGAACTTTTTATATTTTAACAAAAATATATAGTATAGTATAGGCCGGCATAGTCCAGTGGTAACGCATTGGACTGCCATTCCGAAGGTCGCGGGTTCGAACCCGGCGTGCGCAAATAAATTTTATTTGATTAATTTGTGTTATTTTACAATTAATTAATTAAAATAATATATAGTATATTTGCGGCACGTTCCAGAGTGGAAGATACTACCAGTATCGCCCTGGTGTAAGACCACCATTCAGAATTGAAACGTTGCTCCAAATGGCTTTAGCCGTGTTTAGTGACTAGATCTGAATAGCCAGGTACTTCCCCACCTTCCTCTTTCCCTTCCCCACTTACCTTCAGCCTCACAACATCCCCCAATCGGGGATGCCATAGTCTCACTGGCTCCAGACGGGAGCAGTTGGGACTCTTGTGAGGTATTCACTATAAAAAATAAAAAAAATAAGGAATTCAAAATAAGAACTTTTATATTTTAACTAACTGATTTAATAAACATAAAAGGCATTCAAAATAAGAACTTTTATATTTTAACAAAAATATAAGGCATTCAAAATAAGAACTTTTATATTTTAACAAAAATATATAGTATAGTATAGGCCGGCATAGTCCAGTGGTAACGCATTGGACTGCCATTCCGAAGGTCGCGGGTTCGAACCCGGCGTGCGCAAATAAATTTTATTTGATTAATTTGTGTTATTTCACAATTAATTAATTAAAATAATATATAGTATATTTGCGGCACGTTCCAGAGTGGAAGATACTACCAGTATCGCCCTGGTGTAAGACCACCATTCAGAATTGAAACGTTGCTCCAAATGGCTTTAGCCGTGTTTAGTGACTAGATCTGAATAGCCAGGTACTTCCCCACCTTCCTCTTTCCCTTCCCCACTTACCTTCAGCCTCACAACATCCCCCAATTGGGGATGCCATAGTCTCACTGGCTCCAGACGGGAGCAGTTGGGACTCTTGTGAGGTATTCACTATAAAAAAAATAAAAAAATAAGGATTTCAAAATAAGAACTTTTATATTTTAACTAACTGACTGATCGGTTAAGGTGATGCCACGAAATAAAATACTCGTTTTCTCTGAAAACGAGTATTTTATTTTAAAGCTCTTTGAAAATTTAAATTTTTATCTTTTCAGCTTGTAAATCAGTTTTCTGAAGCTGTAAAAACTGATATCTTGAGGCATACAATTAGAATAGTTTTATCTGTGTAATTTCATGTTCAAAACGAATATTTTCACGTGACGTCATTTTCTTTCCTCTGTGAGATATTATGTAACCACACGGAGAAAAATGAGTAGGTCTGATTTATTGAAATTCTGTTAAAAACATTATGACCCTTCATTTCTTGACAAAATATTGGTCCATTGAGAATATATTGGAACACGTATTCCACCGACCTTATAAAAAATGCAATTTTTACTGATAATTTGTTAGGAAATGTGGCGATTCATTCATTAATAGCCGGCAGTCCCGTTTGAAATACGAATAATTTACTATATTTTAATAAATAAAAAAAATTAAATCCGTAAGGTTTCTGCGCTCTCAAAAAAAAGATATATTGCTTTTTCCATTTTTTTAATTCGAAAAAATAAAAGAAGAAATTAGTATAATCCAGAGAGGCTACATATTAAAATAACTACTAGTATCTCTATTAAAAAACTAATTCATCTACAGAAAGGAGAATCAAAAAAATGTCACAAATTTGGTGAGTTTTCCGATTTCATTGGATTTTTATGGAATTTATGTTAAACACTATTTACCCGAAGATAAGAGAGTGTGATGTAATAGGTCATAAATAAAATAATATTATTTTTCAATTATAGTCTGAACATACCCCTTTCTCCTTTGAATACCACGTGTGCCCACAAATAATAACGTTAGTGAGAATACGGTGGGTAATTCCTCCGCGATAATTACACCCGCCACGCGCCACGCTCTACGCCACGCGGGGCGGGATGATCAATTTATTGCCCGGCTCGCTTTGCAACGTTCCCGTGATACGTTGCAGGTTGCAGCTTTACAACGTTTCCCATGTTAGGTTGCAGGTAACAGCTTTGCAATGTTCAAAGAACGAAACGTTTTTCGGAGAAATCATGATTTGCCATAATTTGCGGTTACTTATAAAGTAAACTATTTTTGCTGTCCATCTTTTTTCAATTATATCTATTTGAAGTTTAATTAAGTTTCCTTGATTAAACAAAGTGGAATCTTGGAAGTGTAAATTAATCCACTTCCCGACACTTGACCAGATTGACTTGTTGTCGATGACAATGAAATTTATCAATTTTTTGGCACACATGCATGAACATTTTTCTGAAATTGGATGGCATTAAATTTAAAAAAAATTTTTAGCAGTTTATACACGAGATAAATGTCAGTACAATTCAATTTATTCAAGAAAACGATCTTAAAGGTAATACTAAAAAAACATAGACTGACTGATACAGACCAAATATTCAACAGCTGCGACGTACTAGATATACGCCAATTATACGTTAAAACACTACTAAACTACATTTTTGACAAAAAAAAATTCAACATACACAAAATAACACTAACAGACCAGTTTGACAAGCGTACAAAGAAAACATCAAAAACTCCAACAGTAAATTCAAGCTTTGGACAAAGACACTACCAATACCATGCTATAAAAGCTTTCAACAGTCTAAAAATTGAAATTAAAATTGAGGAAAATAAAAATAAATTCACACACAAAATTACAAAATGGATTAAACAACAAAAAAGACAATATTACCAAAATTTCATAGCATAAAATAAAAACAAAACCTACACGTAACACACAAAACCAATATAAACACACATCACTCACAAACACACAAGATTATATATTAAATGTATTATTTTATCTTATATTGTAGATTGTATTTAGATTATATTTTCATATTATAAAATGAAGGCCTCAGCACGGGCAAGCCACCCAGTGAGGCCAACATTACTGGAAAACTTTGAAATGTAAAAAAATATTGTACCATTTAAAAAAAAAAAAAAAAATTATAATTTGGCTTAAGAGTTAGCGTTGTTGACTCCATTTCCTGGGGGAAAAGGTTCAATCCTCAGTCAAACCATTTAAAAAAAATTACAAGACATTTTAAAAGAACATTGCAGTGCGGCGCCAGTACCTGGGGAGGAAGGTTTAATCCTCGGTAAAATAAAAAAATATATGCATTTTAAATAATCTAATAATAAATTACTCCAACCTTACCTACTTTTCTAAATTATTAATCTTTTCTTACTGACTTTTCTTTACTATATCTATATTTTGTAGCAAATGTCCAACCATGTCAACAATAACTAGCGTCTAAATGGGTTATATATTTTAGCGAAAACCCGACATCTTTCTCACAGCTGGTCGTGAATACACAATAATACGCAGTAGGAGGAATAATAATTATTTCGACATATTATTTTCATTTAAACAATATAAACTTTGCAGTAAAAGTTTATCAACAAACTTTATCTGGCGATTAAATTTAATTAATTTTGAATTTTTCATAACAGAAGCGGGAAGTCGTAATTTCTTTTAGGGTCCATTTCTACTTAGTTTTCCCCCATAAATTTAGCGTTTCGTTCTCGCGCGGGCTTACCGCAAACTCTTTTATCAGCAACGAGCTTTTATTTTAATATATTCTTCCATTTTACAAGGTTTCAACTCTACAAAAGATTATTCGGACCACAAAATCTACATAACATTCTAAATTAAATTGCGGAATAGTTGAACTTAATTGATTTATGCGACGTCATTATCTAATGCTGCCTGTTCAAAGGCTAGTCGTTATAATATTATGACAATACTCGCCGGACATAAGCTAATAAATCAGCTGGGATAAAATGGAAATCTACGCATTTGATGTTCGGATTGTGAATATTGAAAATCAATGATATTCTAGATTCATAGCATTTGTCGGGTTTCGTGATATTACATTAAAACACGTGCAATTTACAATGCGAAATATGAATAATTTGCTTCTACAGTAGTACGAGTCGATCTTGTACGATCCAGCTCTTTTTGATGATCTGTATTTCTACGACTCTCGGTAAACCCTACGGTAGCTCAATTGAACGATTACTCTTTTTTATTAGGAGATATTTCAGAAAAATAGCTCCATTAGTTGTTATTACATACTCAGAGACGTGAACGACGTCCAGCAGTCCGACATCTGTACATGAGAATTTGTACTTACACCTACTAACTACCTAGCATCTTATTTTTCTCGCGGTACAAGCGGCGTAGAGTCTGAAGAGCTGTAAGTCGTATCGGGGAGCCGTGTAGCGGGGGAGCCGTATCGGGGGAGCACAGTATTCTCATTGCTCATACGCCCTGAGCTCACGGCTCACGTTCAATTGAGCCGTAGTTTAATTTAGTCGACTCTTTGAGCCGTGTGACATGGCTCCCGCACTTCATAAATAGTCATGACCCATCGCTATTCTGCAGTAACTAACTTCAAAATTAATGATATAATCAGTAACGCAGGTGGAATCCTCTTGATTTATGTGTCATTAGAATCGGATTACCTTTGTGTTCCTGGTAATTGGGCTCAGATCGTTCACTGTTCCAAAACGCATAATGAATCTACCTTTTAACAATCTCCCTGTAAGAATATTTTTCAAATTATTGTATTTCTTCACCCCTGTTATCTACAGACGGCTAAAATGAGTATTGCAAATTTATTAAGAATATCCTCCAATTTAATTGTTCTCTGTGTATTTGCCTTCTTATATTGTGAATGTTAGAACAGATGAGCAGTTCCAGCTCTTTCTTATTTTTCAACTTAAAAATATGCTTACTTAACTAAAGTTTTTGATTTTTATTTCTAAATGCAATTATTTTTAACATAAATGACAGTAAAAAACACGAATTAAAATACTTGCAATAATTTTTAACCATATTTTCATTAGCAAAGACACCGAAATTAATCGTAATCTGCGTTCTCGTGTTTTTGCTCATGGGACTTTGTAAATTGTCTTATTCTCGGTATTTATGTTTTTTTTTGTAATTAAAAAAAATGCAGAAAAGTGTTTCGTTTTGACACTGACATAAATTTTGAGCTTGGTTTTTCTTTATTACAATGCGTTATTTATATAAATAACGTGGAACGCACACTACCATACTATATATGTATATGAATAGCGTGGAACGTATAATACAATCATAATTTTATATGAATAGCGTTGTACTCGTGTAATCATATATGTATATGAATAGCGTGGAACGCAAAATACAATCATATATTCATATGAATAGCGTGGAACGCACAATACAATCATATATTTATGTGAATAGCGTGGAACGCATAATACAATTGTATATTATTATAATAGTAAACAATTGCAAATTATTTTATTCGCATTAAGTACATAGTACCTATTTAAATTGAACAAACCTTAAGTCAATATATCACAGATCTTTTGTCAACGAAATCTGAGAGAGACTGACCCATAATGCCGCATTGAGGGGTTACCTAGAAAAAAAAATGGGAAGTTTTAAGGAGAAATACTAACCAATAAAAATCTAGTTGTTATATTTTTACATTAGCTCCACACCTGTGTCATCTTTGGAGATGCTGTGTGAAGCTTTTTTTATGGAAAAGATGGAGAGAAAAAGTATGAGGGATGGGTATGAATCTAACAATGTGTCTAGGAGTGAGCGAACTTAGCCAACTACTCGGCGTGACCCATGGCGAAGGGGTGGTTATCCAATGAATGGTAAGACAGAGCATTCAACAACATTTCACGAAGTATTAGATAATCATGATGTTGCATGAATAACTGTTACATTAATAACATCAGTTTTGTTTACAGCAGACTTGTTTTGAACAAAATATCGTTTGTTTATTTATACATTATTTTTTATTAGATGTTTAAATGACAAACATCTATCTCCAAACAAATGTAGTTGAGGAGTGTAGTCATTCTCTGCAAAGGCATGATTAGTGGGATGGTCTTGCCTCTTGGACAGTAAAAAGGCTTGCTTAGCTCTGGTGATGTTATCAGGGATAAAAAGCGTTATACGTTCCAGAACATCAGAATTGCAAATGTGCCTATGGAGCAGCTTATGTACTACGTACAACATTGCGATATTTCTCCTAATATCTAGACCAGTCGTTCCCAACCTGCGGCTCAATTGAAGTTTATGCCGTCCAAAATGATGTTTTTAGCCATCTATGTTTTGAATTTTGGTATTGAAAGTAAAAATATCGTTCTCGTAAATTTATCACATTTATCTTATTATTTAATAAGTGGATGATGGATGCAAATGATACACAATGGCGCGTCTATACACGTTAAATACGCCGGTTAAACATGTGCCATTTTGTTTACAACGCGTCAAAGCTTAACAAGTGGATAGTGCAATATTGAAGCGAGAATAATAATTCTGTGAATATATATAACGCATCACCAATTCGTGTCTGGAGATGTCAAAGAATAAATCAACACCCCCATCGAGAGTCCGAGCCATACTTGTTATGTTTATACCAGTTCCGACATCAGCAAACTTATTGTTTACTCGTGTTAGCAGTGATGTCATTCCATATAAAACCTATGAAAGTATGTGAATTTTTCTTTGTATATTCTCTCCTTTCTGACATTATTCGCTGTGTGGTCCACCACGGGTCGCTTATACGATTCTTTCTTAAGTTCAACAGCTCGGCTGTGGAATGAACTGCCGGCCTCTGTGTTTCATCCCTCCTACAACATGGGACTCTTCAAGACCCATGTTCACTCCTTCCTCTCCACAAAAGACCCTCCACACAGCATCCCCAAAGATGACATAGGCCCTGAGGGAAAATTATTTTCTTCAGGGCCTCTTGTGTGGAGTTAATATAAAAAAGAAAACCTAAGCTCAGTTGTATTTATTTAACCAAATGATTTGAGTTGGGCATCCCTGATCTAGCTTTCCTGCAACTTTTTTTTCGACATTCGATGACTTACTTAATTAACTTAGTGTGGTGAACGAAGAAATGCTTATATTATAAAAATACATTCTTTTAAATGTGTCATTATTTGGCATAATAGTGAACGTCATGCAGGAAGATACCATTGTGTGAGGGAAATACCCGAAATACGATGTTTTTACTTTGCACGCGTCCAAGTGTACAATCTACCTAAACCAACATGCAATAATATTTTATGATTTTTATTTAAACTAACCTGTACTGTTTGATAAAATTGTGGATCGCGGATCGATTGGTGTTTGCGGGTTATGGGTTGCAGTTAATAGAGTTAGCACTTAAAACTACCGGGATAATAGCAAACCTTCGATATGAGAGAAAAAAAGGACAAGGATTATAACAGCTCTACCAAATGAGCGTAGTACAGCACCGTTTCATTTTTACTCCAAATGCAATTAAACGAGTTTTCATGCATTGATAATAATCGCAAAATAAACTATAAAATATAATGTTTGTGTTATGGGAGCCCTTTTGAATTTATTAAACGTAAATTCCCGAGGCAGTAAAAACCGCCGTAAACGTAGAGCCTCATGAAATTACCTGCCGTAATAAAATCGTGAAATATTCGTTAATATTCCACGTTTTATTGCTGAAGACATCCATAGGAATTCCTCTTCAACCGAGAGTTTCTTCAGCGCAAGTTTTGAATAACGCGTTATTATTTTATCACTGTTCTTAACAATATTTTCGTAATAACGTTTTAGACACGTTTTCCGTTATACGTGACATTATAACATCAACATTAGCGTTCACAATATCACTACAATATTTTTAATATACATTTTGAATCGTTTTAATTATATCTAACATCTTATAATTTGACTAGGTATGTTATATAAGGAATACAATTATATCGAAGGGTACGAAGTAAAGACGACAATTTCGTATTTGCTGAATATTCCTTGATATTTATTTGTAATGTTAATTTAACATACGAATTCTAAACTAGATAGTTTATTATTCTTACTGTCATTTTTTCAAACAAACATTATTTCGTGATAGATAATTAATTCATTTAGCCTTATATTGTTAAACTGATTTCAACAATAATTATTAAAAAAATTTCTTCAATACCAGTTGAGAAGATTGTATCCTCAGCGAGATCACCCAATAAAGATTTCATTAACATATTAAAATTTAATTATATGAATGATATGTGAAGTTGCTGAAAGAATTATAAATACTTTATATTGTGCTTTTTTTAGTGCAGTTTCTGTGGTTTCAGTTTCACACTATGTAAGATATATCAAACCCGAAAACACAACATTTAAAAAGAGATGATGACTAGAAGTAGTACCCTGCGGTACGCCGAACATTAATGGGGACGGGTTGTTTCGGAGAATTTGAACAATTCATCAAAATTCAATGTTGATTTTCGGGTTATGCGAAAGTTCTATTCAAGTTATGGGATTATATCATTGTGGGCTAGTTGCTTGACAAAACTAAAATAATTACTGAATTTGAAAAAAACTTTCACAGACCTTGAAAATTAACTTTTAAATTTTAAGAATTAATCGAATTCTCCGAAACAACCCGTCTTTAGTATTTTTGTCTGGTATCTTTAAGCTAGGTTTTATAAACCGCTGTTTTTTTCCTGAACCGTTAACCCCATACTAAGAGAGAGCTTACTGTCGTACTGTGCTCATGAGCATTATTTTAACGTAAGTTTAAATGGAATTCTTTTAGCAATGGCTTTTAATGTATCGGACATAAACTGGACTTTCTTTTTATTTGCTTTCTTCTAAAGCGGAATTATGATTTTGATGAATTTTCGAGGAAGAAACTGCGAAAATCTTTAAAATGTTGTTTAAATAGCATGACTATCTGTACTATTTAAGATTTCATTTCTTTTAAGTTCGGCAGGCGTCCTTTTGCTTCAACGCGATGCCACCAAGCAACCATATCTTATGCTACTTTGTTGTATTTTGTCCAAGGCAGGCCCAGTGGCCCATCATTTGAACCCTCGAAAGTACTATTTTATTGGATATCTAATGTTGGTTTATTTTAGGTTAGAACAGTACACTGACTTAAACACTGCAAACTTAGTCCAGCAACCTCGTATTATTATCTTTATCACAGAGCTGTCCAAAGAACATAGAACTCTTCTTGCCGCTTCTATACTACAGCCGATCTCCGTTCTGCCTGATATTGCTTCGAAAATTTAACATCAAGGTGTTAAAACTGGTTGACTTAACAGCTCATAATAATGAGCATTGCATAACAATACATTTCTTTTGTAGTCTTCCAATAATCAATTTTATGTTTTAGAAGTAGTTTTCAACCCCAGTCTTTCTTCCACATTTATATATATTTTTTTAATTCGTACCTAGAGAAATCTTTTTTCTTAAAAATGTGCATTGCGTTTCTACACATAGTTTCCCAAGATTTATCTTCAAAAATGTTGCCTTGCAAAAAAATGTTTCAACTCCTCCACTATTTTTTTCGAAAGGGCTGAAATTCGTGTATAACCATATATACATGCAAATCGTTATTCTAAATTCAAATAAATTCAAAGGAAGTACTTATCCCTACCACGATTCGGTTTCCACAGGGCAGGTACCTACGATTTGGCGGTAAAAATTGTGAAGAAATGTAAATAAAAAAGATTTTTGATCAAATAAATTCGTTCTCTGTGTACACACAAGCGACACAAAATTGAATTGGAAATTTTAATTGTTCACGTTTCACGTTTTTGGGGGGTATTATTTATTAAATGGTAGCTTTTTTAATTCACCTGAACGTGATTGTTTTACCTTCCGAGCGCGTATCGCGTTCCTCTTTATTTATTCTAAGTCAATATATTGTGCGTATCTTTATTGAATCTTGCTCTGAAGATTAATATTCCGAGTAAATAAAGCGGTAATATTATTGATTCTGAAAACGTGTGCGAGTAAACGGAGCAGGTATATCAAAAGTCTCTGGAGAGACTTACATAATTAAGATATGATATGTTGCTCATGAAATATTTAAACTCTTCAAGTCTTCACCTAATTTTTTAAATATTTTTTCCGTAAAATAAAATAAGTTGAAAAAACTTAATTTTTTTTTCATTATATCATCAAAGTGGAATTCCACCAAGGTTTTTCAGTATCACAATATAAATATGTTAATCAACTGTCTGACAGTTAAATTAAAACTTTAATTAAAAGACAGAAATACTCATGTTAATTTATTAAATTATTTGAACATAGTTATAAATAGGTACATATTAACGTACGTCTTAATACGATCCTTACTCAGTTATTAAAAAAAATAACCATCAATTTACTTTTGTAATTTAATTTAATTTTTTTTTATGTTTTCTTCCATATTTATTTTATCTGGTAATTCGCCAAACGTATTCATTGCTCCGTACTTCAACGACTTTTGACTTTTTTTTTTCTGAAGAAGAGTCTTAATTAATTTATTTTCCTAGTCTCTTGTGTGTGTTTGCGCTGAAGGTTTACCATTTTTTTTAGAAATTCAGTTAACGTATGGCCATTAATTATTTTTTAGTTTAAGAATTAAGTACTGAAGTATGTATATATGTTTAAATTGCAAGATAACTCTTCAATATTTCTTTGATTTTAGTAAATATAATTTCCCTCATTATAATTCTTAGTAAATTTTAAGTTTTAATACTATATGAGAAGACAAAAAAATAATATTTTTCCGTCTGTTGGTAAAGTATAGTGCACTAATATCAAGAGTTACTTCTGAGAAGTTTTAAAGATAAATCAGATTTTTAGAAAATTCTAGTATTTTTCGTTAGAAAAATATTTTTCCGTAAAAGGATATATTTTTAAAATAAACAATAGAATTTTCTTACCGGAAACTACAAAAAAGTTCGAGTTCAACCTTTTTTACATAAATAATCAGATAAAATAGGCTTAAGGGACATCGTATGGAGCTTTTTTTTTTTTAATTATTGTAATAGCAGAAAAAAAAATTGTGTATTTAAATTTTCGTAACAATACTTTCTATATTTATATTTCTTTATACGGTAAGCTGTCGATTTATGAATGTGAAAATTTCGTCCTTTTGAAATGAAAACTGTTAAAAAATGTCTATTTTTTTCGTTTGTTTTAAACTATCTATAATCTATCGATTATAAAAATCTGTACATCAAATGATTTTACGTTCAGTTATAAATATAAATAGTCACACAGATTTGCCCTCGGTGGAAGCTTTAGCGAAAATAGTGATGGGAAAGCAATTACACGATTTTAGCCGGTTTGTCTCCCCTGTGCTAAGAAATTCTAGTTTAATTTAAAACTATGAACGCAAATTTTATAAAAAAAGATTTTTATAATGCCTTCAAATATCAATCAAGATACTTATATTTTAATAACATACATCTCTGAACTATGCGTCCCGGAAAACACTGGTCTGAGGCAGCAACTCTTAGATCAGCAATATCATCAGCTGTAGGCAGACTGATGGAACCTAAGCGCAAGCCAAATACTATGTTTGGTGATCGCGCTTTCGGAGCATCTTGGCCCAAGGCTTGGAATAAACTCCTTCTGGAACTAAGATCCATAATAAGTCCAAAAGAATTCAGGTCTAAACTAAAAACTTACCTTTTTAAGCTGTCATACCGTTATATCTCCAATTTTCCAATAATGTCCTAAATCCTGTATCTAAATTTCGCTAACATAAAATTAGTTAATGTCAATTAAGTGTTTATCTCAAGTGACCTACCAGGTAAGTATTATACTGTTTATTATCTCTATATTATAGTTAGTAATATCATAGAGCATTGTAGAAATGTAATACATATTTGTACAGCGCCCTTGAGGTGATTTTGCATAAAAACGGCGCTATACAAATCATCCGTTATTATTATTATTATAAAAATTACCATGTTTTTCCTTTATTCTATGAAATTACCCAATTATTATTGTTATTATACGTCGTATGTATGTTTATAATTATTACATTACTCCTAATATATCAGAATTGTCATTACGTACGGGGATATTACTTTAGGTTTTAAGATAACATGAACCTACTTTACTTTTCACTAACATTATACCAAAGCAGTATTCATCATTTTCTCTCGTACAGCGATTCTTTATTGCGAAATATTCCCGGTGGAAGAAATAAGTATGCATTAGTGTTAGCGTAATGAGACAACTTGAGAGTGATGGGGATTGTAGACTGTAGACTGTAGACGCTCATTTTCACGGTAAAAGTATTTTAACTACAGAATTTAAAAAATACATTTTATTACAGAATTAATTCTAGAGTTTTTTTTTATTTGTTTCATATTTTAAGTGCTTAGTTGTTAAAGGAAAAATATTTGTCACTAAGAATGATAAACTACAAAAGATAATTAAAATAAGGCACACGGAGAAAACTTACTAATTTAAATATTGTTAATTTATTAAGAATCTCTTCAAATTACTTGAAATCCGGTAAAAAGTATGATTGCACGCCTATAACGAATGAATTGATAACTTTTCTAATAAACCTCAGTAAATGAGTTTCCTAGTAAAATACGAATGCGTTATCGCGATGTTCATTTAAAAATAATACTTTCGAATTTTGTAATTGTATATTATCAGGACAAATGCAGATGCATGAAGAAGTGTTCTGACATATTAGGAAAATACTTAAAGCTTAATAGGAAACAGCCTTCAATTCCGATTTTAACAGGATTTTATTAAGTCAGCAATACTGTTTTTTCTCGGTCCACCACTTTAATCATTTATTACGCTTAATTTTTACCCTAGTAAAAGTCTTTGAATATTTCGCCTGGGATCCATAATCACTCGAGCGATTGGTGTCATATTTAGGTACATATACAATATTATTTAATTAAAAGCATTTCTTATAATATTAATATAGAAACATATAAAACTGCTCATTGCGGCTTAAAGCCAATGAATCCGTCTAGATTTCAATGTTTATACTATACTTTTAGGTTTTATGAGCTTCGCACATTATGTCAAGCGATCGCTCAAAACGTTTTTGCAAACATGGCATAATGTGCCAAAAATCGTTCCAGTGGTTAATTACTTCTTATTTCATGAACTTTCCCCGATAAGTTCATATTTTTTCAAACACCAGATTTAAATTTTAGATCAACTCATTGCTAGCAGATGTATGTATTTAAAATAATAATTTGCTTTAAATCAAGTAACTACCTATGCTTTTTTTTGGTCCATTGTTGTTAGATTTCCTTCTTAAAGGCTCTGTCAAATTCTTGTGAAACACAGACTGTTTTACAAAAAAAGAGTCATCGTATGTTTCCTTAGTTGAATCTTTTGAAATAGGTTACTGGCTGTCAAAAAGAAACAACTTAGTTGGATGCAACGCGCGGGGAAATGAAAACACTTAAATGGTATAAATAACGGTTGGCAAGACATGCTGGCTTACTATAGCATGGCACCATAAACGCGAGGATTTCTATACAGACTCAAATAAAACAACGCGACTCAAGAAAGTCTGCACGAGATTCACAACGTAATAGACATTAAAGGCATGTACGAAATTTAGTACAATGCGAGACTCAAACTACAAATTTAAGACGAGGGTTGTGGAAATGCAATGGGGCAGAATTATTATGTATGTTCCCAGGGCAGGCTGCGAAGTTTTCTGCACATTTGGTAAATATTCGCATATGCAATGCATACAAAATACAACTTTTTACTATTCACTTAACATCCGTAAGATTGTGGAGGTCATAAAGACCGCAATGGGGTGTCCATGTGGAAATAATTCCAGATGACAAGTTACCGAAATTCAGGACACAATGGGGTGCCTCGGTAGAAGTTACAAAACGAGAAAGAGGTGGCTTACTCTGTGCAAGATGGAGAGATGCAAGTATGAGGAGAATAAGCAACTCTAAGGACTGGCGATAACTTAATGGATATGGACCGTTTTATGGAGAAATCCAAATCCCACACTTAGATAGCGCAGTAGGTAAAGAGATTGCATGTAACTCTGAAGTATTTTTTTTTTACCAAAGTATTAAAAAAAAATATATATTTTTTAAATTTTTTAATCCATTTGCACTATTGATTAGAGAATAACAAAGAAATTTCCCAAATCACAGAGAGAGAGTAACAAGTAAATTATTCATTGGAATCGCATAATTTCACTCTTCTCTAGACATCGCGCATCCCTTGCTAGACAGAGACCAGAATCCTTTTTTTCAGTCAGTCTGTCAGTCGGCTAGTTATTAAATATAAGCTTAAAAAAATTCAGTAACAATTTAAGTTTATTAAATAAATATTTAAAATGCCGGAAAAGTGTTCATCCAAAGACAAAAATGTTTCGAATAAAAAAAATGCCAAGAATATCATTTCATAGGTAAAAGAAAGTTTTTGAAACCTTTGCTGTCAAATATTTTTCAAATAATTTTATCATTCAGATATAGCTTACAATATTTAAGTATGTTGTTATTTACTCTTTTTCTTCGACGTTCGACGCGAGTTGACATCGCGTTTGGGTCCCACTCAGGCGTATTGTGTTCAAGTCCTCCATCACAACAAAAGTAAAATTTTCCGTTTAGTGTTGTTGTAGTAGGTTATTTTCAAATATTGTCAGGTTATTTGTAACCCGGGATTTTTAGTATTTCTTTAAAAAAAAAGTTGAAATTGTTTTCATCAAGAAGCATATTTTTCATGACGATATACTCCAAATTTTATTTTTTATCATTGTAATGGATAGCCGTCATTCAAATATTTGCATTACACAATGAAAACACAATCGAATGCTGCGCGGCCCGTGTCTAATTTATTTTGGTAAAACAAATTATTTTTAATTATATCAATGATAACATTTATAACATTTATAACAAAACCTCTATATGTAAATTCATAGAAACATTAATTAAACACCTTTCAATGATTTTAGATCGTTGTGAAAAAGGTTAAGGACAAATGAAATTATTTTCACATTTGTAAAAATCATTAACTTTGTAGAT
The DNA here is from genome assembly GCF_061612785.1 of Hesperophylax consimilis. Classification (NCBI taxonomy): domain Eukaryota; kingdom Metazoa; phylum Arthropoda; class Insecta; order Trichoptera; family Limnephilidae; genus Hesperophylax; species Hesperophylax consimilis. Next base: position 33,622,479 of record NC_142842.1, read on the forward strand.
AGCCATAGTTTACAATATAAACACATTAATTTGTTTTTGACTTTATTTTAATTACCCTCAACCTGTTTCAGAAATACCCTTCCTTCATCGGGAGAGTATTAAAACTGTTTGAATAATATCCTAATGATGGAAGGGTACTTCTGAAACCGGTGGAGTCTAATTAAAATAAAGTTGTTAAAAACAAATGAGTGTGTTTATATTGGATATTATTTTATTTTCTTTGTTACACTTTAATAATGGAACATTACGAAATCACTATTCCAACTGTTGCTGAAAATTCCTATCCTATTTGTTTTGTTTAATACCTTCCATCTTTATAAGTATAACATGGTTGTGATGTGCACCTTTAAGGTATCCAAAACAAATTGCTTCGAAGCTATGCGACCTGAGGGTTTAAAGTCAACCAAGAAATCCCCCGTGTTCAAAGTATTTTGAAGAACGTTTCGTCAAAATGACAAGGAATGTAACTCGATGGATGAAGCAGGGCACAAAATATAATATATATGTATAATTATATTTATTAGGTTATGAAGTAAAAAAATAAATAAAAAATACGTATTATAAAAAATTATGTATCCTTGTTGTTAAAAATGATTGTAATTTCCTTGATATTTGCTACGTAATCTTGGGCTTGCCAGAAAAAATATTTTATTTAAATACAGCATTGTACAAACAAAACCATGTTTTATTTAAGTAGAATAATTTATTTGTTTTTTGGAAAACAAGTATGATAAATATGATAAGTTCGAAATAATTATTGTTGCCCCCAAATGAAAAGCCGCTGGAAAATAACCATGAAAACGTTTATTTTTAAACTAGTGTTTCTACAGAATGTTTTATTAGTATGCCAAATCCTATTTTAAGTATTTTATTAATCATTGATTTGTACCTCTTCACTACTGTTATCATCATCAATCTTCAAAAAATACCAATTTTCGTTGTCATTTTCAAAATAGAATTTGATTTGTTAAGAATTCTGCTAGTAACTAACAAAAAGTGCGACTTTAAAAAAAAAAAACAACGATTTTAGTGCTTGTTTTGGGTGATGCTATTAAGATATACTGTTTTGACTATTCAGGTATACCAATGGCCTGGTATTGTCTATGTGGGATTTTTTGTTGCTTTATTTTTACTTTTTCTTCGTTAACTTTCTTTTTTTAATTGCTTTCTCTGCATAGTACGTTTTATTTTTTTTCTATTGTCGTTTGAAGAGAATTTTTTTCTTTGTTTGTGTTCTGTAAATAAACGTATCTACGCATGGGTAACAAAAAAATATTAATAATTTTTTTTTAAATTTTGAAACGCGTTTACCAAAGACGCGATATTTGTTAAGTCCTACGCTTTCACTAATGTTTTATTGAAAAATACAGAGTGTACGTCATAAGCGGGTTTCGCTGAATACACAATAGGATTATTTTTTGTGGCACGTTATTTGAATGTCGACATTTTTCGTCGTATTTGCTATTTTCCGCCTATTCTATGTTCATTGAAAAAAGAACATTGTTATGAAAAAACAAACATAGAAATTAACTAAATATGATTTGCGAGAAATTCATTATCAATTCTGTGAGTAATTTATTAATACGATACCACTAAAATATTTTCACCACAATAAATCATGCACAACGGAAATTCAATCATCTCATGGCTGTAACCGTAAAAAAAAAGCTCGTATGCTGCGTATGCACTTGCGAGTCGTACTACGAATCATTGGAAAATGATGCCGCAAGTGGCAGGTCTTGGCATAATATCTACCGTATTATTGCGACAGCTCCAACACGGAATAACAAATGTACACTACCGTTCGCCGTATACAGAATTTGGGTTGGGATTTTAAGGATTTTGTTTACATTTTCAACGCAACCGTCACTAAATATGAACAGGTCTTGGTAGAATTTATGTCGGAAAGCAGAACAACAAATCTTATAAACAAACTGCCTAGCTCTTTTTCGACTTAATTAATCTATTTTTTGTTATTTTTTTCTGGGGTGTTATGCCGTGTTGCGCTAACTTTTTCTTTATCCAACGTTTTGGACGACGTTAAAGTGACCATCATCAGGGCAGATGTGATGATGGACACTGTAACGTTGTCCGAAACTTTGGCTAAAGAAGGAGTTAGCGCAACACGACATAACACCCCAAAAACAAATAAGAAAAATACTTTTGTCCGTGAAAATCTTAAATCATATTTAATCCATTTATTGTACCTAAGATTCGTAATCTTCTATATTGCATCTTGCATTTAAGCGGGTTCCGACGTTACAATTTTAATTGTTCAACTATTACTCAAAAGAAGGTTCACACTTGGCGAATGGCGAAGACATCGTCGACGTAGCGCCACCATACTTTAGGGACAGCCGAAGCTGTGTCGAGTGCCACTTCTTCAAACTTCTCCATAAAAAAGTTGGCTAGTACTGGCGATAACGGACTGCCCATCTCAACTCCCTCCTACGGTGCTACGTCGACGATGTCTTCGCCATTTGGCCTCATGGAACGGAGAAACTAAACGAATTCCTGGACCATCTTAATTCTCTCCACAGCAAAATTAAATTCACAATGGAACTGGAAAACAAAGATAAAATCCTGTCCTTTCTAGATGTGGAGGTGATGCGGAAACACGATGGTAGCCTAGGGCATACTGTGTATAGGAAACCAACCCATACGAATCGGTTCTTACACGCTGATTCGCACCACCACCCAGCGCAGAAAAGAGGACTTATCCATACATTGGTGACCCGAGCGACCAGAATATGCAAAGAACATAAAATCGGAGCGGAACTTACGAAGCTGACCGATGCACTGGAGCGTAACGGCTACCCAGCAAGTCAGACAAGGCAAATCATAAGAGCCAAATTTGCACCAAACGAAGACAGAGTTGAACAAGAGTCGAAAAGCTGTGCCTTCCTGCCTTATGTGCACAATGTGACAGACAAAATTGCCAGGCTTTTGAGAAAGGAAAATATCAAGACTGTCTTCGGAACAACAAAGATACAGGACTTACTGAGGTCTGCAAAGACTAAGTTTCCTATGGAAACAGATGGAGTGTATAAACTCAGCTGTTCCGGATGTTATAAGGTCTATGTAGGCCAGACAGAGCGGACTATCTCCAAAAGAATTTCAGAACACTTCAGAGCTTGTAAACTCGGCCACCCTGACAAATCAGCAATTGCCGAGCATTTGATTGACACCGGGCATTACTTTGGATTTGTTCCTGAAATTCTGGGGAGACCGAAAACTTATAGAGCACGGCTGATTACGGAGGCCATTGAAATTCATAAAAATCCCGTAAACATTAATAGAGACGATGGAGCTAAGCTTAATAGTTCTTGGTATCCGGTAATTGACGGATACACCAGAGTTAAACGAAGAAAACCACTTTAAATTAAAAAATGATACGTTAATGTTAGCTCAGAGGGTTGGAGCTGGCAACACGGTATCACAACCTCATACATAAGCTCACATTTTAACACAACCTCAAATAACGAAAAGGGATATGGATATTTTTTGTGGTTTGTGATACAACCACAAAAGCGTTTTTTGTCTGGCTTGTGTACTCAGCCAGGCCCCGTTACTTTTGCCGGCCGGAGGAATCCCGCCGGCCCCCTGAGCAGGCACTCGCGCCCCCAACTGCCTTTCTTAAAGCTAAGCTTTTAAGCGCAAATACTCAAAACAACTCAGATTTACGCTGGCCCCCACAAACCGCCCGCAAGCACCCGAGACGTGCTCCCTTTTTAAGAGGAGGTACCGACTACCACAAGTCAAGATGTTCCCAATGAGGATGCTCCCCGCTGACCACGAGGACTCCCCGGTCGTGGTACTACCCGGCGCTCATCAAATTGCGCTTCGCAGGAAGACCGGGACCGTGCGCCTTTTGATCCCCGCACCACAGCCCCGCCCCGAGGACCCAAGGACCCGGAGACCATCCACCACCACGACTGCCACCACGCCCGATGAAACCGAGATGACGGAGCCCGTAGCAGGCCCCTCTTGGGCAACAGGACCCAGTCCTACCCCCAAGCGCCCACCGATAGGCTTAGCGTTGGCCTACGTGGCGCCCCCGAGATCGCAGCAGCCGATGGAGACGGCTGCCCCCCAGGATGGAGGCTGGACGAGGCCGTCCAACCCCGTGAAGCGACCCATGTCTCCACGGGGACCACAACCGCTCCAGTGTGGCAACCGATTCGAAGAGTTGCCCGAGGTAAGCGAAGGCGCCGGCGCGCCGCGTATGAAGCGTGCCAACACTAATTTATCTTTCTCTCCCGCAGGTACCGGCAGAAGAGACCGCGTTCCCCCGGTGGTGATGACCCTGGGGAGCATGACGCATTTCCAGATAACAGCTACGGTCCAAGAACATCTGGGGGCTGGCAAGCTTTTTACCTTCAAATACAACAGGGGCGGCACGGCCAACATCTTTGTGCGCTCGATGGAGGACCACCGCGCCCTTACCAACGGGCTGCGAGCGGAGGCTCGCGGCTTCCACACGTTCACGGCCGAAGCGGAAAAAATGAAAAAGGCCGTTATCAAGGGCCTGCCGCTCGTAGAAGTGGAGGACATCAAGGCAGACCTGGAATCGCAGGGATTCCCAGCTGTGAAGGTGGTTAAGATGACCGCCTCAATTGAGTATCCCTTATACTTAGCACACTTCAATAAGGAAGTCAACATGGGACAGCTGCGTGCGGCCGTCAAATATCTGTGCCACTGCCGCATTCGCCTCCAGAAGCACAGGAGCAATCACCTTCAGCACGGCACCCAGTGCTACAGGTGCCAAGACTTTGGGCATGGGTCCCGAAACTGTTCGCACACAGCAAGGTGTGTTCAATGCTTACTGGAGCATGCTTCGGCAGAATGCCCCAAGAAGACGAGAGATGAACCCGCCGCATGCTGCAACTGCTCAGGCCCGCATCCCGCCAACTACAGAGGCTGCCCCAAGCGGGTAGCGTACGTCGCCTCCATACAGCAGCGACCTGCCAGAAGGGCCCAACGCCCGCCGGCAGAACAGAACCCGAGCAGGCCACCTCCTCAGCCGAGGACGGATGGACGCACATGGGTCAACGTAGACGGAGGCACCGCCCCCGCCGTGCCAGCGTGAGCCCGCGCCGCCCCCACAGCCACGCCCCCAGCCCCGCCCACAGCAGGAGCCCGTGCGCGCGTCCACCTCTTCAGAAGACAACCTGGATTTGATGGCCCTGCTCCAAGGCCTCCTCAGGATGCAATCACAGCTCGCCCGCTGCACATCAAGAGCAGACAAGCTCGTCATCCTGATAGAGCTTCTAGACACCCTCGATGCCTAATACCGAGACGGTGAAAGTCCTCGTATGGAACACATTTAGCGTGCGCTACAAGACAGACGAACTGCTCGCTTTGGCAAACGAATTAAACACCGACATTATTCTCTTATCAGAATCCCACTTGAATCCAAGCGTACCGCTGAGAGTGCAAGGTTTCGAGATTTTTCGAGACGACCGACAGAGAAGATCAGGCGGAGGGACCGCAATATTCGTTCGACAATCTATGACATCCACAAGAATCCCCGCTCCGAAGTTGAAGGAAAAGTCGCCAAGGACCCCCAGAAAACAGCGCAATTATAAGGACGCGAACTGGGAAGGATTCAAAAAAGAAGTCAACGAACGAATTCATCTCACTTCGGGAACTCTGCGCTCGCCACAAGAAATCGACGCAGCTACAAGCACTCTCACAGAGATTCTTCAAACAGCACAAGACACACATTCCTCTCAAAGAAGTTTATTCATACACGATCAAGCTTCCCGAACACGTCTTATCGCTCATCAAGGACAAAAATCGCCTGCGACGCATGTACTACCGCACGCGTGACGAATACTTCAAGACAGCGTACAACAGCCTGCAGAGGGAAATCAAGACCGAAATCGCAGAACTCAAGCGCGAACTTTGGGACAAAAAAGTCGCGTCGCTCACGCCGAAGGATAATTCCCTATGGAAAATGGCAAGCGCGCTGAGACATAAAGATTTCACAATCCCCCCGCTACAGAAATTGAACGGCCCTGGGACGGCATTGTCGCTACAAGATAAAGCTGACACACTCGCCGACGGCTTCGAGAGAGCCTACGCCGCTACAGACGGCCTTTCCGACCCGGCTGCGGACCGGATCGTAGCTGACTCTCTACGAGACTTGAGGGAAGCAGAGCAGACAAACGCTGAAGATATTCATTTTGCTACGCCAAGCGAGATTGCTGTCACAATCAGGCGATTGAGAACAAACAAGGCGCCGGGAAGCGATCAAATTCACAACATTTTACTCAAACATCTCCCTCAAAAAGCCATCATCTACACAACAAAATTGTTCAATGCCTGCTTCATGACTGGGCATTTTCCCCAGATTTGGAAATCGGTGACCGTGCTGCCATTTGCAAAGCCGAATAAAGATAGAACGCAGCCGACAAGTTACCGGCCGATTACCCTACTATCTACGTTGAGCAAGGTATTTGAACAAATTATACTCAACAGGCTTGTCCCACACCACGACGACAACAAGATTTTGCCAGACGAGCAGTTCGGCTTCAGAAAGAGGCACTCCACGACCCATCAACTCACCAGAGTAGCGGAATACATCGCAAGAAAATTTAACGAACATCGCTTCACCGCTGCTGCGCTCATCGACCTAGAGAAGGCATTCGACACCGAATGGATAGACGGGATCATGCATAAGCTGCACCGCACTAACACGCCCATATACCTAACGAGACTGATACAGGAATACCTAAAGAATAGATCGTTCAGAGTGTTCATAAGGAACGTGCTATCTTCAATGCGTGAGATTCCAAAAGGCGTGCCGCAAGGAAGTTTACTTGGACCATTTCTCTTCATTCTGTTCACCTACGACATCCCCCGAGACGAGAGATGCAATCTGTCTATCTACTACGCAGATGACGTCAAACTATACGTTTCCTCGCTGAAAGCGAACATGGCCGCTATTTACCTACAGAGGGCGCTCAACGCGCTCGTAGAGTACTACAAAAAAATGGCGCCTGAAACTGAACGAGGCGAAAACCGAAGCCATCATGTTCACGAGAAAACGTGTAAATAAAACACCTGACTTCAACATCGAAATGGGAGGACACAGCATTGAATGGAAAGATGAAGTGACATATCTGGGCCTGACCATGGACTCCCGCCTCAACTGGAAATCTCACCAAGCCAAGATGCACACGCGCACGCGACAAGCAATCGGCATAATGAAGCCAATTTTCAACAGACGAAGCCCGCTACTTCCCAAAACCAAACTCCTGATCTACTACTCGCTTATTCGCCCGGTACTGTCTTATGCGATTCCCGTATGGAGCAGTATCTCACACTCAGACCACACGAAACTAAAGACACTTCAAAATCTCTGCATTAAAATCACATACAACACGAGACTCAGAACAATCTTGAAGAGATTACACGAACGAGAACAAATTCCAACTCTATACGAATTCACACACAGACTGACTGAACGCTTATACAAATCACTCAGACTTAGTAAGAATCCACTCATACGAGACATAGGACAATACAATGCACCGAGCGACCTGACATTCAGATACACACATAGACTACCTAAACACATCCTCATGGACCATGACCACATATGGTACATACCAGAATTAGACGCGGACGAATAGCGAGCAGTAGGTATTTCCTAAACTCCCGACTTCCTTCCTAAATATATAATGTTTATATATCTATTTATATATTTATATAATATTTTATAACTTGTATGTATATGTATGTTTATTTTCTATCTTCCCATAAGTATATATTAACATAAAAACAGACACACACACACACACATATCAAAAATGCAGGACATCATACACCGATGTTACTGAAGGCCGCATACGTTTCAAGTTGACGTTCGGCCGCCCCTTCCTGGGTAAGGTTTTCTGCGATTTTCCTTACTCCCAACGGCAAATGCGGAAGGATTCCAACAATAGGTCGCAGCCGAAATTTCCTCCCCCGATCCCAACACAACACAAACAGACACGTATGTAGTATATGGCCGCTGTAGGTCGCTGCTGGTGCTGATGCTGGATGATAATACATGCAATTTTAGTAGGGTTTTAAAGTAACAAATTTTTTCCCTACCGAGAAAATACAAGGCCTCTAAGTCTATAAAAGCCAGGTAATATTTAAATAAACCCATATGAGGTAAAAATTGTGAGGCGCATATGACGCCGTTCTATTTGTATAAAGAACACTAACTTTAAATTCAGTAAATTTAAATGATTCACCACTTCATGGAATATAAGAATCTAGAAAATGAAAAAAAAAAAAAAATAACCTCAAATAACACATCTGTCCTGATGATGGACACTGCAATGCTGTCCGAAACGTTGGTTAAAGAAGGAGTTAGCGCAACACGGCATAATACCCCAAAAACAAATAACAAAAATACTTTTGGCCGTGAAAATCTTAAATCATATCAGCTATTAAAGAGTATTGTGTATTTTTATGTTATGCTCGATTAGATTTTCTTTGTGTTATTTAAAGTTTAATATTAAATTTTATGACAGAACTGCAGTCTGCAATGGGAGTGAAAATATGCATTTAGAAACGGACAATGCTTAATTATTCAGGACAACTAGAGTTTGCCAGTGAAAGTTCACTAAATGCTTGGAGTTCAATTAGGATTAAAATTATATGCAGACAGATAAACATCACTTCCACTACACCTTTTCAGGATTTATTAAAATTTGTCATGGAATTTTATAATATTGCAACTAGTATTCTGTTGTAAATCTACCGGTTTCCAAATTCTAATTTATATTAATTAATCTCTTATAGTTAATCAATTATTACAATTTTTATTTTATTTGGTTTTACGCCCAGCCAGGCTTTCACATGCCTTTTAGAACAGAATATACCTAGTGAGCTATCGACTATAATACACATAGTTTTTAAACCATGAAATAACGTTAAACTGAAAAACTAAATATGAAGCAATATTGGTAAACATGTAACAGTAACATAAAACTATAAAGAAACTAGAACAATACTACATAGAGGGTTTTCCAATAAGAGGTGTTATTTTGATATTCAATCGTAAAAGATCAATGGTTTCGTTGCTTGTGTAGCACGTAGCACCGTCTTGTTAAAATTAATCGTTGTCCAGACCAATACCATCCAATTCCGGTCATAAAAAAATCATTTATCATCTCTCGATAGCGCAATTCATTCACCGTAACTGTTGCTCCAGCCTCATTTTCGAAAAAGTAAGGTCCAATGACTCCGCCGGACCATAAACCGCACCAAACAGTCACACGTTGAGGATAAAGAAACTTTTCAACAATAACTCTTGGGTTTTTCGAGTCCCAGATGCGACAATTTTGCTTGTTGACGAAGCCACCGATGTGGAAATGGGCCTCATCACTAAATATAACTTGCATTTGATTCACTCAAGGGAATTTTAATAATTTCAATGCGTTGTTGAAGCAGACATCGTTCCATTTTTATTAATGACGTAGTTTCTACTTTTGAAATGTTAAAAAATCACAGCTTTAAAACTAACATCTACTGACATAGCAGGCTTTTCAAAATAACACCTCTTATTGGAAAACTCCGTATAAGACAAATTACTAAAATTATATTACCAACGCTACAATTATTTGTAGGATTCATCGATGTGCTGGCATAGATTACGCTTAGTTCTATAAATGGAGTCAGTAAATATATTAATAGTACGCCTAAACTTAATGCCCAGATCGTGCATCCTATTGGTCAGTAAATGTGTCTTTTAGTTGATTGTGTATGTACAAAGAAATTATGTTTAATTTTGTGTTGTGTTTCTAGTCGGCACATGGAATTTAATAGGGGTGACGATGGCAGGGCTGTCAATTACGTTGTTAATGTCTCTGTGTAACACTACCAGATCTGACGTAATGTTACGTTAGTGCGCTAAGATATCCATTATAGGTTTTAAGCGAATACAAACTACATATTATAATATATCATCCCTGGACGATTACATTTTTGTTAGGGTAACAGTGCTGAATTTTAGATTTCATGTCAATAATGTCAATATAACATAATCTTAGATTTAATCACATATAACGTGAAAAATATTTAAAATGATTTTAAATTTTGTATTTATTTTTAAATTATGTATTTGACTAAATAATAGTCTGAAAGGCATGTATTATTCAAAATAAGTCTGAAAAGCTTGTATTTCTAAATAATGGTCTAAAAAGGGTATATTGTTAAATAGTAAGCTGAACAGCATGTATGTTACGAAATATGATGAAGGCATGAATTACCCATTAATTGTCTGAAAAGTGTGTATTGTTATGTAATAATCTGAATGTTTGTATTACTAAATAATGGCTTTAAATGGTGAATTACTAATAAATAAGGTGAACACCAAGTACTTTACTAAATAATAGTCTGAAAGGCATTTATTATTCAGAAATGGTCTGAAAAGCATGTAATACTAAATAATAGTCTAAAAAGCGTGTATTTTATTGAATAATACTCGTAGTTTAAAGTGCATATTGTATTACTAAATCATAGTCCGAAAAGCGTGTATTACTAAATAATGGTCTAAAAAGCATGTGCACTGAAATTGTTCCATGACAGCTCAATTGCCATAACTTGGCGTACTAAATTCATTATTCACAGGCAATAAATCTGAGAAAATTGATAGGCATAATCTTCCCTCTCTGATATATAAAATAATGCCTGGGGTGGAAACACCAACGTTAACGTGTCGTAACAAGCGCGTCTGTTTGGCGTGACATCAATATTTACGCAGATTTGCCGAGATTTAGCATAAATAATGCAGAACAACGCCATTCAATAATATGGAGATTGATATTGACGTGGAGACGAGATGAGGGGTTCACGGCTCACGGCTCTCGGCTCCTGTTCCAGCATCCCTTGTTCGTCGTCTTGTCTTGTGTTTACAGAGACAACTTGGATTATAATTGGCGTGACGTCAGCCTTATTGTTTATAGACTACGGCACTACGCAGTGGAATTTTAATATCGTTCTTGTTTTAAAATTAATTCGATGTGATATTGGGATATTTTTTTCCAAGATTGATTCTTACTACGGTCAAATCCTTACACCCTTTTGCATATTTCCCTAATAGTGCTGAATTATGAACATGGAAGATTTAACGATGGTTTATCTCCGGAATCATCTCAAACTTTTAATAAAAACACCGGTTTTAACAAAACACTTTGGACTTTATTGCGATAGATTAACAATGGGCTATGGTATCTTAAAAAGGCGGTTGAAATATTCCGGACCTCGATCTTGAGGTTGTCACCTTATTTATTCTGGACAGCTAATGCCATCTATAGCTTACCTTATATAATAATCTAGTGCCATCCATGGGTGAGCTCATATACTAATATCATAATATTATTACACAAAGCATTAATGATAATTTTACTCATTGTTTTAACTATTGAAAAGCATAATGCTCATAATATTTTAATATTCGCAATCGAAGTGATGACAGATAAAGGATTAGATCAAAATGGTGTGAAGAAGTGAAAGTGCGGGGCTTAAGGACCTCGGGTCCTCTCGGGTTAAACGGGAACCAGAAGTTCAATTCGAAGGGGCAAATAGAAGGTTTACCACATTCAGACATCACTTTCTCTGTCCTTATAAGTATGTATGTTCAATCCTACAAAGTGTCAATTCATTAATCTTATTAATAAGTAACTGCAATGAAAATATCATGGCTTAAGAAATATATATTCATAAAGACCAACAATTGATTCTGAAAATATAAGTTTACTATATTTTATTATACGTAGATTTTATAAAACGTCATTTAAAAATGAATAAAACACCATCACATTAAAACACACCATTTTGCTGGTACGACTGATAATGCAGTTTCGTCACAACTAGTCTACGTAAGAAATATATATATATATATATATATATATATATATATATGTGGGAAGCATAGAATGAGGACAGTTTTTCGAGCGCGCCCATACTTCGGGGACATTTGTATAGTTTGGGGACAGGCCCAAAGTATCTGTTCCCAAACTAACACTTTGCATTATATACGCAACGCATAGATTGAAGCCAATTTTAAAATTATGCAGAAGGCATGCTTTGAGCCATACATTACTAAAATATCCATAGATGCCACTATCGTATCGTTCTCAGATTTTTGAAATTTTCTATTGTGAATTTTCGAATTAGCAAAGGCTCGGTACCTATTTACCTAATTTATGTTTGTATTCTTTTTCGCTTGCTTTTGTCGGAGAATGTCGCATTTTTAAACCCGGTGTCCGCATTGTTGGTATTATTTTTTCTCATTAGATAATAATAAAATTAATATGCTCGTACATAATTTGATGGTGTATTAAAAACTGATTTTAAAATAATCTAATAAAAATAATTACACATATTACGTTTGTGCAAACATTAAAAAAAAAAGTTTTTTTTTGGTTTTAGGCATTCCACCCTGAAAAGAGTGCTTTGTGAAAAAAAAAATACTTCCATAATTTTTAATCATATTACAGATACCTGTATTTTCAAAATAAATTTATTTTCATACTTTGACAATGTGGGCTTCACTACCCGTACTGAGTTTTATACTTTTTATTTTTATAGTTTTTTTTTTCTAGGTACCTATTCAAAAGTATAAATGTATGAAAAATAATAATGAGAGGTACATACTTCCTACTCTCATGTTACGTGAATAATGCAATAATAATATAACTATAAAAAAAGAATTCAGAAATCGCGGGTTCAAATTACGGCGTGCAATTTGCATAATTTCACAATATTTATTTGTTGAAATAATACGTTAGTACCTACCTATATGGTATAGGTATTTGCGGCAAATTCAAGAATGGTAGATAGGTACTTTCAGTATCGCCATGTTACTTGAATAATGCAATATTTTAAATAACTACAAAATAGTTGTTCATTGTTTCGCCGTTGAGATTGAGATTACGATCCTTGGCTACGAATTCGGAGGTCGCGGGTTCAAATTACGTCGTGCGCAATAAATTTTATTTGATAAATTTCTATAATTTCACAATACTTATTAGTTTTAAATAATTCGTGCGTACCTATATGGTATATTTGCGGCAAGTTCAAGAATGGTAGATAGGTACTTTCAGTATCGCCATGTTACGTGAATAATGCAATATTTTAAATAACTACAAAATAGTTGTTAAATTTTTCGCCGTGGAGATTGAGATTACGATCCTTGGCTACGAATTCGCAGGTCGCGGGTACAAATTACGTTGTGCGCAAGTAAATTTTATCTGATAAATTTGTATAATTTCACAATATTTATTTGTTTAAATAATCCGTTAGTACCTACCTACATGGTATATTTGCGGCAATTTCAAGAATGGTGGATAGGTACTTTCAGTATCGCCCTGTTACTTGAATAATGCAATATTTTTAATAACTAGAAAATAGTTAATAACTACAAATAACTACAAAATAGTTGTTCATTGTTTCGCCGTTGAGATTGAGATTACGATCCTTGGCTACGAATTCGGAGGTCGCGGGTTCAAATTACGTCGTGCGCAAGTAAATTTTATTTGATAAATTTCTATAATTTCACAATACTTATTAGTTTTAAATAATTCGTTCGTACCTATATGGTATATTTGCGGCAAGTTCAAGAATGGTAGATAGGTACTTTCAGTATCGCCATGTTACGTGAATAATGCAATATTTTAAATAACTACAAAATAGTTGTTAAATTTTTCGCCGTTGAGATTGAGATTACGATCCTTGGCTACGAATTCGCAGGTCGCGGGTTCAAATTACGTTGTGCGCAAGTAAATTTTATCTGATAAATTTGTATAATTTCACAACATTCATTTGTTTAAATAATACGTTAGTACCTACATGGTATATTTGCGGCAATTTCAAGAATGGTGGATGGGTACTTTCAGTATCGCCCTGTTACTTGAATAATGCAATATTTTTAATAACTAGAAAATAGTTAATAACTACAAATAACTACAAAATAGTTGTTCATTGTTTCGCCGTTGAGATTGAGATTACGATCCTTGGCTATGAATTCGGAGGTCGCGGGTTCAAATTACGTCGTGCGCAAGTAAATTTTATTTGATAAATTTGTATAATTTCACAATATTTATTTGTTTAAATAATACGTTACTACCTATATGGTATATTTGCGGCAATTTCAAGAATGGTAGATAGGTACTTTCAGTATCGCCATGTTACGTAAAAAATGCAATATTTTAAATAACTACAAAATAGTTGTTAAATTTTTCGCCGTTGAGATTGAGATGACGATCCTTGACTACGAATTAGGAGGTCGCAGGTTCAAATTAGGGCGTGCGCAAGTAAATTTTTTTTGATAAATTATACCAAATAATTTGTTCGTACCTATATGGTATATTTGCGGCAAGTTCAAGAATGGTAGATAGGTACTTTCAGTATCGCCATGTTACGTGAATAATGCAATATTTTAAATAACTAGAAAATAGTTGTTCATTGTTTCGCCGTTGAGATTGAGATTACGATCCTTGGCTATGAATTCGGAGGTCGCGGGTTCAAATTACGGCGTGCGCAAGAAAAAAATATTTATTATTTTTTTGGTAAACTATCTTGTATATCTTATATCTTGCGTCATGTATCTTTTATCAGGAGATTTTTCAATGTGGATGAGTGTTTCAGGCGAATAATTATTGCTTGTAAAATAAAAAAAATATTTGATAAATAGGTGTAATTAACAGTTTATTAAGTTTACTTAATACGTTGGTACCTATACTATAGTATATTTTCGGCACTTTCACTTTGCATTGGCACTTTCGGAACATTTGTAAATGTGTACTTTCACTGTCGCCAGACGGTTAGGAGCAGACTCTTGAGTGATGGTAGTGGTGTTGATGTAATGGTAGATACAGCTACCCGGCTCAGAACATTAAAATCCTAGACCTCTTTAAAATCGAAAAACTTTTAATTTCATTAATTTTGTCTAAATAAATTGATTACATTTTTCAGAAAACTTATTGTTCATAGATATGTACCTAGGTACCTAGGTAACTGGGCTAAATATTGGTCGGTTACAAGATTAATTTTAATTTAATTGAAAAACATCATAGGTAGGTGGTTAATAAGTTCAAAACTTAATTCATAACAAAGTTCTCAAACGATTAGCTACGAATTCACTCCGCGATCACGTGAACATTTTAACACGTGTTACTGACGTGCTCCTGCCACCGCGCAGAAAAGAGACAGCTACCCAACAGTTTGTTCCGTAATTTGATTGAACCCTTTCCACATATTCTCGACCGGATATATCCCAGACAGCTATCGGATTACATTGAACAAATATATTTCTTTTAGGAAAGGGTTGTCACAACCAATGATAATTAAAATACATTTTTAATATTATTTTCAGTTAGTGGCCATATAAGATTATCGGTATTATCATTCTGTGAACCATCATTTCTATTTGTTGTATTTTACGGAAATCAACAGGCATAAACCAGTTTTAAAATGAAAATGTTATCCTTATCAAAACCGTAATAATTACTAGTGTTTAATTTTTTATCAAATCCTGTATTATAAAATTCTAAATAATGGCCGAGACTCGCCAGAGCTTACCAATTTAATAAAAATTCCAATTCCATCAAGATCAACCCGCCAATCCAATTTATTCCATTTGCCCACATGTAGAACAAACATTAGAAAAAAAATCCCAATTCCTGGAATATGTACGCAATATAACAAAAAAATTCACAGCATAGACATTTTTAAAAAAATCTTCAGAAATATCGAATAGAAGAAACGCGTACGATAAATTAATACGAAAGTATGAAATGTATCGGGAGCATCTTATATCCTTATCCTATATTCCTCTCCTTTTTCTCTAACCAAACATTAATTTTAAGATATAATAAAACTCCATCTCCAAACCAATATTAGCATAAGAAACTTTTTTGGCTTGACTGCAATTCACTTGTGTGAATGGATTGCAGTCGTATTGTAGGTATTTATCTCTGTATTATATATTATGTATACTGTAAGCTGTTTGTTTCTTACAAATAAATACATATTAATTCCTTATCTCACTTATTTAAGTATCGAATAAAATAGTTAATATTTATTCAGTTGTTAGATTTGAAGAGGTTTTAATTAGGACGTTTACACAGTAATTAACTAGGTTTGAACAGCTAGGATTCGATTGTATTCTCTTTACACTCTTTTCTCCATTAATCCGTGCAATATGCCTAATCCATATAAAGCGTCCACTTCTTTATCGTGTTCATTATAATAACTTTAGTCTTGCTTGGTGACCAGATATAAATACTTAGTCAGGAACCTTTACCGCTCCATTTCCTTCTCCTCGTACCTACAGTACCTAGTACGAGTAATCGTTCGTTTCGGGACACCGACTGGATTCTGATTTGGTAGGTACCTAGATAAACAAAATACACCAGAGATTTTTCCGAAAGGCGAAATAGCGAACCTAATTGTATTGTAAGAACTGTGGTAGGTATGCGGTCTATCTTCTTTGATCTTACGAATTCGAATCAATTTACAGAATGCAACATAATTATATTCCTACCTACTTTGTACATATCTTTTCATAAATTATCGTAAAGTCCAAGTAAGTAGTGACCTAGGTAGGTACCTGCCTACCGAAGTCTAAAACATCAAGATTTGATTTAACTATCGATATCAAGCATGAAACTAAATTGTTTGTTTTGTGTAGCCCTTGCCGCTGTATCTTTCTTGTGGCGTGATACATTTTAGCTATCATTGGTTAGTGGTGTTATGTGTTATGTCACACTATCGCGTAGGGATATATAATAGTGCTATTCCATGTGAGTTCGATTTATATGCAACACTTCAAAATTTTCAACACTCCTGATGGAGAAAATTAATAATGTTTGTGGTAAGGTTTGGTCGAGGGGTAAGGCTCTCAACTAGCAATCCGGAGTTGCGAGTAAATTTTATTCAATTAATTTGTCTTATTTCACAATCAATTAATTTAAATAATCTGTTGTGCACTTGCGGCGCATCGCATAGTGAAAGGCGCTCTGAGTAAAACCACCGCTCAAAATTGAAACGTTGCTTTAAATAGTTTTAGCTATATTTAGTAACAAGATCTGAATAGCCAGTTTTTTTTTTTAAGTTTTCTTGAGAAACTGTTTTTTACCTTCCATACAAATTAAATTGGTGTGGCATGGAGTTATCAAAATCACAAATAGTTATCACAAATAAATATATTTTCTTTTAAGCTATAATATAATAAAGCATTGTATTGGGTTTTGGACATTTTGAAGTCCGTTTCTACATTAAAAAATATATTATGTTGCCCTACGAAAAGTTCCGGTTTCGGAATTCGGTTTTGTTACCGAAATATACGAACATTCTTATAATATCATATCGATTGTAACATTTCGATATTTATGATATTGTGATATTTCTACAAACCATAAAAAGTGTTTTAAGGGGCGCCCACATACTTGTCTCGGCTCGGCAAGCGTCCGCAAGCGTTTGGCTTGGCTTGAATAGGCTTGCGATAGCTTGCTGCCGATCAGGCCGGGGTCCGGTTGGTATTCTGTCCACAAGGCGCGGCAAGCGTTGCTAACTTGCGCCTTGTATATGGCAATTAACCCTGAGAAGAGTGCAACTCCGAGCTGTTTATAGTAAATATCGTAAAAATGTATAACTGGACAAACGATAATCATTTTTTTAAATTATATCAAGCAGGGTCCTATGTATGGATTTATTAATTTAAAAACATATATAATTAATTCAAGTAAATTAGTTAATTTTTATATGAAAAGGAACAAGTCACAGAAAAATAAATAAAGTAACGGTTGAAACTGGGTCTCTCGTATATCCGGGACGAATGCATTATACCACTCTTTTTGTGTGTGAATACCGCACAAGAGTCTCAACAGCTCCAAGCCATCTGGAGCCAGTGAGACTATGGCATCCCCAATTGGGGTATGTTGTGATGCTGGAGGTAGTGGAGGAGGGGAAATAAATGAGGAAGAGGAAGGTAGGGAAGTACATAGCTATTTAGATCTGATCACTAATCACGGCTACAGCCATTTCAAGCAACTTTTCTGCTAGCGAGAGCACTTATTTTTAAGTTGTTTCTGACGATTTCAAATTTCAAAATTAACAATATTATCTTCAACTATTTTTTCCCATAGTTTTGGCAGCAATCTTTTTACATTATTTTCAAATTTCTTCTCAAATTATTAATAAAATTAATTTGTCTTTTTTTTGGGCAATTTCTTCGTTTAGCTTTTAAATAGAAATAGGAAAAATGACATCTGACACAGCTGATGTAGTTGCCTCGACGTCCGCCAAGAGCGTAGATGCCAACGTTTGGCTTGCCTACGCTTACCTAGGCTTGCGTTGCCACAAGTGTCAAGTGGCAAGTGTCTGGGCGTAGCATTCACTTTTCGTCGGGACAGTTTTTTTTTCGAGCTTGTTGCCGTGAATTCAAGGTAAAATTATTATTTTAGGTGATTTTTAAATTACTAAGAAAGCGGTGTAAGTGGTGTAAACAAAGTGATTTGTTTTTATTTAATTTGTTATTATTATTAGAAGTGAGTGCATATAATAAAGGCTTCGCATTTATCGTTCTCGATGGTAGTCAACGCGCATGGACTTGGCACGCGTGAATCGAATGTTACCTACAGGCTGTTTCAAAGTTCGTTCGTCGCTCAACAATATTAAAATATTTAGGTACTACTATTTCGGATTTTCGTCGCTCAACAATATTAAAATATTTAGGTACTACTATTTCGGATTTCTTTCGGAAACTGCTTCCTTGAACCCATTATTAGAACCATTTAGCGCCCTTGAGGTGATCTTTCACAAAAACGGCGCTCTACAAATTATCCAATTATTATTATTTTTTTTATTTGCCTGTGATTAATTAAGATCGTTAATTAAGCTAGTGTGTGTCGGAGTAATGTAAGCTTAATCGATAAATACTGAAAGCATGTCTTCCGTTCGATGTTTCCTGCTTTAATTAAGACAGTTACTATTGGCAAACTGCGTTAATTGTATCATTTTGTGGAACAATAAAAGAAATCAGTTTTAATCGAATACTAAATGTTGTTTTATTAATTTAAAACCAGGAATATTTCTGTGTCATTTATGAAAATGAGATGTAGTATATGCAGTTCTATTATAAAAGGTAAACAAAGTGTTTTTATTTTATTTAATGGTGTTACTAAGGTTAGGTAAAGAGATGCAACTCGGTAAAAAAACTTAAGTATTTAGAAAATAAATTTGGTATAAATAGGTATTCATCAAAATTAAAAAGTAATTATGGGAATAGAGGTAAAATCTTTTTTGTTATTTGTTTTTGGGGTGCTATGCCGTGTTGCGCTAACTCATTCTTTAGCCAACGTTTCGGACAGCATTGCAGTGTCCATCATCAGGGCAGAACCAAGAATCAAGGGCAATAAATAACACATCTGCCCTGATGATGGACACTACAATGCTGTCCGAAACGTTGGCTAAAGAAGGAGTTAGCGCAACACGGCATAACACCCCAAAAGCAAATAACAAAAATACTTTTGGCCGTGAAAATCTTAAATCATATTTGAGGTATAATCTGATTACTATAACATGACGGCCACTTTTGTCTAAATATTGACGTAAATAAACTAACGTGAAGTTGACAACACGCCGAAAATGTTAAATGCTAATGAGTATTGCCACGCTAAAAAAATCGTCACCAATATAATTCGTCAAATCTTCTTGTAAAAAATTTACAATCCGGCAGGATCAGTCCCCTCCCCAGAATAGCTAGTACGATGTTGAAGCGTCGTTTTAGGGAATATTTATGAGTAGAGCCGTAGATATATTTATTTTCAAATGTATTGACTTAATATTTAATAAACGTAATAAGTGTGCAAGGACATTTTGAGAAATAAAGGAAGTGAGAAATTAACTTTATATCTCCTAATGGAGAATTGTGATAAAAATTATTCATCTAAATGTTACACATTTAAAATTTAATGTGTTTTTGTTGCTGAAGGTAAATGCTTAATTTTTTTCTGAATGTTTAGTCGAATTACACATTTTTTGTCGAAATCATAAAAATATATATTTTCAATTCATAAACGTTTCCACTTCTTTAGTAAATCCTTTTTTGGTTTGCGAAGGATTACCACGCACAAGTTTCATCATGAAAAAGATTTACGCAAAAAAATTACTTTGCGAACTCCATATATTATACTTTTGCATCAAATATGCACTCACTCATTCAAGGCTTCGGCCAATAGTGTTATACGAAAGAACTCACACAATCACAGACCAAGTTTTACTCCCCACACGATGCAATCTCTGAGAACAGGAATTGCGTAGAAAATTAGTGCGAGAAGCAACTACATTAAATGGAGCATGGGGTCTAGTATTGTATTTATTGGGTACGTACTAGGTCAGGGCTGCCTGACCAGATCTGAATAGCCAGGTACTTTCCTCTTCCCCATATCCTTCCCATCCCCACTACCTTCAGCCGCAGAACATAACCCAATTGTGGACGCCATAGCCTCACTGGCTCCAGATGGCTGGGAGTTGAGACTCTTGTGCGGCATTCAAATATCAACTGAAAACAATACAAATAACTCCTAGATTAATATTTTTTTTATGTGAATACATCACAAGAGTCCCGAGTTTTTTTTTATTTTTTTTATAGTGAATACCTCACAAGAGTCCCAACTGCTCCCGTCTGGAGCCAGTGAGACTATGGCATCCCCAATTGGGGGATGTTGTGAGGCTGAAGGTAAGTGGGGAATGGAAAGAGGAAGGTGGGGAAGTACCTGGCTATTCAGATCTAGTCACTAAACACGGCTAAAGCCATTTGAAGCAACGTTTCAATTCTGAATGGTGGTCTTACACCAGGGCGATACTGGTAGTATCTTCCACTCTGGAACGTGCCGCAAATATACTATATATTATTTTAATTAATTAATTGTGAAATAACACAAATTAATCAAATAAAATTTATTTTATAAGTGCTCCCAACCGCCAGGAGCCAGTAAGACTATGGCATCCCAAATAATTGGGGTATGTTTTTATATACATATATGTGACACCTCACAAGAGCGTCCCTGCCTGTGCAGTGTACCGACAGGGGAACTATGTCACCACCCGGTTGGGCGGCGTTGTGAGGCGGATTAAGGTAGGGGCTGTAGGAAGGGATTTATTAATGCAGGCCTTGAAGAGGCTCGGATTATAGGAGGGAGGAAAAACAGATGCCGGTAGCTCAAAATTGCTCGTTGTTAAGCTAAAAGTATTGGAGAGAGGAAGGAGATGTGGAAGAGAAAGGTGGGGAAGTACCTGGTCACCAAACACGGCTAAAGCCATTTCAATCAAATTTTCAATTCTGGATGATGGTATTACACCAGGGCAATACTGAGAGTACCCTCCAATCTGGAACGTATCGCAAATATACCTTATATTATTTTTAAAGATAAATTGTGAAATAATACAATGCCATATCTGCTTTGTTTCTATTATCTATGGGTAAAACCATGTAGGTGCCTACCTAACACAAAAATTTAAATTTGTAACGGAACAAGGAAGATAGGCCATTAATCGTTGTTAGTTTGTGTGTAGTGTCGCCAACATCATTTAACCTAACAATGCCCTGCATCTACACTCCTACATAGTCACCAAACGTACAACCCGTGCAGTATGGTCTAAGCTCGATGACAGTTGGCAAACTTCCATGCCATATCCGCTTTGTTTCTATTATCTATGGGTAAAACCATCTAGGTACCTACCTAACACATAAGTTAAAATGTGTACCGGAACAGGGAAGATAGGCCATTAATTGTTTTTAGTTTGTGTGTAGTGTCGCCAACATCATATAAACTTACAATGCCCTGCATCTACACTCCTACATAGTCACCAAACGTACAACCCGTGCAGTATGGTCTAAGCTCGATGACAGTTGGCACGCTTCCATGCCATATCCGCTTTGTTTCTATTATCTATGGGTAAAAGTTTGTTGGTACCTATAAAAAAGCTAAAATTAACAATAAGTATTAAAAATGTTTTTTTTCGAGATGGATGAAATTTTTCACTCTTACCTTTCGAAAAACTCAACGAAAAAGTTTCATAAAGGATTGGACTTGAAGACGAAACATTACTTTATCATAATGTACCAAATTCACAGCGCGTAAATATCTACATATTTGATATTATTATTTGTGCCATCTGGCGTCAAAAATATTAATAATTACACATTATTCCAATGGAAGTTTCCTACTTACCATAGGTCGAAAGTATGCTTTATGTACACGAAACACCTCTCTGTGAAAAGCATTGTTTGAGACCACGACGGGAAATTATATATAACGCATACATTGAGGACTGTCTTCAAACTATCGTCTGTACAGAATAAAAATATGTCTTCAAAGTATGCTCTAGATGTATGTATCGATATATATATTAAACGGTACATCATAGACGTATATAGCTGTGAGGGGGTAGTTTTTAAGGGTTGATTAAACAAAATGGCATTAAAAAAAAGTGTATATAATGTGGCTCAAAGTATGCTTTATACAAATATATATATATATATATATATGGTGTACATCATCCACATCCGGGTTGCCAATTTGTGGAGAATTTTTCATATTACGGATAATATGGTTTTTGGGGGTAGAACGTTTTGTTGTGGGGAAAATTCTGGAATTCTGGGCATTTCTTGATTATCCAACCATATTGAGAAATTATGTTTACAATGATTGTGAAAACGCACTGTTACCCATTTTTATTCGCAGAAATTATTCAAAAACAATCTTTAAAAAATCTAACCTGAATGACAGCGAAAAAAAAAATCCGAAAAAACATGCTGATTTCAATATAATATTGTTTCATTTTGGAGGTAAAGGATCTTGTGGGAAATTTGAAAATCTCTCCGTCTGTGGATATTTTAAAACACATGCATTGGCAACTCTGGACCACATTTACATTTGAACCGATGAAAATACACCAGGTGCGGTCATGGATTCATTTTTTCACTTTGATTCAACACGATAACATTAGTGAAAAGATAATTTGAACATTTCACTCAGTTTTCTTCGATGTAAAAGGCTAATCTTAAGAATAAAACACATCTTGACCCCCATACAAAACACAGAGCCGGTCGAAAAAAAAATTTATGATTTTTGAGACTGATCACTGGTGACATCACGGGTCACGTACATAGATTCGGTGAGTTTTTATGCGGGCCTTACAGCACTACAGAGCAACGAAGATGGGGAAATCCAAATAATTGTAAAAAATCATTGTATACCAATCCTGTTAACCGCCACCCACTCCTCCAAATGTTACGTACATAAACCATAGTTTAAGGAATAATTGTATCAGTTTGAAGATGGCTATAATAAGCGAACCGGTGTCTCTGTCAAAAAATAAAATAAATGGAACAAGTTTTGAATTGTATCAATGTATCATAATAATAATTACAATAAAACTCTTAAGCATTTCGAGAACATTATTTTTACGAAAATGACTTCTCTGAAGTTAAGAATCAAAAACATTTACTGGTTTATGTTTGGATTAGAGGCACCTCGTGACTTTTGGGTGTACTAGAAGTGATTATATTAAAAAAATGGCATTATTGATGTGGTTGTAGTTGAAAATTTTTTTTTTTTTTTTTCAAAATTGGATTTTTTTGGCCAAACTGAAATTTCCTGAAAATCTTCATACAAACAATCGAATTTTCGAAAAAAAAATCGTTTTCAGCTACATCAACATCAATAATGCCACTTTTTGTAATAGCCACCACTGGTTTGGACCTAAGTGTTGAGAACCTCGACTGTACAGTGAAACGATTTATCTAGATTAAATATCCTTTTCTTATCAACCACTAGTTATGAAAAAAACGTGTTTCACTGTATCCGCAAAGAGTAACGAAATTGAGACGTCGTGCAGTAAATTAAGTGTAAAATCGTAGGCAATTTCAAGGATATTTCAGCAGCTTAAGCGAATCAGAGGCGGAATATCGAAGGGATTATTGTGTTATGTTGCTAGCCTCATCATGCGATACCCCTTTGCTGCCCCCTTTAACCTCTCGGCCCTGGGGACTCTTTGTACCAGAAAGGGGAAACTGTCTTAGAGATGTTATGTTATCTCGAATGGGTTTCCTATTGCATTGGCCCTAAAGATAATATATCTGGGCTAAGGAGTAAATCACCGTAATCGCCACTTGCTATTGTTACCATTATGTCAGATTGTTAACTTCTTGAATATATTATATCTGTTAAAGATTAGTTTGACCCTTTAGAGTACATTATTCAGCTAGATGAAGTTTCCTTCCTCCTGTGTATTACCTCGTACCTGGCATCGTTTAAAATAACAATTGTATGTAAGAAAGTTATTTGGTTGTTTTTTTTAAATCTCGTGTAGACAGCGATAAATTTTTAACAATCTTGGAATAAAACTGTATAGTTTTATTTAAAAAAAAGGATTTTTTATTGTAGTTATTGGGAAAACAAACATTTTTATATATTTTATATAAATAATTACATTTTACATGTTTGCATGAACCAGTCAAGATTCTACATAAAATTCTTGTTACATACAGAAAAAAAACACAAATTAAAACAAAAACTTATAAACAGCTGAGAAAATAACTTAGATATCTTACACCTAGCAGTGGTAGAGGTTACGTAATTTACTATTAGATTTAATTTTCTTCCATATGCATTTAGTAAACTGAACTAAGGAAAAATGGAAAATATCGGCATCTGATAATATATTATTGTATTTTGTGCATGTCCTTCTGAAAAACGAATGTTGTGTGTAGTTAGTTTATGAGTGTGGGTTGTGAAATAGTTTGTTTGACCGTATGTTTTGTACTGGACAGTGAAAACGAACATTTTTCAGAAGGTAGTCTAAGTCAACAAGGTTGTGGATAATTTTGAATAGTATCTCTCCTATCTTTTAATATTAATAGTTTGTGGAATGCTTAAGGGTCTTTTAAAGTTGGGTGGTCGAAAGAATTAAAAATATAAGGTCGGGTTGTTCCACAGAATATGTTACAATTCATATACAATTCATCAAATTTCAAAGTTGATTTACAAGTTCTGTAAAAGTTTTAATCTTTCTGTTTAAGTTTTTCAGAGCTTTTTTTGAATTCCTTCTTACCTTACAATAAAAACTTTATATTAGGGATTCCAACTTCTAATTTTGATCGAACAAAAGAGACAAATAGAATTTTTATAAAATTATAGAAATATAAATATAGATTATTTTCGATTAAAGTATTATACCTATATAAATGTTTTTTTATGTTTTGCTTCTCTATTTAGGCCAGAATACGGTTTTCATGATTACATTATTGAAAAAAATATTTTTCAATATTCTATTGGTAATATAAGTACCTACCCATCTATTATGTATGATTTTTTTTTTAATATATATATTCAATAATTTTTTGATAGTTTGATAATGCTTTCAGAGGGTGAAACAGCTGTCACGCTAATTATAATAATTACAATATTAATAATTACACAGCAGAACTTGTTTAAAAATAAACTGTTTTTATAAATCCAATAACAATATTATTGAATATATAAAAAATTAAAATTAAAATGGAGTTATACAAATTAAATTTGAAAACAATAAAAAAAAATAAAAAAATATTATGTATGAACTCCTCAAAACATTATATCAACTGAAAGCCTAGAGTTAAATTTAATTGTTAATATCAGATTATTTAAAATGTGCACTTTCATATTGCTAGTACTCTGTGCTCAGATATTTTCTGTTTTCATTGAATGTGCACAAGTAAAGATATTTTTCTCTCAAGCGAGCTTCTACATCATAATACCATACCTGTATATGAAAAGTAACTCCTTTATCTGATGAAGGATGAACAGTAATGCAGCTAGGGAACCGTGAATAATCCCATGAATCCTGGTTTGGGCGCAATTGGACGGAGCAAAGAGCATTATCGTTGCAATAAAGACATTTCACAGCGTAACAGGAGCTGGCGTTAAAAAGCTCAGGGAAGCCTCCTCTAAGCTCTGTGGCCATATTTCTTTACTGTTAGGGGATCATTCTGACTTCGGGCACTGCGGGAAAAGGGTGGTAAGTAATGGCCAATTAAGGTTAAATAAATAATGCGCTTTTGTGAAATAAATAAAAAATGCTTAATCCGTGCCATTAGATAGAATCTTATTTACGTTTAATTTTTAAGGACGGGTCGTTTTAGAGAATTTTAACAATTCTTCAAATTTCAAAGTTAATTTTCAAGTTCTTTTCAAATTATATTATTATTTCAGTTCTGTCAATTAACTGGCCTACCATGATATAATAACAGAACTTGAATAGAACATTTACAGAACTCGCAAATGGACGTTGAAATTTGATGAATTGTTCGAATTCTATGACACAACTCATCCTTAAGGTTTTTAAAAATGATTATCTAATAAATTAAAAACTACCTTTACAACAATTTTTTTATTTCCATGTTTTAGTTTTTATTTCTATTCTATTTTATTTCTATCCCAAACAAATTTTAACACCCCATCTAAAAGAACTCGACACACCAACCTTTTTTACACAACTATTAATAATACAAACGCTGCAGCCAATTCCCCTATTTCTCGCATCCTTCAAACATTCAACTCAATTCAAACAAGCACAATTACCGATATATTTTTTGATTCTCTCCCCCTATTTAAGAAAAACTTTTTTTGCACACTGAATTCGCCCACATAACACATACAACCACACACAGACACACATGCACACTTCAAAATGTAACTTAACCATAAAATGTATAATATACCTCATATGCATATATGTCAGCGACATGTCATTGGTACCAATTATTGTACTAACTTTTATAACTTCGTAACTATTGTCATCTATGTAATTATGTACTGTTTGTTTCTGCAATAAACAAAAAAATAAAATAAAAAATTATATGTTTACTTAATACCATTTTCTAAAATAACATCTCCTGACTTCTTTGAAGAACCAACTAAATTCGGTAATTGACTTTAAGATATTTGGATGATATTAAATAAAAATTGAAACACAGAAAATGAAAAAACATATGTTTCAAAAAAATAACGATGGTTGTTCACAGGTGAAAAAATATAGTAAGCAATAATTGTTGATTGAAATACTACTACATACTGAATTATTAGGCGGGTTGGGAATAAGCCGTCTTTGCTTAGTAGTTTAGTGCGCCTGACCTGCAATCAGGAGGTGGGGGTTCGTTTCCCGCCGGCTGCATTTATTTTTACTCGGGAGATATTTTGAATTTACATGGTTATTTCAGGCGAGTAATTATTGCTTATAATAATTTGTTATCCTTTGTGTCATGCATAAAATAAAACTTGTCTTATAAAATATGATTTAAGATTTTCACGGCCAAAAGTATTTTTGTTATTTGTTTTTGGGTTGTTATGCCGTGTTGCGCTAACTCCTTCTTTAGCCAACGTTTCGGACAACGTTACAGTGTCCATCATCAGGGCAGATGTGTCACACATGATGGGTGACACATCTGTTTGGTGAAACATTAGTTTATCATTAAAAAATAATTTTATCATAAAACATGTGTGTTTTGCAATTATAGCTAAGATCTTCGATGTTATTTTCAAGTTCATAATACTTTTATGAGAATTTGGTCCGTAGTCTGGAGGGCTGTTACGTATTTGACACTCTTTTGCTTCCTGTATGTAATCATCAATATAAAGTAAATGTATATTAGCTATACTATACATTTTGCTACCAATAGTAGAAAGCTATCATTTTTAAATACATCTATTTTAATTTCAAATGCAAATCTTAGAGATGTAAATTAACCCACTTCCCGACATCTGATCGAGCTAAAACTCGACAGACTCGCTGTCGATCACAATACATGCGGACATATATATCTAAGCATTTTTTCTGAAATTGAATGACATTACAGCAGTTTATATACGAAATAAATATCAGTCCTACCGGTCGTTAGTACGGTTGACTCCTCCTTGGTATAGAAAGGACAATCTTCGGTCAAACCAAAAAAATTAGTTTAAAGGCATGTTCAGAAACATGAATGTAAATATAAACGAATTCAAAAGCCACCTTAAAAAGTATTCCGAACACTTGAACTGAATCATATCAAATTGAAACCAAAATAACAACACCCCCCATACACACAATTTTTGCTTATTTATGGGGGTACATCAAATACTTATATTTTATTTTGTAATTTAAAACGGTATTATATTGTGTAATGTAATTCGTGTGACTTTTTTTTATTAATAAAAAAAAACACATGTACATAATAATAACCGATCGGTTATACCGGTCAGTAGCTGAGTTGGCATCACGTTTGGATCCCACCCAGGCGCGGAACGTTAGATTACTCCTAAGCTAAGGCTAAGCCTATCATCACAACACAGCAATATTTTACGCTAACTGTGATGGTAGTAGGAGATTTTCAAATATTTTCAGGTTATTTGTAACCCTAGAATTTTCGTCTTTCACCTTAATGAAAGTAACTATACAGGGTGTATCGGCACGTACCCGACCAACTTTAACCAGCTTTTCCTTAGCACATTTGGAGTTAAAAATGTTATGGGCACTTTGCTGTCCGGTAACATTTTTTTTCAATTAAAAACAAAAAAAATATAAAAAAATCCACACTCCGTCACTGTCATTGGCATTGTTTCTCGTGTTCAACAGCTGTTATTAGCAAGTGTGTCAAAAACCGTCTTCGCTCTTTCATACACACTAAATAATAATAGTTAAAAATGAGACGAATGGTGCCATGCCATATATACGTACGTGTATTATTCAACGAAACTCAAATAAAATATTGCCAGATGGGTTTTCAAACTGTGACAAAGGATAAAACAGTTGTGACATGTGGTGAAAATATGAATGATACATTTTTTATTAAAAAAAATGTTACCGGACAGCAAAGTGCCCTTAACATTTTTACTCCAAATGTGCTAAGGAATAGCTGGTTAAAGTTTGTCGGGTACGTGCCGATACACCCTGTATATCACCCAAATTCCTCAACAAAAAAATAGACGAGCTAAACAACAGCGTCACTAAAGGCAAGGCCAAACCGCCGCGATCATTTTGGGTCCGCGATGGCGTGCACGGTGAGCGTCCTGTATGCGTGCAGAACCGTTCACACCAAACTAGCGATCAACTAGCGATCAGCTGGCGTCCGTGGCACTCGTACGTTTGTGTCGGTTGTGTGGTAGGTATAGCTCGGAGCGGGAACCATTCAAATAATCATAATCATGTTTGGAGACGAGTCTGAAGAAGAATTATTACTTCTAGCGGCTATTGCAGATGATGAAGATAGTAGCTTATCTACCCTAATAACGAATATTTTCGATTTACGATTTACGGTTTATTTATTTATTAAGTTGGAGTTTATAATTCGGTAATCGAACCTATGTATAGTGGCTATATATTGGATAAGTTGGCCGATTTTTTTAACCACTGCAAGTATTTTATTTTTATTTTAATAATATTCGTTATTAGGGTAGATAAGCTATTGGGAAGATGGTGAAAAAGCCCCTGAAAAGTGTAAATTTACTTAAAAGACGGTTTGGTAAGATAAATAATTTCGACGGGTTGGTAGGATAAAATGAAACCCATAATGCAATTTTGTTAGAATTTATGAATTAACTAATTAATTAATTTATTATTTTATTTGAATTAACTTTTTTTTAATGAATTTTAATTACAAGAGATTCTTTCGATTTCAATATTTTAAATATCAGATTAATGGGGACAAAATTCTTAGGAATGGTTTACACTTACATAAAACAAATTAATCGAACACATATATAATAATTACAACTTCTTTTGTACAAAATGAAAACATAGAACTCTGCTAAAAAAATACACGCGTTCAATATCGGAAAAATATGAATATTCATAGCTAATCGATTATGTTTATTATATTTTATATCAAAAGTGATAATAATTGTAATTTAATTGCTGAAAACATGAAAAAACCATCGGCAGATGCTAATTTCGTTGATCATTCTCTCTGTATTTGTATCCGACATCATGATAAATAACACAAACTCAGAGATAGTTACGTTGCGTGCAGCGTGCATATCCTGCAAGCAGCAACTGATCGCGGACGCGAGCGATCGCCGCGTCCAGACGCTGCACAGGACGCCGCGGCCAATCAGAGAACGCTTCGATGTGAACACGTTGCTACAAGTTCATACACAACATCTGATCGCCACCGTGCACGGGATCGCGGAAGCGCTTTGATCGCGGCGGTTTGTTCGGGCCTTAAGGCGTTCACTCACAACAGAAATAAGCATGAAACTCAAAATGTGTTAATTATTAATACCCCTTTATCTACTATTGTAAACATCACGATAATTTCATATTTCAATAAACTTGGTAGGTATATAAAATCTGTAATATCTTTTGCTACTTAATTATATTATGATTTTATCATTTTGTTTGATCTCACAGTGTTTACAATATCGTTCTTAAATCTTTAAAGTAGCTGTGGCAAATAGTGAAATGATGTAATTAA
Source organism: Hesperophylax consimilis (assembly GCF_061612785.1). Classification (NCBI taxonomy): domain Eukaryota; kingdom Metazoa; phylum Arthropoda; class Insecta; order Trichoptera; family Limnephilidae; genus Hesperophylax; species Hesperophylax consimilis. The sequence goes on from NC_142842.1 coordinate 33,652,981, forward strand.
TATAATTATTACAACATAAGTTAGGCTGCTTATATTGCGTAAACACCACTTTGGGAGTGATTAAGAAAGCAAGTAAGAAAAGCACCCTTTAAAGATTAACAAAGCAAATTTAATTTTAGTTTGCGAGGTAATTACAGTAAAGTGCAATTGGAGTGAGATACAATAAAATTATGACACAAAAATACACAAAAAGTTTCAACCGTATTATAGTTTTGCCGTCTTAAGAAATCTGTTTTATGGGTAAGTACACCGAAAGTTATAAATTTGGCTGCCACCAAAAAATACTGCGAAGACCCAAAACGCACATAGCACGTCCAACTGCGAAAGTAATTGAAGTCCACAAAAACTCTATTATCAATATAGATGACTGAGCTAAGTTTAACACTGCAAGGGTTTTCAGGCTGCGCATTTATGTGAATATATCAATGAATACATTTAAGTGAATATATCTTGAATACATCTTAGTGAATATATCGGTGAATAAATTTATGTCAATAAATTTAAGTGAATTTATCTGTGAATACATTTAAGTGAATAAATTTATGTGAATTGATCGGTGAATATATCGGTTAACATATTTTTGAATTCGATTTCCTGTAAGTTTATACAAGCACAAATTTCAGTTTTTTGTTGTTGTTGCGTTTTCAGCGTTTTTTTTTTTTATTTTTACTGAGCTGATCATTATTTTAATTTTTCCATGGAGGGTGTATTTTTCAATGTCTAGGGTCCAAAGATGCGTTCAAGCATTTAAAAATTTCCTTAGAATTTTTCCTATGGAAATTTTTGTTTATGCAAGCATGAATTTTCAGTTAAAAACAAAGCAATGTATTTTTTAAAATATTTATTCCAAAAAATAATGTTACATAATTTACTGAAAATATACACATTGGGTGAAATAAAGAATTATTTCACCAAATTTTATACATAAGTTGTACCACCATAATAAAGATAGGCTTTTTTTGTGTATGGGAGATATGCTATTTAGTGCATTATTTTTTATGAATATTATTCCAAAGTTAAATTTTCAATGTGATTTTTAACGTAAATTTTAAAATCTTGGTTGTTATTTATATTTTGGACACTTTCTAGTAATGAATAACAAAAAATTTCCCTAAGATATTTATAGAAGAATTCAGCCACCGACTGGTCTATCATCATCGGCAATCATCGTAACTTCCTTTTCCAATACTAAGGGACTCCTTTGTATTAATTGGCATCGGGCGGAGTTTGTTTCTTACTTCAAAGGATTCTGATTTTACAAAGAATTTGGAACTATGTTGTCTTATTTTAAAACTTACATTTTAACTGTGGTATATTATTAAAATTACACGAACTAATTACTTGCCATTAAAAAGAGAGGTTAAACAAACTAATCTGCCATATTTTAATGAAGTAATAAATTCCAAGTGACATCATATTTTTATGAGAAGCTGCAGAAAATTATTTGAAAATGTTATTCATTTTATGAAATTTCAAAAGCTCAAAAATGTAAAAAAATTATTTCATCCTTAATAAAATTGTTTGTTATATTTTACACCTCGCGTAATTTAAGAGTGATCCCTTTTCCATAAATTTTACTGTTATAACCATGAATCTACATTTAAGTATGTGTAATTATTCTTATATCATCATAAATAAAAATAAACCTAAAAAGCCCATTAAATAACTTACCTGCTAGCACACCACTGTAGAAGTTTAATGGACTTTTATTAAGAATAAAAGATAAATAAAAGGGTGCCCATCAAACAGGCATTTCAAAATTCAGAGCCTGTTCAAACTTAGGAAAATTTCAATTATTTACTTGCCAACACTTAGCATCCTCTCAAATGAAGTACTAAAAAGCATAATAATTATTAATAAGGTCGTTCTTTGCAAGCTGAAAGCATTAAGGGAACAACCTCAGGATGATAATTATAATATGTCCTTCAACATTCTACTCGCATGTATGTCGTTGCGGTGGCTCATAAATAATACAAAGTTACATTTTACAAGGAGGTACAACAGTGGCGAGTAGCAACCCTCACAAACACTGTCCATCGCGGCAGTTAGGCGCGCGCCTCGCTCTGGAGATATGAATACTGTAGGAGCGGGTGTTCGCAGCCATTAATATTTCACCCCTAGGAGTGCTGAATGATGATGGGTCAACCCTTATAGTGGGCAGTGGCCGGCGACCACCCTGCGTCCGGCGGGAGGGCGGGGGACCCATCGCCGTAAAACAACATTATCATCTCCCACACAACATGTGCTCCCGATACATTCGGCCATTTGATTCGTATATCAAATTCATTTATTTATTGATTTTGTGAGTATGTTTTTAGTTTTTTAAAATTTTGGATATCGGTGTATGAAATGAAATGCTGCTGCGTGAAATTGTTCACGTTAAATGCTCTTAAATTTCCTATGAAATTTTCAAAATTATAACTGATTGTCTGAATTCAGACTTTGAAATTATTTCATTTCTATTAATCAATATTTCTATGTTCGAAATTCATATTTCTTTTGGTTAATTTTTTGATAGATTTCGTGATTTCGATTGGACTTGCATTCGCTAGTAGATGTGTGAAGGCTTCTTCTTCTTCTTTCGTATGGTGGGGGTCAGAGGGGGACATCTAGATCTGCGAGCCATTTTAGGGCCTCAGGCGTCGCCATGTGGACCTCATCAATCCCGCCGGGGAATGAATGGAGCGGGCATTCGTTGACCACATGTTCGGTAGTCTGCACCGCACCACATTCACACATCGCCGACTCTTTAAGGCCCCATCTGTGCATCATGTGGGCACAGCGGCTATGGGAGCACCTTAACCTATTGATGGCGGAGCAGGTTTTGCGAGGCAGTGAGAACCCAGGCTGTCTCTCGGTGGGGTCCTGTATGAGATGGGCATTTCCCACGTTGGCCGTTTGCCACTCAAGTTTCCACCTATCTTCTGGGGTGAGAGGTAGTCGGAGGAGCCTCTCTCCTTCCGCCCAGAAGGGCTTTCGGGACTTCAAGCGGCATGCCGGGTGGGAGACGACATCTTCGTGTAGAGGTATTGCGCTTTTTTGCAGCGCCAAAAAGGAAGGCTTAAGATTGATATATGCCACTCACTTCAAAGTTATCGGTGAAAAATTTTTGGAAGAACTCTTTCAGGATAGAAAGAAAAAATTCCTGATACTTTGAACCGGGCTGCCGAATTTCTGGGAGTCTTAAAATCTATTGATCATTTTCAACCAGCGTTGGGTCAAAATAAGGCACAACGCGGAGATATGAGAAGAGCATGCGGAAGAAAAGCGGTTTCTTCTGTCTAAGTTTTTCTGTATGAAACATGCGTATCTATCAATCAACCCACGTATTTTTTATCTCACCTACATACTCTTACCTAACATACCGACTGTTATTTCAATGTTTCTACATTTTATGGAGCCACCTCACGCTAAAAGATATATGTTAACAATAGTTTTTCAACAATTAAAAAAAGACAAAGTTTCATTACAGCAGGGTTACTCTTTCAAGTAATAGTTCCCCACCTTTTTTATGACGAACCTAAGTATGGCTACCTACAAAGCAGTTGCTTTTTAAAAGGATGGAATAGAAATCCTAATTTATGGCCTATATTTTTTCATTTCGACTCTTCATGTAAATATAACATTTCAAACGGTAGAAGTTCGGGTCCATCATTGCAAACTTAAATATCACTAGGAACTTGATACTTGATACAAGTCACTTGAACCCCAAACTTTCAAAGAGCTCAATAATAATTTGCTTCACATCGAATATCAGAAATTTACTTGGAAAGCGGTCGGCAACCCTAGACTGATTTTGCAGGTTTGTCTTCAACTTGAAATTGAAATCTTCCGCTGTTTGCTCTAAAACTTGTTTATTGTTTATTTAACTAGGTTGTCAGCATCTCTTGCAAGTATCAAAAACTTTTTCTATATCAATAATAACTCGAATTGGAATTATGAAGATTTTAGGAGTGTGGTTAAATTTTTTTCAGTGTTGTTCGTGCTGCAGATTCGAAAGTTATTATTGTCATGTCGCTGAAAATTGCTGAACTCTATTTACTAATTTATAAGTAATAACAATAAAAAACACATTTAATTAGACAAACATAAAATAAATGTTATTATTATCACTTTTTTATCATTTTATGTTAAAAATAATTATTAAAAAAGTAGAAAAATTTGACTGGGTGAACTTTTTGGCGGTTTTTTTCTGTTTTATAGAATTATTTCACAATTATACGGAAGAGTCAATGGTAAACTTTAAAATGCAAAGATCAATCTTGGTGCTATCTTATTCTAAAATGGTTTATATTGTATGTCTGACTATAATAGAAAATGAGATAGAACGAGTTTAATGAAGACGTTTCACCTGGTGATAGATACTTCGTAGCCCGAGCAGTTAAAATATATGTATCGATGCATTTATGGGTGGGTACACCAATATACAATTAATTACAGGCAATTTTTTTCAAATTGCATTAGAACTCCGATCAGCATTATTCCCTTACTCAGATCAGTACCTATTTAATAGCACTACTTGACAATATGATTGAAGATCAACATAGCTAGATGCTCAGTATTTGGTTAAAAGAGTTTCATACGTACAATGATTTTCGCAGCAAACTTTGGAGAGAGAAATGGAAAATTATTGGAATAAAGCGACCACACGATGGCGGCAGTCAGGGACGTCAGGATTCTTTCCAATAGGTTACCAATCGTCCGATAATTATTGATATGAGTAACGCTTATTAATTAATATTATGTTTAACATCAGCAGAGATGTGCTTTATTTCAAATAAATCCATTTCAAATGGAAATGCAAAATGCAAAATGGGTATTTTCCATTTTGCATTTTAAATGCTTTTCTAAAAACCATTTTGCATTTTGCATTTTAAATGCTTTTCTCAATGCATTTTCCATTTTAAATGCTTTTTTGCAACATTCTTCCTACTATCTCCACTCATCTTTTTTTCATAAGCCCCAAATGTCGGTCCTCAACCTCGCTATGAGAGATAATTTGCATTTTTCAAGTTGCTCCCTGGTAGAAGCCCTGGCAATCGAGTGATACCATTACAAAAAATACTGAACATGGGGCCATGACGCTGTAATATTAAATGTTATATAGCAGTTTCTATGTTTTTACGTTGGCAACATTTGTCCCGCGCAAATTTTTTGTGGTTCATAATCTGTAGTCGTGGTGTTTTTGATTTACCATCATGTAATTATGTTCTACATTGATGTCCATTATTAAATGACAAAACTGTTTAAAAATTCTATAATTATTTTAATTGTTTGACTTGAGAAACCATTTTGCATTTTCAATGGATTTTGAAAATAGGTATTTTGCATTTTAAATGCTTTTCTAAAAACCATTTTGCATTTTCAAATGGAAAAGTTTTGACCCATTTCCATTTTGCATTTCAAATGGTTTTGGCTACCCATTTTGCACATCTCTGAACATCAGTAACATTAAATAATCATTTGAGGCAATAATTTATTTAGATTATAAACTATAAATATGAAAATTATTATTTTTGTCCCGTACGCGTTCCTATAACATTTATCCGATGAACGGTGCAAATTTCAATTGGAAGTGAATGGTTGAAGTCGAGGACGCCCGTGGAAGACATGGCACGATCAATTGAAACAAATACTATTTACAATACAATAATATTATTTTCACCTACGGTACACTAGAATTCACAACCTTAAAACTTTACTGCAAACCATTCATAAGTCCCTGAGTAACGCCGGGTACAAGTTAACTAGTGTGTCTGTTTGTGTAATTGATGCAGCCAAACGACATGCTCCAGGCTGGTGACTCTGTTCGTTGAGTCCGTTCGAGGTCGGAAGGATTCGGGAGACATCGACAGCCACCACACCCCCCGTTCTAACTTCCCGCACGGGTACAAGACTTTACACTTATTTTGCTAGGAATTGACTCTATTTATATAACTCAATGGTTGGTCCATGTTTTTTGTTAGAGTTACCATAATCCGTTTCACAAAAGGCCAGATGGATATATTGTTTTAAATGAGAATACACTTATTTTTTTAATGATAAACTAATGTTTATAAGACAAAGTTTTATGCACAGCTCAAAGGATAACAAATTATTATAAGCAATAATTAGTCGCCTGAAATATCAATACAAATTGAAAATATCTCCCGAATAAAAATCACTAAAAAAATTATTATATTTGACAAATCAAAATATTTCTCCAACAAATATAGATATAATATGTCTCGACGCCACCCAGTGGGAAATTAAGCAGTAACAAAGTTTTTCCTACAAAAATAAAGTTGGTAGTTTACAGGTGAAATAAATAAATAATAAGCAGTAATTGTTGATTGAAGTACTAGTACGTATTGAATTATTTGGCGTGTTGGAAATAACCCGACGTGGCTCAGTGGTCTAGAGCATTTGACCTAACATCAGAAGGTGCGTGTTCAATTTCCGAGAAAACACTTCGCCACAAACATTTTTAAATGTAGTTTGAATTTTAAATAGGTATTTTTTTAACAGGTTTAATGGGATCTTTAGTAGTAATTCTAAAGTATTTCGTAAAAATAATTTATTAACTGCTTATATACCTAATGCCCTTCTATTTACTATATATATTTTTTAAATTATATCTACAGATAATTATTGCCTTGGAATAAACAAGTTAAGTGCTTACCCGTTTCTTATCTAATCTAGAACTTAAATGGTCTAATATATGGGACAACCATTACGCCTTTAATGGCACAAAAAGAGTGATATAAAATGAAAATTTCACAACTGGAAACTTGATATTGAACTTTTTCAATGAATAGTTAGATTTATCGAAGATTTTCTTCTCCTGTTAATTATTTTCTTCTTCATTGCTCATACTTAGCAGTACTCACTTTAAAATAAATAATATTTTTTGTACATTTTATACTTTTAGATATTGTTTTATTTTAACATTTTATACTTGTTACTTTATACTTTTCTTTTAGTTTTTGTACTTTTATATTTTATACTTTTCTTTGAGTTGTTGTACATTTATATTTTAAACTTTTCTTTCAGTTGTTGTACTTTTACATTTTATACTTGTTACTTTATACTTTTCTTTGAGTGTTTGTACTTTTTAATTTTATATTTTTCTTTGAGTTGTTGTAGATTTACATTTTATACTTGTTACTTTATACATTTCTTCTAGTTGTTGTACTATTACATGTTATACTTTTCTTTCAGTTCTTGTACTTTTACATTTTATACTTTTACTTTTATTTGAGTTGTCGTACTTTTAGATTTCTTACTTGTTACTTTATACCTTTTTTTGAGTTGTTGAACTTTTACATTTTATGATTGTTACTTAATACTTTTGTTTGAGTTTTTGTACTTTCACTATTCTTACTTTTGTTGATGGCAACGTTATGCCGTATATATGAAAAAATAAAATAAAATACTACGCATAAATATATACAAAGTCACATCTGCATACGCAATTACTGTGCCTACGAAATGAGAATATATTTACATGATATTGCTGGAAAGATATGGATCCATTACAAAGATGATATAAAAATAGTAATTAGTAGGAATGTATTCACTTAGCAACGTAACTGTGTACTGATGTACTGCCGCATCAGATATTAGGAGTATTATTCTCGTACTGTTCACGATCACGATCACGATCACGATCTCGTTAACTGGTGCTAATTAGCTGCAGCTTCCTACATTAAGCGAGTACCAATCAGCCCTCAAATCCGGGCTAACCAGAGGATCATTATTAATACTTGGACGTATCGTAGTGTATTATGTTCTACGAATCGTATCGTGCTTTTGAGCCAAATATAACTAGTAGGATAAAGCAGAACAAGGATTACACTTTTTTTAAACGGTATTTTGTATGGTCTCTCAACGTGAAAACATGTTTAAAAAGGTTTCCAAACTAAAGTCCCGCAAGAGCTAGCAGATAATTTAAATACGTCTCGTGGCCCAAGGGTCGTGGCGCCATGTAAAATGTATATTCTAAAACTAAACCATTGTTTATTATTTATTGTTTTGGTGTTTAATTCGTAGAACTCCATTTAATTTTTTTAAATAAATTTAAAATAAATCAAATTTAATAATGTCTGTTATTTTTACAGTTTTTTCGGCTTTTGAGACCATTATCAAACTGTGGATATGTCCACACGGTGACGTCTTATTTATATGATTTTATTTATCCACAGCCATTTAAATTTCTAAAATGTTCAAAAATGATTCATTAAGAATTGGAATAAACAAAATATTTGGAAATCCAGCAGTGTTTATACACCTGTTAAAATTAATGATCTAAGGGTTTTCTTAATTTTTGGTACGTGGGTGATTATTATTATTATTTTTTTTTTATAGTGAATACCTCACAAGAGTCCCAACTGCTCCCGTCTGGAGCCAGTGAGACTATGGCATTCCCAATTGGGGGGTGTTGTGAGGCTGAAGGTAAGTGGGGAAGGGAAAGAGGAAGGTGGGGAAGTACCTGGCTATTCAGATCTAGTCACTAAACACGGCTAAAGCCATTCGGAGCAACGTTTTCAATTCTGAATGGTGGTCTTACACCAGGGCGATACTGGTAGTATCTTCCACTCTGGAACGTGCCGCAAATATACTATATATTATTTTAATTAATTAGTTGTGAAATAACACAAATTAATGAAATAAAATTTATTTGCGCACGCCGCACTTTGGACGGAATGGAAAAAAAACGCGAATTAAGTGGTTTTTGCATACGTTAATTTTTTTAATATTTATATTTTTTTTAGTGTAGTACAATAGTTTCTGCATTTTATGTGTTAATTTAAATATGTCAATAGGGCTTGATGGAAGTTTGGCAACGCTGCAAAGTGTGTCGTAAGTTGAATGTTCGGCATCGCGTTTTTCAGTTCATTCCTACGCGTGAGCAGAGACGGTTGTGTAATAAGTGACTTTTGGATATATTTACAAAAGTTTCTTATGGCTGACATTTCTCAAGGTATTCTTAATTTAATTTACAAAATTATATATCAATATATCATGTGTGTCAGATTTGAACTAACATCTAATTTTACACTATTTTTGAATTTTTTTGCTGTTAAAATGCATATTTCAATTAGCATTTAGAAACAAAACATCGTTTGTTCCCATTTATGAATATAAAAGTATTGTAGACTGAAGTCTCACCTTTAATGTCATATATAAATTGTGATCATCTTTTGTCCTTCCTTGAACAATTTTGTTATTTTCAGGAAGGCCTATATGCATTCTCCAGAAAGAATTATTCGAGGCATTAAAAAAACGGGGTATATTAAATGCCACTTCTGAGAAATTAAAATAGTTTTTAATTAATTACGTGACACAAAAATACCACATAGCGGCAGGTTCTAACATTTTGAGCCCTACATTTTACAAAAACATTAAGAATTTTTCACTACAATTAATGACGAAATGGAGAAAAAGCTATTTATAATAATAAATTAATATTTTTACTTAAAAATATTTATAATTCATTAATAAGATTAAAAAAAATATTGCACTAATATTTAGCCATCAAACAATTAATTCGTGTTTTTTCTTCATTCCGTCCACTGTGCGCCGGGTTCGAACCCGCGACCTTCGGAATGGCAGTCCAATGCGTTACCACTGGACTATGCCGGCCGTCAAATTATGTTAAGGAATTATATTTTTTGGGTTTTTTGAAAATATTAAGCAGGGGAGAACCATTAAACCATTGTTAGTTGCTTGCTAGTGGCCTAACTTCATCGAGGGGGTGAGGAGGGAGGTTTATAATAATACAAGCCTTGAAATTCACTCTACGCAACCAAAAAATCAGTCATAACTCCGCGACGGAAAGGGTTAAACGAGTTATTTGTGCGTCCTCCTATAGATATTGAAGTTCTCTAAAACATATACATTAGGTCCAGTGAAGAACAAAAAACGTTTTCACGCAAGAAAGTTAACGGTGATGTTGAGATTCTACAACCCCCTCACTTTTAAGATCACCTAAAGGAAAACACGACGTATGAGTAGTGTATATAACTGATTGAAAAGACGGGTTGTTTCATAAAAATTGAACAATTCATCCAATTTCAACGTGAATTATCGAGTTTCGTAATTCTATTATTATATAATTATGAGCCAGTTGCTTCACAGAAGTGAAATATAAACAGAAAATTGAAATTTGATGACTTGTTCAAGTTCTTTGAAAAAACGCGTCCTTCATCGCGCAGAGTGAATATCAGGGCTCTTATCTTACCCCCCCTCCCCACTCAATGACGTCAGCATGTAAACAAGCAACGGGCATTGGTTTAATTTTAGAATATACACGCCACTTAGTGCCACAACCATTGATATTTAAATATTCGGCGACAGCAAAATCGTCTCATCGGTAGTTCTGAAGAGACCTTATAAAAACGTTCACGTTTAAAAAAACGCGATAAAAGATTATTGTTCTTACTCATTCATCTACTGACAAATGACCAAACTGTTGTAAACTACTGAGCTATCTAGACAACTTACAGACCCAATTGAATAATAAAATACGTTTTATTGATTTAAGATTCTCTCCACTGCGCTAGTGGCCTCCACCATTATTTATTGCAAGCGAACATTTTATACGCACGAAATAGCGGCTAAATAATGTCGTGGAATTGGTTTTCTGCTTTGTTGCAGACTAGGTGTGAATTAAATTTGGGTTTTTATTTGATTTAAATTCGTGCGTTGCAAAGAGAATAATGATGCGCAAATGTTTTGAACCAATAAATAATTTTTAATTTTACGTAATTTAATTAATTTTACGAATATATGATGCAAATGTGAATGGTAGCATCCAAAAGTCGTGAACGCCCGAAGAAGACATGGCACGATCAAGTGAATCAGATACTTGCATCGGGCAATGTCATGTGTCAGAATAATAGAAGAGTATGTATGAGAAGATGTAAGAATTTGAATGCGGCAAGGAGTGTATGCCAAGACCGGATTATTTGGTTTGGTATTTGTCGATAAACAACGTGATGGTTAAAGTAAGTTAGTTTATGAACTGTAACAAACATAAAATAGCCGTCACGGGACGCCTGGCAGATGTGAAACAACGAAATGAAAATGAAAATAAACAAGTCTTTGTGCTTTTGATAATGAAAACAATATTTTATTATTATTAATATATCACAAATTCAAATTTCGTTATCACTTATAATGGATCCATTGCCAATTATAGTGAGAGCAGAATAAAATATACAGCACAGAGTTTTGGATGCCGGGCGGAAAGAGCCGACTATTCGAGAGGCTGACCGAATGAAGCGTCGATGCGTGCAATAGTGGCGTCCCGTTTTCATGCAAGATCGTCGTCCTATCTTGCCATGAAAGTGTCGGATTTAAGCTAAAAGATGATTCATATCAAAAATATTTGCAATTATGATTTGAAAGGTAGTGGGTAATAGTCAAACACTCTAATTTTTAATTGAATTTGAAAACAATGCAAAATATTATTTTTTAATTCAGCGCATAAATGTATAACAGAGGAATACCTAAAATCTGAACTCAGAATTTATTATATTTATAGAGTTATAAAAGTTATTAGAAGGAATGTGTAGTAAATACACACCACAGATAAGGAAAGGTTAATAAAACATTCTTCTTTCATCCAAAATACTGTGATGATAATATTTCTGTGATAGATTTTGCTCTGTCATTTTAAGAGTACCTACAAGGCTGTGTTCGCTGAGCCATGGCGTTTTTTTTTTTGTTTTCCATCGGCCACGGAAAACAAAAACGTTATGTGGTCCTGCCCCAATGTTTTTATTTTCGTCGGATGTTTTGAAAACATATTGCCGCTGGAGACACGCTTTAACGGTTCGATGAACGCAACAGGGACAAAAATCGTTGATTACCAAAATAACGTCTAATACTCATATAACGAATTTATAGGACCATTTGTTTTTAGTTTTAGTAAACATTGAGGTTTGCCTGTTTTTTCAAAAGTTTTATTTCGAACCTAGACTCAATTACTTATTTGAGTTACTACTATATTTGGACTGGGTGGATTTTTAAAAATCGGCCTCATGATAATATTTAAACAATCTATTTTCGGTTGTCGGTGCATGGGTGCGTGATTTGAAATTGATTTTTTTCTGTGTAATGCACAAAATTATTCACGTTCAATCAAATTAACATTTTTGAAATTGGAACTGATAAGTATAAATCATAGCAGAAAAGCGATAAAGTAGGTAACAAAATAATTTTATTACTAATTATTCTTTATTTGAAATTTATACTACTTTTGTTCAAAAGTAGGCAATTTTTCAAGCTAACAATCGAAAGGTAAGCTCCTTTTTTGAAAGGGCATATATACTGAAGCACTTTTCTTTAGTAAATAATTTCAGATATGATGATAAGTAACTGACGTTATTGTTTAAGATGCATTTAAAAGTAAGCCTGGAGGGCAATTCTCGTTCTACTTAACGACACTAAAATCGTCTTTTCATTCAAATTAACAATTTTTCTCGGATTATTCGTATGAAGCGATTCCGGTTCTCTCGATGACAGATGGAATCCTTAGATTTTCGATTGCGCGCCAAAACTTATAGCCTTCCGCGAAGGGTACCCCTCAACCTGTCTTTCGCCAGCCGAACGCTAGCATTCGCGGAGAATTTGCTTCATTTAAGTGTGACGTTTTGACAATTAGCAATATTTGCGTAGTTTTAACAAAAGAAAACTTAATATTATCGTAAGTATTGACTGTAAACATGATTAGTGACTTGTTTGTGGCACAATGATGCTATTAAATGAATTGAATAACATAATTGCGATGTTTGTAAAGTACGTAACATGTCGAAAGCCAGATAAAAGTGATTTAATTTACAATAAACTACATATACCATTGAGGATTTCTACATAAATAACAATAAGTTTTAACACACTATTCTTAGGTTTTAAAAACAATGATGTTGAAGAAGGATAATAATACAATAACTGTCTCACTTTTTCAGCATTTGCTTACCTCATTTTAAACAATTTTGTCAAGTTAATTGGGTGACAGTTAGCGGCATTAGAATCGACAGCAAACGTCACTTTAGAAGTGGTGAATCTGTAACAAAGTCATTACTATCCAGCGAGGTAAGTACCTTTTCACAAAACGTGAATCTTCGATAAATGGCTTATTTATGTCATTCACAAATGAAATAAGCAGTTATTAAAATGAATTATAATATTAAGTAATTGTTTTTTTAAGTTTTAGTTAGAAACCTTGCGTCACTTAATTATATTTCACCAATTTGTGTTTTCAATAATCTCTTAACAATTTCTTAGATGCTCTTAACCACGCTTCTTTAGGATTTTTTACTAGGTCTCTCCAAAATCGAACTTGTAAGGCTATCAGAAGAACGAGAATCGCTTAATAGTTAAGAAAAGATGTTACAAGCGACGGACTGCTAGCTTTCGCAAACGATAACAGTCGTTGACGAATGCTATCATTTAGCTTAAGGCTAAAAAAACGAGAAACGCCCTCCAGGGGGTTAACGGAGCTTGATTCGAGTAGCTACAGGTCATGACTAATTTTATTAGGAACTGGAGTCACTGTACCAGCGCAATATTTTCGTTCGGCTCAAAGAGTCAACTCAATTGAAAGACAGCTCAATTGAGTGGGAGCCGTATGTTCAAAACATATGATACGTATAGTGCTCGCACGATAAAACTCGTCTGATATAGCTTCCCGGTACGGCTCCCTTAGTACGGCTCCTCTAGTATGGCTCCCACGATACGGCTTCCAGCTCCTAGCTCCTTGCTCCCAGTTCCCAGCGTACGAATCTCATTACCGGTACGCCACCTCGTAACACGAGATAAATAAGATTCTAGGTAATTAGTAGGTGTAGTAGGTACATACTTCCAAGTCAAGATGTCGAACAGTCAGACCCCGTTCACGTCTTTGAGTAAGTAGTAACAATGATTACTTGGATAATTTTAATGGCAATATTTAAAAAAAATCTCCTGATTAAAAAGGTTAACCGATTAATTGAGCCGTGGTACGGTTTACCGGGAGTCGTACGATTACAGCTCATCGCTAAAATCAATTTAGTTACCGTTGTCTTATCATCTATACCCAGTGCTCTTTGGGTGATTACTTATCCACTATTAATCCTTAATTTTTACTTTTCGTCCGATCACCTGAATCCTTGATGAATTTCAACCAGAATTTTGACCGTATTTTTTCAGTTTCCGTTCCACCATCGAACGTTTATTTGCAGTTTTCATGACCATAGAAAATATGACATAATAATGTTATTTTTCTTCTTGAATCATATTACAAATATCACCAGTAATGGATTACAAATGCTTGGATTTATTCTCAGAATGGCAAAAGAACAAAAAAACAACAAAAAAAAACATAAAATTATTGTACACGTTCATGAATCGGGTCTCCTCATTGCTTACAAATTGAATAACAAATTTTATGCTTAATCAATTTCAAAATTGGTTTATTTGTTAAAGAAATCAATTAGGAAAATAACGAAATATATATACTCAATTTATCGAAGTTATCTGAAAGGCGACAAATATTTGATCTTTTTTTATTGCTTAAAATGTTTAATTAAAAATTGGACTGCCCTGATGCTATTAATTTGTTGCCATTTCATGTAGGTACCTCCGAAGCATACTAGATGGAACATATTGTTTCAAAACAATATTTTTTTGTTAAATTTTGTCACGGAGAGGATTCACAGACTCGGCAATGAATTAATAGCTGTCGCTTGATATTTTAATTTTAACTTTAATGCAATTAGAACCTAATTAATTAATCACTTTTTAGTGAATCTCAATAGCTGCATACCATAATTTATGCATATGCATAAGTTTTCGTGATATATTTTTATTTATTTCAAGGGTTCTTCAGTTGGCGTGCTATAAACTTACATTTCATTTCTAGAAATTGTATTTCATGCTTTATGTATTTATGTTATATTGTTGTAATTTATTTAATTTAAAAGCCCAATAGGACGTTAATTAATAAATAGAAGTAGATATTTTCATCCACCAGATGACTCGCTGGAGCCAGGTAATTGAAATCTACAGCACTCCCTTCATAATCAATGCAGTTACCGCTGCAGTTAAGTCTCTTGTGGCTGCTGTACCATAGTCCTAGTTAAACTTGCCTAGAGATCACCATACACAGAAAAAAATGAGACTGGCTAATTTATGAGGATTCTTGATAAACATTTAGTAAACGCCCAATATAATGGAACGCGTATTCGTGCACCAGCATTTGCCTTAATAATTTTAAGAGATTCTTAATGAATTAGCAATACATACCAGGACCAGGAGGTTATAATATCCACTACACCAATGGCTAAAAAACTAACTAACCGACCATCACTCCATTTCCTTGCAGAGGTAGACAGAGAGGGCCGACTGCCAAAGAACTCTGTTTTGGCACACACCTTTGCCTCATTCACATTTATACATCGCCTCATAACTACTCTTTTGTTTTTGCGGCACTGAAAATCTGAGATACACCTTACGCAGATATTAATGGATATCACTCATTACATACTCGTTACAGCAATGGATCATTCGAAAGATATTCGATGTAATTGCCAACAAGTGCTACAAGTGCTTTTGTAAAATAATTATTCCAGTTCTATTTTCAATGCTGTTGTACAACATATGAAATCCGTATAACACGATCCATCCATAACAGACACCATTCACCTGATTGGAGCCATGAGTCCATGTAGTTTGCATTTCCCATGAGTTTACAAAATACAGATACTGTCTACTTCAGCTCCACTTATTTTATAATACAATTTCTTCCTCTGCTCTGACGACACCCACTTTATTTATGACACGTTACAATAACAAACGGCACTCACCTGAGATTCAGTGTAGTTATCATTATTACTTTCACATTTTATTTGGTTACATAATATAAGCGTCTTTCTAAATAAGTTTTTACTGTTGCAATTTCATCGGAGGAAGATTCAAGGTAGTTGCTTTGACTATCTTCCCGAGATACTTATCCACTGATCCCCAGTACGTTGCTGTAATCTACACCGCTCACCTGAATACAGACAAATCTCATATGGTTTCAGAAGTCAGGTACTACGCTGTCTCAGCTACAGTTAAATATACTGTATTCCTCATAGCTGGAGCGGTTAGCAAAGGTATGACGTCTGCTGCAACTAGGGAGGATTGTAATAACCTACGGCACTCACCTGATAGTCCATGTAGTTGCCATATCCCATGTGGTTACAGGTACAGGCGCACGTCTGGATGTGCTGCCGCAGCTCCAATTCCACCTCCCAAGGGCTCTCCATGCCTCCCTCCCCGTCACATACCTCACAGCCCTCCCCCACCCCCACCCTGGTAGCCCCACCAGGTGGCGGGGCACATCACAAGCCACTAGGCCGAGGGCTGACGCTCGGGCTCGCGAGCAACTGGTGCTGGTGCACTGACATCACTCACTCAAATCACTACCAACCACCAAACAATTAAAGTTTACAAAAAAATAAAACAAATACCCAAAATGCGAAAAATTAAGTCACCCTTCACTTTTGATCAACACAGTTTTTAAAATACCTCTACTAAAATCTTGAAGCTTGATTATGTTTATATGTAAGTTTTTTTTTATCACTGCATTCCTTAAGCACTTGTTTTTTTGAGAATTAAGTAATGCCACTTGATTGATGATGATTAATTATTAGTGAATCACGCTTGTATTTTGGACAACTGAGCGTTTGAGTGAAGGGAAAGAGCGCGCGGCGGGGGCTTGGCGCGGTAGGGGGGCGACATGTCGCTCGGTACGCTGCTCACGGCAGACTGTTGGTAGAAGCCTTTACAGCCTCCTTCTGGACCCCCTCTCCCCACAGCCTCTCTCCTGTTCCTACCCCCACACACTAACCAAGGCTATCGATGTTGCCAGTTGAGAAGAAAAATTTTTTTCGCAGGAAAATCTTGCAAAATTATGTGTAGATATTATTACGTTGCGAAGTAGGTTTCATTAGTATTTTGTTATCAATTAATTTTATGATGAGGTAATTTTAAATAATACTTAATAACATTCGAGGGGATCCCACGCTGTTCCACCCCGTTCCAAGTACCAAAATTACTCCTATTAAGGCTTTCAAGTAGTCTATTTTTTTTTAATTAAGCTAATTTATTTGAAAGTACTCTAAATCCTCGAGTGTCCCTGTACAGCAGAATGCAAAAACAGAACCTATCATTGAATGTGTCCAACTACTTTCCAGCTCTGGTATAAGTAGCAGATGGTTATTCCTTTAAGGCTCTGACAAGGACAATTTTTTTTGTTATAAACGAAGCCATATTTAATATGAAACGAATTTAGATCCCTCCAATGTTTCTGCATACGGTGTTAGGAAGCAGTATGCAAGTACTTACAATTAACACACAAATAATACACACGTAAAATGGCGGGTGTCTTTTGCACAGTATTGAGATAATTTCATGTACAATGTGTAAGTATTTACAGTAAATTAAAATAACACAACAGTTCAATGAGATAAGAACTACTGAATAGTGCATTTCAATGGTCACCCTGCAGTTCTAGTGAGAATGTGCGAGTTAACTTAACTTTAGTTAGTTTCTCGGTTATGCCATGAAGAATGTACATGAGAAAGTAGAAGAAGTACCCAAAGCCCGTAAGTAACAAATTATGTGTAGCTAAATACCGATTTAAGAAATGATCCTAGATTATAACCCCTCAAACTCTCCAGCCGGACTCTCTCAACCCAACGCCACGCTCCACAGTGGAGGGAATGAATTCATGCGTCATTTCTGGATACTTAAACCTCCAAATTCCTACCCATAATTTTTTCAAGAATTTTATTACCTTCCTTTACTTTAGAAAACCTTCAACACAGCATCCATAAAGATGACACAGGCCCTTGGGAAAATTATTTCCCTCGCAGCTTGTGTGTAAATTTTATCAAAAAATAACAAATAATGTAAGTTTATTGAAACATATTTATCTGTATTACCGTAGAATATGTTGAGAAAATCGAAATCCACTATTTCTAAAACAATTTAATGCCAATCTAATGTAAAGATTGTTTGAACTCGTTTCAATCCTTGAATCATGTTTCCTATAAAGTTGCACAGTTTGAATCGTTGGCAATTGTCAGTAAATTAAAAGTTTGACTGACACTTTAACTCAACCACAAAGAGAAAAATCTGTTAGTAGGTACATCCAACAACAACCAACGACCAGTAGAGGAACAAACCTTACATAACTCTTCTATTTTCAACTAACAACGTCATTTTCGTATTGAGCATTTGATTGTTGTAATTTCAATGTTACTGACCATTTTTTTTATGTGAGTACCGAACAGCAATTACAACTACTCTCAACCACCTGTAACCAGTGAAACTAAGACATTCTCAATCAGGTTATATTATGTGGCTAATAGTAGTGGGTGGGAGGATTGGGATTTTTTATTTATTTATTTACGTAGGTACCTATTTAAACTCTGAATCATCCGAAATACTTTTAGCAAATAGTGTAGAAATAAATTAATAAAATGAATCCTTTGGGTGGCTTTTTTAATGCAAATCTAAAGTTTTATTTCGAAATGATGAAATTTTACACACTTGGTCTTAAAAAAACAACCTCAACCCCATTTTATTCCCATTTCTCGATTTTGATACATTCTAATGAAATTTTGTACACTTCACCCTTAAAAAAATTTTTAAAAAATACTCTCAGCATCTCATTTTATAAAACTCTTCGTTGAACCCGGACAACGCCGGGAACTTCAGCTAGTAAATAAATAAACACATTCAAAAATGATTTATTAAGAAAATACATAATTATTTAACAAAATTCAAAAGCCTTACAATCTCGCCAAATGTGGCGAGATTCTCCGCTGGCAAGTCTGTACTTTTCTCCGGGCCAGCAGCGGCTGCGGTTGCCTAGCGACGCCCGCCCCCACCCCGGAGCACGCACACAGGCGCGCTCAGACGGGCACGCACACACCTGTCCCGACGCCCGTACCGCCCCCGCGGCCCAATGCCGTCCACCCGCCACCGACTATTTACACCGCCGACACCGGGGTACGCCGGGACGAGAGGGGATGACGAGATGCGATGCCGGGACGGCACTGCTGATGGCTCGTGGTTGAAGACCGAACAGAAAGACGGTAAACATGCTTAGTGGGAACACTGTTACTTTTATTTTGTATAATATTTTATTTTTTTATTTATTTTATTTTAATGTATATAACGTTGCCATCGACAAAAGTAAGAATAGTGAAAGTACAAAAACTCAACCAAAAGTATTAAGTAACAAGCATAAAATGTAAAAGTTAAACAACTCAAAGAAAGATATAAAGTAACGAGTATAAAATCTAAAAGTACAACAACTCAAATAAAAGTAAAAGTATAAAATGTAAAACTACACACAAAACGTTAACTTTTCTATTGCCTTTTTGTTTATAGTCATTTTTAGACGTTTTATTTAACCTCAACGTATTTGTGGTTGCATGGAATTTATTGAAAGATGATTTTTTTGTTTTTTTTTTAAATAAATTTATTTGTTTTTATAATGTACTATATTATTTATTTCATTATTTTTAATAATTGCTATTTCATTTTGTGGCGTCATTTTAATTTAAATAAAACAAATAACTTTGTATAAACCTCTGTTTGATCAAAAAGGATTGACATGTTTCAAAAGGTGACCGGATAAATAACAATTCAACACACTTTATCACTATTAATTGCTAATCTATTTCTCCATTTTCACATATCTATTGTACAATAAATGTGTATGTTTGAATGACGTATGACATTGCACTAACTAATTCCACATCCTGGAATAAAAATTGTTATCATTATTTAAGTGATATCTAGTCATGAAATAAAAACTACGTTTAGGTTAGGTTTGTACGTTAGATTTTTTCATCGCTTTTAATGAATTTATATCACTTTTTAAAAGTTTGTCTAATTACCTGGGAACAGTTTCAAAACCAATGGTTTTTCGCTTTACTTACGAAGAAACCATTGGTTTCGAAACATGTCGATCATTTGTGATTAAATACTGGTGTACATAAAGTTATTGTTTTGTTAATATAAATTTTCTCTGAAACACAAACACAACAATATTTTGGCAAACATTTTTTGTTTAGTTGGTAAATATAGATTGCTGGCGTTAATACATTGTTATCAATGTTTCTTTATTTATGTGAATACCATACAGCTTCAAATGCTCTCAACCATTTGGAATCAGTGGGACTAAGGCATCTTCTTACACGGTATCTTGTGAGGTTAAATGTACTGGGGAAGTGCTATTCAAATGTCGTCACCAAATACGACTGAAATCATTTCAAGCAACGATTCGGACAACGATTCAACGAAGGACATTAGCCCCAAATAGGAGTCCGATAGGAAAATATTTTCCCTTAGGGCACATGTCATCTTTTGGGATGCTGGGGGGAGGGTATTTTGAATGAAATGAAGGAGATGAAGTTCTGAATAGGTAAAACGTATATAGGTTGGGTAGGAATCTCGAGAAGTCCAGAACGTCCAGAAGTGACGGACATATGAATATATAACTCTCATTGCTGCGTATGGCGATGGGTCGAGAGATCAGTTGGAGAGGTTAAAAAGGGGTCCACAAGCCAGCCTCTCTCGATCTGGCACAACACGCAGCTGGTGGGCAAGCGCATCCTGAACAAATCTCAACCGATGAATCTGGGCACACCTGCTAAATCACCAAACTTACCAAACCACTTGGAGTGACCTGTGGCAGAGATGTTGGATATCCAATAAATTGTTCCCGGGCGACGGTACCCAACACCGCCTCTCAAATTGATTATGATATTGAAAGTAGGATTGGTACTAATAAAAAAATTATCCAAAGAAGCGATGTTAACAGTCCACAATGGAGTACCTACCCCGCTGTATAGTAGTTAAGTAAGGAACTGGCAGAGGAAGGGCGAAAACAAACGGAATGCTGTAAAACTGATATTCCTTAGGTGTATGTGAGGTAAAACCACGTGAGAACGTGTGAGATGTGTGGAGACCCGCAAAGAATGCAAAGCTGAACATTTAGAAAGGGACGCTTATATTGTTTGAGCATGTTTTGAGCAAAAGAACAAAGGAAGCAGTGTAAGGAGAACATATGACGCTAATTTGAATTGTAGAAGAAGTCGGGTATGGCCGAGGAAGAAGTGGCATCATCAAGTGAACTAGATACTTGAGTCGGGCCATGTCAAGAGTCAGAATAATAGAAGATTATGTATAAAACGATATGTGAATATGAATGAGACAAGGAGTGTATGCCAAAACCGAATTGTTTGTCGGTCCGTCCTCTCTGCTTCCCCTTGTGGAGAAACGATGGTTAATTAGTTAGTTAACATTCACAAATATTATATAAATTTGGGAAAAATGGTAATATTCGCCTTTCCTTAGCAAAAATAATATACACTTTTTACAGCATGTGTTTGATATAAAATAAATAGATTCTGCTCGTCAGGTATGTCAAACTGTTCCAATTATTTCTCTCTCGTAATTCCAGTAGTTTGTTCACCATGCAAATTATATAATCTGCATACGAACATGTTATATTACGTTTGTACAAAAAACTTCAAGGGTACACGGCGAAGGAAAAATAAAATAGTTCTGAGAAAGAATGGCGCCGCTTTGCGAGAGTGAAAAAAAACTTTAATTGAAAAAAGGATCTTTGGGATTGTGCCGGGCAATGGTTTCTACAATTTTCTTCAATCTGGGAATGATAGGGTTCCAATCATGTTGGGACCTTGATTCAAAGTGTCAATTGCTTGTTTTTGTATTAAATTAATATTCACAGTAACTCTTGTTTATTTAATTGAAACTATGGACAAATTTTTAAATTGGTTAAGTTAATTTTTAAATGTTCTGTTGTGAAAAATTTCTCTAATGGTCTACAAAATTTAAAACTTGCAATTTTTATTTACCACGCTCGGTTTTGAAGCCGTAATTCTGGGTCAAATGAGTCTAGGGGTATCATGCATGGAAGATCGATAAAATCCTATATCAATACAATAGAGACGAAATCTTCCATCTTTGGTGAGTCAGAAATATTTGCGAGCACGTCATAATGTGATTCCGACTGTTGTAGACGAAAGCCGCTGCTTTTATCGTGGCCTCCAAAGTGACGGATAAGCTGTCAATATGTTCAACTTTTTGGATGATGTCGTTCGTTATGCAAAGTAACTGGCTTATTGATTAATAAGGGTGAACTAACTAAGCTCTTAGAATTGAAAGAAATCGTGCAACCGATCAATGATCATAATTAATTCATCTAAGACAGTTGATTCCATTCCAACTTGGAGAAACAAAAGATGTTAGTTACAACGTAAAGACCTCATGAACTAATTAACTCTTTTTTTAGGGTCAAAACGTACATGCGAACTGCCAATTAATATTCAAGTTACTATTTCATTTCGACACTGTCAATTTATTTATATGTTGAACTCTGTGCATGTCGATATATTACAACAGAACACATCGTACAAGACTATCCCCTTGATCAGTTTTCCGTTGACATATCTGTACTGAACCGAGTGACTTCTGGTGTCGTCGACTGGTTGCGTAACCTAGGCACCCTACTTTGATCTTCTCCTCCACCATACGAAGAAGAAAAATGAATGAATTAATTGAATGCTTATTGTAAGGCCCAGTTGTTTCACGAAAATTCAAATGTAACATTGTCATCCTGTGGTCATTCAGAGCCATTTTGTTTTTTTTTTTAACATTTGAAAGTTCCCCATTAAACGCTGATTCTTGTTATCATAGTTGTCCTCTTCTGTTAAAATCTTAATTGGTTGAGGAACTTGAAACTGGCTTAAAATTGTAAGACCTGCAATCCCGTTTTTTAATCGGAAATACCAACAATTTGAGAGATTAATTGATCAGCAAAATTCATTTTTCTATGTGCGGCTCTAAAGATTTATAGATTCGATTGAGTCATGAAATTAGCAAAACTTCAAAGGGCGTACTTAAGCATAACTAATCCGATATATAGCAAAAAAAATGTTGTTTCGAACATCGAATAATTAACTCTGACTTTTTAGACAAATAAATCAAAAATATACGTTATCCTACGGATAATCTATCAAGAGGATGGTGAAATGCCTCCTAAGTGAGTTCGTTCGGCAATGAGGGATGCTGTTACTGGATGACTTAAATGAGGGATGCTGGTGCTGGATGGCTTAAATTCTCGACATACTACGTTGATAAAATTTTGCTGCAATTGGCGATGCCAGTTTATGACAATTTTACGACTGCTTTAGGTACACCCGTTATAAATAAATGAACATGGTAAATCTATAGATAAAGTGGATGATTTGTTGTACTACGGAAGTATATTTGTGAGAGACGGGAAAAACGCTAAGGGTATTGGCGGAAGGTGAATGTGGGCAATTAATAGAGGAATTTACACTAGTAGGAATAAGAAATTGATGCTAGGAAGGATGAAAATGGAATGAATATAAAATAAATGAGGTTCATAAGACAAGTGTGTATAAAATTACAACTAACGAAAAAATACGGTGTTTTCACAAAATATGAATGCCGTTAAAAATTGAAACTACAAGGTTTTCCAATAAGAGGTGTTATTTTGATATTCAATCGTAAAAGATCAATGGTTTCGTTGCTTGTGTGGCACGTAACGAAAAAAAAACTTGTTGAAAGTAAACGTTGTCCAGATCAATACCATTCAATTCCGGCCTTAAAAAAATATAAATCATCTCTCGATAGCGATATACATTCACCGTAACTGTTGCTCCAGCCTCATTTTCTATAAAGTAAGGTCCAATGACTCCACCGGACCATAAACCGCACCAAACAGTCACACGTTGAGAAAAGAGAGGCTTTTCAACAATAACTCTTGGGCTTTCCGAGCCCCAGATGCGACAATTTTGCTTGTTGACGAAGCCACCGAGGTGAAAATGGGCCTCATCACTCAAGATGATTTGCATTTGATTCACTCAAGTGAATTTTAATAATTTCAATGCGTCGTTGAAGCGTGTATCGTTCCATTTTTATTAATCGCGTAGTTTTTACTTGTCAAATGTCAAAAAATGACAGCTTTTAAAGTAACATCTACCGAAATAGCGGGCTATTCAAAATAACACCTCTAATTGGAAAACCCTGTATATTTTCTGATTGTGATGATTGCACTAAAACGCATGACTTCAATATTGTTATTCATTTCTTAAACCGTATATTCCGAACCGGTTCAGCATCATTGTGACGTTGAAAACGCTACTGGCTGGTAATACGGCTGTCATCGACATTGGCCGGTGCGACATCAACAACGCCATATTCGCGAACAATGGAACAAATGTATTATTTATTTTAATTAGCCTTACGCAAAGGCCCTGAAGAAAATAATTTCACTCAGGGCTTATTTCATATTTGAGGATGCGGTACCGTGAGTCTTTTTAAAGAAAACGAGGAGAGGAAGTTCTGAGAAGGAAACAGGTATATGGGGTGGGTAGGAATCAGGTGTATGAATTCATTCCTTCCATTGCGGTGCAAGGCGATAGGTCGAGAGAGTCCGGCTGGTGAAGTTGAAAAGCAACCAGTCTCTCCCGATCCGATCCGATCTACCGCCAAGACGTAGACAAACCTCACTCCATAAACCCAGACACCCCTGCTAAGTCCCCAAACGTAGTAAGCCACCTTGGGGTGGCCTATGGCAAGGGTGTTGGTTATCCAATAAATGGTTCCCGGGGTGGTAGTACCCACACTTGCCTCCAAAATACTAAACATAAAAAATATACACAACATTTGTTAACATAAAAATAAAATTAAAATACCTTCATTATTGTAATTTTTTTTAAGACTAATTAACTAAAACGGTGAAAATACGTTATTGATAAAATACGGACATGTATAATTTTAAAATATAGCGAATGACGATACAATATAATATCAGAGAAATCATACATAAAAGCGTGAGAGGCCAAGAGGATTAAAGAAGAAGGCAGGAACGTGAAACATGACATGA
The DNA here is from genome assembly GCF_061612785.1 of Hesperophylax consimilis. NCBI lineage: Eukaryota > Metazoa > Arthropoda > Insecta > Trichoptera > Limnephilidae > Hesperophylax > Hesperophylax consimilis. Next base: position 33,677,948 of record NC_142842.1, read on the forward strand.
TCAACACGTCAAGAAATTTCAAATGTTGTAATGATGCAAGTTTGTATTATAAAGTCGTCACCAATGGCTTAGGTTCTGCTGCCCAACAATACTTACACTTTATTTAGAAGGAAATTTACACTCCCTTACTTATAATCGTGTTGTACATGTCTGAACAGTGAAAAACTTGACTATCGGCTAAAAGCCGGCTTTACCATACCAACTTTCAAAAATATTATAAGTAATACGGACGTTCATAGGAGTAAACAAAAAGCATTATTTTCGAGCGTTCTAAAGAATGCAGTGAAAATTTTAAAACTGTAATGCCGGTGTGTCCTCTTGGGATGGATGAAAGTTTTTACGAGGAAAGTGTGAAGAACTACAACCTTACCAAAATTTTTTCAAAAAAATAAGTGTTTTACCAAATGTTTGCAGTACAGTACCACATAGAAACAACAACACAAACAATGGAAAAGTTTCATGATAAAGAGTTCATTGGTTTGATGTGTTCGCTACACGCCCGACTGTAAAACAGTTTAATAAAGCTGCCAAGTGTTCGCTAAAACAGTAACAGAAACTGCGGGTGATCTCTTCTCCCGCAATAAACATTTAACGACAGCTGTTAAAGACGTAGTGGGTTCATTAGGCAACACCAGGGAGTACCGTCAGGACCTCAACAGCAGGAAACCGCTCATTATCTGGACACCCTTGCAGCGAGATAATTTAACAACATTTTATATGAATTCGGGGTGTTTTAAAACTAATTATTTTTATTTTTAATGTGGTATACGGTCCACCAAAATTAAATTAACACTTGAAATGCTATGTTAATATCTTGATTTTTACGGTTGTGCCTACAGTCATAGATTATTTAAATAAACAATATTCAAAATAACACAACATATCTCAACATGTAAACCAGGACACTTTAAATCAGCGTAAGAAACGGACAGACACACTCAAACCATGGTGCTGAAAAAGATTGTTCAAAATTCCTTGGATGACCAGGCATAGTACTAACCCGTCTGCCTGAAAAGACCAGAAGAAGCTACTCAGTCACTAGCAATGTGGAAAACAGGAGTAGCAGATAAAAAACCACCAAAGAGCTTGACTGATCCATCAATCAATTTTATTGTTAATTCATTTGTGTTGTAAAGTTAATGATTTTATAGTCAAAGAAACAGTTTAGAAGACAATATTTGGCTCTTAAGATAGGGGCATTAAACCAAAATAAATATTTTGACTGGATATGATCCTCGGGGTTCTTCAGAAGTCTCTTATCCATCTCTATTCTCCGCTTTCATAGGGGTCACGTCTGACCATTGTACTGCCGGGGACGATGTGATGGGTTCGAAGAACCACCTTTCCGACCCACTGCTCATTGTCTCCCAAGGAGTATGGATATTCCTAGTTCCATGTTGCCTCCCGTCGGGACTGATTGTGGCTGGCCAGAAGCTGTAGCTGCTGTTTTTTTGCTCTATCCTGCCTTAGAAGCATATTTTTACATATGTTTTTAATTTTCTAATGTTTGTTCCTGTTTATAAATATTGTCTCTCCGCTAGCTTCATGTATAATAATAAACTGCCTCGTATATTATATAAAAGCTGTTTGTTTCTTACAAAATAAATAAATAAACTGCCTTGTCCTTGTCCCTGTACTATCGTTTTGGTGCAATATAAATGCCCGTTGCATCGTGTTGGGACAGTCGGGAGCTTTTTAAATAATAAAATTAAATAGACAATAGATAAAGAGACCCATTAGGGTATCTAAGCACGGTAGATTGATAATACCTGTTATCAAAACGATATTGACGAATTTCTTCATCTATGGTCAGTAAGCTATATTTGAGAGTATTATTCCGACACTCGGTAGACAAAAGCCGCTGCTTTTAACGCGGTTTCCAAGGCGTGATATTATTTATTTATATATACTTCAAGGCGTTTATTGATATTATAATCGGTATAATATCAGTAAACAGTCTACTACGCACGCCCAGTCGATAGCAAGGATGATGCTGTCGGTGCAGGGCGACAGAATAACGGCTCACAACAAGTCAGGTGATACTGGTGAAGTAGGTAGCGTCGGGCGCAGGGTTGCAGACGAAGGGCGGGAACAGTATAATGACTCACGACAGGTAATGTGATGCTGGTGAAGCACGGAAACAGTTCTATGATTTCCAGGATTTACGAGGGTTGCGGCCATTTTGTAACGCATCGGCATAGGCTATAGCGTCGGTGGCGGAGCGTTTGGCGAGGTCGGAAGAAGTTCAAAATTCACTACAGGTGAGGTAATTCGGATGTAATAACATAGTGCACAACTGTTTGTAGTGGAAACACTCGTAAACAATACTTTGGTCACGCTGGCAACAAGGTGGCAAGGCTCGTGCCGCGTGGTCGAAACGTGTAATCTATTTTTGTCTGAATTCGATGGCCACCGGAACTTGACTGTTATTCCATGCGTGCCTCCTACACTTGTGGGATTGTTGATTTTTTTTTAATGTTATCTCTTGTGGAGATGCAATTGGCATGCGCTTCCTCATTGGTCGATCTGTATCACGCCTTTTTATTCATTCTTGTCATTGGTTGTTCCTGTAATATGAAACTGAAAAACATCTGGGTAATGCGTGATTTTACTTTAACGTTATCGACGTAGTTTCCTATTTTAACCTTCCCTTTGCAAATCGTGGGAGGTAATGCAGTATTTTTACACTATGCAGTTTATTATAGTTAATATTTCAATTCAACATTGTCAATTTTTTAGTATTTTTAACTTTTACGTAACATTCCGAGGTTTAGAAATATCAGTTTATATAGAGAAGTGCAGTGTTACCAGCGTATGTCAATTTCTGATTTATTAAGTTATCAAAATCGGTCTTGCTATCAACAGCGCGACGTGCTCGGAAAATCGGTATAAAATCCGATCGATCCGACATTGTGAATCGAATTAACTATGCTAGACCTCCTGGTCGTCAAAACGGCTCGGGAAAGTGGTGGGTGCCCTCGACTTAAATATGACGCCGACTAAGACCGATTTCCATTCATTATGGGGTAATATAAGAATAATAAGTCATAATTGTGCTTTCTTCTCCTTCTTCAACGAACATTTCGTTTTCAATTTGGGAGGTGGGTTTGGATACCGCCGCCCACGGAAAACATTTATTGATTTTTATTATTCAGGATGCGTTTACTTACCAGCTGCGTGACTTGCCAGATCGGGAGAGGCTGATTTGATAGCTCCAACTAGTCCCTCGACCCATCGCCGTGCGCGGCAGTGAGAGTGATATATTTATATGTCCGTCATTCCTACCCAAACCTCATACCCTTAACCTTACCAGAACTTCCTCTCCTTCCTTTCCTTAAAAAAACCCCCCGCATAGCATCCCAAAATTTGATATAAGCCCTTAGGGAAACTATTTTCCACGGGGCATTCAGAGTGGGGTTAATGTAAAAAAAGAGACCCGTGCAGTTTGTGACCGTGTGCCTTAGTACAAAATATCAATAGTTGGTGGGTGCTTACTAAATATCAAGAACTTTAAAAAAGTTTACCCTGTATTTGGTTATTGAATTCTCCTGGGTGAAATAATATTCCTATCTAAGTGTATTATTTGCAAGTTCAAATACCGTTTTAAGTGGGTACTTTTAGTTACAGGTAGCTTTTAAGCACCTCCCAAGGTCTTCGCGCGGTCCCATAAATATTAAATATAAATTTCACCTGTCAAAAATCGCTTACTTCATCGTACAGTTTTCGGGAACGAACTTTAATGTCCGCATCCAAATTTAATGGGACTGCCGTGGAAATGGCCGAAGTTTGTACACAAATTTTACGATTAACCTTTTAAAGGGAAACGCGGCCAACAGATTCGGCCCGCGAGGAGGACTAAACATTTCACCGTTGATTTTACTGTCTCGATGCCATGAATTTTATACCATCGAAGTTTAGTAAGATATATATATATAAAAAGAACTCTTGAATAATGCGTAAACCTTATTCGAATTGGTTTATAGTGTAAATTAACTAATAATGCAGATTTCAAATGAAGTTTTATTAAATTACTGTTTCTTTTACTGTTTTAAGATTCAATATTGTAAAGTTATATTATGTTTATATTCTTTACTATAACCTGTCTTCGTTTGTGTAAGGAACACCATTCATTGAAATCGTTTTCATGGTTAACTGTTGAGACATATATTATTATGGTATATTCGCATAGCGTCTTATGTTATATTTTAACAGAGGATATTTCAAATCCGTAAAGCTCATAAAAATGTTGAGGTTATTAAATGGTAAAGATGTAATAACGAAGAAGTTCCAGACGAAAAATTAACTGTTAAAAAACAAAGAATACATTTTCATCAACAACGAGTCAGTTCAGCTCGAACGGATGTCGGGACAGGTGGCGGCTCGTGACTTTTGGGTGTTCTAGAGTGCTAAAATTACAAAAATGGCATTATTGATGTTGTTGTAGCTGAAAACGATTTTTCAATTTTTTTTTTCGAAAATATGATTTTTTTTGTATGAAGTTTTTCAGGAATTTCAGTTTCGCCGCACGGATTTCCTGAAAATCTTTATACAAAAAATCGAATTTTCGAAAAAAATAAAACATCGTTTTTAGCTTCATCAACATCAATAATGCCAATGTTTATAACATTTCATTCTAGAAAACCCAAAAGTCACGGGCCACCACTGGTCGGGACGTAGGTTAACTTTCGCTTCCAATATATCATTCTTTAATTTTTCACTTGTAGCAAACACTTTGTGGGTATACATAATTATAATAATTAAAATAAATAACTTTGTTTTAATACCACTTTATTGTATATATTTATAACCTACTGATACTGGGTTATAAATATATACAATAAAGTGGTATTAAAACAAAGTTATTTATTTTAATTATTATAATTCTTTAATTTATTAACTGAATTAGAAAAACAAATTCAAATAAATGTATGACAACGACATCTGAGCTCACCATTCAAGAGTTTTCGCTGCTTCAGAACACAACCACATATTATATACGGTTGCCCTCTTGAATGCCAAGGCAGCAAGTCATTTCAATAATCCAAGGTTATAAAAAAGCCAATAAAAAGTTTTAGATTAAAATTTAAAAGTCAACAACATATAATAGTATCACAGTCAAATCAAAATACACATAGAGTAGAGAAAAAATCATACTGTTATAGAGTTGCATTAACTCGAGAGCCAAAAAAAATATTCTTCTTGTGAGGAATTTTCTTAAACACAGCCCCTTGTTCTGAGATTTATCTACCATCTTCCTTAATTCCAGCGCTGTTCATTAGGAGGACTCGAGCTACTAATGGATCGCATCAAATTACAGACTCCATTAAATATTCCAACTTGTAAAATATCCTTTATTATTTAAAGAGGATCGCGAATTATCTTCACAGATTAAAATCACCTCGGACTTCGAAAAAGAAAAGAAAATTAAACTTACCATAAAACCGAGAATTTCAGTCGTTACGAATAACGCCTGGTTGTTCTGCAGTTTTAACACCTTTCCAAGGTACCTACTCTTTAATGTTTTAAGGTAGGCAGTTAAAAATCAATGTTTAAGATCTAAGAAAGCGACGTATTGGCTTGGCATTTTAAAACTATTAACCTTCCCGCTGCCAACAGGGGTACTCAAAATTTCTAAAATACTATTATCAATGAAGGTTTGGTATTTTTTCCATACCTACAAACGTATAATCTACCATCAGATTATTTTCAGTATCATTTTTTTAAAACATATATTTCTTGCCACAAATTAATCATGTTTTTGTGCACTGGAACCATACCCACAGTAAAGTTGTTAGAGGCTGTTGTTATACGGAAGCCATGTTCATTGATGAATGAAGATTTTTTTTAATAAATATATATATATATTTATAAAAAAATATATTCATTCATATATATATTAATTAAATTAAAATACACGAAAATACATTAAAAGGCCATAAAATGTATGAATAAATGGAAAAATTAAAATAATAAATTGAATTGATTAAATGCTTGTGGTAAATGTGTTACCCCTCATGGTACAAAAGTTTAATTTTACATGAAGAAAATTAATACATTAATATTTAGGTACTTGATTCTGTGTTAGAATTCACAAAAAACAGAATCCGAGGCCAAGCTAATAAATAAAAATAATGGTATGTGATTAAAAAAGCAAATAATATTATATATATTTTTCCTTTTATTGTTCAAGACATAAAAATACTGTGCGTAAATATTTATAAATAATTGAAAAACATGATTAATGCGTGGGGTAACTGTGTCACCCCTCATGGAAATAAAAGTTTCGTTTTGCATCTTGACTGACGAAAGTTAAAACATTAAAAATGTTGACTTATTTCAAAAACGTTTATTTGATTAGGCAAATTCGCACAAGCGAGTCACAAAAGAACAAAAAAAACATGGAATAATTAAAAAATAATGTTACATAAAAAAATAACGAGAAAGATTTTTTTTTCCTTTTTCTCCCACATTCATGCTTTTAACCCGGATTTTCGGTTGTATTAGCCACATAAAATATTAAAAAATGTACTTCGTATTTAAAATGTACATTATTGTTTTTTTCGGAAATTCGTGAAATTATTCAACAATAAAAAAAAATTCTCTGCCTAAAATGGAACGTTTGTGCTACTCCATTGACTCTTGTATTGCGCAGTAGTTGCTTGGATAGTTATTGGTTTCTCGGGTCCTCTCAAGTAATCTCACCGAGAGCGTAGATAAGGCATTAGAATTTTATACAGATTCCTGCTTACTTTTTTAAAACATTTTATCCATTATTAAAAGTTGTAATGGAAAATTAATAAAAAAACTGCTTACTTCTAAAATGCCTCAATCATTCAAAGTTGTAATTGAATCGTACCGCTAGTTAAATTTGAATGTCTGAAATTCGATTTAAATACCAACACTGAAAAATCGAACAAGTTCCGAGTTTCTAACACAGGGGTGTTATAATGTCTTTTCATTGTCATCGGCTGACTGGACATTGAATATTTTAAAACTCAACTGAAAGCATTTCAGCGTCGACCATTGTGTAAACTCGCCCACATTATTTTAAGAACAATGGTGTATTATTCATTTTACAGAAAAGGAATCAGCAAAAACTAAGAGATAAATAATTTTTTATAGTTGACTTAAAAATATCGCAGATACTGGAACTTTTATTAACATTTTATTTCGGATATAAAATATCAACCGTCTAACTAATTAGATTTTTATATGCCCGTTCAAAGTCGGTGTGCTAAATCTGGTCTCCAGCATGGTTTAAGACAGTTTTAACCAAACAAATTTGTCATAGTAATAAGTCAAGTTTGTCACTGTTTTGACAATTCGCGCCGCGTAATATTTACACTACATTTTTCAGTAAGGCTGTATGTCATCATCCTTGGCTCTAGTCACGGTCATATTTTAAAAATTGTTTCACTACAGTTCATTATGCCCAAGAGATGCATTGCAGTATTTGTATCCACAACCTTCTGACATGTATGTTATGTTTCTCATCATCATTTGCTTTGTTCATTGCTCTACTTAAGAGGCAACTATGTCATCATTTGCTGGTAACAGTTGTTTTTTACTGGAAGCCCTGATATGTCATCTGTAGGAATGATGTGTAGAGGGTTTTTTTAAGGAAGGAGAGGAAGTTCTGTGAAGTATGAGGAGTGGGTAGGGATCTGGGGTCAGTGTGTTCAAGAGTGACGCATGAATCAATCCAACTCTCCCACTGGCGCGGAAGGTGATGAGTCAGGCTGGAGAGGTAAAAATGTCTCCCTTAACCAATCTCCAAATCATCAAAGGTAGGCATCCGTCACCAAAATCTACACAAACCTAACTCCATGAACTCGGGCACCCCTATTAATTTCCCAAAAGAAGCGAGCCGATTTCGGTGACATATGGCAGAGTTGTTGGTTATCCAATAAATATTTCCGAGGGTGGCGGTACGCATGAGTATACCGCCTCCCAAAATAACAATTAATTATAATTTTTTTGTTGTATTAAGTTGCTAGAAATACATTTTTTGTGTAGCATCAAAGACTCTTATAAGGATCTGGCTCTCAAAAATATCCGATACCTTTTCGATACTACCCGTGAGAATAAAGCACTCCAAACCGCAATTTATCCTTTTTACTATAGAGACAAGTTTTGTATTGTTCATAAAATGAATCTGTTCCTTCTGGTGAGTAGTCACGATTTAAAGTGATTTTGGGATAAAGCATTTATGATCATTCTGTTCATTTTTCGGCGTAAAGCCAAGGAAAATGAAAAGACTCACATCATCTTTTATCAATATAAATAAATGTTTCATATATCTAACTTCTAATGTTTTCCAGTTTAGATGTTCCGATATAGATAAAACAAAATTAACAAAAGTTTTCAGGTCTGATTTTAGAGAGTTATTCAAACTTTAAAAATCTCTTTCTCCTTAATATGTTTCTTTTTTTTTATTTTTATTATCAATATAAAGTTTTTTTCACAGGTTTTTTTTTCTATGTCTGTCTCACTAGGATAAACCTGTGTCGAGACAGACGTATTTGATACATGAATAAATGCTTACATATTTTTTGATACATAAAATATTTCATTATATTAAATGACATTGTGAAAAAGATACAAAATAATAAATAATTATAATAAATGATAAATTTGTTAATCAGCATCTAGTTGGAGTACATACTTATGTAGGGATTTTTATAAAATTTTTGATCATGGATCTGTCTTGGCTGATGATCCAAGACTTGATGTCTGTTTTATATTTCAAAAAAAATTCGTTCAGTCTAATGGCTAGTGGGAGAGCATTATAAAGCCTTGTTGCAAAATATCTAAAATTTCTCTGGCCAAAAGTTGTTTTAGCGAAAGGGATTTGTAAGAAATTATGTCCTTTGGTTCTAGTATCACGAGCAGTTTGGATATTGTCAAAAGTAGTTTTGTGTTTGAAGAGGTATGTTAGTATGTTTTTGGCATAAAGTTGCCTAATGTCCATAACACAGATTTTCCTAAAGATTTCATCCGAACTGCTTGTGATTGGTAGTTTGAGGATAATCTTTATTATAAGTGTCTGAGATTTAGATATTGGATCAATGGCGGCAGCGTTTGCTCCTCCCCATGCTATGATACCATATTCTATTAAAGATTGACAAAGTGCATAGTAGATTGTTTTGAGCTGGCTTAGGTTGAGAAAGTTGCGAGTTTGTCTAAAAAAGTAAATGAATTTTCTAAGTTTGTTTCCTGTAGTGGTTATATGTTGTTTCCACTTTAAATTTCTGTCAAAAATAATACCTAAGTATTTAATTTTAGTTACCTGTTCTAAATAAGGGCAATCGCATATTATCGTATTTGTCAGGTTGCAAGCAAATATTTTAATTTAATTTTCTGGGTTTCTTAAGGAAGGATTAATACTCAATTCAATGTTTTTAGTTTTGGTCACATTCATTGTTAGTGTATTATTGTTTAACCATCTTTTAACCACAGTTATGCCCCTGTTAGCTTTTATGTAAACATCATTCCAATTGCTTGATTTGAAGAGGAGAATCGTATCATCAGCGAAACTTACAATTTTGGCATCTATTTGAAGATTACATAATTCATTTATGTATATTAAGAACAGGGTAGGACCTAAAACACTTCCTTGAGGCACGCCGTAGCTAATTGGTAATTGATTACTATTGCAGTTGTTGATTTTCACACTTTGCTTTCGGTTTGACAGGTAATCGCTAATAATAGTAAGTTCATCACCATTTATACCAATATTAGATAGTTTTTGTAAAAGTTTAGAGTGAAAGATAGTATCGAATGCTTTGCACAGGTCTAAGAATATTGATATGCATTTTGATCCCTTGTCTAAGTTTTCATTTAGAAAATCGGTAACTGTTGCTAGGGCTTCGGAGGTGCCTTTATTTTTCCTGAATCCAAACTGGTTGAGTGATAGTATGTTATTTTGTTCAAGGTATTCGATTAGTTGATTAATGTTAAAATTTCAAATTTCCTTAAACAGACTGACTGGTCATTCTTTGATAGCGACGATGATATTAATGTACACCTTAAAAAATTTTACTTCATCGTTAATTCTGCAATTGAACAATTTGTTCCTTTAACGACTTACAGAGAAACTCTATACCCAAAATGGTTCTCAAAAGACCTGATAGACTTAATTTACCTTAAAAAATTATCTCATAAGAGATTCAAACAAAGTCGCCTGGCCATCGATTATACTGCGTTTCAAAAATTGAGGGCAGAGTGCAATAAGCTCTCCGCAAAATGTTACAAAAATCACATTAGTGATGTCGAAGGCTCTATCATGGACGACTCAAATTTCTTTTGGAAATATGTTAAATCCCAAAAAGAAAATGGTACTTACATACCTAGTAGTGTGTCATTCGATTCTAAATTATCCCAAAATCTTCAGGAAACTGTTAATCTTTTTGCTGATTTTTTTAGCGGCGTTTACATTAATGCAAGTGAAGACAGCAATATTTCGTGCTTTGATTTGGTTGAAACTCTTGATATATCTGTCTGTAATGTAACCATAGACGATATTATATCTAAGCTGAAGAGTCTTGATTCCCGAAAATCCGCAGGACCTGATAATGTTCCGCCCAGGTTTTTAGTAAATTGTATGCATACATTGTCATATCCTATTCATAAGTTATTTACAAAGTCACTCTCATCAGGTGTATTCCCGGACCTTTGGAAGTTTAGTCTTTTAACGCCCATTTTCAAAAAAGGTAATAAGAGCGAAGTAACAAATTATAGGCCAATATGTATAATGTCTACTTTACCCAAACTTTTTGAAAGCCTAGTACTAGATAAGTTGATATCCCGAATCAATCGAACCATCTCTCCCCTTCAACATGGATTCATTAAAGGTAGATCTACTCTTACCAATTTGATATTGTACACGAATGATATTGTTAATGCCCTTAATGCATCACATCAAACTGATTCCATATATACTGACTTCAGTAAGGCATTTGATAAAGTAAACCACAAAATATTATTACGTAAACTAAAATTGTTGGGAATAAGAGGGAGTATGTTGGAATGGTTTAAGAGTTATCTATTAGGAAGGTACTTAGCAGTCAAGATAGATTCGTTTACTTCTTATACATTTGCTGCCTCGAGCGGAGTACCACAGGGATCTCACTTGGGCCCAATATTATTTTGTTTGTTTATCAATGATATTGTTAATATTTTTACTAATGTTAAAGTCCTGTTATTTGCCGACGATCTGAAGATATACAGAATAATCAAAGACGATGACGATCGCGCAATTTTGCAGTTGAACCTTAATAAACTATGTGCGTGGTGTTCTGTCAATGATTTGCAACTAAATTTAGGTAAATGCCAGATTATCAGTTTTTACAAAGGCAAAAATCCACTTAATTTTTCCTATTTTATGAATGGTGCTAATCTTCTTCGTGTATCACAGATTCGTGATCTTGGTGTTATATTCCACGAGAGTCTACAGTTTAACGAACACATCGATGAAATAACAAGCGATGCGATGAGAATACTAGGTTTTATTTTGAGAATGGGAGCAAATTTTAAAAGTATGTCAACATTAAAACATCTGTTTTGCTCGTTAGTACGAAGCAAATTAGAATACAATTCCACCGTATGGTCACCGTACTACAAGGTCCATTCTCAATCATTAGAAAAGGTACAAAATAAATTCCTTCGGTACATTAATTTTAAAATGAAAATTCCAATCGAATTTATAAATTACAATAACTTGCTTGCTGAAACTAAACTTCTTAAATTATCTGATAGAAGAGTGTTAATTGATTTGCTATTTTTATTCAAAATTATTAAATCTTTAATTGACAGCCCTAATTTGTTGGAACTTATTTGCATTAATGTTTCTGCTAGGCAAACTCGCAGTAAAGATACTTTTAAATTTTACAAGAACCTCAACACTAATTATTCTATTTTTTCACCAATTCCTAGAATTCACAACCTTGCGAATAAATACTGTGAACTTATAGATATATTTGGTTTTGACAATTTTGTGAGCTTTAAAAGGCAACTTATTTCGATTCTATCGGCTAATAATTAACTTTTATAGCTTTAATACTTTTATAGCTTTAATAATTTTATTACATCTTCTCCCATTCGAAACCTTTCAAGTAAATTATATCCATATTTGTTTGTTTTTTATTTGCTCTACTATACACTTATAATTGTATGCATATACCTACTAACTACTTTTTATACATAACACTATGTTCCATCTCAGATCTTATTATTTCTTATTCATGTCGATATTGCTAAATTCTATTAGTTTTTGCTTTTTACAGGTGCAACTCTTATTTTGTTATTTTTTTTTAAATCTCTGTTATAATGTTCTTTACCTCACGAGTAAGTTACACTCTAATTTATATTGGTTTATCGATTTGTTAAACACACAATTAATACTGGGTTTAAACACACCCACTTACTTACTTTTTATGTTGAACTTTCTTTTACTTACTATTTCATGCTTGGGTATATTTTATATTGAATCCATCTTATTAGTGTTTTGCTAATTTGCACAAAATTTTATTATATGTGTTGCTTTCTTACAATTAACTCCATTTATCTTCTTATGTTCAATTATTGTAATCAATGTAAATGTATATTTTCATGTAAAAGCCCATTAGGGCGTAAATAAAATAATAAATAAATAAATAAATTAATAGTTTTTTCAAAGACTTTAGATAGTGAATTTAGTAATGTAATTGGACGATAGTTAGTTATGTCCGCTCTAGAGCCTCCTTTATGTATTGGGATTATGATTCCGTGTCTTAGTTTGTCAGGGAATCGGCCTTTTAGAATGCTTAGGTTAATAAGATATGTTAAGGGAGTAGTTATTTCTGATACAAGTTTTTTTAAGGCAATATTTGATATATCGTCCAAGCCAGTTGAAGACGAGTTTCATGGTTTCATGGTTTCATGGTTCTACACAACTTTGAAAAGCAACTCCAATAATTGTAAACTTAAAATCCTTAATGTTAAATACATAATATGTTATAATCTTGTAAAAGCTATAACCAGAAGAAGTATTGACGAACGTACTTAATGTAAAGATGGGTATTTGTTTTCAAGATATGGCTTGATACAGTGTATCATCTTACCGAGTAAGATCAAACAAGAGTGTAAATAACGAAAGGTTATGTATGGGAAGACCGATAAATGTAAATGAAGCAAGCAATGTACGCCAGGAAAACTTGTTTTGCAACCTATCGGATGGTAAATTGGTTAGTATACAAACAAGATATATGTTAGTTTCTCACGGTTTTTCCGGATGTAATCGTTTGTGTTTTTTAATAAGGATTTGGTACGGATTTGATTCTTGTTATATCTGTCTTACTTAGCTGGTTTAAGGGTTGGGAACTCTTTGTTAGAAAATAAAAGGTTATACGTATAATTGTGTTTATTTACGTTACAATAATAGGCCTGAATTTAGCTACACTGTTCATTACCCGAGGGTTGGTAATTCTCTGATTCGAGAAGCTTGTTGCCTGTCAATAACATCCCACAGGTAATTGCTACACTCTAGCGACATCTGTCGGACTCTGGAGTAAGCTTTATAACTAGCGTTATCTAACCCTTAAATATTCAACTTATTACCATACATCACAATTCTCTACAATCTTTTTTTTTATATGCTTAACCCCTCAGGCCTCTGGCATATTGATCGTTATATCTCTGAAGGACGCTCTCAGAAAGTCAAGAATTTGTTTTTATTTCCATTTTGCAATAAAATTCAAATGAATATGATTATTTATATTTTTGAATGTATCCTAAATCTAAAAACGGTTTTGGAAAGATGAAAGAATACGATTTCAAACTTCATTATTAAAAAAAATATATATAATTTTGTACAATACAAAATATTAAAGCAAAATAAAAAAAAGTTTTTAAAATGGCTCAGCTGACATTTTTCGTCTGAACATTCAACTAAATTTACTGATAAAACGTTAAAAAATACACTTTTGTTATACCAATATACTATAAACATTATGAAGACCTCACTTTTTATAGTTTCTTATTTAAATAATTAATTAAAAATTACACAAACTTTCATTATGTTTTCTCAAATTACGTTCGAAACCTTTGGTTTTATAGAGGTGTACATTTTAATAATTAGTCGGTGGTTATCTTCTGCATTTAAAAACAATACTTTGTTTTTTTTCTAACACCGTTTAGTTCTTATATGTAACTATGAGAGTAAGGGAGACACAAGGATTTCTATGAGTCTCATAATAAAATTTAACAGAAATGAAGAATTATATTTGTTTATGGAAATTTTTAAGGTAACGGATACTTTCAGAACATCCGATCCTTTGCGTAAACCCATTGTTCAGTGGATATAATATTTCGATCACAGTTTAATTGGCAAACGCTACTAGCAAACGTATCAACAATCCTTTCCATTCCAATTGTTATGTCGTTAGCACATCCTCGATGATTAGAGATGTGAAATTTTCGCCATCCAATAAAAGCAATTATCTCCAGTAATTCTAACCGATTTTCGTGAAATTGTGATATTTCAATAAAGAGAGATTTATCAAATTCAAAAGAATCATTGCGAAATTTTGTAATTCACGGATTTGAACAAAAAAACTCTTGGATTTTGGATTCTTTATCGGCAGGAAAAGGATATATTTTCTTTTTTAGTATCCAGTGTTTTCAAACTAAAATAAAAATTGTGAATAAATTAATTAATTTACTGAAAATCCAGAACTTTTTAAACACAATTATCTCTAAAATACTACGTTTTATTGTTGTCTAACAAATAAAATCTACGTTTTATGGTTGTCTAGCAAATCTACGTTCTATTTATGTCTAAAAAATTTATGTCTTACAGTTTTCTAATAAATTTACGCTTTAAAGTTGTCTAAAAAATCTGAGTTTTACAGTTTGTCTAACAAATCTACGTTTTATAGTTGTCTAACATATCTATGTTTAATATTTATCTGACAAATTACGTTTTATAGTTGTCTGATAAATCTACGTTTTAGAGTTGTCTAACAAATCTACTTTTTATAGTTGTCAAATAATAATAACTAACTGAATAATAAATAATAATAATAATCAAATAATAATAACTAATTTGTGTAGAAAATGTTTGGCTTTTCCGGAAACTATAGAACATATTATATCGGGATGTTCTATATTAGCACCGTCCGAGTATACATTTAGGCACAATCAAGTTTTAAAAATAATTCACCAAAATTTGGTAATTAAACATAACTTGATTGACTGCCGTAATGTAGTACCATATTATGAATACGAACCAAATTCATTTTTAGAAAACGAATTTTATAAAATATATTATGATAAAACTATACTAACAGACTGAGCGATTAGTCATAATAGACCCGATATAGTTATACATGACAAAATTAAAAAAATAACTAATATCATTGATGTCGCTATTCCAAATTCCTGTAATATTCAAAAATCTGTTAGTGAAAAAATAAGAAAATACACAGATTTAGGAAATGAAATAAAAAGAATTTGGCATTCTCAGACTATAAAAATATTACCATTCGTTTTTTCGGCTACTGGCATTATACCTAGCTCTTTAATTAAAAATTTAGGCGTATTAGATCTATCAAAAAAATTATATATAAAGATGCAAAAGTCGGTCATTTTGAATACATGTAGGATAACAAAAGATTTTTTGAATATTTATGTTGAGGGATCAGTAGGATTTATAGGCCCTGTTAGAAGTTCTACCGAGCCGAACCCTCTGATATGAAAATATCTGGAGTCGGTGAATTATTTTCCCATTTGATCTCTGGTGAGTTGACGTGTTGTTCTTGTATTGTTTTGTATTTATTTTGCTTATATAATGCACTTACATAATGTTGATTGACTAGATGATCATTTGTGGAAAAGTGAGTGGAAGGGTTAAGTTTTTCCTTTGGGGAAGATTTAACCCGGACAACTAAATCGGAAGTTAAAAAAAAAAAAACTTATTAACTTATTTTTTTATTTTGTGAAATAATACTATCATCGTTGTTTATTTTATAGTTTATTTAATTGCATTTAGTATTATCATGAGAAAACTGTATTACTACTAACTGCCTTCACTTGTTTCATAAAATTTTGCAATTTTTTTTTTATTGTTGATACATTATTTTACAATATTTCATATTTAAATTCAGTAATGTTGGCCTCACTGGGTTGTTTACCCGTGCTGAGGCCCCCATTTTATAATATAAGAATTTATACATTTAAAAAAAGAAAAACAACATTTAAATAAAGATAAAATTCCTTATAATGTTTATTTATTTTTGTATTTCTTTGTCATTTATAAATATATTGTGTAGGTACAAATACTAAATCAATAACTAAACTTAAAGGACCTTTATTGGTTTAGAACATATGAATAAATACTGTTCATGTTTAAATGTACGACCGTTTGTTTCCTAAATAAAATAATTTTAAAAAAAATTAAAAAATAACAAATGAACCCGTAAAAAACAAAGGTTTTCAACAAAATCAATTTTAAAATTTCTTTCAAAACTCCAAAAAAAACTGCTTTGACTGAATTGTACCTTCCTTCCATCTTACCAATCGGGTAGGATTATCATTTAATTCGTAAATTAACCGTTGTGATGTCATTCGATTTCAGAAAAATACGTATATGTCAGCGTGTGTATATAAAAATGGTTAGAATGCATTGTCATAGACAATCAGTCTCTATGTTTCAGCTCAGAAATGGGTTAATTTTTGTTTGCAAGATTTGAATTCATTCATTACCGAAAAAAAAGTGAAATTCAAACAGATTATTTAAAAAACACGGTTGTTATTTGAACGAAGCCAGTAGTTAATATTTCAGTAAAACAAGGAACATGGTACTATTCCTTTTAAAAATAATAAGATCTCTCTATCTTATCTATATAATAGGATCAGCCATCCAATTCCGTTTATTATCACAGCGCCATAGCACATTATATAAATATTTAAATAAGTACGGCGATATCCGCTGTGAATATTTCCGCACAAGATGCGGCCCGACACCTCCGGTAATACCTACTTCTGAAGGAGTTTCCTCTCGGGAGATGCAATTTCCCATAAAATGATTAAAGATTTCTCCACTTCTGTCTCCTGCGTATTACGACCAGACTTGCAATCTTTCATTTTGTTATCTTTAGAAGCATTTTATTCAATCATATTAACAAACCAATGAAATATATACACACTTAAAAAATCAATCCGTAAAAAAGACATTATACTTGAGTTTTAGTTTTATTGGGGATTGAACTTTCTTCTCGAGGGGCTGGTAAACAATAGTCAGTCGTGCTAAAAACTGAGCCCAATCCCGATCAGGTAGGACCGACATATATATAAATATATAACTGCTGTAATTTTGTCCAAGTTCAGATAAATACGTATATATCCGCGTGTCTATGCGTGATTACTACCAAAAGTTGCTAGAATGCATCGTCATTGACAACAAATCTGTCTGGCATGTTTTCCACGATAAAGAATTGCATTCAAGAAAACAAAATCTAAACTCAAATGGATGAATTTGAAAACAGAATTTAGATATGTCTTAGAGGAACACTATTTTTTCATAACCTTTTCACTCTTAACCAAACATAAAACAAGTTAATTAGTATTCTCTTTTAGTCTTAGCTGCTCCATTAGTTTAATGAAGTGGTATCCTTTTATTTTCTTTTCTCTACATTGTACCATATTGTGTTTGTATAATATTGTTATGTTCAACTCAACTTAACTGCTATTAACCTAATATACAGTATTGCCGCCAAGGGTGGAACTTTACCACAATAATCTCCTTGAGAGTCTCAAAAAGGATACTGCGTTTTTAGATATGACAGAAAAATTATAATTAATGAATATGCGAGCACCTCAGAACAGGTTCTCCTAGTGAGATATTCACAAAACACTACTTTACCTATGTGCATACAGTTTTTAAATATTATCATTTTATGTGGTCATTTTTAATAATTTTATATTTCAATTTAAGAATTAACGTATGTTGTTGCAAATTTTTCATTATGACTGTGTTTGGCATTAACCGAATCTATACAACATTAAACAGTTAAAACATCGATTTAACTGTTTCATCCGATTTTTCCTTTCAATTGGAGACATTTCAAGAAATTTTGTACATTTATAAATGGAATGATTTTCTCTGCATATAGCGCACAAATCAGAGCTAGGATTTGCAGTCAATAAGGATATTCTTGTTTTTAATGAGTTTTATTATTCCAATGTACATTTGTTACGTATAAATTTTATTAATTAGCGACCGGTTTCGACTAAATTTTATATTTTGGTGAATTTTATTAATAAAAGTGAGAAAATTGCTTAATTGTCTGTTGCTACCTGTCCAAATTACAAAAATCCCATCAACATATCTATACCAAACAAATACATTAGCTAAAAGGGAAAGTCCACATTCGAAAAGTTTGTTTTCAAAGGAATCCATAAATATTTCAGCAAACAAAGGAGAAGTGGGATTTCCCATTGGGAGACCATTATGCTGTTTATATAATTTATCATTAAAGGTGAAGTAGTTTTGATTGATACAAGCATTCCCACTAATGAATGTAAAAACCTAATTGTAAACATTTTAAATAATTCCCATTTAGATCGAACCATTGTGAAGGAAATGTCCACTTTCTTTGAAATTTGTATCAATCAAAACTCAACCCCCTCTCCCTCCCTCAAATCCCCTTCCGCCAAAGAACCAAACTAAATAAAACCCCATATTTCTGCACTTAAAAATTTCGTTTTAAAATATCTAGTTAATGACACGGACGTGTCGAAACCGGTCGCTAATTAATAAAATTTATACGTAACAAATGTACATTGGAATAATAAAACTCATTAAAAACAAAAATGTCTAGAAATTGTTACATAGTGAATACCAAAGAAATACAAAAAAAGGACATTCTCGCAATCGACGCCTTTAATTTAGGTATGTTCGTAGTTATTTGGTTTGATGCTTCAAGAACTCTAATTTGGTTGTGTAAGAATTGAAATAATTGAGATGTTTCTGGTAATTAAAGTAGTGAAGTTTCGAATTGTCATCTGATGTCTTGATCCAAACATCGTACGATTATGTGGGCAACAAATTTGCTAAAAAAGTTTTCATATATTTTCAATTAATTCCCGAATTTCATAAAGGCAACCTTAAAAGTATCACTCACACTTGCCTGAGATCGTATATCCTCAACCCATTCGCATTATATAATGATGATGAAGCACATTTCTGTATTTAATTTAAGGCGAAGCTTAATGCAAAATTACAATTTTGATTAATATTTATAACAAATTGGTGTACATTATAAAAACGAAAACAAAAGTTTTAGATATATTGAAGGATTTCATACCGTTTCTCTCAATACTAAGAATACAAATAAATAAATAAAAAATTACTCAGTAAAAAGTATAAAGTACGCTACTAAAAAAATATTTTTTCGATATAAATGTATTAACGCGTAAAGAAACAAATTTAAAAAAATACAGTATTCTAGCTAAGATTATCTGTGATAGTTTCCGTTGATTATCTTTTTTCTTTCTTATAAAATTATTTACAAAATAAATAAAAAACACTAATGCGCTTGAAATCGAACGTTTCTAGACTCCGTTTGTCAAGCGATTTTAATAACTATTGCCTACATTCGTGACAATATAAGGCATACCAAGAATATACACATTTTTTGCTTGTAGCTTCCTCTTAAGGCCCAATTGGCCAGATTTTTGGATTACGTAATAATCTCGCATCGCATATTTTATGTTCTTCTTTATGCTATGCTATCTTATCATTAATATTTGTGTACTAGAAGTTTGCTCATTTGATCTTTTCTATTGACCAATCGTGAAACGCACATGAATAATAAATTATCTACAGCTCAATAACTCCATTAAGTCAGTTTTAAAGTTCCACATTCCTTTTGTACCACCGGATAACAGTGATGTCCTAATCATCGACAAGGTTCATATACAATGACATTGTTTAACCCTTATTTTAAATTGAAAGAGCAATTTCCTCTGACTCTTAGTGACTGAAAAGTGGGTTTAATTAATTGAATTTGAGGTCGGAAAGTGTTCTGTTTCCAAACTAAAAGCATTCATTAACATCATATTGTCGTTACTCGGTCGGCTAATATCGAGAAGTATACTTAATAAGGTACAATAAAACTTTAGTACAAGTTTATCATAATAAACCGAGCTATTTAGTTGGGCACTATCATATGGGAAAGCAATTACGATAAATTTTGTTAATGGCTGTTTTTTATATCTAGTCATTTGCACGTATTTAAAGATAATATCAACATTGACAAATGAGATGGAATAAAGTCTATTTGTTTTAATAATTCTAATTATGTCGCGCTGTCATTTATTTTTATTTGTATACATGATTTGACAATGTTATAACAATTATAATAAAGAACTCAATTCTTATTTTTCTTTATTTAAATAGTACTCAAGAGTCCCAACTGTTCCCGAACGTCTTCATACAGTGAGACTATGGCGGAGAAGAAATGGGAAAGAGAAAGGTTTGGAAGTACCTGCTAAAGCGTTTTCGAACAGTAAGTCGATAATAAAATGTGGTATTTCACCAAATATCACTGACACTGGTGATATCTACCACTCTGAAACTATTTATTATAAAAGAAGAAAAAAATTTAAATTACACAAATTAATCAGATAAAATTAACTTGCGCCCACAGGGATTTGAAGTCGCGTCCTTCAGGATTCTAGTCGAGAGCCTTGTTCCTTGGCCACGGAGGACGTCAATTGAATAAAATTAGAAAAAAGATCGTTGAAAGAACAAGCAGAGAAAAAGTCACATGATTAATTCGGTATCCACTTTACTGGTACGGGTACGCAGGGCGGGGTGAATATTACCCGATGATAGTTGACTTACCATAAGATAAGGTATCAGAAGAAGAAGAAAATTAATTTGCCTTCCGATTATTGATGAAATCACTTACCTATATTAAATGTTTTGTCTTGTAACATAGTAATAAAAATAATTTGTAAGTAATTATGAACGGCAAAAGAAACCTAAAATACAGTAATATTAATAAAATAACTTTATTTAACAATTAAAAACACACTTTTACTGAATCAATAAATGACAGCCAAACAAGTTCCATCTATTTCAATCTTCGTCAGGGCTTATCTATCAATAATTATAATTAAATACGGACACATATTATGAAAGAAAATAATACATTGACAGAAAGAGATTTGCTCTCTCTCTTTCTTTCTGTCATTTTAATATATATTTTTTTAATTATAATTAGTTGATTTATAAGCCCTTACATATTCTAAGATAAGCGAAACCTTGTTTAGCCGACATTGATTAAATGAGTGGAGTATTAGAAAATTGTGTTCATTTAATTTGCTTCCTTTGCTAGATTTCACCGTTTATCCCATATTGTTAGGTTCTATTAATTTGGCAAATTATGGCAAGCGATGGCTCAAAACGTTTTTGTTAACTGGCATAATATGCCAAAAATTGCTCGAGTAGTTACTCAATAAAGTGCTGTCCAAACAAAGTTTTTTACTCTTAGTTATAATTATGTACTACCACAAGGTGATTGCTAGATGCGAAAGTTTAAAAGCCATTGATGTAAATTTCCTTGTCTTGCGGTATCTTACAAATTCAAGCTAGAAATGAAACATTATAAAAAACCGTGATAAAAAATAACAACCCCCTAAAATATCAATAAAGTTCGACATTTACATAGATGAAACATCAAAACTCATAAAATACGTCCTTTGTTTGAACCTTCGCCCTCGTTCGAAAGGACCGATGAATTGATTTCCACAAATCCATTAATTCCACATGAATCAGTAGAAATGTGGTAACAGAACGTAACTAAAACATACGACGCAAAATGTTAGTGACGGCCCTGCCCATATCCCGCCGGTTCCGTCATATTTTCCCGGGAGAGAAATATCTGAAAATATTCCCGAGAAAATATCTGGGAACATTCAGGAGAAAATATTGTAAAGGAAAATATTTCCTCGAAACGGCACGAGAATGCCGATTCTCTGCGTAAGGAGGTTTGTTATTCCTAAGTCAGGCCCGAGCAAAACGATTTCAATATAAAGAACATTTTTCTTTAGGCAGCCCGATCTTGAAAATATATTAAAAAAAAAACATACAAAAGTTGAACGCGCGTTTTTAAATTCAGCTTTTTTTGTGTTGATTAGTAAGAAACACATACACAAAGCATAAAGAAGTTTTTTCCATAAAATTTTGTTTTCACTTGTGGTTTGGCACACTCTGTATTATATTTATGATTAAAATTTTATTCTATTAACTTTGTGATTAAATGTTTTATTTAAAAAATAGTGTGTTTTATCATAATCTGTTTTTTTAGTTTTTTGCTAGATTAATTTCTGATCTAACATCGTCGTCACAGAAATAACCGAATTAGTAGTCATAATTCTAAATAAAATTATTTATTATGAATAATCACGGGATATAATAATTCCAATTACTTAAAATGTCAATCAATATTTTTCTGTTAAAAACTATCTACTATGTTATCCATAAGTAGGTATTTTACCGTTTGACTGAATTATTCAAACAAACACCAATTTTGGAAATGATCACACTTAAATTTAAAGCAAATCATAGTTCTAGACTTCATCAGACGCACAACCGATATTAGTGGTTTGTGTAAGTAGTACCTACAAAATTAAAAGAAATCATTCGTTTCTTAACTTTGCAAAAGATAAATGACGCCTGTGATTTTGCACTGCATTATGAATCTCCTCAGAAGAATCGTTGCTTGTGAATCCGTAGTAACGCCGGGCACAATCCGACAGTAACAAATCATTTGTTTTTTATTACAAAAATTACTAGAGTTTATTTCAAAGCACATATCTTTAAAATGCTTAGTCCGGGTTTTATTTTTTGATTATAGGTACATATCTAGGAAACATACAGTTACAAATGTTAATTAATTTTGCGTTTAAAATATTGAGTATAAAATAAACCAGTTAAGGTCCATTTTCAATATTTTTTATAGTTACGGGTAAGGAAGAAAGTAGATGTTTATAGTTATAAGTTAAAAATATATATATATATATATATATATATATATATGAAATAGACGAACAATTGAAAGTATTTGTTTTGGTTTAAATACATTTTAAGGTTAATTAGATTTTTTTTAAATAATGGTACAGTGGAAAATATCAATGTCTCCTCATATGGTGTTGCAGATACGTTCTAGTAAAGAGTTTATGGCGTATTTAGATTTGAATTGTTGTATGTAAAATTAGGTATTCGATCTGGTATTGCGTTCAGGGCAACTAAACGCAACCTTTCCTAATAGAGCTAGTGAGTTTATAATGCAGTTCACGATCTTATATAGAAACAGGAAGTAATTTTTTTTCGTCGATTGTTAAGAGTAATAGGGTTACATTGATGATTTTCAAAGCGCTACAAAAGGTGTTTAATTTTTTTTTTTGTATTTTCTATTCGGTTATATTAAGTTTGGTATTGAGGATTGTAAATGACAGATGCAAATGTGAGATAAGATCTTACGTATGCCATAAATAGTAGTTCAAGTGTAAAAAGATTATTGAATGGTTTTGCGATGCTTCGAATGAACCCCTATTTGTTTATCGGCTTTTGCTAAGATGTGTTCGATATAATCTTTAAATAACAATTAGTCGAGAAATACTCCAAGGTCTCTGATTTTTTCAACTCGTTGAGTAGGAATGTAGTTCAGGTGGTAAGTATGGATGATTTTTACGTGAAAATGTTATCGCATTAAATTTATTTATATTAAGAAATAATTTTCTTTCTATTCAATATTCATTAATTTTATTAATATGGTCTTGTATTTTTTACAATTATCTTTCGAGCTTATGAAATTGTATATGTTCATATCGTCAGCTTAAAAAATAAAATCAGAATGACCGAAAACATTTTGATGTCATTGAAGTACAAAGTAAAGAGCAGGGGCCCTAAATGGGAACCTTGAGGTAACCCCGAAGGAATGCTTAATATCTGTGACATTTAACTTTTTAGGGCAACAGCTTGACTTATATTTTTGATGTAAGATGAGAACCATCTGAGAACATTTCCGCTTATACTCGTACCAAGTATTTCGAGTTTCTTTAGTAGTATATCTTGATTCACCTTGTGCCTTAGAAAAACGAGTATAGGTAGAGTCAACAGTTTTGTTTTGTCCATAGAATTAAAAACAAAATCGGTGAACTGCCCCAAGTTTAATTCAAAAGTGCCTTAAAAAAACCGCGTTGTTAGGTGTTGATAATTGTATTTTAACATAAATTAAAAAAAATTATTATTGAAGACAATATTAGCGATTTCTAAACGAAAATCTAAAACAAAAAAATCTGAAAAGGATACGGTCACATAGGACTCAAACCCTCGCAAATAAAAAATAGTTGCCAGTAAAAAATGTACGGTGAAAAAAAAAAAATGAAGATAATGTTGGTAATTCTTATTCGAAGTATGATACAGTTAAATGTGACCGAAGGGGATAGGGTTCCATTAGTTCAGTGGTAGAGCAGTGCTCCGGCAAGGCAAGGATCCTGAGTTCAAGTCCTAGATGTGATTAGATTCGATTCGATTTTGTCCTGATTTTCGTTTAGAAATCGCTAATATTGTCTTCAATAATTAAATATTACAATTTCAGGGTTTACTCAATAAAGTTATTCCAAAAAATAAATATTCATCCTAAACTTGCAGAAAAGTCAATAGATGTCGCACATTAAAATAAAAAATAAGATAGGTTTACCTAAAAGACGCTGTCTAGATTACATTTAGTTCGGGTTGAATCTTGCGATCATACATAAAAATAGTTGCCTATAAAAAATGTCCGGTGAAATAAGAGAAAATGAAAAAAATAAAAAATTAGACAATGTTGGTAGTTCTAATTCGAAGTATGATACAGTTAAATGTGACCAAAGGGGATAGGGTCCCATTAGCTCAGTGGTAGAGCAGTTCCCCGGCAAGGCAAGGGTCCTGGGTTCGAGTCCTAGATGTGACCGTATCCTTCTCTGATTTTTCTGTTTCAGATTTTCGTGTAGAAATCGCTTATATTGTCTTCAATAATTAAATATTACAATTTGAGGGTTTACTCAATAAATTTATTCCAAAAAATAAATAAATTAAAAATTTGGTCATAAACGAACATTGAGTTTACTTAAGACTTTGATATAGTCATATAATTCTCAATATCGTGATTATACCCCTTAACCTAAAATAATGGGTAGATGCCACCGAAGAAATAAACTGATAGATGTTTCGGCTTACAAGGCCATTTTCAAACTGTGGTTAGTCCACATTGAGACGACGTTTTTATACTATTTCAAATGTAAATTTTGAAGGTGCATACATTGATTTATTACTGGTTACACCGATGACATGATCTATTGTTGGTTAAACCAATCTATGTTTTCCCCTCAGTAAATGGTAATGGGTTCTTAATTATTTACTAATGACTTTATTGCTATGAATTATTTGGGTGCATTATACTGCTTGGGTTTTGTGAAAATACTAAGAAGTGGTGAGTAAATTATTTTCCGTACTTTATTAATTAGTGTTAAATTTGGGTCATTCGTTCGTTTATTGATTTCTAATTGTTCAAGTAAATTTAATCTAATGCCCTTTTTTTCTATATGCAATGGTTTAGGACCCTTGTTGTTAAGTGGGTTATGATTATTCACCAAGAGATGTTCTGCGAATTTTGAGGATGTGTTTTTATTATTATAACATCGTATATGTTCTTGGAATCTAGTTGAGAATGCCCTCCCCGTTTGTCCGATGTAAGTGGCGTTACAATCGGCGTGGTCACATTTTAATTCATATATGCCACTGTTATTGAGTATAGGGATTTTACTTTTAGAGTTTTTAAGGCTTGTTCCTAAATTATTGTTTGTTCGAAAAGCTATATTTAAACCACATTTTTTAATTTCTTTTGCAATTTTTTCAGATATTGGGCCGAGGAATTCGAGACATGCAAATTTTTCTATATTTTTGTTATTTACCGGATATATTAAATTGATTTTATTTTTATATTTCTTATTTTTTATTATTTTTTCAATGTTATTTGCCTCATAGCCGTTATTAATCGCGATCGTTTTTATCGTTTCCTTTTCTTTTACATAAGCTTTATTGTCTAAGGGAATGTTAATGAGTCTATGTACCATTGAATGGTACGCTGATAATTTATGAGACCAAGGATGATTTGGATGAAGGTCTGAAGGATGAAGGTCTGAAGGACCAAGGATGAAGGTCTCATAAATTATCAGCGTACCATTCAATGGTACATAGACTCATTAACATTCCCTTAGACAATAAAGCTTATGTAAAAGAAAAGGAAACGATAAAAACGATCGCGATTAATAACGGCTATGAGGCAAATAACATTGAAAAAATAATAAAAAATAAGAAATATAAAAATAAAATCAATTTAATATATCCGGTAAATAACAAAAATATAGAAAAATTTGCATGTCTCGAATTCCTCGGCCCAATATCTGAAAAAATTGCAAAAGAAAATAAAAAATGTGGTTTAAATATAGCTTTTCGAACAAACAATAATTTAGGAACAAGCCTTAAAAACTCTAAAAGTAAAATCCCTATACTCAATAACAGTGGCATATATGAATTAAAATGTGACCACGCCGATTGTAACGCCACTTACATCGGACAAACGGGGAGGGCATTCTCAACTAGATTCCAAGAACATATACGATGTTATAATAATAAAAACACATCCTCAAAATTCGCAGAACATCTCTTGGTGAATAATCATAACCCACTTAACAACAAGGGTCCTAAACCATTGCATATAGAAAAAAAGGGCATTAGATTAAATTTACTTGAACAATTAGAAATCAATAAACGAACGAATGACCCAAATTTAACACTAATTAATAAAGTACGGAAAATAATTTACTCACCACTTCTTAGTATTTTCACAAAACCCAAGCAGTATAATGCACCCAAATAATTCATAGCAATAAAGTCATTAGTAAATAATTAAGAACCCATTACCATTTACTGAGGGGAAAACATAGATTGGTTTAACCAACAATAGATCATGTCATTGGTGTAACCAGTAATAAATCAATGTATGCACCTTCAAAATTTACATTTGAAATAGTATAAAAACGTCGTCTCAATGTGGACTAACCACAGTTTGAAAATGGCCTTGTAAGCCGAAACAGCTGTCACAATAATAAAAAACTAAAACACTTGCAGAACTTAATAATAATATTATCAAATTTAATCTAAAATTAAATTTATTAAAAAAATTAAATGGAGTTCTACGAATTAAACACAAAAACAATAAATAAATAAACTGATAGAAATGTAATCTAATAGAGAGACTAGCCAATTCACACTATACCTTTCTTATCCAATGCCCTAGACCAATCCAATGAAAATCGTTTTCTGTTCAAGAAAAAAATTCAATGTTCGAAAATTTGTTATCAATTTCAGGAAAAGGTGGAAAAAATAACCTTAGTTCGAGCACATAAAAACTCACGTATCATTACTATCAGTTTATATATTCATTGAAACATACCTTTTTGTTTCAGTGGTAATAACTTACACATTTCACACCTTGGTCCAATATTGTTTGCCTTTATTATGATTTATTTAGGGTATATGTTTTGGACAGCATTACATTACGTCAATCATCAGAAGAGATGTGGATGTATTTATTTTGTTTATATATGATATTACAAAAATATTTCATGATGTATTTATCTTACTTTTTGATGACGACCTCAAAATTTTTAGAAATTTTCAAAATATTTATAGTTGTAATATTCTTCAAGATATTGTTAATTGACAACAAATTGTTAATTTGGTGCAATGAAAACAGACTTTTTTAAATATCTCATAATGTAAAATTTTAAAATTTATTACAACATTAATAACAATACTCTTGAGATGTATACATAAATTAAAGATTTGGGCATTATTCTTCAATCAAATATTTCTTTTGGGTATATAGTATTATAATGTTGTGTTTTTATAACAAATTTAACTAGAAATTTCAACAATATTAAGTGTATTAAACTGGAATATTTTGTTTTTGTTACAAGTCAAGTTGAATACAATTCTCCCGTCTGGAATCAAATTACAATATTCATGTACAAGCCATTGAAAAAAAACAAAAAATTTAAGTTTTGTATGTTTTAAAATGGGTATTCCAGCAATTTTGTTAAACCACAACACTCTTTTAAATTAAATGAATTAGCTTAAATTTTCCGACAGAAGGATTTTCACTGACTTAGTAGTTCTATATTAAATTCTAAATGAAGAATTTGAAAGTTCAGAATTGATTGCATTGATAAGCCGTTGGAATCCACTACCTATTACTAGAAGTCGGGATTTATTTCAATGCAAAAATTATGGTACTAACTACCATATGTATTCCTCGTATCCCAGAATACTTATGAAAGGAAATAATTATACCACTGGACATTTTTAATTTATCACGTAACAAATTCAAAATGTTACTGAGACAGTAAAGTTATGTATTAATTAGTATAAAATAAATGATTCTTAATTTTTATGTTAATAATATGTTTAATAATTTCACAAATAATAAAAAAAAAACTACGAATTTGAATTTTTTAACACTTTAATATGAAATAATATTACAGTATGTAACCAAAGACTAAATAATATAATAAAAATTCATCCTACAAAATGTAATGCAATAATCTGAAAAGACAATCTAAAACTACACTCCCCTTATAAACACACAATACAAAACAAATAACTAAAACGCATATTGATAACATTAGACATATCTAACAAGCAACTACAATTACAACATTTGGGCAAAAAGCTTGCTATACTATGGTACATATTTACAGTAAAATTCCACTCTCATTCAAAACTAACAACTATTTAAAAATATTTAAATCTTAAATAAAAATTAGCAGAAGTCAGGGACGCCCGAGGAAGACATGGCACGATCAAGTGAATCAGAAACTTGAGTCAAAAGTCTTCAAAAGAAAGTCAGAATAATAGAAGAGTATTTATGAGACGATGTATGAATGTGAATGAGGCAAAAAGTGTGTGCCAAGACCTATTTGTTAGGCGAAATAAACCTCCCTGCCTACCCCTGCGTAGAAACGGCGTTTTGGTTAGTTAATCAGTTAGTTTATTAGTTAGTTAGAAATAGATAATAATATATTCTAACACCAAATGCAGACTAAGGACGGGTTGTTTCGGAGAATTTGAACAATTCATCAAATTTCAACGTTCATTTTCTGGTTCTGTGAAAGACTTATTCAAGTTCTGTTTTTATATCATTGTAGGCTAGTTGCTTGACAAAACTGAAATAAGAACAGAACTTGAAAAAATCTTTCACAGAACTTGAAAATGAACGTTGAAATTTGATGAATTGTTCAGATTCTCCGAAACAACCCATCCTAAAACTGTTAACACTAAACTGAACAGAAAATCACTATGTAATGTATTTATAATTATTAAAAAAAAATCACTTTTTCATACATTTTATTACTTTATATTAGCCATTTTACTAAATTATATGTTGTGGAATGGTATGTAAATAAAATCTTCAGCACAGGATTTCCTATTGAGGATATCATTATATCTATTTGTTACATAAAAGGAAGAAAATAATTCACACATTTTTATTATTTTTTTTCTATCTCAAATAATAAAAACAACGAACTTAAGACGAAATAATATTACAGCAGGTAACCAATGTCTAAAAAGAATGAAATTTCATCCTACAAAATTCAATGCATCAAAAATTAAAAATAAGTTATGAAAAATTTCAGACGTAAATTAAAAAATATGAAGGAAAAGCAATTTTCTTATTCACAAGTCAGAATCAGGCTACCTAACTGAAATAGATGTTTGAAGGTCCGGAATACAGTTGCTCTCGTCCCAGGAAAAAATATATTCTACTGGAAAGAAAAGATTTTTTTCATTTCATCCTTAGTCCCGCCTAAATAAGTTGTACACAATGATGAAAACACTTTAAGAGGTGTGTTAACATTGTCGTTGAAAAGAAAAAAATGGAAAAAACTTTAAAAAATATGTTAGTGACGCTGTTATAAACTTTTAGACGGTCGTCTTCCAAGTGTTTTTTTTTAAAGATTTTTCATTATATAAGTATATAGATATGTGAATAAATGTGTATTATTTTTGCATCAATTAGATACCGTTAGTGCCACCTGTGAAGGTTTGGTTATAGTATTTATGAAAAGTTCTCGCCTCTGCTATTTGTTTGTATTTAAATCGCGTCGGCAAGGACAATTCCTGTATGGCGGCATTTGGAATTTGAAGTTTGTCAACTGTCTTTATCATATAAAAGGTTAGGTTTCATTAAAAATGCTCTCTTGTTCAAAAACAACCAAATGTGTTTATTCATTTGTGATTAAAATAATTTAGTTTGCTCTCAACAAACACCGAGTTTAATTTAAAAGGACCCTAATTATTAGTAAAATGTACTAATAAAAAAATAGGTGAGTAGGTAAAAAAGGAGTACACTACATACACAGAGTTGGTATTTAAGCTATCTTTGTAAAAAAAAATATATTTATATTCTGGAAAAAAATTATGATTACGAAGGTATTTATAAATTATTTTAATGTCGACGAACAAATTTTTACAATTTTTGATTTAAAGTGGACCATTTTCAATTTTCAGCTAAAAAGACATGTTAGTTTTTATTCGTGAATTCAGCGTCATTGACGTCACGCCGGGCTATGTTGATGACAACCGTTTGGCGTTTTCTATGTCATAATGACGTTTAAGCCTGTTGGAACAGGTTTTGTAATGAAAGGTCTTAGGATGTTTTTTAAAACAATAATTATGAACGAATATGTTAAAATTACGTATTTTTAGCACGATAATCATAATCAGAAAAGATATATTTGAATCGTCCACAAATTTATCATAGTATTATAAAATAACTCATTGCCGAAGCCAATGAAAAAAATGTCACTCTTATTTTCTATGAAAATTAACATTCCTAGATATTTTACAATCATAAAAGGTTATCATAACGTTCCGCAAATTAAATCATGGAGAGCATTCATTTCTATGTTACCGATGGTTATCTCCGTCACCGATAGCATAGACTGTTCTATCATATCTCCCAGACTACAGAGCCTCGATTCTCGACGAAATCATTATCAACGAGTAGAATGACTTTTGACATTTATCGTATAGTATATCGTGTGTAGCTTCGATGAGACACAAAAATAAGAATGTCGACCAATGTATGTACTTTTAACGGTGATTGCGAGCGGCCTGGATTGGAGAATCGATACCCATCACTAACTTACTAATGGTCATGCTGTTGAACAGAAGTAATTCGGATTTTGACTTACATACAAGTAATTAGCGCCAATGAAGCTGCATTAAAAAAGCAAACCTTTAAACTACTTGTAGCTGTTACCCGTACTGATTATGTTTATGTATTTATTTGAAAACGCATTTAAGTGAACAATTTTGTAATGTTTTTATAATTTCAAACTGATTATTTTGTTCTTATATGTGGGGTAATTTTGACATGATGAATAATTTAGACATGAGAACGAAACAATAAAAGTAAAATTACAATGAACAAAAAATACATTCCTACATGAATACAAATACTTGAAACGATTATGTTAAAAATACAGAGATCGGATAGGTTAAATAAAAGAGACAACCGTAGGTTCAAGAAGAGGATTGGAATAGGTTTTGAATACGTTTCACAATATTCACCAAATTAACATTAAACATATCAATATCACGTAAGTAATGATTTCCATTAGTTTGAAACCGCTATATCTGAGATTTTGCAATGTAGTTGCGCTTCTGCTTACTGTAGTGGAATAGAGTATTATGTCGTGTTGTTTTTGTGGGTATGTATAAGTTTATAAGTTGCAGGAGTTCGGAACAGTCTAATTTAAAGATAACTTAAATAAGTTATTTTACATCTGTCTTCTGATGTATGAATTAATAAAGGATAATTTATTTATTCTAGAGGGATGGGTCTGTAGGAATGTAGATGGGTGCAAGCGAGATGGAATGCTTGCAAGATCTTATAAAAGGCGATGCACGTTAGTTGTGTGCCTCTTTTGTTACAAACAGCTCCCCAATAAATACCAGTACATAGATCACCCAAGAGTATTATTGCATTCTACCCGACACGCTACATAATGGCACGATAATACTCCATACATTACAGTAACATAGATTTTTTTGTATTCGCTCAATTTTATTAAGATGAATTTCATAAGAGCGAGACCAAACTACATAGTTTTATTCGATTAGGCTTCTGATAAGAGATACGTATAACTACACAATTGATTTTTGGCGTATTATGCTGAGTTCGCAAAACGTCTTGAGTGATCGCACGCCATAATATGCCAATTATGACTTGCGGGATTCGGGCATTTACAATTTATTTTTTATTTTTTTTTGTACATTCTAAAAATATAGGATATACGGTACAATATAGATGAATTCATTGGCCATAAAGCACTATAATCAGTTTATATGTTTTCTTAGTTAAATTCAGAGGAACATTTTTTTTGAAATGAGGGCGAGATATTTGATACTCAAACGTCAATCACTCAACTCATATTCCAGTTATTGACGCGAGCACTCGAGTGGAAAACAGTTGTATGACTATAAAGAATTACAGTTATTGGTCTTTTTAATATAAAGCCTAGTGTTGTCAAATATTTGTTCGCAATTTGGTGGATGTGACTAGCACATATATTGAAATATATTACATTTCATTCAACCTCCTGATAAAGCAGATACTTATGCTTAGGAGAGAAGAATTAAATATTAACTACTTCTATTCTAATAGTGAATTGAATTGGAAATACAAAATCCGCAATGATGTTTACCAATAAGATAGTTCCGGACAGTTAACCTTGGGAATCCAAGTTTATTTGATCGTGGTACTGCGTCTTCGACAGGCCTGAGCTAACACAGTCCAGGGTAGTTCAGGAAAACATTAATCTAGTTTTGTGAAGCTAATTGGGTTCCTATTGTCATGTTATAAAAACACTTAAAGAACCTAGTGTACCTTGGTGCTCTTTATTATTTCATGGTTGACCTATCTCGTGTTTACACATTTTAAGGGTATTGTATTTGCTTTTCGTTGTTTACAATACGTAGGCAATAAAACATTTAATTAGCATGGATTTTTATTTTTTTTAGAGAAATACTTACATTTCAAAATTATGAATACAATTTATCTAACAACGTAACATAATAAAAAAAGAATACAAGAATAATGTGGGCGTATTTCGTCATCTAAAAGTCTTACAATTCTTTGCCATTATTCCACATAAAGAACAGTGTTTAATCATCATTATAAAATTTTAATTTTAATAAAATAGGAGGGCGACATACGATTTCATGCAATTATAAGAGAGTCAGTGTTATAAATTGTCAGAACAAAACAGTCAGTGGCGACATTGATTTTCATTTAGGTTAATTCATATTTACGTGGCATCTCTAGCGTGTATTTTACAAAGTGGGGCAAAAGTACTATCATAATGTAAATTGGCAGCCATTTTGTTAAAAAAAAAATAGGGTTCTGTTTTTACGGAAATTTTATTTCAAGGTGTAAAATTGATGAAATTAAGTTGAAAAAATGATTTCCGTAAAAATTACCAACTCTGAGTTGATACACATTTAGAATTATTGCTCGCAAAATATCTGGCTCCAAATTGATGATTTCTTGTTCAACGTTAGCTTTCAAGACTTGCAAGGTTTGTGGTTTGTTATGGTAAACACATGATTTCAATAAGCCCAAAGGAAGAATTCTGAACACCCTCATCCAAATGCTTGATTTTTCACGCACATGGTGCTGGACGATGAGGAAAACGACGACGAAATTCAAGCTGCTTAACAGATCAGAAATTGGTCAAATAAGCAGTAACAATAATTCCGTGTTCTTCAGGTGTGTATCGCTTCATTGCTTGTTGTCTTCAACATAAATGTCAAAGCACAATGACATTTTAAAAAATTATAGCACATTCGCTTATGACATTACTTTTATCCCACCTTGTATATTCAGTTCCTGCCAATATTTCAATATTTTTCTTATTACCGTCATTGTGAACGTTAAATGTAGCTTGGGCAATATGAAGACACTGATATGTAAAAAAAATATATTATTTACATAATTAACTCACATCATGCTATTTCCTCGCAAGGGTAAGCAGAGAGGCTGGCCTACCACACAACTCTGAATTGACAAGCACTTTGAAATACAGCACATTCTAAATATTTTTTATCTTATTCTGACTTTTGACATAATAACCCGATTCAAGTATTTGATTTATTATCATAGTCTATCTCGAACTTTTAACCAATTATTCTGCCATTAACTTTCGTGTATTCTCTTTTCCTTACACTACTTTCTCTCCTTGTACTTTCTTTTCAATTATTATTACTTTATCTCATACCTACATCAAGGATCTTTAGGCTAGAAAATCACGAGAAAATTATGTCGTTTAGCGGGTTTTTTTGCATAATTTATAACATAAAATTTTTATTTTTATTTTAAAATTTTCATTTTTATTTTATGTTATAAATTATGCAAAAAACCCCGCTAAATAACATGATTTTCTAGCCTTAAAGATTCTTGATTAAGGTATGAGATATAGTAAGAATAATTGAAAATATGTGAAAATCTTAAAACCAAACATAATATTGAAATTAATATTTGAAATACTAGACAATACCTACAATATCGACTTTTTTTCTATGGTTTTTTCATAAAAGTTAACAAAATACGTTTAAACATCTAAACCTATCTCTACACACTGCAAGACTGCAGTGCACCTTAAGGTAAGTATTATTTCATTTGACTGCGAATGTAGCCCTGTAGGGGTTAAATAATGGTTTTTCCAACAAACTGAAAAAATAACTTGTACACAAAAAATAGCATTTACTCCAAAAGCTGAACCTATAAATAACATGCAAGTATACATTAACATAGATTACCAATTCAAATGATGTACTTATTAAAAGTTAGATCGACATACGTTTACATCTACATATTAAAAATAACTTGTTTACCGATATGAAGTAACGATTTCTCAATAAATAAAGTTATTTAGAAGAATCGTTGATTGACTCCACCTAGAAGGAATTCATGAATAACAAAATACTGGCGTGTTCCCTCCAGCGGGGAAAATTGTTGATCAAATTCCAACCCACTTACGTATGTAAGGGTTACATTTGATGAGCAGGAATCAAAAATATTCAACAGCACAAATGAAACGCTTATAACTTTCATTTGGCAATTTATTTGGAAGTACCGAACCCAAGGATGAGATTGGCAAGATGGGGTGAGATGCGGAAAAATAGGTTGGGATCTGGAAGTTTTTAACTTTCCGTTGGGAAGGTAAACTGAAGCAAGTTGAGCATAAACATATCATAACCCTCCACGCGGGGGAGTGAACGGTGCGCACTTGTAAAAATATCATGAGGAAACGCCAGCGTCATTCCCGAAGGATGGGCCATTGTCTCACTTATAACTTTGACGTAAAATGGATTATTTCGTTAAGTGCTTGGAAGCGTTGGTTTTTAAAGGGAAAGCTTAAAGATTTTATGTCTTCATTATTTTTTATGCACTGTTTCTATGACATTGATGTTACTCAACACAAAAATCCAAAGCATCTTCAGGCAAAGAAAATGGTGATGTGAAATAATTTTAGGTACGTTTATCTGTACCCCAGTGTCTGTGTATTCTTTGGTATTTTCAAATCTACCTAGATTATTATCTTCCATGCCTACCTATGGAAGAAATGGGATGATGGTGATTGCTTCAAAAACTTTTAATAAAATTCTTCTAAAAGAATTAAGGGAACGGCTGTGCCGCCCTTTTCATACAAAACTTAAATATGGATTTGAGGACAAAATACCCAACCAAACTTAAAAATTATGTGTTTTATCCAAAAGTATTAAAAATATCTAGTAGGAATATGTGCCATTTTATTTATTTATGTTTTAATGTATAATATACAAACCATTACATAATGAAATTGTTCATGATTTTAGAGGATATTTTTAGAATTAATTTATAGTTCAAAAAATAATTTTAAAAAAAATATACTAGATTTTATTTAAACACGATGAAATATAAAATTAAAATAAAGGTGCTAAAAAAGCATTTTGGTGGCCGTTAATTTTAATTACAAATGACCGACTCACAAATTTGTTCTGTATGAATTAAATTTTCTACACAAAAAAATCTCTTTTTATGAACATTATTTTTATTTTATTATACATTATATTCAAACAATAGGTCAGAGAAGATATTTTTTTAATATTAACAATTATATCAATCATGCAAAAATAATATTAACATATATAAATAATATGGCACACAACCGTGCTAAATATTTGTTATACCTTTTGAATAAAAAAAGTATTATTCAGTATGAAAGGGGATGTGCAGTCGTCAGTCTTGATACAATACCCTAAAATAAAGTCGAAATCTTAACGACGTAAGTGAAGAAGCCTTGCACACAAATATGCGACGAGTGTTCCTGATGTATTGGACAGACCTGCAATTGAATTTGCCCTAGCAAATCTCTTAAATAAAATGGGATTCAGTGATGAAGTCATGTTGAAACAATATACGACGCGCGGTCCGGCGTAATCGATAGGTCTACGGTCAAATTTTCCCTAGCAGGCCTAGAAAATTGATGTTTTCATGGGGTATGTTTTAATTATTTTTGATGAACGTATTACTAAAATCACATTTGTTTCTAGGGGGATTCCTCGGGAAGTTACTAATTCGTTGTCTAGAAGCAAACTCCTGTGATTAGTCTTGTGTGGCCCTAAGCTTGTAGTACCTACGCAATCATGTTATTTTAAATTATGGAAAACTCGAACGGTGACCTTCCCAGGACATGCTACCAAACCTAACAGTAGGCACTTAACTCAAAACATTTGATATTTCAATTAAAAAAGTGTTTAACCACGGTATCCAAAAACTCGTAGTATAAACGGAAAACTGCTAGTATAATTTTTTTTGATTTCAGCTTTTGTTTTCATGAAAAGTTTTGTTTTTTTTGTTTTCGAGTCCGAAATATTCGGTCGAATTTAAAAATGACCGGTCGCTAGGGGGTTAATATCAGCTGTTCAATGTCTTTTAAGATCCACCGAAGAGTACACCTGGCTCTGGAAGATTTAACCCTTTAGTTGCCGGAAAAAAAAGTTCTCTATGCGATGTAGATTCACTACATACTACGAGTTTCCGGACACTGTGTATATAGAATTCAACCAAAAATCCTCGTAAATAGCATGAAGTGTAGTCATAACATTTTTATATTTTTGACTAACGTAATGTGTAAAAAGCTCAAAATGTAATATTTAACTATTGAAGACAATATTCGCGAAAAGAAAAAAATATTCATCCTACATTTGCAGAAAATTCAATAGATGTCGCACATCGAAATAAAATAAAAATATATGTGTATATTGGATTTACTTACCCAATACACTATCTAGATTGCAACAAATATAAATCTAGCGGCTAATTAAAATGAAAATTAAGATAATGTTGGTAGTTCTTATTCGGTTTATGATACTGTTAATAGTGACCGAAAGAAATAGGGTCCCACTAGCTCAGTTGGTCTTGGGTTCAAGTCCGCGATGCGACCGTATTTTTTTCAGATTTTTCAGTTAAAATTTTGGTTTTAAAGTCGATAATATTCAATAATTATGTATTTATAATTATTATAAATCATATATTATATTGTGTGTGCTTTTATGTGATTCGTGCAAAAAGTATATTATTGAACTCGTTATAAAGTAACTCGTTGAACGATAATTAATTTTGCACACAAGTGAAACACACGTCTGGTCGTGACATTGAATCACACAACGAAATGAAATCCTTAAGGTTTGCGGTTCTTGCTTGTCATTAGCAGGAACATTTTCCATCGAATATTAATGACGTATTTGCCTTAATCCTCAGCCAAAATTCTGCGAACTTCTTACGTGGGAGGAAAACCGATAATTCTCATGAATATATTATGATTTTATGATAAATATGCACATTTGGTAACACTTTATTCGTGGTAAATTTGCCCATCTGGATAGGCATTGGGGTGTATTTCCTAGAACGAATGGCTTGCTAAAACTAATAACGCAAAGCTCATTTTTACAAAATTCATCGACTCCGCTTAGATGTTCAAAACAACAAGACAATTTTTACTGACTAAATCGTTTACATTTGGTATTTAATGTAAAATGAATAAGGAACTACAGTAAAGAATATTATGGCTTAAAATTTATATGTTTTTTTCGTATAAATTAACAAGCGCTGATTCTGAATATATGAACACCATCTCATTAAAACACAACGTTTGGTAAGTGCGACTGAACTTTACTATTGATTGATCATAACCAATCTACGTGAGTACTTTATCTATGGTGTACAAAATCCACACCAAGGTTACCAATTCGTGGAGGATTGCCAAAATGTTCAATGTTCAAAACAACAAGACAATTTTTATTGACTAAATCATTTACATTTGGCATTTAATGTAAAATGAATAAGGAACTACAGTAAAGAATATTATGGCTTAAAATTTATATTTTTTTTCGTATAAATCAACAAGCGCTGATTCTGAATATATGAACACCATCTCATTAAAACACACCGTTTGGTAAGTGCGACTGAACTTTACTACTGATCGATCATAAGTTATCATAACCAATCTACGCGAGTACTTTATCTATGGTGTACAAAATCCACATCAAGGTTACCAATTCGTGGAGGATTCCCAAAATTGTAGAGAATTTCTAAAATTTTTTAAGAAATAAGTTTTTTGTGGGGTGACCCTTTTTGTGGGTAAATGCTGGGATTTTGGGAATTTCTTGATTATATATTGTTATACATAGAATTTATAAATCGCCATTTTAAAACAAATAAAACACCATATCATTCAAACTTGCCGTTTGGTAGGGCCGACTGAACTACGAATTGATTATAGCCAGCCTACGTGAGTAATATATCTATGGTTTACAAAATCCATGCAAAGGTTACAAATTCGTGAAGTATTCCAAAAATTGTGAGGAATTTCTAAACTTTCTCAAAAAATAGGTTTTTTGCGAGGAAAACCTTTTTGTATTAAATGAAAAATACACTTCGTAAAACACCACTTCTATTTTGAATTAATATTAACAGCCAACCAGGTTTCGCTTAGCTCAATCTTCATCAGGGCTTATTATTTCAACTAAAGTTATTTTAAAATAATAATAAAATAATTATTTTAAAATAACTTTAGTTGATATTATAAGCCCTTAGGAAGCTTGAGCTAAGCGAAACCTGGTTGGCTGTTAATATTAATTCAAAATAAAAGTGGTGTTTTACAAAGTGTACTTTTCATTTAATATATAATGTCACATCACAAAGTGTTTGCTTCCTTCGATAAAACCTTTTTGTTTTGAAAATGCG
Source organism: Hesperophylax consimilis (assembly GCF_061612785.1). Taxonomy (NCBI): domain Eukaryota; kingdom Metazoa; phylum Arthropoda; class Insecta; order Trichoptera; family Limnephilidae; genus Hesperophylax; species Hesperophylax consimilis. Next base: position 33,717,394 of record NC_142842.1, read on the forward strand.
AGGATTTTGGCCATTTCTTGACTATTCAACCATGTTGTAAAATAATATTTACGATGATTGTGAGAATACACTATATTTCGTTTTCGTTTGCAGCAAATTTTCAAAACAATCATTGGTTATTTTTGTAAAGCCTGAACGAGAGAGAAAATCGTAAAATCACTAGATAGTAAAAACATAAATTATAATTTTAGTACAATTATGTTTCATTTTAGAGGTAAATGAACCTTTGGGGATTTTGAGGGGAATTGAAAAATCTCTGGGTATTTTAAAACATATGCATTGAAATGAGAAATATAATTGAATATGTATTTTTATTCATTAACTTTTCGTAGATCCAGAAGATTTTAATTCCCCATTGATCATCACATTATCCTCAATATAAAAAAGGAAAATGTATAATACCTACGTTAATTAAAAATATACGAATGGTTGAATACGAAATAAAATCTGAATATTGTTTAATTTGTACAGACGTGAAACCATCTTCACTAATATGATTGCCTGGGGGTTGTTATTTCAATTCAAAGCAAACTCCGGGGCACAGGTCATAGGGAGGAAATAATATCTGCCTGTTTTACGCGGAATTCATGGCTTACTTTTGTGCGCAGTAAATATTACGATGAATAATACGTAAGTGCTTATTTTTAATGACGACGGTATAAACTAAAAATGTTAATTAAAAATAATATTTATGTAAGAAACTTTGATAAACCGCATACTTCAGTGGTCCAACTTTCCGGAGACAGTGAGACTTTGCTAACTTGTATAGCTGAGTTTTGTGGGTGAGTGGAGTAATTAGCAAAGAAATTTTGTGAAAATTTATTTCACAAATGTAACAAATACTTTGTTTTTAACCACTAATTTATTTAAATTTATTCACCGGTCGTTTTCGCTTGGCTCAAGTTTGATCGGGTTAAAAATTTAAACTACACAAAATACACAGTGTAGATATGCATAACATACTTTAAATACTATGGATTTTCACCAAGTGAACTACTTTAATGTACATTTAAATTTGTATGAAAGGAACTTCTAGTATTATATTCTATGCGATGGGTGATTATTTTTGGTTTTTAATAGAAAAAAATATAACCGGACAGCAAAATGACATCTACATTTTTTCTCCAAATACGCTTAGAAATCTCTTGTAAAAATCCTTCGGTTTAGTTACTGTTATACCCTGTATTTTAAAATTTAAAACACAAAATAAAATAGCTTACTATGTACACTAGATGTTTGCTAATATGAATTTTATGTGAAAACTTTACTGGTTTATCCAAACATGTAACATGTGATTATTTAAGTAAATAATTTTTGTTTGTTTCCCTGATAAAATGAAAAAATTACTGCATTTTGTTTAAAAAAGATTTTCGTTTGGTTGGGTGTTTTGGAATCAATTTTTTTGATTTGACTGTCAATTGAAACTTCCTCCACATAGACTGGGGTCAACCGCACTAACAACTGAGCCAAATTACGATTGGATAGGGCTGAGATTTATTTCGCATATTACGCGTTAGTACTAAGTAAGCCTGATTACTACCAAAAGATAATAGACTTCGTTGTTATCGGCAACGAGTGTATTTCTATTTATTTGGGAGGCCGGTGTGGGTACCACCACCCCGTGACTTATTTATTAGATAACCAACTCCCCTGCCAAAGGTCACCCCAAGTGGTTCGCTAAGTTTAGTGACTTAACAGGGGTACCCGGGTTCATGGGGTGACTTTTGTCATGATCTTGGCGGCAGATGCATTTACCTACCTACTGCGTATCATGCGGAATCAAGAGAGACTGGTTGGGGGAGGTCTTTTGATCGGACTCTCTCGACCCATCGCAATGTCGCCGAAGTGGGAGGGATCGATTTATACGTCCGTCACTCCTGGACAAACTGACTCCCAGATTCTAACCTTTTCCTTCCCAAAACATTCTCTCCTTGCTTTCTAACAAAAAACCCCTCCATACAGCTTCCGCAAAGATGACATATGCCCTGAGAAAAATTTTTTCAGCAAATGAAGTGAGTTAATTTCCACAAGATTTCATTCAGGAGAACTAAATCGAAATTTCAATAGTCGTATTGAAAAAACATATCGATTTGAATAAAGGGCGAAATTGGGAAACAAAACTAGTGCCTAAATAAAGAAAGATAGTGATGGGATGACGATAACACTTAACTCTACCATATTTGAATATTTAATATTCTTATTTCATACTCCTCCCTTATGAATCAAAGCATGTAGCATCCAGCATCCCTTGCAGGTTGGTTGGTTGGTTGGCCGGTGAGAGATCAATGGGGCATTGAGTCGCCGAGCCAATCTCCAAATGGAATTGTCTCTCTCGGGGCCGGCAGAGTCAGTGGGGGAGGAAGGGGCGGACAGATATGGCTGCGCGGCGGTGGCACGTGATATTACGCCCGCTGCGGGTTAAATCTCAGAGCGGGCCCTCAAAGGCAGAACGACACAGAAACTAGAGACAGTGGTGGCCAAAATTGTATAATATGAAAAAATATATTAATGGTTTTTTTATGTAACTTATCTAGCATATTAAACTGTAAAATAATAGATATCCGTTTCCTTTTCAGAGACATCGTTTAGGAGAGTTGAGGTTTTAGAAAAGAAACACTATCTTTATAATAAAAATCGCATTATGTCATGCTAGCGCAGATGCGTGAAAAATCTATAAAATAATATTATAATTGTTGGATTTATGACGCTCAAATCATTGCATTTCAAAAACAAATATTGTACATTTTAGAAGATATCAGTACTATTGAACACCGTTAGTAACCTTAAAACAATACATTTTTCAAAAATTTAAACAAAAGAAATAGGCATTTCAAATATAACATGATACAAAAATTAATTAATTAAAGTGAAATGATTTTTGATACATTCTTTATCGCTTGTAAAAATTGTTCCCACAGTCAGTTTCAATTTTGAAAATGAAATTTTTAATTTAAAGCAAGGATTGTGAATGAGTTCTTTGAACCGGATTACAGACAGAGTCATAACAGAAATTATTATTTTTAATCAACTGATTTTAAAAAAAATGTATAAAAAAAAATTATACTACAATAAGGGCGGCAAAGCAGTGTTTTTCTTCCAAGCTAACCTTATTTTTATTACATAAAATGCGAATTTTCTAATTTTTCTTCGCTGGGTGTCGAACCCTATCTTACGCCTGGTAACCGGATAAATCATCACAATGATAATTCATCACATCTTTAAAAAGTTATATAAAGTCATGAAAAGTGATGAAACAAAAACTTTATTAACTGGGTTATGTAGGTTAGGTTAGGTTGGGTTAAAAAAAAATTTCATCGTTCCTAATGACTTTATATCACTTTTTAAAACTGTGTTGAATTATCACTGTGTTGAGTTATCATGGAACACTTACGCCTTTAACGCTATCTCAAAAGTCATCAAGCTCATGAATATCTCTGTTGTTGCGTAATATAACATATCTTTGGAGGGAATCGAATGCCCGTAAAAGTTCTACACAAACATCTGGTGTCATCAACACTACATTACACAAAGGATATGTGCGAAGGGATCATCACTCACTATGCATTATGCACCCTAACCTAACATAACCTAACTTAACCGATCACCAAATCGTGGTGCATTACGTTACTGGATGGGACCTACATGTTTACTCACCTTATATCAAGTGGTTTATTTTGACAGATTTTTTTTATTGTAGGTTATTTTGTTTTTAGGTTAGATTATATTAGTATGGCTTGATTAGACCAATGTTAAAGTGTACATTTTTTAGCGATGTGCTAAGTCACACGCTGTTCAAAAACGACGAATTGCACGTAATTTTTTTACTATTTATTGAGTTTATTTCGAAAGAAATTACAGTACTTTATACACATTTTTCCGAAGTGGAAGAATCGGTACCCGAAGGAAACGGTATGTATTATAAGTAGGACTGTATTTTAAATAATTCCTTACATCAAAAAGAATAGGTCATGCCTTTGTACAATAGGTCCCTAGATTAGAAATCCAAGATCTTCACAATCTTAGATATTCCTAGTTTTATCGTTAATCTAAATAAAATAAATGTAAATAAAAAATGATGTTTCTTTCAGACTCAAAAACTACTCGACCGATTTTGCTGAAATTTACCCAGTTTTTTCCTATTAGTGCCAGGTTTGTGTAGAGGATAATTTAAATGGTAGGAAACGCCTTGAAAAGAATTAGCATTATCTCTGCACCGGAATGCGATATGAAGTCGAATAAAAGTCGATGTAATATAATTTTTCAATATTAAAAATTTGGTATACAGTAGTGAACGGTAATAAAAGTCGATGTAATGTAGTTTTTCAATAGTAACAATTTGGAATACAGTAGTGAACGGTAATAAAAGTCGATGTAATGTAGTTTTTCAATAGTAACAATTTGGTATACAATATTGAACGGTAATAAAAGTCGATGTAATGTAGTTTTTCAATAGTAAGAATTTGGTATTCAGTAGTGAACGGTAATAAAAGTCGATGTATTGTAGTTTTTCGATAGTAAGAATTTGGTATACAGTAGTGAACGATAATAAAAGTCGATGTAATTTAGTTTTTCAATAGTAACAATTTGGTATACAGTAGTGAACGGTAATAAAAGTCGATGTATTGTAGTTTTTCAATAGTAAGAATTTGGTATACAGTAGTGAACGATAATAAAAGTCGATGTAATTTAGTTTTTCAATAGTAACAATTTGGTATACAGTAGTGAACGGTAATAAAAGTCGATGTCATGTAGTTTTTCAATAGTAACAATTTGGAATACAGTAGTGAACGGTAATAAAAGTCGATGTAATGTAGTTTTTCAATAGTAACAATTTGGTATACAGTAGTGAACGGTAATAAAAGTCGATGTAATGTAGTTTTTCAATAGTAACAATTTGGAATACAGTAGTGAACGGTAATAAAAGTCGATGTAATGTAGTTTTTCAATAGTAACAATTTGGTATACAGTAGTGAACGGTAATAAAAGTCGATGTAATTTAGTTTTTCAACAGTAACAATTTGGTATACAGTAGTGAACGGTAATAAAAGTCGATGTAATGTGGTTTTTCAATAGTAACAAATTGGTATACAGTAGTGAACGGTAATAAAAACTGATGTAATGTAGTTTTTCAATAGTAACAATTTGGTATACAGTAGTGAACGGTAATAAAAACTGATGTAATGTAGTTTTTCAATAGTAACAATTTGGTATACAGTAGTGAACGGTAATAAAAACTGATTTAATGTAGTTTTTCAATAGTAACAATTTGGTATACAGTAGTGAACGGTAATAAAAACTGATGTAATGTAGTTTTTCAATAGTAACAATTTGGTATACAGTAGTGAACGGTAAAAAAATTAGACGCCGAGGAAGACTCAACGCATTATCATTACACTGAAATGAGATACGGAGACGAATAAAAGTCGACATAATGTAGTTGTTTTTAATAGTAACCATATACAGTAGTGAATGGTGGAAATCGGGTACACCCGAGGAAGACGTGGCACGATCAACTGAAACAAAAACTTCTATAAATAAAGTTTTCAATTTCAACGAATAATATTATTTCCACCTTAAAAATAGACACAGTTCATGTACGCTAGAATCAACAACTTTAAAATTCTACTCCGAACCACTCAAAACCCCGAGAAATTCCGGGTTAGTAAAAATAAAAAATGTAATATTTGAAATAAGTCTTTCGTTTTTTAACTGAAATAAAGCTACCGTTTTTGAATAAAATTAAATTACATTTCACTTTGTGCTTTCACTGTGGTGTAACTAACCCATCTCTCATCTCGTCTATTCTGTGGAAATTGATAATTGAGAACAGGATTTCTCTGCTATATAATACCTGATAGAAATATAAACCCAACATTGAATCAACTTCAGCTTTCGTTCTTACTACTTCTATATAAACGGCAATTGCTACGCGAACGCGTCAAAAACATGGACCTAAAAAGCCTTGGACGGAGCAATTCGAGAACAATTTAAAGCCGCGCGGTGAGGGGCAGGATGTGTGGAAAAAGCCAAAACCTACCTAATTTTTTTCCCATTCTTCGTATCATCAAATAGTATAGAAAATACGCCGTTATAAGTGCATTAACAACACTTAAATACAATAATAATAATTCATTATGTACCACTTCGCATACAAATCAGTTCAAATGTTAGTCATACAAGATGGCTGCCAGGCCAGATCAATGACAATTTTGGCTTCAATGCCATTGATACAAAATCGCACTAATGCTCTGTCCACCGCATTTTAGGTCCATGATTAAAAAGGTAGTAGGTAACCAAACCCATTGCAATATAACAGAAAATAGAGCAAGAATAAACGCGCCACAGTTCTTTTCCATT